>NC_137274.1:1565013-2965013 GCF_053477335.1 Acartia tonsa | reverse complement strand
CCTTTAGATCCATGATTATATATCAATTAAATAGAAATATGTCATTAAAATATTCAGATTGATAAAGAAAAACAAGGATGACAACATCCATAAGTAGCAAAGCACAAAAATCATGGGATGGACAAGCAGACAAAGTGAGTTATAAAGCAGATGTTCAGTTCTCATAACAATGATAAAAAAAAGAGATAATATCAAAAATAAACCAAGTAAACTACAAAATCCTGAAAAGTAATAAAATAAATAAAAAAAATTATATTTTGAGGAATAAATCTTCTAAAAATTTTTTAAAATCCTCGAATTGTAAAATCATTTGAATTTAAATTTTTTTTTGCTAGAGGGTGTCTTATTTTTCACCATATCATAAACTAATTAAAATCATATGATTGATGAAGGGGGAATTTTTTCAGGGATCTAAAGGGATAAGATAACTGCCGAAAAATTGATGTACCTCACCAATGATGATACACCAATTTTTCCCTTCTGTAGATTTCAATTTAGAGGTCAAAACATTTGATCTTAATTAACCAACCATTTGAAATTCGAAAAAAGTCCTCGAAGTTGTTTAGTCAACGAATAAGAAAACGTTACTATAAAACTGCTAATTTCCCCTTTCTCGGTTAGGAAATTAAAGAATTCCTTCAATAAAGAATTTAACGGCTAGTTACGGGATATCATAAGATAATGGATGTAAAAATGAAATTAATCCCCAAACTACCCCTTAAGAAAAGTTTTGGGGTATTGTCGATTTCGTCACATCGCCTCTTAAGGGGCTTTTCTTCGTAATCTCACAGTAGCCTGCGGGGGGCTTTAACCCTGCGGGCAATCATTAACATTCACCTTAAGTAACCTATCAAAAGCTACTGTGATAATACGACGAAATGCCCCTTAAGAGGCGATGTCACATAACCGACAATACCCAAGTTTTGACATACCAATCATGATTTAATCAAATTAATGAAACCTTTTTTTATAATTATGTATATTTGTTTGTTTTCGAACATAACGGATAGACTAAAGAACTTAAAAAGCATGAATCTTCATCAAAAAAATTCAGCTTAGCAAACTAGAAATTTACGCTTTCGTCAAAAAGTTTTAAGACCGACATACAGATAGAAGTAACGAATTATGTAGTAGCTTTTTATAAAGCCTCTAGTTAGATAGATATATATAGAGAGATGGATAAATAGATAGATAATTAGTGAAATAGTTTGATAGATTATTAGATAGATAAATTAATAGATAGATATAGAGATGGTTATATAGATAGATAGATAGAATTATATATAGATAATTAGTTAAATTGATAGATAGATAGTTAGATAAATAGATAAAGATAGGGGAATAGTCCCTTTCGTGGCAACGGCTCTTACGGGGCGTTTTGTCGTATTTTTACAGTAGCTTTTAATTGATTATTTTAGGTTAGGTTTAGTTAGCTTAGGTGATTGCCCCGCAGGGGCTATAAATAGGGGAAAGCTACTGTGAAATAACGACGAAACGCTCCTTAAGAAGCATTGCCACGAAAGGGACCATACCCAAAGATAGATAGATAGATATATAATATAAAGATAGATAGATAGATATATAAAGATAGATGGATTGTTAGACAGATAGACAGATATTTAGATAGTTATAGTTAAATAGATAGATAGACATATAAAGATAGATGGATGGTTAGACAGATATTTAGATAGTTAGATAGATAGATAGAAAGATAAATAGATAGATAGAAAAATATATTGATAGATAGATAGATAAATAGATAGATAGAGAGAGAAATGGTTATATAGATAGATAAGTAGATAGTTAGATTGTCAGATAGTTAGTTATATAGATATTGATGTTTAGATAGATAGATAAATATCATATAGCACATATTTAGATAATTAAAAAGAAAGATAGATAGATAACTAGAACACCCACCTGATTGCTTCTAGCACTGCGCTCCCCCAGTCCAACTTCGCTGACTTCGACAATGTTGTTCCTCGTCAAGTTTAGGCTCTCCAGTTTTCCACTACAGGTTTCAAATCAAATATTATTTTTTGGCAATTGTAATAGTTATTTGCAGTAGGTATGGTTTCGAAACTGATTAATATCCGGTGGATTAATAGTTATTTGTTTCATCGTATTATAAACCGCTTTTTGCGGATATAGAATGTACAATTATAAGATTAAAACCAGGTTTTTTAACCCCGAGGTGCCGAAGGCACGAGCTAAAAAACTGGTTTTAATCTTATGATTGTACATTTTTATATTAGTAGAAAGCTGGATATAATACGATGCTAGACATAGTTTTTTCGTATGGATGAGAACCGGTTCCTATCCACCGGATTCGAAAATCTTATAATTGTACATTTTTATATCAGCGAAAAGCTGTTTATAATACGATGCGATAAATAACTACCTATTTTCGCATTCTATTATATTCAGCTATCCGAGGATATTAATAAAAAATTGTATGATTATAACATATTTTAATGGCCATAAAAAATAACTTAATCGTTATATTATTACTTGGATGTTGCACCAGATTTTCATGTACTCCGATAAAGTAATACTTACTGCTGATTTATTTAACGATACACCCCTTTACCTTATTGTTAGTCCCCTTCGGTCCCTGGGACTAACAAAACTGGAATTCATCTCATAATTTTTAGTGTACTATCCTCGGAAAATTGTAAATAACTATTAGGCTATTTAAGTTCTGAATTAGTGATGGTTTTATGCTATTTTTCTCCCCCCTACTTAAAATTTATTTTTACAATGAGGCAAGGGACATTGGACTGTGTTTATGAAGGTTTCATTCATTTTCCATTCCTACCTCACCCTTTAAAAGCGTCTTAAAAAGATTGTTAGCTTTGTCTTCCAGGTAGGGAAGGGACATTGAACTGTATTAAGACAGGTTATATGCTAAGTTTTCATTCTTCCATCTCCCCCCCCCCCCCCACCCTCTCCCCATATACTAAATATATAAGACTATACATTTTACTCAGTTAGGGGATATTGGACTGTATTTAGCCAGGTTTTATGCTATTTTCATGCTCCCTTCATCTTCCAACATTCAAAACTGTCAAGAAAAGATTGTTCGCATTAGACTGTATCTAGACCGGTTTAATGCTATTTTTCTAGTTTTCCAAAAAAAATATTTTCCTAACAGGACAGAGTAGATCAGGTGGGAGGCCCCACAGGTTGTTCCAGCTCAGATCCAGGTGCTCCAGAGCTGCCAGCTTGTCCAGGCTTCGGGAGGATACGTCCATCTTCAGGCTGTTCGACCATTCAGAATTATACCCCTAAACAAAAATTTAGATTTATATTTAGTTTAGCAGATTAAAATTAATGGTTGAAACGTTTGAACACTCAACTTAATGAATCAATTAAAATTCACTTAAGTACCCAAAGTTGTTTACATTATCATGAAACTTTGGGGACTAGTGTAATAAACAGACTATTGTCCCCTCTCTGGTATAATATGAACCCCCCCCCCCACAAAAAAAAATACGTATGATAGAATTATCTTTATGAGGTATAGTATTGGATTTACTATTACATGGATATTGCACCACATTATCATGTACTCTAATAAAGTAAAACTTTTACATTGATGTACATTGTACATACCAAACGGTGATAAAGAAAATTATCCATTTGTAGATTGCTATTAGTGTTTGAAACGTTTTGACACTCAACTCAATGAAACAACCAATCAAGATTCACTGAAGTTCCCAAAATTGTTAAGCAAACAGATAGGAAAACGTTATTATAAAACTTTGAGGACTAGTGTAATAAACAGCCCATTGTCCCCTCTCGATCTTGAAACTTGTGACTGGCTAGAATAATGATACTCCCCATCCACCGCCTTTACCCCATCCCATCACCAACTGACCAATAAATAATATCCATGTTAGCAACCTAAATCTACGACAAAGGGGGAGGCTTAAAACCGAAAAAAATTATGTTAACTTTAAAAAAATTTGACTATAGTTCTTTTCAATAAGGAATACACGTATTTATTGAATATTATAGTTCTACTACTGTTTTTAAGCCTTAAAACTCACACTTTACCGGATTTTTAGCACAACCTACCTCCCCCTTTTTCCTTGTCATAATTTCCACGTATATTCTATATCTAATCTAGCTGTGTGCTGCATAAAAACAAGGATGACAACATCTATAAGATGCGAAGCACAAAAAATTAATTGATAGAAAAACAGTTTATAGACAGAGGGACAATGGGCTGTTTATCACACTAGTCCCCAAAAGTTTTATAATAACGTTTTCTTATTCGTTGGATTAACAACTTTGGGGACTTATTGAATTTGGTTCATTAAGTTGAGTGTTCAAATATTTCAACCACTAATTAAAATATACAGAAGTGGTAATTTTGTGTATCATCATTAGGGATAGACATCAAATTATCGGCCATTGTCTTATCCCTTTATAGTCATGATATAGCTCATGTTCATAAAAAATCGAAAATAATAAAAATTAAATTACGAATTAAAAGTGTTAATGTCTTTTAAAGCAAGTATAAAGGTTTTTTTGTCTGAAGCTTAAGATCTCAATAACTACTGAGCCGACTGGGTTCTCTATTTTAGGATAGTTTCATGAAGATCATCTAATGGTTTTAGGCTGTTTTCTTTTAAGATTTATGTCTTGGGATGGTTTTAAGCCGTTTTTCTAACCCTTCGAGAATAAAGCACCCAGATGCTAGGTGCTTAGCCTCTAATCCATCATTAAAATCCCCATAGCGTTACGGACGGACGGACGGACGGACATACAATGTAAATTGTAGAGTAGCTTCGCTCAAAGAGAACAAACACCAATACATCCTCCCATAGCGTTTCGGATGGACGAACGGACATACAATGTAAATTATAGGGTAGCTTTGTTACGGGAAAAATACTTCAATACATCCTACCATAGCGTTACGGACGGACGGACGGAAATACAAAGTATATTATAGAGTAGCTACGCTGCGAGAAAAAAAATTCAATAACACAAAAATAGCAGCATAGAAAATTTCCCACAAAAACGGACGTACAGACGGACGGACAAAGTAAATGATAGAGTAGCTTCGCTCCGCAAGAGAAAAAACATCAATAACACGATAATATTGAATAGAGGATAACTAATTAGAAATTCTTTCATATACAAATATATATATGTACTCAGAGGAAGGGAGGGGACATTGGCATGTTTATTACACTAGTCCACAAAGTTTTATAATAACATTTTCTTATTCGTTAGCTTAACCACTTTGCGGACTTTTAATTTGTTGGTTCACAAAGTTAAGGATCCACACGTTTCAATCACTAAATGTAATCTACAGAAAGGGTAATTGTGCGTATCATCATTGGGAATGTATATCAATTCATCATCCATTGTCTTATCCCTTTAGATCCCTGAATTATAAATCATGGAGAGAGGGGACATTGGGAAGTTTATTACACTAGTCCATTAAGTTTAATAATAACGTTTTCTTATAACTATTAGATATTGATTGGTTAGTTCACTAAATTGAGTGTACACACGTTTCAACCACTAATTGTAATCTACAAAAGGGGTAATTGTGTGTATCATCAGTGGGGGATGTAGGATGTATATCAATTTATCATGCATTGTCTTATCCCTTTAGATCCCTGGATGATAAATATTATAGAAACCAGGATGAATAATCAAACACAATGGAAGAAAAAATAAAAACATTTCCTGATCGATATCTATTTATCCTTGTTAAGGGATTAATAAACCGATCAATATCCGCTGGATAAGAACCGGTTCTCAGCCTTACTATCCGCATAATATCCGCGGAAAGCTGTCTATGATACGATTTGATACATAAATACATAAAATCTGAGAACTGAAGGGATAAGACAATGGCCGATAAATTAATGTAGATCCCCAATGATGATACACACAGTTACCCCTTTTGTAGATTACAATTAATTATACACTCAAATTAATGAACCAACCATTTAAAATTTAATAAAAGAAGTTTGGGGACTAGTGTAATAAACAAAATTAAAAAAACATTTTCTGATCGATATTTATTTATCCTTGTTATGAGTGCAGAGATCTAAAGAGACAAGACAATGGCCGATAATTTGATGCAGATCCCAATGATGATACACAAAATTATCCCTTATCTGAAACGTTTGGTCACTTAACTTAATGAACCAATAACCGTTCAAAATACAATAAAAATTCCCATAGTAAACAAATAAGAAAATGTTATGATAAAAACTTTAGTGTCTTAAACAACCCAATGGCCATTTTGGTTCAGCGGTTAGAGAGATCCTTTGCTATACACACGAGACAAAAAGTTATAAATGGATTAAAATCGTAGCTTTCTCTCTGACTTTGCTATATAACTATAGAAAAATACCCCTCAAAAATAGCCAAGAACCTGCCTCTGGCCTATGATTCCAGTAAAAATATAGACTTAACGGCCGGCCAGGTGATTTTTCTTAACATAAATTCAACAGCTTATGAAATTAGAATGCAGAGAGAGAGAGGGGACAATGGGCTGTTTAATACACTAGTCTCCAAAGTTTTGTAAAAACGTTTTCTTATTCGTTGGCTTAACAACTTTGAGGACTTTATTGATTGGTTGGTATATTAAGTTTAGTGTACATACGTTTCAACCACTAATTGTTATCTAATAAAGCGGTAATTTTTTGTATTAATTTTGTGGGTTTACATAAATTTATCGGCCATTATCTTATCCCTTTAGATCCCTGTTAAGAATGTACCTATTATTTACAAATTAGCGAATATTGTATGAAAAAATTACCGATTCGCATGAACGTTTGTTATTTTTATATAGAGGATTAGAATCTTCCCCCCCTCCCTACTTAAAAAACCAAATGAATTAATCAATATATAAAAGAGTTATAACATGATGTATGTCTGTTCTTTAATGTCCTGGGAAGGTTTATAGCTATGGAAGGGTGCCACCACCCTCCCAAGAGAAAACGAAAAAAATATATCTAGCGGACGTAAGTAAATTTTTGGATTAAAACATAGATAAAAAAAAACATTTACGTGCCTTTAGAGGTGTCTAGGGGCGTAGCCGCTTGTATAGTATCTTATAAAAGAGATATCCTTATATCAAAGTAACATAGGTTCCTAACTAGAAGTGTCATTTTCATTTACAGAAGGGGTAATTTTGTTTCTTATCATTTAGGATGTTTATCAAATTAATGTCCATTGTCTTATCCCTTAACAAATATTTATATACTAGCGGCTACGCCCCCTAGAAACCTCTAGGGGCACTTAAGGTAGGAGGGGGAAAAGTCGACCTCATCCCATTTTAAATTTGAGTTTCAAAAGAGAAAAAAAATATTTTTTTTGTGGGGAGGGGGGTGAAAAACCCTCCCCAAAAATAGTTTAAAACCTTCACCGGACCTATGAGAAGCTTCACTGTAAAGGAGAACAATATCGGTTCAGCGGTTAGCGAGATCCTTCGGTACAAACAGACACACAGACAGACAAACATCCTGTTACTTTATTATAAGGATTGCCTTATCCCTTAACATATTTAAATGATAGGCGTTATCTATTCCATTTCCGCCATATCCCTCCCCCCCCCCCCAAAAAAAAAGGGTAACAAAAAAACAAAAAAACAACATTCATAAAAACGAAGCTCTAAAATCAGATGGAAGGACAAACGAACAATAACTCTTGTAGAGTTGTAAAATTGCGCAAATACAGGATACTGTATAATCAGATAAATAGGAAAATACAAAAAGTTAACACTCAGCGTCTTTGAAATGAACGTACAGACTTTCTGTTAACGATTATAGAGTTGCTGTGCTTTCCACATCTTACCTAATTGTTATAGAAATCAAAGTTTAAAATCAATGGGCAGTTCTAACAAAAATTAGGGAGGTTTATTTTTTAAAGGGAAGATTTCTTGGTGTTACCCGCCCCCAAAAATAGTTATAAACCATCACAGGAGAACCGTATCGGTTCCAAGATCCTTCAGGTACACAAACAGTTAGACAGACAGACATCCTGTTACTTTTATATAAAGATAAGAAACTCATTCCTAAATATTATAATCCCGTTTACCCAGGGAGGGAGGGGATATTGGGCTCATTATTACACTAGTCCCCAAAGTTTTATTATTCGTTGGCTCAACAACTTTGGGACTTCTATTAAATTTTGCCTGGTTGTTTCATTAAGTTAAGTGTCCAATCGTTTCATCCACTAATTGTAATTTATAGAAGGGATAATTTTGTTTATCAGCAATAAGGCAGTACATCAATTTATCGGCCATTGTCTTATCCCTTTAGATCCATGCTTTTTTACCGGTGGGTACATTAGTCCAAGTCTCTTAGGACAAAGGGTGTTTTATAGTTTCTGTATGTATGTGTAGAGTATAATGTACATCCACCAAAGTACAGACCAATGTACATCCACAAAAGTACAATCCAATGTGTATCCATAACAAGGATGACAAATTCCATAAAAAGCGAAGCTCTAAAATGTTAGGACAAACGAATATTAACACTTGTAGAGTGTCAAAAATTAGAACAAAGGGTGTTCTATAGTTTCTCCACCCAAAGTGCCTATTGAGCTCTAATACCCCCCCCCCCAATGTTTTTCATATGCCTATAACTAGGTCCCTAACCCTACGGGACCTAAACCCTGCAAAGCTACCCAGAACGAAATAAAACTTAACCTACCCTAACCTAACCTGGTCGAAAAGCAAACAAATTTTCAAAAAAATGTGGGTACTATGTGTAAAGTTCCTTGGGTACTCTCCATGAATTTCGAGGGATAAGACAATGGACCGTAAACAAATGTACATCCCCAACAAAAATTAACCCTCTTATTTAACATTATTGGTTGATTGAAATGTTTATTTATGGCTATTTTAAACCAACCAATCAAACTTTAATTAAAAGTGCCTAAAGTTTTTAAGCTAACCAATAACAAACATTTAAATATTTATCTAAGGGATAAGACAATGGCCGATAAATTGATGTACAATATCCCCTCTTAGTTAACATTTTAAATAAGGATTATTTGTTGAGAAGATTAGGCACGTATAGTTTAAACTAACCAATCAAATGTCCTAACGCTTTTAAGCCAGCGAATGAGAGAATTTGACATTTTTTTGGCGACAGTATTAAACCAGGGATCTAAAGGGATAAGACAAAGGCATATAAACAGATGTACATCCCCAATAATGATACACAAATTTACCCCTTCTGTAGATTAAAATCAGTGGTTTAAAGTGAAAAGTTTCAACACTCAACTAATAAAATAAACAAATCAAATTTCTAAAATTAGTCCCCAAAGTTGTTGAGCCAACGAATAAGACAGCTTTATCATAAGACTTTGGGGACTAGTGTCATAAACATCCCAATGTCCCTTCCTTCCTGGTATTAAACTTTCCTGCGGAATTTATGATTCACCATCTTATTCCGTATTATATCGCAGGGAGGGATGGGACATTGGGCTGTTTATTACACTAGTCCACAAAGTTTTATAATAACATTTTCCTATTCGGAAGCTTAAAAACTTAAAGGACTCTTATTGAATTTTGATTGGTTGGTTAATTAGGAATTATAATTATCATCTACAGAAAGGGGTTATATTGTGTATCAGCATTGGGGATTTACATCAATTAATTGTCTTATCCCTTTAGAACCCTGATGGGGACCTCCTCCCCCCCCCCCTCCAGCCCCCAATCAACTCTTTAATATTCAAGATATGTAGCACTTTAAGCATAAGTTGTTAAGAAGTATATTTCCTGGGAGGGAGGGGACATTGGACTGGATATTATTATAGTATATATATAGAGAGAGAGAGAGAGAGAGAGAGAGAGAGAGAGAGAGAGAGAGAGAGAGAGAGAGAGAGAGAGAGAGAGAATAAGAATGAGATAGAGAAAGAGAGAGAGAAAGAGAGAGAGAAAGAAAGAGAGAGAGAAAGAGAAAGAAAGAGAAAAAGAGAAAGAAAGAGAAAAAGAGAGAGAGACAAAGGAAAAGACAAAAAGAGAGAGAGAAGAGACAGAGATAGAGAAAGAGAGAGAGAAATATAAATAACAAAAAGAGAGAAAAAGTGAAAATTGGACATTAAACACTTGAGTCTTGTACCCAAAGTTTTAAGACCACATCATTTAAAAACGTTGGGTACTTTTATTGAATGTTGATTGTTTGTTTCCAAGTGTTTATCATCATTGGAGTTAGGATGTATGTATATCAATTTATCGTCCATTGTCTTATCCCTTTAGATCCCTGAAGTTAGCCCATGGCTATTCTTATGCATATATATCGATAAACTATGAGAATAAGAGGGACGATAAATTGATATACATTCAACATCACCCCAATTATGATTAACTAGTGGCTTCGCCCCTAGCCTCTAGTGGCTTTGCCCCAAGAGGTATAATTACATCTTCTATTACTTACCCAGCAGAACGGATCACAAATTTTCGCACCTACCCAGCAGGAAAACATTTTGCGATTAAATTCGCGAAATTCGTAAAATTCGTAAATTTCGTAAAATTCGTAAAATTCGTAAAAATCGTAAAATCGCAGGACCAATAGGACCAATAGGTATATACCCTGAAGAGTAGAATCCGATCGGTTCAGTGGTTACCGAGAACTTAAGCTTCAGACGGACAGACAGACGGACGGACGGACGGACAGACATCATTCTACTTTGTATTATAGATAAATTAACTAATAACCCCTTTTTGTAGACTATATTATGAATATATATATCGATAAACTATGAGAACTAGGTATTCTTTAAGGGATAAGACAATGGACGATAAATTGATATACATACATCCTCACCCCAATTATGATTAACAAGTTGAGTAATAACCCCTTTTTGTAGACTATATTATGAATATATATCGATAAACTATGAGAAATATCTTAAAAAGGGATAAGACAATGGACGATAAATTTATAAACATACATCCTCACCCCAATTATGATTAACAAATTAACTAATAACCCCTTTTTGTAGACTAAATTATGAATATATATCGAAAAACTATGAGAAATATCTTAAAAAGGGGTAAAACAATGGACGATAAATTGATATACATACATCCTCAACCCAATGATAATTAACAAATTAAGTAATAACCCCTTTTTGTAGACTAAATTATGAATATATATCGATAAACTATGAGAAATATCTTTAAAAGGGATAAGACAATGGACGATAAATTGATATACATACATCCTCAACCCAATGATAATTAACAAATTAAGTAATAACCCCTTTTTGTAGACTAAATTATGAATATATATCGATAAACTATGAGAAATATCTTTAAAAGGGGATAAGACATTGGATGATAAATTGATATACATACATCCTCAACCCAATTATGATTAACAAATTAAGTAATAACCCCTTTTTGTAGGTAGGTTTCGGGTAAAATCCGTAAAAATGTGAGTTTTAAGGCTTAAAAACAGTAGTAGAACGATAATATTAACTAAATATGTGTATTTCTTATTGAAAAGAACTATAGACAAAAATATTAGTGAAAAATATTTATTATAATATTATCGTTCTACTTCTGTTTTTAAGCCTGAAAACTCACACTTTTACGGAATTTTAGCACCACCTACCTCTCCCTTTAAAATTTTGGTATCTTGTACATTTGGAATGTTTTGTAACGCTAAAAAAAACATATTTGGGAATGCCTTGGCCCACAAACAGTCACAAGCACAGTTAGGACTTCAAGACAAAGGTCGTGCAATTAAGGGGTTGATTGTCTGTTGAGTGGTACATTACATTTACTTATTTATTGGAAAAAATTGTCTAATTAATGAACAATAAATTTTTAATAAAAAAATTGTTAAACTCCTTGTATAAAAGTAATAGGATGTCTCTCTGTGTGTAACAAAGGATCTCGCTTAGCCGCTGAACCGATATGGTTCTCCTTTACAATGTACAAGGTTTATAAGGATTGATTTGGAGAATTTAGACTATAGTAGCAACGAATTATAGAGTAGCTTCGCTATTAAAAAAAAAGTATCCCTAATATAGGAAAATATTTCATTCAACGTAAACATTAATATAAAGAAACAAGGATGACAACATCTATAAAAGCGAAGCTCTGAAACGAACATTAACACTTGTAGAGTGTCAGAACTGGGAAAGCAGATTATAAATGATTAATAATAAACAAAATTGTAAGTAGATTTGTTGCAAAACTGTTGAAGGAATAATTAAGCGAAGTTTGAAATAGATAGGACAATTCTAACATGCCTAAATTAACGAAAAAAGCAAACAAATTTTCCCCTGTCAATATATCCACGTATATATTACACTAGTCCCCAAAGTTTTATAATAACGTTTTCTTGTTCGTTCTCCTAATAACTTTGGGGACTTTAGTGAAAATTTGATTGGTTGGTTAATCAAGTTGAGTTTTCAAACGTTTCAACCACTAATTTTAGTCTAGAGAAAGTTTCATTATTAGGGATATACATCAATTTATCGGCCATTGTCTTATCCCTTTAGATCCTTCAGTTAAGTTTATGTAGTTATATTAAAATTCTTTACATTCTTCTAATATACTTTACATGTTATAAAGATAGAGAGAGAGTGAGAGAGAGAAATTAATAGTTAAAGAGAGATATATAGAGATAAAGAGAGGGAGAGATGGAGAGAAAGAGATAAAAAGATAGAGGGAGAAAGAGTAAGAAAGAGAGAGGATGAAAAAGAAAGAAAGAAAAAGAGAGAGAAAAAGAAAGAGATAAAGAGAAAAGGGAGGAGAGAGAGAGAGAAAGAGATGCAGAGAGATTGAGAAAAAGAGAAATAGAGAAAAAGAGAAAAAAAGAGAGAAAGAGAGAGGAAAGAGAGAGGAGAGAGAGAGAGAAAGAGAGAGAGAGAGAGAGAGAGAGAGAGAGAAAGAGAGAGAGAGAGAGTGAGATAGGGAGAGATAGAGAGAGAGAGAGAGAGAGAGAGAGAGAGAGAGAGAGAGAGAGAGAGAGAGAGAGAGAGAGAGAGAGAGAGAGAGAGAAGAGAGAGAGAAGGCGAAAAATGAAAAAATGAAGAAAGAAAAAGAGAGAGAGAGAGTGAGAGAAAGAGATAAAGAGAAAAAGAAAGAAGGGAGGGGGAGAGAGAAACAGAGAGAGAGAGAGAGAGAGTAATAGCGAGAGAGAGACAGAGAGAGGGGAAGAAAGAAATAAAGAGAAAAAGGTAGAAGGGAGGGGAGGGAGAGAAAGAGATAAAAAGACAGAAGGAGAAAGAGTAAGAAATAAAAAAGAGAGAGTGAGAGAGATAAAGAAAGAGATAACGAGAATAAGGTAGAAGGGAGGGGAATGAGAGAGAGAAAGCAAAAACGCGAAAAAGAAAGAGAGGGAGAGAGAGAAAAGGCGAAAAAGAAAGAGAGAGAGGGGAATAAAAAAAATATAAAACCTATATTGAGAAATTTCTTAATGAAATTTTGAATAAAATAAAAAACTGCTGATACGTCTGAATTCTAAAATCAATAAAAGTTTAAATTTGACTATGCTAAGAGAATGATAATCCTTTAAAAACAGGAATGCAGAGCCGGAGCCGCCAAATTTTACCGGAGCCGTTATTTTCAGAGCGGCTCCGGCTCCGGTGGTAGCTAAAAAAATATCTAAAAAAAATATTTTCATATCTTGATAAAACTTCATGTTAAAACTCTATAATTTGGAATCCCTTTTAAGTGTTTAAATCTTCAAAAGTCACAGTTTTTCTTGATTATAGGCAGGAGCCGGAGCCGCAACAAAATCAAACGGTTAAAAGTTACAAAATACAAGTTTTACGGCAACTTTACGCTAACGAAATATTTAATTTTAGGGCAATTTCAAATGGAATTAATTTGAATTATGGAATTAATGATAAAACTAAAAGGATCTTTTTCTGTCTGTGTGTACAAAAGGATCTCGCTAACCACTGAACCAATATGGTTCTCCTGTACAGAGTAGCTTTTCCTAGGTCCTGGGAAGGTTTATAACTAAGAGAAGTCGCGGAAAATCCCCCAAAATATACCTAGCGTCGCGCCCAATATTTTGATAAACAGCTGATCTAAATAAAGATTTAAAAGAATGATTTTACGTACCCCTAAAGGCCTCTAGGGGCGTAGCCACTCGTGCTATAAAATAAAGTAGTAAGGTTTTTTTGTTTAATGCTAAATATCTCGGAAATTGCTAGTTCGAATAAATTGTGCTTTTCAGGAAAGCTTCATATATATCTTTGGGTGGTTTTAGGCTATTTTTCTGACATCCCATGCCCTAACATAGAGGCTAGGGGCGAAGAAACTTAGAATGACTGCATCCAAATAAGCGAAGCCAAATAAATTGTAAAGACAAACGAACATTAAAAATATTAAAGGTTAAGGAAAGATAATACAATAAAGAAAAAAATATCCTCTTTCGTAAAAAAAATTCATTATTTTTAGAAGATTTCCAAAATTTTTGTTAGAGGATTTTTGGAAATTATTTAAGAAAATTAGCTAAATCTAATCAAATAAGCTTCTTTAGCTTGTTTATTAGGAGGCGGGGGTGGACAAAACACCCACTTAGAACGCAAGGAATAATGCTAGAAAATTGCTGATTCTAAATTTTCATGCAAAAAGTGTTCCTTCCAATTTTCGGAAATTTCAAGTACACCTTCGCCCCCCCCCCCACCCCTCTTAATCCGTATAATAAAGTAACAGGATGTATATATGTTTGTTTGTACCGAAGGATCTCGCTAACCGCTGAACCGGTGTGGTTCTTCTTTACAGGGTAGCTTCTCATAGGTCCTAGGAAGGTTGTTTACTACTTTTTAGATCTTAAATAAAAAATGGGATATCAAATTTAACTCCTCTCTTCCTAAATGTCGCTAGAGGCCTCTAGGGGCCGTTGTCGCTAGTTTGAAATAAAATGTTAGTATTTTAATCATAGGCTAGGCTAGGTTAGGTTAGGTTGTATTAAGTACAGGTTAAGCCCGCAGGGCTAGGACAACAAAAGTATAAGCCACGTAGGGGTTAGGAATAGAGAAAAAAATCAGCCTCCATCGCCCCAAATACAATAAATTAAGTTTTTGTTGAGCAGATTCCACAGAACAATCACTGTTCTTAAAAAGTGTGGAGGGAATGGGGAGGTTATGTGCCCGCTAGACACTTAAAGGAAAAGCACTCAATCTTCAGTAAAACTTTCCAAGGAGGGAGGGGACATTGGGCTGTTTATTACAATAGTCCCTAAAGTTTTATAATACTGTTTTCTTATTCGTCGGCTTAATTATCATCTTTGGGGAATATAAACGAAATTTCATTTATTGGTTCATTAAGTGTCCAAACGTTACAACCCCTAATTGTAATCTACAATAATGGGTAATTTTGTGTATCATCATTGGAGATATACATCAATTTATCGGCTATTGTCTAATCCCTTTAGAACCATGTAAACTTTCATAACCAATAGAAACGAAGTTTTTAAAAGTTTCAAACAAGGATGACAACATCCCATACATATGGATGGACAAAAGAAAAAAGTCATAGCTTCAGTGTCGTAAAATATGAAGATGAATTAGTGGTTGAAACATTTGAAAACTCACCTTAATGAATCAACCAATCAAAATTCACTAAAATAAAAGTTGTTAAGCCAACGAGTAAGAAAACGTTATTATAAAACTTTGGGGTGTAGTGTAATAATAAACAGCCCATTGTCCACTTTCTCTCTGATTCTGTACGCTTTTAGATGAAGGAAAACTATAGAAACAAAAAATATCAGCAATCTATATTAAATAGAAGCTGAGAAATTCACGTTTCCCCCATTCCTTTTTTAACAGACGGACAGACAGATATTTCGAATAATAACAGGTGATTTTTTTATTTCAAAATGTAATTACAATCATAGGTTGTCAGTGGAATTTTTCACACAAAAAAATTTTAGAAAATAAAAAAAAATAACTTGAGAAAAAAATGTTTTAGCGTAGAAAAGATAATCTTTTAAAAGTCTTGTTAATTTATTCTTTTTAAATATATGCCCCCCACCCCTTTCCCCCTCTATTTTATTTAATTATTTAGGGGGTTGTAAGAGAGAGAGAGAGAGAAAAAGTGAGAAAAAGAAAGAGGGAAAGAAAGAGAGAGAGAAAGAGAGAGAGAGAGAGAGAGAGAGAGAGAGATAGAGAACGAGAGAGAAAGAAAGAAAGAGTGAAAGAGAGAAAGAAAAAAGAGACGGACATACAGACAGACAAACAAACAAACAAACAAACAAACACACTGTTACTTTGAATAATAGATTATTAAATTGATATGGTTTGGTTTCTAAAAGTTAGTTTTCTTTTATGGATGAAGTTTACAGTTAAGCATATGAAAATATTTATAAAATACTAAGGAGAAAAATATATATAGTTTTGCCAGGAATATAAAGGGATAAGACAATGGCCGATAAATTGATGTACACCGCCACAATACACAATACTACCCCTTCTGCAGATATAAATTAGTGGTTGAAACGTTTAAACACTCAACTTAATGAACGAACCAATTAAAGTTCACTCAAATCCCCAATAAGAAAACTATGGGGACTAGTGTAATAAAAAGCCCATTGTCCCCCCCCCCCTCCTCTCTCTCTCTCTCTCTACCCCAAAACAAACAAAAAAGTGTAATAAACAATATTCTACCGACAATTTAAATCTACAGAAGGGGTATTTTTGTTTGAAATCATTGAGAATTTGATACTAGCAAACGCAGTTACCCTGGAACTAAGCGGAGGGGGGGGCCGGGGGGGAGGGGGGGAGTGTAGTCATTTTTTCTAATGACGATTTCTCTGAGGCTAAAATAGCTATAAACCTTCCCAAGTTCTATGAGAGGCTACACTGTAAAGGAGAACCATATCGGTTCAGCTGTTATCAAGATCCTTTGGTACAGACAAGACATCCTGCTAATTTTTTATAATGATTGTCTTATCCCTTTAGATCCCTAGAGTATGATCTTCGCTATAATGGATATAATCATCCTTGGTTGTATAATTCAGGGAGGGAGGGGACAATGGGCTGTTTATTACACTAGTCCCCAAAGTTTTATAATGACGTTTTCTGATGTTAAGTTATTTTTGGTTGGCTCATTAAATGGAGTGTCCAATCGTTTCAACCACTAATTATAATCAACCGAAGGAGTAATACTATGTATCATCATTGGGAATGTACATCAATTTATCGGCCATTGTCTTATCCCTTTAGCTCCATGGGTTGTATAAGTTTAGGTTCTCAAACTTTTAAGATAGTTTCAAACTTTGGGGTCCAATCACAACCGAATATTATATTTTAAGGGATAAAACTGTTGATTTAAATTATTGAAAAGTTTGAAAACAAAAAAATCTATCCTTATAATAAAGTAACAGGATGTCTGTGTATCTGTGTGTTTGTGTGTTTGTTTGTACCGAAGGATCTCGCTAACCGCTGAACCGATCGGGTTCTCCTTAAATATTTTTTTAAAAATCCCCCCCCTAAAAAAATTTTTTTCTTTTCTTTTTCTTTCAAAATCTAAAATAATAAAATAGGTGATCAATTTCGACTCTCCCCTCCTCAAGTGCCCCCTAGAGGCCTCTAGGGGCGTAGCCGCTAGTAATAAATAAGCCACCAAATAAGATAGGTAAGATGTTTATAAAACTTTGGGTACCAGTATAAATTATACAGGTACCCAACACATAAAACTTTGGGTACCAGTGTAAATTATACAGGTACTTAACATATAAAACTTTGGGTACCAGTATAAATTATACAGGTACCCAACATATAAAACTTTGGGTACCAGTGTAAATTATACAGGTACTTAACATATAAAACTTTGGGTACCAGTATAAATTATACAGGTACCTAACATATAAAACTTTGGGTACCAGTATAAATTATACAGGTACTTAACATATAAAATTTTGGGTACCAGTATAAATTATACAGGTACTTAACATATAAAACTTTACCCGCAGATATGGCTCAGTGGTTTAACGTCCGCTTATCTGTTGGGGAGGTGTCGGGTTCGAGTCCCCAGACCGCATCAATACTAAAGATGTAAAAATTAGTACCTACTGCTGCTCTTTCAGGCGTTAGAGATTTGGAGTAAGAGTAGGGGGGAAGCCTTAGCCCTAAATCAGGTATGCATGGGTGGTCCTTGGCATGGTACACTAATGATCGAAAAACTTTGCTCAGTCATAGGTTGACTGAAAAGTCCCTGTGGACTAGCATTGTGTAGTAGCTGGCTAGTGTGTTAGTGGCGTTTGTTAGTTCATCTACTGGGAGTCATCCTTGAATACTAGGTTGACTGAAAAGTCTCTAGGATTTGATGAGACTTCATTGTGTCGTTGTCAAAACAGCGCCACGTCCTGTGCCTTGGTTGCATTAAAAAGTCGCAATAATATCGTGACAAAAATCACGAAACCTTAACTCACCATCCACAAGGTTGACGTGTAAATTACCCACAAGCCCTAATTAAAGTGTCAAGGGAAATGATGGGAAGGATGCAAACTCGAATCCGCGTCATACCAAAGACGTTAAAAATGGTACCTACCTGCTCTGTTCGGCACAGGACATCACAGAGTTTGAGTAGGGGGAATGCCTTGGCCCCAAACAGGCGCAACTCACTACCATACACAGTTAGGATCTCCAGACAAAGATCGTGCAATCAAAGGGTTGGTTGTCTGTAATGTACTGTACCACGGGTATGAGGTGAAGGACCAAGAGTCTGGCCTTGAGTTGACAAGTTGACTGTTCAGTCCATGTGCAACTCACCCACACGACATTAACATTAACATTAACATATAAAACTTTGGGTACCAGTGTAAATTATGCAGGTACCCAACATATAAAACTTTGAGTACCGGTGTAAATTATACAGGTACTTAACATATAAAACTTTGGGTACCAGTGTAATTTATACAGATACTTAACATATAAAACTTTGGGTACCAGTATAAATTATACAGGTACTTAACATATAAAACTTTGGGTACCAGTATAAATTATACAGGTACCCAACATATAAAACTTTGGGTACCAGTGTAAATTACACTGGTACCCAAAGTTTTATGCGGATATGAATACACAGCTAAAACTTTACCCGTTGATACTCTTAACAAAGTTCCTCCAAACTCAAAGTGGACAACCCTAACCCCCCCCCCCTCCCATCCACAAGACACCAGAGCTGGATCTTTAAATCATTTTATTGGTGAGCCAGATCGGGGTGCGCCGAATCTCCGCCAATCACAGCGCGGCATTTCATAAAATGCAGTGCTCTCATTGGTGGAAAGTTGGCTCACCCCGATCTGGCTCACCACAAAAATGATTTAAAGATCCAGCTCAGTAAAAAATATAATTAGAGGATGTTAAAATGTAATCTTTATATAAATGTAACAAGATTTACCCCCGCCCCCAAAAAGCCTTAAACATCATAATCTAGACAGCTTTCCGCGGAAAATGAATGATTGTAAGATTAAACCTTGTTTTGTTATGTTCAAAGGACCAACGGCCCAGACTAGCAAAACCGTTATTAATTCTATGATTTTCATTTCAATATCCTAAAAAAAATGACTAATACTATGCTATACATGATTTTTCATTATGGCTGAGAATCGTTTCTAGTCCAGCGGATATTAATCGGTTTCGCGGCCCTACTGGATGTGATCTTACCTGTATGACGTGGACGCGATATAGTAATAGTATTATAGACACCTTTCCGCCGGATATTATGCGGATAGAGGGCTGAGAACCGGTTCTTATCCACCGGATATTAAGCGGATTACCTGTATGACCAAGCGCTGCAGGTTGTTGAGTCCTGAGAAGGCTCCATCCGGCAGAGTTTTTATTTTGCAATGTCTACACAGCAAAAAGTTTTAGAGCATAATATTTTAACATAATCAAAGATATTTAATCGGTTCTGTCTATATATGACATTGCTATCTAGGAACATTTACATGCTAGCTTTAAAGGGGAGGGGGTTTTAATTTAACCATCTCGTAATCAATATGCGCAAATGGCACTTACAATCCGAATTTTGTTTTGAAACTTGGCATGAGTAATCCTTGGTAGGTCTATTTTCACTAAATTGAACAAATACTCAAAAAATAGCTAAGCAACTTTGGGGACTTTTAATAGAATTTTAATTGATTGTTTCATTAAGTTGAGTGTTCAAACATTGCAACTACTAAATGTAACATACAGAAAGGGTAATTTTGTGTATCAACATTGTGGATGTAACTCAATTTATCGGCCATTGTCTTATCCCTTTATATCCCTGGATTTCTTATGCTCAAACTTTCCTTAGTGTAAGGTCATGAAGAGATGGCACAGCACCAAAATGATCTCTTTGTATGATTGACTCGTAAAGAAACTCTTCGGAACAATGTATATCAACTATCTTTGAGTTGGCAACCTGAAACAAAAAATATATATTAACTCTTTGTATACACTCTATATGATAGTACTCTTTGTATGATAGTACTCTATTAGAATTAATGTACTTTTGTATGATTGACTTGTAAAGAAACTCTTCAGAACAATGTATATCAACAATCTTAGAGTTGGCAACCTAAAAAGAAATATATATATATTCTCCTGCATGATAGTACTCCATTAGAATTAATGTACTCATTGTATGATTTACTTAACAAATTTGGGAACTTTTATTGAATTTTGGTTGGTTCATTAAGTTGAGTCTCCACAATGTTTCAACCACTAATTGTATCTACAGAAGTGAGAAGGGTAACTATGTGTATCATCATTAGGGGATGTATATATTAATTTATTGGCCCTTGTCTTATCCCTTTAGAACCCTGGGATCTGCCCAAAAGCAGTCAAAATCAAAATTTTTGTGGTAAACTTAGATTAAGGTTAAGGAGGCAATCTCCCCCCCTCCCCCCCACCCATAAACTTTCAAATTTTTGTTTCTATATACTAGCGGATACGACCCTAGCATCTACGAGCTATGCATTTAAAGGGTTAAGAAAATTAGCCTAAAACCATCCTGGGACCTATGTGAAGCTTCCCTAAAAAGGAGAACTATACTACTTTATATAATAAGACGAGCGGCTACGCCCCTAGAGGCTTCAAGGTAAACAATAAGAAAGGGTGGGGAGAGTCGATCCTCAACTTTAAAGGTGAACCATATCGGTTCAGCGGTTAGCGAGATCCTTTGCTACACACAGACAGACACTTTTCAATATGGATGATAACAGAAGAAGATGGACTATAAATTGATTTACACCCCCAATGTTAATCATCAAAATTACCTCTTCTGTAGATTTTAAAAACATAAATATTTAACATCAAAAATTGTAAGCCAGCGAATAATAGGAGAACGTATTTATAAAACTTTGGATACAATAATAATTAACAGTCCAATGTCCCCTCCCTCCCTGGCTAAATCAATGTATGTGTGTGTGTGTGTATGTTTGTGTGTGTGTATGTGTGTGTGTGTAAGCAGTAAAATAGATCTACATTTGTTGAATTCGCTTCGCTTTATACCGATGTTGTCATCCTTGTTTACCCAAAGATCTAAAGAGATAAGACATTGATGTACATCCCCAATGATGATACACTAAATTTCCCCTTCTCTTGATAACAATTAGTGGTTAAACTTAATGAGCAAACCAAACAAAAATAAATAAAAGTCCCCAAAGTTGTAAATCCAACGAATAAGAAAACGTTATTTTAAAACTTTGGGGACTAGTGTAATAAACAGTCCAATGTCCCCTCCTTCCCTGTATATATAAATCTTAACCCTATACAATGAAAATTTTGTAGAATATTGTAATAAGAATTTTACCTGCCAACGTTCATTTAAAAACGCAAATATTTTCCGCCAATATGGCTTCGAAACCGATTAATATCCGCTGGATTAGAACCGGTTCTCAGCCATATTAAAAAATTATGTATAGCATAAGCATAGTATAAAAATGTACAATCATAAGATAAAAACCAGTTTTGTTAGCCAGTGCCTTCAGCATCTCAGGGCTAACAAATAATTATAAAAAAATAGTACATTTTCATATCCACGGAAAACTATTTATAATACAATGCGATAAATAATTTTTCTTCATAAAGAGAAAAATAGTATCTATTTAACCATGTAACCGAATGGGCTTTGCTTTTTGAGAATTTCCTATCGTGGTTTTAAGCTATTTTGGATGTTTTTATGAAACACCTATTTAAACATTCAACCCCCCCCCTCTCCTCCCACCCTAAGCCACAATAGAGTAATGCTTATGAGAGGGGGGGGGTTCCCAGGGAGGGAGGGGATAATGGGCTGTTTATTACACTAGTCCCCAAAGTTTTATAAGAACGTTTTCTTATTTATTGGCTTAACATCTTTAGTATAGTTGGTTTATTAGGGCAATTGTTACACTACAGAAGGAGTAATTTTGTATATCATAATAGGGGATGTACATTAATTTATTGGCCATTGTCTTATCCCTTTAGATCCCTGGGTGGTTTCAGTATTATTATTCAAATCAAAGTATAATCTGCCCTCCCCCCCCCCTCCATCCCCCTTTATATCATAATAATAATACCCTTTCCTTATTTTCATAGCTAAGCTATTCTATAATTTATTCTTTATTAAAGTTTAATGATATTTACTCAGTTGCAATTCGAGATAGAGCTTCTCATATTTAAAGGGATAAGACAATGGCCGATAAATTCATTTACTGTACAATGATGATACACAAAATAAAACCTTTTGTAGATTAAAATAAGTGGTTGAAATGTAAGGACACTCAACTTTATAAAACATTAAAAATTTGAAAAGTTCCCAAAGTTGTTAAGACATCCAATAAAAAAACGTTATTATAAAATTTTGGAGACTAGTGTAATAAACAGTCCATTGTCCTCTCTCACTTTGCCTTTCCAGAACCAGGAAGAGAGGGGACATTGGGCTGTATATTACACTAGTCCCCAAAGTTTTATAACAACTTTTTCTTATTTGTTCACTTAAAAACTTTGATTGGTTGGTTCATTTAGTTGAGTGTCCAAACTTTTCAACCACCAATTGTAATCTTCAGAATTAGCGCGCCTGACCTTTTCTAATTTTTGTGCTTCGCTACTTATGGATGTTGTCATCCTTTTCAGATCAGAGTTATCAACTTTAGATTATGTCCAATCGGCCCCAAAATCAATGCACAAAGTTTAAAATCGATAAAAAGATTCTATCGTGTCTAATCAGGGTTCTGAAGGGACAAGACAATGGAAGATGTATTGATATACATCCCCCCCCCCCCTATGATAATACACAAAATTAACCATTTCTTATATTACAATTAGTTGTTGATGAAACGTATAGACACTCAACTTAATTAACCAACCAATCAAAAATCAATACAACCCCCAAAGTTGTTGAGCCAACGAATGAGAAAACATTAGTATAAAACTTTGGGGACTAGTGTAATAAACAGCCCAATGTCCCTATCCTCCATTAGTTTCGAACAAAAATACCCAAAGTATACAGCGGTTATAAAACTTTGGGTACCAGAAAGAATTCAGTATAAACGAATATTATCAAAATTGAACAAAGATGACAACATCCATAAGTAGCGAAGCACCAAAAAAAATGATAAATGGACATATGGATAGAGCGAGACAAACAGAAGCTTGGGATCTTGATATCCATTGAACAGATATGGTTCTCCATTACAAAGAAGCTTCTTATAGGTCCTGGGAAGGTTTAAGACTTTTTTTGGGGAGAGGGAACCTTCATCCTTGAAATATCACTTTAAAAAATACCTCAAAATTTTTTTTAATACGTTTTCTTTTCAAAATAATAATAAAAGTTAAGGGTCGCCTTACTAACATTTCCCCCCTCCCCCTAACCCAATAATCAATTGCCCTAATGGTCTTCAAGGGGGGCGTAGCCAATAGTTATAAAGGTACCTCACTAACACCATAGAGAGAGAGAGAGAGGGAACAATGAGCTGTTTATTACACTAGTCCCCAAAGTTTTGAAGTAATCTTTTCTTATTCCTTGGCTTAACAACTATGGGGACTTTTGATTGGTTGGTTTATTATGTTGAGTGTTCAAAATTGTCAACCACTAATTTTATTCTACAGAAGGGGTAATTTTGTGCATCATCATTGGAGATGTACATCAATTTATTGGCCTTTGTCTTATCAAAATCAAAATCAAAATATAACGAACATGATAAATATAATAAAACTTTGGATACCAGCGTAACCAAAAATAAACTACATCAGCTATCAAATGTACAGATTATTACAAGTAAAGCTTTGGGGGAAAGATTTATTTAACAACCGTTGCCCCACCCTTCCATCCATGGATGGGATAGAATAAATTATCAAAAGCAAACTCAGAAGGGGAAGGGTAGGTTGTGCTAAAATTCCGTAAAGGTGTGAGTTTTAAGGCTTTTAAACAGTAGTAGATAATATTTACTAAATATGTGTATTCCTTATTGAATAGAAAAATAGACAAATTTTTTTTATATATTTATATTTGGTGAATATTATCGTTCTACTACTGTTTTTAAGCCTTAAAACACACACTTTTACGGATTTTACCCAAAACCTACCCCTCTCTTAGTAATTCTTACGTCTATAATACCTAGGTAGTTATTTATTACATCGTATTATAGACAGCTTTCCGCGGATATTAAAATGAATAATTACAATATCAAAACCAGTTTTGTTAGCCCCGACCAGGGGCCCAAGGCCCGTGCTAACAAAACTGGTCTTAATTCTGTAATTTTTATTTTAATATTCGTTGAAGATTGTCTGTATTGCAATTGTATGATTTTTCAGTACGGCTAAAAACTTTCTTCATTTAACATTTTTAAAAGCGAAGCTTTTTTATAATTAGGGTAGGTACGTCCGTCCATCCGTAACGGCTAGCTCGTTTAGTTTATTTATACATGTTAGAATTGTCCTATCCATTTTAAACTTTGCATGATGATTCCTATTATGTTTAGGTACGATTTAACGATTTAAAAAATGTAGCAACTCTATAATCATTACCAGAAAGTCCGTGCAGGAAAAGTGAACTATAGAGTAGCTCCGCCCAATAAAAACTATTTAGGTAGAAAATTGAATTGATTTCAAATTGGTACAAATATTATCAGAGATCTAAAGGGATTAAGACAATGGGCGATAAATTGATGTACATACCTACTCAATGATGATACACAAAACTACCCCTCCTGTAGATTACAAGTAGTGATTGAAACGTTTGGACACTCCAAACAAAGTCCCCAAAGTTGTTTTTCCAACGAATAAGAAAAAGTTTTCATAAAACTTTGGGGGACTAGTGTAATCAACACCTTCCGTAATTATAAACTAAGGAAACATCTGGGAATCTTCCCTAAAAATAGAGAACTCAATCGGTTCTGTAGTTATCAAAATATTAATCTAGTGAAGAAAAAAAACTTTAGATAAAAACTTACTAGCGGCTACTAGTATTTATTTCTCTTTAGAGGGTGGTTGTAACTCCCAAAAAATAGTTATAAACCTTTCTGAGAACTAAAAAAAGCTACACTGTAAAGAAGAACCATATCGGTTCAGCGGTTAGCGAAATCCTTTGGTATATACAAACACACACAAACAGACAGACATCCTTATACTTTTATATAAGGATTACATGAAAATGAAACCAGAATATTAGAACACAAATTTTAGATTTAAAAGCCTTTTGTGGATTTACGGTTTTAGTTGAATATTAAAACAGAAGAGGTGGGACGGTGGAATGTTTATTACACTAGTACCCAAAGTTTTATAATAACATTTTCTAATTCGTTAGCTTAACAACTTTGGGGACTTGAGCAAATATTGATTGGTTGGTTATTAAGTTCAGTAGTCAAACATTTCAACCATTAATTTTAATCTACAGAATAGAAGGGGTAATTTTGTGTATCATCACTCATTATTGTAGATGTACATCAATCTATCGGCCATTATCTTATCCCTTTAGTTCCCTGATTAATACAGAATGGTTAGGTAATATGTAATTTATATAAATACCAAGGATGACAACATCCATAAATGAAAAGCTCAACAAATCAAACACAAGAACAAAAATTGAGTGTGTGTGTGTGTATGTGTACCAAAGGATCTCTCTAACCACTGAACCGTTATGGTTCTCTTTTACAGGGTAGCTTCTCATTGATCTTGGGAAGGGTAACACAACCCTCCCAAGAGAAAACGCAATGTTTTTTACTTGAAATAGTGTGTCTTGTTGTCCTACGAATCATTCTTCCAAAAATTATATGAATAGGATAATTATATCATACAAAAACTGCCAAAAAAAAGTTAATAATTCGACCTACAAACTTTTTGGTTTCGAGTTGCTTTGATTGCCAAACCAAATTGATCGTACCAAACTTATACAGAAATCATCATCCAAAGTTTGAAATCGATAGGGTAATTCTATCATACCTAAATTAAATTTACTTGTGACTTACATACATACGGAAAAGGTAAGTTATAGATTAGGTTTATTATATATATAAAACGGGTCATGTGAAGGAAACGAAGTCGCGGGTTTCGTCTTATTTTCACAGTAGCTTTCCTCCATCCTATTTCTAGCCCCTGCGGGGCAATCACCTAACCTAGCTTAACCTTAAATAACCTTTCAAAAGCTACTGTGAAGATACGACGAACCCGCAACTACGTTTCCTTCACATGACCCAAAATAAAATAGCTACAAACCTGAGAAAAAAGTAAGAGGACTTTCTAGTAACGATTATAGCATTTCTCCGCTTGCTAAAGCTTATCTAACTCTTCTTAAATGTGACGTAAAGACGGATAAAGAAGGTTAAATATAGAGTAGCTTCGCTACTCAATAAAAAAACTAGCTACGAACCTGAGAAATAAGTGTGGGACTCGACTGCAAAGTCTTGAGAAAACAGCTAAGCCGCGATCCGTCCGACTGCCAAGAGCAGTCGTTTAATTGGCTGGAGGAAGCCGCCGCTACGTTCTGACAGCTACCGCGGCTGAATAAGCTAACAAATATCACAAAAATATGGCATAACATTGATAATTGGTCAAGCCGTGGTGACCGTTTAATGACTGCTCTATGAGTTAATGACCGGCGGTTGCCGGTCATTTTAGGGTTAAATTCACTGCTAGCGGTCATTCTATGGTTGGCATCACTGCTAGCGGTCACTGATAAAGAAGATTGGTTGTCTGCAGTGGTTGAAATGTATAGACACCGCCGCAGCTGGTCATGATGGCACTTGTGTAAGCGGTGATTATGGCAGTTATGGCACTCCGTTTCTGACCGTTGGTTGTTACTAACAAATTATTATTAGAATATGCTTAATATCCGCTGGATTAGAACCGGTTATCAGCCATACTATCCGCGGAAAGCTGTCTATAATACGATACGATAAATAATTATAGGGATAAGACAATATGGCCGATAAATTGAGGTACATCCCCAATGATTTTAAACAGAATTACCCCATCTGTAGATTAGTATAGTGGTTGAAACGTTTAAACACTCATCCTAATTAATCAACCAATCAAAATTGACTAAAGTCCCCAAAGTTGTTAAGGCAACGAATAAGAATACGTTAAATTATTAAAAACTTTAGACAGGCTTTGTAAACTTTTTAACAAACTTTCTTATTAGGATAAAAATATAGTGATGCTTCGCTTATGAGATTGTACCTTGTTTTTCTAGTAATCATCATTAAGAAAAATAATCAGAAAAATAGGATCGTTAGTTTTAAAAATCATTATTAAAAAATTAGCATATTTAAAATGGACATACGAACTTTCTGGTAACGATTATAAAGTTGCTACGCTTCCTAAATCATACCTTACTGTTATAGGCATCATCATGCAAAGTTTGAAATCAATAAGACATTTCTAACATGTATAAATTAACGAAAAAAGGTATCTGTTACGAACAAATTAACGGACAAAAAATTAAAGAAAATCTTGACTTTAAAAAAATCTTGACTGTCATAGGAATCATTATGCAAAGTTTGTAATCAATAGGACATTTCTAACATGAAAAAATTAACAAAAAAAGCTTTATGTTACGGACAAACGGACGGACCAAAATTAAAGAAAAAAAATTAAATAAAATACATATTCTAATAAAAACCTGTAGTTTATAAAATTTCTATCTAAAAATCTAAAATTATTTTTGTTCACCATTTGATGGCCTTGCCTAGAAGAAGGCTGGTTTATTATATTGGTCATTGTAAAGAATATATATATGTATATATAACTGTAAGTATGTATATTTTAAATTAAAATTCACTAAGGGTAGCTAGTGCTAGATACATACAATGGGTAAAGGCGCACATATGCCCATAATTTAACTTCAATTTTGCCTTTTATTTCACTGTATTACACATATTTCTTCTTTGTTTATCACTGTTTGTTAAAATAATGATTATTTTGTATGTCACTACATGTTTAAATGGTTAAAATTTTGTTGTTTTAGGTTAAAATATTTTTTGGAGAGGAAATATAACGTCTCCTCCTCTCTCAACGCTTTGTTTACAACTAAGCACTGCAGAAAGAAAATGCACGGACTGTAAAAGTGTTCCCAGATTTTTCATATTTCCCGGCCATTTTTAGAAATTCGTGGATTTTTGTTTTTTTATTCGAAGATTTTTTTACTTGTATAAAATATAAATTTAAATGAATTTCCAAGACTCGTGTTTGATATGATATTACAAACAGCTGGAATTTAATTGGAAAAATATAATTTTAAAGGGTAGGTTTTGAGCTATATTTATTGAGTTAAAATTATCAATTTTCTAGATATTGTCAAAAATATATAATTCAAAATTAAAAGCAATCATTATATCATATTAAGCATTTAAATAAATTACAGTTTTATTTTTTTATTTTTATATTTGTTTTGGCCGTCAAAAAGTTCTACAGGCAACATGACCTAAAAACGGGTTATAACAAAGATTGGGTAGAAGTGAAGCC
Source organism: Acartia tonsa (assembly GCF_053477335.1). NCBI lineage: Eukaryota > Metazoa > Arthropoda > Copepoda > Calanoida > Acartiidae > Acartia > Acartia tonsa. The sequence continues at coordinate 2,936,132 of NC_137274.1, read as the reverse complement.
AACTAAATTTAGAATATACCAAATTTTCAAATCACCACCTTTCACTATTTTGATAAAAAAAACTAGCGGTCGCGCCCCTGGCATCTAGGAGATCTGTTTTTGAAAAGACAAACAAGAGCATTAAAATAGCTTAAAACCTTCAAAATATTTTAATAAAACAAGAAAATACACTATAACTCCCTTAAAAACATAAGCTTCATACATAAAAAAAAAGACATAATTTAATTGAAATATACAAATCAAATGTATTAAATTTGGGACAGATTTCTTTTAAAAAGTCATTAACTACAATATTAGAGGATTTTCTTTTTTCCAATTGGAAGATTTTTATTTTTAAAATCAACTATTTCCAAGGGTTGGCAGATTTTCTAAACTCGGTGTCGGGTCGGTACAAAATAAAATTTAAGCCTGTCCATATGTCTGAACACACAACTCTTCAATGTATTTTAGATATTTTAATGTAAATGTTAGAAAAGTAGTTTTATTCAAAATTTAATGAACGATAATAGAATAGACGATAAATTAAGATATACCCCCGTTGATAATAAGCAAAATTACCCTCTATGTAGTACAAAATTATTGGTTGAAAAGTTTAAATCTGTCAGTTTTCAAATTCAATAAAAGTCCCCAAAGTTTTTATAGCGTTTAATGGGTACCAGTATAATCAAAGTCGAATGTCCCCTCCCTCCCTTGGTCTTATGTAGGTAGGGAGGGGACATTGGACTGTTTATTACACTAGTCCCAAAAGTTTTATATTAATGCTTTCTTTTTTGGAGTCATAACAACTTTGGGGACTTTTTTTATTTTGATTTGTCGTATTATTAAATTAAATGTCCAAACATTTCCACCACTAATTAAAATCTACAAAATGGGTAATTTTGAATAACTCTATTGGGGATGTATATCAATTTATCAGCCATTGTCTTATCCCTTTAGAGAACTATATATTTTCATATTATCTAGTTCCATATTAAGAAGGAGCGTGTATGCCCCCTTCATAACCTGTTAATATAAGAGTCGGGACAGTACGACCATTTTTTTTAAGACAGGTTAAATTTATAAGGTTTCGTGATTTTTTTAATTGCCTTATATTAGAAATCTAACTATACAGAGAGAGAGAGAGAGAGAGAGAGAGAGAGAGAGAGAGAGAGAGAGAGAGAGAGAGAGAGAGGGACAATTTGGGCTGTTTATTACACTAGTCCCCATAGGTTTAAAATGCCGTTTTTAACAAGTTTTGGGACTCTAGTGAATTTTGATTGGTTGGTTCTTAAACTTCGATTGTTCAGAGGTTTTAACCACTAATTTTCATCTATAGAAGGGGTAATTTTGAGTATCATCATTGGGAATGTACATCAATTTAACGGCCATTGTCTTATCCCTCTATAGATCCCTGCGTATACGTCTCTGGGGGCTCTTTATTCGAAGATGCAGAGAACGGCTTGAAAAATAGCTTAAAACCATCTCAAGACTGAAACCTTAAAATAACATATCCTAAAACCGTCACAGAAGTACCTATAAAAAGCTACCCTGTAGAGGAGAACCATATTGGTTCAACGTTTAGCGAGATACTTCGGTACAAACAAACAAATAGACAGACAGACAAACATCCTGTAACTTATTTATAAGGATTTACGAGCTTCGCTAATTTATATGGATGTTGTCATTTTTGTTTTTTTTATGAGTATTATCTTGAAGGGTTGTGGTAGTAGCCTCCCCCAAAATAGTTATAATCCTTCCCAGGACCTATGAGAAGCTGCCCTGCACAGGAGAACCAGCGGTTAGCGAGATACTTCGGTACAGACAGACAAACATACATCATGTTACTTTATAATAAGGATTTAAGTATGTTATCTTGTATTTTATTAATAGCGAAGCTAAACTAAAATTAGAATGTCCGTTTGTCTGTCAGTTATGTATATTATTTACCCTATTTTCACAGCTTTTGTTTGCGCTAGAGGGCTAGAAATATAGTGTGTGGTTTGATATCAACAAATTTCTAATTAAAAACAAACAATGTGGTTCAAGAATATTTTTTTTAAGTAGCAAAGCTTTCCCAAATGCAGTCTGTTTAGAAAAGAAATGAGGAAAATGTGAGTTTCTCAGCTGCTTTTTTAAATATACGACTGAAAATCAGTAATGCATTAAAGGTTATTTGATTTAATTTATAAAATTTTTATTAACTAAGCTGCTATATTACATAGATGACTGATTTTTTTCGGGGAAATGATTTTCCTCACCAATGAGTATTTACTCTAGATTGTTCATCAATCTGTCTGATATACTCTAAAGTATATCAGAAAATGTGTTTTTCTCTTTTGCTATTTAAAAGATATGACTTTTTTCAGAGAGGAAGGGAGGGGACAATGGGCAATTAATTCAATTTAAAAGTATTCGCTGAAAGGCCATGAAAACCAGATATATCCAGAAAATTTGATGGAAATTGTAAAGTGTTAATGATTGTATAAATTAGAAAACTCAAAATGAGAAAGAGTTCTAAGAAAAAAAAAATCTACTTATAAATTAGATTACCAGTACTTAACAATGAAGTAAACATTCTGTAATTATTCACTACAAAAATAGCTCTTAGAACTTCTACATCCCCTCTCCTATATTATTTCTTGGGAAAAAATATTTGTTAGAACCAGCAGAAATAATTTTATACTATATAAATTTCTTTGTCTGCTAGAAATTGTGTTAATTGTCATTTTTTTTGTCTGCTAGATTCATAACAATTTCTGTGTCAATTATGCGCTAGTACCTAAATTTAGTCTAAATACTTCACAAACATTTTAAGCTGGTACCCAAGGTTTGAGACCCTAAAATATTGAATATTTGATCCATTGCCCCCTCCTATCCTCCCTGCTTTTTTGGTTAAAAGTTTAGAGACTAATAAATCTGCACTTTCAATAACGTTGTCTATTGGTCTATTGGTAAAGCTCTTAAATATATTATTCTCAGCTGTGATCAAAGATAAACTTCTGAAATATCCTATAATCATTTGTATTACTAAGCATCTTAACTTACTATTTCATCCATCTGTTTATTATTCACCCTAATTTCTTAATATGCTTTGCTGTTTTTTCTCTTACATTAAAGGACGCCTGCAAATAAATACCACACTTTAACTGCTGAAATACTGCCACAAGTAGACCCAATACCCCAAATTTAAAGCCTTCAGCTTCAATAACAAAAAAGTTCTAGGCATTTCAAAATAGCAATTTATGTACAATGAAAATTTTGAAAGATTTCCAATTCTCATAAAAGAAAAAGCAATATTAAATTACGTCACCTAGACAAAAAATTATTACCTTATCTTTGTCAGAAACTTAGATTGCCGGTAACTGATTACATTTTTTCAATAAAAAGACCACATTTTATAGTCAAAATCTATGAAACAAATTCAATTTAAATTGCATTTTAAACAAAAATCATAGCCGAAACAAAGGGGGAAACTTCTGCAAGCTCAGCTGTGATTGGTTGCTAAGCTGATTCAGCCTTCTGATTGGTTACAGTACACTAGGTACAATGCAAATAAACATAATTTTTAAAAATAATTTTGACTATAAAAATGGGTATTTTTATTGTAAATATATAATTAGTTACTGGCAATCTAAATTTATGACAAAAATAAGCTTATAATTTTGATTCTAGGCCACGTAGTTTAATTTCAAAATTTCTAACATTAGCATTCAAATTCTTTCAAAATTTGCATTGTACAGTTTAAAATGCCTAGAACTTTTTTGTTATAGAAGCTGAAGGCTTCAAATTTTGGGTATTGGGTCTACTTGTGGCAGTCTTTCAGCAGTTAAAGCGTGGTATTCCTTGCAGGCTTCCTTTAAGAATTATTTAAGCCCGGGTTCAAAGATTTAAATATGTATAGACATAGCATAGCATATAAAAATATCATAAAAAAAAATATTTTGTATTTGTTACACATATGTTTGTCTAGTAATTTTCCATAGCTTAAGAATTATTTAAGCCCGGGTTCAAAGATCAAATATTTTCAATATGTATATACATAGCATATAAGCATCATTTTTTACATTTTAACATATGATCTTTTTCCTACAAAGTGTTAGTTGAGTACTGAACCCCCCCTTCCCCTCCTAATTTTAAAATAAATTCAATATTAGGGTTGAGGGGCAGATTTTTTATGTATGCCTAGCCCCTACAGCTGCAGTGCCTCAATGTCCCAACCCTGCGGGGCTGAGTACCTTACAAATTACCTTACCTAAACGTAACCTAAAGAAATAAACAAATAAAAACTTAACCCCCCTCCCATTTTTCCAAATTTAGAAAAATGGGGGGTGTTTGATGCTCACCATGCCATTTTAAGGGAAAATGCGTGTGTGTGTGTGTATGTGTGTGTGTGTATGTGTGTGTGTGTGTGTGAGTGTGTGTATGTGTGTGTGTCTACTAGTCTTTAAGCTAGTTTTTTCAATCATATGTTTAAATAGAGATTTGTTAGAGTAGTTGATTTAATCTATAATACAAAGTAGCTTGATGTCCGTCCGTCTGTCAGTCTGTCCCTTAAGATCTCAGTAACACCTGAACCTGATTCTACTCATCAGGGAATATACCTACTGGTCCTGTGGTGGTTTTAGGCTTTTTTCTTGGGGGGTGGTACACCAAACCCCCCCCCCCCCAAAAAAAAAATCCCCCCCCCCAATTTTTTTAAAAATAATTTTTACGAATTTTGCAAATTCGCATTTTTTTCCGCTGGGTAGGTAATAGAAGATGTAATTATACCTCTTACAACTAGAGGCTAGGGGCGAGAAGCTGCTAGTTGTATAATATTTCAGTAAAAAAATACAAATTTTAGGACAAAACATGCTATTGATTTAATACTTACTGTTCTTAATTGTATCTTATTTATTAGAACCAGTTCTCAGCCATACTAAAAAAGCATATATAGTACCATAGAGGGACAAAGTGAATAAAAAATCAGCTATGTGACATCATAAAAATGAGGAGGACAAGAGAAGAAGTAGGATAGAAATCACCTAAAAAGGAGAAGGATAATTCTTCATCTTTATGACGTCACATGGCTGATTTTAGTGTCACTTTGTCCCTCTATATTGTACTGTTTTACAAATAATTTTCTATAAATATTAAAACAATAACTTTAATATCAATACCTGTTTTGTTAGCCAGGGCCTTTGGCCCCTCGGAGCTAACAAAACTAGTTTTTCCTTTTTATTTCTGCGAAAAGCTGTCTATAATATGATGCTATATATAACTATTCCTATATTGATTTTTATATTGATAAGAAAAGTATAAAAGTTTAGTTCCCTCCCAGAATATCTCTAAAATAATGCGTCTATAACATGATGCTCTGCTCATATGTTTTTGTGTTTATGTATCAGTTACGGAGAACTAGCTTTTTTAGAATGTGTGATTTTGTTGACAGTTTTGTTTAATCTTATGAAAGTTGGGGTTACAAAATTTTCTGACTTCAATTAAGTTAGGAAATTTAGTTATGATTACTACATCTACAAATTAAGTAAATTAAGATTTTATCAATCTAGTTTTTTAATAGTGAAGCTACTCTATAGTTTATTTTTTAATTTTTTTTTATAGGGGCAATTTCTCATGGGAGGGTGTGGTACTCTCCCCCCTAATAGTTATAAATCTTTACAGGATCTAAGAGAAGGTACCATGTTAACCCTTACAGATCGGGGGGGGGGGGTCATACTGACCCCCCCCCCTCTGTTTTTTCAATGTCATTTTTTTTTGTAGGTAAGATAGAGAGTTGTGACTTCATGACTTTTTAAGTTTAGTAATTATACGTCGGCAAGAGTTGATCTTATAAGGATATCTGGTCTGTGTCGGTCGTGGCGTCCGGTCAAAGTCGGTTAGGTGGAACCAAATTTAGAAAAAATTCTAAATAAATCTTAATTTCTACATTATGACTTTTGTTTATAAGGTAGAAACCTAAAATTTTTTTGGTGAATACTTAGATATCAATGACCTTCTGAGAAAAGTGGTGTTATGACCGTTTGACCGCTCCCTGACCGACTTTATGACCGATTTTTGTCCGGCTTTTACTACAGACATATATCATGAATATCGTGGCTTCTATTACAGCTAGAGGCCTAAATTTTTTTTTGGTAAATCCTTGAGCAACAGTAAACAATTAAAAATATTAATTGGCGCCGCCAACCGCCATTTTACCGCCGTAACCGCCGAAAATGGCGGTTTCCGTTATTTGCCGTTTTTCGGCGATGATCTGAAAAAGTAATTTTTTTGTTATGAAAAATAAAAGTTCGTCCTAAAATTTGGTCATCCTAGCTGCAAAATTTGCCGCTCTACAGCTGTTTTAATATTTAGCGGCTGGCCGCTAAAAAGCGGCTAAGGAGTGGTCTGACCGCTATGACTAGAAAAAGTAATTTTCTCTAAAAATACACATGAACCACCAGAAAAAATTTTTATGTCTCTAACTGTAACAGGAGCCGAGATAGAGGGGGGGGTCAATATGACCCCCCCCCCCCGATCTATTAAGGTGGGAATAGGGGCCCGATCTGTAAGGGTTAAGGAGAACCATATTGGTTCAGTGGTTAGCAAGATCCTTGGTACATACAGAGAGACAGACACACGTCATGTTACTTTATTATAAGGATGAAATATAAAAGTTTTAATATCCTCCTCTCTCATTTACTTCTTTTTCCATCATTCTATTTAATTTCAATGTAACTAGCGAAGCTACTCTATCATTTCAAATGTCCATCCCTCGGACAGAGATTTTCTCAGCCCATAAAAAAGATAGAAGGCTGAAACTTTTTTGACCAAAATCCCATCACTAACATGCACAATAAACTATAAAACATCAATAGCAGTCAAACTGCTTTTTAGCAGGTTTTTTTTCTCTTTTTATACCCCCATATGATTGATGTTTATAGTCTGATTTTAAAAATTTTTATTCTGAGCATTTAGAATTTAATTTAATTTTGCATAAAAATAAAATAACTTTCTCCAATAAATTCATTCTTAATTTCAACAAATAATCTTTAAATTTATTTGTACTACATATAATTCAAATATCAACATGAAATTAGAAACTAAATTCATTTTATAAAAAAAATAGAATAAAGTTTTTGGTCAATGGGAGTTTATTGGAGCATTATATATTTATACAATTATGATAATGATGAATTATAATATTAAAAATATATTTAATTCCAGAGCCAACAAAATGTACTTATCCACTTTGTGGGTAAGCATCATTTGTGTAATTTTAAGTCAAGGTAGGTTTTAATGTTTTTATGTTAGAAACAAAGATTGGAACATCTTTAGAAACAAAAGATTAACAAATTGTAATGTGGTTCTAACAACAAATAACAAATATTAAATAGTTTATTTTAGTTTACTAAGAAATCAAATTTAATCAATTATTTAAACAATAGGACAATTTAAACCTATAACATAAAGTGGCTTTTTAGCAGTCTGTAACCACTGAACTAATTTGGGTAAAATTCATTGAGGTCCCAATATGGTTTTTATGCTATATTTCTGTCTCTTCAACCTTCAAATACAGAGTCCCTCTATGCAAGCCAAGGGGTACAGTTTATATTTTAAAATCAGCTTGCTACTAAATAATTATTTTCTATAACAGCTTTAAATTATTATTTTTAGAATGTGTAAATTAATAATTAGATTTTATAGGGAAGAATGGGACACTAGACTCTAAGTTATCCTGGTATACAAAGTTTTAAAAGCAAAGTTTCTCATTCAGACGCTTTAAAAATTTTTCAACAATTTCTTACAGTAAAAATTGGATAATCTATTCATTCAATAATACTAATATATAAAAGGGGTAATTTTGTTTATAATATGGAGAATTACACAATTTATTGTTAGTTGTCTTAACTCTTGAGATCTCATGCATTCAAATATTTAGTGTGATCTCAATTTTACAGATATTGTATTTCAGGAACAACTGTACTTGCATGTAAGAAAAGATCTGAACCTCAAGGTAATTAAACAATAAATCAAAATTTTACACTATAAACCCTACAGTGGTGGTTCATCCAGTTAATGCTTTCGTAATTAAAATATTATCAAAACATTGAACAACAGATTCATTTACCACCCCTTGACACCACAATTTGAGAAATTTGGGAGAAATATTCTTTACCTATCACTTTTATAGAATTTTAGGTAGATATCATGTGACCTCTAACTCCAATTTGCCTAAAAATCTGCTAAGCAAACCTTAACCCTTAACAATCGGGCTGCATCTTCATTTGTCTCCCCCCCCAATCATCTCAGCTCCTATTACAGCTAGAGGGCTAAAACATTTTGTGCATGTCCCCTCTTTGATTATGATTTTCCAACTGTAAGTGAGTCAAAGTCAATTTTCGAATCCTTCGGCCTTTTATTTAATAACCTTTGTTTTTAGGACCTTTTTTACTTAAAAATTTTAAATGGATGACATTTCCTTATTTTGGAATCTAGAAAAACATTTTTTTCAGAAAATATTTATTCGTTTTTTGTAAATTTTGTATAACATAAAGTTTGGTGACTGCAGCTGTACTTGCCAGCTGCCAGCCGCTGCAGTGGGAAAACAGCGAAGGATCTTTTTGAAATTTTGTTATGTTATGTAGACATATAACAAAAGCTTCACGCCCCCCCCCCCCTAACTGATAAGGGTTTATGCAAATTTAACTAGTAAAATTAACAACAAGTTCTTACAGAAATTATTGGATAAACTTTTCATTCAATAATACTAATATACATATTGAAGTGGTCATTTTGTTTGTAATACAGAGAAGTACACAATTTATTGTCCATTGTCTTATCTTTTAAGATCTAAAATTATTAGTACAGATTTTATATTTTAGGTACCACTGTGCTTGGTTCTAATCAAGGTTCTAAACCTCAAGGTAATTAATCAATTAAAATTTTGCAACATAAACCCTACAGTGGTTGTTCATCCAGTTAATGCTTTTGTAATTACAATATCATCAAAACATTGAACAACAAATTCATTTATCACCCCTTGACACCACAGCTTGAGTCCTAGCTCTATTGGAAAAATATTCTTTACCCAACACATTTATAGAATTTTAGGTAGATATCATGTGACTCCAATTTGCCTGAAAAACTGCTTAGCAAACCTTAAAAAATATTAATAAAATCATTATTAGGATGCCTTGTCAGTTACTATTCAGTTAAAGGTATAAGCCCTAATATAAAAAAACTTTGATTACAGCTGATGATAAAATTCTTTCTTTGTTTATCAATATATAGTAAGACCCACACATTTTTTGTAATTTTCTTTTTGAAGATAGACAACAGGAATTTTCAACAATTTATTGGATTTAACAAGTTCACATTCTACATATTTTTGCAAGTTTCATTATGATTTGCTTATTGGTTGGGATGCTAGATCAATTCCTAGATTTTAAAGTTTTAGTGATTTTTTAAACTCAAATTGAAGATAGATGGCTGAAATTTTCAGGGATTGAATAAGTTAACATTCTACTTTCTAGTTTCTACATTTTTTCTTCCATCAAGTTTCATTTAGATTTGCTTATTGGTTGGGGTGCTAGATCAATTTCTAAAGCTTTCTTCTAGTTAAGTCTCTAATGGAGATGGTTAATAATAATATGTTAATCAAAAGCTTCTTGAATTCCTGACACAAACATAATCCAGTTTTTCTATATCATTTTCTGTGAGGGCTAGAACTAAGGGACATTGACATAAATTTGGGTATTACAACCTTATATTTTTTACAATTGTACATCAAATGGACAAGGTATGAATATGATATACTAAATGATAAAGTATTTAGGATTTCTTGGATGCTCAAGTAACAAAACCATCATTGAATCTAGCTTCAAATAATGAATATGGCTAAAAAAATTACAACAAAACTTTTGGTAGAAACTATTTTAGGCAAATTATATTTTAAAGATAATAATGTAAGGGTCCTTTTTTTGGATTTATCCAACCAAGCAGCCACAAGAGCCATATAAAAAACAAAAATTTTTTGTTTTAAAGCAAACATATTTAATTTAGTTACAGATGATGAAAGTTTTGATTATGATACTGGAGATAGCATGATCAGGTAATAACCTCTCAGCGTGTAAAACATGTCACCTTGATATCTGACTAGAACAAACTTCATTATACAAATGATATTAAAGATAGTACCTACTACTGCTATGTTAGGCATGTGACAATAATAAGAGTAAGGGTACCTTTTCCATTAAACAGACGCATTGTCATGTACTTTTATGACTTCTTAACTGATATTTTAATTAAAGGGTTAATTGTTAGTTGGATATTATTTAACCTAATTAGAATTTTTCATATATACGTATACATTACTCAAATATTTTCAAACAAAATAAATCAATAAAGTTAATCTTTCAATGCTTTAGGAATGCTAGTTATCGCTGGAAAGATGGCATCATCCATTACCAATTCAAAGAAATTCAAAGAGATGGATATGATGATAGTGAAAGAAGGTAACTAAACTATAAGGCATTAGAATTAAATCTATTGTATACTTTTTTATCAGTGATTTTAAAATTTCCTTTTTCAGTCTGACTGTCTGTGCGGCTCTGAGGAAATCTCCTAGCTTCTATTTCAGCTTTAAATAGCTTTACTTTTTAGTAAAATATGGAGGACCTATATAAATACTTGGTTGTCTGTTGAAAATTGCTGGACAATTCATTCTACATAATTTTGTTTGTCCCTTTGTCTTTTGGTAATTCAATGTCATTTCAAATTCATGGCACATCATGAACATGTGTTATGTTAGAAAAAAAAAGATGAGTTCAAGACAAGTTTTCTTGTTACTTTGGTGATCAAATTTCACTTTTTTCTTTGGAGTACCTCAACCTAACCTTCTTTACTGTCTTATTTTGTCATTCATGCTTATCATGCAAAATTGTTAATATTCCAGAAGACTAGATATATATTGGAGCTTTCTAAAATAGTCTCTAATATTTTTCTAGCTCTAATAATATTTCTAATTTTTGTTCAAAGTATTGATGTATATTTTTTTTATTATCAGCAAACTTTAAATTGGGTAATTTAGAGAAAAATAAAAGTATTTTCATATATTAAATCTCTCTAATATTAAAGAAAGCCTGCAAGAAATACAAGGCTTTAAATGCTAAAAGACTGCCGGCCACAAGTAGACCCAGTTTCCCAAATTTAAAGCCTTCAGCTTCAATAACAAAAAAGTTCTAGGCATTTCAAAATGACATTGAATGTACAATGAAAATTTTGAAAGATTTCTATTGCTCATAATAGAAATTAAATTATTAAAATAAGTCCCCTAGACAGAGTTGCGGAATCTATGAATTAATTATTTTTGTAGTGTTCAAAACTTTCAAAAAGTTTGTAGTAATTTTGGTACCTGTTTGTAATTTGAGTTTGAAACTATTATTTTGAGCATTTATATAGAAATTAATTGCAGGGGGCTTCAGGGGGGTAAACTGCAGAAACTTAATTTTTCTCACAAAATTGGATTAAATAAGTTTTCTTATGAAACGCCTAAAAAATTTATACATAAAGTTTAAATATCACCTCAATGCAGAGGCAAATTATACTTCCCACAACTCTCCGCAAGAATCCGCAAAGTGTGGCAATAAAATTAAGGCCTATATTTCATGTTTTCATTTACAGTTAAATCGTTCTTTCCCCTTCTTCAGAGATATTTAAGTTTTAAATTAAAATCCTTATCATTAAAATCACAATAATGACTTTTAATTTTTAGGGTTAATATATAGCCTATCAAAAATAAATTACAGTATGACCCTTGAAAAAGTATTTTTTAGCATCTGCAGCCCTTATTTCTCAATGAATTATTAAAAAATGTTTATGTTTTGTTCTCTATAGATTTTATAATTTTTTTTTGTTACTCATAATTTTTGGATGGTTATATTAGTGGGAATCACGAACGAAGATAAGTGTTCCTAATGGTATTTTCTTATGTCAGGCTTATGTAAGATTTTAGTTAAGTATCCCTATGAAGTTTCTAAGTTATTGTTAAGTATTCCTAAATGTAGTAATGTTAATTAAGACTTAGGGAAGCTTTAAGGTACCTTATGAAGTTTACTAGGGGTTCCTATTTTGTTCTTAGTTACATTAAGTTCTGTCAAGAAAAAGCAGGTTTGATACAGGAGTACCTTTTTGGTTATGTCTTAAAACAGCCAATTGTTTTTTTAACTAGAATTTTAAAAAAAATATTCCTATCTTTTTTAAGGTTTTGAGCACGGTCCCTTGTAAATTTGGCCACATACATCCTATCTGTGTTATACATAATAGCACACACCCCACCCAAAGGCGTGTTAGGTTAGAAAAAACCCCCCGCAGAAACGGTTTACACAGGATGTACTGGGACCTTATGGTGAGTTCAGAACATGCTTTCCCTAAATTGAGTTAGTACCTTCCCATAGTAGAAAATTTTAAAATTACTTTTGGTGATCAAATTTTACTTTTATTTTTAGACTACCTTCATCTAACCTGATTTATTGTCTTCTTTTGTCTCTCATGTTTATCATACAAATTCGCTCACATTATAGTTGAAATGACAGATATTGGAGCTTTCTAAAAAGGTCTCTAACATTTTTCTAGCTCTCATACTTTTTGAGATATCTTATTTCAAAGTATTGCTATAAAATCATCTTTTACACAGCAAAAAGTTGAAATATAAAATTAGTTATTTTAGTGAAAATTACAAGTATCTTCATGTAGGATTTTATTCTCAATGGATTCTACTTGTCACTAGGTCATATTTGAATGCTGCATTGTCCGTTTTCATGGTAATTTTTGTTTATCCTTTATTTGGTTAAGGCAGGGTGTGCACAGGAAAAAGTTGAAATATAAAATTAGTTATTTTAGAGTAAATTACATGTATCTTCATGTAAATCTCTCTAATATTGTTCCAAATTGACCAAATTGGACAGTTAAGGTGCCTAAAACTATCTACATTCAATGGACAATCCAAATATACACTTTTTGAGACTATATAAGCCAAAAGGAGCATGCTGAAGTGATTTTAAAATTGCTAAAGGAAAAAATATTTTATGTTTTTTAAAATAAATTGAAATTCAATCGACTTTAGCAAGGATTTTAAGGTAAGTTATGGTGTATAAAGTTGTCACTTTGTAATTAGAAAGTCAATAAAACACAATCATCTGATATTTTGAATAAATAGAAACATATCTCAAGAAAAATGGACATAATCATTGAAAATAAACCAAAAATTGGTTAGAATTTTAAGCATTTCCAAGCAGTTTACAAATGTAATCTTTTAATTCTAGTTATTTTTTCTAAGAATAGTTGATTTGCCTTTTAAATTTTTTATAATCTTATGAAACAAAATTAGTTTTTGCCACCTTAACTAAGAAAACAAAGTAATTAATAGACTTTCATGGATGATCTCTCATATAATAAAACAAAAATTTTATTCTTAGGCCACATTTTTTTTGTTAATATACATTATTAGGTACTCTAAACTAGTACTGAGGTTTTTAAAAATAATAAATCATAATTAATTTTGAGTTTCTTGTACCCTAAAACACCTTTTACATTATTAAAAATGCCTTTAAAGTGATTTTTAATTAAAGTTAAATTACCTTCGTTTCTTTGATATTACATTTTGGGCTTCTCCTGGTGACTTATAAAGTCTCAAAAAGTGTGGATTTGGATTGTCCATTGAATGTAGATAGGTTTAGGCACCTTAACTGTCCAATTTGGTCAATTTGGAGCAAAATTAGAGAGATTTACATGAAGATACATGTAATTTACTCTAAAATAACTAATTTTATATTTCAACTTTTTCCTGTGCACACCCTGCCTTAACCAAATAAAGGATAAACAAAAATTACCATGAAAACGGACAATGCAGCATTCAAATATGACCTAGTGACAAGTAGAATCCATTGAGAATAAAATCCTAGCTGTTCCTTCTTGGCAGATATTTCAGTTTTAAGATTTAAGGTGAAAATCACTAAATTTGCCTAATATAGAAGGCAAATCTACCTTTAATACAGGGAGATTAGATAATTTTTTTCTGTAAATTGCGCTTATGAGGACACTTTTTAAATCAAATAATATCTTAGTCATGTAAAATCAATGAAGCAGTTGTGATATGACTCAAATCTGGTTAACTTGTCTATGTGTCTTACGTGTTTTCTTAATAATCTCCAACATTAGGGCATAGAATTCTTTACATAATGTGTCATCATCATCGCTATTTATCTCTTCTTTCCAGAGCATAGGCCACGCACAATGGTTCTCCATTTATCTTTGAATTGGGCCTCAGTAGAGGCTTCACTGAAAGATGAAAAATTCTTTTTACTCAGTTCTTCAAGGAATTCCCTCCTCCAGGTTGTTTTTGGTCTACCTGGTTTCCTTTTTCCCGTGAAGGGGTCCCAAGTCAAGGCTTGATAGGTTAAATCATCATGCCCTTTCCTTAGAGTGTGCCCCAACCATCTCCATTTTCTCTGTTTTATTGTCAGTTTGATGTCTGACATATCACTGCGCTCTAAAAGCTCAGCATTTGTGATCTTGTTTGGCCAAAAGAACTTGTGGATTCTCCTAAGACATTTGTTGACATATGTCTGAAGCTTGGAGACCACTGCTGTGTTTAGGAACCAAGTTTCGGCCCCATACAGCAAAACAGACAGAACATTTGACTTGAAAAGTCTTAACTTGGTCTTTATGGAGATGTTGTTGGAATTCCAAACTTTGTTCAATCTGGCAAAGGCTGTTCTAGATTTGTTAATTCTAGCTTTAACATCTGTCAAAGTGCCTCCAGCTTCATCAATTTTACTTCCAAGATACTCAAAGCAGTTAACATCCTCAAGAATTTGGTTTCCAATAGTTATTGGTTCTTGGGAGTTTGCATTTAATCTAAGTATTTTAGTTTTTGGAACATTTATTTCAAGTCCAACTTTCTTGGAAGTTTCAGCTATCATGTTAGTCCTTCTTTGCATTTGACTTCTATTGCTTGTTAACAAAGCAATATCATCAGCAAAGTCCAGATCTCCCAAATATTTGGGATTGCCAAATAACTGCCAGCAAATGCCATCATTGCTTTCACAGTTCTTCATGATCCAGTCAATGGCAAGGAGGAAAAGGAAGGGAGAGAGAAGGCATCCTTGTCTGACACCTGTTACAATCTCAAAAAAGGTTGATAGTTTACCTTTATACATAACATTTCCACCTCCTTTATGATAGATAGCTTTAATGATATTGATTATCTTTTCTGGAATGCCATAGTGTCGGCAGATTTTCCAGAGTGATTTCCTGTCTAAAGAATCAAATGCTTTTTTGTAGTCCATAAAGTTTACAAAAAGCTCAGAGTTCCATTCCTTGGATTGCTCTATGATGATTCTTAGAGAGGTTATCTGATCAATAGTGGAACGGTTTGGTCTAAATCCAGCCTGATTAGGTCTTAGCTTTTCATTAACCTTCTTCTTTATTCTATTAAGAAGAATCTTACTAAGGATACGGCCAGGTACTGAAAGAAGCATTATCCCTCTGTAGTTTCCACATTGGGTCAAGTCTCCTTTTTTGGCCAGTATTGAGATATGTCCATTTTTCCAGTCCTCTGGGCATAACTCATCATTCCATATCTTAGTGATCAAAGGTAGGAATGCCTCAGCAGATGTGTCTAGGTCTGCTTTCATGACCTCAGCTGGAATGTTATCAGGTCCTGCGGCCTTGTTATTTTTCAAACTTTTAATGGCCTCTTTGATTTCCAATAGATTTGGCGCTCGACAGTCAATGTCAAGTGCATCTGAGGGTGGAATCTCAGTTTCTTCCTCTGGAACTGGAAGATTCAGCAGTTCAGTGAAATGTTCTGCCCATCTATTTAGAATATCCTCATCAGTTTTAAGGAGTGAACCATCCTTGTCTCTGATGTGTGATCCTGATTTGTGTACTTTGCCTGCAATGCTCTTAGTAATCTCATAGACATCTTTCATTCTATTTTGATTAGCAGCATTTTCTGCTTGCAAGGCAAGGTTTTCCAAGTGTTCTTTTTTGTCAATTCTGACACTTTTTTGGATTTCCCTGCTGAGCCTCTTATACAGGTCTTTATCTTCTGGAGAGTTTCTAGAGAGTGTCTTTTGTCTTACCTCTCTTCTTTGATCCATGAGATCAATGGATCTTTGAGTAATCCATGGCTTTTGGTTAGCCTTTTTGAACCCTAATTTTTCTTGGCTGGTATCATTATAACCGTTTTTGATACCTTGCCAAATATCTTCCACTCCATCTTCCTCTTGAAGAGTCAGCAACTCAAATCTATTCTTTAGAGTGAGCTTAAACTCTTGCAACTTTTCAGAGTTTTGGAGGGTTATTAAATTATATTTCTTCCTGGGGTTAGGCTTTGTGTCCTGCTTTTTAAATCTAAGCCGAACTTTAGAAGATAGAAGATAATGGTCTGAATTAACATCAGGTCCTCTTTCAACCCTGACATCAAGGAGAGAACCTTTAAAGCGTCTAGATATACAAATGTGGTCTATCTGGTTAAAGGTTCTTTGATTTGGTGATCTCCAGGTGGCAGTATGAATCTTCTTGTGTTTAAAGATGGTTCCACCAATGACAAGTTTGTTTTCAGTACAAAAACTTACAAGTCTATCACCATTGTCATTTTCCTTGCCATTACTTAAGCCTAGGCCATATCTGCCCATAACTTCTTCTAAATTCTCATTATTACTCCCCACTTGAGCATTGAAATCTCCTAGGAGCATGGTCAGATCCTTTTCTTTATGACCATTTTTAAATACAGAGTCAAGCTGGTCATAAAATTCGTTTTTGACCTCTGTATTTGCTTGTTCTGTAGGAGCATATGCTACTATAATTCTCAGTTTGATGTTTTTAACTGAGGATTTGAAATAAGCCTCCATAATTCTAGGACCATGGGGTTGCCAACTGATCATGGCCTGCTCTGCTTGCTTGGTCAGCATAAGAGCCACCCCTTGATTATGGCCTAGATCCTCATTCATATGACCTGAGTATAGTATTTTCAAGCCAGAATGATGTTTAAACTCTCCATTGTTTGTCCACCTTGATTCGGTGATAGCCAGGATGTCAACCTTGGCTTTAAGCAATTCTCGGCAAATGTTTTCTGTCTGGCCTGACTGAAACATTGTCCGAACATTCCAGGTGCATATTTTTGCTGGTCTGCGGGAATTCAGAATCATCCGCCTGACTGGTCCGTTAGCGGTTTCCTAGCCAAACATCATATTGTTGTTTCCAACCTCTACTTCGTTCCCAAGCCCAAAGTTAAATTGGTCATTACTTTGTGCGGGTTGAACATAAGCAGGTTTTTTCTAGGGAGGGATTGTTAGCCCCACCCAAACCCCCTGGACTGGGGGGAAGTGACCAGAATTCAGTCTGGCATCTACCCTGGGACCTTTCCAGCACAGTAGGACTCTTCTGGTGTAGCTGCCAGGGTCATTGATGCACGGTGCAGGATGGACGGCATGCACGTACCTGGTCTCCCATCCCACATAATGTGTATACACTTAGAATAGAGATATCTAGAGAACACCTCTGTCAATCAGCCAATAGGATAACACTGGAAGAACAATCTTGCTATGTTTTTGGTAGAGATGTGTACAGATTTTGACTCAAAAGAGCAAAAAGTTTTCATTTTGTTTGCATAATGAGTCAGCTATAAAAAGTTGCACTGCTTTGCTTTGCTTGGTAATATCATATCCTTTAAAAATGTATTCCCACATATAATGTAAAATATAGACAAAGGATATATAATAATATATCAACTATGAATATTGTATTAATGTTGTATTTTTTAGGATAGATAAATCAGATTGTGGGTTCAGTTCAGTTCATCTAGATATACTATACTGTTTGGTACAAACCCCTATTCATAATCCTTGCTTATAGGGAAGCTTAGGATTTGGCAATATGTTTAGCTAGCTTGAGATCTTCAGTAAACTTAATGTAACAGACCAAAAGTTCTTGGCTTATATTCATCAACCTTAAGGAGTTAATCTTCAAAATCTCTGATTGGTACCAAACAGTTAGAACAGGGAAATGGATTTTTGGATGTCTGAAGAACTAAGATAAGAAGAATCCTTCTCCTTCATCAATAGTTATGATCATATTACCACTCAGCACAAACCTTAGGTCCAACCTAGGCAGCAAGTTTTTATTAAAAGGGAGTGTGAACGTAAAAATTTCGCATCTGATTATCAAATCTTAACATTTACTAAGCACATTTCACTACACTGATCAACCAAAAATGTCCTATTCACAAAAATATCCAGAATAATGCCTTGATTTTATGGTATTTTGAGAGGGAAAAAGGAAAAAACAAGGGAAAATCTGAACGGTTTTGTTTCTTATAATGTTTGTAGGGATATTTAACTTGTCATGTATAGTTGAAACAATTTACTTACTGTTAAGGATTTATTTTATGCTATAAAATTGCCAATTCGTTTTTTTTATAACGTAGTAATTAGGTAATAAAGACGTATTTTAAATTCGTATTATTGACAAAAAAATACCTCACTGTCTACAAAGGGTTGAATCTCATAGGTTATATAAAATAATAATATCCTTTTTTATTGTGTTGAACAATAAATAACCCACTTTGGAGAATTAGTTTACACTTTTATCAGACTGTTTATAAAGAAATATTGCGTCTTTATTATTTACAAATTTGTAATTAAAGGTGGGCGAGAGATGGGCCATTTAAAGTTAATTGGATACTAATAAAAAACCTGTTTCTGGCTTTGTTATTGTATTTGGTTTTCAATAAAAAAATATTGCTTATTTTATCAATTTCTAAGTAACTATACATTGGATTAAAGCAAGGATTATGTTAAAAGCCAGCTTAACTGTTAGGAAAAATCTAGAACTATGTGGAAAAAGTTTAATTTTAGCTATAATGGGAGAAAAAAGCAATTTAATGCACATTTTATATAATACGGAAAATTTCTTCCTTTCCCCGTACCTTATAAAAATCGTCGGAAAAAGCCGTTTTTTAAGCAAACAAAAGCGCGTTTTGCTCTATCTGTGAGATATTATGAATGAGATAATGTTAAGATTTGATATTAAGATGAGAAAAATTTACGTTCACAGTCCCTTTAAGTATAAGCTTTACAACAGCGTAAAGCAGAAGAGAAAATGAAAGAAGAAACAATACCTCGAAGGAAACCTTACCACAACAGAGTAGTAGACATACTTTAATTCATAGTGAGCAAAGGTACATTTGGTACAAATAGAATTAGACTTCCATTATATTAAACAAATTTAATTTAGAAAAGCTTCTAAAAGAAACAGATTGATTACAAATTATCACTTAGCACTTTTATATTATAGAAATACTTCAAAACACAATATTAAATCAATTAAGCCTGGATTATCATACAGACAAGAAATCAAATAACCTGTATAATCTTATCTTAGACCAATAGATAAAGTATATCTAGATGGCCAAACTGGACCTATAATCTGTCAAACTAAAAAAAATTCTAACATACAAACACCAGGTTTTTTTTTTGTTATGTACAATCAAATCATATAATACAGCAACGAAATATTTCAACAAAATAATTTATAGAAAGCTAACTTTATCCAAAGAAATTCAACTATTCATAGTTGACTTACTATATATGTTTTATCATATGTTTCACATTATATAGGATAATACATTTTTACAAGATATGTTTTACCCAAGCAAAGCTTTGTCATATGAAATGCAACTATTTATAGGTGACTCATTATGCAAACAGAATGAAACAGAATTTTGCCCTTTTGAGCCAAAATCTATACACATTTCTACCAATAACATAGCCAGATTGTTCTTCCAGCGTTATCCTATTGGCTGATTGACAGAGGATATCTCTATTCTAAGTGTATACACATTGTGTAAAGTATTCTATGCCCTAATGTTGGAGATTATTAAGAAAACAAGTAAATCACATAGACAAGTTAACCAGATTCGAGTCAAATCACAACTGCTTCATTGATTTTACATGACTAAGATATTATTTGATTTAAAAAGTGATCTCATTAGCGATTTACAGAAAAAAAAGTATCTAATCTCCCTGTATCAAGGGTAGATTTGCCTTGTATATTAGGCAAATTTAGTGATCTTCACCTTAAATTTTAAAATTGAAATATCTGCCAAGAAGGAACAGCTAGGATTTTATTCTCAATGGATTCTACTTGGCACTAGGTCCTATTTGAATGCTGCATTGTCTGTTTTCATGGTAATTTTTGTGATAGAAATGATAGAGACCTTTTTAGAAAGCTACAATATCTGTCATTTCAACTGTAATGTGAGTTAATTTTCATGATAAACATGAAAGACAAAATAAGACAATAAAGGAGTTTAGGTGAAGGTAGTCTAAAAATAAAAGTAAAATTTGATCACCAAAAGTAATTTTAAAATTTTCTACTATGGGAAGGTACTAACTCAATTTAGAAAAAGCATGTTCTGAACTCACTATAAGGTCCCAGTACGTCCTGTGTAAACCATTTCTGCGGGTTTTTTTTTCTAACCTAACACGCCTTCGGGTGGGGTGTGAGCAAGTAACCATCTAAGGCCTCTTTAAAGATATTTTTTGATTTTTCTAATTATAAGGAATGGTTACTTAAAAATATTTTTTATAGGGTGATTTTTTTAATAGAAAATATGGTAAATTAAACCCCCACAATATATGTAAAAAAAACACAAATCATATTCAAATATTGGAAATGGGCAGGTGTCCTAAACATTTGCAAATTATTTTTTTTTGTTAAAATTAATGAACAACAAAATAGATGTAATCATTTCATTCTACATTTAAAGAGTCATAATTCAAAATTTATTATAATGAGTACACTTTTAGTTATTTATAATGTTTCTTTTTTTTTCTATTTATGTAGACGAAAAAAACTTTACTCTAATTAATACTTATCTTTCATATTTTTTATTTTATTTCTTAATTATTTAATTAGGGTTACATAAAATTACTTAGGTATACTTAACATATTAAAGGTATCTTTTCTAGTTAAGTCAGGTAGAAAGCAAGTACAAATTCTCATTCAATCCAGGGAGGGAGGGGTCATTGGGCTTTCTAAATTATTACATTAGTCCTCAAATTTGTATTATAACATTTTCTTATTCAATAGCTTAATAACTTTTGGGACTTTTTTCGAAATTTAATTGGTATGTTCATTAATCTTAATATCCATCTGTTTTAACCACTAATTGTACAGGACAAGGACGTCCAAGCTTTTTTTTTATATTTATCAAGGGGATCAATTTATCTACTATTGTCTTATCCCTTTAGATCCCTGATTTCATCTACATTTAACTGATTGATATATTCATTTGTGTTCCTTCATATGCGCTAAAATCCTTATACTAAAGTAATAGGATGTTTGTTTGTCTATGTGTCTGTACCGATCGGGTTCTCCTTAACAGGGTAGATTCTCATGGTTTCTGGGAAGGTTTATAACTATTTTGGGGGAGGGAACAACCACCCTCCCAAGAGAAATGACAAAAAAATCGAAATTTTTAAAAATATATGGGAGACTTCAACGTAACATAAAGAGAATTATCGTAAAATAAAGAAGTAATGTGGAGAAATAAAAACATCTAAAGTGCCACTAGAGGCCTCTAGGGGCGTAGCCGCTAGTTTATAAATAAAGTAAAAGTGAAGGTAAATACAATTGTCATAAAAAAAGAAATATAATCAATGGAGTTTAATATCTTGCTAGCTTCTGGAATGAGAAGGTTTCTTTTCATGGAAGCTTCTTATATGCCATTAGTTATATTTTTAAAAAAAGGAAACTTATTCTTGCTTTAAAAAACTTTTAAAGATACTAAAAACTGTTTTCATGTTCAGTTCTTAGTCCAGTCCTACACACACAGACAGACATACACCCTATCTTTTGGCTACCCCTCTAAAGATATTAGATCTATATGAATTGCTTCAAAATATTTTGTACAGGATGATTTTTAAAAGCGAGGCTTTTCTATAATTAGGGTCAGTCCGTCCAAGGTAGATAGCTATTATTCGTTAATTTAGGCATGTTAGAATTGTCCTATTGATTTCAAACTTTGCATGATGATTCCTGTAGTAGTTAGGTACGATTTAGAAAGCATAGCCACTCTATAATCATCACAAGAATGTCCGTACGTCAATTTTAAACATGTTGATTTTTCTGAACCTAGTAAAAGTGTCTAACTTTTTATCTTTGTGACGTAACAAAAATCCATCTCTTTTTAAAGGTTTCCTTTCCCACCTCCCCTCTCATCCTTCGATTTTTGTTATGTCACAAAGATAAAAAGTTAGACACTATTACTAGGTTCATTTTTCTACTTTTTTAACAACAATTTTTTATGTGATCTAATTATCCCTTTGATCTGCTTTTTGGTATATTGAAACCTGGGACAACAAGGAACAATATTATAAGCAAAGCAACTCTATAATCAAGTCCTTAGAATGTAAGTATGTCCATAAACATTATTCTGTATCAATCAGTTTTTCAACAAATTTACTTATAATTTTGCTTCGACTCTTATACATTTATATTCTGATTATTCAGTTCTGACACTATACAAGTGTTAATGTTCGTGATTTTTTTGAATTAATTTCGTTATTGGTATAAGCTGGTAATAAATAGCCCATTGTCCCCTCTTTCTCTATTAAATTAAAACATGTGATGTTTTATTAGCAAATTTCTTAGCACAGTAAAAAATGTTTTCAGTGTTCTCTTTTCCCTAAATCAACACTTCATAATAGATAGGCGAAGCATTGCTGTAAAAAAATGTAATCAAAAATAAGTCATTTAAAGCTGTCATTTAAGTTTTGAAGAAATAAAGGAACACCAATAAAGAAATTATCAAGTAAGAATTATTAAAAGGTATAATCTAGATACATACTCCCAAATTCAGCCAAGATCAATCTACCATATATTAATTAGAAAGAAAACAGAATTTGGTTAGAAAGAGCAATTATCCTTTCATATCATTCGCAAAATGAATCAGCTATAAATAGTCTTTCATAGGATAAGCCTTTGCTTTGGTTAACCCATTAGTGCCGAGCGCCACTTTTATGGACCGATCGAGCTGAAAATCTCAGGGAAGCTTTATAATGGTAAAAACGGAATTCCAATTTTTTTGTTTTGCTCTAGTGGCGTGCACAGGAAAGTTGCAAAAAAACCCGGTTCGGCCTGGCCATAAATACCAACCAGGCATTATTACCCGTTTTGGGCGGTTTCCGCCGGCATTAAAACCCGGTTTTGTAGTAAAAACCCGGTTATTTCGACCAAAAATTGAAAAATGTAATTTTTGAACGCCCAAAGTGAGATGAACACTTTTTAGAACTTTGATACGATCCGTAATTGAAAACTACATAACCTCATAATATACGAAGCGATTTATTTCAAATTTAGTGTTTAGCCGGCGATTTTGGGTAAAAAAACCCTGTTTTGTTGTTGTTGTCAAAAAAGATCTATTAGTGAAACCGGGTAATAAAAATTTCAGACTCCAAATGGAAATGCCGAACCGGGCTTATATAGGGTGTAAAAAAACGATAAAAAAATCATATAAAAAATAATAATTTAAATAAATCGAATTCACAAATAGATGTACTTGTCAATAAACTTTAGATTTAACGAAAAAAATCAGCAACTTTACTATAAAAACAAAAAAGTTAGATGGGGTATTTTGAATTTTCATGATTTTCAAACTTTGTTAATCTATACCGGCAAACGGAAGTAAGCAAAACTGCCTGCTCCAGGGGAAAATGAAAGCCAGGGTAGTAGAGGGGGGATTCATACTGAGAATGATGCAATTATGAAGCCGGAAACCGTTTTTTTTTACATTTTCTGGAACCGGGTTTTAAAACCCGGTTCGGCACTAATGGGTTAATCATATGGTTAAAAAATTTCTTCCCTCGCATGATGTAAAGCATATGGCATAACATATATAAGAAGTCATTTTTAAATAGTTAACTTTCTTGGGATAATGTTACCTCTTTGGAAATTCCTTATTAAGTTTTACAAATTATTGGGCCCGATTTACCATCTAGATCTACTATATCTATTGGTTCATTATACTATACTTTTGTACTTTCTTTGTAGAATATTTTTTTAAAGGTTATTATTTAAAACAGCTAACTGTTCTTTTAGCCTAAAAATCATAAAAATTGTATAGCTTTCATTAGTTTTTAAGTAGTTTCTATTCAAGTCCCACACACACATCCTGTCTTTGTTATACATAATAGCTACAACCCCTCTAAGCTTTAAGTTTGTTAGATTTATAAAGAAAGGTTAAAAAAACGTTTTGTAGAGAGTGATTTCTTAGCTTGGTAAAGGCACCATGTATAGGTAAAACACATGACATATAATCAAATATTAGAAATAGGCAAGTGTTGAACCTATGATCCTTTTTTGTTAAAATGTATGAACATCTATATAGATGTTAAAATTAAAATCTACAAAGAGTCACATGTTAACAAATTTTATATGTTTATTACAAAGAGTAGCTTTTAGTTCTATATGATCTATCCTTATAGTTTTATTTCTGTTATAGTAAAATTAAAAATAATCCACACAAAGTTTTGTTGAAAAACATCAAATTGTCATCCTAAGAAAGAATTTTATTTCTTATTATTTTTAAGATTAGTTAAGGTACCTTTTTTTGATAAGATACCCTTGGATTTTTTATAAGATACCCTTGGAGAAGTGGATCAAAAGGGATGATTCATAAGGTAGGGGCATCGAAAATAGGGAGGGGATTAAGCTACCTTTACATAAATAGTTAGGGATTCCTAAACCGTTCTTTGCAAAGAAAGCAGGTAGAAATTAATAGGGAAGGTTGTTGGTTGGGGGGGGGGGGGAGTTGATAAGGGTTGCTTTCAAATTTATGTAAGCTTTTTTAGTACAACTTTAAGGTAGGCTTACATTAAATTTAGCAATGCCTAAAGGTTCTTAATTCAAAAGAAAGCAGGTAGAGGTGGGAAGGGCCAATGAGGGTAAGGGATTCATAAATTCTTATAATGTATACCTAGCTTGAAAAGTTAAGGATCAATTAAATTGAGGTATTCTTAAATTTATGAGAAAGCACTGAATTTTTCTTTCTTCTCTAATTTGTTTAAAACAGCTTTGACATCCAATGAATAGATATATACGATCTAGATGGTCTATCTGGCACCAAATTCTGTCATACATATAGAGGTGTAAGACAAACCCTTTTGCTTATTTGTAACTGTATAAGTTTCATTTTGATAATTTCAGCAACAAAATGTTTAGATGATATAAATTTCTGAAATGCTTTTCATTATTTAAATGTATTTGTTTAAGTTCAATAATTTGGGCAACAAAATTTTTAGATGATATATTTTTTCCTGATTCTTTAGCTTTAAATACTCTAGGAAGTAGTCCTATAGCCAAAAACCTGCTAAAAAGCAGTCCAATTACCATGGATGTTTCCCTTAGAGCAATGGGAAATTAACCCTTACAGAT
Organism: Acartia tonsa; assembly: GCF_053477335.1. Lineage (NCBI taxonomy): Eukaryota > Metazoa > Arthropoda > Copepoda > Calanoida > Acartiidae > Acartia > Acartia tonsa. Next base: position 2,910,674 of record NC_137274.1, on the reverse strand, counting down.
TAGTTTTTTCAATGTCACTTGCCTTCATTACTTATTGACTTTTTAAGTTTAGTAATTATACAAGAAAATTATCTGATAAAAGTGGTGTAATGACCGTTTTACCATTTTATCACTCTGTGATGGATTTTATGACTGATTTTTTGTCTGGCTTACTATTGACATGTATCATGAATATCAATCCTTGAGCAATAATAAACTTCCTTGAATAGTAAGGTCATGATAGTTTGACCACTTCTTGGCCGATTTTTGACCAATTTTTTAATTTCCTACCTGTAATTTTGTCTTTTATTGTGATAAGAAACAGATAAAAATATTTATTGTTACCGCCAACTCCCATTTTACCGCCGTAACCGCCAAAAATCGCAGTTTCTGTTATTTGCTGTTTTTTGGGCGATGTTCATTTCCACCTAAAATTTGGTGATCCTATTTTAAAAATTGGCAGCCTTACATCTGTTTTAATATTTAGCAGCAGGCCGCTTAAAAGTGGCTTAGAAGCGGTCTGACGGCTATGACTAGAAAAAGTTTTCTCTAAAAATGCATAAGAACCACCAGAAAAAATTTTATGTCTCTATCTGTAACAGGAGCCGAGATAGTAGGGAGGGCTACATTAGCCCCCTAAGTTGGGAATTAGAGCTCGATCTGTAAGGGTTAAATTTTGATATAATTATATAGAAAAATTTAAAAATCGGACCAAAAATACCAAAGATATGGAGGAAAATTTGAAAAATTTTAAAACCTGCTAAAGAGCAGTCCAACTGCATTGGATGTTTAATAGATAATTATTCTTCTTAATACGAGAGTGTTGACAAAAAGTTACTGCTGTATATCTTGAATAGGAGACGAGATAATCATATTCTCTACATTTTTGTCTTTGAAGGACAAACTGACCGATAGACAAACATTATCACTACTAAAAAATATTTACCCCTTCATCAAATGTTGGTAAAGATTTTATTGTGAGGGTAATAAAAAACAATTTTTTTTCAAAGCATTTTTAGGAAGATAAACTACCATCCCTCCCCCCCCCCTTCCCCACATATTTTGACGTCCTCACTTTTGTACAAAAAACTGCACGATTTTTAACCAATAATATGGACGAAATATTGCTACATTGTTTTCCTATTGGCTGCATTAGAAAATGTGTATCTAAATGTCCTATATCTATTCAATTAAGGCAGGTTCCTAAAATCTAAAATTTTAAAAATAACAATACTAATAAGATTGGGAACATAAATGTAATTACATAACAAATTTAATTGAGAGAATGCAACTTTGTACTCCTCTTTTTAAAAGCGAAGCTTTTCTATAATAAGGGTAAGTCCGTCCATCTGTATCTTATAGCTCATATTATTAATTTAGGCATGTAAGAATTATCCTATCAATTTCAAATAATGTTTCCTGTAATAGTTAGATACGATTTAGCAACTCTTTAATCGTTATCCAAATGCCCACATGTTCATTTTAAACATACTGATTTTTAAAACTTTTTATATAAAAACTTTAATTATTTAGTTATCCTATTCATCTTGATCTTATATTTGGAATAATGATTCCTAATTAAAGTGTGTATGTCATTATCCTGCATTTAATCAATTTTACATTATAATTGTTTACAAATTTAGAAATTCGCTTTTATTGATGTTGTCATTCTTGTTTAGCAACTCTCTAATAAGAAAGGAAAAATGCAAAGAGTACATCCAATAGACAAATTCATGCAAATAGATTGTTAATTTTTTTTCTGTTGTAGTAAAGTTAAATTTAATCTACAATATGTTTTGTTAAAAAAATGTATCAAATTGTCTAGCTAAGAAAGAATTTCATTCATTTTTATTTAAATAAAATAAGGAAAGCCTTATTTTTTCTTAGGGTATCCTATCTTTTACAGAAAAGATAGGAAGAGTTTTTATAAATCAGCTAAACAAATGTTATCTTTAAAGTATTAAAAACAAGATTAAGATTAAGGGAAAAAAGGAATAAAATGCTATCTTTAAGGTAGCAAAAACTAGATTAAGATTAATGGGAAAAAAGGAAAAAAACATATGATACAAATGTACAGCCTCATTCATGATAACTTTTAAACCCAAAATGAAGAACACTAAGGGGGGGGGGAGGGGGGAGGATTGGCCTAGTGATTGTTAACACAAAATTATGGTACACTTATTGGGGGGAATCGATTGAAAAGGGTAGATATAAACAATTGGGGGGAAAAGAGAAGCAGTAAGTAAAGTAAAAGAGAGAGGGGAAAAATACATTGGTGGTGCACCCTTTAATGTCATGAGTAAAACTAATAAGAGTTAAGACAACATCTTTTCCAATATCATTTTTAAGCATATTTTCATTTAATGTTGAAATTAAAATGAAGAAAAAAGATAAAATAAATTGTTTTCAAATCAATCAGAACCTTTTTTATTAAAAGCAATTGAATCAAAATGGCTTTCTCAAATATTAAATTTCCCCTAAATGTTTCAGATGGACAGACATAAATTCATATTATAGAGTAACTTTGCTAATAAAAATCTTTTAAATCCATGATATTAGTAGAAAAAGGTTTAAAATATTTTTTTTAACAATTTAATATCAAAATTTTATAACAAAAGTTAATTAATCTTCTTCAAGATTTTAAAATATTCATTTTTTTTATTGCAAGTTGATGTAATAAGGAAGGTTTAGTACAGGCTTATGTACACTTGTTTATGAGAGGTTTATGTAAGGCTAAAGTATGCCTATCAAAATCTTTACTTAAGCTTGACATTACTAAATTTAAGGGTAGCCTATCTCCCCCAAACTAAAGTAAAGCTTAAGATACCCTTATTTTTAAGGGGTCCCTAATAAACCGTTTGTGATTAGTTCTATTATGTTTTTCTGGCAACTGAATAAAGATACACAAAAAAAAACAAGTTAACTAATTATTTATTTTTTATTCCACCAAAAAATATCAATTTTATATGGCAAAAAATACTACTGAATGAATTGATTATTTGCAAATTTTAGGTTATTTATTCAACCTTATTTATGAAAAGGATTAATTATGACAGTTGCTCCGCCCCCTTTTCTGACATCTCAATCATTTAATAGGGGTTTAATTAAGTTTTTTAGACTAAAAAATCATTATGTTCTAATTTTATTTTCTTTATAACTTTTTTGTTATTAAAGTTAGGATTATGAAACAAAAACAATTTTCCTCCTATATTCATACAGATTAATTTGGTTTTTTAATCTAAAACAAATTTGCCTAAAAAGTAAGTTTTTCAAAATATCATTAAACTAAAAAGACTCAAAAAATATGCGCAAAAAAATGCTTTTTACTCAAAGCCTAAATTTTTTATTTCATTTTTGTATAAAGTTTCTGCTAGTAACAAAAATAAAAGGACTTCTACCTTAATTTTGCTATAAAGTTGTTTCATGTTAAAAGTTACTTTTTCCTCAGTCACTTTTTCAAAACTTTAGCTCTAAAAATCTCTGGTGTTAATGGAGGTAAAAAAAATATTTTTATATCTACTTATGTGGAAATCTATAGAGAACAAGGACATTTACATTTTTTAATAATTCATTGAGAAATAAGGGCTGCAGATGCTAAAAAATACTTTTTTGAGGGACATACTGTATATGGAAATACAATTATTGACAATTAATTAGATGAACTTTTGAAATGAAATAAATAATACACTTATTTTTAATATCCCTGAAAATTTTACCTTTCTGAATTTGAAATTTATATATGTCTCCTAAAATGTTCATAACATTCACTAAATAACTCCCAGTGGTAAAAAAAAATAATATTAATTTGTTGTAATTTATAACAGATTTTTAATGTTATAACGTTTGTATTTGATTTTATAAGATATAATCATTTAAAAAAAGTGTTATTAGGCAATAAGCATTGGAGTTTTTTTTATTACAGCCATAGCAGTGCCGCATCTTTTTGCGGTAACCAAGACAAAATTTAAATTATCTCCTGCAAACATGTATTCAATTTGCAAATGAAAAAATAGGGCCCAGATGCAGTAGTAAGAAAGGATAGTTTGAATTACCTAGGTTAAATGTTAAAATTTTATAAATGGGGGGGGGGGGGAGTTCTAACACTTTTACGTAAACAGTGATTATAGGCTTTGTCTTTGGGGTGAGAGGATAAATTATTATGGGCAGTATGAAGTAATTTGAAGAAAATTTTGAAATCAGGCTCCAGGTTCAGGTACTGCAGGCCTTTAGGTGGATCCTGGACAGGTAAAAACTGAAAATTTTTACTTTTAAATTCAGAATAAAAATAATTTAACAAAAGTTGCTACTTCATGGGCAGTATGAACTGAAAATTTCCACTATTTAAGTTAGAAAAATTTTTTTTAACAAAAGTTGCTACTTTATGGATGGTATGAACTAACTTGAAGAAAATCTTGAAATCAGGCTCCATGTTCAGTTACTGCAGGCCTCCAGGTGGATCCTGGACAGTAAAAAACTGAAAATTTTTACTATTTAAGTTAGAACAAACCTTATTTTAAAACCTGCTACTTTTTAGCTAGTATTACCTAATAAGCTTAAGATCTCGGTAACCACTGAACCAATCGGATTCTTCTCTTCTACCTATTGGTCCTGTGGTGGTTTTAGGCTATTTTCTTGGGGCGTGGGACACCCCCAACCCCCACAAAAATAAAAAAATCCCCCTCATTTTTTTTTGAAGATGCAGAGCCAGATTTTGAAGATGCAGAGCCAGGGCCTCAATTTTTTTTATGATGCAAATGATGAAAATGAAGATCCACCCCATGTACTACATTTTTTTAATTACTTCTTGGGGCAAAGCCCCTAAAGGCTAGGGGCAAAGCTGCTAGTAACTTAAATAGTAGAAATTTTAGATTTTAACTGTCAAGGATCCAAATGGAGGCCTGCAGTACCTGAACATTGAGCCTGATTTCAAAATTTTCTTAAAATTAGTTCATACCTTCCATGAGGTAGCAACTTTTGTTAAATAAGTTTTGTTCAGACTTCAAAAGTAAAAATTTTTAGTTTTTACCTGTCCAGGATCCACCTGGAGCCCTGCAGTACCTAAAACTGGAGCCCATTTTAAATTTTTTTTCAAATCAGTTCATACTATCCATAAAGTAAGTTAAATAAGTTTTTTTCTAACTTGAATTTTTTTACCTGTCTAAAATCCACCTGGAGGCTAGCAGTATCTAAACCTGTAGGCCAAATAAATTATTTTTTTTTTAAATCGGAAAACTACATCCCAAAAAGAAACTTTTTTGTGAAATAATCTATCCTCTCACTCTAAAGACAAAGCCTATAATCACTGTTTACGCAAAAGTGTCAGAACTCCCCCCCCCCTCTTAACACTAATTGAAAGGCCATAATTTATTGAATTAAAATGTGATTATCTTATTATATAAAGTAGTAAGCTTTTTTTGTCTTTAGCGAAGGATCTTGCTAATCATTGACCCAATATGGTTCTCCTTTACACTGAAGCTTCCTATAGGTCGTGAGGTGGTTTTAGGCTATTCTATTTTATAGATAAAGTCTGGTTAAGGTGTTAGGCTATTTTTCTGCCCTTATTTATCCTTTATAATAGAGCCTCTAGAAGCCAGGGCCGCAGCCGCTTGTATTATTATTATCATTATTAAAAGCGGGTTTTTCTATAATTAGGGTTGGTCAGTCTGTTCGAACAGAACAGATAGCTCATTTTGTTAATTATGGCATGTTAGAGTTGTCCTATCAATTTGAAACTTCATATGTGGATTCCTTTCATAGTAAGGTACAATTTAGAAAGCGTAGCAATTCTACATTCAATACCAGAATGTCTGTATGTTCATTTTGAACATGCTGTTTTTTTTACTTTTTTAACAACAAATTTGTATGTGATGTTATTATCAGATTGATCAGATTTTTGGATTACTGATTCCCAGGACAACAAAGTACAATTTCATAAGTGAAGCATCTCTATAATTACCTCCTAAAATGTATGTATGTCCTTAAACATTATCCTGTATTTCAGCAGTTTTTAACAAATTTACTTACAATTTTTTCTCTTTTATATATTGATTAATGAGTTCTAACAATCTACAGGTGTTAAACTTTGTTTTTCAACTGTTACAGAGCTTCGCTTTTATGGATGTTGTCATTAACAGCTGATTAAGTAAACAATACTTCCATTTAATGAAAAATTATCTATTTTTGCAAAAATCGTATTATAAATTTTTTTAAAAGTTAGACAGCTTAAAAAATGAAAATAAATTATTTTTATTTTACACCTTTTTTAATTTTGCTGCCTTAATAAGGAAATATTTAATATATTTGAATTTGCTTAATGCAATTTTTTCTTTTTTTTATGATTATTTAATACATATGAAAAAGTAACATTTAAAAATCTTGCCATAAGAAGATTTAACAAACAAAACATTGATTTTGAGTATGATTTGATTTTTAAGTTTTAGAAAAAACTATAGAAATATTCAATGTTAAGTGTTTGTTTACATTTTGAAAAAATAATTTTGCCCTTTTCTATTTAATCAAAACTTTTCAAACAAACTTCATTTTATAAAAGATTAATATATTTTAATGTTTTTTAAAACATATTACTTTAGATTAGTTAAAAGTTTATTTTTCTATGTGATTTAGGGGTTGCAATTTTATTTGCAAATTATGTTTTTTGGCTTTTTATTCACAATTATGCACAATTCTAGTTTTTACTGTATAAATTTATTAAATGACTTAGAAAAGCATATTATAATCCTTACATTTACTTTTTTTCTAACAATTTATTTTTTAGGAGACTTTTTATATCAATGACAAAAAGGCATTATTCTGCCAAAAAATACAGCATGACCCTCGAAAAAGTATTTTTAAGCATCTGCAGCCCTTATTTCTCAATGAATTATTAAAAAATGCATATGTCCTTGTTCTCCATAGTATTCCACGTAAGTAGATATAAAAAAATTTTTTTTACCTCCATTAACACCGGAGATTTTTAGAGCTAAAGTTTTGAAAAAGTGACTGAGAAAAAAGAATTTTTTTTGTTTCTCTTATTTTTTGGATGGTTATATTATGTTTTTCTGGCAACTGAATAATGAGACACAAAGAAAAACAAGTTAACTAAATATTTCTTTTTTATTCCACCAAAAAATATAAATTTTTAATGGCAAAAAATACTACTGAATGAATTGATTATTTGCAAATTTTAGGTTATTTATTAACCCTTATTTATAGAAAAGGATTAATTATGACAGTTGCTCCGCCTACTTTTCTGACATCTCAATTATCTAATAGGGGGTAAATTAAGCTTTTTAGACTAAAAAATCATTATGTTTATTTTTATTTTCTTTATAACTTTTTTGTTATTAAAGTTAGGATTGTGAAACAAAAACAATTTTCCTGCTATATTCATAGAGATTTATTTGGTTTTTTAATCTTAAACAATTTTGCCTAATAAGTAAGTTTTTCAAAATATCATTAAACTAAAAAGACTCAAAAAATATGTGTAAAAAAATGTTTTTTACTCAAAAACTAAATTTTTTATTTCATTTTTGTATAAAGTTTCTGCTAGTAACAAAAATAAAAGGATTTCTAGCTTAATTTTGCTAAAAAAGTTGTTTCATGTTAAAAGTTACTTTTTCCTCAGTCACTTTTTCAAAACTTTAGCACTAAAAATCTCCGGTGTTAATGGAGGTAAAAAAAATATTTTTATATCTACTTACGTGGAATACTATAGAGAACAAGGACATATGCATTTTTTAATAATTCATTGAGAAATAAGGGCTGCAGATGCTTAAAAATACTTTTTCGAGGGTCATGCTGTATTTTTTTTTGAAAATTTCAAGATATGAAAGTATTTAATAAATGGTGAACTTTAATTTTTTTGTTTTAGCAAAATGGATTATTGTTTCTTATAAGATGAATATAAGGTATCGCAAATATTTGTTGCAATTTTAATGCAATTTTATTGCAAAAAGGAGGACATAGGATTTTAGTTTTAACAGATTATGATTCTGGACCTAAAATTACATAGGACTGAAGTTTTCGTTTGTTGATTGCTGAAAGTTAAAGTTTCTTGGTCTAGAATTGCTATGTGATATGGAAATTACACAATTTAATTATATATGCATAAAAATGTTTTAATTATTTTAGCTGTATTAAAATTGAATATACAAGTATTTCTAATGCAAAAGTGAAATCATGCGCAAATGTATAAACTCCCTTTGTAAATTCCTTAAATTCTATCAATTTTATATAAAACTGGCATTTATTGAATTTAATATGTACAATTTGGGAAATTTCAATTAATTTGGCATTCCCTCACTTCAAGTTTGGGAAATAATTAAAAATTGAATTTTCTGTGCATAGAAATCACAACTCTGCCCCTAGACATCATAAAACACTACATTTCATAGTCAAAATCTCTAAAAAAAATTGTCAGAATACTGGTCCCTTGCCCCTGCTTATACTAAGCTCCTCTGTTGCTCATGAAGATAAATTATTTTGGAATACAGATCATACTAGCTTTACACCAATCTATGTTTATAAGGTAAAGATTTCGATAAACATATAAATTCTTGTACCAAACCTTTCTTAAATGTTAGATTAGCCTTAAACTCATCATTGATTAAATATATCAACACTTGCAAGTAGAGCGGTAGCTTGCCTCTTGTGACTCTACTATCATCACACAATGAATTCTTAATATAAGATCAAAACATTCCTACATTATTAATTAAACAGTTCTTACTTTCAAAATGATTTAGTACAGTATCCCTAATTCTAATCAGCGTAGCAGTTAGCGAGATTTTAAGGAACAGACAGACATAATTCTATTTTTTTTGCAGATATAAACTAAACTGTTCTTGTATTACTTTATTTGTATTATTTTGTTACATATGAAGTATCATTAATTGGATTATAATTCACATATAAAAAAGGCAATTTCTCGTAATATTCAATGGAGCACCGTGATCCCCCAAACCATATTTTTAAATTTTGTTAGGGGTTAGATAATGTATGGTTCCCGTAGTGCTAAAATATCCGCAAAATAGTAACTTATGTCGGTGGGGGGATATGTATGGTCCACAGATCATTTTGAGGGACTCTACCCATGAAACAAATAAGAAAATTGTGTATAAAAATATCTTAGTAAGCATAAAATCATAGCGGAGACAAATGAAACTAATTCAAAATCAGCTGTGATTGGTTCTTGAGCTGATTCAGCCTTCTGATTGGCTGGAAATACAACAGTACTCTCAGTACAATGCAAGTTAAACTGAATTTTTTTTTAATGATTTTGACTATAAAAATGGGTATTTTTTAAAACTATCTAAATTTAATTGACAGTCCAAATACATTCTTTTAAAGACAATATAAACCAATAAGAGCATACTGAAATGATTTTTGAAAGTGCCTAAGAAAAAATTCCTTGTGTTTGTTTAAATTGACTTTAGCAAGGACTTTAAGAACAGATAAGCTGTGTAATGTTTTCACTTTGTAATATAAAAGCCAATAAAACAACAATCTAATATTATAAACAAAATAGAAGAATCCTAAGCATTTCCAAGTAGATTAAAATTTAAATCAACTTATTCTTGTGTTACATCACCAAATATAAACCTCTCTATAAAACAGAAGCTTTTTCTAATAATATTTGAATAGGACTTGGTACTTAGTAATTTAACGATTTTAATGGATTTTAACACTATTAACCATTAATGGGGTTTTAAAAATATTAAATTATTTTGAAATATGAGTTTTTGTACCTTAAAAACATTTTAAAAATTTTAATTATAATTGGATTAGATTTAGCATTCTACTGGCTTTGTATTTCAATTTTCATTGAATGTAGATAGTTTTAGGCACATTAACAGTCCAATTTGGTAAATTTGGAGCAATATGAAAGAGATTTATATGAAGATACCTTTATTTTTCTCTAAAATATCTTATTTTATTGTTCACCTTTTTGCCTATAAGATGATTTAAAAGCATTAGTTTGAAATAAATATCTAAAAAGTATTAAAGCTAGAAAAATGCTAGAGACCATTTTAGAAAGCTCCACTATCTGTCTGTTCTAATGGAATGTAAACTAATTTGCATGTTCAACATAAAGACAAAATAAGACAATAAAGGAGGTTAGGTTAAAGGTACTTCAAAGAAAAAAATATTTTTTTCAACAAAAGTAATTCAAAAACTTGATAGAACTAAATTAATTTAGGGAAAGCTTGTTCTGATTTCATTTAAAGGTCCCAGTACACTCAATGAAAACTTGCTCCTCATGGGATTTTTCTAGCATAATAGGTGTCCAGGTGTGATGGCAAATGTGATTTAAATTTCTTCTATCTATAGTTAAAGTTTTTTTTTATATTATTCACACTAGTAGTTTTTAAATCTGACAAGTTCTGACAAAACCTTGTCTAATCTGAGTTTTGACAGGTTTTCCTCAGGTTTTAATCTGCCCAATAAACTCTTGACATTTGATTGCATTTTGTCAGATTGTAATCTAACGAAACCTGTGTTTTTACGCATTTTGTAAGTAAAACTCATATTACTCATAATTTGCCACCAAATTTTTAATCTGTCAAGGGGGATTTCAGATTATAATCTGACAAATCTGACTCAATGTGAGCAAAGTTCAGGTGATTAAGATCGTAATCTGTGATTAAATTAACCCTCAAAATTTGCCCAGTTCATCCTTTATCTGACAAAATGTGACAATTGGTCATACTCTTATCTGACATTTGATGACAAACAGTCATACTAAAACCTGACTTTTATTAAGAAACAGTCATACTCTAAACTGACTTTCAGTGACAAACAGTCATACTCTAATCTGACATTTGATGACAAACAGTCATACTCTAATCTGACATTTGATGAAAAACAGTCATACTCTAATCTGACATTTGATGACAAACAGTCATACTTTAAACTGACTTTTATTGACAAACAGTCATACTCTAATCTGACATTTGATGACAAACAGTCATACTCTAACCTGACTTTTATTGACAAACAGTCATACTCTAATCTGACATTTGAAGACAAATAGTCATACTCTAATCTGACATTTGATGACAAATAGTCATACTCTAATCTAACATTTGATGACAAATAATCATACTCTAATCTGACATTTGATGACAAACAGTCATACTCTAAACTGACATTTGATGACAAGCAGTCATACTCTAATCTGACAATTGATGACAAACAGTCATTCTCTAATCTGACATTTGATGACAAGCAGTCATACTCTAATCTGACAATTGATGACAAACAGTCATACTCTAATCTGACATTTGATGACAAGCAGTCATACTCTAATCTGACAATTGATGACAAACAGTCATTCTCTAATCTGACATTTGATGACAAACAGTCATACTCTAATCTGACATTTGATGACAAATAGTCATACTCTAATCTAACATTTGATGACAAACAGTCATACTCTAATCTGACATTTGATGACAAACAGTCATACTCTAATCTGACATTTGATGACAAACAGTCATACTCTAATCTGACATTTGATGACAAATAATCATACTCTAATCTGACATTTGATGAAAAGCAGTCATACTCTAAACTGACTTTTATTGACAAACAGTCATACTGTAATCTGACATTTGATGACAAACAGTCATACTCTAATCTGACATTTGATGACAAACAGTCATACTCTAATCTAACATTTGATGACAAATAATCATACTCTAAACTGACATTTGATGACAAACAGTCATACTGTAATCTGACATTTGATAACAAACAGTCATACTCTATTCTGACATTTGAGGACAAACTTTCATACTCTAATAGTTGCATGAAGTGCATTTAAAAAGTTTGATGGCAAGCATAAGTTACAAAAATACCATCTAAAATATATAATTTTGTATTAGAATGAAAAACAATCAATAAGGCACCACTGAAAGGGTACATGGCGTTCCTGCAACTGGCAGAAATACATCTGGATGTATATTTGTCAAAATGTAAAAAAACTCTGCCAGTCACACTTAAAGTAACCGCTATTTATACATCTATTTCTTGCCAATTTTACATCTAAATTTTTTATATGTCATAAATACATCCTATACATTTTAATTAATAATAAAGAATAGTGAACTGTATAGTTGACATGTATTATCAATACAATACAGCAGGGCTAGAAAAATGCAGCAACCCATTTCTTAAAATATGATCTTCCTCTCTTGGGACTGTACAAAATTAAAAAAGGTAAAAAGATAGATAGATATTTCTTTAATTCACTGATTAGATTTTATGTAAGTATTATCTATAATTCTTACACTTTTGATAGCTATATTTTACTATGCTAATAAACTTATACCTTACTATCAGACATTTTAATAAACTAAAGAAAACTATCATAATCCTTAATATATATACATTTACAATTTCACTGCCAATAGAGATTAATGTATGAGTAAAATATTGTACAAATTATTGATGTTATGTGGAAAATAGCTCGACATTTTCTTACAAAAATGTTTATTTCCATGTAATTTTTAATATTATAAAACTATAACCAGCCCCTATCCCCCTTGTAAAATCTATTGGATGTGTGTTTATCTATTTTGGTTTTGCAATAAAGTATTAGAATTATTGAGAAAATTTAAGGAAGCTTTTATTAAATGATGTACCGTTTTCACAGTAAATAACAGAGCCAATTAGTAAATTTGATTTACTATCCTGTTTTTTATTCCATGGAACTTTGCTTTTCAGTTTGTCATAATAATTGATTGTCTTATATTTTCTTATATCAGAGTTGTCCCCTCTTGATTTTTAAAGATCTAATCAGTGTGTTTTCAGTGCTCGATATGCACTTTATAGGAAAGCATTCTATACCTCACTTTTTCCATCCATCTGTTTTCCTTTCCTTGCTTTTTATCAAATATTTCTTGTTGAAGTGAAGCTAATGCTTAATTAGAAATTCTTAAGAATCTGTGTTATTTTTCCTTTCTTGATATTTTGCTAAATGGTTATATTTATCTGTGCTTCGCTACTTCGAAGTTGACATTCTTGTTTATTACAATACATGATTTAACCTTATGCTTAAATATTTTCTTTGTCTTTTAAAGATTAGATATTCCCCTCTCTCACTTCCCTTCTCTTATGTATTTTTTAAAATTTCAATACTTTTATTTAAAAACAAAACATAATTATAATTTTGCCTCTCTTTCTTTGAAATATTATGAGATCCAATATTCTTTATTTTAAATTATTGTCCTGAAACAGGATGTATTTATGGCATATAAAAAAGTTTGATCTGAAATTGGCAAGAAATAGATGTATAATTGACAATTTTGGATGTTTAAATGCCTGTGTTAGATGTATATTTGTCAGCATACCTATGATATATAGCAAAATACTGTTGAATTTACATCCAGACAAACAATTTTGACAAAAATACATCCACTGTATTTCTGCCAGTTGCAGGAACTGCAACGTCCCCACTGAAATAGTCATGATATGATTTTAAAGTCTTGATATTTTTAAAACTACCTGGTAGAAAATTGAAATTATTACAAATGTATGTCCTCTAGATAAACTATTGAACATAAAAAATATGCAGTTCACTAAATTCAAGTTTAAATGCAATTCTTGCTGTGGTAAGCCGAAGCGTTTCAGCTCACCGGTTGCGAGTTCGAATCCAACGAGCCCCTAGCCTTGAAGTATTCTACCAATAACAAACTAGCAGGATTTACTCATACAGAAATTATATTTAAACTGAATACATTTACAATGGGTGATTACTATATATACAAAAATAGATGATAACAATGAGTTAGGTTTGAAGGGGGTGTGGGAGACAAGGGCGTAGCCCGCGGCGGTAGGCATCTGTGGGGTAAGCTGCAGTAAAGGGGAAGGCACCACCTCCCGGTAGGATAGTTGCCTGAGGGGCGCGGGGTTGCTAAGTGGCCGTGCCCCTCCCCCATTTAGCCAGTCCAATCTGACCGCTGCCGGTGGGGTCATCTGCGGTCATGAGGTGAATGGTGATATAATAGGATTAGTGCAGAAGGCTTGACTTGATAAGCCACTGCGTAGCAACTCTGTAGAATGCCCGTCCGTATGCTGCCGTATTACCACAACCTCCCCTTCAAGGGCTGCGGGGCCTCTGAGCCACCAGGCCTTGAACCATGGGAAACGGCAGCCTCTCCCTGGGGCACAGCTCGGTGCAGGACAGCCCTGGCTATACAGGCTCCGCGGGACACTCGTTCCTCGGTCTGGCTGTGGTTGGATATCAGCATTGTCAACTCCCGGCGTTGGCCTCGGCGTTGGAAATTCGGCCTTGTTTGCAGGACTATCTCTGTCTCGGCTGGTAGCTGAACACGGAGGCCTAGGCTCACTCTAGAGGCTCCCAAGGGTGGGACAACGATGGAAGAAGGCGCGTAGAATTCCATAGGGGCGCCCATCTTGTCCAGGTTGCTCGGCCTCTTAGCTCCCACCCGGATGGGGACGGCTGTCATCTGGAGGGGACACATCGCTTCTGCTTCACCCTCTGGGGCCGCCACTTCCATCTCAGTGGCCACTTCTCCTCCTGTAGGCTCGCTGCTAGCAGGTAGGGGCTCCATGTCCGCATCAGGGTTCCAGACTGCATCCACAGGTGGTTCTGGGGCCGGCGGCGCCAGCGGTGGTTCGTTGGGTTGGTGCTGCAGGTTCTCTTCCACCGGGTCACGATCCTGGCCGCTAAGCTGTGGGGCGGCGGCTGCCGGCTGGTACACTGGAAACTGTCCTGGTTCACTAGATGGCAACGCTGCAGCTCCGGCCGGCAGCTCAGTGGCGTCCTCGTCGCCATCCAGGTCGTCTTGGATGTCTGTTGGAATTTGCTGGGCGGTGACATCTCCTGTGTATTTGCGCAGTCGGCCGACATGCGCGGTGATTTCCGAGATCTTGGCTGTTGGAGAGGTGGGTTTGATGATGTAGTGGACGTCCGTGGCCCGTCTCACTACCTTCCAGGGGCCAGTCCATCTCTTGGTAATCTTGGCTGACTTCCCTGGCACCAGGCGGGGGGCCAGATACCAGACCAGGTCTCCAACTTCGTACTTGTTTGTGCCCTCGTAAGCGGCCGCGCTCCTTCGGATGGTTCCCTCCTCTCGCTGCTGGATTGCGTCGTACACTGCGTGGTATCGTTGCAGGAGGGCTTGGACGTTGGCTGGGACTGAGGCATATTCAGTACTTCAGAAAAAATATTTTTTTCTTAGAAAAAATTGACCTATATTCATTACAATTTTTGTGCATGCTCTTTATTACATTTAGCAACTTTAACCTTTTGGGCATGCTGTAATAAAATCAATATGTCAGAGATTTTTTTAAGCTTACAAATGAACTAACAACTTTTCCTTGAGGCAGCCGGCAAAGTCGGTCTGTTTTTTATTCCAATTTTGACAAACTTCCCAAAGTCCTAGGATAATGTTCATTTACGACCTGTCAGTGGTGTGCGAACCGAAGGGGGCATTTGGGGCAATCGCCCCCCCCCCCTAGGGACATTTTGTGCTTTGCTACTTATAGATGTTGTCATCCTTGATGAATATAAAAAATATTTAAATTCAGTTTTACATATTAGGTAAATTTTTGGTAAATTATTTCCAAAATGAGTGTTTTTATTTCCCCTTCCCCTAATTTTTTTCATGGGGTTATTCATCCTTCCTGCTGAGGTTTTTTAACATCCCCTTCCACCAATGAAAAATGTTTTGTGGTGGGGGGGGGGGGTGGTAGGCAAAAGTATCTTCTATACTTTTTTTTTTCGAAGATGCCTTCTAGCTCCCATCCCTTCTGTCATTGCAGGGTGGGGAGAAGGGATGGGGGAAAAGAAATGGGGGGTGGAGGGGGGAATAGATTTGGGGGTTGGAGGGGGGGGAAGAGATGGGGGATAGAAATGGGAAATAGGGTTGGGGGAAGGGATGGGGAAGAAGGGATAAGGACTAGAAGGCCCATAATCAAACAATCCCCCCTGGGGGTAATTTGTTTTAGGGGGAGGCAAAATTTTACAAAATCTTCAAAATGCCCCCCCCTAGACAAAGTGCTTCGCACGCCACTGCGACCTGTTAGACTTTTCCGAGATCTTTCTAATTGTCTTGGTTTCATTTGAAAATACAAACTCTGTTTATGCTAGGGGTGAATCTGCTTTAACATTGTTAATCCATTTAAAGTCTGATTTATTGTGATTTATAGTATATGGCTTTTGGTAACAATGTGCCAGATTAGGTAATTTTATCAACTCTGACTCTATGTCACTAAATGTCATATATGTTTTTTGGCAACAAAGTGTCAAATATGGTAATCTCCTCAACTCAGACTCTATGTCACTAAATGTCATATATGATTCTTGGTAAAATTGTGTCAGATTAGGTAATTTTCTCAACTCAGACTCTATGTCACTAAATGTCATATATGACTTTTGGTAACAATGTGTCAGATTAGGTAGTTTTCTCAATTCTGACTCTATGTGTCACTAAATCTCATATATGATTTTTTGTAACAATGTGTCAGATTAGTTAATTTCCCCAACTCTGACTCTATGTCACTAATTGTTATATATGAATTCTGGTAACAATGTGTCGGATATGTTAATTGCCCCAACTCTGACTCTATGTCACTAAATGTCATATATGAATTCTGGTAACAATGTGTCAGATATGGTAATTTTTACCAACTCTGACTCTATTATACTAAATGTCATATATGATTTTTGTTAACAATGCATCAGGTTAGGTAATTTCCCCAAATCTGACTCTATGTCACTAAATGTCATATATGACCTTTGGTAACAATGTGTCAGATTAGGCAATTTCCTCAACTCTGACTCTATATCACTAAATGTCATATATGACTTTTGGTAACAACGTGTCAGATTAGGTAATTTCCCCAACTCTTACTCTATGTCACTAAATGTCATAAATGACTTTTGGTGATATTGTGTCAGATTTGATTGCATCGCCACAAATGAGAAAATAACCTGACATATTGTCACTAAATGACAGATTAAAATCTAAATATTAGTAATTTTTTTGTCATATCTGAATATTGGTAACAAAGAGTCATATTGCGACAGATTTAAATCTGACATCTAGTGACAATGGTTTTCTAATCTGATCGAAAAGGGGTAAAAACTACTAGGGTCAAGGTGTTTTTAGTCATTTAATATTAGTATTTCTTTGGTTTCAAATTGATGTTAAATTTAGGTTTTTAGATACTCAGAAAATAATAATCAAAAGGCAAATGCAAAAACTGGAGTCACAACTTTCAAGAGGTATTTTTTATGCTTTATTATTAAATAGAAATGTTTCATGTTTCTAATTTGTTCATGATTGATTTATACTGTAAAATACCCCCCCCCCCCCCAAAAAAAAAAATTATAATTACATTTCCTACCTCCTCCTCTTGAGCAATAACTGGATGGCAGGGCAGGGAAGGTGAAGCCTCACAGTTCACTTGAAGCGACAGTAAGAGAAAAAAAATTTCCCAGGCATAAGACTAACTGTTTCTTCAACATCCCAATGAATGTATCAATTTAGTGAAAAACGAAAATCTGGAAATGAGGGCTTTTCGAGAAAAAGCCAAAAACACATTCTTGTGATATATGTGAAAAAAAAACTGTTAATCATTCATACCAAATTTATGCTATTAGTCGTTATAAATTCATATTTCAGTTTATAATTAGGTCAAAATGAAATATATAGTTGTAGCTCAAAATTCTGCCACTAAATTTTTCAATCTAGGCTTGATATAGTTTAATTGAGTTACAGACAACAATTTTGAAACTTCTTTTATGCAGGTATTTTCAACATATAACAATCTAGCAATCCTGATATGAATTTCATTGAAAAAAACTTTTAAATTATAAAAACAATTTTATAATATATAAATTGCCCAATTTTACAATTCATATGTTTTTAAATTTCTTACTACTAAACTGTGAATTAGTTATTATATCCAATCTATATCAGCCATTGAAGAACTTGCCTAAATAGGAGCAGAGTGACCATTTATGACAGGTGTCCCAACTATTATAAAGATAACAATAATGCACACATCTCTTCTGAAACATGAACAGACTTGATGTAATTTACAACCACTAAGGTAAGCTAAAACCCCAGAATGTAAACTCTGGAATAGATAAACATAATAAATAAAATAACACAAAATGATTAACACAAATATATTAACTTGATGTATTAAAACTATAATAACTTGGTGTAATTAAATCACTGGTTCGAGTCCCCTCAATTCTTCATGGCCTCTCACTCCTTCCACAGCTTGGTGTAATTCAACAGGTTGCTTGTCAGCTTGGTGTAAGTCTTACTTGGTGTAGTTTTAACCTAAATAGGTATCACAGTTAATTCACATTAAACTTGACATTAATATGAATTTATCAGTTTTCTGTTTTGTTGGCCCCTTACTTCTGATCCTTGCCATATGGCTCAAAATCTTCATCCTTGGCAAAACGTCTAGTAACTTTCAATCTGGTAATTCTTTCAGTTGAGTACAGGTTTCTAAGGAACTCATACTCCTTTGTTACTCTGGCTAAGTTGTCCTTGATGTTCTTATTCTCGTCCTCCATTCTCTTCAATAGCTCATTGCACTCATGCTGCTTGATATCTACTAGGCTTCTCCAATGTTTAGACGTAGTCTTCTCTCTAGCCAACTTTGCCTCTAGGTTTTCATTCTGTCTTTGGTAGGCTTTCATCTTCTCTTCAATAACATCTTTCTTCCGTTTCAATTCCTCAATTCTCTCAATCAAATCTTCACTCTCATTACAGTCTCTGTCTCTCTTCTTGTTTGTAGCACCGGACTCTTCATCCACTTGACGAGTAGGCTCCGTATCATGATCCACTTGCTGCTCCCCAACTACAGCTCTAGCCTGTGCTGGAATTTCTTCCAAAAACACAATCTCATCATCATCCTCATCTTCCTGCTGATCCATAACCACGACATTATCCTCTACTACACCAGGAGCTTCAGCTTCTCCACCTTCTCCATCTCTTCCCTCGTCAGCAGTCTCAATTTCTCTTGCACTTTCACCACCAATCAACCAGGTAGGTATGTCATCACCCTTCCTCATTGTCTTGATGTAGGCCTCCAGAATTCCCATTCTTTCCCAGTAGCGCCACAAACTTCCATGCTTTCTATACACATCCCACTCCTGCCATCCTTCTGGTCTTTGATTGGAGCACTCTAGAATTCTTTCTCCTTCAGGCATGGGTTTATTGATGATCAATTTTCGGATCAGACACTGTCTCATAAACAAATCATCGCAGTAGCCGGGTGTAACTGCTAATGACATTGGTTGTTGCAACCTTGCTTCGCGACTAGCTGGTCTGTTGTTGTAGGAACTGAATGCTCTGTCAAAAACAGTCATCAGCATTCTTACATGATTCACCTGGCCTTCATAAGAAAGGTGTGAACCAACATTGGTTCCTAGCTGCCTTTCCAACCATTGCGTGAACCGTATCCTTCTGGTCATGTCCTCCTCAGAGTTTGGCATCATTACAGCCTTGTGCCCATTGACACAAGGCATATTAAGCTGCTCATTAGCTTGCTGAACCTCCTTGTTGAACTCAGCCACAGCACTCCACACTTTTTCATGAGCTGGCACAAAAAAAGCCGTTGAAAATACCAACTTGTTGACATCTTGGTCATAGACAGCTTTGCTGATGTCTAGAATGGCTCTTTTTAACTTGTCCATGGATGCTCCTCCCACGAATTTCTGTAGACTGGTTACTATAATGTGCTTTGGCACCTTGTCGTCCTTCACCGCCTCTATTATAACCTTCACCATGGCGTTGAGATCCCTATCCGCCAGTGTGATCCAGGTTATGCCCGTGCGCTCTTGGTCAAGCACGCCATCTAGCAGACTAAAGCTGCTAAAAACTACATTCCTTGTAGGATTGTTAAATCTAGCCATGTTTGGGAAAAATCACTAATCTCGAAAAAAAATCTGAAAAAAAATTAACTTTCTTTAGATCCTTGTTGCATGTAATTATGGCAAAAAAAAACTGTTTGGTGTGTATCATTATTGAATTAAAAAAACAATGTTCGTTTCGTAATATGATTGTTCTAGAAAAATTTTAACTTTAAAATAAAATTTTTATAAACTGCTTGGTGTGCGTCATTTTTAGAATTGAAATAAACTTTAAAAAAACTGTTTGGAGTGTGTCTATTTATCGTAAAAAATTTATAAACTGCTTGGAGTATGTCTTTTGTTGTGAAAACTGCTTGATGTGTTTTTAAAAATATTTTCTTAAAAAAAAGGTTCCGTTCCAATCGATAAAAAACTTTGATAAAAATTCATTAAAACATTGTAATAAAATGCGATTGATAAAATTATGTTCGTTCGTCTTTTAAAATACTGTTTATCACTAAAAAAATTGAACATACTAATATGGGAATAATGTATTCACTTTTAAAATAATTTCACTTTGAATTGCGTCTTTCTAGCTTCACGTCGGAAACAATGTGTCTGCTACAATGTTTACATTTTCATAATTTCCGCCAGTGGATTTCTACTCCACGAAAGTGTTGCCAAATCATCGCGCTGTTATTACGCCGACAAACATCCATGGCGTATACTTCAAGTGATCATGAACATGAAATCGGAATTTTGTGTACTGTATTGCATTTTTGATTTTTTGTTGTTTTTTTTTATCTGTTTTTGGTATTTTTGCTTGGTTTTTGGTTGTTTTTGTTTGATTTTTACTCGTTTTTGTGTTGTTTTTGGGCTTTTTAATATTTATGTGTTTTTCTTTGTACAAAAAAATTTACAACTTGTTGTGTTTTCTGTTCTAATTTTTAGCTGTTTACTACAGCCAAGTTTGCTCTTCCTAGATTGCCTGATTGCAATACATCCAGTAATGCCAACTTGTTGACACCACGTTTGGTGAGTAGATCGGCTAACATTAGGGTGCCATCTACCCATTTAACTTCTTTTACTCTCCCTTCTTTAATCATCTCCTTGATAATAACAATATCTCCTCTTAGGATCCTCTCTCCTACTTCTGATTCTGAGTAGATTGAGGTCCTTGCTGCATCCAGCCCATTGTTCAATGCTTGTGTTTCTGCACCTAGGGTACTATGTACCTTGCGCTTCAACTTTCTGCTTTTCCATTCCAATGGTGCACATTTTCCATTCTTGATGTTTACAAGAAACACAATGAATCCCCCACAGCTATCCGTGTTATTGTTCAAATTTCGATATGCCTCGTCTGTGTAAACCACAATCTTGCAGTCTTGCAGGTTACCTAAATTAGATACCATAATTGATACCTGTGTCTTTTTAAGCCTGCTTGCCACATTCTTTGCTCTAATCAGATCGTCCACTTTGCCTCCCTTGAACTTTTTGGAGAGATCTATCATCTCAAAACATAACTCAGGCCTTGTTGCTCTCGCAGCCCAATTCACAATTACTGGAATAGTCACATTCTTGATGTATTTTTCTTGGTCAATTCTGATTCCATCATTACACTGTTTCATGTGAAAGCCTGTGTAAATGAAATCCTTTGTCTCAGATTTGCCTACCTTGAAGCAGGACAAAACTTGTGGCATGATGTATTTGTTGAAATACTGGTTGCCCGCGTGAAGGAAATCATCCACATGCAGGGCAATGATTCCTATGAGTATACCATCTTTGATCAGATAGAAAAGTCCCGAATTGTAGTGACTGGTTTTGAAACCTAGCTCTTTCAGTTTCTTAAGTACCCTTAGGTACCACTTTCGACTGGCATCTTTCAAGCCGTATAGGCACTTTTCCAGTAACCAAAGCTTTTTGACCAATTGCGCTTATTTAGGTGGCTTTACATAAACCTTTCTATCCATCTTGTCGCCTTGTAGAAAAGCACTTGTAATATCAGTTGTTTGAATATCCCAACCTTCTGTCGCAGCTATAGCTAGTAATATCTTAATAGAGTGTTTCTGAACTGTAGGACTATCTGTTGGAAATTCTCCTTCTTCCTGGAATCCCCTGGCTGTTAACCTTGCTCTTATTTCCGTGCCTTTTTCTGTCAGCACCCAGGTAGTGGTGATTCTCTCTTGTCCTTCGTCCTCAACTATTTCATAAGTGTTGAAAGCTTGTAGTTTTTTCAGCTCCTCTATTTTTGCTACCAATGCTTCCGGTGAATCTCTTTTGTCTTGTGGTAACATTACTGCCAAGGTTTCTTCTGTCAACAATAGCAATGATATCGTTTCTTCTTCTTTTTCTATCCATATTCTTCGTTTGTCTATATCCTTTATTTCTAATATTTTACCACAATCTAGTTTGATAGTGAACAAAGCTTCCTCGTTGTCTGATTCATCTCCATTGTCTTCTTTTTCGTATCTAATGTCTCTGTTTGCTACTTCATCATGAAAGACCTGACCGTTATCCAGCTGAAAATTAAACCATCCACTATGTTTACCTGTCACTTTACCTCCATGTCCAAGAATAGTTCCTTTTTCCCACTTTCCGTCTACGAAAATTTCTATTCTGTCGTTCCTTTTCAGCACCTTAGCTGCATTTCTTAGAGTGCCGTCATCATTTAGTTCAGGTGATGGTTTTTGATTTGTTTTCTTTCGCTTTTGGTGTTGTTCTGGTTTGGCAATGGATTTTCATTGCTTTCTCTTGTGTTTTCTCCTGGTTCTGCTGTTACGGTCTGTTCTTGCTCCATAGGTATTATCTCGTCTTCTTGGACAACCTCACTTGGAATATTTTCGGTGTTGTCTTGGTCCTTCTCATCCATTCTTAGTTCTGTCATATCAGGTATGTCATTGATAGTTTCTCGCTCATTTTGTCTTCTTGTTTTGATGCTTGGAGAGCTATCTTCTGAAGATTTATTTTATCTGTTTGGTGTTGATCTGTTGCTTCTTGTTCAACAATCTTCGCTGCCAATCCTTCTCCTGCCTTTATCAGTCTGTTTGCGCTTACTCTGTAATAAACAGAGCCAATCCTGATAAAAATGATTTTATTATCTTGGAAGATTACCTTTGCTGGACCTCTCCATATATCTTCTCCTTCTTTCTTGAAGTAGACGATATCACCTTTCTCATAGATTGTATCACAGCTTCTGATTTTTGCTCTCAAAGCTCTTTTTATTCTTTCACATCTCTCTGCTTTGGTGTATTCTACTCTTGTTTTGTGGATAGCTTCTAGTGTATCTGTAAGAGATTTACTTTTCTCTGGTTCTTCCCATGCTGGTGGAGGATCTTCTAGTATATTTGGCAGCTTTATCTGCCTTCCGAACACTAATTGATGTGGTGAGAAACCTCTGACACTAGATAAAGAGTTCACAGCTGTTATAGCCCAAGCTAGAGCTACTTCTAAGCTCATGTTTGGAAAATCCCTTTTTGTTGTGCGTACTATGATGTCGGAAATTTCATGATTTTTCTCTACTACTCCTCCTTGCCAGGGACTATTAGCTGCAGTGGTAAGCAGCTGTACATTCAACAAACTGCCTACTTCTCTCATTTCATCATTAGAAAATTCTCCTCCATTATCAGTCAGAATTTTATCAATACGTCCGAATACTGGCAACCATTTCAATGTGATGGCTTTTACAACTTCTTCCGGTTCCTTGCTTTTGATGACCGAGGCCATCTGATATCCCTTAAAATGATCAATCATATATAAGATGTATATTCCCTTGTTTTTGTCCCAAATTTTTAAGTCAAGACATAGAATCTGATTGAAATCATTCGAAAGGGGAGGAGGAACTGCCGGACGGTCAGGCGTACGCTTCCTCATTATGCACCCTTCACAACTGTCAATTATATCATCTATCATGGCAGAGAATTTCTCATGCCATTGACCAGCTTCTTTCAAGATCGTCACAAACTGTTTCTTTGGGCGATGCCCAAATTGTTTATGGATCTTTAGCAATGCTTTAATTTGATCTCTTTCATTGTTGTTTTCGAGTTCAGCTATACAGACCTCGTTCATTTCTTCCTTGTTGTTGA
Organism: Acartia tonsa; assembly: GCF_053477335.1. Classification (NCBI taxonomy): domain Eukaryota; kingdom Metazoa; phylum Arthropoda; class Copepoda; order Calanoida; family Acartiidae; genus Acartia; species Acartia tonsa. The sequence goes on along the minus strand of NC_137274.1, from coordinate 2,886,767 downwards.
GTAAGTCCACTACATAATGACCTGCGCTTGTTGTGTGTAATATTAATGGTTTACCATTTATAGTTCCTCTGTCATTCTTCATGTATAGTGCTATTCCAAGCGTCTTCATAGCATTCTTGGATAGCAAAAGTGGAATATCGGACGAAATTATATCATTTTCAAGCTTGTTGTCTTCTCCTCCGATTCTAGCCGGTATGATGTATCTAGCATTTGCATCGAGTTCCAAAAAGAAATTTTCTATCAGTTTCTAGCGGTCCCACTACTTTGTTTCTCATTTCTTTTGGTAAAGACTTCAGGTACACTTTAATCCACTTTTCTCCAGCAACACTTGCTGAGCAGCAGGTATCCAGCGCTGCCATATTCAGAGCTTCGGCTGTAAATCTATTCAAGTCCTCTTTTTCTGCACAAAGAACTGAACAAAAAACTCCCTGTTCATCCTCTTGTTCAGACTGTTCAGATTCTGATGTTTCAGCTATCAGTACTTTTTCTGATTCTTGTGTTTGTGGATTAGTCATGTAAACCATTTGATACTTCCTATTCTCTTTAACTTGTTTCACATCTGGGCATTCTTTCACCAAATGCGTTTCTGCTTTACAGCCCAGACATTTCATAGGTTTGCCATCCGGTCCCGGAGGGTTCAGTGGTTTAGACCTAAATGTTTTCTTGTTGTAGTCTTTGTTATTAGACGTCGAATTATTCTGTTTCTTGGTGTTGTTTCGATTTTGGTATCGGTTATTCTTGTTTTGGTATGATGATTTTCCGTTTGGCGGCTTCCATCCTTTCGCCATATAAGCTTCGTCCATCTTCTGACTTTCTTGAATGTCGTCTTCTTTGCATGAATTCTTTTGAGCGAGCATAATTTTGTTATTTTCTTTCACTTTTTCATTTAATTTTCCTAGAATTTCACGCATTTTCGATTTTACTGTTTCATACCTTTTTCCGTCTTCCGTTGTTATCTTTGCTACCGATCTTATAAGCATAAATTCATAGCTATTTAAATCCGCCGTTATCATTAGCTCTAGAGCAAATAACATATCTAGCCTTGTGTCTCCTTCTACTGGGAGGATTTTTAATTGCCGCGCTTTTGTTAACGTTTGATCAAATTCGATTATATAATCGCTGATTGTCTGGTTTTTCTTGCGTTGTAGGTATTTTAGTTTGCTGTGTGTGTTGTATATCTCTTCTTCTTGATCTACCCAAAAAAGCGATTTTAAAAATTGGATTACCTTATCCACCCCTTTTTCATTTGCTACTAGATCATCGGTTTCCACGGCCTTCAGTATGTCCTCTCTCAGGGAATCACCATATCTGGCCGATTTTACTGGAATTTCACTTACCAAATGAAATCCTTGTTCAGCTTTGGGCACGGATGTCGTCTTACTCCACATCTCTACACATCTTACCCATGTACTGAAATCCTTGAAATCTTCAAGGTAAGGGATAGGTATTCCCCTCCCATACCCTTGCCATTTCTCCTTTTTCTCTGACTCTGACATTTTTAATTCTGAGGTTAGCTTATTATTTCCCTCTGTTTTGGTGTGTGTCTCCCCTTACACCCCTTTAAATTGATAGGGTCAGTGCCCTCTTTTCCGCTACTATTGACGGTGTCACCCCCATCCTCCTTGGTGTTTTTCTCTGTAACACCCGGTATTGTCGCCACTTTTGATATTTGTCACCCACACAGGGGTGCGTCACCCACACAGGGGTACTGTTTGATGTGTGTCACCCTCACAGGGGTATATCACCCTCACAGGGGTGTATCTGTATTAAAACCTTTTTAATACGTATCAAGAGACCGTTCTCGAGATCTAAAACCGAAATTCACTTCAAGAGAGATAAGATGAATTATGTTATCAATCTAAAACTTTAGAACAATGCCGTAGATCGTTGCGTGGCCAATGCTACCATTGAAGAACTTGCCTAAATAGGAGCAGAGTGACCATTTATGACAGGTGTCCCAACTATTATAAAGATAACAATAATGCACACATCTCTTCTGAAACATGAACAGACTTGATGTAATTTACAACCACTAAGGTAAGCTAAAACCCCAGAATGTAAACTCTGGAATAGATAAACATAATAAATAAAATAACACAAAATGATTAACACAAATATATTAACTTGATGTATTAAAACTATAATAACTTGGTGTAATTAAATCACTGGTTCGAGTCCCCTCAATTCTTCATGGCCTCTCACTCCTTCCACAGCTTGGTGTAATTCAACAGGTTGCTTGTCAGCTTGGTGTAAGTCTTACTTGGTGTAGTTTTAACCTAAATAGGTATCACAGTTAATTCACATTAAACTTGACAGCCATTTCAGCATTTTTAAGTGTCATTATTAAAAAAAACATTTCAGTTTAAAAAATTTAAATATCTCACAGGCTTTCAGAGAATGTCTAAGGCAGCTAAAACACAGCACATAATTATGCATGTATTTGTCTAGTATGTTTTCAGAAAGGTTATAATATAAGAAAATTAACTGAAATCAATATGAATAGGGTTAGAGAGTTTGTTTTAGATGATTTTGACCCCTCTAATTACAAACAACTAGTTCATTGTAACTGATGTATTTGTTTGATAGCAAAAACTCCATTAGGAACAACTTACAAAAGGAAGAGTCATTACAAGGCAGGTAAACCTAAAACATTTAAACCAAGTCTACCTGTTCTTAAGCCAGTCAAGTGTTGTCAATAATGTGTTATGGTTGAAACCATCTACAACATTCTTGTTTAAATGCAGAAGAAAAAAATACTGGTGTAATTTAGGTAGAAGATCAAAGGGTGTTAGAAATTATGACTACTAATGTAGTTAGAGATAATCTTAAAACTGCAAGGTAGAAAAACATCATGTTAGCAACACTAAATCAATAACTTTATCAGTACAAAAACAACAGGAAGAGTAAAAGCTTTGTATGGTGATAAACTAATACCAGCCAGGGAACTTAAGAGGATGATACAGTTTAATAACATCTACTTAAATCAAGTGAAAAAGCAAAGCTTTATTATAAGAACATTGCAAGGAATAAAATCTATTGAACCTAAAACTTTAAATGCATTAGTTAAAATGGACAGATCATTGCAGCCTTTTAAAATCTCAAGTTGTAGAACTTGAGTGTCATAAGAAAACAATTGTTAAAAGAAATATAACTTATTGTCATGATTTAAATGGTATAATAGAACATAAAGAAAAAACAAGGAGTTATTCATCACATCTGATTATAAATTGAGATCAGAAGTTGGTATTGATAAGGAAAGAAATTTTTTAAAGGTTTGCTTAAACTTAGATGAAGTAGACAATAAAAGGGATGCTATAAGATCACTTTATCATTATCAATATGAAAACAAACTAATTATGTGTGTCATAACATAAGACAATGGCCGATAAATTGATGTACATCCCCAATGATGATACACAAAATTACCCATTCTGTAGATTAAGATTAGTGTTGAAACATTTGAACACTCAACTTATTGAAACAACCAATCAAAAAGTCCCTAAAGTTATTAAGTTAAGAAATAAGAAAGTAATAACAGCCCATTGTCCTCTCGTTCTCTGGTAATAACATACAATTCTAGGCTAATGTATAATAACATAAACCATTACCTATAGAAATTTAAATTGCACTTAAAATTTTTATTTCTGACTTAATTTTAGTATCATTAAATGAAAATGAAATGACTAATAGCATAAATTTAGTTTGAATGATTGACTGTTTTTTTTGACATATATCACAAGAATGTGTTTTTGGCTTTTTCTCGAAAAGCCCTCATTTCCAGATTTTTGTTTTTCCACCAAATTTATACATTCATTGGGATGTTTTAGGAGCAGTTAGTCTTATGTCTGGGAAATTTTTTTTCTCTTACTGTTGCTTCGAGTGAACTGTGGCCTATGTTAATCTATTAATTCACTTAAGGTTGTATCAGATTTATTGATCTGGATGATAATCCAGATCCTGAACTTTTGAATGGACAAGAATTGCACATTACAAAATGGGATTTATCTAGATGCCATGGAACAATAGGTACCACTTTGAGAATTTTTTTATCTTGATGAATTACATCTTCCTTATATCTATTGTAAAATACCAAGAACAGTACAGTTTGTCTTTATCAGAATCTCTCTGTAAATCATCAATGAATATTGTACACAATATTACTCCCAAAATTGAAATATTAATGTTATGTAATTCAGACCAAGATTCTCCAACTTATTCCTTAACAATTTTATTTAAAATTTATTTCTAAGTTCCTTTTTCACTTAAAAATTTAAAAGAGCTGTAATTTCCTTATTTTTAAAGCTACAAGAACAATTTTTTGTATAAAATTTGTATCTCTATGTAAATTTTATATTAGAAATCTCAACACTGAATTTTGATGCGGCAGCTGTAATTGGCAGCTGCTAGCTCCCACTGCTTGCTTAAATTTAAAATTTGACGTCTCTAAGGAAAATATTGCGGTCACAAAAGTCTGGAGATTTCTGAAATTCTCTTGACCACCTGAATTTCATATACTAATATACATATATCCTAAGTTCTACTTAGGATATTTTAGAATTTTGGTAACCTTGTTTAAGTCAAAAAATTATTTTTGCTCTTTTCCTGAATGTCCTTGCCAGGTTTGCTGGCATCCTGTGTCCGCCAAGATAAAGATATTCAAAAATTTCAACTCTCAGTTACTTAGTCACTTAGTTATGAACCTCTAACTTTCACACACAGAAAATGAGATGAAAAAAACCAGAGGGGGTGCGTTCTACGCCCCTCCCCCCTCTCCAACTGTTAATGTAAAGTATATCATGAGCAATATAATCAAAAGCTTTCACTGCATTAATTAAGGAATACTCTGACAACATTATCTCCATGATTTGAAGATTTATTGATAAAATCAATTATTATAAGAATTGCATTGTTAGTGACCTATCTTTGAGAAACTTGAACCAATCTTTATCAAAGAAATCATTAGCATACAAAAAATACAATAACCTTCTACAAAATATTTTTCAAAATAGAATTTTCAGTTTTTACAAATTAAAAATTTTATCATTTTACGTAGATTATTTAACTTATCCAAATTTTTCAGGATCAAAATCTCCATCAACACTAAATCTTGGCCCTGAGTGGTGCTATACTGATAATGGTATACTTTTGATAGAATTTTCATTATTCTGTACCTAATATTTTAGGATATGATTGCAGCTTAAAGTCATCAAAACACATTTTTTAAAGACTTACATTTAGATTAACTAGAGTTATATATGATATTGATACTCCCTACCCTAAACAATCAGTGCCCCCTCAGTCTCATTTTATTTCTAGGCACCATACAGTCCCAAGATTAAATGACTTTTAAATTTTCTAATTTGTGATTGAGGAAAATTGATTTCATATCAAAATTTCAACTAGAGTGGTCACAGTGACTGATTAAAGTTACCTATTTGTCATAAATATGTAATATATCTGTAAGTTTAAAGTTTGCAAAGATTGCAAGCATGATTTGAAATGAGATCAAATTTTCAATTTATTCTAGTGCATTATGGATAATTGGAATTTGCATACCCCTTAATAGATCTAAATTATCATTTCTTGTTTCTTTGGCCAAATCAATTTTGCAGTATCAGTACGTCTTTTTGCAATCTCTGCTATTTTAAAATCTGAATAAAACTTATCTGCAAAATGAGATCTCATAGAGGGTACCTTGATAGTAAATAAGGGGTGCCAGGAGATCTCGTGATAATTGAGCTACTAGGCTACCAAGCAAGGTAGTACTCTCAGATGCCTTAGTGGGAGCCTTGCAAAGTTTCAGATTGATATCTCAAAACCCTCAGTGCCTTGAAACTGGGACTTGGAATCCTGCCCTCAGGGCCTGCTATAAAGGGTAAAATGGTTACATTTTGTTGTAAGCAATCAGTTTAAACGTTATAAACGTTCTCCCAATCATCAATAGACTTGATTAGAACCATTAATTCATCATTCTAAGACAACTTTTTTTTCATTCAAAAATCATCCTTCGTTACCTCCTTCTCAACTTTTTCAGATGGGGATAAAATTTTGTTTTGTCTTGGATTATGGTATTTATCAAGCCAACTATGTCCAGGAAAAACTTTAAAATAATCAACTTCAGCAAAACAGTTATCTAACCCTTATAATCTGGTCAGCTTGCAGGGGACCCACTGAGAGGGTCTCACCAAAAGTTGTCTCAACGCCTTGTTAGTTCAGATATCAAGCCACACACCCCACCCGAAGGCGTGTTAGGTTAGAAAAAACCCCCCGCAGAAACGGTTTACACAGGATGTACTTGGACCTTATGGTGAGTTCAGAACATGCTTTCCCTAAATTGAGTTAGTACCTTCCCATAGTAGAAAATTTTAAAATTACTTTTAGTGATCAAATTTTACTTTTATTTTTAGACCACCTTCACCTAACCTGCTTTATTGTCTTATTTTGCCTTTCATGTTTATCAAGCAAATTCGCTCACATTACAGTTGAAATGACAGATATTGGAGCTTTCTAAAAAGGTCTCTAACATTTTTCTAGCTCTAATACTTTTTGAGATATCTTATTTCAAAGTATTGTTGTAAAAACATCTTTTACACAGCAAAAAGTTGAAATAAAAAATTAGTTATTTTAGAGAAAATTACAAGTATCTTCATGTAAATCTTTCTAATATTGCTCCAAATTGACCAAATTAATTGGACAGTTAAGGTGCCTAAAACTATCTACATTCAATGGACAATCCAAATCCACACTTTTTAAGACTTTATAAGTCAACAGGAGCATGGTGAAGTGAATTTTAAAAATGCTAAAGGAAAAAATATTTGCTGTTTATTTAAATAAATTTAAATTTAATAAACTTTAGCAAGGATTTTAAGATAAGTTATGGTGTAAAAAGTTGTGACTTTGTAATGAGAAAGCCAATAAAACACAATCATATTATATTTTGAACCAATAGAAACATATCATAAGAAAAATAGACATAATCATTGAAAATGAACCAAAAATTGGTAAGAATTTTAAGCATTTCCAAGCAGTTTACAAATGTAATCTACTAATTCTAGTAATTTTTTCTAAGAATAGTTGATTGGCCTTTTAAATTTTTTATAACCTTATGAAACAAAATTAGTTTTAGCCACCTTAAATAAGAAATCATAGTATTTTAAAGACTTTTATGGATAATCTCATTTATAATAAAAGAAATAATTTATTCTTAAGCCACATTTTTTTTGTTAATATACACTGTTAGGTACTCTAAACTAATACTGAGATTTTTAAAAATAATAAATCATAATCAATTATGAGTTTCTTGTACCTTAAAACACATTTTACATTATTAAAGATGCCTAAAAAGTGATTTATAATTAAAATTAAATTACATTTGTTTCTTTGATATTACATTTTAGCCTTCTCCTGTTGACTTATAAAGTCTCAAAAAGTGTGGGTTTGGATTGTCCATTGAATGTAGATGTAGTTTTAGGCACCTTAACTGTCCAATTTGATCAATTTGGAGCAAAATTAGATTTACATGAAGATACTTGTAATTTTCTCTAAAATAACTAATTTTTTATTTCAACTTTTTGCTGTGTAAAAGATGATTTTACAACAATACTTTGAAATAAGATATCTCAAAAAGTATTAGAGCTAGAAAAATGTTAGAGACCTTTTTAGAAAGCTCCAATATCTGTCATTTCAACTATAATGTGAACGAATTTGCATGATTAACATGAAAGACAAAATAAGACAATAAAGCAGGTTAGGTGAAGGTGGTCTAAAAATAAAAGTAAAATTTGATCACCAAAAGTAATTTTAAAATTTTCTACTATGGGAAGGTACTAACTCAATTTAGGGAAAGCTTGTTCTGAACTCACTATAAGGTCCCAGTACATCCTGTGTAAACCGTTTCTGCGGGTTTTTTTTTCTAACCTAACATGCCTTGGGGTGGGGTGTGGCCAGCAAGCTAAGAACAGCACTTATAGATGCCTAAGTGGGACAATGTTGAGGTTTCACTGTAGGTCCACTTATAGCTTGCCTAAGTCAAACTGAAACTCAAATCTGATATTGAATGCTCCAACCTATTATCTCAGCTAATAAGTTTGGACTTTATCTCAAAATGTTTCAATAAAAGAGCTACTCTTTAGTTCACAAGTTCATCCATCTTTGTACATAATTTATTTTTCTGGTTGATTTGTCAACTGTTTATTTGTGTTTCAAATAAAGGAGATCATGAATATGTCTTTATACAAAGTGAATATAATTGAGTCATATTAATGATATCAAAATGTATTCCTATCAATCTATTGATTGCTAGATATAAAACCATGCTTTGTTTTTTAAAATGTATTTTAGAGACAAGCATTTTCTGTGATAAGAATTTTTTGAGATTTAAAAAGAATACACATAATTGATGGTCCTGAGATTAGCTCAGTTTTATGTATCATTTATAATATTATCAATTGCCTGCATGTATCTTGTTAAGTGGTTATATTAAATTTTATCATATATATACAATGCAAATAACTGATTTCAAATGATTTTTAATGTCATATATCTAAAGCCATGTAGATATGTAGATATTTATATAAAGTTTAGAACAAATGAAAAATTGAAATCCAGGTACCATAATCAGTGATATTCTTTTCCATATATGGCTTTATTTTTGTAACCATTGGAAGAAAATTTAAAATCAATCCATAGAAAGCAATTTCAACATCATTTGGTTGGTTTAAAGTAAACTTCAACAAAAAGATTGTTATTTGTTGATTTTGATATAAAGAGATGTATGATAAAAACACCGAAAACATTTATGTTTTCAAGGGAATAAATAAATTTTTAACAAGTTTGATTTATTTTTAAATTGGAAGTATTTAAGACTTAATTCTCAAAATAGTACTCTAAGAAAACATTAATCTGTGACATATATAACTTTTTTTCCTGCTTCATGATCACTTTAAGGGCACTATAAAATGACTTAAGACTATTGGTTCAAATGGTAACTGCCCTTAATTCCTTTTGCCATTTCCAAAAAGTTAGAGAACTTGTTTCTATGCCATGTTCTTAAAAAATTGTTGTACCTAGGCACCCTTAACACTTGGATCTCACTTTGTACTGAGTGCTGCAACATTGACTGAAACATGAGTCCTCTTACGGTATCTCTAAAATAGGCTACAGTTGCTTGTCGCTCATGGCACTCAAGGGGCACCTAAGGCTCCCCTAAAGATGAGAACCAAATAAATTTCAAAAATTCAGTTCTTGATAAATTTATGTGTGTCAGTATTCTACCCATAGAATCAGTTCTAGGCGTTCAAAACCACTTCCAGAGGTATTTTTGGTGTCAGGGGACTATGCTGGTTTATATTTAAAAGAAAAAAAGTGATGTAAAAATTTTATCCTTGTAGATTTTAAGTAGCTGTCTGTTATTTAGGGTGCTAGATCGATTCCTAGATTTTAATATTTTTGCAATTCCTCAACTCCATTTCAAGATAGAGGGCTGAAATTTTTAGGGGTTAATTAATTTTACATTCTACATAACTCCACGAAGTTTTATTAAGACTTGTTTATTGGGGTGCTGGATCAATTCCTAGATTTTTAAGTTTTGTGTTTTTAAAGGTTGTGTGATTTATGGTTTTGTAATTTCCCTATTTTACCAAGATTAATGTTTATTTTATGAAACTGTTCTAAAGTAGTTTTTTTTTTTTTATTTACATTCTTAATTTTTGAGCTTCATTTCTCATGTTGTCATCATTGTTAAAAAATAGATTGGTATATTTGCTTTTGAAGCTCTGGTGTGACTTGTTCACTCCCCCCCCCCCCTGAAGTTGGTTTTGATACCTGAGTTACAATTTTTAATTCTTTTAACACTCATGAAATACTATTGAAACATTAGTTTTTATTTGCTTTTTAATATAACACCTAGCTTTTTGATATCTAAGTTATTAAAAAATCAGTCAATTGTAATTTTAAACAATATTTGATTAAAATTATTTAAAATTTATTCAATAATTAAAATTATTTTCAGGAGCAACAGTACTTCATGAGCTCGCCCATATAATTGGTTTTATACATGAACATAACAGGTTTGTATGGAAGTTAATCAAGTTAATAATACACTACAAGGCTAGGCTCCACATATATATGCATTTGTTTATCTTAAAATTAAAAAGGCTGAAGTTTTTGCAGTTTATTTCTAAACCTTGGGATTCAATTTATGTGATAAAATTTTCACTAGAAAAGTATTCACAGGTAATAAAATGGTGACAATATCCATGCATAACTAAGCACAAATATATATATTGGAAAAGGGATAAAGTAAATCAAGCATATGCTCTTTGGAAAAAAAATCTTCAATTTATTATAATCATTAGCAGCAGAAAAAATAAAAAATATATCAAAAATCATAAATTAAGCTACTCGTCCTTTTGTCTATGAACAAAAAAATCCAACAACCAAAGATGATTGAAAATAAAAAAAAAAGTTAAAGCTGCTAAAAAGCAGTCGGACTGCCTTGGATATTAGATTCTCAAATATGCCCTATAATGATGGGAAAATTTACAAAACAAACATAGGTTTGGCTTTAATAGCAGCTTAGTAAATCTTATTTCTCACATAGCATTATGAACTGATGGACATCATATATATTATGTATAAGACTTAAGGAAGGACAATTTTTTTTCTTCTCTGCAATTAAATGAATTTATTAGATAAATATGATAATGAATAATAGTTTTTGATCCTGGTCAACAAAAAAGACACCTTTATTTTAACTTTTCAAATAGATTCTTAAAACTCAAAAATCCAAATAAAATTTTAGACCTGACCGTGATCAATTTGTTAAAATAAAACATGAATTGATCAAAGAATTTTACAAAAACAAAATGAAAATTGAAAGTGACACTCATGGAGAAACACATGAGGTAATATATAATTTTTAATTTATGCTTCTCTAAGCAATAACTAAAATACAATTTTTAATATGTTGTAAGAATTTCTTACTAAAATATGAAATATTAATGTTTGAATATATTTAGACTCCATACGACTACTTCTCCGTAACCCATTATCCAGTAAGTGGAGGACATTGCAAAGATAATGAGACAGCATGTATAATTGTCAAGGAGCCATTTAGAACATACTTCAAAGACACTGCTTTGCTCAAACAATATCCTGTGAGTGTTAATTTTAAGTCTTATCCTTATAATAAAGTAACAGGATGTTTGTTTGTCTGTATGTTTGTATGTTTTTACCTAAGTATCTCACTAACCACTAAACCAATCAGGTTCTTCTTTACAGGGTAGCTTCTAATTGGTCCTTGGAAGGTTATAACTATTTTGGGGGAGGATACCATCTCCCCCAACCAAAAAAAATTGAACCCCCTCCCAATTTTTTTAAAATTTTACTTTTTATATCTAAAAAAAATTGGGTTATCAAATTTAACTCTCCCCCAGGGGTTGTAGCCGCTAGTTATAAATATTTTATGTTGATATGCCATTGTAAAACCTTAAGCTATACTGATCAACCAAAACGTCTTAAAAATGTCAAAAATATTTATTTCTTGATTCTGTGGCATCTTAACCAAAACCATTTGTTTATGAAATATCCCATAAATTTATTATCTTTAAAACTTAAACAAGCATAATTTCAGATTCAATTATCTCCAGTGGATGTGGTTGAGATTTCAAGGTAAATCTATTAAAAATATTGTTAGTAAAATATCTTAAAGGGACTGTGAACAAGAAAATTTCTCATCAGATTATCAAACCTTAACATCATCTCATTCAGAGCAAAACTGTCTCTAGTTTCCTTAAAAACGGCTTTTTCCGCCAATTTTTTTTTATGTCCAAGATTGGGGAAAAAATTTCCAGACTATATAAATGTGCAGTTTATTGTCTTTTTTTCCTTTTATAGCTAAAACCAAACTTTTTGATATAGTTCTCTATTTTTCCTAACGGTTAAGCTGACTTGTAACTTAATCCTTGCTTTAAACCAATATATAGTTACTTAGAAATTAATAAAATAAGCAATATTTTAGGTACCAAATACAATAACAAAGCTAGAAAAAGGTTTTTTTATTAGTATCTAAGTAACTTCAGATGGCCCATCTCTCGCCGACCATAATTACAAATTTGTAAGTAATAAAGGTGCAATATTTCTTTATAAACAGTCTGATAAAAGTGTAAACTAATTCTCCAAAGTGGGTTATACATTGTCCAACACAATAAAAAAGGATATTATTATTTTAAGTAACCTCTGAGATTCAACCCTTTGTAGACAGTGAGGTATATTTTTGTCAATAATACAAATTTAAAATAGATCTTTATTACATAATTACTACGTTACAAGAAAAAACTAGTTGGCAATTTTATATCATAAAATAAATCTTTAACAGTAAGTAAATTGATTCAACTATATATGACAAGTTAAATATCCCTACAAACATTATAAGAAACAAAAAAATGTTCAGATTTTCTCTGTTTTTTCCTTTTTTCCATCCCAAAATACCATAAAATCAATCTGGATATTTTTGTTGATAGGACGTTTTTGGTTCATTAGTGTAGTGAAATGTGCTTAAAAAATGTTAAGATTTAATAATCAGATGAGAAATTTTTTTGTTCACACTCCCTTTAAGACCATTTTTTTAAAAATGTTATTATTTTTTAGATTAACCTTAAGAATTCTGCAAAAGTTGTTCTAGGTTCAATTAAGAATAAGAAAATTACATCTTTTTAAATTTCTAAAGAAAGAAAGGTTGTTAAATAAAGGTTGAAGTAAGCAAAATATAACTTTGACTGACTTATGACTCAAAGGGGCTTGGTTTTGCTTTTTCTAGACCCCTACATGTTGACTTATAGTCAATTTTGTACCCATGTTAAAAAAAAGTCAAAATCTTCAGCTGTAACACTTTACTTACAAAAGAAGTTGAAAAGAAATTTTTGAAAAGTAGAACAAAATTAAAACTTTTTCCATACAATTTTTTCACATTCATAACTCTTTTTTTAAAAATCAGTTTTTGTTTTTATTTCAGAGCCTATAACTGTAATGTGACTGATGAAATAAATGTAAGATTTACTTTATTTTTAATGAAATGACTTTTACTAAAATAAGGTATAGATAAGTTTTAATTGAAAAGTTTACTAACCCTATTTATCATGATTCTATCAAAAAATATTATAAACCAACTTAATTATTTCAGGAAAAGTATAAGGAATACAAGAACACTATAACAGGTTAACAGGGCAAATTGTCTTTGTCTTCATTTTTTTATACATTTTTTACAAGAAATATTGTTTTTTTTGCAGAAAAAATCTTGTTATTATCCTCTTGATTTTTTTATTTCAATTTTCAAAATTTGGTAAATACCCCCCCCCCCCCTCCTCTCTAATTGAACAAACTAAATTTCTAATTTTGATAAAAAACTTAAATTTTCAAAAAAGATTCTTATATGTTCTTATTTATAGATATTTAGATCTGTACATAAAAAGAATAATTATTCTAGGCAACCTTCTTATGAATGCATCAATGTCAGGACTTTTAGAGAAAGTAAAGTATTATATATCCATTGATGCTGATGTAAACTTTAAGGATAAAAAAGGTAATTTTCTTAATTTTCATCCCTAATATCTATATCTGCATGTCAATTCTTTTGTCCATAAATTATTGAGACACATATTGGTGTAAGTAAACTGACTGGTCATACCATCTTTCATTAATCTCATTGTTTAACTCAGGCTTTACATTTAAAGAGATCACAAATTAGTTTTTTCAGAATTCATTATTATTTACCTTTCCCTATTTTTTAAGTAATTTTCGTAGAATAATTTCTTAATAGCTCCAAGAAGTTAGAAAAAAATTAGATTAAAATGCCAAGTTCAATTCAACACGAAGTTAATGTTAAAGTTTGAGAAACAATTAAACTATAAGAAAATAAGCTATTTCTTCGCTTGCAGATAAAAACAAAAAAATCAATACTTAGGAAATAATTTTGTAATAAACCTCTAATAATATTTGTCTTCAAACTTTCTTTAAAATGTAATGAAAAAGTTTGGTTTATTTTATAAAATCATTAACCAAATTTCGGTATGTTTCAGTTGGTATAAAGACAATAGAAAAATTGTTTAAATCCCTAGAAATAATGATATTTAAGAATTGAATTGTTTAAATAGAATAAACAAATAATATTTTCCGGACATATCCAGCAAAAAATTTAGCAGTCTATAATATATACATAAAAATATTCATTTTTATTTCTTTACAAATCTTCTCAAATATGTCCAGTTTTGTTAAATACCCCACATTATACGCACACACACACTACGTACTACATTACTCACACACACACACACACTCACTAAACTACCAAGGTAGTAGGTAGAGCTATGGAAAGAGCGATAGAGAGAGAGAGAGAGAGAGAGAGAGAGAGAGAAAGAAGAGAGATGGAGAGATAGATAGATAGATAGATAGTTTTGTTGTATACCTCCCACATACGCACACACACACTACGTACACACACACTACGTACATTACTCACATACACACAGAGTAGAGTTATGGAGAGAGTGATTGAGAGAGAGAGAGAGAGAGAGAGAGAAAGAGAGAGAGAGAGAGAGGGAGAGAGAAAGAGAGAGAGAGAGAGAGAGGAAATCCCATGACAGTAAAATAGATTTTAAATTTCGAACCATTGGCTATTTTTATTTTTTTCATTTTTTATCATTAAAATAATTGTCATGTATGTTACTTTTAAATGACATTTTAAAAAAACACACAATGTTTTACCTACTGTAAATCCAATTTTCTATAAAACACTGCCATTGTTTGTATTTAATGCATTTATTATTTAGTTTTGATAAAAATGATACGTATGGTATTGAACTGTTCACAAAATTTGAAAATTCTTTTTCATCTAATTAGATATTTGTGATTTTTTTAAGGCAATATTTTTAAAGATTTATCTTCAATTGTCAGTTATCTACCTATATATATAACGTTATTTGCAAATTCACAGCCACTTTAAGTAAAATACCAGAACATATTACTCTAGAACTAGTTGATTGATATATCAAACACTTCAATTTGAATCCAACTTAGCTCTATTTTACATGGAAACAAATAAATCATAAATTAAAACAGTTGGTATTCTTCGCATTTAATTAGGGGGATTTAGAGTTTCCCTAAACTCTAAATCCCCCTATTTTCATATAAATGTGAATATAAAGGAGGGGATTAGTTTTAAGTTAGATCTTTATAAATTTTGTTCTGTTTATTGGTTAGTTTATATTGGTTAGCCCCAATGCATGATTAGGGCAACACAGTTGTTGCCCCTGAAGTTTTAGAACTTCCCTGCAGGAGGAATATAAAAAAGATTATGTCCATTAAATTTCATAATAACTGTAAGCGGGGGAGATGGATGGGTAATAGGGAGGATCAATGTTTGATATTTTTTATTTGAGACCAAAGTGGGAATCAGCACTTGATTTTTATAGATATAATACACCTCTGGATGATTTAAAATTTATCTTAAAGGGACTGTAAATGAGAAAATTTTTCATCAGATTATCAAACCTTAACATTATTGCATTCATATAATCTCAATGATGGGGCAAAACTGTCTCTCATTTCCTTAAAAAACTACTTTTTCAAAAGTGCTCTTTTGAAATGATTTACCTAGACCAATTCTTAAGATTATTGTTTTCACACATTTAAGAATAAAACTGGGCAAAAAGAACAAACAAATATTATTTGTTATACATATCCAACAAAAAAATTAACAGTCTTACTAACGGTTTTCCTTAAACAAAAGCAATCTTTTTTTTCTCCCAATCATCGGAAAAGAGTCAAATTTTTCTAAATACCTGCCTATATTTAAACCCTAGATATCCAAATTTTGTTTTATATTTCTACAATCAATATACATAAGTTTCAATTAAACATTATTTAAATGAAAAATCCATATAAAATAACTTTCAGGGCTCATTATTTTTAAGTAATTGTCTGTTTAATTCAACAGAGTTGGGGATTTAAAACGAAAAGGTTGTCAATCAAATAAAATCTGGATAATATATAAATTGATTTTAATTAATTTTTATCCAGTAATATGACTGTTTAATTCAAACAGAGTTGGGTCTTTGAAACAAAAAGTTATTAATCATTGAAAATCTTGATAACAGACATGAAGCTTTTCAAGGACGTCCAAGCTTTTTTCGTTTTTTTTGGGGGGGAGGAATTGAAAAATAAAATTTTGGGGATGCCTACAGCACCACCAAGTTCATTTTAGGGGGAGTAGACAGTGACGTCCAAGCTTTTTTTATTTGCAGGGGGAAAAAAATTAAAAATTTTGGGTATGCCTTTATCCTGCCCCCCTAGGATGTCCTTGATAATAATAGTTAAAATCTCGACATCTTGGTTAAACAAGTTTGTTAATTTATTGATTCATAATCATACAGATTTAGTTTAGAAACCCAACTTACATTAGCCGTTCGTGTTTCCCTATTTCATTCTTTGTCCTCCCTCCTTACCTGTCCTTTTGTACAAATGGTACTGTGGTATTATCCTTTGGCCTGCCAGAAGTATTGTTCCTGTCCCAGCTCTCCTTCCAAGTTCCCACCAGCTTCTCCTCATGTGGGCGCCATCTTAATTATCTATACAGCTCCACCAGGACAGTTGATTTGAGTGTGCCATGGCGAGTACACATTTGTTTGGCTGTGGTTCATTAAGTTGAGCTGGCGATGCCTATAACCTGATCCAGCATCTCGAAGTTGCCAGTAGCTTCATGCAACAGCAGGACACCTAGACTGGCCTACATTCTCCATCCTATTTAATACCTAATAATCCTAGTAATTATTATTAATTTGTGTTTTATTATTTTAACTGTAAATAGATTTTTTAGACAAATACTTGTTGATTGTTAATATTAATCTTGCATCGCTAACTGCTCTATACTGAGACATGTCTGTCTGTGAATCAACTATACATCAATTTGGCGCAGTCTTGTCTACCAATTTTTGAATGGGGAGAGTGTGGTTGTATTAATATTTTAACTAGACGTACAGACAAAGCCCACGTGTTGAGGAGCTCCTCTTAAAATATAATAATATGTATAATTAGCAAGTATATATTTACAGAGAAATACAAAATTAGTAACAATCTGTTACAAATACTCGAGTTAAAATATTAAAATTAGTGGCTTTTTGCTACATTTGCATTATCCAAATGAAAATAGTAACAATTTGTTGCTTTAAAAACCAGACTTCTCAGTTAATATTCATTTCACACATATTTCCTAATCAGGAAAAAGGGATACTCACAAGTTCTAAAAATTGTGGTAGACTCAATATTGTTAACGGACACTAAGCTCCTTAACCATGACCGGCACCAATAAAAATGGCAAGGGGAAGAAAAGTAATGAAAAATCACAGGACATGCCAGGCGGCGGCGCTACAGGTGGTAATGAAACGTTACCACCAAACAACACGCCGGCAACAGAATCTGAATTAACACCTGAAAGTATAAGAACATTAATCTGGGAAGTTCTTGGCGAATATTCGGCTCATTATAGGGATAGAAAGAAAGTCAAGATATTTTTAAACAAGAAATTGAAGCCAAATGGGCAGAGTTTAAAGAGAACGAATCGCACCGTAGACTCTTAAATGATACTGATATTTTAGATCTAAAACGTAGAGTGTCAAAACTCCCACCAGATGGAAATCTGACACCGTTTTTTGCAGAAAAAACGCTCAAAGAAAGTCTGAATTTAACCCAACAAAATACTATAGGGGACGACTCAATAAACTCATGACCGCTCATCGGTCCTGCAAAAGCTAAACATGACCAAATGGGTCCTCAAGGACCGAACCAAAGCCCATGGCTGCATGGCCTATTCTATTGTGGGGTTCGTAGGCCCTGAAGACAATGACAATTGGATAAATGTTAGGGAGGCTACCTTAACTGAATATTAAAAAACTTTATTGAAAAATTTACCTTTATCCCTGATTTATTTAATTCGTTAGAACCCCTCCACAAGTCATCATTCAATCTAGCAGGAATTAACAGAAGTACATTACCAGGCGTTGCTCAAACGCCAAATCCCGACAACGATTTTGTTAGGGAATGCTTTATTTGGGGCCAAAGATGAGATTCCGATTTCGCAAGGGATGCCCCAAAATGGGACGGTAAAAGTGATTTCGATAATTTCTTTGCTAATTTATGGAGAATGGCAAAAACATACAGAATTAGCAACCCAATCTTGTTTAAAGATATCTTATATCATTGTATCTATGACTCAAAAGGGGAAAAGCTTGGGGATCTAACTACCCCTGAGAAAAATCAAGCCTTATCTGCCCTAAGTTACTATCTAATGATTCGTAGGTTGGTCACCCCCTTTAGCGACCCTGAGGTGGCCACTTAATATTTCTACAATTTAAAACAGGAGGCTAATCAACCCCTTGACACTTTCTTCCAGAAAGAAACTAATTGTGTTTAGACTTATGAACCCCAGAACCGTAGGGAAAAAACAGTGGAAAAAATTCTACCTAAACGTCAGCAAGAACTTGCTGTATTCCAACCTCGCGGTAGACATGGCAAACTACGTCGAAAATATGCAATTTTTGGACGACTACAACGCCTTCCTTAATAAGCTGGTCACAACCGGACAGCATTACTTGAATTCGGATAATTCAGGCCATGTCTCCAAGGAGAATTTATCAGCCTGCTACTCTCAAGCAATGGAAATGTTCTTACCCACTAATGCTGCGGAAACGAAAAAAACACCCAATCATTAGCATAGTAGAGACTGATAACACCCCTGCCAACACTAACATGGCAGTGTATAAAAACGAGGGGGCTAATACTTGTCCCTATCCATGAAATGCCAATAAATGCATTTAAATCTTTGAAAATAAACAATGTATCCCCTAGCTTGCTTAACTTGCAAATTCCTTAGCTATTTTATTTCCCCTACTAAGCACAAATAAATGGCGCGATAATTCTACAACAACAATTTGTTATTTTTCATGAGTAAACATTGCAAAAATGAATAACCTTCCCATTTTCTCTTTACCTCCCCATCACGGACTAGATAAAGAAAAAGGAAAGGAAGCAATCCTAGGAGCATCATGCATGCATCATTTCCATTAAAACTTTCCATTTATAATTTTAATTCAAAAAATATTATCAGTACAAAGTCGAAGATCATCAAGTGAATTAGTAGCTAATTCGCCACTATCGTTTAGTTTTTATTTTTAATCACTAGAGGGACTTTTATGTATTGAATGTAATCAACTAGTATATAAGAAACCGAATTCATAATTCAGTAATATTCAGTTGCAATTTCATTGTTGAGTTTATCTACACAGTTTTAAAATATTTTCTGTAGCTGATTTTCAGCAATAATGTATATATATGTATATAAGTATTATTTTGTTGTGCACTTAATTAATATTTGAAAACTTTCTAGTTTATATTTATATCAGTAATCGTTTTGAATATAAATAGTAAAGCAATTGACAAATTGATTCAATCTAAATCTTTACTGTTCATTCAACACGTCTTTGAAGCTGCATTACAGCCATAATCATAATTAAAAAAAAAATTACAAAGTAATAATTTTAGTTAACTTTTTCCTCACTAGGAGGACCCTTTTTGCTTTAAAATCTATATAAAGACAATAGGATAACTAGGATTAAGGCCAGTCAAGTGTGAGCAGTGACCACAAATCATTTCTCATTTTTTAAAGCTGACTTTTAGCTACAAACTTAATCTTTTGAGTACGTTTTATACTCGCTAGAGGGAACTCAAGTCCCAATTTATATAAATACTGGTTAAGATCCTAAATAGAAACAGTCTGTTTTTAACTTCTTGTTAGTAAGAAGCTGTTAACATATTTTTGAGCTGTATTTCAGCATTAATAGGCAATTATCAAAGTTTTTGATTTAATTAGGCCCCACTAGGAGAAAAAATTGAAAAAAGTTTTCTATTTAAACGCTTACATTCACCCCTAATGTAACAGAATTTTCTAATACTTCTACCATTAGGGCTTGTTAAATTTTGTAAGCTATATTTTAGCATTTGTGAATTAGATAAATCATAAGTTAGTTAAAAATCACACCACTAGGTGTCCAATCTAAAGTAAACGCTATATAAAATTATCGCATATAAGAATTAACAACAGTATCTTGTAGTAATCATACCAGTATCCTTCTTTGGAAATTTCTTAAGCTATATCTTAGTGCTGAAAATACCTAAGGAGGGGGGGGGGGCTATTTCTCTAAATTTATGTATATGTGCAATGTTAAAAATTACTTCAGTCAAATTTTGGTTGGAGGTTCTTGTCATAAATTGACATTTTTGAAGCTGCAGGGCAGTACATTAAAACTTGAACAGTTTTTTTTATATAAGTATATATTAAAATCAAAAACTTAACTGAACCCGAAAATTATATAAAATAGTCTTAACAATAAACCATACCCTACAAACATTGCAATTTCTAAAAAATTCTAATAGTAATTTGTACTTACTATATAAAGATGGGTTCCGTGAAGATTATCATTCATTGGTCAGGTGTATTGGTATTATTGAAAACATGCACCTCTGGTTTCACTCGCAATGCTGACCTATAAATAATCAGTAATTAAGATTAGGGTATTTTATATTCAATCTAAATAATGCCTATCTGTGCTAAATTAAAAGTAATCAATCCTGTAGGGGGTGAATTTTTGCAAAATGCACTTATTGATACCGGAAACAATTTTTGGTCACTTATTTCCAAAGAAATTCTGGAGGATAAGAAAATCAGTTTTACCCCCGCAAACCTTAGTGCATTATCAGTAGATTTAAAACCGGTAAATATAATAGGACATTTTCATTCACAATTCAGTATTATTGGATCAAATCAATTATTTGAAGAAACCTTTTATGTGCCTGAAAACACTTCAAAAATTATTAACCAATGTTATGAATTCCTTAAGATGAACCGTATTAATCTATTACTAGATAAGCTTTCTTTTGCAAGAGCTCCTTTCTGGAGAATTTATCCCAATAGAAAACGGATCCCCCCCGATCTGTAAGGGTTAAGATTTAGAAGCTTTATCGTACGCACTGACTCCATTTCATTGGTCCACTACAAAAAATGGGCAAAGGGGACAATAAACGGCGTTACATTTAGATGGATAGTATTTATCCAAAGCTTCAACTTTGAGGTAATACATAGGAAAGGGAAACTACACACAAATGCGGACAACCTGTCCAGGGGACAATTTTTATGTAAAGATCATAGGGAAAATAATTGCGAGAAATGCATTAACCAATTTACCTTGGATCCATATAAGTTGGACTGTCCTCTGCAGGACCAGATATTCTCAGTACACACATCCTTGGAAAGGGATATTGATGAAACATGGCAAACTGAAACACAAAAAGATCAAATTTTATTTGATATTTGTAGGTGGGTACTAGAGAAAAAACAATTATCAGTGTTTGAAAAGTCTGAGCTGACCGGCCGGAAAGAAGTTCTTTTTAAACTAATACATTTATATGTCATGAAGGTTTATTAATATTCAGACAACCCCTTAGCAATGGAACTTTTATTGAAAGACCGGTAGTACCCATTGGATTGTATAATAAAATCTTTGACCTGGCGCATAACACAATGACCGGTCACAAGGGTATAAATGAAACGGTCCATAAAATAAACAAAAGATTTTTTATGGTTGGTGTCACAAAGTTTGTAGAGTCACAAGTACATAATTGCATAATATGCTTAAGTAAAATAGGACAAGTTCCTAAACAGCCAATTACGCATTCTGCCTTTAGTCATAAAATCTTTGGGCAAGTCTCAGTGGACCTGATTGGTCCACTCACCACCATCTATTTTCAAGGGCAACATGTCTGATACATCTTTATACTAGAATATTTATTCTCTAGGTACGTCATTGCACATTCTATAAAGGATGCCACTGTTGAAAGTACTGTTAAGGTACTACTGGAACAAGTGATTCCAACTTATGGCTTATTTAGGTCGTTAAGAAGTGATAGGGGGACTAATTTTACAGGCGAGGTTTTTCGGATAGTTATGGAAGAGTTGGGAGTGGATACAAAACTTATTCCTCCACGTAATCCAAATAGCAACCCCTGTGAAAGATATAATCAAAGTATTTATGCAGGTTTAAGATCTGATGACCGCTTTGATTGTAAGGATTGGGCAAAGAAATTGGCACTCACAACCTTTGGAATTAACGCATCGAAGTCCTGCAGGACTGGGCATACGCCATTTTATCTAATATTTAAAAGACAACCTACCTTAAGTCTTGATTTTTTCTCCCCAATCTTGAAAAAAGGACAGGATATTGAAAATATATCGAAAATATATTTAGAATTTCAAAACAAATCTAGAAAAGCCTCACAACCATTGTTCATTAACCCTTACAGATCGGCCCCTATTCCCACCTTAATAGATTGGGGGGGGGGGGGTCATATTGACCCCCCCCTCTATCTCGGCTTCTGTTACAGATAAAGACGTAAAATTTTTTTCTGGTGGTTCATGTGTATTTTTAGAGAAAATTACTTTTTCTAGTCATAGCGGTCAGGCCGCTCCTTAGCCGCTTTTTAGCGGCCAGCCGCTAAATTTTAAAACAGCTGTATAGCGGCCAATTTTGCAGCTAGGATGACCAAATTTTAGGACAAACTTTTATTTTTCATAACAAAAAAAATACTTTTTTTGATCATCGCCAAAAAACGGCAAATAACGGAAACCGCCATTTTTGGCGGTTACAGCGGTAAAACGGCGGTTGGCGGCGCCAATTAATATTTTTATCTGTTTATTATTGCTCAAGGATTTACCAAAAAAATGAATAGGTCTCTAGCTGTAATAGAAGCCACGATATTCATGATATATGTCTGTAGTAAAAGCCGGACAAAAATCAGTCATAAAGTCGGTCAGGGTGCGGTCAAACAGTCATAACACCACTTTTCGGTTAAGGTCATTGATATTCCCACCTTAATAGATTGGGGGGGGGGGGTCATATTGACCCCCCCCTCTATCTCGGCTTCTGTTACAGATAAAGACGTAAAATTTTTTTCTGGTGGTTCATGTGTATTTTTAGAGAAAATTACTTTTTCTAGTCATAGCGGTCAGGCCGCTCCTTAGCCGCTTTTTAGCGGCCAGCCGCTAAATTTTAAAACAGCTGTATAGCGGCCAATTTTGCAGCTAGGATGACCAAATTTTAGGACAAACTTTTATTTTTCATAACAAAAAAAATACTTTTTTTGATCATCGCCAAAAAACGGCAAATAACGGAAACCGCCATTTTTGGCGGTTACGGCGGTAAAACGGCGGTTGGCGGCGCCAATTAATATTTTTATCTGTTTATTATTGCTCAAGGATTTACCAAAAAAATGAATAGGTCTCTAGCTGTAATAGAAGCCACGATATTCATGATATATGTCTGTAGTAAAAGCCGGACAAAAATCAGTCATAAAGTCGGTCAGGGTGCGGTCAAACAGTCATAACACCACTTTTCGGTTAAGGTCATTGATATCTCAGTATTCACCAAAAAATTTTAGGTTTCTACCATATATACAAAGTCATAATGTAGAAATTAAGATTTATTTAGAATTTTTTTTAAATTTTGGTGCTACCCAACCGACTTTGACCGGACACCACGACCGACACAGACCAGATATCCTAATAAAATCAACTCTTGCCGACGTATAATTACTAAACTTAAAAAGTCATGAAGTCACAACTCTCTATCTTACCTACAAAAAAAATGACATTGAAAAAATAGAGGGGGGGGGGTCAATATGACCCCCCCCCCGATCTGTAAGGGTTAATGATACTTGTTTCGCTTTTGGGTCAAATCCGATTAAAACAAATCAGGTTGCCAGCCGTGACAAAATTAGGAAAATCAACTCAAAAGTTGAAATCTTTGGGGAAACAATTTCATTTAACGTTTATCCGATCGAAGAAATCGTGCCGTCTGAGGAAATTACATTGTCCATCGACAACACAATTGATAACGATAAGGTTCAGTCTAACACGGAAAATATGAACAACTTTACACACCTAGATAGAGAGGGGGATGATTTTATTGAAATAAACCCCAAACAAGGTATGGAAAGGTATGAAGGGGGAGGGGAAATAGTGGATAAAAATAGCCAAATAATACCTGACATACTGCAATCCAGCAATTTGGAACAGCCAAATCCGGAAACACCGACCAGTCCCAGCCCCCTGGTAGAGGACAGCTTCCTAAGTAAGACAATTTCGACCGAATCCTCTTTCTTTTATCAACAGCCACAAAAATCCAGCCCTGAAAAATTAATTAATATTAATAAACAGAGCATCGTACCTAGGTACATATTAGACGAAGAAAGAAAAACCAGATCACAAGGGGGGGACAACAAAATACATGTGCAAATCGCTTTGCGCAATCCAATTAAAAGGAAAAAATAACTATATATACATTACTAAAACTATCTGGTAGACTGTACATATTTAGTATTTAAAATGTATATATATATATGTACGTATATATTACATAATTTTACAAATAAAAAGCTGTAAATGAATATGACAAGATTAACATTTTTTAGAATAAATAGGACAGAACAAAAATAAAATGCAGCCTCATATGTTGAAACAACCTGGATATCAAGGCATTTTTATTTGGGATATACTGGGTTTAGCAATGATTATAGTAAATCTGGAAGCATCTGAAATAGTTCAGGTGGATGCTACCCAATGTATTGCAGATAAAATTCCGCGCCTAAAAATCTCCCAAGGCGCAGCATTTTTTAATGTTTTGAATATCGAACAAAAGCAATTTCACCTGCTGCAAAAGGTGGACAAAAAAATTATACCTGGTATACGTTGTGCCTTTCCGCAGTAGTACACACTTCTCTTACTGCGGCCGTTACTTCCATGTTCAGACTGCAGCGCCAGTTCTCGTTGAAATTCTGCGGCTATTATCTTACGAAGATTGCCAGGGGATGTTTGACACTAAAATATTAAATTATGAGGGAGTAACAATGTCAGTCTATGACCATCAAATGTCCTATACCAGGATTATCGTTAACAGAAGTTTAACTTACCCTAATGACCTACTTAACGGCATCGACCCCACATGTGAAGGTCATGGTGTAATAATTAACAAAGTTTTTATTCCCAATACATTTGACGAAAAACAAATAGGGGTACAAGCTGAACCCATTGAATTATTACAAACTTATTCTGGTTGTTACCTGGAAAGTCATTGGGTAGAATCCGACTGCCTTGACCATAATTTAAGGCTGGGTTATGACCGCATTATTTCTAATTCTAAGTCTGAAAATACAAAAAAATACTTTTCTCACTGGAGAACAATAGATATTTTCAATATATCTTTGTTTACATTTGAAGGTGAAAAACAGGATGACCAAAAATATTTAGTAATGGATCCCCAACTCACCTTAGCCCTGGAAATCAAAAATAAAAGTCATTTTCAAGATTTAATTCCAGAGTTGTATTATTTTCACACCAATATTGATAACCTAATGATATGGTTTACAACTCAGTGAAACCATACTTTCCGTTACTGAGTGCTAAAGAAAAAGATGATATGATGCCTTTAAAAATATCATACTCATATCAGCAGTATAGTAAATTGATTTTTCCAGGGCAACATTGCTTACAAAGTCATTTTTTGTCCAAAAGTAACAATCAAATACTTGTTGATCATTAATATTAATCTTGTATCGCTAACTGCTCTATACTGAGACACGTCTGTCTGTGAATCAACTATACGTCAGTACCAACAGATTTTGTTATGTTGAAGAAGTTTAGAAACCAAACATTACTGAATATTGTAAAAGTAATAAATTTATTCCCATAACTGAAAAGACATGTTATTTTTTCCCATTTTTGTATATATTAATTGCTAACTGACTTGATTTAATTTCTAATTTAATACCATCTTGTGTTTAGGATTAAAATAAAAGCCTTGCTTTAATTATTGTACATCCATATATAACAGATTTATATACAAATTTATTCAAAGAATAGAATTTGTGTGCTCTATATCTTATTCCATTCAATTAGATATAATCTAAGCAAGAATTTTACCCCAAAATAAAAAAAAACCTTAATATCTGTAAAAACTTTCTCAATCAATAGTAAAAACTTTAAAATCCCCCAATTATGTGGATGCCTATTTGTATTTTTAGCTATGTAGTATGATTCTGAAAGTGTCAGAGTATATCTTTAGGTTTACCTTTTAAGAATAGGTTAAAGAAAGTTAAATTTTTTAAATGACTTACTTTTGAATTAGCCTTGATAATTACATCCTTCACTTTTAATTACTTCTCTGAGCTCTTGGTTCAATCACTTATCCCCAATCTAAAAAAAAACTTTCCACATTTTCTTCACCCTTAAAAGTCTTTTTATTTCACCACCTTATTTGGTAGAAGGGAGGGCCAGGGGAAAGGGGGTGTTGAATGCTCCATCCTGTTATCTCAGCTAATATTAGAGATAAAAAGCTTGGACTTTATCTCAACAATTTTTAATACACTAGTGGCTTCGCCCCTAGCCTCTAGGGGCTTCGCCCCATGAGGTAATGGAAAGTCAACCCTCCAGAATAATTTTATAGTTATATTTTCAAAAAAGTTATTCTTTGCCGAATTACTCTTTGGTAAAATTAAACCCAGGTTGTGCGCCGTATGCACAAAAATTTCAATTCGTAAAAATTAAACCCAGGTTGTTCACCGTATATCTCGTACGGGGTGAGCATAAGCGAGTACCCTGTATGCGGCACAAGCTCTGATAGTCCCACTAATTGGACCACATATACACAAAAATTGAAAACTCTCCTCTGTAAATTTTATTTAATACCTATAATTGCAACAACTTTTTAAAGATGTCAATTTTTAAAAGTACAAAAAGCCCAAAAAAATTTTTTGGTTAATTTTTTTTTTTGGGGGGGGGAGGGTTCATGGGGGGCTTCGCCCCATGGTGCAGTGGGGTATCCCCAACCCAATTACTGGTTTTTGTTTACAAAAATAAAAATAAAATAAAAAATTTGGAAATAGGGATTTTTTTATTTTTAGGGGTGTTTGGGTGTCCCACCTTCCTAAAATATAGCCTAAAACCACCAGAGGACCAGTAGGTATATTCCCAGAAGAGTAGAGCCCAATTTGTTCAGCAGTTACTGAGATTTTACAAAAAATGTAAAAAAAAAATCGGGGGGGGGAGTGGTTTTTTTAGTTTTTTGGGGGGTTGGGGGTGTCCCACCCCCCAGGAAAATAGCTTAAAACTATCGCAGGACCAGTAGGTATAATCCCTGAAGAGTAGAGCCCAATCGGTTCAGCGGTTACTGAGATCTTAAGCTTCAGACGGACAGACAGACGGACAGACGGTCAGACAGATAGACATCAAGCTACTTTGTAATATAGATGAATATGTCTTTATACAAAATGAATAATATCTGATATCATTAATTAGTCATATTTATGATTTCAAAATATATTTTATTAATATATTGATTGCTAGATATGAAACAATGCTTTGTTTTTTAAAATGTAGTTTAGAGAAGCATTTTCTGAGATAAGCATTTTTCGAGATAGGCGTTAAATAAGATTATGACACATAATTAATGGTCCCAAGAATAACTCAATTTTAAATTTCCAATTATGATATTATCAATTGCCTTTATGTAACTTGTTCAGTGGTTATATTACATTTTATCATACATATACAAAGCAATTAACTGATAACGTCATATATCTGAAGCCATGTAGATATGTAGATATTTATATAAATTTTTAAATAAATGAAAAAATGAATATCCAGGTACCATTATCAGTGATATTCTTTTCCATATATGGCTTTATTTCTGTGACCATCAGGAGAAAATTTTAATCTATCCGTAGATAGCAATTTCAACATTTTTTGGTTAGTTTAATAGGGTACATAACAAAAGCTTTTGTTTTACTTTAAATTTGCAAGTAAACCCCCCAAAAACCCCCAAAAACAAAAAAACCCCACCCCCTCAAAAACTTTATTTACATTTTTTGTAAAACTCAGCAACTATGGATCAAATTGGGCTTTACCCTTCTGGGAATATACCTACTGGTCCTCTGGTGGTTTTAAGCTGTTTTCTTAGGGGGGTAGGAACCCAACCCCCTCTCCCCCATAAAATTAAAAAATCCCCACTTTAAAAATTTTTAATTTTAAAATTTTTGTAAACAAAAACAAGAAATTTTGAGGGGGGAACCCCACTGCAACATGGGGCGAAGCCCCCATGAAACCCCCCCCCCCCCCCAAAGAAAAAAAAATTAAATGCGAACAACCTAGGTTTAATTTTACAAATTGAAATTTCACAACCTGGGTTTAATTTTACCACAGAGTAATTAAACAACTTTTTTGAATAATTCTATTTAAGAGGGTTGAGTTACCATTACTTTATAGGGCAAAGCCCCTAGAGGATAGGGCGAAACCGCTAGTACTCAAAATTATACTTTTCTATACAGCCACATATAACCGGACTTTTTCTAAATTGTAAACAAATGAATATAAAAATGTCAATTCTAAAGATTTTATTAACTTTTAAAAATTGGGAAGTAAACTAGGTATATGAATATTAGTTCATTGAATAAAATTGCCACCATCATCAATCACCGCCTCTACCTGCCTCCTCAACTGCCAGCAGACCCAGGTCAGAATGTACCTGTCCAAGCTGGCGAAGTTCTCCTTGATAGTGGCAATGAGTGGGGTCTTTTTGTTATGGGTAAATCTATTGATACATGCTTCAATGTAGCCCCTGGCTCAAAAGTCAATTGAATTAAGATTGGGCTGCTGGGAGGCCCCATTTCCTTAGGAACGTGAGTAACCGCAGGATCCAGATTCACCCAACTTTCAAGCTATAATTTGACACGAATGATGTTTTATACCTTTCTGGAAATGGTATAAAGATTCAGCTAGGGTTGTCAGCGCAATCCATAGTCTAAAATGAGTTTTTAGGTTCCATATGGGTCTCTAACGTTGAGAACCAAGAAATTTTCACGATTTTTGATGTTTTTGTCATCTCTAAATCTGCCACATTTCTCTTTACCAAAGTACTACATCCAAGCCATTTTAGATAGAGAGAAAAATTTTATTCTAGTGTCTTACTTATGTATCTAACAATATCCCCAGCAAGTTTCATTACTCTACCTCATCTACAGATGGGCTGAGGTCTGATTTAGTGGGATCCAGATTAAACCACCGGCGCATTTCGAATCTGCCTTGTTGAACATAAGTGCGGCCAGCTCGGAATACGAAGTGCTAAAAGGTCATTTCCTAAGCTTTAAGTGGGGTCAAACATCCTGATTGGTCAAGTAGTTTTGACACTATGGCCGTTAAAAAAAAGTCCGTTTATATTTGGTGCACCCTGTATATATTTCTCTGTGTATCTATAATTCTACTGTCTATAATACAAAGTAGCTTCATGTCTGTCCATCCGTTCCTCTGTCTGTCAATCTGTCCCTTAAGATCTCAGTAACCACTGAACCGATCAGATTTTACTATTCAGGGTATATACCTGTTGGTCCTGTGGTGGTTTTAGGCTATTTTCTTGGGGGGTGGGACAACAAAAACTAAAAAAAACCATTACCCCTAAAAAATTAATTTATATTTTTTGTAAAATCCCAGAAACTGCTGATCAAATTGGGCTCTACCCTTCTGGGAATATACCTTCTGGTCCTCTGGTGGTTTTATGCTATTTTCTTAGGGGGTGCGGCACCCCAACCACCCAAAAATAAAAATCTCCACTTCCAAAATTTGAAATTTTGAAAACAAAAACCAGTAATTGGGGTGTGGGAACCCCATTGCGACATGGGGCAATGCCCCCAGGAATCCCCAGCCAAAATAATTTGGAAAATTTTAATTTTTGTGTATGCGAACAACCTGGGTTTCATTTTTACCAATTGAAATTTTTATGCTTTCAACGCACAACCTAGGTTTAATTTCACCACAGACTAATTAAACGAAGAATAACTTTTAAGAATATTTCTATTTAGGAGGGTTGACTAAAGAGGCTAGGGGCCAAGCTAGTAAACTATATAATATATAATAAATCTCATATATTTATATCTAGGATTGACCAGTCTTATCTGGGCAGCAGAGTGGGGACATACTGATGTTGTGAAGCTCTTATTACAACATGGAGCTGATATCAACGCCACGGCTAATAGTGGTTAGTTACATAATATTATTATAATTCTATATTTTCATCACATATATCTATTTATCTATCTTACTATACATACATTACAAAATTATACTATTCTATATATAGCTCTCTGTGTATCTCTAATTCTACT
Source organism: Acartia tonsa (assembly GCF_053477335.1). Taxonomy (NCBI): domain Eukaryota; kingdom Metazoa; phylum Arthropoda; class Copepoda; order Calanoida; family Acartiidae; genus Acartia; species Acartia tonsa. Next base: position 2,856,458 of record NC_137274.1, on the reverse strand, counting down.
CTAAACTACACAATATATAATAAATCTAATATATTCATATCTAGGATGGACAAGTCTTATCTGGGCAGCAAGGAATGGACGTACTGATGTTGTGCAGGTCTTATTAGAACATGGAGCTGATATCAACGCCAAGGATAATATTGGTTAGTTACATAATATTATTATAATACTATATTTCTATCACATATATCTATCTATCTATCTTACTATACATATATTACAAAATTATACTTTTCTATATTTATTTCCCTGTGCATCTGTAATTCTACTCTAAACTACACAATATATAATAAATCTAATATATTCATATCTAGAAAGGACAAGTCTTATCTGGGCAGCAGGGGAGGGACACACTGATGTTGTGCAGGTCTTATTAGAACATGGAGCTGATATCAACGCCAAGAATAATTATGGTTAGTTACATAATATTATTATAATACTATATTTCCATCACATATATCTATTCATCTATCTATACATATATTACAAAATTGTACTTTTCTATATTTATTTCCCTGTGCATCTGTAATTCTACTCTAAACTACACAATATATAATAAATCTAATATATTTATATCTAGGACGGACCAATCTTATATATGCAGCAAGGAATGGACGTACTGATGTTGTGCAGGTCTTATTAGAACATGGAGCTGATATCAACGCCAAGGATAATTATGGTTAGTTACATAATATTATTATAATACTATATTTCTATCACATATATCTATTTATCTATCTTACTATACATATATTACAAAATTATATTTTTCTATATATATTTCCCTGTGTATCTCTAACTCTACTCTAAACTACTCAATATATACTAAATCTAATATATTTATATATAGGAAGTACCAGTCTTATCTGGGCAGCAAGGAATGGAAAGACTGAGGTTGTGCAGGTCTTATTGGAACAGAAAGCTGATATCAAAGCCAAGGATAATTATGGTTAGTTACATTAACCCTTAACGGTCGGGGGGGGGGCGTTGAACGCCCCCCCATCCGGTTTTTTCTATCTCATTTTCTGTGTGTGAAAGATAAAGAGCCCAGACTGCTTGACTTTTTAAGTATGGGTATGACACACAACTGAGAGTTGGAATTTTTTGAATATCTCCATCCTGGCGGGCACAGGATGCCAGCAAACCTGGCAGGGTCATCCAGGTAAAGAGCAAAATTTTTTTTTGACTAAAACAAAGCATTTTATCATACCAAAATACTAAAAAATCCTCTAGTAGTACATCCTTATATGAAATACAGGTGATCAAGTCACTTTCAGGTTCCAGGTATGATCCTGCAGGTCCTGATCCTCCAGATCTCCAGAAATCTTTAAAAGGCTCCTGTGGCCGCAATTTTTGACTTAGAGACTTCAAATTTTAAACTTAAGCTTTTCTTACATGTCTACATAACTTATTAAAATTTCATGAAGATCCGCCGCCGTTTTCCCGCCGACCGCCGACTGCGGCGGCTTGCAGCTGCCAAGTACAGCTGCGGCCGCTGAAATTTATATTTTGATATTTCTAATGTAAAATTTACATAAAAATAAACATTTTCTGGAAAAAAATTTTTCTTCTAGCTTCAAAAATAAGAAAATTACAGCCGTTTGAAATTTTTAAATAAAAAAAGACCTAAAAACAAAAGTTGTTAAATAAAAGGGTGAAGGAAGCGAAAATTGACTTAGACTTATAAAAGGTCGGAAATTCATTATCAAACAGGGGACTTGCACAAAAAAATTTAGCCCTCTAGCTCTAATAGGAACTGAGATAATTAGGGGGGGCGTTGAACGCCCCCCCCCCGATCGATTAAGGTGCGGCAAGGGGCCCGACTGTAAAGGGTTAATATTATTATAATACTATATTTCCATCATATATATTTATATCTATATCTATCTCACTATACATATATTACAAAATTATATTATTCTATATATAGCTCTCTGTATATCTATAACTCTACTCTAAACTATATACACAATATAATAAATCTAATATATTTATATCTAGGATGGTCAAGTCTTATGTGGGCAGCATGGAATGGAAATACTGAGGTTGTGGATCTCTTACTACAACGTGGAGCTGACATCAACGCCAAGGATAATGATGGTTAGCTACATAATATTATTGTAATACTATATTTTCATCATATATATCCATCTAATATATTTATATCTAGGATGGTCAAGTCTTATGCGGGCAGCAAGGTATGGAAAAACTGAAGTTGTGAAGCTCTTAATACAACATGGAGCTGACATCTACGCCAAGGATAATAATGGTTAGTTACATAATATTATTATTATACTGTATTCACATAATATTATTATAACACTATATTTCCATCATATATATTTATACCTATCTTTCTATACATATATTACAAAATTATACTATTCTATATATAGCTCCCTGTGTATCTATAATTCTATTCTAAACTACACAATACATAATAAATCTAATATATTCATATCTAGAAGATACAAGTCTTATGTTGGCTGCAGAGAATGGACATTCTGAAATTGTGAAGCTCTTAATACAACATGGAGCTGACATCTACGCCAAGGATAATAATGGTTAGTTACATAATATTATTATTATACTGTATTCACATAATATTATTATAACACTATATTTCCATCATATATATTTATACCTATCTTTCTATACATATATTACAAAATTATACTATTCTATATATATTTCTCTGTGTATCTGTAATTCTACTCTAAACTACACAATATATAATAAATCTAATATATTCATATATAGGATATACAAGTCTTATGAGGGCAGCATGGAATGAACACTCTGATGTTGTGAAGCTCTTAGTAGAACATGGAGCTGATATCAACGCCACGGCTAATAGTGGTTAGTTACATAATATTATTATAATAATATATTTCCATCACATATATCTATCTATCTATCTTACTATACATATATTACAAAATTATACTTTTCTATATATAACTCTCTGTGTATCTATATTTCTACTCTAAACTACACAAAATATAATAAATCTAATATATTTATATCTAGGAGGGACAAGTCTTATGTATGCAGCATGGTATGGACACTCTGATGTTGTGCAGGTCTTAGTAGAACATGGAGCTGATATCAACGCCACGACTAATAGTGGTTAGTTACATAATATTATTATAATACTATATTTCCATCATATATATCTATCTATCTATCTTACTATACATATATTATAGAATTATACTTTTCTATATATAACTCCATATGTATCTATATTTCTACTCTAAACTAAACAATATATAATAAATCTAATATATTTATATCTAGGAGGGACAAGTCTTATGTATGCAGCATGGAGTGGACACTCTGATGTTGTGCAGCTCTTATTAGAACATAAAGCTGATATCAACACCAAGGATAATAATGGTTAGTTACATAATATTATAATTCAATCACGTATATCTATCTATAAACCTAGTTATCTATCTATCTATCTATCTATCTATCTATCTATCTATCTATCTATCTATCTATCTATCTATCTATCTATCTATCTATCTATCTATCTATCTATCTATCTATCTATCTATCTATCTATCTATCTATCTATCTATCTATCTATCTATCTATCTATCTATCTATCTATCTATCTATCTATCTATCTATCTATCTATCTATCTATCTATCTATCTATCTATCTATCTATCTATCTATCTATCTATCTATCTATCTATCTATCTATCTATCTATCTATCTATCTATCTATCTATCTATCTATCTATCTATCTATCTATCTATCTATCTATCTATCTATCTATCTATCTATCTATCTATCTATCTATCTATCTATCTATCTATCTATCTATCTATCTATCTATCTATCTATCTATCTATCTATCTATCTATCTATCTATCTATCTATCTTTCTGTCTGTTTATCTATCTATCTAATTTTCTATTGTATATCTATAACATATGTATTTATAACCGTGAATTTTGGGAGGATATTTCTATTTATATTACTATGAATTTAAAACAATGACAATCTCTATGGAAATTTTACATTGTGTGGGGTAAAATATATTTTGTTTCCTTTTATTTAACAATCTTTATTTTCCTATTTTTGAAATTAGAAGAACAATTTTTTATTTTAAAATAAATTTCTAAGTGATTATCCCCTGTCAAACCCTTGTGCTTACCACTGAGAAAGATATTTCTATTATATACAGGGTGAGTCAGAAAAAACTGAGTTTTTGATTTTCAGAAACAACCAGAAGGAATACAGAAAAAATAATTATATGTCCTTGTTCTCTGTACAAAAGCACATCAAACTTGTAAAAGGTGTTTTTCATTATCTCTAAAAATGTGGCCTCTATGATAGGCGTATGGTGTCAAAAAATGCCTTGTGTGAAAAATGTTGATCAAGAAAAATTGAAATAACTCATCTATTTTGTATAAAAAAATCTTAAAATTTCAATATTTATCTAGAAAAAGGTCTAACAAAAGTACTTTAATGAGTTTTAAAGGTAAAATGCTTTTTGACTTCCTCACAAAAGCATTTTTAGTATACTGCAATTTGTCATTTTTTCGTATTTCTTGATTTTGATGCATGTGGTTTAAAAGAATCTTCTATAATAACATAGCTTATAGTAAAAAGAAAAAAAACCTTTTTATTTGACAAAAAAATCTCTTAAGATAAAAAAGTTATCAAGGTTTGAATTTTTAAAATAAAAATGCCTTTTGGAACCATACCCTATTTAAATGAAGTTATTATTTACACACAAGTATAATTTGTCAAAAGGGGGCGGAGATTTTGGAGATTAAATCTAGTCTTCCACCAAATTTAGAGGAAATTCAGGGGGAGGAATTTAGGTAACAAGATGAAATATTTCCGGTCATGAGCTGGTTTTCCGGTCATGGGGTATTAAATCTTAACAATAGATTACAACAAAACGTTTGATTTATAATGTGATAATTTAATTCAAATAAATTGTATTTTTAAGATGTTAAATATTTACAATCTGTTGAATAAAAATTTTAAAAATCAAAAAATTATGTTGTTTATCTTTTTAGAATGGTAGACATTTTATATTATAAATAAATCTACCTAAAAAGTACCAAATATTGGCCGAAAAAGTCATCACACACACTTTTTGAAATCTTTATGCTCTAAAAAGCGCCGTTGTTTTCAGAGATATTCAAAAACACCTTTTCTAAGTTTAATGTATATTTTTATAGAGAACAAGAACCTATAATTGTTTTTTCCCTATTCATACTGGTTGTTAGAAAATCGGAAAACTCAGTTTTTTTTGACTCACCTTAAAGAGCCATAAATAGACTTTAGATTATTTAGATTCAATATTATCTTCTTAACTTTTATTCTTTAATGCCCCATTTGTATTGCAAGATTTGATTTATAACCACATAATTTTTATATACATATCTAATAATTTCTAGCTAAAACAGCACTGGACTTTGCCCTTGAGCAATCTTGGTGGGACCCTGAAGAAAAGAAAAGAAGAAAAGCTAAAGTAGCAGAAATACTTAGGGGAGATGGTAAGCTTAATTAATCTATAAATATAATTTGATTATTCTTATTTAGTATTATGTGTCTGTCTATCTAAATTTCGAGGAATAGGAAACTGTCCCAATTTTGTATAACTTTTACGGAACAAGTTCCAATTACGTCATATTTTTCTTTCCCGAAAAAGGGAGGGGGGGAAGAAAATCTCTTCAAAAGAGATGGGGAAAACCCCCTTTTCTCCCATCTCTTTTTTCTTCCCCCCTTCCCTTTTTTTTCTTTCCTCCTTCTCTTTTTCGGGAAAGAAAAATATGACGTAATTGGAACTTGTTCTGTAAAAGTTATACAAAATTGGGACAGTTTCCTATTCCTCTAAATTTCAGAAAATAAAAAAAAAACATTTTGATCTGTAAGTAAATGATCACAAAAAAAGAAAAGAAACAAAATACAATAATATTATTCTATTATGTAGCAGGTGCATTATTTGCCAAATGTACCACTTTTCTGCACTACCTCTCCGATTTTGTTAATACTCTATATTTTAGTCCGTTGGGTGATTCAAGGATGTTGGATGGCCAAAAAAAAGTTTCAGAGTCCCTGGATGTCTAGATATCTAGCTATCTATGAAGGTGGGTAACAAAAATAAAAAAAACACCCATTTTTTCACAATTTTAAAAATTAATTTTTTCCTCAATCTTACATCCAACCTATACATTTTATACACCAAAATTATCGTTTATTCATGTAAAAAGCGCACATAATGCTATTTAGGCCAAAACTCTAATTTTACAGGGTGTCCAACAAAAAGTGTATATTGGATATCTAGCATAATACCCAAAATACCTGTCCGAAAAAAATCATTTTTTTTGCTTAAATCCTTTGTTTTATCTGTAGGCATATGTGGTATATAACGGTTCTGACCACCCGGGACTAAAAGGTTGTCAAATTTCACTTTGGGACACCCTGTAAATGTGATTTTTGCGTCTGTAGTGCTAAAACTTGGTCCAAATTGGCTATTTTTTTAAAATTACTATAATATTTGTCTTAGTATGTTTGACCATAGTGTTTTCTGATCAGATCAATATTTTCCTATTTTTTACACACCCTGTATTTTCAAAAAAAGAGAAAATTTTTTTTTGTTTTTTTAAAATTTTTTTTTCTATTTTTAAGTTACTTAAAACTGTCATATAGATACAGATTTGGACTAATAACAATAATATTTGCCTATTTTTCAAATTTTTACACTTTTGGACACCCTGTGCATGTTTTTAAAAAAATGATGGTTTTTGCCCATTTTTGGGGGAAGGAGTCGTTTTAGGGCCCTAGACTATTTCTTCATTTTTGTAGAACTTTTCATGACACATCATTTGTTGTTTATGCAAAAACCGAACCGTTTAGCCGTTATTCACCGCCAAAGGCGGAATTTTAGACGTCTTTTGCCGTTCCTGAGGTTCTAATGGGCATTTTTGGTAAGAAGACATAGATTTATCAAGATAACTGTGAAGTACTTTTATTTAGGCATTTTAATTTACTAAATTTCATGTGAAGTAAAATTTTTTGTGCAGTTAACCATTTTTCGTCGAGATGGATTTCAATTGTTAAAACAAGAAAATGAAGTGAACATAAATAATTGCTATAACATAAGTCATAAAAGAAACATAAATCATATGCATTCGAAATTACTTTTGACAAAAATCGGTTGGATATACAAAAAATTTTACTTCACATGAAATTTAGTAAATTAAAATGCCTAGATAAAAGTACTTCACAGTTATCTTGATAAATCAATGTCTTCTTACCAAAAATGCCCATTGGAACCTCGGGAACGGCAAAAGACGTCTAAAATTCCGCATTTGGCTGTGAATAATGGCTAAACGGTTCGGTTTTTGCGGTTTTTGCATAAACAACAAATGATGTGTCATGAAAAGTTCTACAAAAATGAAGAAATAGTCTAGGGCCCTAAAACAACTCCTTCCCCCCAAAAATGGGCAAAAACCATCATTTTTTTAAAAACATGCACAGGGTGTCCCAAAAGTGTAAAAATTTGAAAAATAGGCAAATATTATTGTTATTAGTCCAAATCTGTATCTATATGACAGTTTTAAGTAACTTAAAAATAGAAGAAAAAAAATTTAAAAAAAAACAAAAAAAAATTTTCTCTTTTTTTGAAAATACAGGGTGTCCAAAAAATAGGAAAATATTGATCTGATCAGAAAACACTATGGTCAAACATACTAAGACACATATTATAGTAATTTTAAAAAAATAGCCAATTTGGACCAAGTTTTAGCACTACAGACGCAAAAATCACATTTACAGGGTGTCCCAAAGTGAAATTTGACAACCTTTTAGTCCCGGGTGGTCAGAACCGTTATATACCACATATGCCCACAGATAAAACACAGGATTTAAGCAAAAAAAAAATATTTTTTTTTGATAGGTATTTTGGGTATTACGCTAGATATCCAAAATACACTTTTTGTTGGACACCCTGTAAAATTAGAATTTTTTCCTAAATAGCATTATGTGCGCTTTTTACATGAATAAACGATCATTTTGGTGTATAAAATGTATAGGTTGGATGTAAGATTGAGGAAAAAATTATTTTTTAAAATTGTGAAAAAATGGGTGTTTTATTAATTTTTGTTACCCACCTTCATAGATAGCTAGACATCCAGGGACTCTGAAACTTTTGTTTGGCCATCCAGCATCCCTGAATCACCCAACGGACCAAAATATAGAGTATTAACAAAATCGGAGAGGTAGTGCAGAAAAGTGATACATTTGGCAAATAATGCACCAGCAGTATATACAGTCAAAATATGTATTATATGAATTAATAGTCTATTAAAAGCATAAACATTTATATCAATAATACAAAGTAGTTTGATGTCCGTCTGTCCAAACGGACGTCCGTCCGTCCATCTAGTAAGGGATATGAAGGTTTATAGATTACTCTTTGAAGGTTAAAAATTAGGATCATTATTCTTAAACTCTAGTATCATATAAACAATAGAGATAAAATCAATCTTATTAGACGTTCACTCAAAGCCCAAAAATAATGGACTTAAAAGTGTATTAAACTGTATATAAGACATTTGCGAATATATTGATACCATTAATTTGCCTCTTAGATAGAAAAAAGTATGTATTTTTAATATTTTTCTCTTGCTTCAAATCAAATTTCAAATTTAAGTCACCAAAAATGCTAAACTAATTTTTGCTCTAGAAGAAACAATTTTTGGAGTTAGAAAGTGCTTAATACCTCATTTTAATCGCCTGGCATTGCTTTATAATATACAGCTAATCACTTGGTTGTTTATAGATTAGCTGACTAAAAAAACAAGGTTTTGTGATAAACCCACTTTTGTTGTTGCTCCATAAATGATATTTTTTTCCCCAATTTTTTTGGCTGTAAAGAAGCTTTATATATTCATATAACATCCACCTAAATTTGACTTTTGGTATTTTATTTATAACATCACCAGAGGGAATTGAATTTTGGAAAAAAAATATCAATTTATATTTTACACTGCTATGCATTGTTCTTGTTCTTGTTTCTAAAAAAAAATTTATATTATAAAAAAGAGAATTATTTAACGCTTCTATTGGTATGTTTATCATTTTTCTAGGCTAAATATAACTATAATTACACCATTTTAAAGTTAGACATCTTAACATATTAACACAATTATTAAATCGGTCTGTATTATTAAGCTGGCAACATTCCCATGGTTAATGTAGAAGAATTTACAGCTGAGGGAGAGCCCATTGCTGTACCAATTGTTTGACGATATAAATCTTTACCAAATTGAAAGAAATTGCAGCTGAATACTAGGTTCAGAAGTTGAAGTATTAGAGTTGCAGGAACAGCTAAATCTTTGCTTTTGGCAAGAGCTTCGGCCATAGCTCTGGTGGCATCCTCCTTGCAGATGTTTGTATACAGGGCAGTGACATCAACAGTTACAATAATAGCATCATCAGGTATTCCTCCCTCTGAATTTATTTCTTCACACATGTTGAGGAAGTCTCTGGTGTCCTCTAGGTAAGATGGGAGAGTTTTGACCATAGATCTGGTATGATGATCAACAAATCTGGAGATGTTTTCTGTGATGGAACCTCTCCCACTGACAATCGGTCTACCTGGGGGGATGGAGCCTTCAGGGAAGGTCTTGTGTACTTTAAAGAGCTGGTAAAAGTACCCAGGTCCACAATCTGTTGGGTCCATTGCTTTATATTCATCTTGGCTGATCCAACCATTGTTCTTGGCATTTTCTAAAGTTTTAGAGATTTCTCTTTTTGCCAGTTTTACTTCCAGATCTGTAGCTTTTATGTAATATGGGAGGCTTGAACCATCAGACTGTTTTTGTTGGAGGTTTAGGTGTTCAGTACAACTTGCTACGTAGTCATCATAATTAAGGATGACTATTCCTGAGCCTTTGTCAGCAGGTTTAATAATAATTTGTTGGTCGTGCTGTAGTTGTTGTAGGTTGAGTAAAGCAGTGTATTCTTGTTCTGTAATGTTTCTTCTTGCAGGGTTAAGGAGATCTGTGTTCCAGTTATGTCTGTTGCAGATGTTTGATTCAACTGTGTTAAGGAATCCTGTTAAGTATCTAGGCGTTGGTCCTGTGGGCATACTTGTTTTTTCTTCTTTGAATATTGGTGGTATATAATTGTCTTGATTGTTGTCCCACATTTTTTCTTTCCATAAGCATCTTCTGTTGAACATTCTACAATCAGTTCTTATCTCAGACTTTGTTGGTGCAGGGCCTTTAATTGCAAAGTTAAGTCCACGGTTGAGAAGCTTAATTGTAGCTTCATTTAACTTAATTTTGGAGTAGTTAAATATCACATTTAATTCTTGTTTCTTCTGTCTGTCACGTTGTTTTTTTCAGGTATTTTCTCTTTCTTATCCCAGGTCTGTTTCGTTTTTTTCTGATCCTAGCAGCTGGGGTGTTTGTTGGTTGGTCTGTAGTGTTGTTATTGTTAGAAGATTTTTGTTGTAGATGTTTGAATTTATTTTGTTTTTGTTTAAGGTATGTGTTAAGAATTTTGGTTTGATAGTTTGTCAGCAGAGAACGAAGTTTTAGTTGTTGTAAGTCGGGTACAAGGCTGGTTAGTTTTTCTTGTAAAGTTTTGGTTTCAACTCTAGAATTTTCTACGGAAATTTTAAGTTCTTCTTTGGCTAATTTCATTAAATGAGTTTCGGTTTTTCTTAATTCCTTAAACCATGTTTCTTTCTTGGCTTCTGAATGTGTTGGGTAGGGTTTATTTCTTACTTTAAAAGTGGCTGGAACAACATTGTGACTATTAAGACAGTTGGTTAAAAACTCTAACTGAGATACTTTACTTTGGCACTTTTTAACTATGGTATCAATATATTCGCAAATGTCTTATATACAGTTTAATACACTTTTAAGTCCATTATTTTTGGGCTTTGAGTGAACGTCTAATAAGATTGATTTTATCTCAATATATGTTCTAGTTCAAATAAACTTTTTAAAAACATAATATTTTTTAGGTGCCAAGAGAGGAAGTGAGATATAATTATCTACAACATAAAGGTAGGTAGGATATTTATCTATGCATATATATATCAAAAAGTTTATATCAATCTATCTGTCAGATATATCTCTTTTGACTTATCCTTATAATAAAGTAACAGGATGTCTGTCTGTTTGTCTGTACCAAAGGATCTCACTAACCACCGAATCAATGGTGTTCTCCTTAACAGAGTAGCTTCTCATAGGTCCTGGAAAGGTCTATAATTATTTTTATGCCATTTATGAAGTTTCCCCCAAAAGTATAAACGAATCAAATCAGTGTTTTTAGATATCTTTAGTTTCAGACAAAAAATCCTTTTTGTCTCTATTTGCTTCTATTCTGTTTCCTTATCCTTAATCATACCATATGTATTCTATATATCCTTATACTAAAGTAACCGGATGTTAGTCTGTTCAAAGGATCTTGTTAACCACTGAACTGATCGGGTTCTTCTTAATAGGGTAGGTTCTCATAGGTCCCGGGAAAGTTTTAATTATTTGGGGGATGGTAACACTAACCTCCCAAGAGAAATCACAAAAAAATATAAAAAAAATTTTATGTGGAGACTTAAACACAACATAGATTTTTTTTTCTCAAATTAGATATTTGAAATAAAAAACAATTATTTAAAGTGCCACTAAGTGCGTAGCTGCTACTATAGTTTAAACTAGTAAATAAATGATATTTCAGGACTGATCACAATCTTCCAAAGTCCTTTGCTCTGTGTCTGCATACATTTCCAAGATTAATACACAAAAATTTGAATAACTTATCATTAATATTCAACATACTCTCCCTTAATCTTATCAATGGTAGTAATTAAGTAAGATTAAACATTGAATATTTTCCTATTTATTCCATAATCAAATATTTCTAGCACACTGTAAATTGAAAAACTTCAGAATAATTTTTTTTTTATTATTATATAAAAAAGTAGCTTTTTGAATATCTAATGTATAAACTCTAGGGGAAGAAATAGTTTACTAACTAATTAGATTTTTTCTTGTTTAAATTTCTTAATTGGATTTTGGTAAGGTTTTGGTATTCATGATATTTAATTACTTTTTATTATCTTATTGCTTTGTTCTATATTGTCCTATATGTATGTTTGTAAACTTTTACCATTATGGCTTAGAATCTAATTCATCTGAGCTGTATTGAAACAAGTTCTAAACCATGATGGAAATACATATCTAGTATTGTTTTATACAAATTGTCCAAATTTTAAAAAAAATAATTATTATTTGTTGGCAATTGGAATTCAACACATTTTTTTTTATAAATTCTTACTATCTTATCTATAAAACCAAATTTAAAGAATTTATTACTTTTTTTTGGCTAAAGTAATTCATCTTTTATTAATCTAATCTATAAAACAATACTATAGATATTGAATATGATATAAAGTGCAGCAACTCTATAGCTAGGGTGTCAATAATGTTGTTAGGTTTGTCCAACTAACATACAGCCAACAAAAAGGTTGACTGTATCTTACTTTCTTATTGAAGGATTTCAAAAAAGGAAACATTATTTAATCTACTTAAGTATTAAAGATATTGAAATTCTAGAAGATTATTTATGAAAAGATAATCTATTTAATGCTGTGCTATTTATTCATATAACTTTTAAATATAAGAGGGGGGGAAGTTTTGACACATTTGTGTAAACAGTGTGTATAGGCTTTATCTTTGGACTGAGAGGATAGGTTATTAAAGATAAAATCATTCATATATTATAAATTTCCCCCAATTTTGAGATTTTATTGATAGGCCTCCAGGTTTAGGAGCTGCAGGCCTCCAGATTCAGGGGCTGTAGGTGGTCTCTGGACAAGCAAAAATAAAAATTTAAGAGTTAGAGGTCAACTTATAAAACATAAAATATGCATATTTTTCAATGTTATTTACATACTTGAAGAAAAAAGATGCATATTTTGTTTTATATGTTGACCTTTAACTCTTCAAAAAAAATTTATTTTTATATTTACCTGTCCAGACACCACCTGGAGGCCTGCAGCTCCTGAACCTGGAGGCCCATCAAAAAAATCTTAAAGTTGGGGTAAATCTATCAAATAAGAATGATTTTATCCCTAATAACCTATCCTCTCAGTTCAAAGATAAAGCCTATACACACTGTTTCCACAAATGTGTCAAAACTTCCCCCCCTCTAGTATTTAGCATTATAAGGTTATATATATTTTTGATAAGTATTCAAATCTACTTTTAATTCCTTTAAAAAAATTAAATATTTTTTTTCAAATTTCATGATAATCATAGATTTAAAAATAGATTTGAATATTTATTATAAATATTTTGATTTGATTTCTGTACAAAGCAAGCCTGTAGCAAAATTTTGATAAAATTTCTTTAAAATTTCAAGTGTTATCTTAAAATTAGTTTTTTTAGTTAAAAAAAATTTTCCCTATAAGATTTTTGTCAATTTAGCCCCTAAATTATAAAATTTGGATATTACCACAGGCATGCTTTACCGACCCGGAATTGATAAATATAAAGATTGTAGAATAATGATTTGGCCACAATTAGTAATTTAGGAATTATTAATTGTTCTCTGTATAAATATGTTTTTAAAATACAGTTCTTTGCATTATAGAGTTATTTTTCTATAATTAACAAGGATGACAACATCCATAAAAGCAAAGCTCTGAAACAGTAGGACAAACGAACATTAACACTTGTAGAGTGTCAGAACTGAATATATATATAAAATTTGAAACAAAATTGTGAGTAAATTTGTTGAAAAAATACTTAAATGCAGTATAATACAGTGTGTTTTTTTTATGAGAACTTTTTTGAAAGCAGTTTTACCCCACTTATAGTTATCAGAATTTAATGATTAATGGCTTATTTTCTTTGTTTTTTAAGGCAATTAATAGAACAACAAAAAAATATTTCAGTTTTTATTTAAAAAGTACAGTAAAATCTAAATTTCAAAACTTAGGTGTCAACATATAAAAATGGTTTTAGCGCATTTTTCTTAAAAAAATGGATTTTCTGTAGTCGACTTTGGGGGGGCAGTACTCCCTCCCTGGTTGAGATATGACCTTCAAACTTTGATATGTTCTAGTACATGTCCCTAATAGTATCTGTATACATTTTTAGCTCTATATCTCAACTTTGAAGTGTTTAGCAGCCATTCTTGCAAAAGGTTGATTATTTGAGCATAAGAAAAATGCGCTAAAACCATTTTTAGATGTTGACACCAAAGTTTTGAATTTTAGATTTTACTGTACTTTTTAAATAAAAACTGAAATATTTTTTTGTTGTTCTATTAATTGCCTTAAAAAACGAAGAAAATAAGCCATTAATCATTAAATTCTGATAACTATAAGTGGGGTAAAATTGCTTTCAAAAATGTTCTCATAAAAAAAACACACTGTATTTAAGGACATAATTACTTTTTTAGAACTTTATTATAGAGATGCTTCGCTAATAACATTGTATTTTGTTGTCTAAGGAATTAGTATTCCAAATCTCAGATTAATCGGATCATTATATCGCACTAACATTAAAAAAGTTAAAAATCATGTTCAAAATGGACGTACAGACATTCTTGACACAATTATAGAGTTGCTTCACTTTCTAAATCATACCTAACTACTACAGAAATCACCAAGCAAAGTTTGAAATCAATGGGACAATTCTAACATGCCTAAATTAATGAAAAAGCTATGCATTACAGACAGACCAACCTTAATTATAGAAAAGCTTCGCTTTTAAAAATGTGTTAAAAAACAATACTAGGTATACTAATATAGAAGTAACAGGATGTCTCTAAGTCTTTGTATATGTCTGTGTATTGTGTATGTCTGTCTGTGTGTATTAAAAGAGCTTGCTAAGTGCTGAACCATTATTGTCCAGGGGAGGTTTATAACTATTTTAAGGGAGGGTACAACCATCCACCCATTACATTAATCCTCCACCCCCCCCTCAAGTGCCTCTATAGGCCTCTAGGGGCGTTGGCACTATTTTTTTAAGCTTTAAGATCTTTGAAACTCTTGGTCGGAATAGGTTGCGATTTTCAGGAAAGCTTTTTGAATGTCCTGCGGTTGGTTTAGAATATTTTATGAACTAAAAGAACTTGCTACTGCTATTATTGTCAAGGGAAGGTTTATAACTATTTTAAGCGAGGGTACCACCACCCACCAAAGATAAATAGCCATTAGAAATTTTTTCTTTTCTTTCTAAAATTGAAAATTCTCCCCCATCCACCCACCTTAAGTGCCTCTATAGTCTATATGCCTCTAGGGGCGTTGCCACTATTTGTTTATATCTTAAGCTTAAGAATTTAAAAACATTGTTCTGAATTGGTTAAACTTTTCAGGAAAGCTTTAAGAATATCTTGTGGTTGGTTTAAGGATATTTTTCTAACCTCCCTCACTCTCCCCTAAGGACTAGGAGTGAAGCAACCTTATATAAAAGTAACAGGATGTCTCTGAGTCTGTACATGTGTCGGTCGGAACTTTGGGTAATTTAATTAAATCTAGATTTATATTTCTATTAACTAGAAGTGTCCAAACTTTTCACCAAATAATTCCACTTAAATTGTATTTCCACTTTACAAAAAACGAATTTTATAAAAAAAACTTTGATGCAGATTAGATGGGCATATGTCGTAGGAATCTTCACTTAAAATTTACAGCTGTCTATCTTTAATAGGAACCAAGAAAATTACGTTTCCCCCACTTCCTGATTGACAGACGGACATTGTGAATTATAGAGTAGCTTTGCTACTAAAGAAATGAAATTACAAACAGATGTGGCATAAGAAAATAAATTATAAATTTACAAGGATGACAACATTCATAAAATCGAAGCACTGAAACAGTAGGACAAACGGACATTAACACTTGTATAGTGTCAGAACTGAATAATCAGAATATAAATGAGACGAAGCAAAATTGTAAGTAAATTTTTTGAAAAACTGCTTAATATAGGATAATGTTTATGGACGTACTTACATTTTTAGGACTTGATTATAGGGTTGCTTCGCTTATAACTTTATACTTTGTCATCCCAGGAATCAATTTACCAAAAATCAGATTAATCGGGTGATTGAGATCACATAAAAATTTGTTGTTAAAAAAGTAAAAAAATCAACATGTTTAAAATGGACGTACGGACATTCTGGTAATGATAATGGAGTTGCTACGCTTTCTTAATCGTACCTAACTATTAAAGGAATCACCATGCAAAGTTTGAAATCAATAGGACAATTCTAACATGCCTTAATTAACGAAAAAAGCTATCTATTTGTGACGGACGGACAGCCGGATATTTTAAATTATAGAGTTGCTACTAAAAATAAGTTGTAACTCTTCTGAAATTTCTTATAACTGCAATTTTCAATAAAAAAAAGTTATTAGGACCCCCCCCCCCCCCACAAAAAAAACCAAACAGACAAAAAATGCAATTCAGAGCTGGATCTTTAAATCATTTCAATTGTTCGCCAAATCGGGGTGAGCCAACCCCAACCCCCCCCCCCAAAAAAAAAAAAAAATCCAGCTCCACAAAAATTCTTTTTACTTTAAAAAAATCTAAAATAAGAAATTGGGTTATCAAATTCTACTCCCCCCTCGCCAAGTGCCCCTAGAGGCCTCTAGGGGGCATAGCCGCTAGTATTCATATATACATCCAGACAATTATTTGGCCTTGAATGTTTATAAATGACAAATTAGCTAGTAGCCTCGCTAATAAAAATGTATTTCCCTAAAGCTTCTATTAAATAACTTATTTTATACGTTTACTTGCGGCTTCGCCCTTAGCCTCTAGGGGTCTGAAAAAGAGGTGATCAAAATGATCTTGAACAAAAAAAAATGGGGGGAATTTTTTTGGTTTTTGGGGGGGTTTTGGGTGTCCCATCCTCCAAGAAAATAGCCTAAAACCACCAAGGACCAGTAGGTATATTCCCTGAAGAGTAGAATCCGATCGGTTCAGTGGTTACCGAGAACTTAAGCTTCAGACGGACGGACGTACGGACGAACAGACAGACGGACAGACATCAAGCTACTTTGTATTGTAGATGAATATTTTAAGTTAAGCAACTCTATAATCAACCCATAAAATGTAAGTCCCCGAACTATGTAATTTTGCAACAAATTTACTTACAATTTCTAAAAGCGAAGCTTTTCTATAATTAGGGTCAGTCCGTCCGTAACGATTAACTCATTTCCAATTCATCTGATTTTGGTATACTGATTCCTATTACAACAAGGTACAATATCATAAGCAAAGCATCTCTATCATCAAGTCCTAGAAATGTAAACAGTATCATGTATTTAAGCAGTTTTGCAACAAATTTACTTACAATAACGTTCAGACTTATGCATTAAAATATTCTGATTATTCATGGTTCTGACACTCTAAAAGTGTTAATGTTTGTTTATCATTATACTAAAGTAACAGGATGTCTGTTTGTCTGTGTGTTTGTACCAAAGGATCTCGCTAACCGCTGAACCGATCGGGTTCTCCTTAACATAGTATCTTCTCAGAGGTACTGGGAAGGTTTATAACTATTTTGGGGAAGGGTACCACCACCCTCCCAAGAGAAATCGCCCCTAGAAAAAAATTCTCCACCCCCCCCAAAAAAAGTTTATTTTTTTACTTTTTCTTTTAAAGTATAAAATAATAAATTGGGTTATAAAATTCCACTCTCCTCTCCTCAAGTGCCCCTAGAGGCCTCTAGGTGGCGTATCCGCTAGTCCTTCCATATCGGAGCTTCGCTTTGATAGTTGTTGTAATCCTTGTTTAATATTTTGCTCATTAAGTTTTGACACTGTACAAGTTTTAATATTTGTTTGTCTGATATTTTGGCTTCATCATAATAGCGAAGCTCTGAAATGGTATGACAGAACAACATTAACTCTTGTAGAGTGTCATAACTGAAAGTATATACAAAATATAAATATATAAGTTTTGACAAGATTATACATAAATTTGTTGCAAAAGTTCTTAAATACAGAATCTGTTTAAGGGCACACTGATATATTTTAGGCGTTCAACGCCCCCCCTATTATCTCAGTTTCCATTAAATAGAGCTAGAGGGCTAAAATTTTTTGTGCAAGTCCCCTGTTTGATAAAGAATTTCCGACCTTTTATAAGTCTAAGTCAATTTTCGCTTCCTTCACCCTTTTATTTAACAACCTTTGTTTTTAGGTCATTTTTTACTTAAAAATTTCAAACGGCTGTAATTTTCTTATTTTTGAGGCTAGAAGAACAATTTTTTTCCAGAAAATGTTAATCTTTATGTAAATTTTACATTAGAAATTGCAGCGGCAGCAGCTGTACTTGGCATCTGCCAGCCGCCGCAGTCAGCGGTCGGCGGGAAAACGGCGGCGGATCTTTATGAAATTTCAATACGTTATGTAGACATGTAAGAAAAGCTTAAGTTAAAAATTTGAAGTCACTAAGTCAAAAATTGCGGCCACAGGAGCCTTTTAAAGATTTCTGAAGACCTGAAAGAGCAGGACCTGCAGGATCATACCTGGAACATGAAAGTGACTTAAACACCTGTATTTCATATCAGGATGTACTACTAGAGGATATTTTAGCATTTTGGTATGATAAAATGCTTTGTTTTAGTCAAAAAAAATATTTTTGCTCTTTACCTGGATGACCCTGCCAGGTTTGCTGGCTTCCTGTGCCCGCCAGGATGGAGATATTCAAAAAAATCCAAATCTCAGTTATGTGTCATACCCATATTTAAAAAGTCACGCAGTTTGGGCTCTTTATCTTTCACACCAGAAAATGAGATAGAAAAAACCGGAGGGGGAGGGGGGCGTTCAACGCCCCCCCTCCCCCGACCGTTAAGGGTTAAAATGGACGTATTGACATTCTGGTGACGAGTACAACATTATTCAATTATAAAGTTGCTACGCTTTTTAACTCGTACCTAACTACTACAGGAATCATCATGCAAAGTTTGAAATCGATAGGACAATTCTAACATGCCTAAATTAACGAAAAAAGCTAACCATTACGGACGGACCAACCCTATTACAATAAACATCATAACAATAATTGAAAAAGTTTTGTTAGCCCAGGCCTTCGGCCCCTCGGGTCTATCAAAACTGGTTTTAATCTTATAATTAATCATTTTGATGTCCGCGGAAAGCTGTCAATAATACGATGTTTTAAATAACTATATTCCTCCAGAAAGGAAGGGGACATTGAGCTGTTTACTACACTAGTCCCCAAAGTTTTATAATAATGTTTCTTGATTGTTTGTCTTTGAGAACTACAATGAATTTTAATCTATTGGTTCAATAAGTTCAGTGTCTAAACGTTTCAATCACTATAATTGTAATCTATAGAAGGATTAATTTTGTTTATTATCATCAGAGATTTACATAAGTTTAATTGTCTAATCCCTTTAGATCCCTGATATTATTAAGTTATTTATCGCTCCGTACTATAGACAGCTTTCCGCGGATTCTATGCGGATAGTATTACTAAGAACCGGTTCTAATCCAGCGGATTCTTGCTGCTAGCCGCGAATATTCCTTAGTTTTACCCTTTTCCATCCAATTTTGCATACATGCCCTTTTAACAGCCATTAAGGAACAAGTAAATAAATTGATTTTTTAAAAATAGTCCAAAACTATGGTTGGGCCGGATATCCGGCCATTTTCAATATGCGGCCGGATATTGGAACTATTTAGATAGCGGATATCCGGCTGATTTTTAATGCCAGATTTCCGTTTATTCGGCCAGGTATCCGGTAATCCGGCCAGATATCCGGTTATCCGGCCACATATCTGGTAATTTGCCAGATATATGTCGTTGATAAGATATGCAGCCGGATACCAGATATCCAACATTAGAAATCAGCTGGATATCTGTTATCCGGCCAAAAAAAGTATCCAGCCCAACCCTACCTAAAACCCAGGAATAGGTATAACCAACAAGAAAAATAAATCTAAAATAATATTTGGGGGGCAAATGGAGAGGTTGTCAATTTTACAATGTGTTGCCCCCCACCCAGCCAGAAAGTAGCATCACTATCGCGCTACTATAGCGCACGATATCGTGTAGTAATGGAGCACGAGTTCTTACGATATCGCTAAATAGTCATCCAATGCACATCGACGATATGTTACGATTAATTGTCAAAAAGGTACTTAGAGCTGCGCGATACACCCACAAAATCGTAAGCGATATTGTAAGGCTCGTAAGCGATATCGTGCCAAAATCGTGAATAAAAAGTACATTTTAAAAATATTTAACATCATGTAGTTTTGTTTGTAAATATTGTATGTAAGTAAGAGGTTGCATAAAGAATCCATTTCATACTGTGCATGCAGACAGAGAAAGAGATAGTGAGAGACAGAGAGAGACATGGTGTAAAGAGAAACCATTCTCTGTGCCCTTCTACTTAATGTATACTCTCAAAAGTTTACAATAAAATTTGATAGAGTATTTTTATGTTTATCATACTGAATGGGAATGATTTAAGGAATATTAAGACACACATTTAAAAATGTTGCCATTTAGAAAAAAAACTTTTTAAAAATACTTTTATTTGTAATATTAAACATAAACACATTATGACAATTTTAGTTATCAGTTTTATATTTATTTTGTTTGACAACAGAAAAAATGCAATATATTTTTTAAAATAATGTGAACTTCTAGCGGCCAATTTATAAACTATATTTCTCACAGAATGATGTTGATTATATGTTGGTTGTGTGTCTGTTTGTAAGTGTGTGTTGACACACATAAAATGCTATTATTTACGATTTCTTAGGGAAATTGTGGTTGCCGCGATTTTTACTACAAAATCGAATTAATCCCTAGCAATTTTTTTGGATTTTTGCTATAAAATCTTAAATAAGATTTTGGCGATAATATACTACATATCGGATGCGAGTTTCCTTACGACGTTTCTAGCTGGGCCAACGACAGCTGAAAAAAATTTATAGGTTTCATGATTTTTCCCCGAATTAATTTCGTTATTGGTATAAGCTGTCTAAAACCATCCCAAGACTAAAATCTAAAAATAAAACAGCCTAAAAACTTCTTGGGATCTATATGAAGCCTCCTTAGAATGGAAAACCAAAGTGGTTTTGTAGTTATTGAGATCTTAAACTTCAGACAAAAAATCCTTAAACCTTTATTTGTTAGGGCAAGCGGCGAATTCTAGGGGCAATTTAACTTTGGGGGTGGTAGTGTTACTTCCCTCCCTTCCCTCCCCCCCCCCAAAGTTATAAACCTTCCCAGGACCTATGAGAAGCTGTACATTGTAAAAGAGAATCATATCAGTCCAGCTGTAGCAAGAACAAACAGACAAACAGATAGACATAGGGAGGTTTATTACACGTTAGTACCCAAAGGTTTATTATTCGTTTTTTATAACAACTTTGGGAACTTTTCATTGGTTTGTTTATAAAAGTTTAGTGTTCAAACGTTTCAACCAATAAAAAATGAGTGAATTTTAGCCAGGGAGAGAGAGGACAATGGGCTGTTTATGCGCACTAAGTACCCAAAGTTTTATAATTACATTTTCTTATTCGTTTTTTTTTAACAACTTTGGGAACTTTTCTTAAAATTTCAATGATATATAAGTTTAGTGTTCTAATGTTTCCACCACTAATTATGATCTAAAAAAGGTAAATTTTTGTCAATTTATCGGCCATTGTCTTATCCCTTTATATCTTTTTTTGTTTATATACTTTTTCCTATTTTCCTGACATCAAAAATCCTCTTATTTCTCTCTTACAAACCAGGGTTGCCAGAAAAAAATAATAATTTATGTATTCGTTGGAGATAAATGAAATTAGAAAAATAGCCTAAACCCAAACTTAGATATAAGAATTAAATAGCCCAAAGCCATCCAGGGACCGATAAGAAGCTTTCATAAATTGAAGAACTCAATCAGTTCAGTAGTTATTGAAATATTAAGCTCCAGACAAAAAAAAACCTTACTACTTTATATAATTGAAAATAGATAACTTATAAGCTATATGTTAAATTTTAAAAGCCAGGCGATAATTTGAGTTTTATCAACGCAAAATTTGACAACTTTTTAAAATAAAATCCGGGAAGCTAAATATTGCAAGAAAAAAAATCTTCCAATTTTATGATTTAAAAAAAATTTGTGGATTTTCTTACAAATTATTTGAGGATTTTTTTTATTAAAAAAAGTATTTGTTTATATTTTTATGAACATATTTATACAGAGACATTAAAATAAAAGTTATTATTATTTCTTTGGCAACCATGTTTTCTCTATCAACTAGAGTGTACACTTGGTGTGTGTGTATGTGTCATCTGTCAGCTAGTGCGTGTGTGTGTGGGTTGTCTGCTGTCAGCTGTGTGTGTGTGTGTGTGTGTGTGTGTGTGTGTGGGCTGGGTGTCTTATTTTGTCTGTTTGTTTACATATCGGTGTGTATTTGTATGTGTGTGTATGTGTTCGTATGTGTGTGTGTTTGTATGTATGTGTTGTTTTTTGAGCTCTAAAAGTTATTTCTTTCGTCGACTCAGCATTTAAAATAGTGAAAATTCATGAAAAAAAGTGAAAACAAAAATTTTAACTTGATACTCAGTGTTTGGTACCCAAAGTTTTGTAACTACTATATGTTGGATTAAAAACTTTGGGTACTCCCAAACTAGCATTATATACTGTATATTGATTTTAATTTAATAATATTTTTTTATTATTTTAGTAGAGAGGGAAGGGACATTTGACTGTAAATTACAGTTAGTTCTCAAAGTTTTATTACTTATAACATATCTTATAAATTGGCAAAGATACTTTGGGAACTTTTATAGAATTCCAGTTGTACAAAGTTTTCAACCAATAACTTTTATCAATATTTTTTATTGGGAGACATTTAACTGTAATTTTTTACACTGGTACCCAAAGTTTTTTTTAATTTGTTGGCTCAGATACTTTGGGTACTTTTACAATTAAAAACATACATACTTCCTTTTATTGAGTTTTATCTTTAGAAGGGGTAATTTTGTTTATTATCATTGTGGATCCTATACCTAACCTAAAAATATTGGAAGTGTTTTTAAAGAATAAGACAATGGACGATAAATTATAGTACCACACCCCTTTTTTTTAGATTATACCTAATAAAAATGGTTGATAAGTTAGAACACTGTTAGTTTTTACTGATTATTATTATTATTTAAGATTAAAAAGTACCCATATATAGTATTTATCTAGAGAAAATAGGCTGATATAAAACTTTGGATAGTACCAATATGATTTACAGTCCAATGTCCCCTCCCTCTTTGTATAAATTATATTATTATATCTTCAAAAATTCTGTCCGTTCGTTAGTTGAACATAGTCATACTTATAATAAAGTAACAGGATGTCTGTTTGTTTGTACCAAAGGATCTCGCTTACCGCCGAACTGTGAAGCTTCTTACGATGTAGGGAAGGGTTTTAGCTATTTTAGGTGAGGGTACCTCACCCCCTTTTAAGAGAAAACGCTCCCCCCCCCAACTTTTTAAAACTTCCCCCTTTTCTCTTATGTATTTAGAGGCCTCTAGGGGCGTATCCGTTAGTTTATAATATACTAGCGGCTTCGCCCCTAGCCTCTAGGAGCTGTGTCCCAAGAGGTTTGATCAACCTAATTTTTCGTATTTTAGATTTAAAAAGAAAAAGTAAAAAAAAATTTTGGGGGGGGGAGTATTTTTTATTTTTTGGGGGGGTTGGGGGTGTCCCACCCCCCAAGAAAATAGCTTAAAACCATCACAGAACCAGTAGGTATATTCCCTGAAGAGTAGAGCCCAATCGGTTCAGTGGTTACTGAGATCTTAAGCTTCAGACGGACAGACAGACAGACAGACATCGTTCTACTTTGTATTATAGATATATCCTAATATATAAAGTAGTAAGCTTTTTTTCTGTCTGTGGCGAAGAAACTCGTTGACCGCTGAGCCGATATGGTTCTCCTTTAAAGTGTGAAGCTTCTTATTGGTCCTGAGATGTTTTAGGATAATATACTTTTATGATTAAGTCTGGGTAGGTATGGTCTTTGGCTATTTTTCTACCTTTCCATATATATCACTTCGAATGTAGAGGTCCTAGATAATAGCATATATGTAGTATTGTATTTATATGAAGATTTCTTTTTTTTCTCTCTCTTTCTTTCTCTCTATCATTTTCTTTCTCTTTCAATGTTTTAGAGAGGGGTCAATGGGCTGTTTATTACACTAGTCCCCCAAAGTTTTAAATAATGTTTTCTTATTAGTTAGTTTAACAACTTTGGGGACTAGTGTTATAAACAGCTCATTGACCTTCTCTCTCTCTCTCTCTCTCTCTGATATACAGTAGGTATACATGAAAAAAAAAAAAAAATTATAGATGTAATAAAGCTAAAGAATAAGATAACGTACCTAGTCAAAATAAAACTATAGGTACCAGTGTAATTTACAGTCCAATGCCCCTCCCTCCCCCCAAACCTTTGATATTTAGATTATTGTTAGGTACCTACTGTTACTTTTCTCGGCGTTTTTTTTAAAGATTTCCTACAGCAATAATTTGCTTTCATTCTTCCAACAGTATTCTGATAATTATTTAATAACAAGGTTGACAACGCCCATAAAGCAAAGCTATGAAATGGAAGGACAAACGAACATTAACACTTGTAGATAGTCAGAACTAAATAAGCAGAATATTAACGCAAAAGTACCAACAATATTGTAAGTGAATTTGTTGCAAAACTGCATAAATAGGTGACACTGTTTATGAACATACTTACATTTTTAGGACCTGATTACAGAGAGGCTTTGCTTTTAACATTTTACCTAGTTGTAATAAGAATCAGTATTCAAATAATCAGATGAATAGGATCATTTTAACATACAAAAATTTGTTGTCAAAAAAGTAAAAAATCAGCATGTTTTAATTGGACGTACGGACTTTTTGATAACGTATATAGAGTTGCTGCACTTTCTAAATCGTACCTAACTGTTATAAGAATCATCATGCAAAGTTTAAAATCGATAGGACAATTTTAACCTTTTTAAATTAACGAAAAGAGCTATTATACAAGGGCTTCGATTTTACCAAAAACTTTCGTCTGATTTGTCAAAAGTGAAGCTTTTCTATTATTTGGGTTGGTCCTACCGTAACGGTCAGCTCTTTGCCCTAATTTAGACATGTTAGAATTGTCTTATCGATTTCAAACTTTGCATAAATATTCCTATAACAATTAGGTACAAGTTAGGAAGTGTAGCAACTATATGATCGTTGTCAATACGTCCTTTTTATCAAAATTCGGAATTTTAACTTTTTCCCTTTTTTTTTGTTCTCTCAATATTTCTCAATTCACTTTGACTGTCTGTCCGCCCGTCCGTAATTTTCTCGGCTTCTATCAATATCTATAGATTACTGTTTGTCGGTCCCTACCAAAGACAACCTATTGGTATCCAAAGTTTTATAAACTTTATTATGTAAAGAAGTAAAGTTTTTTTTGGTCTGTTGCTTAAGATATCGATAACTAGAAAAGGAAAACTTCATAAAAATCTTTGTATTTTTTTGTATTTAAGCTTTTGGAGGGTTTCAGGCTATTTTTCTATCCCTTTCTTACCTGTAGATGCTAGCGGCGCAGCCACTAGAAGATATTTTATGAAGGTTTTTAAATTTTATTCCTTTTTTCTCTTTCTTTCTATCTTTTTTTTTATCACCACTAAACATTTGCTCTATAACTCACTTTGTCCGTTTGTCCATCCAGGATTTTTTATGCTTCTATGACGTACTTGTCTTGAAGATGACCCTTATAGTTGAAATAATGGTTGAAACGTTTAGACACTCAACTTAATAATAACAAACAATTAAAATCATTATAATAAAGTAACAGGATGTTTGTTCGTCCGTTTGTTTGTACCGAAGGATCTCACTAACCGCTGAACCGATCGGGTTCTCCTGAACAAGGTAGGTTTTCATAGGTCCCCGGAAGGTTTATAACTTTTTGGGGGGAGGGTACCACCACCCTCCCAAGAGAAATCGCAAAAAAATCAAATTTTTTACGTTTCTCAATTTTATAATGACAGTTCAACGCAACACAGACATATTTCAAATATAAAAAAACACATTTAAAGTGCCACTAGAGTCCTCTAGGGGCGTAGCCGCTAGTTTTAATTAATGTAGGTAGGTAGGTAGGTAAATAAAGTTTGCAAGTCAACGAATAAAAATTATAAATAAAATTTTTTTTTTTTTCTTTTTTTTACACTTAACATATCTTTCTCTCTCTCTCTGTCTCTTTCTTTCCCTCTTTATCTTTCGTTTTCTCTCTCAGTCTCTTTTTCTATATATATATATCTCTCTCTCTATCTATATATAAATATCTATCTACCTATCTATCTCTTTCCCTTCCTCTTTCTCTCTTTCTTTCGCTCTCTTCATTTCCTCTATCTTTCTTTCTCTCTCTCTCTATCTCTCTCTCTCTCTCTCTCTCTCTCTCTCTCTCTCTCTCTCTTCCCATATAGAAGATGTTACCCATGGGAAATAATTGGAACCATTTGTCTTGCTCTACAACAAATTTATATTACAGGGTATGGCTTCCAAACCGATTTAATATCCGCAGGATTAGAACCGGCTCAGTCAGCTATACTATCCGCGGAAAGCTGTCTATAATACGATGCGATAACTAGCTATTCTTCTTGGGAGGGAGGGGGCATTAGACTGTAATTCTTTACATACTTAAAATTTTCTTGGAGATTTTTTTGATTGGCTGGTTCAAACTATAAGTGTCTAAGCTTTAAAATAAATAATTTCAATCTTCAGAGAAGCGTTAATTTTGTCTGGGGTTGAACATTAATTTAAGCAGTGAGGGAGGGGACATTGGGCTGTTTGTTACACTAGTCCCCAAAGTTTTATAACAATGTTTTCTTTTTCGTTGGTTCAACAACTTTATTATAGAATTTTTATTGGTTCTTTAAGTTGAGTCTACAAAGTTACAACCACTAATTGTAATTTACAGAAGGGGTAATTTTGTGTTTCATCATTGGGGAGTGAACATTAATTTATCGTCCATTGTCTTATCCCTTTAGATCCCTGAATTTAACAGCGATAAGGGGTCGATCCGTCACCGATAGCTCTGATCTACAATATACACATACTATGATGATAAACAAAATTGCCCCTTTCTAAACATCAAAATTAAAGGTTGAAAAGTTTGGTAACAGGTAGTACCCAACGAATAATAAAACGTGTTTATAAAACTTTGGGTACCAGTGTAATAAGATGTCCAATGTCCACTCCCTTCTGAAACCAATGATTTTAATTTTAAATATGGAAGGGACCCTGGATTATTATGCTGGTACCCAAAGTTTTATAAACGTGATCCGTCATTTATTGGCCTAAAATCTTTCGGTACTTTTTTTTAGTAGCGAAGCTACTCTATAATTCACTTTGTCCATCCGTCCGTAACGCTATGGGGGAAATAGGATTTACTCAGCTCCTATAAAAGATAGAATGCTGAAACTTTTTGACAACATTTTTATCATTAAGGAGCACAATTAACTATAAAACATCAATGGCGATAGGACCGCTTTTTAGCAGGATTTAGGCTATTTTTATATTTTTCTGCATATCTTCAGTTTAATCCTAACAATTTTTAAGTTCTATTATTAGGATAGGGCGATCCGTCCGTCCGTCTTTTTGTTAATCTAGACATGTTGGAATTCTCCTATTGATTTCAAACTTTGCATCAGGGTGTCGGAGCCGTTTAATTTTGATGCGGCTCCGGCTCCGGCTCCTACCTTAAAATTAAAATATCAATTTTTTTTCTTTATTGAAATTGATAAAATAAAATAAATAATATAAAATATTTTGCTTTTATTTGATTAAAGCTATATAAAAGTAGAAGGATGTGTGTCTATTTGTTAAGTAACAAAAGTTTTTCAGTTTATTATATGGAAATAGACCGTTGCCAAATTATAGTATTACTTTAAAAAATCACTTTTAGCTAATCTGGAGCCGGAGCCGTTTTTAACGAAAAATACGGCTCCGGATCCGGCTCCGGCTCCACCAAAAATGTTGCTGCTCCCGGCTCCGGAACACTGCTTTGCATGATGATAAATAAATATTGTTATTGTTGGTTTGTCCCTCCTTCTGATTTTAGAGCTTTGCTTTAATGTATGTTGTCATCCTTGTTCTATAGAGGAGAGAGAGAGGGGACAATGGGCTGTATATTACACTAGTCCCCAAAGTTTTAAAATACCGTTTTCTTATTAGTTGGGTTATTAACTTTGGGGACTATGGTGAATTTTGATTGGTTGGTTCCTAAACTTGAGTGTACAAACGTTTTTACCACTAATTTTTATCTACAGAAGGGGTAATGTTGTGTATCATCATTAAGGGATGTACATCAATTCATCATCCATTGTCTTATCCCTTAAGGTTCCTGTGTACTACTTCGTTGGATCAATAAATAATATATGGCTTTGAAACCGATTAATATTCGCTGGCTTAGAACCGGTTATAAACATGCTATCCGCATATTATCCGCGGAAAGTTGTCTATAATACGATACGATAATAAAAACACATACAAGGAGAAATATATTTCCAGTATGGCTTTGAAACCGATTAATATCCGCTGGATTAGAACCGGTTCCTTCCGAGCCATACTAAAATATCATGTATAGCATCGTATTACAGACTTTTTTCTATAAATAATTAAATAATAATCGTAAAAACTTTGGGGACTTTTTATGAAAACTTTGGGGTCTTTTATAAAATTATGATTTTTCATTTGACTATCCGTGGAAAGGTGTCTATAATACGATGCTATAAAAAACTATTCCAAACTTTGTAAAAACTTTTATCATTACTTACCTAGGTACCTACCAATTATTTTTTTTATAATAAAGGTCTGTTTGTCTGTCCTTCTGTGTGTCTCTCTGTTGTCTGTCTGTCTGTCTGTTTATCTGTCTGTCTTTGTGTGTCTGTCTATCTGTCTGTACATCCGTCTAACGTTGGCTGCAACGTCTTTTATTTGAGATTTTTTTTATTGTAACTTTTTTGTTTCAAATCCTTTCCTTATAATAAAGTAACAGGATGTGTTAGTATGTTTGTACCGAAGTATCTCGTTACCCACTGAATTGATCGGGTTCAGGGTAGGTTTATAACTATTTTGGGGGAGGGTACCACCACCCTCCCTAAAGGAATCAAGAAAAATAAAGGTTTTATTTTGCCTGAAACTGAAGACTTATATGATTGATTTCTTTATTTTTAAAGCTTTTTCTTACCCCTTTTAAATTTATTTTCGGTGGTTAGTGGAACCCTTCCAAAATATTTATAAACCTTCCCAGGAACCTTGAGAAGCTACACTGTAAAGGAGAACCATATCGGTTCGGCGGTTAGCGAGATCCTTAGGTACAGACATTCTGTTTGTTACTTATACCTAAATAAAAATATGAGGAATAGTCCCTTTCGTGGCAGCGATTCGTCGTATTTTTAAAATGGCTTTTTAAAGGTTATTTTAGGTTAGGTTATATTGGGTTAGGTGATTGCCCCACAGGGTTAGGCAATTGGCCCCGCAGGGTTAGAGCCCCCCCCCCATGTGAAAAATTTGAAGAATCGCCCCTTAAGGTGTGTTGCCTCGAAAGGGACTATACCCAAAATATGGAAACAAAAGCAGTTACCTAAAATGTTGTTAATTATACAATAAAAATGTTTTCAAAACCGAAACTTTTCTATATTTAGGGTCGGTCCGTCCATATGTTAATTTAGGCATATTAGAATTATCGATTTAGAAAGCGTAGTAAATCTATAATTATTAACAGAATGTCCGTACGCTCATTTTAAACATGATTGATTTATCTGATTTTTGGTATACTGATTCCTGCGAAAACAAAGTACAATATTATAAGCAAAGCAACTCTATAATTAAGTTCTAAACATGTAAGTATGTCCTTAAACAATATCCTGTATTTAAGCAGTTTTACAACAAAGTCACTTATAATTTTGCTCCGACTGTTAAACATTTATATTCTGATTATTTAGTTTTGACTCTTTACAAGTGTTAATGTTCGTTTGTCCTACTGTTTCAGAGCTTCGCTTTTATGGATGTTATCATCCTTGTTAAAATGTCCATTAGTTGATACTCTAAAGAAAAACTACTCCTAATGAGTCAAAATAGAGTTAAAAATATTGAAACAAGGATGGCAACATCCATAAAAGCGAAGCTCTGAGACGGTAGTACAAACGAACATTAACTCTCGTAGAGTGTCAGAACTGAATAATCAGAATAAAAATGTAAAACATACTACATGTTTAGTACTTGATTATAGAGATGCTTCGCTTACAACATTGTACTTTGTTGTCCCATGAATCAGTATTTAAAAAATCAGATCAATCGGATTATTTTATTTCATAAAAGGGGGTTTTGTTGTTAAAAAAGTTAAAAAATCAACATGTTTAAAATGGACGTACGGACATTCTGGTAATAATTATAGAGTTGCTATGCTTTCTAAATCGTACCTAAGTACTACAGGAATCACCATGCAAAGTTTAAAATCGATAGGACAATTCTAACATGCTTAAATTAATGTAAAAAGAAAGCTATCCGTTCCCGACATACGGACGGACGGACGGACCGACCCTAGTTATATAAACGCTTCGCTTTTAAAAAGGTATTTTTAAAAAACCCGAGTTTTGAAGCAACCCATCAAAATCAAATAAAAGTCCCCAAAGTTGTTAAGCCAACGAATAAGAAAACTTTATTATAAGACTTTGAGGACTAGTGTAATAAACAGCCCATTGTCCCCTCTCTCTCTATTAAAATTGTTAAATGTGTAAAGTAATAGGATATCTGTTTGTCAACCCTGCACATTCCATTTTAATTTTTAAAAAGAACAAAGGAAATATAAGCCCTGCGAGATCATAAGCTACAGACAGTGAATTATCCTGTTTCTTTTATACAGGAATTTTTCTCATTTTTAAAACAGGTTAGAATTGTCCTGTCTAATCCAAGCTTTGCATGGTGATTCCTGTAGTAGTTAGGTACAATTTAGAAAGCGTAACAATTCTCTAATCGTTTCCAGAATGTCCGTATGTCCATCTTAAACATGTGGATTTTTTGCAACAAATTTTTATGTGATAAAATTATCCGATTGATCTGATTTTTGGAATACTGATTCCTAGGATAACAAAGTACAATGTTAATAGCGAAGCATCTCTATAATCAAGTCCTAAAAATGTAAGTATGTCCTTTAACAATATCCTGTATTTAAGCAGTTTTTCAACAAATTCACTTACAATTTGTTTTGATTTTATACATCTAAATTCTGATTATTTAATTCTAATACTCTACAAGTGTTAATGTTCGTTTGTCCTACCGTTTCAGATCTTCGTTTTTATGGATGTTGTCATCCTTGTTCTAATTCACTGACAGACATAAAGACATCATGTTACTTTTGTAAAAGGATTTTTGGATCATGGAAAGAAAACGAAGTAGCGGGTTTCGTCGTATATTCACAGAAGCTTTTCTCCTATTTCTAGCCACTGCGGGGAACTCCAACCCTGCAGGGTAATTAAATTATTAACATTTACCTAACCTAACCTTAAATAACCTATAAAAAGTTACTGTGAAAGTGAAAACACGACGAAACCCGCTACTTCGTTTTCTTTCTATGATCCGAATATTTTTCTCATTTTTAGACAAACAAAAAACATTTTGTTACTTTTATATAAGGATATTTGGATCATGAAAACAGGAAACGAAGTAGCGAGTTTTGTCGTATATTCACATTAGCTTTTCTCCTATTGCCTAACCATGCGGGGCAATCATTAACATTTACCCAACCTAAAATAACCTATTAAAAGTTACCGTGAAAATAGGACATGAAAAGAGACAGAATAACATTCTTTTACTTTTATATAAGAATTTTTTTCTCATTTCTTTCCTTTTCTAAAAGGATATTTTTCTCATTTATAGTACACAAAGATGGCAGGCAGACATACATAAATAAAGACAGACAACCTGTTATTTTTTCCATAATTTTCAGATAAAAATGAAATAAAAAGAATGAGGAACTGATCTTCAAAAATAAAATTCAGGGAACACTTTTCGAAAATCGTATTATAGACAGCTTTCCGCGGACTTTATGCGGATAATATGGCTGAGAACCGGTTCCAATCCAGCGGATGTTAATCGGTTTCATAAAATCTAGGATCTTAAGGGATAAGACAATGGGTAATACAATTGATCCCAAATTATAAAAAAACAAAATTACCCCTTTCTGTAAATCAAAAGGTTTAGGACGTTAAGTACCCAAAGTTTTTGAGTCAACAATAAAACTCCACTTAAATGGTAAAGATAAAACTTTGGGTACCTGAGCTGGATCTTTAAATTATTTTAGTGGTGAGCAAGATCGGGGTGAGCCAACTTTCCACCAAAGAGAACACAGCATTTTATGAAATGCCGCGCTGTGATTGGCCGAAATTCGGCGCATCCCGATCTGGCTCACCACTAAAATGATTTAGAGATCCAGCTCTGGAGATTTTAATTAATTCATCGAAGAAGGATTTACAATGAAAAGTGTTCTTTTTAGAAAATAATTAATAGCTACCTAGTAGATTGCTAGGTACCTAGTAAATTACTACCTAAATACCTACCTAGTGAAAAGAAAATGTCAGCCTCTGTAAAATGAATGATCAGAATCCATCAGAATCTTTATAAATCAGGTATTTCTTATTTGACTTTGTCCATCTTTCTTCCTCTCTCTCTCTCTCTCTGTCTATCTATCTATCTCTCTCTATCTATCTTTCTTTCTTTCTATCTATCTATCTATCTCAGGGGTGTATATTCTGCACAAGATTTATTTTTTTTCCCCTGCTACAAAATTTTTTATTTTTTTTCCCCCCTAGATTTTTCTGAAAAAGTAGGGGGGGAAATAGAAAAATATTTGAAGAACTCTATATTTTATTTATTTTATCCCTCCTACCACACATTTTTTTAGTTTTTTTAACCAAGGAGGGGGGCGAAATGGAAAAAATGTTTTCAGTTTTCTTAATTTTTACATTTTTTTTCCCTCCAACCACTTATTTTTTATTTTTTTCCCCCCCCCCTGAGCAGGGGATCCCATGCAGAATATACACCCCTGATCTATCTATCTATCTTTCTCTATCTATCTATGAATCTATATCTCTTTCTTTCTCTCTATCTCTAGATCTCTCTATCTATCTATCTATCTTTCTCCCTATCTATCTCTCTCTCTCTTCCTATCTATCTTTCTTTCTCTATCTATCTATCTATCTCCCTATCTATCTATCTATATCTCTCCATCTAACTATCTATCTAACTATCTCCCTATCTATCTATCTTTCTCTCTGTCTCTTTCTCTCTATCAATCTATATCTATCTATCTATGAATCTATATCTCTCTCCCTCTATCTATCTACCTCCCTCCCTATCTTTCTTTCTCTATCTATCTATCTATCTATCTCTCTCCCTATCTATCTATGCATCTAAATCTCTCTCCCTATCTATCTATCTTTCTCTCTGTCTCTTTCTCTCTATCAATCTATATCTATCTATCTATGAATCTATATCTCTCTCCCTCTATCTATCAATTTATCTTTCTCTCTGTCTCTTTCTCTCTATCAATGCAATTTTCTCGGCTGCTATTAAAGATTGACGGCTGAAATTTCTTGTGAAGATTCCCTGTATCAATGAACATCCAGTGTATAATTTACTTTGTCCGTCAGTCTGTCGGTCATGCTTAAAAAGACATCAAAAATATTTTTTTATTATTTTTTTCAAAGGTTTCGTGATTTCTATGTATTATCGCATTTTTATCAACTGAACATCTTCTATATAATTCATATCGTCTGCTTGTCTTTTCATAAATATTTTTTGTTTCGCTACTTATAGATGTTGTCATTCTTGTTTTTCAGAAATAGAGAGCCGTGTTTTTGGTTTGGTCGGGACCCTTGAAATATCTCAAGGAAAATATTTAGATTCATAACGTTTTGGGTACCAGTTTATATAAAACTTTGGGTATCAGTTTATTAAACCTTTCAATAGTTTTTTTCAATGGTTTTTATTTAGATCTTTGAACAAAAAAATCTTCGAATTTATTTTTTGAAATCTTTGAATTTTTAAAAAAAAATCTTCGAGTTCTTTTCAAAATGTCGTAAAAAATGTGAATCTATCGGAAGCTGATATTGGTAATACAATTTACTTAATTCATTAAAATCCAAGGAGGGAGTGGAAAATGGGCGGTTAATTACACTAGTCCCCAAAGTTGTATAACAACGCATTCTTATTTGTTTGCTTAAAAACTTTGGCAACTTTTATCGAATGTTGATAGGTATAGTTCAGTAAGTTGAGTGTCGAAATGTTTTAACCACACTATTTGTAATCTACACAAGGGGTATAGTAATTTTATGTATCATCATTGGGGATGTAGATCGATTGATTGGCCATTGGCTTATCACTTTAGATCCCTTCTTTTTTTATTGCAATTCTTAAATAAAAAAAATAATTTTTACAAAAATTATTGTTCTTGAAAAATTAAGATATCTAAAAGGATAAGACAATGGCTCATAAATTCATGTACCTACCCAATGATGATGCACATAATTACCCCTTGTGTAGATTACAATTAGTGGTTGAAACGTTTGGACACTGAAATTAAATGTACCAACCAATCAAAATTCGATAAAAGTACCCAAAGTTGTTGAGCCAATGAATAAGAAACTTTGGGGACTAGTGTAATAAACAGCCCAATGTCCCCTCCCTCCCTGTGATAGATTACTGAGATATTTAGGTTCAGGATTATCTGGTCTCATTGGGGAAAAACAATATGAAATACTACTTAAAAATTAAAAAGGATGACAACATCCATAAAAGCGAAGCACTGAAACATTAGGACAAACAATCATTAACACTAGTAGAGTGTCAGAACTGAATTAGCAGAAGAGACAAAAAGATATTCTTTTGAAAAACTGCTTAAATACAGGATAATGTTTAAGGACATACTTACAGTTTTAGGACTTGTCTTCTATAGAGATGCTTCGCTATTAACATTGTACGTTGTTGTCCTAGGAATCAGTATTCCAAAAATCAGATTATTTATCACATAAAAATGTGTTGTTTAAAAAGTTTAAAAACAACATGTTTAAAATGGACGTAGAGACATTCCGGACGGACGGACGTACTGATTCTAATTATATAAAAGCTTCGCTTTTAATATTCTCTAAAATTTAGAGGGGAAGGGGACATTTGACTGGTTTTAAAAACACGTTTTTGTATTTGTAGGCTTCAAAAAAATAATTAATGTTGAAAAAAATTTTCCAAGAAAAAGGGGAAAAATCTTCCAATTTTTAAAATTTCTTCCGTTGTTAGGTATTAATGTTTTAAAAACATTGAGAGAAATATATTGACAGAGGATTATCCGCTGGATTAGAACCGGTTCTCGGCAGTAATGGAAAATCATGAATCCGCTTTGAACGCAACTGAATATTTGTATGACTCTAGCAGGATGGCAGACCTGGAGGCAGTCTTGGCTGATGTCAGCTACCTAATGGCCATGGAGAAGTCCAAGTGCACACCAGCAGCCAGGTAAATACTTTGGGTACTTATTTTAACTTTGGGTACTACCTGATGTCAGCTACCTCATGGCAATGGAGAAGTCCAAGTGCACACCAGCAGCCAGGTAAATAAATTTGGGTACTTATTCAACTTTTATAATAACGTTTTATTTTTGTTGGTTTACCTCACAACTATTGGGATTTGATTGTTTGATTCCTAAAGTTGAGTGTTCAAACGTTTCAACCACTAATTGTAATCTACAAAAGGTGTAACTTTGTACCTATATCATCATTGGGGATGTACATCAATTCATTGGCCATTACCTTATCCCTTTAGATCCCTGTCCATAACTCAATAATAAACAAGGATGGCAACAAGTAGTGAAGCACAATAAACATGGATGGGAAAACGGTCAAGTAGATTAAAAGAGTTAAATTGGAGAAATAATCACAATCACCTTTTTTCTTTTTTGGGGGGGGGGTATAATTTAGGACTTATGAGAAGCTACATTGTAAAGGAGAATCATATTGGTCCAGTGTTAATCGAGATCCTTTAGTACAAACAGACATCCTGTTGCTTTTATATGAGGTTGGCGTATGAAATAACTGATGTAAAACTTGGCAGGCAAGGACTATTGGACTGTAAATTACACTGGTACCCAAAGCATTTTTTAATCCCGGAATCTTAATCGTTAGCTTAAAACTTTGGGTACTCAATTTTTAATGATTGGTTCTTAATAATAGTTTTAATATACTAGGGATTATTTTGTTTTTCTTCATTGCGGAATTACATGAATTTATTTTTTATTGTCTTATCCCTTAAGATCCCTGGTCCCCAAAGTTTTTTTTAATCTTTTTTTTATTTTTAGAGCGAGTAAGAAGATCTCTCTTCCTGACCCGAGTGTGCGCAGTGTTATGATCAAATATTTGGAGAAAAATGGTAAGTTTGGTCTGTCCGTCTGACTGTCTGTCTGTCTTTCTGTTTTTATGTCTGTCTGTCCGTCTTTTGTCTGTCTGTGCGCAGTGATATGATCAAATATTTGGAGAAAAATGGTAAGTTTGAGTCTGTCCGTCTGACTGTCTGTCTGTCTTTCTGTTTTTATGTCTGTCTGTCTTTTTTTCTGTCCATCTAATTGTCTGTCTGTCCGTCTGCCTGTCTGACATTTTGTCAGTCTTTATGTATGTCCTTCTGTCCGTCTGTCTGTATGTCTGTATCCATTTGTTATTCCGTCTGTCCAATCCATCTATCTGTCCGAACGTCAGATATTTTTTTGGTTTTGGAGTGGTCGTCTTGAAAATGGTAAGTTTGGTCTTTTCCGTCTGGCTCTCTGTCTGTCCGTCTGTTAGAACTTCTGCCCATTTGTCTGTTCTTTTTGCTGTTCTTCTGTTTGTCTGTCTGTCCTTCCGTCTGTCTGTTTGTCCGTCTGTCTGTCTGTTTTTCCGTCCAACTGTTTGTTTGTCCATCTGTACGACCTTCTGTCTATCCCTCTGTCTGTCTGTCTGTCCGTACGTCTGTTTGTATGTCTGTCTGTTTGTGTGTCCGTCTGTTTGTTTAACTGATTGTTGTCTGTTGTCTGTTTGTCTGGCTGTCTTTCCGTCTGTCTGTTCGTCTGTCTGTCCTTCTGTCTGTTTGTAAGTCCGTCTGTCTGTCTCACCGTCTGTCCGTCAGTATTAAAAAATATTTAAGGGGTACTTAGGTACCTACTGAAAATATTTTTTCCATTTCTTTTTACCTGAGGGGGGAAGGATGAAATATTTTGTAGCCGGGGGAAAAAATGAATCTTGTGCAGAATATAATGTTAAATATTAAATGTTCATTTGTCCAACCATCTGATTTGTTCAGCTGTATTTATACTTGTTTACTGTCGTTCTCAAAAATTTATAAATTGCCATTTATCAAATTGTAATTAAACAGGTTTCCGCGAATATTAAAATGCAAACCTATAAGATTAAATCTAGTTTTGTTAGCCCGGGATTTCGATCTGTCGGGTATTTATTTTCTTATTTGTCTACTATAAAAAGATATACATGATTTTTTAGTATAACTGAAAACCGGTTTTAACCAGCGGATATTGATCGGTTTCTAAGAAAACATACTGGAAAATATCCTATATATTTTTTAGGGTTGGGCCGGATACTTTTTTGGCCAGATATCCGGCTGATTTATAATGCCTGGTATCCGGTTCCGGCCAAATATCTGGTTAACGTTCGATATCCGGCAACTTACCGGATATCCGGCATTAAAAATAAGCTAGATATCCGGTATCCGGATAGTTTCAACATCCTGTATCCGGGCGGATATTGAAAAGGGCCAGATACCCTACCGGATATTCGGCCAAACCGGATACTCGGCCCAATCCTAATCCTTTTTTTTCCTAGGTGAATTGTCGTTTGATAAAATATTTAGTCAGAAGTTGGGATTTCTACTCTTCAAGGTTCCTTCATTTGCTCAATAGTGCCCCTAGAGGCCTTGTTTTGGATTGGTTTGGGGAAGGGATTTCTCCCTTGAGGTTGGTGGTACCCTCCCCCAAAATAAATGTAAAATTACTCCACAGGGGCTATAAGAAGCTACACTGTAAAGGAGAACCATATCGGTTCAGCAGTTAGTAAGATCCTTAGTCCCCAAAGTTTTATAATAATGTTTCCTTTTTCATTGACTTAACAACTTTGGGGACATTTGTTGAATTTTGATTGATTGGTTCATTAAGTGGAGTATATAAATGTTACTATTTGTTTTGGTGTATCTTTATTGGGAATTTACATAAATTTATCCGTAATATTGTCTTTTCCATTTAGATCCGTGGCGAGCACCCCAATTATTTTATTATGATAAACAAAATTAACCCTGGTAGAAACTACTAACCTGATAGTAAACTAGGTACCAAAAGTACACTATAGAGTACCCAAAGTACACTATAGAGTACCCAAAGTACACTAGAGTACCCAAAGTACACTATAGAGTACCCAAAGTACATTAGAGTACCCAAAGTATACTAGAGTATCCAAAGTACACTATAAAGTACCAAAAGTACTTTAGAGTACCCAAAGTACACTAGAGTACCCAAAGTACATTAGAGTACCCAAAGTACTTTAGAGTACCCGAAGTACACTAAAGGGGTAGTTCCACGAAATGCATTTGAACTTAATTTTGTGAACCGCATAATTTTTCCTGATTGATTGGTTAAACTACATTTATATGGCATGTATTTGAAAGAATTTTAATTTTCTACCACGTATTTTTTAAAATATCAAGACTTGAAAATCGTTTTTTTAAATTGCATATATCACAAAAAGACGATTTTCAAGTCTTGATACTTTAAAAACTACGTGGTAGAAAATTGAAATTCTTTCAAATATGCCATTTAAATGTAGTTCAACCCAATAACTAGGACAAACTATGCGGTTCACTAAATTAAGTTCAAATGCATTTCGTGCAACTATCCCTTACCCAAAGTACACTAGATTACCCAAAGTACACTATAGAGTACTCAAAGTACACTAGAGTACCCAATGTACACTATAAAGTACCCAAAGTACCCAAAGAATTGAGCATATGATGTTGAATACTAGGAATACTGCCTCCATGTTTCAACAGAACAGGTCCCACAGTTCTCTTTCTACGAAGAAATAAAAAAGTTTGAAAAGGTGATTCATTGATTGATTAGCCATACCTGGTGTTTTAGCGAAGCTTTTCTATAATTAGGGCCAGTCCGTCCGTCAGTACGTAAGGGTGAGCTCTTTTCGTTAATTTGAGCATGTTAGAATAGTCCTATCGATGTCAAATTTTGCATGATGATACCTGTAGTAGTTAGGTATGATTTAGAAAGCGTAGCAACTCTATATTCGTTACCAGAATGTCCGTACGTCAGTTTTAAATGTGTTGATTTTGAACTTTTGATCAGTTGATCTGATTTTTTTAAATACCGATTATTATGTTATTTGCGAAGAAGCATCTCCAGGATTAAGTCCTAAAAATGTAAGTATGTCCTTAAACAGTATCCTCTATTCAAGCAGTTAATCAACAAATTTACATACATTTATATTCTGATTATTCAGTTCTGACACTCTACAAGTGTTTTAGAGTTATTAAATCAACATTCTTTATCCATAAAAGTAAAGCTCTAAAATGGTAGGAAAAAGGAAAATTAACCCTTGCAGAGAGCCAGAACTGAATAAGCAGAATACAAAAGTATAAAAGGCGAAACAAAGTTTTAAGTAAATTTGTTGAAAAAATGCTTAAATACAGGTCATACTTGAGCCGCCAGCCGTTAGCCGTTACTTTTCCAACTTTTTGTTCGATTTAGGGAAAATATATTTACCAAGGATTACTCATGCAAAATTTCAGATAGAAATTCTAATTCTAAGTGCCATTTATACATTGATTACGAGATGGTTGCATTAACCCCCCCCCCCCCTTTTCACTTTTATCTATCGATCCATTTCTTTACCTATCTTTTTCGGTATTTATCTATTTTTTATCCATCTACCTTTAATCTATATGTTTATTTATTTATCAATCTATTTATCTATCTGTGTCTCCTCCTCTATCTAACTAACTATTTATCTATCTATCCTAGCTGGACTGTATAGAGGAGAGAAAGAAGAAGGGGAGAGAGATCTATGATCAGTTTATAATGAGAGAACTATTGGCCAATTCAGGAAACAACAAAACAGCTAATTTTTCCCACGACATTGCAAATATTCCCACGGCATGGCAAATTTTCCCACGACTTTGCAAATTTTTCCACGACATTGCAAATATTCCCACGATAATTTTGATTATAATTTATAATGAGATAACTATTGGCCAATTCAGGAAACAACAAAAACAGCTGTGTTTTTTGAGTACCCAAAGTTTTATAGATGCTACCCAAAGTTTTATGAATGGGTACCCAAAGTTTTATAAACTGGTACCCAAAGTTTTATAAACTGGTACCCAAAGTTTTATAATGGCCGAAAAAGTTTTAAGGCTTAAAAACAGCAGTAGAACAATAATATTCACTAAATAATATAATTATATAATTTTTTTGTCTATGGTTCTATTCAATAAGGAATACACATATTTAGTGAATATTATCGTCCTACTACTGTTTTTAAGCCTTAAAACTCACACCTTTACGGAATTTTAGCAAAAAACTACCTCCCCCTTGATGTACATTTCCAATGATAATAAACAAAATCACCCCCGTATATTGACCAGCTGTTTTATTGTTCCAATATTCAGATCTTTATTCCAAGGAAGCGGCAGAAATTGTCAACAAAAAATTTCATGAAAATTCAAATATTCCAGGAAAAAAATAATTTTATTTTCTGCTGATTTAGAACCGGTTCTCAGTCAATCTCTGAGAAATCATGTATAGCATCGTATTACAGAAAATTTTCCGCGGATGTTAAATTAAAAATCATAGAATCAATAGTACGGCCCCTCTGGATTAACAAAACTGGTTCAAATCTTATAATTTTTTACTATAATATCCGCGTTAAGCTGTTTATAATATGATGCTATAATAACTCTTCTAATACGACTTTGATATCCCCTGGATTAGAACCGGCTCCTTCTGCAAGCCTTACTGAAAAATCATGTATAGCATCGTATTACAGGCTATATTTTCCACGAATATTAAAACAAAAATCATGAAATTAATACCAGTTTTGTTAGCCTCGAGAGGCCGAAGGCTTGTGTTAATCATATAATTTTTCATTTTACAGATGCTGTCATACAGAGAGGGAGGGGACATTGGACTGTAAATAAATTATACTTGTACCCAAAGTTTTATAAACATTTATCTCATTTTGGTGTCTTAAATACTTTGGGAACTTTTATAAAATCTTTATGGGTTGCTCAGTGTCCAAACTTTTCAACCAAAATCTTTGTGATCAATCGTAATTTATTGTCCATTGTCTTATCCCTTTAGAATGGCAGCTTGTTGTATTAGCTATCCTTATAATAAAGTAACAGGATGTGTGTTTGTCTGTCTGTACCAAAGCATCTCGCTAACCGCTGAATCGGTTGGGTTCTCCTCAACAGGGTAGATTCTCATAGGTCTTGGGAAGGTCTATTACTATTTTGGGGGAGGGTACCATCATCCTCCCAAATTTTTTATTTACTAAATTTCTTTTTAGATCCAAAATTAAAAAAATGGGTTATTGATATCCACTCCCTCCTCTATAAGTGCCCCTAGAAGCCTCTAGGGGCGTAGCCGCTAGTTTGTATATAAAATAAAATTATTAAAACTTTTAGAAAATTTGTTTGAGCCTTACATAGAAGAAATTCTGTCGTATCTCAGGAATTTATACAAACAACTGTTTCAGAGATTTTAATGGAAAGTTTAGGGGTGAAGGAGGCATTTTAGCAACTTTAACCTTTTCTTCACTTTTGTAGATCTTTTTGAAACGATTATTTCATTAATTATGCACCATCCGCCTCTGGTCGATCGTTTTTCCCAGAAGGCGTGATTTTTTAGTATACCCACATAATTTTGTGGGGTTTCCCAAGGTTCAACTTCAGTGTCTAAACCATAATTAAGAGGGTAATTTTTAAATTTGGGTGTTGGGTTGTAATCAAATGCTTTTATTAAGTAAAACTGTTCTTAATTATGGAACATTTTTACATATATATATATACATTTGGTTATAATTGATGACTATGAGAATACTTTGACGTAATCAGAGCATTTGACTTCAACCCAACTTTATAGAATTACGAGAAAAAAATGACCCTCTTTTATTGTTGTATTGACTATAGTGTTTTCATACATAGAGATACAACTATAGTATAGTATTGTTGTATTGACTATAGTGTTTTCATGTATAGAGATACAACTATAGTATAGTATTGTTGTATTGACTATAGTGTTTTCATGTATAGAGATACAACTATAGTATAGTATTGTTGTATTGACTATAGTGTTTTCATGTATAGAGATACAACTATAGTATAGTATTGTTGTATTGACTATAGTGTTTTCATGTATAGAGATACAACTATAGTATAGTATTGTTGTATTGACTATAGTGTTTTCATGTATAGAGATACAACTATAGTATAGTATTGTTGTATTGACTATAGTGTTTTCATGTATAGAGATACAACTATAGTATAGTATTGTTGTATTGACTATAGTGTTTTCATGTATAGAGATACAACTATAGTATAGTATTGTTGTATTGACTATAGTGTTTTCATGTATAGAGATATAACCATAGTATAGTACTGCTGAAGTGCGAAGCTTATGGTTAATTTAGGCATGTTAGCATTGTCCTATCTATTTCAAACTTTGTTATTATGATGAACCCTTAACAAGTGAGTACAATGGAGAAGGCACGTAGAGACTCGGTTTAATTGAATTTTGATTTTAGTCCACAAAAGGGACAATTTGTTTATTATCATTAAGGTTGTGTATCAATTTATCGTCCATTGTCTTATCTCTGAGAGTTGTTGTATAAATTTTAAAAAATTTAGAAATCATGTTTTTCCAAAATTTTTAGAGAGTGAAAAATTTACAAGGTATGTTTTTATCTTTTTTTTAATAGCGAAGCTACTTTTTAATTCACACTCTCTG
Organism: Acartia tonsa; assembly: GCF_053477335.1. Classification (NCBI taxonomy): domain Eukaryota; kingdom Metazoa; phylum Arthropoda; class Copepoda; order Calanoida; family Acartiidae; genus Acartia; species Acartia tonsa. Next base: position 2,813,341 of record NC_137274.1, on the reverse strand, counting down.
TCCGTCAGTCACTCTATCAGTTAGATATAACAAAGTAACCTGAGAAAGGTTTCGTGATTCTTGATGTTAACAAATGGTCTTTAAATATAGACCCCTGTAGATAGATAGATTAATTCTTTTGTTTAGGTTCTGTCAATGGAAAAATTTAGAATTGAACATAAGTTTGAGCATGAACGACTTTTCAGGAAAATCAAAATTATTTTTTAGTGAAAATTTGAGGATAAAAAACAGTTTACTGACTGCTTATCTTTTAAAAAAGTAACAGATCACATTTACCGCTTCTTTACTTTTGATATAAGTCATGGGAAGGTTTGTGACTATTTTATTTTTGGAGAGGATTGATAATTTCCCCATGGTTTTGCAGATTTTCTCACAATATTGCAAATATTCCCACGTTATTGCAGATTTTCTCACAATATTGCAATTTTTCCTACTGCATTGCAAATGTTCCCACGTTATTGAAGATTTTCTCACAATATTGCAAATATTCTCATGGTATTGCAAATTTTCTCACTGTATTGCAATTTTTCTCTAGTGATTGGATATATTCCTATGGTATTGTAAATATCCCCACGGCGTTGCATATTTTATCACAATATTGCAAATATTCTCACGATATCGCAGATTTTCCCACGGTATTGCAAAAATTCCCACATTAATTTTGATTTGTTTAAACAGTTCACCGAATAATTGGCCGGGGTGGTTTTGGTGAGGTGTATGGGTGTAGGAAAGCGGATACGGGTAAAATGTACGCCATGAAGGTAAGTCCTCTGTAACCTATGGATATCCGCTGGATTGGAACCGGTTCTCAGCCATGCTATCCGCATGATATCCGCGGATAGCTGTCTATAATACGGAGGGAAAAATAATTATAAAACTCAGGGATCTAAAGGGATAAGACAATGACCGATAAATTTATATACATCCCCAAAGATGATACACAAAGTTACCCCTTCTATTCATCTACATTTTCCAGTACCTACCTATTTCTCTATATTTTCCACAATCTACCTTCCCATCTTTGCAACTATTTATCTATCTATCTCACTATATATTCATCTATTTTTTATCTATATCTTCTACTATCTATCTATCTTAATATCTATCCTAGTATAATGATCCTACTATTCACTAATCTTATCTATCTTTCCTACTATCTATCTATCATTTTCACTACCTAGGCATATCTATCTTTCCTACTATCTATCTATCATTTCCACTACCTAGGCATATCTATCTTTCTTACTACCAATCTTATCCATCATTTCCATTAGGTATCTATCTCTCTATCTATCTTTCCTACAATCTATCCATTTATCTTTCTCACTCTCAATCTATCTACTTATTAAGTGTTTGGACAAGAAACGTATAAAGATGAAGCAAGGAGAAACTCTGGCTCTTAATGAGAGGATTATGCTTAGCCTTGTATCTACAGGAACATATTACAAATATTATTAGATAGACAGACATATAGACAGACAGACAGATAGACAGCAAATGTATAGACAGACAGACCGATAGACAGACAGATAGATAGACAGTACAGACAAACAGATGGACAGACAGATAGACAAACAGAAAGCTTAGCCTTGTGTTTACAGGAACTATATCAAACATTATCATACAGACAGATAGCTTAGGCAGAGAGACAGATAGACTAATGGAAAGAAGGACAGATAGACAGACAGACAGACAGGATGCATAGCCATTTTTTTATAAAACATTCATTAGAATAAAGATATACAGATAGAAAGACAGACAGAATTATAGACAGACATATAGACAAACAGAAGCCTTGTGTTTACAGGAACTATAACAAACATTAGTGCATAGACAGATAGATATACAGACAGATAGATATACAGATAGACAGACATACATTTGAATAAATTTGTAATTGTGTTGTCAGGACATGATTGTCCCTTCATTGTATGCATGACTTATGCTTTCCACACGAGTGACAAACTCTGTTTTATTCTTGACCTTATGAATGGCGGTGACCTACACTACCATCTTTCCCAGGTTAGTTCCCACGGTCGACATTTTTTTCCCTACATTATACATTTTTTCCCACGGTCTACATTTATTCCCATGGTCTGCATGACTTATGCTTTCCACACGAGTGACAAACTCTGTTTTATTCTTGACCTTATGAATGGCGGTGACCTACACTACCATCTTTCCCAGGTTAGTTCCCACGGTCGACATTTTTTTCCCTACATTATACATTTTTTCCCACGGTCTACATTTATTCCCATGGTCTGCATGACTTATGCTTTCCACACAAGTGACAAACTCTGTTTTATTCTTGACCTTATGAATGGGGGTGACCTACACTACCATCTTTCCCAGGTTATTTCCCACGGTCTACATTTTTTCCGTCACGGTCTAGATTTTTCTCCCACGGTCTACATTTTTTCCCACGGTCTACATTTTCCCCCACGGTCTACATTTTTTTTGTACAGTCTACATTTTTTTCTCCTTCGTTCTACATTTTTTTCTCCCTCATTCTACATTTTTTTCCCCACAGTCTACATTTTTTCCCATGGTCCACACATTTTCCCTCAAGGTTGACACTTTTTTCCCATGGTCGACACTTTTTCCCAAGATCCACATTTTTTTCCCCATTGTCTATTTTTCCAGTTTTTTTTTGGTTATCAAAAAATTGTTTTGAAGAAAATTACCAAAATTTGTACTTGTCTCTATACATATTTTCATTATTGCTTTAAAACTGAATAATTAATATCCGCTGGATTAGAACTGGTTCTCAGCCATACTGAAAATTCATGTAAAGCTTTGCATTGCAGACAATTTTCCACGAATATCAAAATAAAATCATGAGAAAAAAAACAGTGCTGTAGTGTTGTTATCCCAGGTCTGAAACCCTTTGGTGTTTAAAAAACTGGTTTTAACCTTATCATTTTTCATACTACTATCCACGGAAAGCTGTTTATAAAACGATAAACAACTATTATAATGTATTATCTTAGCATGGAGTATTCAACGAACAAGACATGAAGTTTTATGCTGCTGAAGTTATCCTTGGCCTTCAACACATGCACAAAAGGTAATTTTCTTTTTTGCGCGCGCTTTTTTTGCACATTTTTGCGCGCTTTTTCCCTACTTGTTTAGGAATGAGATAGAATCCAGAGATAGAGGGGACTTTGGGTTGTTTAACTAGTCCCCAAAGTTTTATATTAACGTTTTCTTATTTGTTGAAAGACCCAAACGTTTCAACCACTAATAGTAATCTACAGAAGGGTAATTTTGTGTATCATTATTAGGGATGTATTTTTCTTTATTGTGCACTTTGCTAAAAGCAAAGCTTTTCTATAATTAGGGTCAGTCTTTCCGTCCTTAACGGTTAGCCCTGTTTGTTAATTTTGACAAGTTAAAATCGATGTCAAACTTGTTATGTTGATTCCTGTAACATTTAGGTTCAATTTAGAAAGCGTAGCCACTCTATAATCATTAACTAAAAGTCAGTACTTCCATTTGAAACATGTTGATTGTTAACCTTTTTGGCAAAAATATTTTATGTGATAGAATTATCTTATTCATCTGATTTTCAAAATACTGATTCCTATTACAACAAGGTAGGTATAATGTTATAGATCCAAACTTACTCAATAATCCCCTTCTTACACAACCAGGGGAAGTTGCGTGAATGTATTCAAATGTATTCACTGAGCTACGACGCCCCTATATTCCCATCAATAAATATAAATAAAACATCCATGGCCGTCGTTGTGCTTTAATGCAGGTTTTAAGCTACTTTTTTTAGGTTTCAAGGTTGCATATTAAGTCCTGTTTTATTTTTGAAAAAACATGATTTTCTTTGTTCCTATTAAAGATAGACGCCTGAAACTTCTTGTCAACATTTTCATCCATATGGAGCATAAATGAGTGTTATACATCCTTGGCGGTTGGAGGGCTTTTAGGCAGGTTTTCAGCTACTTTAAGGCAGGTTTTAAGCTACTTTTATTTAAGGTTTAAAGTGTAAAGATATAGTTAGTGGAGTGCCTCAAGGTTTCATATTAGGCCCTTGTTTTATTTTGGAGAAAAAAACATGATTGTCTTTGTTCCTATTAAAAATAGACGCCTGAAACTTCTTGTCAACATTCAAATCAGTATGGAGCATAAATTAGTGTCATACATCCTAAGCGGTCGGAGTTCTTTTAGGCAGGTTTTCAGCTACTTTTATTTAAGGTTTAAAGTGTAAAGATATAATTAGTGGAGTGCCTCAAGGTTGCATATTAAGTCCTGTTTTAATTTTGGAAAAACATGATTTTCTCTTTTCCCATAAAAGATAGACGCCTGAAACTTCTTGTCAACATTCCCATCAATATGTAGCATAAATAAGTATAAAACATCCATGGCGGTCGGAGGGCTTTTAGGCAGGTTTTAAGCTATTTTTATTTTAGGTTTATAGTGTATAGAGACCTGAAACCTGCCAACATACTTCTGGATGAAGGGGGCCACATCAGAATATCAGATCTTGGACTGGCGTGTGATTTTAGGTAAGGGTCCCCCCTCCCTTTCATCCCGTAGTGTGATTTTAGGTAAGGTCCCCCCCTCCCCTCCCTCCCTCCTATAGTGTGATTTTAGGTAAGGTCCCCCCCTCCCCTCCCCCCCTCTCTCCTATAGTGTGATTTTAGGTAAGGTCCCCCCCTCCCCTCCCTCCCTCTCTCCTATAGTGTGATTTTAGGTAAGGTCCCCCCCTCCCCTCCCTCCCTCTCTCCTATAGTGTGATTTTAGGTAAGCTCCCCCCTCCCTTTCATCCCGTAGTGTGATTTTAGGTAAGGTCCCCCCCTCCCCTCCCTCCCTCTCTCCTATAGTGTGATTTTAGGTAAGGTCCCCCCCTCCCCTCCCTCCCTCTCTCCTATAGTGTGATTTTAGGTAAGCTCCCCCCTCCCTTTCATCCCGTAGTGTGATTTTAGGTAAGGTCCCCCCCTCCCCTCCCTCCCTCTCTCCTATAGTGTGATTTTAGGTAAGGTCCCCCCCTCCTCTCCCTCCCTCCTATAGTGTGATTTTAGGTAAGGTTTAGCCCGCTACAGAGTTCACTTTATTGTATGTAGAACATGAAAGATCGGAGTAAAAATAAATCCATTTCTATCTATCTATCTATCTATCCATTTATATATATATTTATCTATCTATCCATCCATTTATCTATCTATCCATCCATCCCTATATAATTATCTATCTATCCATCTATCTATTGAATATTTATTTCTAGTAAAAAACGGCCCCATGCCTCAGTAGGAACTCACGGCTATATGGCACCGGAAGTTTTGTCCAAAGGTAAATTTTATGTTTCCGCTTAATATCCGCTGGATTAGAACTGGTTCTAAGCATACTATCCGCATAATATCCGCGGAGAGCTGTCTATAATACGATATGATAATAAAAACACATACAAGGAGAAATATATTTCCAGTATGGCTTCCAAACAGATTAATATCCGCTGGATTAGAACCTGTTCACTCAGCCATACTGAAAAATCATGTATTGTACAACAGACAATTTTCCACGATAGATAAAATCAAAATGATAAGATTAATACCAGTTTTGTATCTTTTCATAGTAATATCCGCGGAAAGCTGTCTATAATACGATGCTATACATAACTATTCTAACTTTTGGCGGGAAATTGTGGTAATTAAATTTTTTGGGGGGAAAATTTTAGGGAGAGAAAGAGGGGACAATAGGCTGTTTATTATACTAGTCCCAAAAATCCTATAATAACGTTTTCTCATTCGCCGTCTTAACAACTTTGGGGACTTTCATCGAATTTTGATTGTTTATTTATAAAGTAAGGTCCAAACGTTTCAACCACTAACTTAAATCTACAAAAGGTGTATTTGTTTTGATTATCATTGGGGATGTACATCATTTTACCTGCCATTGTCTTATCCCTTCAGTTAGATGCTTGACTTGTTAAATATTTAGGAACTGCCTATGACAGTAGCGCGGACTGGTTCAGTTTCGGCTGTATGCTCTACAAACTTCTCAAGGGACATTCTCCTTTCAGACAGCACAAAACAAAGGTAGGTCTCTCCGTCTTTCTGTCTATCCGTCTGTCTGTCTATCTGTCTATCTGTCTCTCTGTATGCTCTACAAACTTCTAAAGGGACATTCTCCTTTCAGACAGCACAAAACAAAGGTAGGTCTCTCCGTCTTTCTGTCTATCCGTCTGTCTGTCTATCTGTCTATCTGTCTCTCTGTATGCTCTACAAACTTCTAAAGGGACATTCTTCTTTCAGACAGCACAAAACTAAGGTAGTTCTGTCTGTCTGTTTATCTGTTTGTCTGTCTGTCTGTCTATCTGTCTCTCTGTATGCTCTACAAACTTCTAAAGGGACATTCTCCTTTCACTTTTAGACAGCACAAAACTAAGGTAAGTCTGTCTGTCTGTCTGTATATTTGTTTGTCTGTCTGTCTGTCTATCTATCTCTCTCTTTATGCTGTACAAACTAATTAAGGGGCATTCTCCTTTCAGACAACACAAAACGAAAGTAAGTCTGTATGTCTGTCTGATTTTTGAACTTTCTATCTATCCCACTATCTATCTCACTATCTATCTCTATCTAACTATCTATCTAGATAAGATGACCCTGACAATGAATGTAGAACTATCTATCTTTGTATCTATCTATCTATCTATCTATCTAGGACAAGCATGAGATAGATAAGATGACCCTGACAATGAATGTAGAACTGCCCGACAATTTTTCTCCAGAACTAAAGAGCTTATTAGAGTCGCTATTACAGGTAAATAATAATCCAGCGGCTAGCAGCAACAATCCGCTGGATTAGAACCGGTTCTTAGTTAATACTATCCGCAGAGTATCCGCGGAAAGCTGACTATAATACGATACGAAATTTTTCTCTAGACTAAAGAGCTGATTTGCTATTACAGGTGGATCTTAAGGGATATACAATGGCCTATATAAATTTATGTACATCACCATTCTTAATGGTGATACACAAAATTACCCCTTTTTTGTAGATTACAATTAGTGATGGAAACGTTTGAATACTCATTTTGATGAACATATGAATTATAATCCAATGAAAGTCCCCAAGGTTGTTAAGCCTTAAAGAACAAGAAAACGACTTTGGGGACTAGTGGAATAAACAGCCCAATGTCCCCTCCATCCCTTTAAATAATTCCAGGACTATTTTCATTAAAAAAACAAAGATGACATCTAAATATTGTTTTATCTATCTATATATCTGTGTATCTATCTATCTATATATCTATGTATCTATCTATCAATATATCCATCTATCTATTTATCTATCTATCTGTCTGTGTATCTATCTATCTATCTAGAGAGATGTAGACAAGAGACTTGGATGTTGTGGCGGGGGCTCCGAGGAACTATATCTCTCTATCTATCTATATCTATCTATCTATCTATGTATCTATCTATCTAGAGAGATGTGGACAAGAGACTTGGATGTTGTGGCGGGGGCTCCGAGGAACTCAAGAGTCACAAGTTCTTTGATGGCGTAGATTGGGAACAGGTAATACCCAGAGAGAGTCCCCAAAGTTCTTTGATGGTGGAGATTGGGAACAGGTAATACCCAGAGAGAGTCCCCAAAGTTCTTTGATGGCGTAGATTGGGAACAGGTAATACCTAGAGAGAGTCCCCAAAGTTCTTTGATGGCGTAGATTGGGAACAGGTAATACCCAGAGAGAGTCCCCAAAGTTCTTTGATGGCGTAGATTGGGAACAGGTAATACCCAGAGAGAGTCCCCAAAGTTCTTTGATGGTGTAGATTGGGAACAGGTAATACCCAGAGAGAGTCCCCAAAGTTCTTTGATGGCGTAGATTGGGAACAGGTAATACCCAGAGAGAGTCCCCAAAGTTCTTTGATGGCGTAGATTGGGAACAGGTAATACCCAGAGAGAGTCCCCAAAGTTCTTTGATGGCGTAGATTGGGAACAGGTAATACCCAGAGAGAGTCCCCAAAGTTCTTTGATGGCGTAGATTGGGAACAGATAATCCCCTGAGTGGTGGTTAGTTTGGTTTTACTCATAGAATTAATCCTTGAGAAACACCACACTCTTAAAAAACATAGAATTGATCCTTGAGGAACACCACACTCTTAGAAAACATAGAATTGATCCTTGAGAAACACCACACTCTTAGAAAACATAGAATTGATCCTTGAGGAAGACCATACTCCTAGAAAACATAGAATTGATCCTTGAGGAACACCACACTCCTAGAAAACATAGAATTGATCCTTGAGGAACACCACACTCCTAGAAAACATAGAATTGACTCTTGAGGAACACCACACTCCTAGAAAACATAGAATTGATCCTTGAGGAACACCACACTCATAGAAAACATAGAATTGATTCTTGAGAAACACCACACTCATAGAAAACATAGAATTGATCCTTGAGGAAGACCACACTCATAGAAAACATAAATCAATGGCCTTTAGATTGTGAATAGTGTACTACCCCTTAATATAAAAGTAACAGGGTGTTTGTTTGTCTATCTGTGTGTACCAAAAGTTCTCTAACTGCTGAACTGATATTTAATTTTCTTTTGCATTGAAGGTTGATTGGTGGGAAGGTTAATAACTCTTTTATCCCAAGATAAATCGCCCCTACATAAAATTGCCCTTCCCTCTCCCATAAAAAATTTATAATTGTTTATTAAATCTTTGTAAAGTGAGAGAGGTCAAACACCAAAAAAAAACACCTTATTTAGAGATATTAATACATAAGACAATGGAAGATGAATTGATAATTGATAGGGTAGTGAGGGGTTAATGCGGTCATCGGGTCAATTCCGGTCAAACGACCAGCTGTCAGATCACTCCTTCTATGATTTTTTTGCCCTCAAAAAGTTGCAAAAAATTTGCAAAAAAAAAAATTTCAAAATAGGCCATGTTCAATCTAAAATAAAAGTCCTATCGACCCCCGGGTTTTTGTAAAATGAAAGATATGGCATTCATTTATCGTTTGCAATTGGAGGCCTTGTTCTAACTTGATTTTTTCATAATTTTTTTTTCGTCTAAAAAAATTGGTCTATTCCGGTCACTTTTTTTACTTTTTTTATTACTGTATTTATAACTGTATAATACCCTAATGTTTTATTTAGGTGATCTGGAAGCATGAACAACCTAAATGCATGACCTAAGCTTTAAGCATTGCCTTGCCTGTTGTGTGATGTACATTACTAGTCATTTTACTGCTTGTATTATGTCATGTTTTGATGCCTAAGCTTTTCAATTTGTAAAGACATTAAAAATTTTTGCCGACACATTTTTATAGTAATGGGAAGAGTATATCACCCAAAGGAACGCCTTAAATATTTTCCTGAAAATGTATCATCTGCATTGGCTCATGTAAGAAGGGGTATGTCTATTAGAAAGACTGCTAGAAGATTTAAAATTCCATATGAAACCCTTGCATCTTTTTCGTATAAGAGAGTGTTAGAGATTTTTGCGCGGTTTGGATTTTTTATGTCAAATCGGCTAGGATTAAGCTAGAAAGGTGTTTAAGGTGTCTATAGGAAGCTCTTTGCATGTCCTAACAAAAACTCCCCAGGATATGGGTTCTATCTCCAAGATTTAGAGTACATATTCAAGATATTGCATTTTCAAAATTCCTGTTGCATAAAATGTGTTGAAATATTAGAGTTAGACCCCATATAATTTCCAGTTAATTGTCAGGCATGTAATTTTGCATCTTTAGACACCTTAACCACCCTTGTAGGTCAATCCTAGCCAATTTGAGACAAGAAAAAATGTATCAAAAACTGCTGTCAAAACTGGCAGGATTTTTAAAATTAAAAAGGGAGAGGTCATTTTCTAGTAAATCCCGTAAAGGTGTGTGTTATAAGGCCTAAAAATAGTAGTAGAACGATAAGGTGCTCTAGATATATGTATTCCCTAGGGAACAATAGGGAAATTTTTTTTTTTTTTTTGATAACCCTACCTGGATTATCTAAAAAAAATACGAAATTTCTATCAAACGCTTTGTTTGGCTCAAACTGACAAAAATTAAAAAAAAAATATAATTATAATAATAATGTTTTCTATAGGTACTAGGTAAAGGTTAAGAACAATCTATACCATTAAACAAAGGAAGAAGTCATTCTTTACAGGTTGATTTATTATAATTATATATTTTTTTTTTGTGTCAGTTTGAGTTAAACAAAGCGTTTGATAGAAATTTCAGATATTCCAGGTACGGTTATCAAAAAAAAAAAAAAAATTTCTTCCCTATTGTTCTATTCAATAGGAAATACAAATATATAGAGCACCTTATCGTTCTACTACTATTTTTAGGCCTTATAACACACACCTTTACGGGATTTACTAGAAAATGACCTCTCCCTTTTTTGGGAAAAAATCACTTTTTTCAAGAAATTCCAAGACCTGCGAATCAGAAATTGCCTGTAATTTATGTATAAAGCTTAAAAAAACCTAATCATATAATAAAAAGTATGATTTTTTTTTAAAAGTTTGCATGAAAAAAATTTATGTTTTTTTTTTGCGATTTTACCGACTTTTTTATAATGGGGAAAATGTGGTCAAAAAATTGTCTGATCTGCATGCGACTAGTACTGTTAGAAAGCTAATGACCTCAGCTTTCTACTCATAGTTTAAAATGTTAAAAAAAAATATTTTAAGGGGGTGTTCCACCCCCCCAAAGTCAACTGACCGAAATAGCCCCACCGGTGGGGTTATTCCGGTATAGGCCAACTGCCGCCCTTTAAACCGATTTTTGACCGACTTCTAGTTGCGATATCTTAATGGGACCAAGACAGGCTTCTTTGTTATTGCCATATCGTTCATTTGCACTCTTAAAAACCGGAAAAAGTTTTTGGGAAGTATGTTTTTTTTAAGTTGAAGCAAAAAATTGACCGGAATTACCCCGCACTACCCTAATCAGTTTTTCAATCTATCTAAATATCTACATCTATCGTTCTATCCATCTACCGATTTATTTATCTATATCTACCTTTCTATCTATAAATATAATTATCTATATCTATCTATCTATCTATTTACTTATCTATCCATTATCTATTTACTTATCTATGTATCTAGGTTTACCAGCAAAAGTATACCCCTCCGCTAATTCCTCCGCGGAGGGAGGTAAACTATCTATCTATCTATGTATATATCTATAATCTATTTAATACTATCTATCTATCTATGTATCTAGGTATACCAGCAAAAGTATACCCCACCGCTAATTCCTCCGCGGGGGGAGGTAAACGCCGCTGACGCCTTCGACATCGGATCTTTTGATGAGGAAGACACAAAAGGTAAGAAGCAATAGGCGATGTTTTATCCCAATTTTTAAAAGCAAAGCTTTTCTATAATTAGGGTTGGGCCAGTCCTTCCGTCAGTCATTCTATCCGTAACGGTTAGTTAATCTAGAAATGTTTGAATTGTCCTTTTGTTTTTAAACTTTGAATGATAGTAGTTATGAACGATTTAGAAAGCTTGGCAGCTCTATAATAGTAATAAAATGTTCGTACTTTCATTTATAGTATGTTGATTTTTAACTTTTTTGACAACAATTTTCTATGTGGTCAATTCAACCTATTCATCTGATTTTTGGAATACTGATCCATAGCACTACAAAGTACTATGTTTTAAGCGGAGCATCTCTTTAATCAAGTCCTGAAAATGTGTGTCCTTAAACAACATCCAGTATTTAGATATAGCAATCTTTATTAAATTTAAACGTTGAAAGAAAAGTATTCAACATTAGTTTATCCTGTATTATTTTTTCTTCTGAATAGTCTGTAATTTATCATAAAAGGTATGACCTTAAAACTGGCAATTTCTTTCAAAATAATACCAAAATTGTTACAGATTTAACAAGAGGTTGATTAGAATGATTAATTACAAAAGTATCACAGTAGGTTCTGGTCCCCAAAGTCCAAGACAGCAAGAAAAATGAATTGTCTTAGTTTTTCTAACTCTGTGTTACAACTGGGGGGTTCCGCAGGGATGTTTTCTTGGACCCATGATAATCCGAGTATTTTTCATTTTTAGGTTTAAAGTTAACAGAGGCTGACCAAGAATTGTACAAAAATTTTCCCTTGACAATCTCGGAGAGGTGGCAGGCAGAGGTAAGTTTGTCTGTTTGTCTGTCTGTCTGATGTATGTTTTTCTGTCTGTATATTTGTCTATCTATCAAATTGTCTATTTATTAAAATCTATATCTATTTATTAAATTGTCAATCTATTTAACTCTATATCTTTTCAAATCAAATTCAAATATTTATTGGGACAAAACAACATATACATTTAATATTCAACATTCATGAATGGTAATTACATTGTATTAATAATTTATTAATAAACTATTTTTTATATAAACAATGAATACTAAAGGATTAACACAATATAATACAAGTATCCAGGAACTGAAAAACGCCTGAGGGCGGTGTTGACATATCTGTCTATCTATCAAATTGTCTATCTATTTAACTCCTTTCACAAACTAGAGTTAATAGCGGTTCTAATAGTATGCATAAAATTATTCTACTATTACCACATATAATTTCTATTATTAACACAAGCCGCGCAATTTTAATTTTAAAAATTTCTGCATTTTTTTGCATTTAGGTTGCTGACACAGTATTTGAAACAATATCTACCTATCTCTGTATCTATCCATCTATCTATCTATATATCTATCTATCTATCTATATATCTATCTGTCTATCTATCTATATATTTATCTATCTATCTATCTATCTATCTATCTATCTATCTATCTAATCATCTATCTATCTATGTAGGTTGCTGACACAGTATTTGAAACAATTAATAGTGATTATGACAAGAAGGAGCACAATAGACGCAAACCCAAGGTAAAACTTCATAAAACCGCTTATTATCCGCTGGTTTAGAACAGGTCTCAGCCATACTAATACTATCCGCATAATATCCGCGGAAAGCTGTCTATAATACGATACAAGGTAAATCTTTATAAATCCAGGGAGGGAGGGGACATTGGGCTGTTTATTACACTAGTCCCCAAAGTTTTCTTACTTGTTGACTTAACAACTTTTGGGACTATTATTGAATTTTGATTGGTTGGTTCATAAAGTTGATTGTCTAAATGTTTTAACCAATAATTGTAAATTACAGAAGGGCTAATTTTGTGTATCATCCTAGTGGATGTACATCAAGTTATCGGCCATTGTCTTATCCCATTAGATCCCTATCATAAAACAATAACCCATAGGGTGTGTTCTTATGGTTCTATTATATTTTATAACCCATGGAGTGTCACAGGGTAGTGTTCTTGGTAGTGATGGGAATCCGGATCCGGAATCCGAATCCGGAATCCGGAATCCGCCCAATTTTCGGCCTATTTTGGAATCCGAATCCGGATCCGGAATCCGTTTTTTATAGCGGATTCCGGATTCTAAATTGGTAGGCTAAAATTACCGTCTTGAGTTTTTTCTTACAACTCCCTCTTAATTTTTTTTGTACATAACAAATTTTAATAATTACTAATGTGATGTAAATGTTTAACACTTTAACACTTTAAACAAATCAAGGCTTCAACCAAGTAACATAGTGTTAAATTAATGAAAAAAGCTATCCCTCTGCGACGGACGACCTTTTAAAATACTGCTAGAATCCGGAATCCGAATCCGGAATCCGCCAAAAATAAGAATCCGGAATCCGCAAGAATCCGTCACTTTTTTTGACGGATTCCTTCAGAATCCGGAATCCGAATCCGGCCCAAAAATTCGACGGATTCCCATCCCTAGTTCTTGGTTCTATTATGTAACATGTTCTTATTTAGTAAGCTTGCTACATCCCTAATGATAATTAACAACATTTCCCCCCTTTTCAAACTAACTTTATATGTTTATTTAGGCAACTTTTGGTACCGACGAAAAAGAATCAGACATATTACTTCATGGCTATTTGAAAAAATTGGTACGTTTTTTTTATATGGCAGTTTCCTTTATACCCTAGTAGTCTCAGCTACTTTTCAGTCAGATTACAAATTCACTGCCAATCTGAAATATATTTTCGGCAATGCAATCAAACCTGACACAATATCACCAAAAATCATATATGACATTTAGTGACATAGAGTGAGAGTTGGGAAAATTACCTAATCTGACACATTGTTACCAAAAGTCATATATGACATTCAGTGACATTGAGTCAGATTTGTCAGATTATAATCGGCAAATCCTGAGTTTTTCTTACAAAAATGGTAAAACCTCAGGTTTTGTCAGATTAAAATCTGATGAAATGTAATCAAAACCTGAATTTTGTATTATTGAATATTCAAGGTTTATTCTTAATATAGTTATATAAACTAAAAAAGTAAGTTTCACCTCGGTTTTATATGAAAAAAGTGTTTGTCACTTAAAGTCACTAGAATTCAGTTTAGAGTATACTACATTACTATAAATGTATATATATTCAACAGAAAAATTCAGGTTCCTTGCTGGAAGGTGATTAAAATCACTTGCTCTAGTTCGTGCATAGTCACCTAGTTGAGTGACATCTGTTAAGATTTCTGCTGCTACAACATTAAAGTACTAGCAGCTACGCCCATAGATGCCTCTAGGGGTCTTGTGGAGGGGGTAGTTGAATTAAGTTACCCAATTTTTGTTATTTAGATTTTTAGATTTTAAAAAACTTAAGATATTTTTTTGAGGGGGGAGGGAGAATTTTCTTAGGGCGATTTTTCTTGGGAGGTTGGTGATACCCTCCCCCAAAATAGTGCAAACCTTCTTGGGACCTATGAGAAGCTACTCTGTAAAGGAGAACCTGATCAGTTCAGCAGTTAGCTAGATTCTTCAGTACAAACAGACAGACAAACATCCTGTCACTTTATTATAAAGATAATCTTTAGAGTGGACTAATTTTATTGATTCTTTGTTTTTAGGGTGGACCCTTTGCCCAGATATGGTAGACACGCTATGCTAAGTTATATCTCTATCCAATTATCTATCTATCTCTGTTTAGGGTGGACCCTTTGCCCAGACCTGGCAGACACGCTATGCTAAGTTATATCTCTATCTATCTATCTATCTCTGTTTAGGGTGGACCCTTTGCCCAGACATGGCAGACACGCTATACTAAGTTATATCTCTATCTCTCTATCTAACTATCTATCTATCTATGTTTAGGGTGGACCCCTTGCCCAGACATGGCAGACACGCTATGCTAAGGGGGGGGGGGGCGTAATGACATTTATTCGTAATCCGTGAGCAAAATGGTCTTAAAATTTAGCTAGACCCTTCAAACTTGGTATATAAGCCTAGTCCTATAGGTATTACATCTAAATGGCAAAAAAATCCAAAAATTTTTATTTTAAGGTTAGGTTAGGTAAGAAAAACCCTGCGGAAATGGGGTTTTTAGGCTTTTTTTTGGTCGATTTTGATGTGGAAACTTACCCTAAATTGTTTTTTTTAGGGTTTTAACTTAAATACACTGTATCTATTCATATGGACATTATTTAAGATGATTCAGCAAGTCGGGGACCGACCCCAGGGGGCTAGGTGGGTGGCCCGCAGGGGTTAAGTGCCTTTTTCCAAATAAATATGTTGTGATACATCTAATTATAGGTTTTTTAGGTCAAGGAACTCAAATTCAGAGCTAAAATAAGCATTAGACTAATCTGAAGCTAGCCCCAGCGGGCTAGGTTGGTGGCCCGCAGGGGTTAAGTTCATTTTTTCCAATATATATCTTGTTATATATCAAAATATAGGTTTTTTAGGTCAAGAAACTCATATTCTGAGCAAAAATTAACATTAGACTAACCTGAAGCTAACCCCCCCGGGCTAGGTTGGTTTTCTGCAGGGCTTAAGAATTTACATAACCTAACCTATAAACTTAATTATATTTTTACATGTTTTTTCTTGAATAAACTTTGTCTATTAATGAGGACTTTATTTAAGATAATCCAGCAAGTCGGGAACCGACCCCAGCAGGTTAGGTTGGTGGCCCGCAGGGATTAAGTGCATTTTTCCCAATATATATGTTGTTATACATCTAATTATAAGTTTTTTTAGGTCAGTTAACTCAAATTTAGAGCTAGAATTAGCACAAGACTAATCTGAAGCTAGCCCCAGTGGGCTAGGTCGGTGGCCCGCAGGGGTTAAATGCATTATTTTCCAATATATATCTTGTTATATATCAAAATATAGGTTTTTAAGGTCAAGAAACTCAAATTCAGAGCTAAAATAAGCATAAGTCTTACCTGAAGCTAACCCCCGCGGGCTATGTAGATCTTCTGCAGGGCTTAAGTGCATTTTACCTAACCTAACCTAGAAAGTTACTTATTTTATTGGTTTTTTCCTTGAATGAACTGTGTCTATGAATGAGGAAATTTTTTTAGATGATCCAGCAAGTTGGGGACCTCCTTGGGTCAGCCTCCTGTATGAAGAATCTTTTAAATGATGGCTTTAGGACTGAACACTGTGTATCTAAGTAAAACCTAGCCCGCCTGGGTCAGTCCCCGACTTGCTAGATCATCTTAAATAATGTTCTCATGAACAGTATATTCAATTAAAAAAACTTCAAAAAAGTAAGATTCTAGGTTAGGTTTGGTAAAATGCATTTAAGCCTTGCAGGCAACCCACCTAGCCCGCAGGGGCTAGCTTCAGATTAGTCTGATTCAATTATTAGCTCTCAATTTGAATTTCTGGACCTAAAAAACCTATAATTTTATGTATGACAGCACATACTTTTTAAAAATGCACTTAACCCCTGCGGGCCACCCACCTAGCCTGCTGGGGTCGGTCCCAAACTTGCTTGATCATCTTAAATAATGTTCTCATAAATAGAAACAGTTTATTCCAGAAAAAACCCTAAAAAAATGTAAGGTTCCAGGTTAGGTTAGGTAAAATGCACTTAGGACTTGCAGGCAATCCACCTAGCCCGCTGGGGCTAGCTTCAGATTAGTCTGATCCTTTTATTAGCTGTAAATTTGAGTTTCTTGACCTAAAAAACCTATAATTTGATGTATGATAACACATACTTTTTCTAAAAAATGCATTCAACCCCTACGGGCCACCCACTAGGGTCAGTCTTCGACTTGCTTGATCATCTGAAATAAGATCCACATGAATGGACAGTTTATTTGAGAAACAAAACCTAAAAAAAATAATATTAAATGTAAGTTTTTAGGTTAGGTTAGGTAAAATGTACTTAAGCCCTGTTGGCAACCCACCTAGCCCGCTGGTGTTAGCTTCAGATTAGACTAATGCTTATTTTAGCTCTGAATTTGAGTTCTTGACCTTAAAAACCTATATTTTGATATATCACAAGATGTATTTTGGAAAATAATGCACTTAACCCCTGCAGGCCACCGACCTAGCCCGCTGGGGCTAACTTCATATTAGTCGGTCCTCGACTTGCTGGATCATTTTAAATAAAGTCCTCATTAATAGACACAGTTTATTCAAGAAAAAAACCTGTAAAAATATAAGTAAGTTTCTAGGTTAGGTTAGGTAAATGCTCTTAAGCCCTGCAGAAAACCAACCTAGCCCGGGGGGGTTAGCTTCAGGTTAGTCTAATGGTAATTTTCGCTCAGAATTAAGTTTCTTGACCTAAAAAACCTATATTTTGATATATAACAAGATATATATTGGAAAAAATGCACTTAACCCCCGCGGGCCACCAACCTAGCCCTCTGGGGTCGGTTCCCGACTTGCTGGATTATCTTAAATAAAGTCCTCATTAATAGACAAAGTTTATAAAAAAAACATGTTAAAATATAAGTAAGTTTCTAGTTTAGGTTAGGTAAATGCTCTTAAGCCCTGCAGAAAACCAACCTAGCCCGGGGGGGTTAGCTTCAGGTTAGTCTAATGCTAATTTTCGCTTAGAATTTGAGTTTATTAACCTAAAAAACCTATATTTTGATATATAACATGATATATATTGGAAAAAATGCACTTAACCCCTGCGGGCCACCAACCTAGCCCGCTGGAGCTAGCTTCAGATTAGTCTAATGCTTATTTTAGCTCTAAATTTGAGTTCCTTGACCTAAAAAAACTATAATTAGATGTATTACAACATATGTATTGGGAAAAAGGCACTTAACCCCTGCGGGCCACCCACCTAGCCCCCTGGGGTCGGTCCCCGACTTGTTGAATCATCTTAAATAAAGTCCATATGAATAAATACAGTGTATTTAAGTTAAAACCCTAAGAAAAAACAATTTAAGTTAAGTGTCCACATCAAAATAGACCAAAAAAAGCCTAAAAACCCCATTTCCGCAGGGTTTTTCTTACCTAACCTAACCTTAAAATAAAAAATTTTAGATTTTTTTGCCATTTAGATGTAATACCTATAGGACTAGGCTTATATACTAAGTTTGAAGGTTCTAGCTAAATTTTAAGACCATTTTGCTCACGGATTACGAATAAATGTCATTACGCCCCCCCCCCCCCTTTATATCTCTATCTATCTATGTTAAGGGTGGACCCTTTGCTAAGCCATGGCAGACACGCTATGCTAATTTATATCTCTATCTATCTATCTATCTCTGTTTAGGGTGGACCTTTTGCCCAGACATGGTAGACACGCTATGCTAAGTTATCTCTCTATCTATCTATCTATGTTTAGGGTGGACCCTTTGCCCAGACCTGGCAGACACGCTATGCTAAGTTATCTCTCTATCTATCTATCTCTGTTTAGGGTGGACCCTTTGCCTAGACATGGCAGACACGCTATGCTAAGTTATATCTCTATCTAACTATCTATCTATCTATGTTTAGGGTGGACCCTTTGCTAAGCCATGGCAGACACGCTATGCTAAGTTATATCTCTATCTCCCTATCTAACTATCTATCGATGTTTAGGGTGGACCCTTTGCCCAAACATAGCAGACACGCTATGCTAAGTTATATCTCTATCTCTCTATCTAACTATCTATCTCTGTTTAGGGTGGACCCTTTGCCCAGACATGGCAGACACGCTATGCTAAGTTATATCTCTATTTCTCTATCTATATTTAGGGTGGACCTTTTGCCCAGACATGGCAGACACGCTATGCTAAGTTATATCCAAACAGGTTGGGACAAGTTTTTTTTATTAGCACAGCTACTCTATCATTACAGTTTTGTGCACCTGTGTGTGTGTGGGGGGGTGTGTGTGTGTGTGTTTGTGTGTGTATTTAAACAGTGAATATCTGCTCTATAACTCACCTTGTCTGTTTGTCCATCTATATGTTTATTTCTTTTTTTTTGGGGGGGGGGGGGGCTTTGCTTCTTAGGGACATTGTTCATTTGTGTTCTATGCCTTTTTTTCACCTCTTCCACAAAAAAACCCAAACAATTAATGATTTCTTCTCATCAATTGTCAAAACACCTTGGGACCTCTGCAACAGTAGTCTCTCTCTGTCTCCACAAGAAGAATGTGTGTGTGTGTGTGTGTCTGTCTACTCTGGGATAATTGTGTATTTACTGTTTAGAATTGAGCTTCACACAGACAGTAATAAACCTGAATTAATATTTATGTGTGTGTGTGTGTGTGTGTGTGTTTGTGTGTGTGTGTGTGTGTGTGTGTGTGTGTGTGTGTGTGTGTCTACTGTGGGATAATTGTGTATTTCTGTTTAGAATTGAGCTTCACACAGACAGTAATAAACCTGAACTAATGTTTATGTGTGTGTGTGTGTGTGTGTGTGAGTGTGTGTGTGTGTCTGTCTACTCTGGGATAATTGTGTATTTACTGTTTAGAATTGAGCTTCACACAGACAGTAATAAACCTGAACTAATATTTATGGAACAGATAGAAGATGTCAACACAGATTTACAGCAGGTCATAATAATAATAATAATAATAATAATAATAATAATAGTAATAATAATAATAATAATAATAATATTAATAATTGCCCATAAGTTAATAAGTTGAGGAGTAGAATCAGGAACTTTTGTCCGTTTCAAAATATCTTGTTCCTAACCTTAGGAATGACTAAAAAAAACACTATTTTTTAAGGTTTATTTGAGAATTGTCCAATTTGTAGAGGTTTTTTGAGATTTTCTCAGGCTAGGAACGAGATTTTTGGGAACGTTCAAAAGTTCCTGATTCTACTCCTCAATGAATTTTCTGGGAGCACCATGAAGCCATAGTTCTGATTCATTAATTTTTTGACACCAATTTACAAATAGCTATACATTTGTATGTCTGGTCGTCAGCGGTTTTAGGACTTAGGATAAATTTTAAATCATCCAGAGCTGTATTATACTCATATAAATCATTTGCAGATCCCCGCTTTGTTCTCAGAAAAAAATGTCAAAAATCGACCCACCCTAATATATATATATATTTAGGTAAAGAATGAGCAAAGTATTATAATCCGTACAAAAGACATGCGCATTGTTCTCACAAATTCTGATGAAATAGCCCTGAGGGAGTGGTCAGTACAGCTGAGTAAAACCCTGCGGGACTCCAAGGTAATGTATATATAGTTTTTACAAAGTACAGTACAAGTAGAGACGTAACATTAAAAAATAACAGGATGTCTGTGTGTGTGTATCTCAAGATCTTGCTAACCAATGATGTTCTCCTTTACAGTAAAGCTTGACTTTTCAAGAGAAATTGTTATGGCTCTACTTACTCTATATAAATGCATACTACACCTCTGTTGTTTTAGGAATTATTGGCTGGTCTGAGGAAGGCTGGTAAAATCTATGGAACAAGAGAGGGAAATTTGCCTAATAATTAATATCAACCAATAGTAGGGCTTTATTTTGTCACATGACTAAAAATCAGCCAATAGTAGGGCTTTATTTTGTCACATGACTAAAAATCAGCCAATAGTAGGGCTTTATTTTGTCATGTGACTAATGCTTGGTAAAATCTATGGAACAAGAGAGGGAAATCTTCCTATTAATTAGAACTAAATTCTGTGCCACTGTGCATCAGTTGTGCACCAACTGTAAATGTTTCCTGCACAACAAAGGTGTTATCATCATAATATTAGATATTAATTTTTTTTATTTATGTATTTTATTGTAATATTTATGTATTAGCAATGTGCAGTTATTATTATTATTATTATATATACTGTAAAATTTGCATTGGCAAAATAAGTCTTTCCATGATTACAGTTGTTGCCAAGTTACAGAGGGGGGGGGGGAGGATTCATGTAGCCATCAAACTTTGGAGGACAATGCTAGTTCAATATAACCAAGTACCCAAAGTTTTACAGCCAACACACGTACTAGATAAGGGAATTATAAAACTTTGGGTACCAACGTGTTTTTTTTTATGTAAAGCCAAATTATTAACCCTTGTCTAGTCTTATGATGTAGTCTCTTAATTTTAAATTTTATTTCCAACTAAAAAAATTATTAGACCAAGTTTATAACTTGGAAATAACTATCAAGTATTATACAGTATTAGTGTGTAGTAGTTTCATTTTAAAATTGTATTCTTTTCAATGTTGAATTTTTAACTTTTAAGTTATGTACATTTCAGAATGTTAATTAATTTCCACTTCCTATGGATATAACTGTTCTTGTTTATTTATATATAAATATGTTAAAATCTTCCTATCCGTGTCAAACCTTGCTTGTATGATGATTTTTGTAACAACAAGGTACAATATATTGCTACTCTATAATCAATGCAGTACACATTTATTTGTAGAATTTTTTCTTGAGTTTTGAGCAGCG
Source organism: Acartia tonsa (assembly GCF_053477335.1). Lineage (NCBI taxonomy): Eukaryota > Metazoa > Arthropoda > Copepoda > Calanoida > Acartiidae > Acartia > Acartia tonsa. Next base: position 2,791,677 of record NC_137274.1, on the reverse strand, counting down.
CCATTTTTTGGACAATTAGGCCATATATAATTTTATAGCATCTCAATAGTCTATATGTAGGTATGTCCATTATATATGTAATAAGAGATTAACTCTCAAATAAAATATGAAATTGTTTGCTTTTATGGATGTTGTCCGTTATTTTTTATATATCCATAACTTGAAATATATTATATATGTGTTTCCATCCTTTTTTTATGATTATCCTATTATTATTATTATTATTATGTCTCATATGTGAAATAAATAAATGTTATCTATGTTAAATATTGTTACATTGCATAATTCGTATTTATTATATTTAAGAACTGGGTTAGATTTAGACAATTTTTCTTTATTATATTATCTATTTCCACTATACTATATCCTTACTGGAAAAAGCAATTTTTGTGATCAATTTCTTACACATGTCTTCCAAATTTGCTTTAAAACACAGCAAAAACGAAGGAGGATTTAAGCAAGCAATCAACTGGAAAATTGCGTGTTTAAGTAAGGATTTCATAGCAAAATTGAAACATTTAAGTAGGAAATAAATCACAAAAATTGCTTGTTTTTAAGTAAGGATATTGCACCCAAAATGGAGGATTTAAGAAGCAATCAACCCTTAAAAATTGCTTGCTTATTCAGCAAAAATGGATGATCTAAATAGGCAATCAATCCCAAAATTTGCTTGTTTATGTAAGGATTTTGCACCTGAAAGGGAGGATTTAAGCAGCAATTAAACATAAAAATTGCTTGTATAGGCAAGGGTTTTTGCTGCAAAAACGGAGGGTTTTGATAAGCAATCAAGAAAAATGGAAGATGCAAGAAGGCAATCAACCACAAAAAATTGCCTGAAATGATTAAAATTTAAAATTAAAATAATACGGTTTAAAATCTTTACCTCTCAGACATTTACATCAAAAGCATCCAATTTTGCTGATTCTTATCAGACACCCTTATATTTAGGGGTTTATAGTGCAATAATCATTGTTAAAATCAGTAATTTACTTACCAAAATGTCTTGTTAGTCTGTTATTACCGATTTATGTACGACACTTTGTTGTAAAATGCGGATTTTTTCGATGTGAGACTGTCCGACTTAAATGCGACAAAAAGGCTTATCCATTCATAAACCGGTGAAGTGCTAATACAGAGTTTACTAGGGAATAGTTATTGATCGCGATCGTGGCTCAACACATAGCGCATCCGCTCGTCGCCGGGGAGTTGATAGGTTCGAATCTCGGGCCGACACCGCGTCGTAACGAAAGACGTTAAAATGGTTTGTACTGCTGCTATGTCAGGTGTGTGACATAAGTAATGGTAGGGGGAATGCCTTGGCTCACAAACAGAGGCAACTCATCACCACAAACAGTTAGAACTTCTCAGACAAAGGTCGTGCAATCAATGGGTTAATGCAGAACATGGTAATATCCTCTTATAAATTGTTTTTCTATTTTGAAAATTTGAGTACCCCCACCCCCCCGACAGCGAACTATGAACTCTGGCCGCAGCGCTCGGCTCCTTAGCCTGCCTAGCCACAGTGCTCGGCCCCCTTGCCTGCCTAGAGTATAATAATCAACATGTTTAAAATGAACGTACGGAAATTCTGATGATGATTATAGAGTTGCTACAATTTCTATATCGTACTTAAATACTACAGGAATCACCATGCCAAGTTTGAAATTGATAGGACAATTCTAACATGCCTAAAACAATGAAAAAAAGCTATCCGTTCCGGACAGATCGACACCCTAATTATAAAAAAATCTTCGTTTTCAAAAATCAGATTAATCGGATTAATTATATCCTATAAAAACTTGTTTAAAAAAGTTAAAAATCGTCATGTTTAAAATAGACGTATGGACATTCTGGTTTTGATTATAGAGTTGCTGCACTTTCTAAGTCATACCTAACTGTTATAAAAATCATCATACAAAGTTTGAAATCGATAGGACAATTCTAACCTGTTTAAATTAACGACAAAAAGTTATCTGCCAAGTACATACGGACGTACGGACCGACCCTAATTACAGAAAAGCTTTGCTTTTAAAAAGGCTGCTGTGTGAGTATTTTATATCAAACTTAATTTGTTTATCTGTCTATTTAATTATCTATTATATATATTTAGAAATTAGATATTTTAGGAGAAAAAAAATCTTCCAAAATTTATGTGAAAAATCTTTGAAATATTTTTGGTATCTCAGAAAATTAAACATAGAAAGTTGTTCTGTTATAAAATGTTTTGCTTCATGGAATGAATCTTTATTGGGAAGCTAGTTTTTCTTAACTTTTCATACAGGTAAAATATTATAATAATTGGTGTATTCCCGCAAAGAGTCTAGTCGAACAAAGAAACCCGCTGAAAAAGGGTAGTTTTTTAGAGAGAGAAAGGCCAATGAGCTGTTTGTTACACTAGTCCCCAAAGTATGTCTGTCTGCATATCTGTCTGTATGTCTGCCTGTCCTTCGCTCTGCTTGTGTAAGGGTGTAAGGGACATCTTTCTTCTAGTTGGAAATTTTAAGTATAAAAAAGAACCACTTATAAGTTGTCAGAATTGTATTTGATAAAATATTTAACAAAAATCACGCAACCTTCATTAAACTAAAATCTTTATATAAGACTAATAGGACGTTTGTATGTCTGTCTTTTGAATGGGGGAGGGTTAATGGTTCTCCCCCTTTCTTCAACCCTTTTATCTTGTATATTTATAAAGATCTTAATGGATAAGACAATGGACGATAATAATAAAAAGAACCACTCATAAGTTTTCAGAATTGTATTTGATAAATAATTTAACAAAAATCACGCAACCTTCATCAAACTAAAATCTTTATATAAGAGTAATATGATGTTTGTCTGTCTGTCTTTTGAATGAGGGAAAGTTAATGGTTCTCCCCCTTTCTTCAACCCTTTTATCTTGTATAATTTTAAAGATCTTAAGGGATAAGACAATGGACGATAATAATAATAAGAACCACTCATAAGTTTTCAGAATTGTATTTGATAAATAATTTAACAAAAATCACGCAACCTTCATCAAACTAAAATCTCTATATAAGAGTTATTGGACGTTTGTCTGTCTGTCTTTTTATGGCCTTCTTTTGAATGAAGGGAGGTTGATATCTCCCCCCCCCCCCTTCACCCTTTTATCTTGTATATTTATAAAGATCTTATGATATAAGACAATGGACAATAATAATAATGATAACAAATTTACCCCTTTTGTTATTGGTGGAATTATTTGGTGAAAAGTTTGGACACTTCTAGTTAGATAGAAATATCAATCTAGATTTAATCAAAGTACCCAAAGTTCTGACATACAGACACATGCACAGACATCCTGTTACTTTTATATAAAGTTGCTTCACTCCTCCTAGTCTTCAGGGGAGTGTGAGGGAGGTTAGAAAAATATCCTTAAACCAATCACAAGATATTCTTAAAGCTTTCCTGAAAAGTACAACTTATTCAGACCAACGTTTTTAAAGATTTTTAGCTTAAGATTCAAATAAATAGTGGCAACGCCCCTAGAGGCATAGAGAAGCACTTAAGGTGGGTGGATGGGGGAGAATTTACAATTTTAGATTTAGAAAGAAAAATTTTTAATAGTGATTTATCTTAGGTGGGTGGTGGTACCCTCGCTTAAAATAGTTATAAACCTTCCCTTGACAATAATAGCAGCAGCAAGTTCTTTTAGTTCAATATTCTAAACCAACCGCAGGACATAGATAATCGCAACCTATTCCAACCAGTAGTTTCAAAGATCTTAATTATCTTCAAAAAAATAGTGGCATCGCTCCTAGAGGCCTATAGAGGCACTTGAGGGGGGGGGGGAGGAATAATGCAAACCATACCCATTTTCAATTTTTAAATTAAAAAGTAAAAGGTGAAAAATTATTAGGGTTGATTTATTTTGGGTGGATGGTTTTACCCTCCCTTAAAATAGTTATAAACCTCCCCTGGACAATAATGGTTCAATACACACAGACAGACATACACAATACACAGACATATACAAAGACTCAGAGACATCATGTTACTTTTATTTACTAAGTATATTTGCAATAACTTTTATTTAATGAAATCTTCCAATTTTTAACATGTACAAAACGGCCTGCTTAATTGCTTCAAGATCCATGTCAGATCTATATAGGAAATAAATGTCTATAAACGAGCTCAAGTTTTCCAAGGAATATATGTATATAACTCATAGTGCTCCAATAATCCATAATAAACTCTCATTGGCTAGAACGATAAGACCCATTATTTTACTTTATCAAAAATAAATTCATTATTTTCATTTCATGTTGCTATTTACCTTATATTGATGTATTTAATTTCTAATCATAAAAAAGAAAATTTAAATTTATAATATAATAAATTTAAGAAAACTCTGTTTTAAAAGAATTCGATTGTGGCGACACTTTGTGTGTTCAAATATTAAACTAAAATTGTAATCATCATCATTAACCCTTTGGTGAAGGTAATGTAAAGAAAAAAAAATAATTTTAAAAATCTTTTTAAAATCATTTAAATTATTGAATATTTACTTTCTTTTAGATAGTAATGCCGGGTGAGGAAAATATATTTATTGAGAAATAGATATGCATATAGAAAACTAGCCAATAGGGAGATAATTATATCGAGCCAACTCTAGTATTAGTATACCTAGTATTGTTTTTTTAACACATTTTTAAAAGCGAAGCTTTTCTATAATTAAGGTTGGTCCGTCTGTAATGCATAGCTTTTTCATTAATTTAGGCATGTTAGAATTGTCCCATCAATTTCAAACTTTGCATGGTGATTTCTGTAGTAGTTAGGTATGATTTAGAAAGTGTCAAGAATGTCTGTACGTCCATTTTGAAAATGATTTTTAACTTTTTTAACAACAAATGTCAGTGTGATATAATGATCCGATTAATCTGAGATTTGGAATACTAATTCCTTAGACAACAAAATACAATGTTATTAGCGAAGCATCTCTATAATGAAGTTCTAAAAAAGTAATTATGTCCTTAAATACAGTGTGTTTTTTTATGAGAACTTTTTTGAAAGTAATTTTACCCCACTTATAGTTATCAGAATTTAATGATTAATGGCTTATTTTCTTCGTTTTTTAAGGCAATTAATAGAACAACAAAAACATATTTCAGTTTTTATTTAAAAAGTACAGTAAAATCTAAAATTCAAAACTTAGGTGTCAACATCTAAAAATGGTTTTAGCGCATTTTTCTTATGCTCAAATAATCAACCTTTTGCAAGAATGGCTGCTAAACACTTCAAAGTTGAGATATAGAGCTAAAAATGTATACAGATACTATAAGGGACATGTACTAGAACATATCAAAGTTTGAAGGTCATATCTCAACCAGGGAGGGAGTACTGGCCCCCCAAAGTCGACTACAGAAAATCCACTTTTTAAAGAAAAATGCGCTAAAACCATTTTTATATGTTGACACCTAAGGTTTGAAATTTAGATTTTACTGTACTTTTTAAATAAAAACTGAAATATTTTTTTGTTGTTCTATTAATTGCCTTAAAAAACAAAGAAAATAAGCCATTAATCATTTATTTCTGATAACTATAAGTGGGGTAAAATTGCTTTCAAAAAAGTTCTCATAAAAAAAACACACTGTATTATACTGCATTTAAGTATTTTTTCAACAAATTTACTCACAATTTTGTTTCAAATTTTATATATATATATTCAGTTCTGACACTCTACAAGTGTTAATGTTTGTTTGTCATACCGTTTCAGAGCTTTGCTTTTGTGGATGTTGTCATCCTTGTTAATTATAGAAAAACAACTCTATAATGCAAAGAAATGTATATTAAAACATATTTATACAGAGAACAATTAATAATTCCTAAATTACTAATTGTGGCCAAATCATTATTCTACATTCTTTATATCAATTAATTCCGGGTCGGTAAAGCATGCCTGTGGTAATATCCAGGTTTATTTCTATCTCAATACTAAATTTAATAATTTAGGGGCTAATTTGACAAAAATCTTAGAGGGAAAATTTTTTTTAAATACAAAAAAACTAATTTTAAAATAACACTTGAAATTTTTAAGAAATTTTATCAAAATTTGGCTACAGGCTTGCTTTGTACAGAAATCAAATCAAAATATTCATAATAAATATTCAAATCTATTTTTAAATCTATGATTATCATGAAATTTGAAAAAAAAATATTTCATTTTTTTAAAGAATTAAAAGGAAATTTGAATACTTATCAAAAATATATATAACCTTACATGCTAAATACTAGAGGGGGGGAAGTTTTGACACATTTGTGGAAACAGTGTGTATAGGCTTTATCTTTGGACAGAGAGGATAGGTTATTAGGGATAAAATCATTCTTATTTGATAGATTTCCCCCAACTTTAAGATTTTTTTTGATGGGCCTCCAGGTTCAGAAGCTGCAGGCCTCCAGGTGGTGTCTGGACAGGTAAATATAAAAATTAAATTTTTTTTTTGAAGAGTTAAAGGAAGCCTGCAAGAAATACCACGCTTTAACTGCTGAAAGACTGCCACAAGTAGACCCAATACCCCAAATTTGAAGCCTTCAGCTTCTATAACAAAAAAGTTCTAGGCATTTTAAAATGACATTTTATATACAATGAAAATTTTGAAAGAATTGCAGTGCTAATGTTAGAAATTTTGAAATTAAACTACGTGGCCTAGAAACAAAATTATAAGCTTATTTTTGTCATAAATTTAGGCAACCAGTAACTAATTATATTTTTACAATAAAAATATCCATTTGTATAGTCAAAATCATTAAAAAAAATTAAGTTAAACTTGCTTTGTACCGATTGTACTGTAGCCAATCAGAAGGCTGAATCAGCTAAACAACCAATCACAGCTGAGCTTGTCTTAGTTTCCCCCTTTGTTTCCGTTTGATTTTCGTTTAAAAATGCAATTTAAATCGAATTTTTTTCATGGATTTTGACTATGAGATGTGGTGTTTTTATTGTAAAAATGTAATCAGTTACCTGCAATCTAAGTTTCTGACAAAGATAAAGTCATAATTTTGTGTCTAGGCGACGTAATTTAATATTGTTTTTTTCTTTTATAAGCATTGTAAATATTTCAAAATTTTCATTGTACATAAAATGCTATTTTGAAATGCCTAGAACTTTTTTGTTATTGCAGCTGAAGCCTTTAAATTTCGGGTATTGGGTCTACTTGTGGCAGTCTTTCAGCAGTTAAAGCGTGATATTTCTTGCAGGCGTCCTTTAAAGGTCAAATTATAAAACAAAATATACATCTTTGTTTTCAAGTATGTAAATAACATTGAAAAATATGCATATTTTGTTTTATAAGTTGACCTCTAACCCTTGATTTTTTTTTATTTTTGCCTGTCCAGAGACCCCTTGGAGGCCTGCAGCCCCTGAATCTGGAGGCCTGCAGCTCATGAACCTGGAGGCCTATCCAAAAAATCTTAAAATTGGGGGAAATTTATCATATAAGAATGATTTTATCTTTAATAACCTATCCTCTCAGTCCAAAGATAAAGCCTGTACACACTGTTTACACAAATGTGTCAAAACTTCCCCTCCCCTCTTATATTTAAAAGTTATATGAATAAATAGCGCAGCATTAAATAGATTATCTTTCCATAAATAATCTTCTAAAATTTCAATATCTTTAATACTAAAGTAGATTAAATAATGTTTCCTTTTTTTGAAATCCTTCAATAAGAAAGTAAGACACATTCAACCTTTTTTTTGGCTGTATATTAGTTGGACAAACCTGACAACATTATTGATACACTAGCTATAGAGTTGCTGCACTTCATATCATATTAAATATCTAAAGTATGGTTTTATAGATTATATAGTTGAAATTAAAGTTGAATTACTTTATCCAAAAAAATGTAATAAATTCTTTAAATTTGAATGTGGGTAATTTCTATAAAACAATACTATAGATATGTATTTCCATCATGGTTTAGAACTTGTTTGAATACAGCTCAGATGAATTAGATTCTAAGCCATGATGGTAAAAGTTTACAAACATACATATGGGACAGTATAGAACATAACTAAAGATAATAAAAAGTAATTAAATATCATGAATACCAAAACCTTACCAAAATCTAATCAAGAAATTTAAACAAGAAAAAAATCTAATTAGTTAGTAAAGTATTTCTTCCCCTAGAGTTTATACATTAGATATTCAAAAAAATCTAATTAGTTAGTAAACTATTTCTTCCTCTAAAGTAAGTGCATTAGATATTCAAAAAGCTACTTTTTATATAATCATAAAAAAGATTTATTCTGAAGTTTTTCAATTTACAGTGTGCTAGAAATATTTAATTATGGAATAAATAGGAAAATATTCAATGTTTAATCTTACTTAAACTCTCATTGATTAGATTAAGGGAGAGTATGTTCAATATTCATGATAAGTTATTCAAATTTGAAATAAGACCATCATCCAAGAAAAGAATTTGAAACTTCAGCAGAACATTTGAAACAAAAATGGGCTTAACTACTTTAAAAGTTTTTTTTGTGATGTACATTTTTATGTATTAATCTTGGAAACGCAGAGCAAAGGACTTTGGAAGATTGTGATCAGTCCTGAAATATTATTTATTTACTAGTTTAAAAAATAGTAGCAGCTATGCCTCTAGAGGCCAATAGTGGCACTTTAAATAATTGTTTTTTATTTCAAATATCTAATTTGAGAAAAAAAATTCTATGTTGTGTTTAAGTCTCCACATAAAATTTTTTTTTTTATATTTTTTTTGTGATTTCTCTTGGGAGGTTGGTGTTACCATCCCCCAAATAATTAAAACTTTCCCGGGACCTATGAGAACCTACCCTATTAAGAAGAACCGATCAGTTCTGTGGTTTACAAGATCCTTTGAACAGGCAAACATCCTATTACTTTATTATAAGGATATACAGAATACATAAGGTATGATTAAGGATAAGGAAACAGAATAGAAGCAAATAGAGACAAAAAGGATTTTTTGTCTGAAACTAAAGATATCTAAAAACACTAATTTGATTCGTTTATACTTTTGGGGGAAATTCATAAAAATAATTATAGACCTTCCCAGGACCTATGAGAAGCTACTCTGTTAAGGAGAACACGATTGATTTGGTGGTTAGTGAGATCCTTTGGTACAGACAAATAGACAGACATACTGTTACTTTATTATAAGGATAAGTCAAAATAGATGTATCTGACCAATAGATAGATATAAACTTTTTGATATTTATATGCATAGATAAATATCCTACCTATAATTTATATAATTATATCTCAACTCCTCTCTTGGCACCTAAAAAATATTATGTTTTTTAAAATTTATTTAAACTAGAACATATTTTGTATATATGATACTAGAGTTTAAAAGCAAGAAGATCATTCTTGAATAATGATTCTAATTTTCAACATGCAAAGGGTGATCTATAAAGCTTGATATTTCTTACTATGTCTGTAAACTATGAAATGCTTGTTTCTTTAACTGAGTGTTAAGATCTTCTTAATAATTTGGTTTCATCTTAAAGTTAGCTACAACTTTGTTCATCACAAAAATTTTTTACATTGTAATTTTTAGGGATAAAGGAGTAGGAGAGAAAAATTAAACAATTTCCTCCCATATTATTACATTTTACCTTTAAATGTTAGGGGAAAGATTTAATTGATTTAAGTGCCAACCCCCCCCCCCATACAATGTTAATTCATTTCTTTTTTGTGGGGTGGTCATTTTTTTCTAGGGGTAATTTCTCTTCGGAGGGTTTTAGTACCCTCTCCCAAAATAATTATAAACCTTCCCAGAACCTATGATAAGCTTCATTGTAAAGGAGAACCATATTGGCTCAGCGATTAGTAAGATCCCTTGGTGTAGACAGACTCACAGACACATTTCCTGTTACTTTAGCATAAGGATATGAATATTTATGCTTTTAATACTGTTAATTAATATAATACATATTTTGACTATGTATACTGCTACATAATAAAATAATATTATTGTATTTTGTTTCTTTTCTTTGTTTGTTTTGACCATTTAATTACAGATCAAAATATTTTTCTTATTTTATGAAATTTTAAGACTTAGATAGACAGACAAATAATACTATATAAGAATAATCAAATTATATCTATAGATTGATTAAGCTTACCATGTCCTCTAAGTATTTCTGCTATTTTAGCTTTTCTGGTTTTCTCTTCTTCATTCTGCCATCCATAATTAAAAAGGGCCTTATCTAGAGCTGTTTTACCTAGAAATTTGATAATTTATTAGATATGTAAATGATATGACTGTAGATCAAATCTTGCAATACATATGGGGCATTAAAGAATAAAAGTCAAAAAGATGAATATTGAATCTAAATAGTCTATTTATGGCTCTCCTTTACAGGGAGCTTCTTTTCATAAATTATAAAGGAAATATTTCTATCAAAGGTGTGCACTAGGGTTTGAAGGGGGATAATAATTTAGAATTTTTTTTAGAAAATAAAGATTGTTAAATTGAAGGTCGAAGGAAACAAAATAAGACAGACCAACTTATATTAAACAGGGGACATGCACATTTTTTTTGGGAGATGAGGTGTTAGGAGGACACTTCCCCAAAACCAATTAAAGGGCAGAAAGAGGTCTGACTTTTAAGGATTAAGTTTAAAAGAAGTTAAGCACATCACCATGAAACAAGTAAGTTCAAAAGATTTAGTACTTAATTTTCTACCCCACAAAAAAGTAAAATTTTTAGAGAGATGTTACCTCTTCTCTCCTAAAGAGATAGATAGAAATATCCTCCCAAAATTCTCTGTTATAAAATTTTATAGATTTACAATAGAATGTTAGATAAATAGATAAACAGACAGAACGATAGATAGAAAGAAAGAAAGAAAGAAAGAAAGAAAGAAAGGACGATAGATAGATAGATAGATAGATAGATAGATAGATAGATAGATAGATAGATAGATAGATAGATAGATAGATAGATAAATAGATACATAGATAGATACATAGATAGATAGATAGATAGAACGATAGATAGATAGATAGATAGATAAACAGACAGAACAATAGATAGAAAGAAAGAAAGAAAGGACGATAGATAGATAGATAGATAGATAGATAGATTGATTTATATGACGGAAATAAAGTAAAATAATTTTATAACTAACTTACTAATATATATAGAAAAGTATAATTTTTATTTAAGTAAGATAGATAGAAGGATATTTAAATATATTATTATAAGAATATTATGTAACTAACCATCCATATTCTTATCATTGACAGTAGCTCCTTGTTTTAATAAGAGCTGCACAATATCATGGTGTCCCCACTCTGCTGCCCACATAAGACTTGTCCATCCTAGATATAAATATATTAGATTTAGTATATATTGTGTAGTTTAGAGTAGAATTATAGATACACAGAGAAATATATATAGAATAGTATAATTTTGTAATATATGTATAGTGAGATAGATATAGATATAAATATATATGATGGAAATATATTATTATAATAATATTAATGTAACTAACCATTATACTCCTTGGCGTTGATATCAGCTTCATGTTGTAGTAAGAGCTTCACAACATCAGTACGTCCATTCTCTGCTGCACCCATAAGACTGGTATATCCTAGATATAAATATATTAGATTTATTATATATTGTGTAGTCTAGAAAAGAGTTATTGATACACAGGGAAATAAATATAGAATAGTATAATTTTGTAATATATGTATAGTGAGATAGATACATAGATATATATGATGGAAATATAGTATGATAATAATATTATGTAACTAACCAATTATATCCTTGGCGTTGATGTCAGCTCCATGTTCTAATAAGACCTTCACAACATCAGTATATCCATTCCATGCTGCCCTCATAAGACTTGTCCATCCTAGATATAAATATATTAGATTTATTATGTATTGTGTAGTTTAGAATAGAATTATAGATACATAGGGAGTTATATATAGAAAAGTATAATTTTGTAATACATGAATAGTAAGACAGTTAGATAGATATTTATGTGATGGAAATATAGTATTATAATAATATTAATGTAGCTAACCATCATTATCCTTGGCGTTGATGTCAGCTCCATGTTCTCAGAATAGAGTTAGAGATACACAGGGAAATATATATAGAAAAGTATAATTTTGTAATATATGTATAGACAGGTAGATAGATATATGTGATGGAAATATAGTATTATAAAAATATTATGTAACTAACCCCATTTATTCTTGGCATTGATGTCAGCTCCATGTTCTGATAAGAGCTGCACAACTTCATAGTGTCCTCCCTCTGCTGCCAAGATAAGACTTGTATATCCTAGATATAAATATATTAGATTTATTATATTTTGTAATTTAGAGTAGAATTATAGATACACAGAGAAATAGAAAAGTAATAAGTGGTGGATAAGTTGGGTAAATTAACTAACCATGACTATTTGTAGCTTTTATCTCAAAGTTTTCAGTTAATTTTGTTGTTACCTCAATGTACTTCAAACATTTACCCCCCCCCCCCTCTACCTACTAATATTTCAAAATTAAATTGAAAAAAAGAAGGTTAGCCATAACTCTTGTATTATATGTCTGCAGAGGATTCCTAAAACTGAAGGGCCTACAACTGTGGTGCCCTAACCATCAGGGAGTAAGGGAGGGGACAATGGGCAATTAATTCAATTTAAGAGCGTTCGCTGAAAAGCAATGAAAACCAGATTTATCAAGAAAATATTACCAAAATTGTAAAGGGATTATGGTAACCTAATTTAGAACAAAATTAGTTCTAAGAAAAAAATCATTTACTTGAAAATTAAATTATCAATACATCACAATGTAGTAAACATTCTGTAATTAATAACTTGAAAAATCTTGTTTAGAACTACCTAAACCCTTCTCATATGTTTTTAACTGACACATAAAGTCAAGCGGTTCTTAGATTAATTTATACATAAATATCACAGTAGAGTTTCTATACATGAAATGACATTTTCTTGGGAAAAAATATTTGTTAAAACCAGCCATTAATAACAAATTTTTCTGTCTGCATATTCAAAACTAGCTCAGCTAGTTAGCAAGGCATTGATGTGCAAGTACCCAAAGTCAGCCAAAATCTGCTGTATTTGTGCACATTCCCTTTAAGCCAGTACCCAAAGTCTGCGACTCCTAAAAATTGAATATTCGATCCATTGTCCCCTACCTTACTCCCTGCCTAACCATGCAGGGCTAACCAATACAAACTTACCAAACAGCAGACCAAAAATAAAAAAAAACTAATTCCCTCTCTTATATTCAATTACATAAAAATGGTGGGATTAAGTGCTCAAGAGGCAGTTTAGGGAAACATCTGTAATTTAAGACAATTAAATTAATTAAAAAACAACTGCACTGAATGTTTTAATTTAAAATTAAAGAAAGAAAGTATTTACAAAGAAGTAATTCTAAGCCACTTTTTAATCAATATTATCAATCAACTAGTTCTAGAGTATGTTCTGGCTTGTTACTTAAAGGGACTGTGAACGAGAAAGTTTCTCATCAAATTATCAAATCTTAATTTCATCTCATTCATATAATCTCAAAGATAGGGCAAAACTGTCTCTTATTTCCTTAAAAACGGCTTTTTCCACCGATTTTTATCATTTCTAAGATTGGGGAAAAAATTTCTGGACTATAAAAATGTGCAGTTAATTGTCTTTTTTTCCTTCTATAGCAACAACTAAGCTTTTTGACATAGTTCTCTATTTTTTCTAACAGTTATGCTGACTTTTAACATAATCCTTGCTTTAAACTAATGTATAGTTACTTAGAAATTGATAAAAGTGCAATATTTCTTTATAAACAGTCAGATGAAAATGTAAACTAATTCTCCTAAGTGGGTTATTTATTGTCCAACACAATAAAAAGGTATATCATTATTTCAAATAACCTCTGAGAATCAACCCTTTGTAGACAGTGAGGTATTTTTTTGTCAATAATATGAATTTAAAATAGATCTTTATTACCTAATTACTATGTTATTAAAAAACTAATTTGCAATTTTATATCATAAAAGCCTTAAAATGAAGTAAATTGTTTCAACTAAACATGACAAGTTAAATATTCCTACAAACATTATGAGAAAAAAAACGTTTAGATTTTCCCTGTTTTTTCCTTTTTTCCTCCCAAAATACCATAAAGTCAAGTCATTATTCCTGCATGTTTTTGTTAATAGGACGTTTTTGGTTGATCAGTGTAGTGAAATGGGCTTAGACAATGCAATGTTAAGATTTGATAATCAGATGAAAAATTTTTACGTTCACACTCCCTTTAAATGTAAAGACTGGGTAAAACAATGATATTGATGAAGGATGATTGGACGTGCAGATAATGATTTAGAGATAAAAATTACTTACCTTCTTTATCCTTTAAATTCACATCTGCACCATTGGATATATAATACTTTACTTTCTCCAATAGTCCTGCCTTTGATGCATCAAGAAGAAGATTTCCTACATAAATTAATCTTTTGTGAAATATAAATCTAACTATCTATAAATAAGAATGTATAAGAACATTAATAACAACATAAATTTTTTTAGAATTAAAATTAGTGAAAGGGAGTAGTAATTTTTTTATTGTTTGTTTACTCTTTAGACAAGTCAGGCAAGGATGTACTTGGTACCCTTAAATGGTCAGGATACCATATAAATTATGGATGGGATATAAAACCAAATCCTTAAACCTCCATTTATTCCTATTGTATTTCAAAAAGAATATAAATTGGATTATGATAAAAGTTCTTATCAAAAGATCTATTTTGCTAATTATCTTTCTTGCAATGTAAGCACAAATTTGTATTATATACATTATATTTATCATTTTTTCTGTTAACCTGCTTCATCTAGCTTTTTCTTGTATTCCTTATACTTCTCCTGAAATTTTATAATTAGTAGTAAATCATTCCTATCTTAATTTCAAAAGTAAATTTTATCATCAACATTAGGGCTTCATATAAATTTTTTTTCAGTAAAATAATTTCATTAAAAAATAAAGTAAATCTTACATTCATCTCATCAGTCACATTACACTCATAGGCTCTAAATTAAAAACATAAGATAAAATTATAAAGAAGAAATATGACTCAGAAAAAAATATAAATTTTTTCTTTTTTTCTTTTTCAAAAATTTCTTTTAAACTTTTTTTGCAAATACGGTGGATACAGCTAAAGATTTGACTTTTTTTATCATGGGTACAAAATTGACTATATGTCAGTAAACATGTGGGGGTCTAGAATCCCAAGCAAAACCAAGCCCCCTTTAGTCATAAGTCAGTCAAAGTTATATTTTGCTTCTTCAACCTTTTACTTAACAAACTTTGTTTCATTATAATTTTCTTATTCTTAATTGAACCTAGAACAACTTTTGCAGAATTCTTTAGGTAAATTTATAATATAAATTTCAGCAGCATCTTCTGTGCTATGTAGCTGCCAGCCACTGCTGTTTCTCCAAAATTATAAAATAAAAGTTCTTTTTGTGGCAATATTTGTTGATATTATTCCATTAGAAAAATATAATGAATATATTGACGGTTATCCCTAGATTCTATAAAGGCAGAAAAATTGTTTACATAAATCAATCAAATGATCAATTTGAAGCTACTCTAAAATTAGTAACTAAATTATCAAAATTTTAAGCTTAAAAAAAGCTCACTGACCACTTAATAACACTTTAAAAAAATAGTCTTAAGATGTTTTATTAACAACACTTTTAAAAAATATACCTCGAAATCTCAACCACATCCACTGGAGATAATTGGCTCTGAAAATAGGCTTGTTTAAGTTTTAAACCAAATTAAGGGATATTTCACAAATAACTGTTCTTGGGTAAGATTTAACTATTATTAGACAAGTGATAACTTCTACTTCCTGACTACAAAGGCCACGGATACTAGGGTAATTCTACAATATTTGACAAGAAAATATCTCTAGTAAAGAACCACGTACATCTTAATTTTGGAACATTTATTTTCTCTTAAAAGCATAGAATAGTTAATATTATAGGTTTTTTCTCACTTATTTTTTGTGTAGATTCGATATTTGAAGCCAGATTAAATAGAGGATTTGTAGTTTGATATTTGACCTATTAAGAAGCCCCTTAATAAAAAAAATATAAATACCAAGAAAGCCACTAAAAATAATACCAAGAATATAGGCTTGATGTAAAAATTTTAAAGTTAATGTTATTAATTAAAGAAATAATAGTTATAATTTGGTTTACTTTACAATAAGCTTTTGCTACCTGATATTGGGTATAAACTTCCTCAATATCAGAATTACAGTAAAGTATAAGTCTAATAACAGTTCATCAGTACAAAACTTTTTTGAGAAACAGCATAAGTCACCCCTTTTTTCTTGAATCTCCAATATTCCTATTGATCTCCTCTCTTTCTCCTTCTACACCATATACGAAAAAATGGCACACCTTGACTATGTCTCAGTATGCAAAGGATGTTGAGGACTTTCAATGCATCATATATAGAAAAGTGGCACAACTCAAGTCTGTATTGCATCTATGAGGCATGCAAACTCACAAAATAGGAGCTTATTTTACAATTAGAGGCCGATTGTTAGGTCTAGTGTAGAAAAATAGTTGAATTTATATGAACAATACTGAGAACCCTTAAAGGATAGAAGCTTTGTCCTTTAAATACTTGGGATAACTTTAATCTTGAGCTTAAACTAGTATTAACTACTTTCTAAAGCTTTGTTTACAATCAATGTACAGTTCAAATTTGAGTTAAACTTTGGCTTTGTCAAGTTCAGATTGTATTGAATTTCTCCCAGAAATTCATGTTTATTAATGAAATTTTTAGCTTTAAAAGGTGTACCATGATAACCTTTTGAAACAAAACGCTTAATTAAAGGGTTCTTTAACTATAAGACTTGCCTTTGCTGTGCTGTGGCAATGTTTATCATGATTGAGATCTTCAGTATATTTGATGTAGAAGATCAGCATCTCTAAATGGTACTTAACATTGAGGATAGGGAAATAACTTCTGGATGTCTGAGGAACTAAAGCAATCAAATTTCTTTGTAATCAGACACTATCCAATAAAATTTAACTTACTTAGATCAAATATAAATCAAAAGTTGCTGTTTGATTCAACCATATCAGAAACAAGAACTTGTAGATTTTGTAGGTTGGGGCTTATTGCCATTAAACTTACCAGTATAAGTATCATTTTCCCAGCTAAAGTCTTGTGAAAATATAATATCACACACTTAGAAGAATCTATAACTCCATCTATTGGGATTTATATTAGCACTCAGCACAGACCTTAGGTTTCACCAAAGCATTAAGTTTTTATTATTAAGCGGAAAGCTTTACAGCAGTTTAATATAGAAGAGAACTTGAAAAAAGAATTAGTTACATTTCACAAAGATACCTACCTTATTACTTGGTCTTCAATTTCATTAGCAAATTCATATAATAAATTTTAATAGAAACTGATTTATTACAAATTTTTACTTGGCAGTTTATTAGAATTATATAGAATATTATAGAAATATTAATCATACATGTAAGTAATCCGATAACCTGTAGAGTCATATCTTAGCACTATAATCATCTAAAATATCTCTGGTCCTATACTTTTTCAGCTTAAAAGATAAATTCTAGCAGACAAACACCTTTGTTTATTTTTTGTTATGTATGATCCATTCCAGCAATACAGCAAAGAAATTTTTCAACAATATGATTTCTAAAAAGCTAACTTTGTCTTAAGAAATGCAAAAAAAATATCTATTTTCTGTCAAAATCTTTACACATTTCTACCAATAACTTAGCCAGATTGTTCTTCCATGGTTATTCTATTGGCTGATTTAGAGAGTATGTCTCTAAATTTTCTCTATTCTTAATAAGTAAAGAATTCTATACCTTAATGTTTGATATTAAAAAGAAAACAATTAAAACACAAAGACAAGTTAACCAAATTTGAGTCAAATCACTACTGTTTCTTTGATTTTTACATTAATAAGCTTTTATTTGTGTCACAAAAGTATCCTATTGAGCAAAATTTACAAAAACACCTTTGTGCTTCCTGTATTAAAAGTAGAATTACCTTGTATATTGGGTGAATTGAGTGTTTTTCACCTTCAATCTTAAAAATGAAATTTCTGCCAAGAAGGAGCAGCTAGGATTTCATGCTCAATGGATTCTACTTGGCACTAGGTCCTATTTGAACGCTGCATTGTCCGTTTTGATGGTAAATTTTTTCTATCCTTTAAATGGTTAAGGCAGGGTGTGCCCATATAGAGATAATAATGGAAAAAAGTTGAAATAGTTGTCAAATTTAAACAAAATAAATTTCAAGTAGTAAAAGTAACATTACAAAAGTACAAATATATAGATACAAACTTACTGGATATTCTTTCAGCAATCCACTTTCATTGAAATATGTTTTGAAGGGCTCTTTTACTTTTATACACACATTGTCATCAAGGCACCCTTTTGTCTCAGGATAATGGGTTACTGAGAAGTAATCATACGGGGTCTAAAAAGATATAATTTTGTTTCACTAATAACATATTGCTCTTGAATGACCTGTAGGTATGACACTTATTATACCCAATATGATGTTGCTAAATTAATTCAAAAAATATAAAAAAAACTAAGAACAATTTTTGTGCATTATGAACAAATGATTCAAATAGATAAAATGATAAAATCAAATAGTTTTAAGATATATCTTAAAACAATACAAATTTTTAATCTAAAGTATCAAACAGTTATAACAAAATTACCTGGTGTGTCTCTCCATGAGTTTCATTTTTTACTGACATTGTTGAATTTTTTATAACTAATTCATGTATTATTTCAACATACTGATCACGGTCATGTCTAAAAATAAATAACATTTGCAAATTGAAATCATTTTGATCACAAATTCTATGTCGCTGGAATTTATTATCTATTCTTATTCAAAATATTTGCCAAATTATTCATAAAAATATAATGGACAATTTTGGATCGTAGCTTTACAAAATATGTCCCAAATGATTGCTACACCTTGGAAGTATTCAGAAATAATAATAGTTCAATTCTTAATAGCTAATCAAATTCTACCTAAATATTAAAGTACCTATTTTTCTGAATTTATCTAAGACATTAGTTATTTATTTCCTTTAGGGTTAATAAAACTGTTATACTCTTGAAAAGATGTTATTTGAAATTTTGGACTACACATTTCATATTTTCTGCTGCCTCCATCCCCCCTCCCCCGCACTACCTCTCCCCTAATAAATGGTCATTATTTTTTTGCTTTTAATAACCTGTTTTGTTCATGTATAAAACCAAATAGATGGGCAATCTCATGAAGAACTGTTGTTCCTAATAATAAATTTTGTTATTAAACTTTTTTTCATAAACTACTATTATTCTATTAGAAGTTGTTAATAAGTTAATTTTTTTTTACAAATCTACAGTGGAAAAAGTTTAAAATTGCTAGTGAAGACTACAAATGTAGGAATTCCAATTGTAAGAGTGAACAAATGCAGGAGTCCTAAACATCAGAGTTTGACAAACCCAGGAGTGGGGTAAATGTAGGATTTTTGCAAGAAATATCAGAGTGGATATTTTGAAAGAAAAACGCAGGAGTGTCAATAATATTTTTAAAATAAGGTTTTAACAACATTTGTTTATGTATTTCTACACAGGTTAGGCTAGGTTAAGATATGAATATACAAATAACCCTCCACAGGGATTAGGCATTTAAAAAACCTGTAAGATGGTTTTAAAAACATATTTGATAAAACTTTGCCATTCAATAGAACTTACATTGGAAAAACAGACAGACCAATTCTAAAAAATCAGCCTGTGAAAAAAGATATTTAAGATTGTTTTTTTTGAAAATGTTATTTTACATGTATTGAAGAAATTGGATTATGTTAATAAGTTTCTGTTAGACAATTTTATTCTGAAAATTTTAATATAATGAAAAAAAATCTTTGAACTAAAATTGATTAGAAATTAAAAGATTTTTTGTCATAAAAATAAATTAAAAGACACTCCTGTGTTTTACTTATGTAATGTCTTCTCCAATGTTTGAATTTTCAAAGGAAAATAAGAAACTCGTTGAATGAAACATGAACAGTGAAACATAAGAAATACCATTATTTTCAAAGCATTGTGCATCACCAAGATTTAATCTTGGTAAACCTCCTGTTGTTTTTGTTCCTGAAAATGGAAATTTTACATTTTAATCAATGTGTGTAGATCAGAGTCAGACTGCTACGTGTTAAATTTTTTAAACTATAAAACTATAAAATTTTTTTATAATTTATTTGTTTTCAGCATGTCTAACTACATGAGAATTACCTATAGTTGCCCGGCATGAAATTCTCTTCCAGTTTGTAACTTCTAATTTTTGTTCTAGATTTAATTTTGAATTCAGGTCTAGATCAATAAATCTCATACATCCTAAAGTAAGAGGTAAGATGAATTAATGTTGATAATGATATTTGTAATTTATTCTAGACCTTAATAAAAAAACAGTTTTGTTAATTAGATAACTCCTACTCTTTATAATTTGGCTGTTTAGGAATTAATTTCTATTTAAAGTGTTTATGAATCTCCTGTGGTTTTATCATAATTAATTTACAGTCCTATCCTAAGCATAAAAATTATATTTAATAAGATCTTTATGAACATATGTCATTTCAAGGCCAAAAAATCTAATTTGTAAATGTGACAATTAATGCCTAAGCCTAAATAATCAAACAAATATCTCTTATAAACTCTTATTTACAACACCAAAAGCCCAAATAATAAATCAGATTTGTAGACCTTATGTGGTAGGCGGCTCACGGACAAGCCCTTTCCAGAGTATGCGATGCTCCGTGTTTACCAAATAACACCCCGACGCTAATCCCAGCTTATCACAATTCTGCCCAGCCCCTTTCTGGCCATTGTCTACACATCAGAGACGGCGGTCAACTTGGACACCGCTGATAATGGGAGGGGCGCTGCCCCTCTCCCCTTCATGCCCCCAGCAACCTACCCTTTTCCGGGAGACGTCTACCTTAGCCCCTACGGGAGCCTACCACTCTACTGCTCACCTGGATGGGGCTTCAAATGACTGGCCAAATGACTGGCCGAAGCAGGCCAAATAGCTGCGAAATGGCAACGTGTCGGCTGGACAGCACCCCGACACGAGTAAGCCCAGACCCCGAGACGGACAGCTGATTAGCTGGTCCCCCTGAGCAGGCAATGTGTGGCTGGGAAGCTCCAGCACACAAGTAAGGCCTACCCCCTGCGACGGACAGCAGGACACGCACCCACGGCGCCTGCAGGACAAGTATTCCCTGCCGCCACTACTTCTAGATCGACCGTGTAGCTGGGACAAGCCCCAGGACACGTACCCACGGCGCTTGCAGGACGAGTGTTCCCTGCCGCCACTGCTTCCAGATCCACCTGTGTAGCTGGAACAAGCCCCAGGACACGAACCCACGGCGATTGCAGGACAAGTATTCCCTGCCGCCACCGCTTCCAGATCCACCTGTGTAGCTGGGACAAGCCCCAGGACACGAACCCACGGCGCTTGCAGGACGAGTATTCCCTGCCGCCACCACTTCCAGATCATCCTCTGGAGCTCTGTGCCCCCACTATGGTAGGAGAGGGCACCATAGCTGCGGCCAGGCCGTCGCCGAAATTCCGCCAGACGCCAGCGGAACAAAAGAACCCCCTGTCTAGTGGCCAGGATTTACCCTTCCACATCAGGGTGCGGTTCCCCACTCACGACCCTGCCCAGTACGTGCAGGTCAACGCAATGATAGACCCCGGCAACCGTATGCCCGGGTCTGCAGTAATTTCCGAGTCCCTCATGCACGTAATGGGCATGCAGAAACTGCTGATTCCAACACGTACGTGTATCATAACTGCCAATGAAAAGGGGCAGCCCCTCCAGGTAATTGGCAAACTAAGCGAGCTCTATATGGCGGTGAGCCATTCGCTCATCCTCCATTTGTACCGCGTGACTGTGGTCAGGAATCTCTCGCACCCACTGAGCTTAGGCGGAGTCTTTCTGTGTGAGTTCTGAACTAGGCTTTGTTTTGACATGCAGACCCCCTGCCTGTGGGTGCGTGGGGAGTTTATCCCCCTCCACAGTGTCCCAGTGGACCGCGAGACCGCCAAGTCCCGGACCAGGCCCATCGAGTCGCAGTCAGCTAAGTCCGGGGCCAGGCCCGTCAAGTCGCGGCCTGAGGCCCCTGGTACCGCGCTCGGCCAGCGGAGTCCGGCTAACCCCAAGACCGAGCCCGTCAAGCCGCGGCCGGTCCCCGCCAAGTCCGAGCCCGTCAAGTTGCAGCCGGACGCCCCTGGTGCCAGGCCCATCAAGTCGCCGCCGGCCACCACCGAGCCCGAGCCTGTCAAGTCATGGCCAGATGTTCCCGGTGCCGAGCCCGTCCAATTACGGTCGGCCACCCGTGACGACACTGTACATGAACCAAGCCACAAGGAGCCGCTGCCGGGCCTGAACCCAGAATCATCCCATATTGGTGAGAGCGGAACCCACTGGGTGGACACGGCCCTCACCGCCAGCAAGGGAACCAACCTGCCGGCTGTGACCCTTCCACCTGTACCAGACACGGCCGCGGTAGAATCGCCAACAGCCTTCCCGGAGACAGATTGCATCCCGGAAGCCTTCCTGACTGAGGATACTTTCATCAACGGCCAACCGTGTCCTCCCGGATCCATCCCTGAGTGCTCCTACCAAGCCGAGCCCGTCAAGTCGCAGCCGGCTACGCACACCTTGAATGCCGTGTTCCCCTTGAACGGGCACGCGGCCCCGCTGACCACGGCCAAGCAAGTCACCCTACTGGCCTGCAGCCTCACAATGGTCTCCGTCCAGCTACTTGGCTGACCCCTTCAGGCCGCAATCCACTTGGCTGTCCCAGCGCAGCAGGTTGGGGAGCACTACCTCCTACTGGATGCTGGCCTCCCTGTGGCTAGGGAGCTAGTCAAGCCTGATGTTCGGGAGGTTTCCACAAATCCACCCCAACGTCTACATGCCAGGGGAGAACCTGTAGGACTCCAGGCGGACCTGGAGCTGGACAAGACTGAATCCTGGGAGACAGACCCCATGCTCAAGATGGAGGTACCTAGCGCTCCAGGACAATTACCCTTTTAACCCAGGAGGATGGAAGCTTCAGCCCGATAGAGCCCAGGGCCATAGGAAGAGGCCATCACCCGGCACCAGGCACCCAGCCCCCCTGAGGAGAGTCCAGGCCCCCACAGGATCAAGGCCTGGGGAGGACCCCAACCACAAGCCTCAGGACTGCCCGCCAGGAAGCTACATGTGACATCAACCATACCGTACGGTAGGGTTGCCCCTGGAGGCCCTGTTGCAACCGAGTCCTTTCACTCGGACCCGCAACTACCTGGTCACCTGGCCCAGCTTATTGCCTGCCTTAGACAAATGAGACGTCCCACCGTGCAGCAAGAAGTCAGGGATGGCCAACTTGGGACCCTCAACCACCTGGCATCAATGACCACCATCTGGCTGCCGGTCATCGTATTGTTAATGTTGAGTGGTTGTACCTGGCTCTTACCCCTACATCTCTCGATATTCTTACAAATGTTCACCCGGATTGGAAAGTCAGCAACTGAGTACAGCAGCGGGGGTATATGGCAGCGTAGAAGAGTCCAGGCATCCAGCCTGTTGCCATATCCGGCGCTATCACAGAAACCCAGAAGATCCCCTGACCAAGGTTCAGGGGGTTCGAACCCTTGCCAGAGAATTGGTTGCCTACGAGAGAGGTACAAGACCCCCAGGGCGGACCAGAGGCCACCAGAGGTTGATCACCAGGCCAGCCCTGAGCAGCTGCCAGCCATTGCAGCATCTCAACCTGCCCTGACCCAGTGCCACCAAGGGACAAGCCCCCCAATGGGAGATGTGATGAGGGGAGAGGTGGCCCCTGTCACCACGGTTGCTGTGGACTGGATCAGAGGTGCAAGGGGATAGCAGAACACCACTCCCTAAGAGGCCTAGTGGCCCTTGTGAGACGATTGGCCACCTGCCTCTGCACAGACCCAGTAGTGACCAACCTGCCTGTTCCTGAGAAGGATTCACCAACTCACCAACGAGTGGTCACCTCTAGCCAGACACCACTGTCCAAGGCCAGCCAAGAAGAACTTGCCAGCCAGGGGAGACCTTCCAAAACCTACGCCTCCAGCTGATGATGTGTGGGAACCAGGAATACCGACATCAGCCACCTTCAGCAAACTTGAAGAAGCCGCCTGGAGAGAGAGAGGAGATGCACCCAGTAACAAGCCCAATGGTCAAAGACCTTGTCCTAGCCCAGAGGGAGACAGAGTGCCAGGTCACCTCCCAGCTAGGGGAGAGATATCAGGATGTGGTACCTTTAGTCCCCTCACAGCAGGGACTGGGGAGCTGTATGCCCAGAGGCCAGCCAGACCCCCGCCGGACCTCCAGACCGGCGCTGACCCCCGACACAGAGAACTGACCTATCCCTACACTGAAGATCTAACTGCCAGTCTCCTACCTGCCCCCGTCCACGACAACCCTAGGGGAGACAAGGTGGCCGCCAGCGTTGTCCGAGACCCTAGAAGCTGGATACTCCTGGACCAGTCCAATGGTGGAACGGTTGCAGCAACCGTACCAGCTAGCAGTCAACCTGGAACCATTGGCCAACTGCCCCTGTACCAACCAGCCGAAGTCACTGTCCTGCCACCGCCAGCTGTGGACTGGAGTCTGACCAGCAACCCTACAGAAGGAGGAGAGCAGTCTGGACCTGCTCCTGCGCCGCCAGCTGGCGCCATATGTAATCCAACGGACAAACTAGAGTTTGAGATACCTAAGAACCGGACCAACCACCCTGGAGGAGAAGAAGAGAACCTGACCAGCCAACCTGCAGAATTGGGAACAGCCCCTCCGGTGCTACCCACCGACGCAATATGGAACCCAGATGCCGACATGGAGCCTCTGCCAGCCAACAGCGAGTCCCCAGGACGAGAAGCAGCCACTGAGATGGAGTTGCGGCCCCTGAGGACAACGCCAAAGCAATGTGCCCCCTCCAGATGACAGCTATACCCACCAGAGTTGGAGCCAAGGCCCCCAGTAACCTGGACAAGGCAGGCGCCCCCATGGAACTCTACGCGCCTACTACCATCGCCGTCCCCCCTCTAGGGGCCTCTAGAGTGAGCCTGGGCCTCCATGTCAAGCTGCCGGCTGAGACAGAAATAGTTCTCCAGACGAGGCCTAACTTCCAGCGCCGAGGCTTGACTGTCACCAACCCTCAGCTACGAGCCAACCGAGAATTGACCATGCTGATTACCAACCACAGCCAGACTGAGTTTCCTGAGGGGCCTGTGTGGCCCGAGCTGTCCTACACCGTGCTGTGCCCCAGGGAGAGTCTGCCGCCCACCATGGTTCAAGGCCTGATGTCCCGATGGTTCCACAGCCCTTGTTGTGGTAGGCGGCATACGGACAAGCCTTTTCCAGGGTATGTGATGTTCCGTGTTTACCAAATAACACCCCGACGCTAATCCCAGCTTATCACAATTCTGCCCAGCCCCTTTCTGGCCATTGTCTACACATCAGAGGTGGCGGTCAAGTTGGACACCGCTGATAATGGGAGGGGCGCTGCCCCTCTCCCCTTCATGCCCCCAGCAACCTACCCTTTTCTGGGAGACGTCTACCTTACCCCCTACGGGAGCCTACCACCTTACTGCTCACCTGGATGGGGCTTCTCCCCATCTCCCCCACACCCTTCTCTACCTAACCCATTTATAATCTATTTTGTATATAAACTAGTAACTTTGTTGTATATGCATTCAGTTCAAATATATCTTTTAAACAGTAACTACTTGTAGTACTTTATTGATAGAATCCTTAAGGCTTGGGGCTCTTTTGAATCGAACTCGCTCAGTAGGGTTAAACTGCTTCACCCCTACCACACTTACAGAAAAATGTTTTGCCTGTCTATTGGGTCCATTAAATTCTTTAGTAAAAATAACCATTGAAGTTTCTTTTTTAAATTGTAACTAGCAGATCACAAATTACCAAAAATTAACAAATAGTTATGCTTATCTCCAAAATGTAGCAAATAGAATTGCTTGAAAAAAGGAATACAATATATTCAATAGATGTCACAATAAAATAATAATTGCATAACATGAAAAGAATGAAAACGTATTTAGAAATATGCTTCAGTCAGTTTATTCAACTTCAAAACAATACAGTTAAGAATACCTTATTGTTTCTTGTGTTTAAAACAAATCTGTTACATTGCATTGTTCTTTTATTGACTTTTTTTAGTTAACCCTTTAAAGCCAAATGTTATTTTTAGATAAAATGATATTTCAGAAATTGACAAAAACATACATGAAATGCAATATTTATTAAAAGTGAAGTGTGCATGATTGATTATGTTTGGGCTAACTTATTAATAAAATTTCATCTTTCCTATTGACAAAGTGATCTTAGGATTTTTTTGTAGTTTTTTTTCCTCAAAAAAATATTTCTATATTACTGAAAATTGTATTACTGGGCTGATTTGTAACATTATGGATAACTTTACATTTTATAATATATTTTTTTTCATTCTTCCCTGTAGGGAGAAAATTATATTTGAAATCATGTATTAAGCAACAAGAATATTTAGGCAAAGTAAAAATATTATACATTATCTTCTATATAACTGCTTTAGGAAACAGAATAGAAATTGCCCAAATAAATGGTCATTATATTTCTGTATAGTTTCTGTAACATCAAATTTGAATTTTTCCTCAATTTTATTTTATGAAGCATCCTTAATCACTAGGGGATTTTTTTTCCCTGGTTTTTTTTTAAATTCAAGTAGTGCATTTGCAATTATTATGCCTTTTGGTGAAAGAATACTTGTGTTAGAATTTTAACTATTTTGGACAAGTATTATGCCCAGTAATTTCACTTTGAAATTTTGACGCCCCCCTTATGGGGGTCAAAAAATCATAGCATCAGAACTAAGGCTTCATAGTGCTCCCTGAATAGGTCTTGAGGGCGTCAAAATTTCATAGTGAAATTACTGGGCATAATACTTGTCCAAAATGGTTAAAATTTTTACACAAGTGTTTTTTCACCAAAAGGCATAATAATTGCAACTGCACTACTTGAATTTCAAAAAAAGCCCGTAAAAAATTCCCCTATTAATCACTAATATTCACTGAGAAATATGGGTGCTGAAAATTAAACAGAGTAATTTTTCATGACTTGATTACAAAAATTTACGTGAATATGATTATTGAGTTAAGCTAAAGCTTCTACATGGATGCTACAAGATTAGTATTAGCTTCTTATACTCTTTTTTCACAATTGTTTTTGTAAATATTTTATCAGTTTTAAAACCTTCTGGAAGTTGTGACTCCACTATTTCCATTTGTCTTCTGACTATTTCTTTATCTTCAGTAGTAAAACTAAAATATAAAAATAATATTAAAATTTTTTCAGTCAAAAGTAAATCATGGATTTAAAAGCATCTTATGTGCATCCACACTCAAACAGTCCAAGGATAGGATATTGAACTGTAAATCACAGGGGTTACCCAAGTTCCATAACCAAGTTATTTTATTTGTTGGCACAAATCCTTTTGAGTACACTAAAGGAATTTAATTGGATTAAGTGTCCAAACCTTTTCACTAATAATCTTAATCTATAGAAGGAGTTATTTTGTTTACAATAATTGAGGTTGTATAACAATATATCATTCAGTGTCATATCCCTTAAGATTCATGCAATGTTTATTTACAACACAACATATTACATATTAAATCTATCAACAGCTGTAATTTTTTATTCTTATACTGAAAGGAAAATCATTGCAGGGAAATTTTTCACCTTGATCTGGAGGTTGACTTAAACATTTATATTGTTTTAAACTAATATTTTTAGTTTTGTTTAAATGCTTTGCTAAAGTAAAAAAAACCTAAACTAAGATGACCCTGTAATATTTACTTGCATTCTAGAATGTTATTTATGAACTCCCACTTGTGTTTAATTACAACATTTGCAATCAAAATTTTTATGACTTTATTGTTTAAAAACAAAAAATTAGGTTGAATATTGCGAGAGTATTGGCATTCAACCAGCAAAAAAATAGCAAGATCTCTTGATACCTATTCTTTTGCAATTTATATTTTTACTTCTATATGTTTTTGTATTACAGAAAATATTAATTTGCTTTTCACTTCAATTTATTTTGTTACCTATATCTATCTGGATGAATTTTAAATCTATATCCAATGATTCTACCTGTCCATCTATAACTGACATTTCTGAAAAATCAATTAATTAAATGTATTTGATCATAATTGTCTTTTTAGATAAAATTAGCATTGTTATACCTAATTATGCTTTCTCCATAGTCATATTCTTCTATATCTGTATCTATAATAAGTTTAGATTCTAAGAAAAATTATTTTGATGACAAATCAAAAAATACAAATAGATATTTTATAGAAAAAAATTCTATTTAAATAAGCTTTAAAAAAACCTTTGTTTTCAACATCAGAAGATTCAGCCAACAATCTAAAAACCTCATTATCTAAAATATAATTGTTTTAAATAAAAATTATAAAGAGATAAAAAAAACACATTAAGAATTAAGATATATTACTATTAAACTTAGTAATAAGTTTTATTCCATAGGTTTAATACAATTGCTTTATGTTATCATTTTTTATTTCTGTATCTATAATAAGTTTAGATTCTAAGAAAAATTATTTTGATGACAAATCAAAAAATACAAATAGATATTTTATAGAAAAAAATTCTATTTAAATAAGCTTTAAAAAAACCTTTGTTTTCAACATCAGAAGATTCAGCCAACAATCTAAAAACCTCATTATCTAAAATATAATTGTTTTAAATAAAAATTATAAAGAGATAAAAAAAACACATTAAGAATTAAGATATATTACTATTAAACTTAGTAATAAGTTTTATTCCATAGGTTTAATACAATTGCTTTATGTTATCATTTTTTATTTCTATTATTGATCTTATTTTATCTATTTAATACATTAAGAATTGTACTATCATCTATTTATAATAAAGTTTCAATAAAGAAATATTTAGGAACAAATTGAATTATCTAATTGAATTAAATATTAACATTAAAAATGGGGGGGGGGGGTGGTAATTACTTCTAAACTATCTCCAAATAATGAGATGGCTTTGTTCAAATTCTTTTAGTAAACCAATATTTATTAGAACATGGTCAATCGAAACATATATTTATCAAATTCCACATGACCAGAGCTGGATCTTTAAATCGTTTTGATGGTGGGCTGAATCGGGGCGATTCAGAGGTGAACCGGAGGTGCGCTGATGGTGCACCACAACCACTGCTATAAAACATGGTTCTTTAAAAAGATTTTCGGCGCGGTGTTGCTAGATTGCTGATGACACTCAATAACATATCCATACGTGCCGGTACAATTTTATAACTTAAACCGGGTCAGTACGGTGTTTAATATAAAAAAAATATATAATTTATTTTAAAAATAACTATAAAAATGTTTTCATGATAGTTTTGCAATAAAATATTAAACTAATTTTTAAAAAAATATTTATTTATTAAATATGAATCACCCCGATTTGGCAATGCCACTAGTTGAGTACCATTGCCGAACCGGTACCGCGCAACTGACCGCGCTGAATCGCCCATGCCATTTCGATTTAAAGATTGGTATTAATAATCTGATTGTGCGCTGAAATGAATCGCCCTGGTTTAGATCACCTATAAACGATTTAAAGATCCAGCTCTGCTTGAGATTGTGCTAACTACCTGAACCAAGTCCCTGCAAGATAAGCTAAGCACTCTGAAGATATACTTTAAGCTAGAAAACTGTAATACTTTAAAATTGTATGAAATATACCTGTTACAACTCCATTTTTAAAAACCACTGAGTACTTTTCTCCTGAACTCTTGATAATTTGTCCATAGCCATGAGGTTTACCATTCAGAATTTGTCCAGCATAAACTAATCCATCATCAAGTGTTAACCCAGGAGAAGTCTAAATTTTAATTTCCAGTTTGGCTTTGAAACCAATTAATATCCAGTGGATAAGAAGCAAATCTCAACCACACTGAAAAACCATGCATCATATTCTATCGTATCCAGTTTTCTATGAATATAATTATGTACAATCACAATAATAAAACCAGTTTTTTTTAGCCTGTGCCATTGGCATCTGGATGCTAACAAAACTGGTTTTAAATAATTTTACATTTGTATATCCTTGGAAAGATGTTTATAATGTGATGCAATAAATAAATGCAACTATAAAATTCTTTAAAATTTACACACTTATGATTTAAAAGCCAGGGATAAGGGATAAGGGATAGGAAACGTAGGAAAATATTATTTCAAGCCTAGGCCTAAAAACTAGTTTTGGGATGGCGCAGCAGTTCGTTATAAACAGTAATGAAATAGCAGTGTGTGTGTGTGTAGATAAAGTATAGAATAAAATTCAGGTAGCTAGTTTATGTATTAATGGCTTTTGTTAAAATCACGTTATGATGTTTTTTTGTCTCTTGCATTTTTATTAAAGAGAAAAAATTTTATTTAAAAATAATATTTTATCATTTCTTATTAAAATTCGAAATAAATAAATAAATTTAGTACAATAAGTAAATAAGTACTTGGGTAACCTTCTATCAATAATCTTGTACTATGTTAGTAGAATAATGTTTTTTGTACTTTTTAGCATTTGATAGTACATTTGATAGTTGTTTCATTCAATTCCGTATAAAGATATTTTTATTAAGAAGCAGACAAGATAAATTTTTTTCATTGACGCGTTTTATTATATTCTCATCCGCCAATTGGTGATTGGTTGATACAAAACAGGCCGATTCTTATTGGTTTAGAGCGATAGCTACTTGGGACACACCCCACCCGAAGGCGTGTTAGGTTAGAAAAAAAACCCGCAGAAATGGTTTACACAGGATGTACTGGGACCTTATGGTGATTTCAGAACATGCTTTCTCTAAATTGAGTTAGTAGCTTCCCATAGTAGAAAATTTTAAAATTACTTTTTGTGATCAAATTTTACTTTTATTTTTTGACTACCTTTACCTATTCTGCTTTATTGTCTTATTTTGTCTTTCATGTTCACCATGCAAATTCGTTCACATTGCAGTTGAAATGGCAGATATTGGAGCTTTCTAAAAAGGTCTCTAACATTTTTCTAGCTCTAATACTTTATGAGATATCTTATTTCAAAGTATTGCTGTATAATCATATTTTACACAGCAAAAAGTTGAAATATAAAATTAGTTATTTTAGAGTAAATTACATGCACCTTCATATAAATCTCTATAATTTTGCTCCAAATTGACCAAATTGAACAGTTAAGGTGCCTAAACCTATCTACATTCAATGTACAATCCAAATCCACACTTTATGAGACTTTATAAGTCACCAGGAGAGGCCTAAAATGTAATATCAAAGAAACAAATGTAATCTAATTTTAATTAAAAATCACTTTTAAGGCATTTTTAATAATGTAATAGATGTTTTAAGGTGCAATAAACTCAAATTAATTATGATTTATTATTTTTTAAAATCTCAGTACTAGTTTAGAGTACCTAATAGTGTATATTAAAAAAAAATGTGGCCTAAGAATCATTTTTTTTCTTTTATTATATGTGAGATCATCCATGAAAGTCTTTTAATTACTTTGTTTTCTTAGGGAAGGTGGCAAAAACTAAATTTGTTTCATAAGGTTATAAAAAATTTAAAAGGCCATTCAACTATTCTTAGAAAAAATTACTAGAATTAGTAGATTACATTTGTAAACTGCTTGGAAATGCTTAAAATTCTAACCAATTTTTGGTTTATTTTCAATGATTATGTCTATTTTTCTTAACATATGTTTCTATTAGTTCAAATATCAGATGATTGTGTTTTATTGGCTTTCTAATTACAAAGTGACAACTTTACACACCATAACTTACCTTAAAATCCTTGCTAAAGTCAATTAAATTTCAATTTATTTAAAAAAAAACAGGAAATATTTTTTCCTTTAGCAATTTTAAAAATCACTTCAGCATGCTCCTTTTGGCTTATAGAGTCTCAAAAGTGTGTATTTGGATTGTCCATTGAATGTAGATAGTTTTAGGCACCTTAACTGTCCAATTTGGTCAATTTGGAGCAATATTAGAGAGATTTACATGAAGATATTTGTATTTTCTCTAAAATGACAAATTTTTTATTTCAACTTTTTGCTGTGTAAAAGATGATTATACAGCAATACTTTGAAATAAGATATCTCAAAAAGTATTAGAGCTAGAAAAATGTTAGAGACCTTTTTAGAAAGCTCCAATATCTGCCATTTCAACTGCAATGTGAATGAATTTGCATGGTGAACATGAAAGACTAAATATGACAATAAAGCAGAATAGGTGAAGGTAGTCAAAAAATAAAAGTAAAATTTAATAACCAAAAGTAATTTTAAAATTTTCTACTATGGGAAGCTACTAACTCAATTTAGGGAAAGCATGTTCTGAACTCACCATAAGGTCCCAGTACATCCTGTGTAAACCGTTTCTGCGGGGGGGTTTTTCTAACCTGACACGGCTTTGGGTGGGGTGTGGGGAGCATCCGCCAGTTTGTTAGGAATTTGTAAAAGTTGCAATATCCCTTTAGAATCTAGGACGGGACCTAATTAATGGCCAGGTTTCCTATCCCTTATCCCTGTTTAAAAGCTGACTTCACAATAATTGTTTTCTGTAATTGATAGAATTGGTCAAATTTTGCAATATACATCAGACATTATACATATCTTTTACATGCATATACATAAAAGACTATTAAGAAGACAAATATTAGTTACTAACACAATTGACAATATCTATAGTTAGGTAATATTTAGTAACATTTGTAACAAGTAAATATTATATTTAATAAACCTGCTCAAGGACAGAGATCTGTATAAAATCAAAATTATCTTCTTTCCAGCATCTAAAAAAAGATATTTTTAGATATTGGTTCTTCATCTTACCTTCCAATGAAAAGTTTGTAAAAATATGTTTATAAAATGTACTATAATTTTATTTTTTCTAACAAACAAAAATGACCTCAATTCCTTGCCATCATCTTGAAGAGTGAATATGAACTGTATAATCATTAACTTTTCTGTCCCATCATCCTTCAATTCTGCTGAATATTTCCTAGGAAAATTAAATATACAGTTTTTTTTTATGAGAACTTTTTTGAAAGCAATTTTACCCCACTTATAGTTATCAGAATTTAATGATTAATGGCTTATTTTTTTCGTTTTTATAACCATTTATAGAACATCAAAAAAATATTTCAGCTTGTATTTAAAAAGTACAGTAAAATCAAAAATTCAAAACTTAGGTGTCAACATCTAAAAATGTTTTTAGCGCATTTTTCTTAATCTCAAATCTTCTACCCTTTGCAAGAAAAAAATTGGATTTTCAGTAGTCGACTTTGGGGGGCCAGTACTCCCTCCCTGGTTAAGATATGGCCTTCAAACTTTGATATGTTCTAGTACATCTCTCCAATAGTATCTGTATCAATTTTTACTCTGTATCTCAATTTTGTAACGTTTTACAGCCATTCTTGCAAAGATTTGAGTATGAGAAAAATGCGCTAAAGCCATATTTAGATGTTGACACCTAGGTTTTGAATTTTTGATTTTACTGCACTTTTTTGATAAAAACTGAAATATTTTTTGATGTTCTATAAATGGTTATAAAAAACGAAAAAAATAAGCCATTAATCATTAAATTCTGATAACTATAAGTTGGGTAAAATTGCTTTCAAAAAAGTTCTCATAAAAAAAAACACACTGTATAAACATGTTGTTCTGAGTTCTATTATGTCTGTTTGTTGTAGCATGAATATATCATGTATCATCCATGTAAAGGAAAAGAAAAGCCTCTTAAGAGGCATTTTGTCGTATTTTTGCAATGGCTTTTATCATTTTATGGTATTTTAGGTTAGGTTATATTAGATAAGGTAATTGCTCTGCAGGGCTAGGCAATAGGCCTTGCATGGTTAGAGCCCCCAACAGGGTTTAGAAATATGAGAAAAGCTACTGTGAAATTACAAAGAAACGCCACTTAAGAGGCGTCACAACAAAAGGGACTATACTCAATTTTTTCTCACATTTTCAAATTGGAAAGGGGGGGGGAGGTATTTGCACCCATCCAACCTTATATAAATAAATGTATATAATATGTCTTTTAGTTGCTTGACAGACTGACAAACCAAGAATTCATAAGTACAGATAATCATTACAAAAATAAAATTATGAATAGACTTTTTCTATAGCCCAGTTCACAAAAGCTAAACGGTCGACTGATAGAAATTTTCGGTCAACCATTTTTCAGTTGTACTTTTGAATATGTACTCTAAAAATAGATTATTTAATGTTCCTTTTTCCCTGAGCGATCAGCTGGTAGTCAGATTTATAAAATTTAGACCGACGTCCCTATGATCTTCAAAAAATAATTTCAATAAGATTTAATTTTTCTTGATAATTAAAAAATGACATCTGCAATCTTAAAGTACTTTGAATGTAATTAGTTATTGAAATGAAAATAAATATTTTTGGTGTTTATTTATTAAAAATTTTGCAATGTTGAAAAAACGTCTGTCAATTTTTTTTAGTGCAACCTCCAGCTGATCTATAGAACTTAGAATTTCTAACCAACCTAATTAAAAATGGCAGATACAATAACAAATATCTTTTTCGATATTAAATAAAAACGTTAAATTGTTAAGATACTGATACTTTTTAAATGCATTATATTATAATTATTTAATTTGTGATTTTGTTCAGATATTACAATATAAACGTTTGTTGAAAGTTATCAAAAATCAAGCGAGGCGGGGACTATATAGGGGTTGGTTGGGGATGAAAAGTTTACGTTGCGTTTATGTGTGTGTGCGTGTGTGTATTTTTGCGTAAGCAAGCTATTAAAATGAAGTGACACATATTAAGATAATAATTACTAACTATAACCGTTGAAGACAGTAACATTTGCTCCCTAGCTTTGTAAATAAATACAAAAATTATAGAAAGGGGGAATGTACGTTATTTTTTTCATTGCTAGGGTAGGTTAATTGTCTAAAACAAGGCCTGAAAAATGTGCCAAACACAACTTTCCTCACAGATATGGTGTAATGAATGCAGCAATATATACTATCTTTAGGTAATACATTCATGTTTAATGTTTATTTCTATATATTTTAAAAGTTAAAGATGAGAAGAAATTGACGGCATTGGAACGACGTTTCTACTAATAAAAAAGTAAATCAGGTTTTACTTTTTTTTCTTCATGTAATGTACAATAAAAATTAGGGTTCAGTCCCTTTCGTAGCAACGCCTCTTAGGGGAGTTTTGTCGTATTTTCACATTAGTTTTTATAGGTTATTTTAGGTTAAGTTGGGTTAGGTGATTGCCACGCAGGGTTTAGGCTCCCTGCAGGGGTTAGAAAAAGTGGAAAAGCTACTGTGAAAAAACGACGAAACGCCCCTTAAGAGGAGTTGCCTATACCCAAAAATTATTTTCTAAACCTTAAAGCCGATGCTATTAAAAAAATTTAAAAATGGAAAGGTGATAAAAGAACGAGCGTAAGTGATGTGACCTAAACTTTTTTTGTTGTTGAAAATATTAGGTTTCTGTTAAAAATAAATCACCAAACGCAAAAGTTTAAGTCTGCCCCCTAACCCCTCCCTCTGGCTTTTCCTTTTTCAACCCATAAATGTGCACTCCCCTGGTAAATCTAGATTTTGGCATCTTTGGGGGTAACATCCAATAGACAACCAACTCTTTGATTTCACGACCTCTGTCCTACCTGTGCATGGTAATGAGTTGCGCCTGTTTTGGGCTTAGGCATTCACCCTACTCTAACTATTAATATCGCGCATGTGATATAGTGTAGTAGGAAATTTTTTTTAACCATTTAGTTATGAAGTGGCGTTAAGCCAAGATTCGTACCTAACTTCCCGATGACGAGAAGATGGGTAACATGTTAGGCTATGGTTGCGGGTAGAAAAATTAAATTTAGTGCAGCGATATATTTATCAAAAGCGATTTAAAATATAAACAGTTGCTTTACCCCTAGCATTTTTACGAGAATAATAGTCTAAATCTTACCCAAGACTTAAAGCTTCCTTGTAAAGTAAATCAATTAGGATGAGATATTTAGCTTCAGATCTTTAACTACGACCCTGAGAAATCAAGCCTTTTTCATTTAAAGCTATTTTTGAGGTGAATTCTTTCATACACATTTATCATTTAAGTTTTACGTTCACTTTACTATACCAAACAGAAACCTAGTATTAACACAAAAAAGGTTAATCATAATTACATTTATTATAGATACAATTACTACATTTGTCGATTGAAAATTATAAAATTAACTTTTAGCGAGAAAAGTTAAAAATGGACGAGATATTTTTAATTTTTAAAGAAAAAGTAAAAACTAAAGGGATAGTTGCAGGAAATGCATTTTAACTTCAATTTAGTGATCTGCATATTTTTCGTGTTTAATGGTTTCAACTACATTTATAGGCCATATATTTGAAAGAATTTTCTATCATGAAGTTATAAAAATATCAAGACTTGAAAATCTCATTCTTGCATTCCTGTGCAATTTATAAAGCTGGCTTATTTTTACAAAAAAAGCATGACGACTAATTTAGTGAAGTCTTATTGTTTGTTATTTATTGTAATACAACACCCACTATATATGTTCGTTGGTATATAGAGACATCCTGTTACATATATAGGGATTTATAACATTCATAATGTTGTTTATGATTTTTTTTTTTAAATTTAGGATATCAGCAAGCAGACTGACCTACAAGCGCTTTATTACAACAACGAAATATACATTTTATATAAAGGTAAATATACGCAACTTTTCTTTCAATGATAAGACTTCAACTCTTTTATTTTAGGTCATAATATTACAGTTTCTACACAGTTTAAGTTATTTAAGACAGAAAGATTTTATAGTTAAGATACACAAATGATGAAATAAATATTTTATTTCTTAAAAGCTAACAAAAAGAGACAATGCACGAACGCGATAAATTATTTTTTGCTCGTAAAGTTAGAAAAACTTTGTTATTAATTATTGGGAGAAAAGTCCCCCATTTTCTTAAAGGCTTATATAAGCAAAGACGCTAGTAGTTAATAAAGTAGTGGCGATAAGTATCTTAACTACTTAGGACTTAAGGTTAAAGAAAGGTTAAAATCTACTCTTTTATTAAGTATAGTTTTTCTTTTTTAGGAAACAATGATGTTGCTTATCTGTTATCAAGAAAAAAAAATCAATGATTATAATATTAAAATTGTGAGTGAATCCAAATTATAATACCTATATTTGTAACAAATAAAATAAAATAAGTTATTTCATATATATTTTTTAGTTAAATGGTGAAGCTACTCTTTGATTTCATATGTACGTTTTAACATGTTCTTCTTGGCTGCTCTGAAACCCATAGCAGCTGGTCTGTAAGGCTATTATCTCAAACTCATATTTTTTTCGATTTTCTTAATATTCTAATAGATTGATACCAGGAATCTAAAGGGATAAGACAATGGCCGATAAATTGATGTACATCCCCAATGATAATATAAAATAAAATAAAAAAAAACACTCAACTTGATAAACCAATCAATCAAAATTTAGTAAAAGTCCCCAAAGTTCTTAAGCCAACGAATAGGAACTATAAAACTGTTCGGTAATAAACAGCCCATTGTCACCTCTCTATGGATTTATATTGTATTTTTCCCTTTGCTGCTTGTTATTGGTATCGTACTTGTTATTTTATTATTATTATTCTTTTATAACAAAGTTGAAAAGTCCATAATGAGACTTTAAGACAGGGTTAATATGCATGGTAATTGCTTTAATAAGGTAGTGTGTAACTGTTAAAGATATGGAGGCGAGACCGCTGCGGCCTTCGAAAACAGCCATCTCCTGCCGTTTTGTATGCCATTTTTTGCTGATAATATTGAAATATCAAATGTTTTGTTGAGGTCAAACTGATGTGACACAAGAATATAGTTTTTGAATGAACAAGGATGACAACATCCATAAAAGCAAAGCTCTGAAACGGTAGGACAAATGGACATTAATACTTGTATAGTGTCAGAACTGAAAAATCAGAATATATATTCATAAGAGTTGAAGTAAAATTGTAAGTAAATTGTAACTACTTTATACAGGATAATGTTTATGGAAATAAATACATTTTTAGGACTTGATTATAGATTTGCCTTGCTTATTTTATTGTGCATTTTTGTCCCAGGAAGTAGTTTACCAAAAATCAGATCAATTGGATAATTAGATCACATAAAAATTTGTTGATAAAAAAGTAAAAAATATCAATATGTTTTAACTAAATGTACGGCCATTCTGGTAATGATTATAGAGTTGCTACGCTTAATAAATCGTACCTAACTACTGCAGGAATTACCATGCAAAGTTTGAAATTGGTAGGATAATTCTAACATGCCTAAATTAACGATTAAAATCTATCCATTCTGTACAGATGAATGGACCATCGGACGGGCGGACTTATTCCAATCATAGAATAGCTTCGTATTTAAAAATGTTAATTTAGAAAAATAGATGGTAACTTATAATATTGTAAACAGTTTTATTAGTATACTTTTGTAATTTACAGCATTTGATTAAATTTTTAACGTGTTATTTTATTTCAACTCAACATTATTTAGGTATATAAAACCATGGTAAACTTATTTTTTTTAAAAACAAATATTGAAACTCTAGTTAAAAAGTAGCCATGATGTTAATACATGAAAAGAATTGACTGACGGGATAATTATATGTTATTAAAGATTTGAATATTTATATAAAATCAAAATTTGAAGATGAAATTAAGTAAACAGTAATCACAGAAACATTAAAAACAGGTTTTTTTCTCGAAATGTTAATGCTTCAATTTACATGGGATTTTTTTGATAAAGTCTTGATTGAAATAAATTATATAAGGGATAGTTCGATGACAGGTACGAAGCTGATTGAAAATAATTTAAAAAAAGATGACAACATCCATAAGTATTGAAGCACAAAAACATAAAAAGAACACTAGAAAACAAACAGAATTTAGAAATTAATTATTAGAATGATTGATAATCTGAAATAATTTAATAATGCAATAAAGCTACATGCATCTTTATCTACTAGCGACCACACCCTTAGAGTCCTTTGGGGTCACTTGAGGGGGGAGATGAATTAGAAACTTTCAATTAAAAAAATTATGAGAGGCAAGGATAACCTTAACAATTCAATGGATAGCAAGACAGACAAACATCCTGTTGATGTATTATAAGGATAAAACAACCTTTAAAGCAAACATAAATTAAGTTTTTACTAAAACATAAAACGTAACAATATCAAATTTTGTCCTTTCATCTTTTCACAAAGGTCTTGTAGAAAAAAGAAAAATATAATATTGATATTATAAAAAAAAAATTAAATCTGACCAAAAAACAAAGATAGACAGACAATTCGATTTGGAGTAGAAAAATAATACTAATAGTTATTTCTCGTATTGTATTATAAACAGCTTTCCGCGGATATAGAATGTACAATTATAA
Organism: Acartia tonsa; assembly: GCF_053477335.1. Taxonomy (NCBI): domain Eukaryota; kingdom Metazoa; phylum Arthropoda; class Copepoda; order Calanoida; family Acartiidae; genus Acartia; species Acartia tonsa. Next base: position 2,752,042 of record NC_137274.1, on the reverse strand, counting down.
GATTAAAACTAGTTTTTTTAGCCCCGGGGTGCCGGAGGCACCGGCTAAAAAAACTGGTTTTAATCTTATGATTGTACATTTCTATATTCGTAGAAAACTGGATATAATACGATGCTAGACATAGTTTTTTCGTATTCATGAGAACCGGTTCCTATCCACCGGATTCAAATGAATACGAGAATAGTTATTTCTCGCATCGTATTATAAACGGCTTTCCGCGGATATAGAATGTACAATTATAAGATTAAAACCAGTTTTTTAGCCCCTAGGTGCCGTAGGCACGGGCTAAAAAAACTGGTTTTAATCTTATGATTGTACATTTTTATATTCGTAGAAAGCTGGTTATAATACGATGCTAGACATAGTTTTTTCGTATGGATGAGAACCGGTTCCTATCCACCGGATTCGAATGAATACGAGAAAAAGTATTAATTAATTTTCTTTTAAATGTCACATATATATGTCATTAATAATCATTGGAAAAATATCATGGTGAATTGAATATAAGAGGGATGTGTGTTAGGCTAGTTTATTATTTTTAAAATAAGTTGGTATCAAAATATGTTCATTTGTTAGGTATAGACTTAAGAGAAAGAAGTCCAAACCCCGCACACATTCTTCTTATACATATATATATCACTACACGTCGACATTGGATGATCTTGTTAATGTTCTGTATTATTTTGAGTTTCATCTCGTTGTGTTGAATTCCTCCTTGGCTAAACAGAACCTCTAAAATATAAATACTTATTATTTCCAAAGGTACTCTATAGTTCAAAATGTCTGTCCAGTTTCACATTGTGGCTTTTTAAAAGAGAAGCTAAGGACTATAAGAGCAACTACACCTTTCATAAATGCTTACAACCTATTACTAGCGGATATGCTCATAGAAGTCTCAAGAGGAAGCTCCACGCAAAGGAGAACCATATCAATTTACCGGATAGCGAGATCTTTTGCCACAGACAAAAAAAGCCTACTGCTTTATAAAATACTAGCGACTTCGCCCCTAGCCTCTAGGGGCTTTGCCCCAAGAGGTGATAGAAAAATTAAGGCGAAATTTGTTAAAGGACCAAGGAAATCTTCTACAAAACATAAAGGACCAAGGAAATCGAAATCTTCTACAAAACATAAAGGACCAAGGAAATTGAAATCTTCTACAAAACATAGGAAAGAAAATCTTCAGCAAAAAAAAAGAAAAAAAATAAAAGAAAAAAATAAAAGAAAAAAAAAGAAAAAAAATGGGGGGGGAATTTTTTTTGTTTTTGGGGGGGTTGGGGGTGTCCCACCCCACAAGAAAATAGCTTAAAACCACCACAGGACCAATAGGTATATACCCTGAAGAGTAGAATCCGATCGGTTCAGTGGTTACCGAGATCTTAAGCTTCAGACGGACGGACAGACAGACAGACGGACGGACAGACATCAAGTTACTTTGTATTATAGACTAGTGGCATCTAGGGGCTCTGTATTCGAAAAGGCAGAAATGGTCTAGCTTAAACCTATTCCAAGAGTAAAATCAGAAACTAACATAGCCTAAAACCTTCACGGGACCTATGTGCAGCTTTCATAAAATAGAGAACACAATCGGTTCAGTAGTTACTTAAATCTAAAGCTTTATTATATACTAGCGGCTTCGCCCCTAGCCTCTAGGGGCGTTGTCCCATGAGGTTTGATCAACCTAATTTTTCGTATTTTAGATTTAAAAAGAAAAAGTAAAAAAATTTTTTTTTTTGGGGGGGGGGGTATTTTTCATTTTTGGGGGGAGGTTGGGGGTGTCCCACCCCCCAAGAAAATAGCTTAAAACCATCACAGGACCAGTAGGTATATTCCCTGAAGAGTAGAGCCCAATCGGTTCAGTGGTTACTGAGATCTTAAGCTTCAGACGGACAGACGGACAGACAGACGGACAGACATCGTTCTACTTTGTATTATAGATTCTTTATATTATATGAGGATAGGATATAAAGAAAAAAGCTTTTTTTGTCTGTAACACTTACCATTGAACCTATATTCTTCTCCTTTACTTTTAAGATTCTTAATTGATCTAGAGAAGGTTTTTGAGGAAGGATTTCTCCACCCTCCCAACAAAAATTGACCCTCCCAAAAAATATTTTTCTTTTTGAAACAAAAATTGAAAATGAAAAGGGGGGGTGGAGGAAGTCGACTACCCCCTCCTTTGAGCACCCTACTAGCACAACACTTTGCACGCCACCACATATTTGTCTGCAAGTACTAATTAAGCATGGTAATGAGTTGCACCTGTTTTGGGCCAAGGCCTTCCTCTCTAATCTAACTATTTATGTCACACACCTGATACGGCAGCAATAGGAACAATGTTTAACGTCTTTAAGTATGACACATTGTGGGGCCAAAAACGAGCAGATGCGCTGCGTGTTACGCCACAGTCGAGGGTTATAAAAACATTACCTTTTATAAATCAAAGAGAGAAGTGTGCGGCTCAATGAAAATCATTTTTTTATCTCTGAAATTTAAAACGGAATATTACTCTTCATTCCAATTATTCAAACTTATTTGACTTAGATGCAACGGAAAAAGATACCTAGTGGACTTCTTCTCTAAAAACTAAATGATAACAAGGATAAAAACATTCATATAAGTGAAGCTTTTAAATGTTAGGACAAACGAAATTTGATTTTTAAAAAGTTAATTATCTACACGTTTGAAATGGATGTATGGACATATTTATTTTTACGCTACATGGATCACCATGCCAATTTTGAAAGCTATAACACAAATGTAATATGCCTAATTTAACGACAATAGCTATCCTTTACAATCGCACTGACCAACCCTAATTGTGAAAAAGCTTCGCTTGTAAAAAGTTAATTAAAACAATATTGTTAATGCTAATTGCAAACAAAATTACTATCCTTCTTAGGATCTTGGAAAGAAAACGAAGTAGCGGGTTTCGTTATATTTTCACAGTAGCTTTTAATAAGTTACTTTAGGTTAAGATATAGGTAAATATTAATCATTTCCCTGCAGGGTTAGAGCCCCTTAAGCAGGGGCTAGAAATAGGAAAAATGCTACTGTGAAAATACGACGAAAACTACTACTTTGTTTTCTTTCCATGATCCACTTTTCATAACTTTTTTTTTCAACTTGTAAAATAAAAGTTAATAAATAACTATTTGTGGTGCTACCCTCCCTCGAAATAGTTTTAAACCTCACCAGGACCTATGACATTTTACTCTATAAATGAAGACCATATAGGTTCAGCGGTTAGCGATATACTTCGGTACAGACAGAAAAAAAATTTTAACTTTACGCTATTTATTATTTATGTCCTGAAATCATATCAGCTGATTATTCCTTAATTATGATTCTAGATCTTTTTGGAAAAATACACAGCAATAAGTAGCTAGCTGAATATATATTTTTTTGTTTACCCCCTCAATAAAATAAGACAATTGATTAAATTGTTTACGCTTTAAAATGAAATATTTTAGGTTTTTAAAAGACAGCTTTTTAATATTTTTTTAATAAACTTCAACTATTGATATGGTTTGGCCCCGATTATGATCAGGGATAGAAAGATAAGATAATGATTTTAAAACTATTTGGAAAATGAGACTTACTATAGAGTAACTTTATTTTCGCCGAACAATATTATAATACTTATAAATCTATAATATGGGGTTATTATTACAATCTCTAACTATTTTTGTGAATAATAACTTAGCAATTGCAGCAAAAAATAAGAATATGTTTAGGTTGGGTTATATTTCAGTTGTACTAAAATCGGTTGACCTACTGAAAAAAAAGGTCGACCTCCAAAATGCTTTTGTGAACTGGGCTTATAGACAGACAAACTGACATTGTGAATTATAGACTAGACCTACAACTGAGTAAACTATTTGTGTGTGATTACCTATCTCCAAGAGTCCAGTAATGATTTGCATCAGTATTATCAACTATAGATGTAAAATTTTCCATAGAATTTAGATATGCAATCGTTTTTTTTTGTAGACCTCTCATTTTTAAAGTAATTTAAGTTTTTTTTAAAATTAAGTCAGTTTTAAGGTACTAAAACCCAACAAAAAAAAAAAAAATTGCCATAATGAACAAAAATAGTATGATCTTTAATTTGGCAGCTTACTTTTGAATTCTGTTTGCTAATTATTGAAAAAATCAACTTTTTAAACCTTGGTTTAATCAAAACTTTGAACTTAAATATATTCTAATTCAGACATGAAAAATGTATGTTTATATATACCTTTAGAATGAGAAAAATATTACGTATCTATTCAAAGCAAAATTTAAATAAAAGTTTACAAAATAGTAAATGAACTACAATAAAAGAAATTATATGAAATATTATATTATACAGGCAACCTTTACTCACCCTCCTGTTCCCTTTTACCATCTTAAATCCTTGTTTTGTTTTGTTAGGCCATTTAAAAAAAATTTATTTTACTTTTTTTCAATTTTGCTTACAATGGATTCGCAATATTTTGCTGTTTCTAAAGGTATATATGAACCCATATTTTTTATGCCTGTGTTAGGATATATTTATATTCAATGTTTTGATTAAACCCAGGTTTAAAAAATCAAATTTTTCATTACCTGACAGAATTTAAAAAGATAAAGGAATGAATAATACCTGCTTTTACTGTAACTGTTCCATAATAATGCAGATACTCTTGACAGGACACTAAATATTATCAAGGTCAAAATTTGTATATCATATATTACATCTAGCGGGTACGCCCCAATTAAAACTCTAGGGCCATTTAAAATTGGGTGGTGGGGGGGTGGGGAGAGTGGTGATATATTGAGTCCCTATTTAGTCACAGGGGAATTGACCTCCCCCCATTTAAATTTAAGTTAGAAATTTTTTTTATGATACAAACCTTGATGCAAGAGTAAACATATTATGTTAACCCAAATTGGGTCAAACAGTTTCATTGTTCAATTCTTCTGAAATATATCACAGTTATAGGAAATTAACAGTAGAAATATCCAGGGATCTAAAGGGATAAGACAATAAACGATATAATGTACATCCTCAATAATAATACACAAAATTACCTCTTCTGTAGATTAGAATTAGTGGTTGAAAATTCAATGAAAATTTATATTTAATATGTAATAGCGGAGAAGTAAGGTTTATTGTCTGAAGCTTAAGATCTCAATAAGTACTGAACCGATTGGGTTCTCTTAATTTGTCCTGTGTTGTTTTTATGCTATTTCATTTTCAGATTTAAGACTTGGGATGGTTTTGGGCTATTTTTCTTGCCCTTCTCTGTCCCTTTCAAAAAAGCTGTTAGTACCTATTATAAAGTAGATGCGCTTCTATTAATTTGATAGTGGAATATTCTTACTGATATCATCATTACTTAACCCTTAACGGTCGGGGGGGGGGGGGGGAACGCCCCCCCATCCAGTTTTTTCTATCTCATTTTCTGTGTGTGAAAGATAAGAGCCCAAACTGCGTGACTTTTTAAGTATAGGTATAACACATAACTTAGAGTTGGAATTTTTTGAATACCTCCATCCTGGCGGGCACAGGATGCCAGCAAATCTGGCAGGGTGATCCAGGTAAAGAGCAAAAATATTTTTTGACTTAAACAAAGCATTTTATCTTACTAAAATACTAAATTATCCTCTAGTAGTAAATCCTTATATAAATTACAGGTGTTCAAGTCAATTTCAGGTTCCAGGTATCATCCTGCAGGTCCTGATCCTCCAGGTCTCCAGAAATCTTTAAAAGGCTCCTGTGACCTCAATTTTTGACTTAGAGACTTCACATTTTAAACTTAAGCTTTTCTTACATGTCTACATAACGTATTAAAATTTCATAAAAATCCGCCGCCGTTTTCCCACCGACTACGGCGGCTGGCAGCTGCCAAGTACAGCTGCGGCCGCTGAAATTTATGTTTTGATATTTCTAATATAAAATTTACATAAAGATAAACATTTTCTGTGAAAAAATTGTTCTTCTATCTTCAAAAATTAGAAAATTACAGCCTTTTGAAATTTTTAAGTTAAAAAGGACCTAAAAATAAAGGTTATTAAATAAAAGGGTGAAGGAAGCGAAAATTGACTTTGTTTCACTTAAGGGCGGAAATTCATTATCCAATAGGGGACCTGCACAAAATTTTTTAGCCCACTAGCTCTAATAGAAACTGAGATAATAGAGGGGGGGCGTTGAACGCCCCCCCCCCCTCCCAACCGATTAAGGTGCGGCAAGGGGCTCGACTGTAAGGTGTTAAAATCATTTTATCTAATTTAAATGTATGTAAAATGTATTCTTTCCTATAATAGGGCTCGGCATCCTGTAAACCTCAGGAAAACCTTCTACAATTTTAAATATCAACTGAAAGTTTGAATCCAAGTATGACAATCCCTCTTATAAAAAATCTGTTAAAGCATCAAAATTGGTTTAAATTTACGGCTTATGTTATATTACATAAGCCATAACCTGTATGTGAAAGGTTTTAACTTTATTTTTAGATGAAATAAGCTTTTGTGTGCAATTGTGATTGGTAAAGTTAAAATATCCCCAAAACAGCCAAAAAACCCACTGTGCCCCCCCTCCAAAAAAGGCTTTCTACTTTACTTTATATTTATTAAATAATTGGGCTCAACTCACACCCCCCCCCCCCCCTCCTACATTCATATCTTGGAAAATAGACAGTACAATTTGATATTTATTGCTTAAATTTTCTAAATTAACAAGCTTTATACTAGTTCTTCAAGAAAAATGCATATTTTCACATTTAATGTCAGAAAATTTTATAACTCCATCTTTCATAAAATTGAATTCAGAGGCAAAAACATTAAGGGTGGGGGGTTTATTGTACAACACCCCTCCCCCTGAAATATAGTTAAACAAGACAAAATCCTAGTTCACACATACTAAATAGGGTTAACAAAATCCTAGCTCACACATACTAAAAAAGCTAGTTTTTATTAACTGAGACATAAACACTAAAACATATGAGCAGAGAATCTTGTAATAGACAACATCCATAAGTAGCGAAGCTCTAAAGTTATGGATGTACATCTGGAAAAAAATCAACTATAAATCAGTGTCATAAAAATAAACATTAAACTAAAATAAATCGCAAAACCTTAAAAAAAATTTAATTTGAAAATCTAGGAATCGATTGAGAGCAAATTTAATGAAAGTGTGGAAATATGTAAAATGTGACCTTATTTAATACCTGAAAAATTCAGGCGACTATCTTAAAAAGTAGCTGAAAAAATCATGTTTCTCCAAAAACGTTTCAGTTGACAGATGAATACTAATTGAATTATAGATTAGCTTTGCTACTAAAAATAAGAGATCACTATTTTCAAAGCAGCAGTTCTCAATAACTGAGACATAAACATAAACACATATGAGCAGAGCATCTTGTTATAGACACATTATTTTAGAGACATTTCTGGGAGGGAACTAAACTTTTATACTTTTCTTATCAATATAAAAATTAATATAGGAATAGTTATATATAGCATCATATTATAGACAGCTTTTCGCAGAAATGAAAAGGAAAAACTAGTTTTGTGAGCCCCGAGGGGCCAAAGGCCTTGGCTAACAAAGCTTGTATTAATATTAAGATTATTGTTTTAATATTTATAGAAAACTATCTGTAATACAGTACAATACAGTCCTCCTCATTTTTATGACGTCACATAGCTGATTTTTTATTCACTTTGTCCCTCTATGGTACACTATATGCTTTTTTAGTATGGCTGAGAACTGGTTCTAATAAATAAGATACAATTAAGAACAGTAAGTATTAAATCAATAGCATGTTTTGTCCTAAAATTTGTATTTTTTTACTGAAATATTATACAACTAGCAGCTTCTTGCCCCTAGCCTCTAGGTGTAAGAGGTATAATTACATCTTCTATTACCTACCCAGCGGAAAAAAATGCGAATTTGCAAAATTCGTAAAAAATCTTTTTAAAAAAATTGGGGGGGGGATTTGTTTGTTTTTTTGGGGGGTTGGGGATGTCCCACCCCCAAAGAAAATAGCCTAAAACCAACACCAGGACCAGTAGGTATATTCCCTAAAGAGTAGAATCCAGTTCAGGTGTTACTGAGATCTTAAGGGACGGACAGACATCAAGCTACTTTGTATTATAGATTAAATCAACTACTCTAACAAATCTCTATTTAAACATATGATTGAAAAAAAAACAAGCTTAAAGACTAGTAGACACACACACACACATTAACACATACATACAAACACATATACACACATACACACACACACACACACACACACACACACATACACATACATACACACACATATACACACATACACACACACACACACACACACACACACACACACACACACACACATACACATACATACACACACACACATACACACACATATATACACACATATACACACACATATACACACACATACACACACATATACACACACATATACACACACATATACACACACATATACACACACATACATAAACACACACATACATAAACACACACATACATACACTCACATACTCATACACTCATACACACACACACACGCATTTTCCCTTAACATGGCATGGTGAGCATCAAACACCCCCCATTTTTTGAGAAAAAAAATTGAAATATGGGAAGGGGGTTGAGTATTTTTAGTAGGGTTGGGCCGGATATACGGTGTGGCCGGATATCCGGCCATTTTCAATATCCGGCCGGATATCCGGCTATAACTTTTTTTATATTTTACACCAAAAATCTCTGCTTTTAAAAATTTTAAATGGCTATAATTTTCTTACTATTGAAGCTAGAAGAACATTTTTTAAATATGTTTATCTTTATGTAAATTTTATATATGAAATCTCAAAAGTTTATTAATAAATTTTGTTTGCTACTTTAATATCTGGTAATTTAGCCGGTTATCCGGCCGGATATCCGGTAATTTGGCCGGATAGCCGGATATTTGCCGGATATCCAACCGGATACCGGATATCCGGCATTTGAAATCAGCCGGATATCCGGTATCCGGCCAAAAAAGTATCCGGCCCAACCCTAATTTTTAGTTGTTTAATTCTGTATGTCACTTTAGGGTAAGGTAATTTGTGTACTGAGTAGCCCCACAGAGTTAGGGAAATAAGGTACTGCAGCTCTAGGGGCTAGGTATAGGTAAAAATTCTTCCCATCCCCTTTAATATTGGATTTATTTTAAAATTACGAGGGGGGGGGGGGGTACAGTACTCGACTGACACTTTGTAGGAAAAAAATCAGTCGCAGATATGTTAAAATGTAAACAATGATGCCTATATGCTATGTATATACATATTGAAAATATTTGATCTTTGAACCCGGGCTTAAATAATTCTTAAGCTATGGAAAATTACTAGACAAACATATGTGTAACAAATACAAAATATTTTTTTTTATGATATTTTTATATGCTATGCTATGTCTATACATATTTAAATCTTTGAACCCGGGCTTAAATAATTCTTAAGCTATGGAAAATTACTAGATAAACCTATGTGTAACAAATACAAAATATTTTTTTTAAAGTGAAGCATTTTTATAGTTAGGGTCATTACGTCCGTATGTCCATAACAGTTAGCTATTTTTGATAATGTAAACATGTTAGAATTGTAATATTGCTTTACAACTTTGCATGATAACTCCTTGGGCAGTTAGGTACGAATTAGAAAGCTTAGTAACTGTAGAATCATTACCAGAAAGTCCGTGCAATTTAAAACATGCTGCTTTTTAACTTTTTTTGACATAATTTTTTCTTATATGTAATTATTAAAATAGGCATGTTAGAATTATCCTAATAATTTCAAACTTTGCATGATGATGTCTTTAACAGTTAGGTACAATTTAGAAAGCGTAGCAACTCTGTAATCATTACCAGAAAGATTGAATTTCAAAGAATGTATATGCTTTTTTTTAAAGCGAAGCTTTTCTATAATTACGGTCGGTCCGTCCGTACATCTGTCCGTAACGGATAGCTTTTTTCGTTAATTTAGGCATGTTAGAATTGTCCTATCGATTTCAAATTTTGCATGGTGATTCCTTTATTAGTAAGGTACGATTTAGAAAGTGTAGCAACTCTGTAATCATTACCAAAATGTCCGTACGTCCATTTTAAACATGTGGATTTTTTTACTTTAATAAAAAAAAATTGTGTGATTTAATCATCGGATTAATCTGATTTTTGGTATTTTGATTCCTGGGACAACAAAGCATAAAGAGATGCAACTCTATGATCAAGTCCTGAAAATGTAAGTATGTCCATAAACATTATCCTGTATCATGCAGTTTTTCAACAAATTTACTTACATTTTGGCTTTGACTCTTTATATTATGATAATTCAGTTCTGACTCTATACAAGTGTTAATGTCCGTTTGTACTACCGTTTCAGTGCTTTGCTTTAATGGATGTTGGCCCTTGTTTTATTGCACATTCTATACTGTAATTTTTAATAATTTACTCGCAAGTCAAGTTTTATGTCAGTTGGGACAATTTACCACATAGCTCCCTAACTATACATAGCACAGAAATTGGTTTTCTTGTAATCATTCGAATCCAGTAGATAGGAACCGGTTCTCATCCATACGAAAAATCTATGTATGTCTAGCATTGTATTATATCCAGCTTTCTATGAATATAAAAATGTACAATAATGAGATTAATCCTATAATTGTACATTCTATATCCGCAGAAAGCTGTTTATAATACGATGCGAGATATAAGAGTATGCATAACATTTTTCTACTGTTAACACAGACCGCGCAATTTGAAGTATAAAAATGTTTTCATTTATTTTTGCTCACCCTATATATGTTGCCCTGCTTATATCTATTCTTTGCAGGCTTGTCTCTTTTATTTTCAAATCTGGGTAGGATTATCATCATCCTCACAGGATACATCCCCCCCCCCCTCCATCTCCCAAAAAAACTATGACTCTGGCTGCGGCTCTCGGCCCCCTTGCCTTTTTGCTGAACAGTCTTGCAGGATTAGATTGAGAGTAAGTAAATAAAATTCAATTAAAGTACCCAATGTTATTACTGGTATTGTCAACTTTAGGTTAGGTTAGTGGTCTTTAATTATACTGAGCTGGATCTTTAAATCATTTTAGTGGTTAGTCAGATCGGGGTGCGCCGAATTTCAGCCAATAACAGCACGGCATTTCATAAAATGCTTAGCTCTCATTGGTGGAAAGTTGGCTCACCCCGATCTGGCTCACCACTAAAATGATTTAAAGATCAAGCTCTGCATTCTAAAAAATGTTCAGGGAGTGAGGGGATATTCCTTTTTAATTTACCAGGAATCTTAAGGATTAGGCTATGGACAATAGATTTAACCCTTTTGTACCATAACATAACATAAGGTTTGAAATTGATTATAAATATCATTTAATTCTCAATCTTGCTAACAGATTTACAGACTTGACATAGACGGACGGACAGACATCAAGCTACTTTGTATATTAGATATTTAATAAAAATGTTATTGAATTTAGGTAACAGAAAGTAATAGAAGTCAGCAGGCATCCTCCCAAAGAAGAGATTTCTTACTTAAATCTGGTTCAAGGTAAAAATAAATTCCCTAGTTATAGAGTAATTGTTCTACAAATCAACAATTAAAAGTCATCTGCGTTTTCCCTTAAAAGCCCCTTGCCAAGCATAAATAACCATTCCGGTTATTTTTACATAAATTGAAAATAAAGTTGACATAGTTTTATGTTTATTACTTTAGGTCAGGTTAGGTTAAATATGAAATTAGAATATCCTTAAATCACGAATCTTAAGCTTTTCTAAAGCTCAATCAGCACAGCAGTTTTGAAAATCTTAAGCTACAGACAAATAATTAACAACATTAATGTATTCCACTGGCTATGACCCTGATCTCTAGGGGAGGGAGAAGTGGGTCAGAAAAATAGCAAAAAAACTCCCAAAGACATTTATAAAGCTTCAATAAAAAGTTTAATCAATTCAGACCAGAGGTGAATTCTTAAAAAAACTTTTGCCCCATTGAAATCAAAATTAACCCCTCTAAATTCTTAGTTTGCCTCACTAATTTTAGTGGGCCAAAAGTTTTTTAAGAATTCACCTTAGCTTTCTTCTTTCTTTACCTTCATATAAAAAGATTAAATTATAGGACTTGCGGCTATAAGGCACTTATTTGGGGGGGGGGGAGGGGATGGTGCCTCCCCCCTCCCACATTTAAATTTTTTTGAGAGGCCTTTTTTTATTTATAGGCGACTTCCCTTTGGGGGGTTGGTGGTACCTGTCCCCAAAATATTTATAAACATTTTCAAGACTTTAAGAAGCTCCACTGAAAAGTAGTATCATATTGTTTCAGTGGTTAGCGAGATCTTTCAATACACCCAGACATACAGCCACACTCACACACACAAATACACGTGAATCTTGAATGTCGTCCTCCTAGGAATTTTAAAAGAAATATTTGAAGTATTCTAGTACATGCAATAAAGACAGACAAAGAGAGATATTTTGATGAAAAACTGCCAAGACATCCCAAATAGAAACATGGGAAAAGAAACTACCCTCATTATTTTTGAATTATTTATAAAATAAGAAAGTGGTGGATGTTCAGTGCTTGACAAAAAAATTACTAACTGAGAATTTATCATAATGGTTTGTGTATCCCCTTCTCTTAAAGAACACCTTTGCATATCATCCTACATAATCATTTCATATAAAGTAGTAAGATTTATTTTATCCAAAGCTTAAAATTTCGATAAGTACTGAACCATTAGAGTTTTTTCATTTTAGGGCAACTTTAAATGGTCAAAGGACGGTTTTATGCTATTTTTTTTGCTTATTCCCTCCCCATCAAAAACGAAGCCTCTAGATGCTAGGGGCACAGTACCTAGTATGTACATAAAGACCTGTTTACATTTTAAAAAATGATTATGGATATTATTAACAATATTTCTAGGAGTCATTTTTTAGAGATTAATTTGACATACACACTTATTTAGAGATGCAACTTTATTGTAAACTATCTACTGAATCTAGAGGCTATAGTTTTCAAAGGGTAGGGATGGGTAGAAGAATAGCTTAAACCCATCCTATAATTCATATTTAATAATAGAATATCCCAAACCAAGAAATGGACGTATCTCTTAAATAGAGCACCCAATCATTAAACAATAGTTTTGAAAACCTTAAGCTACAGACAAAAAAATTCTTAGCACTTTAGATAATTTGCTTTACCCTGTTCTAGAAAAAGGCCAGAAAAATAGCTTAAAACCATCTAAAGACATTTCTTTAGCTTCCTTTAAAAGTTTTAACAATCCAGACCTCTCTGAGACAAAAAACATCTTTATATTATAGGACTAGCAACTACGCTCCTAGAGGCCTCTTTTTTTCTAGGGATGATTTCTCTTGGGAGGTTGGTGGTACCCACCCCCAAAATAGCTATAAATATTTCCAGGAACTATGAGGAGCTACATTGTAAAGGAGAACTATATGCACACAGACAGACATCCTATTACTCTTATTGAAAATGGTTGCAGGAATTACAGGGTGTTTTTTTTTAATGAGTTAAAAGTATTGCTTAATTTAACCCACTTGTCATTGACAGAAATTAATAATCTATATCTTAATTTCTTCATTGATGTGGGACATTTTGTATGAGAAAAAAATAATTGGCGATTTTCAACTAACTGCCTTAAAAACCGGTTTTTTCAAAGTACCTATTTTTGGAAGATTTTTAGATCATGACTAATTTAAAGGGTTTGCAAAAATGCGTACATTTTTAAAAATCAAATAGCGCGTCTTGTGTTAATAGTAGAAAAATGTTATGCATATCGTTAGAATCGTTATTAACTCTAGTTTTTAGGTGTTTAAGAACTATTCCTGTGCTATGTATAGTTTAGGAGCTATGTGGTAAAATGTCCCAACTTACTTAAAATTTTCAACACTTCTCACATTTTCCAATGTAGCTTCTATACTACAAATAGCCTGTATGTGTTACATATATTTCCAAAAACTAGAGTTTATGACAATTCTAACGGTATGCGTAACATTTTTCTACTATTAACACAAGCCGCGCAATTTGATTTTTAAAAATGTACGCATTTTTGCACACTCTTTAAATTCGTCATGATCCAAAAATCTTCCAAAAATAGGTACTTTGGAAAAACCGGTTTGTAAGGCAGAATTTGTTGAAAATCGCCAATTATTTTTTTCTCATACAAAATGTCCCACATCAATGAAGAAATTAAGATATAGATTATTAATTTCTGTCAATGACAAGTGGGTTAAATTAAGCAATACTTTTAACTCATTAAAAAAAAACACCCTGTATATATTTGATATTTATGGTCAATTTCAACAGTCTAATCAAAACTATTCTAACCTCCAAACTAGCGCAATATTTGTATTGTTATATGTTCCTTTCAAAATAAACTAGCAGTTACACCCCTCTATTGGCACTTGAGAGAGAATCCAAAAACCCATTTATTTTTAAATAGATTTTTTAAAGGAGGGAGGGGGGGTTGATTTATTTTGGAAGGGTGTTGTTACTCACTCAAAAAATAGTTATAAACCTTCCCATGACCTATGAAAAGCTACTCTGTTAGATAAAACCCAACCGGTTCAGTGGTTATTGATATCCTTTGGTAAAGACAAACAAACAAACATACAGACATCCTGTTACTTTATTATAAGGAAAATTATTCAGCTAGAATCTCTCCCCCCTCAAACAATTTATTGACTCCATAACAATATAAATTCATTTGGATTTTAAAAATATTTTCTTTAATCCTTTCTATAGACTTTTTATAACAGGCAAACAAACATAACTTTATTTGATAAGATTTATCAAAGTATTATGAAGACCGACATACATCCTTTTACTTTTATATAAAAATTTTAGTTAGGAATTTTTAAATAAATTAGTCAAATAAAAATCTAGCCAAACACATATGTTGATAATACGTTAATTTGTAGATGTAGTTATCACAACTAAATTTCCTAATATAATTATTGCTTATCAACAAAACTTTACTCTACAAAGATGTCCTTGAAATTAATATATTTCCTAAAAAAATAGTAAAATTTAAATTATAAAGAGAAACATAATTTTAGTCATTATTAGTAATTACCCCTGAAAGTAGTTAGATAAATTTGCAGACACAATATGGGGCCATATTTGTTGTGACCCCAATAGTTGACACTGTATACACATAATAGTTTCTTTCCTTGCTTTAAAACAAGATCCCATCCTAAATAATACATGTGATACAAGAAATCCCAATCTTTATGCTAGATGTTTCTGTATAATTCCAATTTTCTCTCATTTATTTAAATTCTAATTTTGACCTTAAGGTAATCTTCATTCACATAGAAAATACTTTTAGTTGGTTTATCAAAGATTTCACAGTATTATAAGTATTCATATTCTTTCCAAACATTAATAATTTAACAATATACATAGATTTTTTTTCTTCAATAAAAAGGGTTTTATTAGTAGTATCACTCTCATTGTTCAATTGACAATCATAGAAGTCAAAGGGGGGGGGAGGTAAAGTGGGGTTTACCGCCCCCCCATCCCCATTTAAAATTTACCCCTACCCTGGGGGTGCCGTAGACACCCCCAACCATTTAGGAGGGGGTATTTACCCCTTCAAAATAAAAAATCTCTAACAAATCATTTTTTAAAATAAACGAATTAAAAAAAGCTTCGACGCTCCTGTTATCAATGACCACATATATTTCCTTCCAACAAAAATATCACAATTTCTTGTGACTGTAGATACTTGCCCTGCTCTCTGTACTCTTAACATTTACTTAACTAAAGCATCACAAGAAAGACTATTTAAAAGTTATAAATAAGAGGGTGGCATTGTTTGGCCCACTATCAATTATGAAGGAAATTGCCACTGTGTGTAAGAGTTCAAATCTAGCTTGAAAACATATGTGTAGCTTTAATTAGGACACATCACATTGTAAACACTACATAACAAGGATGACAACATCCATAAAAGGGACAAACGGACATTAACACTTGTATAGTGTCAGAACTGAATAATCAGAATATATTGAAAGTATAAGAGTCGATTTAAAATTGTAAGTAAATTTGTTGAAAAAATGCTTGATACAGGATAATGTTAATGGACTTGGACATACCCACATTTTTAGGACTTGATTATAGAAATGCTTCGCTTTCTAAATCGTACCTAACTACTACAGGAATCACCATGCAAAGTTTGAAATCAATAGGACAATTCTAACATGCCTAAATTAACAAAAAAGCTATCTGTCTCAGAAGGATGTACGGACGGATGGACCAACCCTAATTATAGAAAAGCTTCGATTTTAATAAAACAAGTTTAATTATACAGTAAACAAGGATGACAACATCTATAAGTAGCGAAGCTCAAAAATTATGGATAGATATCTGCAAAAATGATCTATAATGTCATAAAAAAACTGAAATAAAATAAATCATGAAACCTTTTAAAAATGTTTAATGGTATTTGAGGCATAAAGCTTATTCTTATTGTTGTTTTTACGGGCATCATCTATAATACAAAGTAGAATGATGTTTGTTTCCTGTTTATTTGTAGCAAAGGATCTCAATAACCGCTGAACCGATCGGGTTCTACTTTACAGGGTAGCTTCTCATAGGTCCCAGGAAGGTTTATAACTATTTTTCTAACTATTTTCTATTTTCCCCCCAAAAAAATTTCTTTTTAAAACTAAAATTAAAATAGTGGGTCGACTACCCCCCCCCCTTCCCCATAAAAAAAACTCCCCCCCCCAAAAAAAAAAAAAATTCAAATCTAAAATACGAAAAACCTATTTGATCAAACCTCTTGGAGCAAAGCCCCTAGCGGCTTGGGGCAAAGCCGCTAGTCTCTAAATAAAGTAGTTTTGGAATATATTTGATTTTATTTGATAACTTTGTTAAAATTTGCATGATCATGATATAGTCATACATTGATATTATTGATAAACAGAAGATCATGCACTCATTATAAAGCGGCTGCACTTGATTATTAGGAAAATATGAAAATTTGGCTTAGAATTATGCAGTTAATATTAATTTATTTTAGCAGCAAAGCAACTTACATTTCACTTTGTCAGCCTGTTTGAAAAAAGAAGGAAAAAGCTTTTCATTTGTTTATTTCTTCAGTAAGGTAATTTGGCAGCTGCCAAGTACAGCTGCGGCCGCTGAAATTTATGTTTTGATATTTCTAATATAAAATTTATATAAAGATAAACATTTTCTGTGAAAAAATTGTTCTTCTATCTTCAAAAATTAGAAAATTACAGCCTTTTGAAATTTTTAAGTTAAAAAGGACCTAAAAATAAAGGTTATTAAATAAAAGGGTGAAGGAAGCGAAAATTGACTTTGTTTCACTTAATGGCGGAAATTAATTATCCAATAGGGGACCTGCACAAAAAATTTTAGCCCACTAGCTCTGATAGAAACTGAGATAATAGAGGGGGGGCGTTGAACGCCCCCCCCCCCCCTCCCGACCGATTAAGGTGCGGCAAGGGGCCCGACTGTAAGGTGTTAAAATCATTTTATCTAATTTAAATGTATGTAAAATGTATTCTTTCCTATAATAGGGCTCGGCATCCTGTAAACCTCAGGAAAACCTTCTACAATTTTAAATATCAACTGAAAGTTTGAATCCAAGTATGACAATCCCTCTTATAAAAAATCTGTTAAAGCATCAAAATTGGTTTAAATTTATGGCTTATGTTATATTACATAAGCCATAACCTGTTTGTGAAAGGTTTTAACTTTATTTTTAGATGAAATAAGCTTTTGTTGGCAATTGTGATTGGTAAAGTTAAAATATTCCCAAAACAGCCAAAAAAAACACTGTGCCCCCCCTCCAAAAAAGGCTTTCTACTTTACTTTATATTTATGAAACAATTGGGCTCAACTCACACCCCCCCCCCCCCACCCTCCTACATTCATATCTTGGAAAATAGACAGTACAATTTGATATTTATTGCTTAAATTTTCTAAATTAACAAGCTTTATACTAGTTCTTCAAGAAAAATGCATATTTTCACATTTAATGTCAGAAAATTTTATAACTCCATCTTTCATAAAATTGAATTCAGAGGCAAAAACATTAAGGGTGGGGGGTTTATTGTACAACACCCCTCCCCCTGAAATATAGTTAAACAAGACAAAATCCTAGTTCACACATACTAAATAGGGTTAACAAAATCCTAGCTCACACATACTAAAAAAGCTAGTTTTCATTAACTGAGACATAAACACTAAAACATATGAGCAGAGAATCTTGTAATAGACAACATCCATAAGTAGCGAAGCTCTAAAGTTATGGATGTACATCTGGAAAAAAATCAACTATAAATCAGTGTCATAAAAATAAACATTAAACTAAAATAAATCGCAAAACCTTAAAAAAAATTTAATTTGAAAATCTAGGAATCGATTGAGAGCAAATTTAATGAAAGTGTGGAAATATGTAAAATGTGACCTTATTTAATACCTGAAAAATTCAGGCGACTATCTTAAAAAGTAGCTGAAAAAATCATGTTTCTCCAAAAACGTTTCAGTTGACAGATGAATACTAATTGAATTATAGATTAGCTTTGCTACTAAAAATAAGAGATCACTATTTTCAAAGCAGCAGTTCTCAATAACTGAGACATAAACATAAACACATATGAGCAGAGCATCTTGTTATAGACACATTATTTTAGAGACATTTCTGGGAGGGAACTAAACTTTTATACTTTTCTTATCAATATAAAAATTAATATAGGAATAGTTATATATAGCATCATATTATAGACAGCTTTTCGCAGAAATGAAAAGGAAAAACTAGTTTTGTGAGCCCCGAGGGGCCAAAGGCCTTGGCTAACAAAGCTTGTATTAATATTAAGATTATTGTTTTAATATTTATAGAAAACTATCTGTAATACAGTACAATACAGTCCTCCTCATTTTTATGACGTCACATAGCTGATTTTTTATTCACTTTGTCCCTCTATGGTACACTATATGCTTTTTTAGTATGGCTGAGAACTGGTTCTAATAAATAAGATACAATTAAGAACAGTAAGTATTAAATCAATAGCATGTTTTGTCCTAAAATTTGTATTTTTTTACTGAAATATTATACAACTAGCAGCTTCTTGCCCCTAGCCTCTAGGTGTAAGAGGTATAATTACATCTTCTATTACCTACCCAGCGGAAAAAAATGCGAATTTGCAAAATTCGTAAAAAATCTTTTTAAAAAAATTGGGGGGGGGATTTGTTTGTTTTTTTGGGGGGTTGGGGATGTCCCACCCCCAAAGAAAATAGCCTAAAACCAACACCAGGACCAGTAGGTATATTCCCTAAAGAGTAGAATCCAGTTCAGGTGTTACTGAGATCTTAAGGGACGGACAGACATCAAGCTACTTTGTATTATAGATTAAATCAACTACTCTAACAAATCTCTATTTAAACATATGATTGAAAAAAAAACAAGCTTAAAGACTAGTAGACACACACACACACATTAACACATACATACAAACACATATACACACATACACACACACACACACACACACACACACACATACACATACATACACACACATATACACACATACACACACACACACACACACACACACACACACATACACATACATACACACACACACATACACACACATATATACACACATATACACACACATATACACACACATACACACACATATACACACACATATACACACACATATACACACACATATACACACACATACATAAACACACACATACATAAACACACACATACATACACTCACATACTCATACACTCATACACACACACACACGCATTTTCCCTTAACATGGCATGGTGAGCATCAAACACCCCCCATTTTTTGAGAAAAAAAATTGAAATATGGGAAGGGGGTTGAGTATTTTTAGTAGGGTTGGGCCGGATATACGGTGTGGCCGGATATCCGGCCATTTTCAATATCCGGCCGGATATCCGGCTATAACTTTTTTTATATTTTACACCAAAAATCTCTGCTTTTAAAAATTTTAAATGGCTATAATTTTCTTACTATTGAAGCTAGAAGAACATTTTTTAAATATGTTTATCTTTATGTAAATTTTATATATGAAATCTCAAAAGTTTATTAATAAATTTTGTTTGCTACTTTAATATCTGGTAATTTAGCCGGTTATCCGGCCGGATATCCGGTAATTTGGCCGGATAGCCGGATATTTGCCGGATATCCAACCGGATACCGGATATCCGGCATTTGAAATCAGCCGGATATCCGGTATCCGGCCAAAAAAGTATCCGGCCCAACCCTAATTTTTAGTTGTTTAATTCTGTATGTCACTTTAGGGTAAGGTAATTTGTGTACTGAGTAGCCCCACAGAGTTAGGGAAATAAGGTACTGCAGCTCTAGGGGCTAGGTATAGGTAAAAATTCTTCCCATCCCCTTTAATATTGGATTTATTTTAAAATTACGAGGGGGGGGGGGGGTACAGTACTCGACTGACACTTTGTAGGAAAAAAATCAGTCGCAGATATGTTAAAATGTAAACAATGATGCCTATATGCTATGTATATACATATTGAAAATATTTGATCTTTGAACCCGGGCTTAAATAATTCTTAAGCTATGGAAAATTACTAGACAAACATATGTGTAACAAATACAAAATATTTTTTTTTATGATATTTTTATATGCTATGCTATGTCTATACATATTTAAATCTTTGAACCCGGGCTTAAATAATTCTTAAGCTATGGAAAATTACTAGATAAACCTATGTGTAACAAATACAAAATATTTTTTTTAAAGTGAAGCATTTTTATAGTTAGGGTCATTACGTCCGTATGTCCATAACAGTTAGCTATTTTTGATAATGTAAACATGTTAGAATTGTAATATTGCTTTACAACTTTGCATGATAACTCCTTGGGCAGTTAGGTACGAATTAGAAAGCTTAGTAACTGTAGAATCATTACCAGAAAGTCCGTGCAATTTAAAACATGCTGCTTTTTAACTTTTTTTGACATAATTTTTTCTTATATGTAATTATTAAAATAGGCATGTTAGAATTATCCTAATAATTTCAAACTTTGCATGATGATGTCTTTAACAGTTAGGTACAATTTAGAAAGCGTAGCAACTCTGTAATCATTACCAGAAAGATTGAATTTCAAAGAATGTATATGCTTTTTTTTAAAGCGAAGCTTTTCTATAATTACGGTCGGTCCGTCCGTACATCTGTCCGTAACGGATAGCTTTTTTCGTTAATTTAGGCATGTTAGAATTGTCCTATCGATTTCAAATTTTGCATGGTGATTCCTTTATTAGTAAGGTACGATTTAGAAAGTGTAGCAACTCTGTAATCATTACCAAAATGTCCGTACGTCCATTTTAAACATGTGGATTTTTTTACTTTAATAAAAAAAAATTGTGTGATTTAATCATCGGATTAATCTGATTTTTGGTATTTTGATTCCTGGGACAACAAAGCATAAAGAGATGCAACTCTATGATCAAGTCCTGAAAATGTAAGTATGTCCATAAACATTATCCTGTATCATGCAGTTTTTCAACAAATTTACTTACATTTTGGCTTTGACTCTTTATATTATGATAATTCAGTTCTGACTCTATACAAGTGTTAATGTCCGTTTGTACTACCGTTTCAGTGCTTTGCTTTAATGGATGTTGGCCCTTGTTTTATTGCACATTCTATACTGTAATTTTTAATAATTTACTCGCAAGTCAAGTTTTATGTCAGTTGGGACAATTTACCACATAGCTCCCTAACTATACATAGCACAGAAATTGGTTTTCTTGTAATCATTCGAATCCAGTAGATAGGAACCGGTTCTCATCCATACGAAAAATCTATGTATGTCTAGCATTGTATTATATCCAGCTTTCTATGAATATAAAAATGTACAATAATGAGATTAATCCTATAATTGTACATTCTATATCCGCAGAAAGCTGTTTATAATACGATGCGAGATATAAGAGTATGCATAACATTTTTCTACTGTTAACACAGACCGCGCAATTTGAAGTATAAAAATGTTTTCATTTATTTTTGCTCACCCTATATATGTTGCCCTGCTTATATCTATTCTTTGCAGGCTTGTCTCTTTTATTTTCAAATCTGGGTAGGATTATCATCATCCTCACAGGATACATCCCCCCCCCCCTCCATCTCCCAAAAAAACTATGACTCTGGCTGCGGCTCTCGGCCCCCTTGCCTTTTTGCTGAACAGTCTTGCAGGATTAGATTGAGAGTAAGTAAATAAAATTCAATTAAAGTACCCAATGTTATTACTGGTATTGTCAACTTTAGGTTAGGTTAGTGGTCTTTAATTATACTGAGCTGGATCTTTAAATCATTTTAGTGGTTAGTCAGATCGGGGTGCGCCGAATTTCAGCCAATAACAGCACGGCATTTCATAAAATGCTTAGCTCTCATTGGTGGAAAGTTGGCTCACCCCGATCTGGCTCACCACTAAAATGATTTAAAGATCAAGCTCTGCATTCTAAAAAATGTTCAGGGAGTGAGGGGATATTCCTTTTTAATTTACCAGGAATCTTAAGGATTAGGCTATGGACAATAGATTTAACCCTTTTGTACCATAACATAACATAAGGTTTGAAATTGATTATAAATATCATTTAATTCTCAATCTTGCTAACAGATTTACAGACTTGACATAGACGGACGGACAGACATCAAGCTACTTTGTATATTAGATATTTAATAAAAATGTTATTGAATTTAGGTAACAGAAAGTAATAGAAGTCAGCAGGCATCCTCCCAAAGAAGAGATTTCTTACTTAAATCTGGTTCAAGGTAAAAATAAATTCCCTAGTTATAGAGTAATTGTTCTACAAATCAACAATTAAAAGTCATCTGCGTTTTCCCTTAAAAGCCCCTTGCCAAGCATAAATAACCATTCCGGTTATTTTTACATAAATTGAAAATAAAGTTGACATAGTTTTATGTTTATTACTTTAGGTCAGGTTAGGTTAAATATGAAATTAGAATATCCTTAAATCACGAATCTTAAGCTTTTCTAAAGCTCAATCAGCACAGCAGTTTTGAAAATCTTAAGCTACAGACAAATAATTAACAACATTAATGTATTCCACTGGCTATGACCCTGATCTCTAGGGGAGGGAGAAGTGGGTCAGAAAAATAGCAAAAAAACTCCCAAAGACATTTATAAAGCTTCAATAAAAAGTTTAATCAATTCAGACCAGAGGTGAATTCTTAAAAAAACTTTTGCCCCATTGAAATCAAAATTAACCCCTCTAAATTCTTAGTTTGCCTCACTAATTTTAGTGGGCCAAAAGTTTTTTAAGAATTCACCTTAGCTTTCTTCTTTCTTTACCTTCATATAAAAAGATTAAATTATAGGACTTGCGGCTATAAGGCACTTATTTGGGGGGGGGGGAGGGGATGGTGCCTCCCCCCTCCCACATTTAAATTTTTTTGAGAGGCCTTTTTTTATTTATAGGCGACTTCCCTTTGGGGGGTTGGTGGTACCTGTCCCCAAAATATTTATAAACATTTTCAAGACTTTAAGAAGCTCCACTGAAAAGTAGTATCATATTGTTTCAGTGGTTAGCGAGATCTTTCAATACACCCAGACATACAGCCACACTCACACACACAAATACACGTGAATCTTGAATGTCGTCCTCCTAGGAATTTTAAAAGAAATATTTGAAGTATTCTAGTACATGCAATAAAGACAGACAAAGAGAGATATTTTGATGAAAAACTGCCAAGACATCCCAAATAGAAACATGGGAAAAGAAACTACCCTCATTATTTTTGAATTATTTATAAAATAAGAAAGTGGTGGATGTTCAGTGCTTGACAAAAAAATTACTAACTGAGAATTTATCATAATGGTTTGTGTATCCCCTTCTCTTAAAGAACACCTTTGCATATCATCCTACATAATCATTTCATATAAAGTAGTAAGATTTTTTTTATCCAAAGCTTAAAATTTCGATAAGTACTGAACCATTAGAGTTTTTTCATTTTAGGGCAACTTTAAATGGTCAAAGGACGGTTTTATGCTATTTTTTTTTGCTTATTCCCTCCCCATCAAAAACGAAGCCTCTAGATGCTAGGGGCACAGTACCTAGTATGTACATAAAGACCTGTTTACATTTTAAAAAATGATTATGGATATTATTAACAATATTTCTAGGAGTCATTTTTTAGAGATTAATTTGACATACACACTTATTTAGAGATGCAACTTTATTGTAAACTATCTACTGAATCTAGAGGCTATAGTTTTCAAAGGGTAGGGATGGGTAGAAGAATAGCTTAAACCCATCCTATAATTCATATTTAATAATAGAATATCCCAAACCAAGAAATGGACGTATCTCTTAAATAGAGCACCCAATCATTAAACAATAGTTTTGAAAACCTTAAGCTACAGACAAAAAAATTCTTAGCACTTTAGATAATTTGCTTTACCCTGTTCTAGAAAAAGGCCAGAAAAATAGCTTAAAACCATCTAAAGACATTTCTTTAGCTTCCTTTAAAAGTTTTAACAATCCAGACCTCTCTGAGACAAAAAACATCTTTATATTATAGGACTAGCAACTACGCTCCTAGAGGCCTCTTTTTTTCTAGGGATGATTTCTCTTGGGAGGTTGGTGGTACCCACCCCCAAAATAGCTATAAATATTTCCAGGAACTATGAGGAGCTACATTGTAAAGGAGAACTATATGCACACAGACAGACATCCTATTACTCTTATTGAAAATGGTTGCAGGAATTACAGGGTGTTTTTTTTTAATGAGTTAAAAGTATTGCTTAATTTAACCCACTTGTCATTGACAGAAATTAATAATCTATATCTTAATTTCTTCATTGATGTGGGACATTTTGTATGAGAAAAAAATAATTGGCGATTTTCAACTAACTGCCTTAAAAACCGGTTTTTTCAAAGTACCTATTTTTGGAAGATTTTTAGATCATGACTAATTTAAAGGGTTTGCAAAAATGCGTACATTTTTAAAAATCAAATAGCGCGTCTTGTGTTAATAGTAGAAAAATGTTATGCATATCGTTAGAATCGTTATTAACTCTAGTTTTTAGGTGTTTAAGAACTATTCCTGTGCTATGTATAGTTTAGGAGCTATGTGGTAAAATGTCCCAACTTACTTAAAATTTTCAACACTTCTCACATTTTCCAATGTAGCTTCTATACTACAAATAGCCTGTATGTGTTACATATATTTCCAAAAACTAGAGTTTATGACAATTCTAACGGTATGCGTAACATTTTTCTACTATTAACACAAGCCGCGCAATTTGATTTTTAAAAATGTACGCATTTTTGCACACTCTTTAAATTCGTCATGATCCAAAAATCTTCCAAAAATAGGTACTTTGGAAAAACCGGTTTGTAAGGCAGAATTTGTTGAAAATCGCCAATTATTTTTTTCTCATACAAAATGTCCCACATCAATGAAGAAATTAAGATATAGATTATTAATTTCTGTCAATGACAAGTGGGTTAAATTAAGCAATACTTTTAACTCATTAAAAAAAAACACCCTGTATATATTTGATATTTATGGTCAATTTCAACAGTCTAATCAAAACTATTCTAACCTCCAAACTAGCGCAATATTTGTATTGTTATATGTTCCTTTCAAAATAAACTAGCAGTTACACCCCTCTATTGGCACTTGAGAGAGAATCCAAAAACCCATTTATTTTTAAATAGATTTTTTAAAGGAGGGAGGGGGGGTTGATTTATTTTGGAAGGGTGTTGTTACTCACTCAAAAAATAGTTATAAACCTTCCCATGACCTATGAAAAGCTACTCTGTTAGATAAAACCCAACCGGTTCAGTGGTTATTGATATCCTTTGGTAAAGACAAACAAACAAACATACAGACATCCTGTTACTTTATTATAAGGAAAATTATTCAGCTAGAATCTCTCCCCCCTCAAACAATTTATTGACTCCATAACAATATAAATTCATTTGGATTTTAAAAATATTTTCTTTAATCCTTTCTATAGACTTTTTATAACATGCAAACAAACATAACTTTATTTGATAAGATTTATCAAAGTATTATGAAGACCGACATACATCCTTTTACTTTTATATAAAAATTTTAGTTAGGAATTTTTAAATAAATTAGTCAAATAAAAATCTAGCCAAACACATATGTTGATAATACGTTAATTTGTAGATGTAGTTATCACAACTAAATTTCCTAATATAATTATTGCTTATCAACAAAACTTTACTCTACAAAGATGTCCTTGAAATTAATATATTTCCTAAAAAAATAGTAAAATTTAAATTATAAAGAGAAACATAATTTTAGTCATTATTAGTAATTACCCCTGAAAGTAGTTAGATAAATTTGCAGACACAATATGGGGCCATATTTGTTGTGACCCCAATAGTTGACACTGTATACACATAATAGTTTCTTTCCTTGCTTTAAAACAAGATCCCATCCTAAATAATACATGTGATACAAGAAATCCCAATCTTTATGCTAGATGTTTCTGTATAATTCCAATTTTCTCTCATTTATTTAAATTCTAATTTTGACCTTAAGGTAATCTTCATTCACATAGAAAATACTTTTAGTTGGTTTATCAAAGATTTCACAGTATTATAAGTATTCATATTCTTTCCAAACATTAATAATTTAACAATATACAAAGATTTTTTTTCTTCAATAAAAAGGGTTTTATTAGTAGTATCACTCTCATTGTTCAATTGACAATCATAGAAGTCAAAGGGGGGGGGAGGTAAAGTGGGGTTTACCCCCCCCCCCCCTCCCCATTTAAAATTTACCCCTACCCTGGGGGTGCCGTAGACACCCCCAACCATTTAGGAGGGGGTATTTACCCCTTCAAAATAAAAAATCTCTAACAAATCATTTTTTAAAATAAACGAATTAAAAAAAGCTTCGACGCTCCTGTTATCAATGACCACATATATTTCCTTCCAACAAAAATATCACAATTTCTTGTGACTGTAGATACTTGCCCTGCTCTCTGTACTCTTAACATTTACTTAACTAAAGCATCACAAGAAAGACTATTTAAAAGTTATAAATAAGAGGGTGGCATTGTTTGGCCCACTATCAATTATGAAGGAAATTGCCACTGTGTGTAAGAGTTCAAATCTAGCTTGAAAACATATGTGTAGCTTTAATTAGGACACATCACATTGTAAACACTACATAACAAGGATGACAACATCCATAAAAGGGACAAACGGACATTAACACTTGTATAGTGTCAGAACTGAATAATCAGAATATATTGAAAGTATAAGAGTCGATTTAAAATTGTAAGTAAATTTGTTGAAAAAATGCTTGATACAGGATAATGTTAATGGACTTGGACATACCCACATTTTTAGGACTTGATTATAGAAATGCTTCGCTTTCTAAATCGTACCTAACTACTACAGGAATCACCATGCAAAGTTTGAAATCAATAGGACAATTCTAACATGCCTAAATTAACAAAAAAGCTATCTGTCTCAGAAGGATGTACGGACGGATGGACCAACCCTAATTATAGAAAAGCTTCGATTTTAATAAAACAAGTTTAATTATACAGTAAACAAGGATGACAACATCTATAAGTAGCGAAGCTCAAAAATTATGGATAGATATCTGCAAAAATGATCTATAATGTCATAAAAAAACTGAAATAAAATAAATCATGAAACCTTTTAAAAATGTTTAATGGTATTTGAGGCATAAAGCTTATTCTTATTGTTGTTTTTACGGGCATCATCTATAATACAAAGTAGAATGATGTTTGTTTCCTGTTTATTTGTAGCAAAGGATCTCAATAACCGCTGAACCGATCGGGTTCTACTTTACAGGGTAGCTTCTCATAGGTCCCAGGAAGGTTTATAACTATTTTTCTAACTATTTTCTATTTTCCCCCCAAAAAAATTTCTTTTTAAAACTAAAATTAAAATAGTGGGTCGACTACCCCCCCCCCTTCCCCATAAAAAAAACTCCCCCCCCCCAAAAAAAAAAAAATTCAAATCTAAAATACGAAAAACCTATTTGATCAAACCTCTTGGAGCAAAGCCCCTAGCGGCTTGGGGCAAAGCCGCTAGTCTCTAAATAAAGTAGTTTTGGAATATATTTGATTTTATTTGATAACTTTGTTAAAATTTGCATGATCATGATATAGTCATACATTGATATTATTGATAAACAGAAGATCATGCACTCATTATAAAGCGGCTGCACTTGATTATTAGGAAAATATGAAAATTTGGCTTAGAATTATGCAGTTAATATTAATTTATTTTAGCAGCAAAGCAACTTACATTTCACTTTGTCAGCCTGTTTGAAAAAAGAAGGAAAAAGCTTTTCATTTGTTTATTTCTTCAGTAAGGTAATTTGGCAGCTGCCAAGTACAGCTGCGGCCGCTGAAATTTATGTTTTGATATTTCTAATATAAAATTTATATAAAGATAAACATTTTCTGTGAAAAAATTGTTCTTCTATCTTCAAAAATTAGAAAATTACAGCCTTTTGAAATTTTTAAGTTAAAAAGGACCTAAAAATAAAGGTTATTAAATAAAAGGGTGAAGGAAGCGAAAATTGACTTTGTTTCACTTAATGGCGGAAATTAATTATCCAATAGGGGACCTGCACAAAAAATTTTAGCCCACTAGCTCTGATAGAAACTGAGATAATAGAGGGGGGGCGTTGAACGCCCCCCCCCCCCCCTCCCGACCGATTAAGGTGCGGCAAGGGGCCCGACTGTAAGGTGTTAAAATCATTTTATCTAATTTAAATGTATGTAAAATGTATTCTTTCCTATAATAGGGCTCGGCATCCTGTAAACCTCAGGAAAACCTTCTACAATTTTAAATATCAACTGAAAGTTTGAATCCAAGTATGACAATCCCTCTTATAAAAAATCTGTTAAAGCATCAAAATTGGTTTAAATTTATGGCTTATGTTATATTACATAAGCCATAACCTGTTTGTGAAAGGTTTTAACTTTATTTTTAGATGAAATAAGCTTTTGTTGGCAATTGTGATTGGTAAAGTTAAAATATTCCCAAAACAGCCAAAAAAAACACTGTGCCCCCCCTCCAAAAAAGGCTTTCTACTTTACTTTATATTTATGAAACAATTGGGCTCAACTCACACCCCCCCCCCCTAGATATACCACACTTTTCTGGGATCTTGCTGCGTCAAGTATCAACTGTTGGGAATATCAAAGGATGACTCCATGCAAAATTTGAGCCGGATCCGGCCAAAACCGGCCGTGAATTTTATGAAAAACCGTTTTTTTCCGGTTTTTAGGGGGTATCTGTAAATCGATTCAGCTGGAGCAAAACCGGTTAGAGGTACAAAAAATTTTACTTCACATGAAATTTAGCCAATGCAATTGCCTACAAAATTGTACTTCATCATCAACTTGATTGGACAACTCTTTCCCCTCCTAAATGTCCATTAAAACCTCGGAAACGGCAAAAATCGGCAAAAATCACGCCTTCGGCGGCAAATAACGGCTAAACTGTCAGCCGGAGGCGAATGAAACATAAATAAAGAAATGTCTGCCTCACAAAGTTGTTCAACATCAAAGAGATGCTTGAAGTCTCTAAAACGACTCCTTCCCTCCTTTAAGGGGAAAAACTGAAAAAACGTGATTTACAAAAGTATGCCCACTTCGTGGGTGTGGGGGGCACTGAACCCGTCACCCCAGGGTCACCAAATATAAAGTCTAGGCGGCCCACAATGCTGAATTTTCACCAAGTGAAAGTCTTGTGTCATTATCTCTTATGAGAAAAAAGTTATTAATTAATTAAAATTTCAAATTGTGATTTTTTGATGGATTTCTTTGATGAAATGACAGGCTGGTCAATTTTTAGGCCATTTTTTGCGGTTTTTGGGCCGTCAAGCCCAAACAGTTTGAGATAATCTCACGGGACCTTTTGCCCAACCTAAGTCTGGTTATTTGTGAGGTCTAGGAAAAAAAACAGACTTACACAAAAGATTATAATTATAATCTTTACACAGAAAAATGGCACGAGGTGAGGGTTTGAGGGGGCAAAATGAGCCGACCAGTGATTTTTGACGGCACGCAGCGACGTCGTGCTTCATCCAATCCGGGATTTTTTTTTCTTAGACCTTACAAATAACCAGGCTTAGGTCGGGCAAAAGGTCCCATGAGATTATCTCAAACCGTTTGGGCGTGGCGGGCCGAAAACAGCAAAAAATGGCCTAAAAATTGACCAGCCTGTCATTTCATCAAAGAAATCCATCAAAAAATCACAATTTGAAATTTTAATTAATTAATAACTTTTTTCTCATAAGAGATAATGACACAAGACTTTCACTTGGTGAAAATTCAGCATTGTGGGCCGCCTAGACTTTATATTTGGTGACCCTGGGGTGACGGGTTCAGTGCCCCCCACACCCACGAAGTGGGCATACTTTTGTAAATCACGTTTTTTCAGTTTTTCCCCTTAAAGGAGGGGAAGGAGTCGTTTTAGAGACTTCAAGCATCTCTTTGATGTTGAACAACTTTTTGAGGCAGACATTTCTTTATTTATGTTTCATTCGCCTCCGGCTGACCGTTTAGCCGTTATTTGCCGCCGAAGGCGTGATTTTTGCCGATTTTTGCCGTTTCCGAGGTTTTAATGGACATTTAGGAGGGGAAAGAGTTGTCCAATCAAGTTGATGATGAAGTACAATTTTGTAGGCAATTGCATTGGCTAAATTTCATGTGAAGTAAAATTTTTTGTACCTCTAACCGGTTTTGCTCCAGCTGAATCGATTTACAGATACCCCCTAAAAACCGGAAAAAACCGGTTTTTCACAAAATTCACGGCCGGTTTTGGCCGGATCCGGCTCAAATTTTGCACGGAGTCATCCTTTGATATTCCCAACAGTTGATACTTGACGCAGCAAGATCCCAGAAAAGTGTGGTATATCTACCCCCCCCCCCCACCCTCCTACATTCATATCTTGGAAAATAGACAGTACAATTTGATATTTATTGCTTAAATTTTCTAAATTAACAAGCTTTATACTAGTTCTTCAAGAAAAATGCATATTTTCACATTTAATGTCAGAAAATTTTATAACTCCATCTTTCATAAAATTGAATTCAGAGGCAAAAACATTAAGGGTGGGGGGTTTATTGTACAACACCCCTCCCCCTGAAATATAGTTAAACAAGACAAAATCCTAGTTCACACATACTAAATAGGGTTAACAAAATCCTAGCTCACACATACTAAAAAAGCTAGTTTTCATTAACTGAGACATAAACACTAAAACATATGAGCAGAGAATCTTGTAATAGACAACATCCATAAGTAGCGAAGCTCTAAAGTTATGGATGTACATCTGGAAAAAAATCAACTATAAATCAGTGTCATAAAAATAAACATTAAACTAAAATAAATCGCAAAACCTTATAAAATTTTTAATTTGAAAATCTAGGAATCGATTGAGAGCAAATTTAATGAAACTGTGGAAATATGTAAAATGTTACCTTATTTAATACCTGAAAAATTCAGGCGACTATCTTAAAAAGTAGCCAAAAAAATCATGTTTCTCCAAAAACGTTTCAGTTGACAGATAGATATTTCAAATTATAGAGTAGCTTCGCTACTAAAAATCAGAGTTCACTATTTTCTAAAAAGCAGTTCTCCGTAACTGAGACACAAAAACATATGAGCAGAGCATCATGTTATAGACGCATTATTTTAGAGATATTCTGGGAGGGAACTAAACTTTTATACTTTTCTTATCAATATAAAAATTAATATAGGAATAGTTATATATAGCATCATATTAGAGACAGCTTTTCGCAGAAATGAAAAGGAAAAATTCTAATGTTAAAACTTGTTTTGTTGGCCCCGAGGGGCCAAAGGCCCTGGCTAACAAAACAGGTATTGATATTAAAATTATTGTTTTAATATTTATAGAAAACTAGCTGTAATACAGTACAATATAGAGGGACAAAGTGACACTAAAATCAGCCATGTGACGTCATAAAAATGAAGGATTATCCTACTCCTTTTTAGGTGATTTCTATCCTACTTCTTCTCTTGTCCTCCTCATTTTTATGACGTCACATAGCTGATTTTTTATTCACTTTGTCCCTCTATGGTACAATATATGCTTTTTTAGTATGGCTGAGAACTGGTTCTAATAAATAAGATATAATTAAGAACAGTAAGTAATAAATCAATAGCATGTTTAGTCCTAAAATTTGTATTTTTTTACTGAAATATTATACAACTAGCAGCTTCTCGCCCCTAGCCTCTAGGTGTAAGAGGTATAATTACATCTTCTATTACCTACCCAGCGGAAAAAAATGCGAATTTGCAAAATTCGTAAAAATTCTTTTTAAAAAAATGGGGGGGGGGATTTATTTGTTTTTGGGGGGGTTGGGGGTGTCCAACCCCTCACGAAAATAGCCTAAAACCACCACCAGGGCAAGAAGGTATATTTCCTAAAGAGTAGAATACGGTTCAGGTGTTACTGAGATCTTAAGGGACGGGCTGACAGACGGACGGACATCAAGCTACTTTGTATTATAGATTAAATCAACTACTCTTACAAAACTCTATTTAAACAGATGATGGAAAAAAAACTAGCTTAAAGACTCGTAGACACACACACATACACACACACACATACACTCACATACACACACACTCATACACCCACACACACATACACACACTCATACACACACATACACACACACACATACACACACACACATACACACACACACATACACACACACACATACACACATACACACATATACATACACACACATACACACACATATACACACACATACATAAACACACACATACATATACACACACATACATATATACACACACACACATACACACACACACACACACACACACACATACACTCACATACACATACACACACACACGCATTTTCCCTGAACATGGCATGGAGAGCATCAAACACCCCCCCTTTTTTGAAAATTTGATTATTTCTCTAAGTCACATTAGGGTAATCTCTATTTAAACATATGATTGTAAAAAAACTAGCTTAAAGATAAGTAGACACTCATACTCACACACACACACACATAAACACACACACAAACGCATTTTCCCTTAACATGGCATGTAGAGCATCGAACACCCCCAATTTTTTTTTAATTTTGAAATATGGGAGGGGGGTTGAGTTTTTTTTATTTGTTTATTTCTTTAGGTCACATTAGGGTAATCTCTATTTAAACATATGATTGTAAAAAAAACTAGCTTAAAGACACACATACTCGCACACACACACACAAACACAAACACACACACACACACACACACACATAAAAACACACACACACACACACACACACAAACGCATTTTCCCTTAACATGGAATGGTGAGCATCAAACACCCCCCCATTTTTTTTTAATTTTGAAATATGGGAGGGGGGTTGAGTTTTTTTTATTTGTTTATTTCTTTAGGTCACATTAGGGTAAGGTAATTTAAGTACTGAGCAGCCCCACAGGGTTAGGGAAATAAGGTACTGCAGCTCTAGGGGCTAGGTATAGGTAAAAATTCTTCCCATCCTCTTTAATATTGGATTTATTTTAAAATTAGGAGGGGGAGGGGTACAGTACTCGACTGACACTTTGTAGGAAAAAAATGAGTCGCAGATATTTTAAAATGTAAACAATGATGCTTATATGTTATGTATATACATATTGAAAATATTTGATCTTTGAACACGGGCTTAAATAATTCTTAAGCTATGGAAAATTACTACATAAACATAGAAAATATTCTTTTTAAAGCGAAGCATTTTTATAGTTAGGGTCATTACGTCCGTATGTCCATAACAGTTAGCTATTTTTGATAATTTAAACATGTTAGAATTGCAATATTGCTTTACAACTTTGCATGATAACTCCTTGGGCAGTTAGGTACGAATTAGAAAGCTTAGTGACTATAGAATCATTACCAGAAAGTCCGTGCGTCAATTTAAAACATGCTGTTTTTTAACTTTTTTTTACATAATTTTTTCTTATATGTAATTATTAAAATAGGCATGTTAGAATTATCCTAATAATTTCAAACTTTGCATGATGATGCCTTTACAATTAGGTACAATTTAAAAAGCGTAGCAACTCTATAATCATTACCAGAAAGATTGAATTTCAAAGAATGTATATGTTTACGTCTGTCCGTAACGGATAGCTTTTTTCGTTAATTTAGGCATGTTAGAATTGTCCTATCGATTTCAAATTTTGCATCGTGATTCCTTTATTAGTAAGGTACGATTTAGAAAGTGTAGCAACTCTGTAATCATTACCAAAATGTCCGTACGTCCATTTTTAACATGTGGATTTTTTTACTTTAATAAAAAAATTGTGTGATTTAATCATCGGATTAATCTGATTTTTGGTATTTTGATTCCTGGGACAACAAAGCATAAAGAGATGCAACTCTATGATCAAGTTCTGAAAATGTAAGTATGTTTATAAACATTATCCTGTATCAAGCAGTTTTTCAACAAATTTACTTACATTTTTGCTTTGACTCTTATACATTTATATTATGATAATTCAATTATGACACTATACAAGTGTTAATGTCCGTTTGTCCTACCGTTTCAGTGCTTTGCTTTTATGGATGTTGGCCCTTATTTTATTGCACATTCTATACTGTAATCTTTAATAATTTACTCGCAAGTCAAGTTTTATGTCAGTTGGGACAATTTACCACATAGCTCCCTAACTATACATAGCACAGAAATTGGTTTTCTTGTAATCATTCGAATCCAGTGGATAGGAACCGGTTCTCATCCATACGAAAAATCTATGTATGTCTAGCATTGTATTATATCCAGCTTTCTATGAATAAAAAAATGTACAATAATAAGATTAATCTTATAATTGTACATTCTTTATCCGCAGAAAGCTGTTTATAATACGATGCGAGATATAAGAGTATGCATAACATTTTTCTACTGTTAACACAGACCGCGCAATTTGAAGTATAAAAATGTTTTCATTTATTTTTGCTCACCCTATATATGTTGCCCTGCTTATATCTATTCTTTGCAGGCTTGTCTCTTTTATTTTCAAATCTGGGTAGGATTATCATCATCCTCACAGGATACAACCCCCCCCCCCCCCTCCATCTCCCAAAAAAACTATGACTCTGGCTGCGGCTCTCGGCTCCTTGCCTGCCTAGCCTTTTTGTTGGATAGTCTTGCAGGATTAGAGAGTAAGTAAATAAAATTCGGATCAACTGCAGTTCACGGTAAAATATTGCTGGTAAGCAATATTTCCAAAAATCTATGAATTTTAAAGGCTGCTAGCTGCCAAACGACTGCTCGCACACTGTTTTAAGCTGCATACGAAGGCCTACAAATAATCTGGAATAGCCATAAATCAATAATGCATAGTTATCTCGCAGTGCAGAGAAATGTGCGAAAAAGACCTATTTTATGCGTTTTTTCTTCAGTGAAGCTTTCCCTGTGCATTATTGGATCTTGGCTATTCCAGATTATTTGTAGGCCTTCTTATGCCGCTTAAAATGGTGTGCGGGTATGATCTGTACGTTCAGTCGTTTGGCAGCTAGCAGCCTTTGAATTTCATAGATTTTTGAAAATATTGCTTACCAGCAATATTTTACCGTGAACTGCAGTACATCCAAAACTTGGATATTTGCAAAGGCATGCTTTACTGACCCCAGAATTGATTAAAATAAACAGGGATCGGCAGCCGCGCGTAAGCCTTAGTGAAACGTCATTACATCACTATAAAATTCAGCTGGATGTATAAAACTGCTCTTTAGCAGACAATACTTCTTTCTGAAATTTCTTTTTCTGCTCACAAACAGATTTAAAACTTAGGCTTATGCACGGCTGCAGAACCCTGAAAATAAAGATTAAAGGATAATGATTTGGCCACAATTAGTAATTTAGCAATTATTAATTGTTCTATGTATATATTTTTTTATTTTTTTTTAAATACATATGTTTGCATTGGAGAGTTTTTATTTTCCTTGCTATGATTTTTTTAAAGGAAAGCTTTTCTATTATTTGGGTCGGTCTGTCTGCCCGTATGTAATGGTTAGCTCTTATAGTTTAGGCATGTTAGAATTGTCCTATTGATTTCAAACTTTGCATGGTAATTCCTGTAGATGTCTGTACATCCATTTAAAATATTTATTCTGTGATATTATTTTTCAATTGATCTGATTTTTGAATACTGATTCCTATGACAACAAAGTACAATGATAAAAGCATCTCTATAATCAAATCCTAAAAATGTAAATATGTCGTTGAACATTATCCTGTATCAAAGCAGCTTTTTACTTT
Source organism: Acartia tonsa (assembly GCF_053477335.1). Taxonomy (NCBI): domain Eukaryota; kingdom Metazoa; phylum Arthropoda; class Copepoda; order Calanoida; family Acartiidae; genus Acartia; species Acartia tonsa. Next base: position 2,715,633 of record NC_137274.1, on the reverse strand, counting down.
TATACTTTATTAGTTCTGATAATCTAAAATTACAAGTGTTAATGTTCATTTTTCTTACTGTTTCAGATCTTTGCTTTTATGGATATTGTCATCCTTGTTAAAAGCGAAGCTTTTCTATAATTAGAGTCGGTCCGTACGTCCGTCCGTTCGAGACAGATAGCTTTTTTGGTTAATTTAAGCATGTTAGAATTGTCCTATCGTTTTCAAACTTAGCATGGTGATTCCTGTAATAGTAAGGTACGGTTTAGAAAGCGTAGTAACTCTATGTGATCTAATTATCCGATTGTTCTGATTTTTGGTATATTGATTCCTGGGACAAAAAAGTACAATATTATAAGCAGAGCAACTCTATAATTAAAACCCAAAAATAAGCATTATCCTGTAACAAGAAGTTTATCAACAAATTTACTCACAGTTTTGCTTTGACTCTTATTCATTTATATTTTGATTATTCAGTTCTGACACTATTGTTAATGTCCGTTTGTTCCATCGTTTCAGAGCTTCTTTTCATTTAAATACCTTCACTTGACCATTATTTATTCAGGAGTATACATCAAAAGGCCATTTTATAGTAAAAAAACTGTCAAAAAATCGACAGAAATTTTTACCCTACAGAAACCCAACTTAACTTTTCGCGCAAATATAAAACGTAATTAAAATATCAATATAAAGAAGGATTTTTGAATTAGATATCTTAAAACTTTTTAGGATCTTTTAATTGTAAATCGGTCTTTTTAATAATAATCCCTTTTATTTTGGTTATAGGTTTGTATAGTCATTTAGGTTGCTAAATAATTATTTACGAGTTTTTTAAAGCTTGAATCATTTTTGACCATTTCTTAATATACAAGTAAGTTAGGCATGTTATAATCGTCTTACATATTTTAAACATAACAGCAGAGCAACTCTGTAATAACTTCCGTAAAGTCAGTGCATCCATCTAATTTTTAGGCTTTCTAGAGATATTACATGATTTATTTAAAATGATAAAACAAAAAGATTGAACATAATATTTTAATTGTAAAATAACTATAATTGTGAAAGAAATAAAAAAATCTTGCGGCAGTTTGGACGAGCACAGAACCCCCCATCCCTCCCACCTTATTAATTTGAAATTTAAAAAAAGTTGAGGTATTGGTTTCTGTGTTTGTTTTGTACTATGTGATTCAGTTTAGATTTTGTTAGGTACAGTGTAGCCCCGCAGCCTGACAAAACAAATTCAGAGATCTAAAGGGATAAGAGAATGGACGATAAATTGATGTACATCCCCAATTATGATACACATAATCATGGCTGAAACTTTTGGACATCCAACCTAATGAACGATCCTAGGGAGGAGGGGGACATAGGCTGCCCAAAGTTTTATAATAATGTTTTCTGATTTGGGAACTTTTATTAAATTTTGATTGGTTGGTTAATTAAGATAAGGGACTAAATGTTTCAACCACTAATATTTATCTACAGAAGGGGTAATTTTATTTATCATCATTGGATATGTAAGTTAATTTATCAACCATTGTCTCATCCATACAAAATAATCTAGTATGTTGATGATTACATTTAATAGTTGAAATATTTGGACACTCAACATAATGAGCCAACTAATTAAAATTCATTAAAAGTCCTCAAAGTTGTATAGTGAAAAATAAAAATAACACGTTATTTTAAAACTTTGGGGTTTCTGTGATCGACCAGGCAATTTAAAGGAATCAGTCGATTTTTATAATATTTTACCTGTATGAAGTAGTATAGAAACTATGAAGTATAACAGAATAACATTCTATGTTTAATTATCTCAGAAAAAAATATTTCAAAATTAATTCATAGATTTTTACAAAAAGGTTTCGAAGATTTTTTCCAAAAATTTTAAATTTATAACTTGAAATAAAGATATTTTTTTTTATAAAAGTAACAGGATGTTTGTGTGTATGTTTGTATTGAAGGATCTCTTAACCGCTGAACCGATATGGTCCAGAGAAGGTTTTAACTATTTTGTTGGAGGGTACCATCAACCTCCTAATAGAAATCTCCACTAGAAAAATCAGAGAGAGAGGGGACAATGGACTATTTATTACACAAGGCCCCAAAGTTTTAAAATAACGTTTTCCTATTCGTTTACTTACCAACTTTAGGGAATTGATTGGTTGGTTTATTAAATTGAGTGTCCATACGTTTCAACCATTGCACTGATTGTAATCTACAGAAGGGGTAATTTTCTTATCCCTTTAGATCCAAGAGAAACTAAAACGGCTGGTCTTTTTTATACAGGGAGGGAGGGGACATTAGACTCTAAATTACACTGGTTCTTTATATTCCTATTCGTTGGCTCAGAAGCCTAACAAAATCAGCGAGTTTTTTTCTAGAAACAATTTAGCCTTTATAGAAGCTGTAGCAATGGATATAAGATATACATGGATATATTGACAGGGGAAAACTTGTCGTCAATTTACTATTTTACTTGATAATATGGAATTCATTAATTGGTCAGTGCGTTTATCCAGTATTAGGGGAGAGGATAGGTTAAAGGAGGTGAATGAGAAGTATCGTTATTTTAGCCAGCTGCCATTATTATTATAAGAGTTCATGAAAGTCTGGTGCAACATCCAAGTTTTCGATTTCTGTCTAGCTCAACCCGCATTCAGCATATTTTTTTCCAGTATACCATTTATTTATCTTAAATATTCTCCTCTTCTATATTCTGTAATAACGGCTACACCCCTAGGCCTAGAGGCCTCTATGATGGAGGGTAAAGGTACGTTCACCAAAAATAGATAAAAACCTTTCCTGGATTTATCAGTAGCTTCACTGTAAAGGAGATCCTTAGGTATCTGTTGAGCGGTTTGCAAGATACTTTGCTACATACAAAAAAAGCTTAATACTTTATATAATAGGATTAGCTTTCTATTTGTTAGTTCCCAAGGCATTTTAAACAATTTACTAATCTCTTATTATTAAGGGGTTAACTTAGGCAGGAAGTGGACATTAGACTGTAAATTATACTGGTACCCAAAGTTTTATAAACAAGTATTCTTAATCTTTGGCTTAAAAACTTTGGGCACTTTAATTGAATTTTGTTAGTTAATTCTGACAGTGTCCAAACTTTTTAACCAATAATTTGTATCTACACAATAAGTTTGCTACCATACATTTGAACAAAATCGTTCTCTTTAAAGTTAAAATATGCATTTTTAATTTTGCCTTTAAATTTCAATTTTTTGTGTTAAATTTTTCTGCTTATCTCTAACGGTAAAAATTACCAGACAGAGAGAGATAGAGAGAGAGAGAGAGGGGGGACAATGGTCTGTTTATTACACTAGTCCCAAAAGTTTTACAATGATGTTTTCTGATTAATTGGCTTAATAACTTTGGGGACTAAAATAAAGTTTTTTATTGGATTGTTAATTAAGTTGAGTATCCAAACGTTTCAACCCCTAATTCTAATCTACAGAAAAGGGGTAATTTTGTGTGCATCTTTCGAGATGTACATCAATTTATCGGCCATTGTCTTATCTCTTTAGATTCCTGATTACGGACGAACAGACAGACAAAGATAATTGTATGTAGAGTAGCTTTGCTACTATAAAGAACATGGTAAAAAACGAGAATTTTTTATTTTTTACAAAATCTTGAAAGAACCAGAAAATAATATTTTTTATCTCTAACTTATCCAGAGCTGGATCTTTTAAATCATTTTAGTGGTGAGCCAGATCGGGGTGCGCCGAATTTCAGCCAATCGCAGCAGGGCATTTCATAAAATGCTGTGCTCTCATTGGTGGAAAGTTGGATCACCCGAATCTGACTCACCACTAAAATGATTTAAAGATCGAGAGCTGTCAAAAATGATCAAAATGCATGATTTATCTAACATTATAATTTACATATAAAAGTACTTTTTCATTTACTGGCTGAGAGTTTTTTATTTTAGTGGGGGAGGGGGGGCAAAATAGATTTTCTTAAGAGTGCAAAATTACACTCCCCAAAATGTTCATTAGTATGTATGCATGTCAAAATTATTTGGCGCGCTTTTTTACAATCAGCTGTTGATCAGGATGTACGTGTGTCAGAATTATTTGGCGCGCTTTTTCACAATCAGCTGTTTCTTGAGATGTATGCGTATCAGAATTATTTGGCGCGCTTTTTCACAATCAGCTGTTTTGAAAGTTCATTGATTATCAGGATGTACGAGTGTTTGTCTTTTGCTGCTAGGTTCACCAGAGTCATCTCTAAAAATAAAAGGATTCAACTTTTGTCAATTTATAGAAGATTAGCGTCTATGCCCCTAGTGATCTCTAGGGGCACTTTAGGGGAGGGATTAGGGGGGGGGTGGTCGGATACCGGATATCCGACTGATTTCTAATGCTGGATATCTAGTATCAGGTCAGATATCCGGCAAATTATACTTGCCTTTGCCCCTAGTAATCTCTAGGTGTACCTTAGGAAATTAATGGGGGGGATCATTTAGTTCGACCTTTTGTAGCTAGTTTTTAAAAAAGAAAAAAAATAGGGGGGGGGGGTGTTAAAAAAATGGGGGGGGGAATGCAAATGTAAATTAATTTTGACAAAAGTTATTCCTGTCCCTGTCATCTAGGGGTGCTGGTGGAGCTCCTGGCTCCCCCTCGGGGGGAGAATTGGGGCTCAGTTCAGTCTTGTCCTCCTCCTCCCCCTGGGGGGTACACTGCCCCTCCCCCTCCTCTTCTTTCCCATGCTTCAGCTGGTTCAATCTGAAATACATAAGGTACACATAATGGGGTAATATTGCAATTGTTTATCATCATTGAGGATGTATTGCAACTAATCATCCCTTGAGATTCCTGTAGAACCCGATTTTAAAACTTGTGTCCCCAGAAATTAGATATTCAGGGATATTCAGTGATAAGACAATGGTTGATAAATTGACGTTTATTACTATTACTATGTACTATTACCGCAACTTTTGTAACAGGACCTTTGTCTGTATGTCTGTACCTAAGGATCTTGCTAATTGCAGAACCAATATGGTTCTCCTATACACGGGAGCTTCCTTTAGGTCCTTAGATGGTTTTAGGCTATTTTATTTTTATTCCTTATAATAAAGTAACAGGACATTTGTCTGTATGTCTGTACCTAAGGATCTTGCTAACCGCTGAACTGATATGGTTCTCCTATACAGTGAAGTTTCTTATAGGTCCAGGGAAGGTTTTTGACTATTTTAGGTTAGGGTATCTCCCCCATTAATTGCATCTAGAGGCTTCTAGGGGACGTAGCCGCTAGTATCTTACAAAATATATGCACAGGTATGTAATTTTTGACAAAAAGTGGTACACACTTTATTATTTATTGCTAGGAAGTAATGTTGCAATTATATAAATACGCCTAAATTGAGAATGACACAATGAGAGTTGTACAAATTTAAATCACGACCCCAACCCATGACACTGCGTGGCAATATTCTGTCTGTAATCCTCTTACCTGCACTCCAGGGCATGGTGTAATGTCTCCCCCTCCTTCTGTGACAGAGAGATCAGAAAAATCCTGAATAAAAAAAAAGTGAATTATAGAGTAGCTTCGCTACTAAAAAGGATGACAACATCAATAAGCACAAAAAAAACATGGATGGCCAAACGGACATGACAATGAATCAAGCAAATGTTCAGTGGTCATACATGAAAAAGAGGACACAGGACAAAAGGAGATATTATTGATAGAAAACCTTCTGTAGATTACTATTAGTGGTTGAAACGTTTGGATACTCAACTTCATGAGCCAACAAATCAAAAAGTCTCTAAAATTAGTCAACTAATAGGAGTCATTATTGTAAAACTTTTGGGACTAGTGTAAAAAAACAGGTCCAATGAAATGTCCCCTTCCTCCCTGGTGGTACAGACTTGAACCCAGGTCACCTTCCTAATACACAGGGAGGAAGGGGACATTGGGCGGTTTATTACACTAATCCCCAAAGTTTTATATCAACATATTATTATTCAATGGCTTAACAACTGAATTTTGAATGGTTTGTTGGTTTAGCTGAGTGTCCAAACGTTTCAACCACAGAAGGGGTTATTTTGTTTATCATCGTTGTGGATGTACAACAATTTATCGGCCATGGCCATTATCTTATCCCTTTAGATCTCTGGTAATTGACTTACTTGATAATATTCTCATCCCATGCGCTTATTCTTATATTCTTGTCGTTCACCTAAAGTAAGAAAATAAATCAGGGGCGGAAAGTGATCCTTGGAGTACACCATCTATAATACAAAGTAGCTTGATGTCTGTCCGTCCCTTAAGATCTCGGTAACCACTGAACCGATCGGATTCTACTCTTCAGGGTATATGCCTATTTGTCCTGTGGTGGTTTTAAGCTATTTTCTTGGGGGTGGGACACCCCCAACCCTCCAAAAAACAAAAAAAAAACATTTATTTTTTGTTTATGGGGAAGTTAGTTCTTCACATAAAACTACTGACAGCACCAGTAGTACTTAATTTTATATATATTTTTTTAATTACCTCTTGGGGCAAAGTCCCTAGAGGCTAGGGGCAAAGCCGCTAGTAATATAATATTTATCCAGATAAAAGTATCAGGATGCAGGGGTGTATAGTTTCAATATTTTCCCCAGGAAGCGGCGGATTTAAAATTTAGGAGAAATTGTGTGTTTCTAGAGAAAGGTGTTAGGGGGATCAGAAAGGAATTCAATTAGGTTTGAAAATATACATCCCTGCAATAATGACCAACAAAATTAATCCTTCTAGAGGTTAAATTAAAGTTGAGGTTAAACTTTGGGTACCAGGGTAATTTACAGTTCTCTGTCCTTTCCTCACATCTGGGCTAGTATCATTGTTACTAGAGCTGGGCCAGATATCAAGCCATTTCCAATATCTGGCCAGATACCAGACATTGAAACTATCCGGATACCGGATATCAGGCTGATTTCTAATGTGAGAAATCCAGTTATCCAGTAATTTGCCAGATATCGAATGTTGGCCAGATATCTGGCCGGATACCAGATATCCGGCATTATAAATCAGCTGGATATCCGGTATTCACCCCAACGCTACTATCATTGTTACCTTTTCGCACACCATCTCAGGCCAGAGTTTGGTATTGAGAACAACTCGTTGTGTTCCATGTGTCCGCATCACAAGGCGAGAAAATACGTGGCCAGGTGTCGAGTTGGGCGAATCATTTAACCTGAATTTTATATTTAAATATAGCCTGTATGAAAACCATGGGTGAGCAGAGTACTACTTATACTTAATGACAATTATTCATAGGTCAGGATCAGAAGGCTAGATAATATGGAGCCTAGCATTGAGTTTTGCATGTATATTAACCATAAATTATATTTAGGGCCTGTATGCAAACAATGAGTAAGCAAAGCATTATATGATACACATGGTTAAGGTGTCTATAGAAAGGCCTTTATCCCATCAAAAAAACCCTAAACATTTTGAGTACCCAAAATGGTTTAAATCATGAATGTTTGGTTCATTTTAAAACTTAACGGTAGAAAATAGGTATACTTGATGATGTTTTATAAAACATACATTCTTTATGATGTATTAAGCACCTTCCAGCAGTGATTCTACATATTTTTTGTGTGAATATTCTTGGGTTATACCAACTAAAAAAATTTTAGTTTCACCATGGTTTTCTATAACTAAAATTTTGAAATGTTAAGCATTTGTTGATGAAATATCATCAAATGTTTTGTTGAGTTCAAAGGTTCAAAAAAAATAACATGCAAAAACATAATTAAATGCTGTAAATTACGAAAGTACACTAATAAAACTGTTTACAATGTAACAAGTTACCATCCCTTTATCTAAATTAACATTTTTCATCAAAAAGTTTTACTTTTGTGTCACAGCAATTTGAACTCAACAAAACATTTGATGATGCACAGCAAAAAAATGCATAACATTTCAAAGTTTTTTGGTGAAGCTTATTTTTAAAATTGATATAACAATGTTTAACATAAACCAAGCATATTCACTACAAAAAATACTATGGATCAATGTTAGAATGTTCTTAGAATCACTTGCTCTTGTTCTTGCATACTCCCCTTTAGAATCACTTGCTCTCGTTCATGCATACTCCCCTTTAGATGTATTTACCTTAGTACACCTCTACCTCTCTCCATCCAATTTCTGTTGGCAGAATCAAAAATAAAAAGTTTCACATTACACTTGAGTACATTCGATTCTTCTTCTTCTCCTAGATAGATAGATAGATAGATAAATAGATAGATAGATAGATGGATAGACAGACAGAAAAGATAGATAGACCGACAGATATATAGACAGACAGACAGACTGATAGATAAAAAGTTTGACATTACACTTGAGTACATTGGATTCTTCTTCTTCTCCTAGATAGATAGATAGATAAGGTAGATAAAAAGATAGATAGACATATAGATAGACAGATATACAGAAAGATATACAGAAAGATATATAGACAAATAGACCTAAAATAAAAAATAAATGTTGTCTTAGTCTTTATATATTTCAATACAGACTCTCTTAGCCCTTAACAATGCATCTCTGTTTAAATAACCCGCGGCGGTATTAGCAAAGTTGGTAACATAACAGCTTGTTGAGTTGGGTTCAAATCTGGACCACACCACATCATACTATCTGTCTGTCTATCTGTCTATCTATCTGTCTATCTATTTGTCTATCTGTGTATCTGTGTATCTATCTATTTATCTATCTGTCTATCTGTCTGACTATCTATCTGTCTTTCTATCTATCTGTCTGTCTATCTGTCTATCTATCTGTCTATCTATCTGTCTGTCTATCTATCTATCTATCTATCTATTTGTCTGTCTGTCTAACTGTCTGTCTATTTGTCTGTCTGTCTATTTATATGTGTATCTATCTATCTGTCTATCTATCTGTCTGTATGTACCTTTCTGTCTATCTATCTGCCTGTCTATATGTCTATCTATCTGTCTGTCTATCTGTCTATCTATTTGTCTATCTGTGTATCTGTGTATCTATCTATTTATCTATCTGTCTATCTGTCTGACTATCTATCTGTCTTTCTATCTATCTGTCTGTCTATCTGTCTATATATCTGTCTATCTATCTGTCTGTCTATCTATCTATCTATCTATCTATTTGTCTGTCTGTCTAACTGTCTGTCTATTTGTCTGTCTGTCTATTTATATGTGTATCTATCTATCTGTCTATCTATCTGTCTGTATGTACCTTTCTGTCTATCTATCTGCCTGTCTATATGTCTATCTATCTGTCTGTCTATCTGTCTATCTATTTGTCTATCTGTGTATCTGTGTATCTATCTATTTATCTATCTGTCTATCTGTCTGACTATCTATCTGTCTTTCTATCTATCTGTCTATCTATCTATCTATCTGTCTGTCCATCTATATATCTATCTATCTATCTGTCTGTCTATTTGTCTGTCTGTCTATCTATATGTGTATCTATCTATCTGTCTGTCTATCTATCTGTCTGTATATTTATCTGTATATCTATCTGTCTGTCTGTCTATCTATCTGACTATCTGACTATCTAACTGTCTATCTATCTGGAATCATGGATCTTGAGGGATAAGACAATGGAATATAATTATTACCTGTAACCACAGTCACTTGTTCATACTTCCTCTTGTTGCTGTTGGTCTGTTGGGTCAGTTCAGCCGCCGCCTCACTCAATGTCTTCCCGCCTTCGCCGCCGCCGCACTCACTATCAGCTCCGGCAGGAGTTGCGGTAACTGAATTATTTTAGAATTAATGTGGGTTAACCCTTAAAAGCCCCGCTTCAAATAACCAGTAATAGAATTGATAATTAATATTAAGGTTAAAGCCGCCTCACTCAATGTTTTCCCGCCGCCACCGCCGCACTCGCTATCAGCTCCGGCAGGAGTTGCGGTACTTAATTATTTAGGATTAATCATAGTTAATTATTGAATCATATTATAGACAGTTTTCCGCGGATAGTAAAGTGAAAATTAAAAGGTTAAAGCTGCCTCCTCACTCAATGTCTTCCCGCCTTCCCCGCCGCCGCACTCAGCATCAGCCCCGGCAGGAGTTGCGGTAACTTAATTATTTAGGATTAATCATAGTTATTTCTCATATTCATTTCAGACCGATTAATATCCGATGGATTAAAAACAGTTCTCATCCATACAGAAAAAAAATACAGGGTGCGCCACATAAATCCGGACTTTTTTAAAACGGCCATAGCGCCAAAACTACTTGGCCAATCAGGACGTTTGACCCCAATATAAAAAGCTTAGGTAATGACCTTTTTGCCCATGAAAATCTTTGGACGATGGAGGACGTGTACGCCGAGCTGGCCGCGCATATATTCAACAAGGCAGATTCGAATTGCGCAGATAAATTACCGTGGATTTATGACTTGGGCCTACTAAATCTGACCTCAGCCCATCTGTAGGTGAGATGGACTAATGTAAATTGCTGGAGATACTAACAGATACCTAGTGAAAACACTAGAAAAGACTAGAGCTCTCTATCCCAGCTGAAAAAGGTATAAAACTGTGGCTCAAATGAGAGCTGCCGTGTCAAAGAGTAGCTTAAAAGATGGGTTAATTTGGATCCTGCTGTTACTCACTCCTTAAGGATATGTGGCCTCCCAGCAGCCCCGATCTTAATCCAATGGACTTTTGAGCCTGGAGCGCCATTAAAGCATGAACCAATAGACGCGCTCATACCAAGAAGACCTCTCTCACTGCTCCTATCATGGAGAACTTCGCCTGCTTGAACAGGGATATGGTGACCAGGGTCGGCGGGCGGTTCAGGGGGCGGGTAGAGGCGATGATTGAGGCTGGCGGCGATTTTATTGAATATTCTAATAGTCATATACCTAGTTTGCTTTCCAGTTTTTAAAATTCCATAAAATCTTTAAAATTGACGATTTTATGTTCATTTGTTTAAAAATAAGAAAAAGTCCGGATTTATGTGGCGCACCCTGTATGTCTTGCATCGTATTATATCCAGTTTTCTACGAATATGAAAATGTACAATCATAAGATTAGGAGGAACAATCCCGCCATAATATTGGTTGGAAAGACAGACAGACATCCTGTTACTTTTCTATGCATATAGTTAATGTTATGCACAGTATAGATTTCAAACTGGTTGTTATCCGCTGGATTAGAACCGGATCTCCGCCATAATATCCGCGGCAAGCTGTCTATAATACAATGTAACTATCGAGTCCGCCTTAAGTTGTTTTTTTTTCGAAACCGTTTCTTATCCGCTGGATTATAACCGGTTCTCAGCCATAATATCCGCGGCAAGCTGACTATAATACAATGTCACTATCAAAACGGCCGTCAGTTGCTTTTTTTCGAAACCGTTTCTTATCCGCTGGATTAGATCCGGTTCTCAGACATACTATCCACATAATATCCGCGGCTAGCTGTCTATAATACCTGATGAGAAGCCAAGATCTTTTGTTTCTTTGTCAGGAGTTCTACAAACAGAATGTCAGATTTTTAAAACAAAACAAAAAATCACGCAACCTTTTTATATTGTACTAGCGGCTACGCCCCTAGAGCAGGGTTTCGGATCCGCATTGATTTTTTGCGGATCCGGATCCTCCAAATTAGGTCAGTGCGGATCCGGATCCGGATCCTACCGGATCCGGTTCCGGATCCTTGACAATAAAAATAAAATCACCAAATTTTTCAAAAATATTTATTCTTTAATTCGAAGTCAAAATTACTTTTAATTTTCAAGTCTGACCCTAAACCTTAAAGATTGGCTCTCATCAAGAGAATGTCTGAGATTTTATATAAATTTAGGTAGATTTTTCCATTTTTTCCGCATTTTTTTGAGTCCAAGGATCCGGATCCGGATCCGCATTTTTTTGCGGATCCGGATCCTTGGACCCAAAAATATGCGGATCCTTGCGGATCCGGATCCGAAACCCTGCCCTAGAGGCCTCTAGTGGCACTTTAAACGTATTTTTTTTTCGTGTCTATGTTGCTTTCAAGTCTCTAGAATATTAAAATATTTTTTTTTGATTTCTCTTGGGAGGGTGGTGGTACCCTCCCCCAAAATAGTTATAAACCTTCCCGGGACCTATGAGAAGCTACCCTGTAAAGGAGAATCATATCGGTTTAGTGGTTAGCAAGTTTCTTCAGTACAGACAAATAGACACACAGACAAACAAACATCCTATTAGGATTATTCTTGACCGACAGACCGACGGAGCAAGTAAATTATATACTGTATATTCACATAGGTATAGGAGATAGGTAATCCTTCCAAAAATTCGTCTATTTTAAATACCAGCCGAGTAATTCACGTTTCCCCCTAACGGATATATATTTTGAATTTTAGATCAATACAAAATAAAATATATTTGTAGCTTTGTCAGTCCATGGATAAGACAATGGCCGATAAATTGATGTACACCCCCAATTAGTATCAACAAAGTAAACCCTACCAAGATTATCACGATGCTATACATGATTGTTTAGTATGGCTGAGAACCGGTTCTAATCCAGCGGATTTTAATCAGTTTCAAAGCCATACGGGAAATTTATTTCTCCTGGTATGTGTTATCGTATAGTATTAAAGACAACAATCCGGAGATATAATGCGGATAGCATGATTAGAACCGGTTCTAGTCCAGCGGATATTAATCGGTTTTAAAGCCATACTGGAAATATTATTGATTCAGAGAGAGAGAGAGAGAGAGAGAGAGAGAGGAGACAATGAGCTGTTTATTACATAAGTCCCCAAAGTCCTATAATAATGTCTTCTTATTCGTTGGCTTAACAACTTTGGGTACTTTTTAATGAATCATGATTGGTTGGTTGTTCATTAAACTGAATGTCAACCAATAATTGTTATCTACACAAGGGGTAATTTTTTGTATCATCAGTGGGGTTGTGCATCAATTTATCAGCCATTGTCTTATTCTTTTAGATCTCTGAAACCAACCAGAAATACTTTTATTAAATTTTGATTGGTTAAAAAGTTTGACATTCCTTTGAGGTTCTTGTATTTGTTCTGTTGTTGATGTTGTGGGGGGGAGCAGAACTTTCTCTTTTAAATTCTCACCAAATACAGGTCCAGTCACTTTACTAAGAAAAAAAAGCATCAAAACATCTGTCTGTCTGTATGTCTATCTGTCTGTATGTCTATCTGTCTGTATGTCTATCTGCCTGTATGTCTATTTGCCTGTCTGTCTATCTGTCTATCAGTCAGTCTAGCTATCTGAATATCTATCTGTCTATCTATCTGTCTGTCTATCTAGCTGTCTATCTGTCTGTCTATCTATCTGTCAATCTATCTATCTGTCTATCTATCAGTCTATCTATATATCTGTCTGTCTATCTATCTGTCTACCTATCTACCTATCTATCTGTCTGTATCTGTAACATAATTATACAACTTTTCTAATAGAATAGGGGATAGGATTCCAATGGAACAAAGCATACCTTAGATTTTCCCCAAAGATTTGGGTCTTTTGCGCGGATGCCGCTGAATTATCTCCGCCCAGCTTTGATTGATTACTTGGTGACTTGGCGCCCTGCGGTATCAAGTTTATACACGCTGTAAAAGAGAACTCCAAATTTTTTTAGTGTCACCTTTGAACTCAACAAACAAAAATAATTAACATTTCAAAGTTTTATTCATAGAAAACCATGGTGAAACTTACATTTTTTAGTTTGTATATCTATATATTACACATAACCCTAGGATATTCATAAAAAAATAATTAGAATCAGTGCTGGAAGGTGCTTAGAATCACTTGCTTTCGTTCGTGCATAGTCCCCTTTGGCGACTTTGGTACAGACACACTAACATAAAGATCTTGTTACTTTATTATAATGTTAGCGACTACTCTAAATTTTTATTTTTAGTTTCAGAAATTTGTACTTTTTGGGGGTGGGAGAATTTTTTCAAGAAGTGAATTCTCTTGGTACGTAGGTGGTACCCTCCCCAAAATAGTTGTAAACCTTCCCAGGACTTATGAGAATCTACCCATTAAAGGAGAACCATATCGGTTAAGCAGTTAGCAAGATCTTTCGCTACAGACACACACATACACAGAGATGCTGTTACTTTATTATAAGAACTAGCGGCTACACCCCCCCCCCGCCCCCCCCTAGAAGCCTCTAGAGGCACTTAAGGTATGATGGAAAAATTGCAATGTCACTATTTCAATTTAGGTTTTAAAAGGAGAATTTTAAAAAAATTTCGTGGGGGGCATCTTGATAATTATTTGAAGCTTTCCAAAGAGAATTCAATAAGTTTATTAGTTTAATAAGTGTACATACACAAAAATAAACCTTACTACTTTATATAATAGAGGATTTTGTATGTCCATTTTTTTTTGGGAGGAGGGTGAATCAACCCCCTACCCCTTTCCCCCCCCCAAAAAAAAAATCACCGCAGGACCAGTAGCTATATTCCCACAAGAGTAGAGCCCACTCCACTTGGTTCAGGGGTTACTGAGATCTTATGCTTCAGACGAATGGACGGAAAGACAGACATCGTGTTTCTTTATTATAAGGACTTTAAATGTTTTTTATGCGTTCAAGTCTCCAAGTAATTTTTTTTCTTCTGATTTCTCTTCGTTGGGTGGTGGTACCCCTCCCCAAAATAGTTATAAACCTTCCCGGGACCTAATAGAGGCTACCCTGTTAAGGAGAACCCGATCGGTTAAGCGGTTAGCGAGATCCTTTGGTACAAACATACACACAAACACACAGACAAACAGACATCCTGTTACTTTATTATAGGGATAGGATATCCTTTATCCATATGTATAAACTTTGCCTTTTCTGAGTTAGCAGGAGGAGCGGAAACTTCTTTAGTGATATTATTTTCATTCTCCTAATCATCATCATATACATTGGATTCAATCATAGGCCTTTTAGTACCCAAAGTAAACTGGAGTACCGCAAGTACACTTGAGTACCCAAAGTACACACTAGAGTACCCAAAGTACACAAGAGTAACCAAAGTACACTAGAGTACCCAAAGTACACTAGAGTACCCAAATTATTCTAGAGTACCTAAAGTACGCTAGAGTACCCAAAGTACGCTAGAGTACCCAAAGTACACACTAAAGTACCCAAAGTACACTAGAGTACCCAAAGTACACTAGAGTACCGCAAGTACACTTGAGTACCCAAAGAACACACTAGAGTACCCAAAGTACACTGGAGTACCCACATTATTCTATAGTACCCAAAGTACACACTAAAGTACCCAAAGTACACACTAAAGTACCCAAAGTACACACTAAAGTACCCAAAGTACACACTAAAGTACCCAAAGTACACACTAAAGTACCCAAAGTACACACTAAAGTACCCAAAGTACACACTAAAGTACCCAAAGTACACACTAAAGTACCCAAAGTACACACTAAAGTACCCAAAGTACACTAAAGTTAATGCAATGATGTTCCTTGTGTTGATGTGGAGCTGCGCTACTCTGATCAGATGTTGTCCCAGCCAAGGAATTAGACACAGGCTTTGTCAGGGGGGTGAAACTAGAAAAAAAAGAATAGTTTGTGAGACTAATGAAAAGAAAGAAGTAGTTTGTGCTTTTATTGCGTAAAATCTGTGAGTAAGCTTCAGTTGAAAGCGATTATTAAGTCTAATTGTTATTTAATATGCATTTACTTATATTATGCGTTTTGTCAATATTAAGATCAGTTAGATATAATTAGACTTATTAAAAATTTGGGAACATTATCGACGCTTTTAATCTACCAAAGGGGTAATTATTTTTATGATAAATGAGGGGGTACCTGAAAGTTGTAGGTTTAACTGTTGGCGGCGCAGCCTCTTTCTCCTCAGATTTGGTGGGGGATGATGACAAGGTAGGGGGTGCGGGAACAGGGGCTGATGCTGCAGGGGGGGTGCTCAACACCCCTCCACCACCTCCCGGAGACCCAAATAACACAGAATTACTAAAAAATAAGATGGGGTAATTATGTGAATCATCATTGGGGATGTACAAACGTTTCAACCACTAATTGTAATCTACAATTCTTGTTTAATGGAAGGTTAGGGGGGGGGGGGGAGATGGGACAAGGGTAAAAATCTAAAATTACACTGGTACCCAAAGTTTTATAAAGATAAAGAGTGTCAAATAACAAAGAATTACTAAAACTAAAAAATAAAAATTAGCCATTGGTCTGTAAAATTATACTTGTACCTAAAGTTTTATAACCATATTATCTTAATGGTTGGCTTAAAAACACTTTGAGTACTTTTAAATTCAATTTTCATTGGTTGGTTTAAGACTAATAGTGACAGTGTCCAAACTTTTCAACCAATAAAATGGGTGTAAGTGTAAATTACCAGGGATCTAAAGGAATAAGACAATGGCCGATAATTTGATGTACATCCCCCATGATGATATACAAAATTGCCTCTTCTTAAGATTACAATTATAGGTTAAAACGTTTGGACACTTAAGTTAATGATCCACCTAATCAAAATTCCCCAAAGTTGTTAAGCCAACGAATAAGAAACTTTTATTATAAGACTTTTGGGACTAGTGTAATAAACAGCCCAATATGTCCCCTTCGGTAAATTACACTGGTGTCACAAGTTTTATAACCATATTATCTTAATGGTTCGCTCAAAACTTTGGGTACTTTTATTAAAATTTCTACAGAAGGGGTAATTTAGTGTATTATCATTGGGGATGTACATTAATTTATCGGCC
This sequence comes from Acartia tonsa, assembly GCF_053477335.1. Lineage (NCBI taxonomy): Eukaryota > Metazoa > Arthropoda > Copepoda > Calanoida > Acartiidae > Acartia > Acartia tonsa. The sequence continues at coordinate 2,698,960 of NC_137274.1, read as the reverse complement.
ATTGTCTTATCCCTTTAGATCCCTACAATAGCGCGGAAATACAAGATATAAATGTAAATAGTAAAATACCTTGAAGGGGTGAATTTAGATTCTGCTAATAATCCAAGTTTGCTCTGTTTGAAACCTGTAACAAAATATAATAAGGATGACAACATTGTAGTGTGTCAGAACTGAATAATCAGAACATAATTGTATAAAACCAAAATTGTAAGTAAATTCCTTGAAAAACTGCATAATACAGGATAATGCTTAAGGACATTTAAGCCAGTTGGGACATTTTACCACATAGCTCTTAAACTATACGTAGCACAGGAATCGTTTTTATATTTCCAAAAAATAGACTTCCTAACGGTTTTAACGATATGCGTAACATTTTTCTACTATTAACACAAGCCGCGAAATTTCAATTTGAAAAATGTCCGCATTTTTTTTGCACACCCTTTACTTACATTTTTAGGACTTGATTATAGAGATAATTTGCTTGTACTTTGGGCATTATCCTCTTAGAATTTTTTTTTTCAATTTTGAAAATTTGAGTACCCCCCCCCCCCCCGACAACGACGAACAACTATTTTAGGTTAGGTTTTAGGCTAGGGAGCCGAGCGCTGCGGCTAGGCAGGCTAGGGAGCCGAGCGCTGCGGCCAGAGTTCATAGTTCGCTGTCAGGGCGGGGGGGGGGGGGGGGAGGTACTTTAAAAATCATACCAATCGGATTATTATATCACATAAAAAATTCAGACATGGTACTACTTATTATAGATTATCATATATATATGAGTTATAAACACAAAATAACTCAAAATAATCTAAACCCTCCTCAAAAAAAAGGTACCTACGGGATAGGGAAGGGGGTGTTGTCATTCCTTTATACACCCCCCCTCCCCATCACAACCCATTGGACATTCAAAAACTACATACCATTACACACACACATAAACAGACAAAAAACACATGCATACACGCACATATACACACCTTACCTGTAAACTTTGTTTTAGTAAGGACTGCAGGACCCCCTAATCTTCTGTCCTACACAAACACACACACATACACACACACACTTTACCTGTAAACTTTGGCTTGGCTAGTACTGCGGGACCCTCATCCTCTGTACACACACAAACATACGCACACACACACACACACACAAACAAACACACACATACACACACTCTACCTGTAAACTTTGGCTTGGCCAGGACTGCTGGTCCCTCATCTTCTATCCTACTACACACACACACAAAATACACAAACACACACACACTTTACCTGTAAACTTTGGCTTAGCAAGGACCCTTTATTCTTCTACACACACACATACATACATACACACACACTCATACACACACACTCACACACACAAACATACACACACGTCACACACATCCTCTGTCCTACACACAAACACACACACATACATACACACACACACACACACACAAAAGTACACTAAAGTGCCCAAAGTACACTAGAGTACCCAAAGTACACTAGAGTACCCAAAGTACACTAGAGTACCCAAATTACATTAGAGTACCCAAAGTACACTAGAGTACCCAAATTACATTAGAGTACCCAAAGTACACTAGAGTACCCAAATTACATTAGAGTACCCAAAGTACACTAGAGTACCCAAAGTACACTAGAGTACCCAAAGTACACTAGAGTACCCAATGTACACTAGAGTACCCGAAGTACACCAGAGTACCCAAAGTACACTAGAGTACCCAAAGTATACTATAATACCCAAAGTACACTAAAGTACCTAAAGTATACTAATACTAGAGTACCCAAATTACACTAAAGTACTCAAAGTACACTTAAGTACCCAAAGTACACTAGAGTACCAAAAGTACCTGTAAACTTTGGCTTGGCAAGAACTGCAGGTCCCTCATCCTCTGTGCCCGGGGGCTTACCAAACTTGGAGGGAGCTAGGAAGAATCCTTTTCTTTCTGTCATTCTACAACATTCAGGGGTGGTGGGGTTGATTATAATTGGGGATAAGACAATGGACGATATAGTTTGACTTTGATATATGAAGAAAAAGGGAGAAAGAAATAGAAAAAAAAGAGAGAAAGAAAGGGAGAAACCTTTTCTTTCTGACATTCTACCAATTCATCTGTTACGGGGGGAAGGGTTGATTATGATCAGGGATTTTAATGGATAAGATAATGGATGAAAAATATTGATAAATAAAGAAAGAGATAATCAGATAGAAAGTGAAAACCTTAAAAACGATCAGCTGTCTATCTTTAACAGTAACAGAGATAATCTAATTCCCCCACAGCTTTACAGAAAATATTTTAAATACAATAATAGTTATTTGTTGTATTATAGACAGCTTTCCAAGGATATCATGTGGATAGTATGAATAAGAACCGGTTCTAATCCAACGGATATTAATCAGTTTCCCCCCACCTGTATTTTATAGTTACTTAAAATTATAGACATCTTTCCGCAGATATAACCGTTCTTAATTCAGCGGATAAGAAACGGTTTCGAAAAAAAAGCAACTTATGGCGGCCTCGATAGTTACATTGTATTATAGACAGCTTTCCGCGGATATTGAGCGGATAGTATATGACTGACAACCGGTTCTAATCCAGCGGATATTAATCAGTTTCCCCCCACCAACCTAATTCTCAGCAGCAGTTGGATTCAATATTTTTATATCAATATGTTGAAATCTGAAACTAATCATACAAAGTAACAGGATGTCTATCTTTGAGTTTGTCTGTCTGTTTGTACCAAAGGATCTCGCAATATAGTCATGCATAGGTATATTATATAAAAGTAACAGGATGTTTGTCTGTGTGTAACAAAGGATCTTGCTAACCGCCGAACCGATATGGTTCTTCCTTTCAGGGTAGGTTTTTAACTATTTTGGAATAGGTCCGCAAGTAAAATCACCCCTAGAAAAAAGTCCTCAACACACAAATTTCTTTTCATAACTTTTTCCTTATAACCTTTACGGATTTAAAATCTTAAAAAAGTGTCCAAAATAACACTAAAAAGATATAGTTATAGATTAAATGTCCACTTTAAAATTCATTTTTTTCATTTTTTTTATCTGAAAATAAATCAATTTTAGTCAGGAGTAAATATAATAGATACATATTTATAAAAAATGTAAATTTTTAAAAATAAATTTAGGTTAAAAAATATTGATATAAAAAATATATAATATAAGCACAGAGTTAAAAATAAGCATAGGTATAATAATAGTTATTTCTTTCAACGTATTATAAACCGCTTTCCGCGGTTATAGAATGTACAATTATAAGATTTTTTTTTATAGCTTTAGACACAAAAAATATTGTTTTTTTTATAAAATATCCTAATAAAAAAAGGGGACGGAGTGATACCGGATATCCGGCTGGTCAACACTGGATACCCGGCAAATAACTTGATATCCGGCTGGATAACCGGAATTAGAGATCAGTTGGATATCCGGAATCCTGATAGTCTCAGTATCCGGTAGGATATTGCAAATGGCCGGATATCCGGCCCAACCCTAGCCGAGTCTAAATGCATTACTGGGAATATTAAGTAGATTCCCGCCCACCACTTTTTAGGTTTAGGCCGTCCCGCAGGGGTTAGGCATAAAAAAAATTCAAAGTGTTAAATGCTAAAAATAATATAAGTTTGTAATTTTACTAAAATTAATGATAAGTACAATTAATTGTCATAAGTTTTAAGCCATGCTAATTCACTAAAAGGATTAGTTTATGCATTAAGTTGACTGTTCAAACGTTTCAACCAATAATTGTAATCTACAGAAGGGGCAATATTATGAATCTTTATTGAAGATGTACATTAGTTTATCGGGCATTGTCTTATCCCTTTAGATCCTTAGAGAACACCTAAGGTGAAATAAAAGAAAAAAAGGGATAGGGGAGGGGGGTTATGAATTATCATAGCTTTAAAACTTTATAGTCAATTTATCCAACAAACAGTACTAGTGTATTACAGGGATATAAAGGGATAAGACAATGGACGATAAATTCATGAACATCCCCAACAACTGATTGAAAAGTTAGACACTACCAGTACCCAAAGTTTTTAAGCCAACAAATAGGAGAGCATATTAATAGCCCTTTGGGTACCAGTGTAATTTAAAGTCCAATGTCCCCTCCCTCCCCTCCCCCCTGGGTTTTATATAGAACTGTATTTGGTGGAATGGACCATTTTATCCAGAGTAGCTGCAGCCGACATTAGCGCGTTCTTTTCTCGTCTAAAATAAAAATAAATTCATTAAAAAATCTTCCAAAATATTTATAAAAATCCTTTAATTTTAAATTTCTTACATTGATATGCAAACATGCATGAAACAATTTGTAATGTCTGAATAAATATGTGGGCGTCCAACCCCCCCCCCCCCCCCTAGAACGATTAAGATCAAGAAAGGGTTCTAAAGGGATAAGCCGTGAAATTTATGTATATCTCAATTATGATTTTAAAAACTACCCCTTTTAATATTACAATTTGAAGTTGAACCGTTTGGACACTCAACTAAATTAACCAACCAATCAAAATCAAAGTTCCAGAAAGTTATTATATAACTTTTGGGACCTGGGAAACGTCCACCCCCCCCCCCCCCCCCCAAAAAAAAAACTTACTTGTTGAATAGAGAAGCCATAAACAATGTGTAGATAGTACTTAAGACGAGTACAAATCTGAAATAAAAACAGTAATCCTTATAATAAAGTAACAAGATGTCTATCTGTCTGTCTGTCTAGTGTCTATACCGAGGGATCTTGCTAACTGCTGAACCGATATGGTTCTCCTTTACAATGTATAGATGGTACTTAACACAAGTACAAATCTGAAATAAAAACAGTTATTCTTATAATAAAGTAACAGGATGTCTGTATGTTCGTACCTAAGGATCTCGCTAACCGCTGAACCGATATGATTCTCCTTTACAATGTATAGATGGTACTCGACACAAGTACAAATCTAAAATATTGAACAGTAATCCGTAAAATAAAGTAACAGGATGTCTCTCTGCATGTATGTTTGTACCGAAGGATCTCGCTTACCGCTGAACCGATATGGTTCTCCTTTACAGGGTAGCTTCTCATAGGAATCTTGGAAGGTTTACTGTTTCAATCTGAAAACAAATTCAACTTCACCCTTCCTAAGTGCCTCTAGAGGCCTCTAGGGGGCGTAGCCGCTAGTATGTTAGGCTGTCTATCTGTAATATATCTATCATTATTAAAACTTTCAATCTATCTATGTCTGTCTTTCTATCTATGTGTCTATTTATTTATGTTTTTATTTATCTATCTATCTGTCTGTCTATCTATCTATGTGTATTTATCTATCTGTCTGTCCGTCTGTCTCTCTCTCTCTGTATGTCTGTCTATATATCTATGTGTATGTATCTATCTATCTATCTGTATATCTGTCTGTCTGTCTGTCTGTATGTCTGCCTGTCTGTCTATCTGTACCTGACAAAGAAAACCAGAGCATCCACAAAAACACTCTCAGTCAGAAAGAATGCTAAAACAATATAATCATTATTTAAAAGTAACAGGATAACAGTGTTTGACGGAAAGACAGACAGAGGAAAAAACAGACATTTATACGGACGGAGGGAAAGAAGGAAAGAAAGTTTCTTATAGGTCCAGGGTAAAAAATGACTATTTTTTGTACAATTACCCCCTCGTGAGAAATTCACCCCTCCCGACCCGGCCCACCGAAAAAAAGAATAAAATGTCAAGTGGAGGTTACAGTTGATCCTTATGTGCCCCTAGAAAAAATAACAGGATGTTTGTATTTCTGTCGATAGATAGACATATAGATAGATAGATAGTAGGGTGGGCCCATTTCACCCTTTTTTTTTTAGATTTTTATCATAAGTTGTGGAAGTCATATATATGTATGATAAGCCTCATTCAAGTTTCAAACGTGACTTGGCTCTTATGGCTGCCGGCGCGCGGGGGGTATAAATAGTACCCACCCCCTTATAAAACCAAAATTTAAATTCCTTCAAACACAGGCATGTTGCATATCAAAATGACCGCATTGAAATACTGATTACGAATCTGAAAACCGTTATGAAAAATATTGCTCCTAGTTCGAATAAGATCTCATTGTTTACCTAAAAACAGCTGATTTAGTCAAAATTTTTCATTTTAGTAGGTTATTTGAAAATCATTTCAGACTGAATCAATATTTTTCAAAACGATTTTCAGAGCTGTGACAACAGACAGACAGACAAACAAATAAACAGACAGACAGTAGTTTACCTGAAAAAGACGCCAGGAACAGGAACAAAGACAAACCACAGAGCACAGCATAGAAGATCATGTCTGTGACAACAAACAGACAGACAGACAGACAGATAAATAGACAGACAGATAGACAAACAGACAGATAAACAGACAGACATACAGACAAAGCACAAAGCTCAGCATAGAAAATCATATCTGTGACAACAGACAGAAAAACAAACAAACAGACAGACAGACAAAGAGATAGTTAGATAAACAGACAGACAGACAGTAGTTTACCAGAAAAAGACGCCAGGAACAATATCAGAGACAAACCACAAAGCGCAGCGTAGAAAATCATGTCTGTGACAACAAACAGACAGACAGACAGATAAACAGAGAGACAGATAGATAGATAGACTGATAGACAGACGGACAGATAGACAGACAGATAAATAGACACACAGATAGATAGATTGACATATAAGTAGATTGATAGACATATAGTTAGATAGACAGACACATATTATATATACATAGATAGATAGTTACATAGATAGATAGACAGACAGACAAACAAAAAGACAGACATATAAACAGGCAGACAAACAGACAGACAGACAGTAGTTTACCTGAAAAAGACGCCAGGAACAAGAACAATGACAAAGCACAGAGCACAGTATAGATGATCATGTCTGTGACAACAGACAGACAGACAGACAAACAAAAAGACAGACAGACAGACAAACAAATAAACAGACAGACAGACAGTAGTTTACCTGAAAAGGACGCCAGGAACAAGAACAATGACAAAGCACAGAGCACAGTATAGATGATCATGTCTGTGACAACAGACAGACAGACAGACAAACAAAAAGACAGACAGACAGACAAACAAATAAACAGACAGACAGACAGTAGTTTACCTGAAAAGGACGCCAGGAACAAGAACAAAGACAAAGCACAGAGCGCAGCGTAGAAGATCATGTCTGTGACAACAACTTTCTGGGCGCTCTTAATCAACTCCAGAGACTCAGTCACACAATCATGGCGGGCTAAAGAGAAATTAGTGGTTGAAATGTTTGTACACTCAATAAACCAACCAATCAAAATTTAATAAAAGTCCTCAAAGTTGTTAAGGCAATGGCCAATAAATTGATGTACATCAACAATTTTAATACACAAAATTACCCCTTCTGTAGATTATATTTAATAGTTGAAACGTTTGGACACTTAATTAACCAACCCCAATCAAAATTCATTAAAGTTCCCAAAGATGTTAAGCCAACGAATAAGAAAATAGGGATCTAAAGGGATAAGACAATGGCTAATAAATTGATGTACATCACCAATTTTGATTCATATAATTACTCCTTTAGATTACAACTAATGGTTGAAACGTTAAGACACACAACTTAATTAACCAACCCCAATCAAAATTTATTTAAGTCCCCAAAGTTGTTAAGCCAACGAATAAGAAAACATTATTATAGGACTTTGGGGACTTGTGTAATAAACAGCCCATTGTCCCCTCTCTCTCTGTAGTATTTCCAGAATCAGCCTTTGAAACCGATTAATATCCGCTGGATAAGAACCGGTTCGATCAGCCATACTGAAACGTCATGTTTAGCATTGCATTACAGGCAATTATCCACGAATAATAAAATAAAACATAATTGTGAATGTGAATGTACATCAATTTATCAGCCATTGTCTTATCCCTTTAGATCCAAGATTTTTAGAGTTATTTATCGCTCCGTATTAAAGACAGCTTTCCGCGGATATTATGGCTGAGAACTGGATCTAATCCAACGGATATCCATCGGTTTTGAATCTGTGCATTACCTTGGGAGAACTTGGTTTGATTTCTTCTGAAGACCAGATTATTATTAGGAGCATCTCCTTCCTAATAATAAAACATATAAAAGTACCAGGATGTTTATGATTCTGTTTGGGTTAATTTTGTTTAACATCATTGAGGATGTACATACTCGTTGAGTTTTATCCAAAAAATATCAAGATTTGGCGGGAAAGTATTGAGTTTAAGCGGGAAAATATTGAGTTTTGGCGGGAAAATGTCAAGTTTTTTCGGGAAAATATCAAGATGAGATTATTATTAGGAGCAACTCCTACCTATTAATAATAAAACATATAAAAGTAACAGGATATCTGTCTATCTGTGGGTACTGAATGATCTTGCTACTTGCTGAACCGATATGGTTCTTTGTTACAGTGAAGGTTTTTTACTATTTTGTCCAAATTATATTTATTTTAATTATTATTGAAGGATTTGTTTCGTTCAATTCTTCAATTGGGAGGTGTCATTGGATTACACTTGTACCCAAAGTTTTCTAACTGCATTATTATATTTGTTGGCTAAAAATAATTGGGTACTTTTTATTCAATTGTTTTTACCACCAATTAAAATAATCTACAGATGGGGTAATTCTGTTAACATCATAACATTCTCGAGTCCCTTAAGATCCCTGAGTTTTATCCATAAAAAAAGTTATAAGAATAATGTTTCCCTTTCTGTCAGAAAATTGACGGGAAAATATTAAGTTTTGGCGGGAAAACATCAAGTTTTGGCGGGAAAATATTGAGTTTTGACGTGAAATGTAAAGTTTCGTGGGAAAATGTCAAGTTTTAGCGGTAAAATGTCTAGTGTTGGCGGGAAAGTTACCTGGCTCTTTTCCTGGTCCAAATCTTGTATGAGTATTGTTGCCTGCACAGCTTCGTGATCACTGTAACTAACCTATATTTATATATATGAATAATAACAATTATGGAGTAGCAACACAGTTATGCCTCTATAGCAGGGAAGAAGGGGACATTCAGCTGTCAATTAAACTGTTAATCAAAGTTTTAGTAATATTTTCTGTTTTATTGGCTTAGAAACTTTGGGTACTTTGATTGGTTGGTTTATTAACTCGAGAGTTAAAACGTTTTAAAAGCTGATTTTAATCTACACAAGGGGTAATTTTGTGTATCATTATTGGGGAATGCACATCAATTTATCGGCCATTGTCGTATCCCTTTAGATCCCTGTTATCATTCCGTATTATAGACAGCTATCCGCGGATATCATGGGGATAGTATGGCTGAGAACCGGTTCTAATCCAGCGGATGTTAAACGGATCACTGGTTACCTGTGCTCCATAGGAAGATGGAATCCTGACTGGAAGGGGCAAAGTACACTCCACAGCTCTGGCCTGCAACAACAAAATATGTTCAGCAATGACGTCAAAGCTTTTATTTGGAGGGGAGGGATGTTGACAGTTATTATAACATAAATCAAAAGCAAAGCTTTTCTATCATTACCAGAATGTCCGTACTTCCATTTTAAACATGTTGATTTTTTACTTTTTTTAACAACAAATTTTTATGTGATCTAATTATCCGATTGATCTGATTTTGGTATACTACCATATTATAAGCCAAGCAACTCTATAATCAAGTCCTAAAAATGTAAGTATGTCCATAAATATTATTCTGTATCAAGCAATTTTTCAACAAATTAAGTTACAATTTTGCTTCGACATTTATATTCTGATTATTCAGTTCTGACACTATACAAGTGTTAATGTTCGTTTGTCCTACCATTTCAGTGCTTCGCTTTTATGGATGTTGTCATCCTTGTTTATATTTATATATTACATACAGCTTTCCGAGGATAACAAAAATAATTTAAATTTTATGATTTATATTTTAATTTTAGTGAAAAATTGTCTGTAATAAAAAGCTATCATAATTTTTTAGCACGACTAGGACCCGGTTCTAATCCAGCAGATATTAATCGGTTTCGAAGCCGTGTAATCTAATTTATTGGCTGGAAATACAAAATAAAATTTCTAGTTATTCTTGAAGTAATACTTGAGCATGGGGCTTGAGCTAGCCCTGATGGCTATACCAAAGGATCTCTTATACTCCATGAGTCTTCAGTCCAAACTTTGGTTAGAAATGGTTACTACTGCTGCTATGTCAGATGCGCGAGACATAAATAGTTAGAGTATGGGGAATGCCATGGCCCAAAACATGCGCAACTCATTACCATGCACAGTGAGTTAGGAATTCTCAAGACAAAGACCCTAGGCGATTGAGCGCGTTACATTGCAATTTAAAAAAGGACTTGTACCTGAAGCGTCACCGCGCCTCTAGAGTCAATAATCAATGGTTACTCAATGAAATGAATTACCTTTGTATTTGGACCAGATGAATACATGATGTAGTCAATTCTTTTTCCATTTGGAAAATCATTCCTCTCCGTATTATAGACAGCTTTCCGCGGATGTAATGCAGATAGTATAGCTGATAACCTGTTCTAATCCAGGGGATATTAATCGGATTCGAACATCAAATGAAACAATCAAATGAATTACCTTAGTATTAGGTCCAGATGAATACATGATGTAGTCAATTCTTTTTCCATTCGGGAAATCGTTCCTCTCCTAATTTTTAAAAATTGTATAATAAGGAAAAATAAGAAAAGTTGTTTGGGCTAAAGTCTAAAGTCCTAGCAAATAAAATGAATTTTAGATCATTAACCAAGCCAAGTACCCAAAGTTTTTAAAATGAGCCCAAATTAGTTATGTTGGTTAAAGTACCCAAAGTTTTGATTGATAATTACCCAAGCGGCAGTGATGGTTTTGTAGGAAATTCCACATTTTATTTTGCGGCATTCTGAAAAAGTCCCCAAAGTGCAAAAATTTAGCCAAAATAAGAGAAGTTGCGTTTGTTCTATTACCCAAAGTTTAACAAATCAGCTAAAAATTACCCAAGCGGCAGTGTAGGTGTTGTATGGAGTTGCACAGGTCTCGCCACCCTTGCCCTCACTCACAGCCTCGGGGTTCAGCTCTGCCCAACAATCTGACAACTGGCTCACAGTCCTGGGAGTTAAAAATTAGGGTTGGGCCGGATATCCGGCTGATTTCTAATGCCAGATATACGGTAATTTGCCAGATATCCGGCGTTGGTCAGATATTCGGCCTGATACTGGACATCCGGCATAAGTAATCAACCGAATTTCCAGCCAAAAAAGTATCCTACCCAACCCTAGTAAAAATAAAGTAAGATGATTGTCTCACATGCAATACAAACCAAAACTTCCCCCACGCTAAATTTTTAATAAGTATATTCTTAAATCCCACCAATATTTATTTTTAATAGGTATCAATTAGCCAAAAATAAGTTGTATCGGTCCAAGAGAATCAATATAATAATTCTTGAATGTTAGTAACTTCAATATGTAGCACATTTTATACAGTGGAATCCTGCATGTTTACTCAAATTTTTAAAAATTGGCCAAAAATAACAAAAGTTGCATTGATTCTAGTACCACTGTGAGGGTTTAAAGGGGGAGGTCATTTTCTAGTAAATTCCGTAAAGGTGTGTAAAGGTGTGTGTGTTATAAGGCCTAAAAATAGTAGTAGAACGATAAGGTGCTCCTTATTGTTCTATTCAATAGGGAATACAAATATATAGAGCACCTTATCGTTCTACTACTATTTTTAGGCCTTATAACACACACACCTTTACGGAATTTACTAGAAAATGACCTCCCCCTTTGTTGCTTATTTTATAAGAGGCATTCAACGCGGGTACCCAAATTTTTAAATTTGGCCAAAAATATGAAAAGTTGCATCGGTTCTAGTACCCAAAGTTCCCAAAATATGCAAATGTGTTCCTGACCTAAATATTGCATAAGGGTTGTCTGTAGGTTCTGTGTTGAAATCTCCAGCGTATATAGTTAGGTCTGCACCGCTAGTGGTCAGCTTGATCCACTGGGCGGCTTCAAGTGCCTTAAAATTATTATGTTTTTTATGTTCTTTGTTGACCAATGTAACCCCCCAATCCTTATCTTTAAAATAAATTGAAAAGTCATGACCCCTGGGGTGCCTATTCCCGCAATGCCCCAAAACAGACGAAATTCTACCACCTCAAAACCCCTTTTTTTCAATTTATTTAAAAATAAGAGGGGGTCCCTATGATCAACAAGGTTTTTAGAGGGGTAACATTATTTTTATGGAGGGAGGGGCCACAAGGCTGTTTATTACACTAGTCCCAAAATCTTTATAATGACCTTTTCTTATTTGTTAGCTTAACAACCTTGGGAACTTTTATTGAATTTTGATTGGTTTGGTCATTTAGGTAGTTAACCACTAATTGTAATCTACAGAAGGGATAATTTTGTGTATTATCATTGCCAATGTACATATATTTATCGGCAATTGTCTTATCCCTTTAGATCCCGGGAATACCTGCATGACCCTGTGTCCCAAGAACATATCCTGGCTCCTACAGTACTCGGCGTGGAGGTGGGACACGAACACGTGCAGTACGTAGCCCTGTAAAATGTTCAAATTGTCAAAAAGAGCTGATCGGGTAGGCAAAAAACAGCTGATTGGGTGATGTAATAGGCAAAAAACAGCTGATAGAGAAATGTCATAGGCAAAAAACAGCTGATCGGGTGACATAACAGCTATTCTGATGCAATGTAACAGGTAAAACAAAAACAGCTGATCAAGTTTGAAATTAATAGAACAATTCCAACATGTATTAATTAAAGATAAAGAGAGCATGTTAGCAGTGTCCTACAGATTTCAATATTGACGTGATGATTTCTATAACAAATAGGTACAATAATATTTGTACATTAGTAGCAGAAAGTTCATCTACCTATATTAGACAAGATTATTTATAAAAATAAATTTTTTCATCTAGGCAAATACAGTTAATTTTTTCACTATTCCTTACCCCTGCGAGCTGCCCTAACCCTGTGGAGCTAAATTGTACAGCAAGAATGGTACCTTAAAGAGAATCTGAGCTACTCCTAGGCCTTTACCAGCATAGAAGTCTCCTAAACATCATAGAATAATAAAATAACATTCTCTAGGTACCTAATCATATTTAGAAAATGTGTAGGATAATATTCTATGTAGACTATATATTCCAGTGTCCCCAGAGGCCTTTTGGGGCACTTGAGGAACACAGGGGGTTAAATTCAACCACCTACCCCCCTTTATGACTTATTTTCCAAAAAAGTTTTTAAAAATTTTATGAGGGGGGGGATTTTTAGCAGGGTTGTGGTATCCCCTAAATGCGAAGTAACACTGTAAAGAAGAACCTTATTAGTTCAGCCGTTAGCGATATCCTTTTTGGAGCACATTTTATTTTTCAATGTTACTGAATTTTGAAAATGATCAACTTTGATTTTTAGTGTGTCTTAATATCTCTTATACTTTACGAGATAGCAAGGGCCATGGCACCCTTCTTAGTGATTATTTGGAGGCCCCCTGGAATTGGGTTAAAGGAGTTGAACTTATCAATAGAAAATGGATAGTTTTTCGTCTACTGGAAAGACATTTTTCCTGTGATCTGACATTTGCATGAGTTTTAAACAAATCACGGCAGCAATTTTCTGTACATTTTGAAAGATTTAATAATCCTGATTTTAATTTAGTATTAGTTTCCTTAATTTTCTTTTGTAGCGAAACATAAATTTTAAACAAATATTGTAATTATAAATTATTGAACTTACCTTAAATGAAGCGCTAAAAAAACAAATAACAAGACAGAGATATATCCTGATACTTAGATTATTTATTATTTTATTCCTTGATGTATTTTGTGTGGGTATCCATTTAGTGAGAATTCGTGGAAAGTTGTGTCCTAAAATTTAAAAAAAAGTAAGTCAAAACCTAACATGTACAAGCGGACAGATAAAATTTGAGCTGTAAATTCATAGCACAGAGGAATCTTCATCAAAATTTAAAGCTCCATATCTTTAAAATAAGCTTAGCAACATCAAAGGTAAAAAAATCAGCTCTACATGTTGCGTCACAGTTGTTCTGATAACGTCAGAGGTATAAACTGCTAATTAGGTGACGTAACAACTGTTTTGATGCCATCATAAGTAAAAACAACTGAGCTGGATCTTTAAATTATTTTAGTGGTGAGCCAGATCAGGGTGAGCCAACTTTCCACCAATGAGAGCACAGCATTTTATGAATTGCCGCGCTGTGATTGGCTGAAATTCGGCTCACCCCGATCTGGCTCACCACTAAAATAATTTAAAGATCCAGCTCTGATTGGATGGCGTCACAGCTGTTCTGATGAGGTCGTAGGTAAAAAAAAAAACTACTGATAAGATTATGTTACAGGTAAATAACAGGTGAAAACATAGTGGTTCTGATGAGGTCAGAGGTAAAAAAAACAGCTGATTGGATGAAGTCAGAGGTACAAAATAACAGCTGAACAAGTGAATTTAAGATAATCTGATAACGTATAATTTAAAACAACTGCTGACTAGGTGAAATCACAGATAAAAAAACAGCTGGTCAAGAAAAGTCAGTGATAAATAAAACAGCTGATCTGATGACGTCAGAGGTAAATAAAACAGCTGATTGGGTGACGTCACACTTGTTGTAAAAACTTACCATTATAACATGCATGGAGAGAACACAGGGTTGATATCACAAGTTAGTAAGTTAATAATACATAAAAAGCTGATCAGGTGACATGACAGGTAAATAAACAGCTGATCTCATGACGTCTATGCTGTTGTTGTAAAAACTTCAGGGGTGTATATTCTGCATAAATGAATCTTGTGCAGAATATACACCCCTGAAAAAACTTACCATTATAACATGCTTGGAGAGGACACAGGTGCCACTGCCAGCTATTCCATTGTCAAAGAAATGATTGTATGGGTAAGCATCCTAATGGTCATTCATTTATTTTTATTATTTATTCATTTCTATTACAAAGGGGGTCACTTTTTAAATAATGGCTGGTAGGACAACAAAGAACAATATTCTAATAACTATACATTTTCTAGTTCTAAAATGTAAGTATGTTCTTTATATGCTTTCAAAGGGATGGTTGCATGAAGTGCATTTAAGAAGTTTGATTACAAGCTTAAGGTACAAGAATACCTACCATCTAACATATATAATTTTGTATTACAATAAATAGCAATCAATTAGGCACCAACAAAATAATCATCATGCTATTTTTGTGGTAACAGGACAGCCATTTATGTTGCATATATCCAAAAAAATGTGATTTTAAAGTGTTGATATTTTTAAGACTACTTGGTAGAAATTTGAAATTCTTTCAAATATATGTCCTATAGATGTATTTTCACCCATTGAACAGAAAAAAATATGCAGTTCACTAAATTCAAGTTTAAATGCACTTAGAGCAACTAACTCTTTATTTTTTGCTTATTAAGTCTTGAAACTTAAATTTGTTAGTTTTATCTTTTAGGTTAGGTAAGAGATTCATCTTTGTTTTATTCTTCAAAAAATAAATAAGGTTTCCTGAGTTCTTGATTTAATTATCTCCCAATCTGAAGGCATCCAAACTTCCTAAAATAAGGGTTGGGCCGGATACTTTTTTGGCCAGATACCGGATACCTGGCTGATTTCTAATGCAAGATATCCGGTATCCAATTAGATATTAAAAATAGCGTGATATCTAGCATATTACCAGATATCCCATATTAAAAATCAGCCAGATATCAGGTATTTGGTTAGTTTCAATATCCGGTATCCGGCCGGATATTAAAGCCGGATAATCATATATCCGGCATTAAAAATCAGCCAGATACTCAGTATATTCCCTGAAGAGTAGAAGCCAATCGGTTCAGTGATTACTGAGATCTTAAGGGACAGACGGATGGACGGACTGACAGACAGACATCCTGTTAATTTATCATAAGGATAATCATACCTGAAGGAGAACAATATCATTGTCGGACTTGGAAACAAAATCAGAGATGGCCTTCACTCTTAATAGAGAACATAGACTGGTCAATGTGTGAGGTTACAGATGCCCTGGCTTCATATAACCAGTAATATAACATGTTAGGTTACAGAAACCCCGGCTTCATATAACCAGTAATAGTTATTTATATCATTGTCAGACTTGGAAACAAAATCAGAGATGGCCTTCACTCTTAATAAGGAACAATTTTTTACTCTCAACTTTTAAGCGTTTTGCAGCCATTCTTGCAAAGGGTAGAAGATTTGAGCATAAGAAAGTTTGCTAAAACCCTTTTTAGATGTTGCACCTAAGTTTTGAATTTTTGATTCTTCTGTACTTTTAAAATAAAAACTTAAACATTTTTTTGATGTTCTATTAATGGTATTAAAAAACGAAAAAAATAAGCCATTAATCATTAAATTCTGATAACTTTAAGTGGTTTAAAACTGCTTTCAAAAAAGTTCTCATAAAAAAAACACTAGAATATAAATTTAATGTCTAAACAGGATACTGAGCAAGGACAAACTTACGTTTTTAGGACTTGATAATAGAGATGCTCCGCTTATAACATTGTATCTTGTTGTAATAGGAATCAGAATTCCAAAAATTAAAATAACAGGATAATTATGTCACTATAAAATTTTTAAAAAGTTTTAAATGTTTAAAATAAAAGTTCGGACATTCTGGTAACAAAGAAAGAGTTGAGGTTAAAAAAATAATAAGGTATGTACAGACAAACGAACATTTACATGTTATTAAGTAGCTATGCTACTATGCTAAAGAAGACCAACCTTATAACTCTGTCAGCAGAAATACCAAAACCTAAAAAAAAAATATTTTTTAGTATGGCTTCCACACCGATTAATATCCGCTGGATTAGAACTGGTTCTAGGCCATACTGAATACCTACCATATTATATCCAGTTTTCAACGAATATAAAAATGTATAATCATAATATTAAAACCAGTTTTGTTAGCCCGTGCCTTCGGCAACTCGGTGCTGATTTTTCAAAGGGCAATTTCACTTGGTATACCCTCCCCCAAAATTGTTTTTAAACCTTCCCTGTAAAGAAGAACCATATCGGTTGAGCGGTTAGCGAGATATCAAGTAACAGACAGACAAGACATCCTGTTACTTTTATATCAGGAAAAAAGAGAGAGAGGGGGGGACAATGTGCTGTTTATTACACTTGTCCCCAGAGTTTTATATTCACGTTTTTTAATTCATTGGCTGAACAACTTTGCAGACTTTTACTTAATTTTGATTGGTTGGTTTTCTAAGTTGATTATTCAAAGATTTCAACCACTAATTTTAATCTACAGAAGGGGTAATTTTGTGTGTCACTATTGGGGATGTACATCAATTTATCAGATCCCTGATAAAAAATTACCTATTCCCCAAATGTTGAGTGTAAAAACTTTCACTTCTGCCATTTTTATTATTTCTGAAACTGTTAAAAGCTGATATTAATTTCTAAGACTAAGCAGTCAATGATAGTTATTACACAATAATTTAACCACAATGAGTATTAAATGATTTTATAATGCTAGCGGCTTCGCCCCTAGAGGCCTCTAAGTACATATAAAGGTTCTCTTTCAATCTATCTTAAAATCAGCTATTTACCAAAATAATTATTTTTTGCCACAAGATGGGGTTGGTTATGTTTTTTTTGACGATTTTTCTTGGGAGGGTGGTGGTACCCTTCCCCAAAATTGTTATAAACCTTCCCAGGACTTATGAGAAGCTACTCTGTAAAGGAGCAAGATCCTTCAGAACACACAGACAGACATCATGTTACTTTTAAGAATATCCTGTGTGGTTTAAAATCCGATTCAATTAAAATTTTCCAGAAATAATAAAATATACCAATATTTGGGCCGATTGCTCTTCTAATTTAACATTTTTCTAACCGCGGAAAACTGTTTATAAACTGATGCAATAGATAAATACGGCGGCAAATCCGATGAATTTCCGCTGGATTAAAACCGGTTCTAAATCATGTCAAATTGACTGTTTTCAGGATCTGGCTGCTGGAACTCTTTCTCAAGAAAATCTCCTGTTACAAAGTATTATTTCATTCAGCGGGGGGAGGGGGAGGGTGTATTGGTAAAAAATACTTTTTTTGTTCAAAGATGCAAGAAGAAGGAGGGGGGGGGGGGGGAGAAAATTAGAGTATAACACTATTTACCTTCCTCACCCCCATCTTTAAACAGAAATCAGTAAAAAAACTCACCCCCCTTCCGGCCAAAAGCTGATTTTTGTATGCAAAGGGGAGGGGGGGGGGAAGGGGGGTAGTTAACAAAGTTTTGCACTAATTAAGCTACTCCCCCCCCTCATAAATTTTTGCATATAAGCAACAATTTGCACTAATTCACAACCCCTCCCCCCCACCACTTTCTGAATTTTTTCACAACCCCCCCGCCCCCCCCATTCCCCCTTCGAAAGAAATCTGAATGACGCTGAAATACTTTTCCTATAATGGGAGCCAGAAGATGGGGGGTGTTGAGGTGTAGATGGTGCCCCCCCTCCACTTCTCTGTAGATAAAGTTAGGGTTGTGATTCCGATATACCTAATTAATTACTCAATAATTATTTTTTAATAAAAGTAATATTTGAATAAAATTATAAAATTGAAACAAGGATGACAACATCGATAAGTAGCGAAGCTAAAAAAAATATGGATGGATATTATATACGGAAAAAATGAACTATAGATCAGTTTCATAATAAAACCAGGAAACTAAAATAATCACGAAACTTTGCAAGATTATTAACGTGAAAATATAGTAATCGAACTAGCACCCTAACTAATATGCAAATTTCGATAACAAACTTAATAAAAGTATGCAAAATATGAAAGTATTCAATCCCTGAAAATTTTAGCCGTCTATCTTGAATAGGATTTGAGAAAACCTTGAAAACTTAAAAATGTAGGAATCGATCTAGCACCCCAACCAATTGACGAATCCTAATGAAACTTGGTGAAAATATGAAGAATGTTGACATATTTAAACCCTATAAATCTCTATCTTTTATAGGAGCCTAGAAAATCATGTTTCTCTATAGATGAAATTGGGGTTGGGATTACGGTAAAGCTAATTAATCGGGGGGGGGGGGGGGGGGGGGGTAACTCAATAAGTTTTATAAACTGGTACCCAAAGTTTTAAAAACTGGTACCTAAAGTTTTATAAACTGGTACCCAAAGTTTTTGAGGTGTAGCTGATGTCCCCCAATTATTTTTTAATTTTAGGAATATTTAAGTAAAATTGAAAGAATGAACGTACGGACATTCTGGTAACGATTAACAATTATAGAGTTGCTACGCTTTCTCTGTAACTCACTGTTAAAGGAATCACTTTACAAAGTTTAAACTCGACAAGACAATTCTAACATGTCTAAATCAATGAAAAGAGCTAACCGTTAAGGATGGACGGAACGACCTTAAATAAAGAAAAGTTTCGCTTTTAATAAAACTGCTTATTGGCCATAACTTGCCTAATATAGGCCTCTAATAATCAGGGATCTGAAGGGATACGACAATGGCCAATGAAACTCCAATGATTGTACACAAAATTACCCCTTCTATAAATTACAGTTATTGGTTGAAACGTTTGAACACTTAACTAAATGAACCAACCAATCAAAATTCAATATTAGTCCCCAAGGTTGTTAAGCCAACGAATAAGACTAGTAAAATAAACAGCCAAATTGTCAATATTGCTTAGTAACATGGAACTCATTTATTGGTCATTGGGTAAAGGGGTGGAAAGAGAAAATCGATGCGCGTTTCCCTTTATTAGAAAAAATGAAAATCTGGAGTAAGATCCAAGTACAATACATTCATTTTGATAAGACACTTCTAACATGCCTAGATTAATACTAAGAGCTATCAGTTACTGACAAACGGACAGGTTCTAATTATATAAAAGCTTCACTTTTAAACAAGGATGACAACATCATTAAAAGCAAAGCACTGAAACGGTAAGACAAACGGAAATTACACCTTGTACAGTGTCAGAACTGAATAATCAGAATATAAATGCATAAAAGTCGATGCAAAATTGTAAGTAAATTTGTTGAAAAACTTTTTAATTTCAGAATACTGTTTATGGACATACTTACATTTTTAGAACTTGATTATAGAATTGCTTCGCTTATAATATTGTACCTCATTGTAATAGGAATCAGTACACCAAAAATCAGATTAATCGAATAATTTGATCACATAAAGAACTGTTAAAAAAGTTAAAAATCAACTTTTTAAAAATGGACGTAAGGACATTCTAGTAATAATCATAGAGTTGCAAAGTTTAAAATCGATAGGGCAATTCTAACATGCCTACATAACGAAAAAGCTAACCGTGACGGACTGACCCTAATTATAGAAAAGCTTCGCTTTTGTAAAAGAAGGTACTAAATAAATAAGTTATTATTGAGTGTTCCTTAAGTAATCTGTTATAACTCTCATCTGTCATATATTTACTGGAATCCTAGGTTATAAACACATCACAGGTACCCAAACTTTTATAAACTGGTACCCAAAGTTTTACGAACTGGTATCCAAAGTTTTATAAACTGGTACCCAAAGTTTTATAAACTGTTACCCAAACTTTTATAAACTGGTACCCAAAGTTTTATAAACTGGTACCCAAAGTTTTATAAATTGTTACCCAAAATTTTATAAACTGGTACCCAAAGTTTTATAAACTGCTACCCAAAGTTTTATAAACAGGTACCCAAAGTTTTACGAACTGGTATCCAAAGTTTTATAAACTGGTACCCAAAGTTTTATAAACAGGTACCCAAAGTTTTATGAACTGGTAGCCAAAGTTTTATAAACTGGTTCCCAAAGTTTTATAAACTGGTAGCCAAAGTTTTATAAACTGGTACCCAAAGTTTTGTGAACTGGTAGCCAAAGTTTTATAAACTGCTACCCAAAGTTTTATAAATTGTTACCCAAAGTTTTATAAACTGCTACCCAACGTTTTATAAACTTGTAACCAAAGTTCTTTAAACTTGTACCCAAAGTTTTTTCTATTTCTTTAATCCTTACACTACACACTGATGAAAATCTTCTGATACAAGTAATATAAAATATATAAAAGGTATTAAGAGATAAGAGAATGAACAATAAAGTGTGCCGCCCTGGAAAAGGGGGAGGTAGGTTGTGCTGAAATATCGTAAAGGTGTGAGTTTTAAGGCTTAAAAACAGTAGTAGAACGATAATATTCACTAAATATGTGCATTTCTTTATAGACAAATTTTTTTTAAAGTTAACATAAATTTTATCGTTCTACTACTGTTTTTAAGCCTTAAAACTCACAACTTTACGGAATATTAGCACAACCCACCTCCCCCTTTTTACCCCACTCCAAAATGAGGTTGATTTATGCAAAAAAAATGGCCCAGGAAAGGCCTTGAGGAGTAGAATCAGGAACTTTTGTCAGTTTCAAAATATCTCGTTCCTAGCCAAGGAAAATACCAAAAAACCTCTACAAAATTCTCAATAAAACCCAAAAATGGTGGTTTTTCATTTCTAAGGCTAGGAACAAGATATTAGAGGTTAATTATGTGTTGTGTGTTTTCCTTGGCTTTGATGAAAAGATGTGGAGAAGAAATTTTACTGGCATATTCTTCAGCCACCTCTTGTACCATGTTAAAAGTTGTAGGAATTCTTAACCTGAAAAGTAACAGGATGACTTTATATTTGTCTGTCTATCTATCTGCCTGTATGTCTGTCTACCTGTCTTTCTATCTGTCTATCTGTCTGTCTTAACCTCCTGTAAAATGTTAAAAGTGGTAGGAATTCTTAACCTGAAAAGTAACAGAATGTTTGTCTGCCTGCCTGCATGTCTGTCTGTCTGTATGTCTATCTGCCTGCATGTCTGTTTTTCTATCTGTCTATCTGTCTGTCTTAACCTCTTGTACCAGGTTAAAAGTCGTAGGAATTCTTAACCTGTAAAGTAACAGGATGTTTGTCTAAGTTTTTTTTTAATTTTGCAAAGTAGAGGGTCACCCCACTCCCCTCCCTTCTGTAAGTCTGTCTGTTTTTCTTTCTTTCTATATGTTTATCTGTCTATCTGTCTATATATCATTATCTGGTCAATCTATCTCTCAGGCCAGTCTAGTTAATTTCTGTCTGTTTGTATGTCTGTCTTTCTATCTGTCTGTTTGTATGTCTGTCTTTCTATCTGTCTGTTTGTATGTCTGTCTTTCTATCTGTCTGTTTGTATGTCTGTCTTTCTATCTGTCTGTTTGTATGTCTGTCTTTCTATCTGTCTGTTTGTATGTCTGTCTTTCTATCTGTCTGTTTGTATGTCTGTCTTTCTATCTGTCTGTTTGTATGTCTGTCTTTCTATCTGTCTGTTTGTATGTCTGTCTTTCTATCTGTCTGTTTGTATGTCTGTCTTTCTATCTGTCTGTTTGTATGTCTGTCATGTCAGTTTTCTATCTGTATAATATCTCTGCATGGTTTGTCTTTCTGTCTGTATTGTGTATCTTTATTTCTGTAAGTCTGTATTTCTAGCTGTCTGTTAGAATGTGTAAAATTTCTGTCTGTTTGTCTGTCAGCCTGTGTGTCTTTCTATCTATCTCTCTGTCCGTCAGTCTGTATGTTTGTCTATCTGTCTGTCTGTCAGTATGTCTGTCTTTCTATCTGTATGTCCGTCTTTCAGTCTGTCTATCTGTTTGTCTGTCTATCTGTTTGTCTGTCTATCTGTATGTCTCTTTGTCTGCCTGTATGTCTGTCTTTCTGTCTGTCTGTCAGTTTGCCTATATGTCCGTCAGTCAGTACCTGAGGTCAGCTGACCAAGTGAAGAGATCTTTATCATGAGGATGTGCTACGAGTCTGTACCTGAGATCAGCTGACCAAGTGAAGAGATCTTTATCTTGAGGATGTGCTACGAGTCTGTACCTGAGATCAGCTGACCAAGTGAAGAGATCTTTATCATGAGGATGTGCTACGAGTCTGTACCTGAGATCAGCTGACCAAGTGAAGAGATCTTTATCATGTGGATGTGCTACGAGTCTGTACCTGAGATCAGCTGACCAAGTGAAGAGATCTTTATCATGTGGATGTGCTACGAGTCTGTACCTGAGATCAGCTGACCAAGTGAAGAGATCTTTATCATGAGGATGTGCTACGAGTCTGTACCTGAGATCAGCTGACCAAGTGAAGATATCTTTATCTTGACTTGAGGATGTGCTACAAGTCTGTACCTGAGGTCAGCTGACCAAGTAAAGAGATCTTTATCATGTGGATGTGCTACGAGTCTGTCTATCTGTTTGTCTGTCTATCTGTCTGTCTGTCAGTCTTTCTGTCTGCCTGTATGTCTCTTTGTCTGCCTGTATGTCTGTCTTTCTGTCTGTCTGTCAGTTTGCCTATATGTCCGTCAGTCTGTACCTGAGATCAGCTGACCAAGTGAAGAGATCTTTATCATGTGGATGTGCTACGAGTCTGTACCTGAGGTCAGCTGACCAAGTAAAGAGATCTTTATCATGAGGATGTGCTACGAGTCCTCTGTACCTGAGGTCAGCTGACCAAGTGAAGAGATCTTTATCATGAGGATGTTCTATGAGTCCCCTTTTCATCAATACCTCTACAGATTCCTACAATATAAAGATAAATAATGATTCCTGTGACAGTAAGGCATAATTAAATTAAGAAATGTACGTCTGTCTGTTTGTATGTATGTCTGTTTGTTGCATGTACACGGTGTTTAAAAAAAAACTGAGTTTTCCGGTTTTGAGAAACAACCAGAAGGAATATGAAAAAAAGGATTATAGGTCCATATTCTATGTTAAAATGTACATCTGATTTACTTAAGGTGTTTTTTAATATCTCTAAAAATGCGGCTGTACTGATTGGTACATGTAGGGGAAAAATGCTTGATGTTGAATATGAGATATCAATTAGATTGAAATAACTTGTATATTTTGCAACATATTGTTTCAAAAGTACAATATCAAAGTAGTAAAAGGTTGAATCAATGTCCCTCTATGAAATCTTTTACATATATTTTTTTTTTGGCTCCATGCAAAGACCTTTTTAGGTTCTTCAGAATTTAGTTTTTTCTATTTCTCTATGGCAGTCATTTTTAGAAAAAAAGTCTCTATTAATACTGTGTGCATTGACAAATAAAAGAAGTCCCTTTTTATTTCATTTCAATATCTTTAAAAATAAGCAAGTTATCATGGTTTGAAATAGTCGGTAAAAAATGCGTTTTCTTAAATTACTCCTGTTTATGAGATGATCTCTTATAATCTGTCAATCAAAATTAAGAGATTAAGAGATTAAAAGGGGAGGGGCGAGGAACGAATATGAAGAATTTTAATATTAAGAACTAAAATCCAAGCAAAAAAGAATATTGTTTTTTGTTTAAAAAAGGCATTTTAAATTAGATTTTAATAGTTATTTATCATATTTTCGTAATATTGTGAATGCGAGAAAGGATTTTAAAATTATTTCAACAAATTTGGTCATGTGATCAAAAATTTGAATTGTCCGTCTACTTTTGCCCCCCTGTGGGGGCGAAGTAGGTGGAAATTAAAATTTTTGTCACTTGACCTTAATATTGATGAAATGATTTTAAATGACCTTTCTTGTATTAAAAATATTATTAAAATTATGATACTTGGGTTTGTTGGATTTAAACCCTGTCTTAAAAACTCAAAACTGAAATAATACATATCACAAGGGTTAATTATACTGTACGTTTATTGGTTCTCTGTGCCTTTCTTTCCCTCTCCTCTCTCTCTTTCTGTCTGTTTCCTTTTCCCCTCCCTCCCCATACACCGTCTCATTCTCTCTTTCACTTATATATTTACCCCCCCCCCCCCACTTCATCTAATTCTTTTTTTCTCTCTCACATGCTATTTCTATCTCTTCCCCTCTCTCTCTTCAAAAGATAAATATATTTTTTATACCGTCCTATTTGTAACAATGAAATTTTTCTGTTTTATAAAAATAACTTAATTTTTCATTTTAGCTAATTATTTGAAATCTTTATATTTACCCCTTTTTCTGCAAATAAAATGATCAACTAAAAATTGATTACCCGTTTGTTCCCTGATTTCCAAAGTTGTACGACAGATAACCTAACTATTGCAAAAGCTAATATCAGCCAATCCAGGCAAAGGGAAAAGCTGAAATGAAAGGGGGGGGGGTATAATAGTTCTTCTATTAATCACCAACGCCCCCCCCCCCACCCATAGTATAAGTCCTCCCTTTTTTAATTGGAACTCCATTTAATAAAACGTAAAAATAGCTTAAGTTGTGAAAACTAAATTTTGATTTTTTTTAGAAGTTTGAAGCTTTTTAAACTAGTAGTAAATATTTAGATAGGATGACGGTGACACATACAAAATCGGAAACTAAGATTCAGCTGACCTATAAAGTTCTTTAATTTAATGTACGACAATGTTTTTAAACACTTAGTAATCATTTGAACATTGGTTTATGCGGAAGTTATGTGAGATAAAACGTAGGTATTTTGTTCAGTGTTATTTTATTATATAAAGTACATTTTTTGCCTGAAGCTAATTATCTTTAAAAAATGCTTGTTCGATTAAATTGTACTTTTCAGGGAAGCTTTATTAGTGTCTTGAACTATTACATAAAGTATTAATGTTTTTTGTCTGATACTTATGATCTCAGAAATTACTGGTCCGAATGTTTTTTTTTCAGTTTAGCTTTACATAGGTCCTTGGATGGTTTTAGGCCATTTTTTTCTGTCCATTCTTTGTACATGGAAGCTTGGGGGCGCAGCTATTATTATCAATATTTTTATAAGAAATATAATTATATAAAATATTTTAGGCTTGTCAGAAAACTTGAATCTACCATTTTTTGCTGCGAGTGTTTGCATGGTAAGTTTTGTTAAATCTAGCTTCTCTATAATTAATGCCCCTTTGTTCATTCGTCTGTATGTCTTTTCAACTGTTTATCCACATCTGTCTGTTTGTAAATCTGTGTCCGTAAGTCTGTCTGTCTGTGTGTCTGCCTGACGGACTTTCTATTGGTATGTACATCAATTTCAACATACTTAGACATGTTATAATTGTCCTATAAATATTAAACTTGTGTTTTTAAAATTGCAAAGATTAATGCTTTAATAGAAAGACAAATAGATTTTATTACCAACCTATCAAAATAATTGTTATATTTTAGGAGAATTAGCTTCCTTCCATTCTGCCTGTTATTGATTATGTAAAAGTCACTTGGAGATGTGGCAACGATTTTGGTGTCTGCTTGCAAAATTAGACATGAAGAAATCAACTGGTTATTTTATATCTATTTTGTTAAATGTTTACCTTAAAATAAATGTTAATTTAATTTATTTGTGTATTTATAAAATTTTTGTTTGGCAAACCTACTCTATAACTCGAGTTTTCCTGAATGTTTAAACTTTTGTTAGTTTTAAGTGTAATGTTTTAAAAGATTCTGTGAGCGTCAGGGGGGGGGGTCGAGGGGTGTCTCCCCCCTTTCAGAAAAAGCTTGGGCTTTGTCTGTAACAAAAAATATACCCCAAAATAATTTAGCTGCATCTTTTTTTAATGTTGGAATACTATGTTTTTTTAATCCTAGAATCAACCAATAAGAAATAGGCATAATATAGAAAAAGTTAGGAATAGAAATTATTTCTTTTGTATAAATTCCTTTTTCAAAATAAGAAATTTCCTATTTGTGTAATGTTGGAAAAAATATTATTTTTTTAACAATCCTGACGTCAACCAAGAAGAAATAGGCATGATGTAGTAAAAGTTTGAATAAAATTTTTTTTATTAATTCCTTTCTTTAAAATATGAAATTGTATAATTATGAAAATGTTGGAAAAAATATTATTTTTTGTTAAATCCTGGTGTCAACCAATAAGAAATAGGCATGATGTAGTAAAATTTGGAATAAAAATTATTTTTTTTTATTAATTCCTTTTTCAATACATGAGACTTTATAGTTATGAAAATGTTGGAAAATTTTTTATTCTTATTAAATTCTGATGTTGACCAATAAGAAATAGGCATGAGGTAGTAAAAGTTTGGAAAAAAATATTATTTCTTTATCAATTCCTTTATTTTAGAATATAACACTTTAATTTTGATAATGTTGGAATAAAAATTATTGTTTTCTAAATTTTTATGATAACATGCCTATATCTTATTGGTTGATAGTAAAATTTAAAAAAAAATAATATTTATTCCAGTATGAAGAGAAATAAATTTGAAAAAAAATAATTTTCTTTCCCCTATATTTATTATTCCAATATGCCTCGAATTAATTTTGAAGAAAAATAATTTTCTTTCCCATATTTTTATTCCTTTATCTTATTGGATGTCATTTTATGTCCAATAAGAGACTAGTGTTTAAATATTTTAAAGGTTATTATTGTATTTATTTTGAATATGATAATAGCAACATTATCTCATTAAATACAATAAATGTAATTATTAGAATATTTCATTGAGCATGATATGATGTCGTTTTCATGTAAAAAGAATAATTTAATTGAACGTTATAGCCCTAAATTCTACATAAATAAAGCAACACACATACATTTTGAATTCTTTAAGCTCTAAAAAGCGCAATTGTTTTAAGAGATATTAAAAAACACCTTTTATAAAATTGATCCATATTTTTATAGAGAATAAGAATATATAATTATTTTTTTCATACTCCTACTGGTTGTTTCCCAAAACCGGAAAACGTAGTTTATTTTGAAACACTCTGTATGTATGTCTGCTTGTATGTCTGTCTGTCTGTCTGAATATCTATCAGTCTGTCTGTATGTTTATATGTCTGTTTGTATGTCTGTGTGTATGTCTGTATGTCTGTTTGTATGTCTGTGTGTCTGTTTGTATGTCTGTGTGTCTGTTTGTATGTATGTGTGTCTATTTGTATGTCTGTCTGTCTGTATGTTTATATGTCTGTTTGTATGTCTGTTTGTATGTCTGTGTGTATGTCTGTATGTCTGTTTGTATCTATGTATGTCTGTTTGTATGTCTGTTTGTATGTCTGTGTGTCTGTTTGTATGTATGTATGTCTGTTTGTATGTCTGTTTGTATGTCTGTCTGTCTGTTTGTTTGTATGTGTGTTTGTCTGTCTGATTGTACACACACACACTTTATTAATAGAATTTCAGAACACTATGGCTACATACACACACCCAACCACACACACACACACACACACACACACACACAAACACACAAACCTTAGTAATAGAACCTAGTCCTCTCACACAAACACACACACACTCACACACACAAACCTTAGTAATAGATCCTAGTCCTCCCAGAATATTAGCCAAACACACACACACACACAAATCTTAGTAATCCTAGTCCTCCCAGAATATTCGTTACAGACACACAAATAATACACACACACACACACAAACCTTAGTTATAGATCCAAGTCCTCCCAGAATATTCGCCGCCATGAAAGCGCGGCCACAAGAGTCCTAGTACATACACAATATTAACATAACAAGGATGAAAACATCAATAAAAGCAAAGCTCTGAAATGGTTGGACAAACGAACGTTAACACTTGTAGAGTGTCAGAACTTAATAAGTAAAATATAAATGTACAAGTAAAGTCTTTGTTGCAAAACTTCTTTAAAACAGAATACCTACTGTATAAGGACATACTTACATTTTTAGTATTGATTATAGAGATGCTTTGCTTACCTATCTGTCCTAGAAATCAGTATTAAAAAAAATCAGATAAATAAAATATCATACAAAAATTTGTTGTCAAAAAGTAAAAGATTAAGTTTGTTTTAAATGGACGTACAGACTTTCTGTTTATAATCATATAGAGTTCCTAAAGGGTATCTAATTTTTATAGGAATTATCATGCAAAGTTTGAAATCGACAGGACAACTCTACCATATTAAAAGTGGTACACCGACAAACCTCCTAAAGGGACAAACGTCCTAAACCTCATAATGCGACATACATCCTAATGCGACAAACCTCCTAAGCGACATACCCCCTAATGCGACAAACCACCTTAAGGGACAAACATCCTAATGCGACATTTCTTAAGTAAAACGTCCTAAAATTTTTCAAAAGTTAAAAAATAAAAAAAATCTTCCAAAATTTGAGGACAAAATCCACCACTGCTGTTAAAAAAGTTGAACAATAAAATCCAATATGGCGATAAAACGCACAGGGACGAAATTCAAAACCGAAATTTCTTTCTTGAATAACTTTGTCCACAGGGTGAAATTTAAAAATCCGTCCGACAGTTGTCCCAAAGTCTGAGTTGGCTACCCAATGGCATGGTTTCGAACCCGATACAACCTTGCATTAAAAATATCGACCCTTACCTCACACTTAATAAATGTGATATCACTTGAAAAGTTTTTAGGGGGTTTTACTTAAAAGATGTCGCATTAGGAGGTTTGTCGCTTAGGACGTTTGTTGTTTACAAGGTTTGTCGGATTAGGATGTTTGTCGCATTAGGACGTTTGTCGTAGTAGGACGTTTGTCGGTGTACCAAAGAAACTAAAAGAGTTAAACGTTCCAGACTGATCCTAATTATAGAAAAGCTTAGCTTTTTAAAAAAACACTGTATATAATAATATATATATATTCTAATATTGTTGTATGCCTCGAAATTATAGTATGGAATTTTACCGCCAGAGGCCAGTTTCTTGTGTGTTGACACTGCTATCTTTACTGATTTTCTATACAAAACAAGGATGACAACATCCATTATTAAATAGACCAGCAAAAATCAGAAACTTTAGTCCGTTTCAAAATATCTCGTTCCTAGCCTTGAAAATGACTAAAAAAAACTCTAAAAAATTAGTCAATCTTGAAAAAAAACTAAAAGTGGTTTTTAGTCATTTCTAAGGCCAGGAACGAGATATCTTGAAACGGACAAAAGTAGGAAGTGAGCCTTGACTTTCAATCAGTGAGCAAAATCATCCAGAGGTGTATCATATTTAAACAAATCATATGCAAGTTCCCGCTATGGTCTCAGGTAAAAATGTCCAAAATCGCCCCCCCCCCTTTTCTTATTCTTTTTCTCTTGTGACCTTATAATCTACTTTGTCAGTTTGTCAATCAATGTTTTTCAAACTATTTTTAGATTTTTTTAGGTAATTTTGTCTGTAAAAAGATTCAATAGCAGCGTATTTCCGCAGACTTGTCGATAATATACAATACATGATTTTTAAGCATGTAATTATTACCTTGAAGTTGACACATGTTTGTCCAATTTCATTGGCCCAAAACTATTCACAGTAACACAGATAAATAATAGTACTTAAAGTTTTATAACTACTTTTATTACCCTGGTACCCAAAGTTTTTTAACCTTAGTACCCAAAGTTTGATAACCACTTATTTATTTACTTATTCATTGGGCCAAAACTATACTGATTAATAAAAGTTTTTTTTTGGTATTGTCTCTTTCGTGGCAACGCCTCTTAGAGTCTTAAGGGGCGTTTCATCGTATTTTCACAGTAGCATTTAAAGGTTAGGTTAAGTTGGGTTAAGTGATTGCCCCGCAGGGGCTAGAAATAGGGAAAAAGCTACTGTGAAAATAAGACGAAACACACCTTCAGAGGCGTTGCCACGAAAGCGACACATGTTTAATTGAGCCAAAACTTTACCTACGGTAGCATAGATAACTAACAGTTATTTCTCGCATAGTATTATACACAGCTTTCTGCGGATATTAAACTGAAAAAATTAGTTTTTGTAGCCCCGAGATGCCGAAGGCACGGGCTTAATAAAACTGGTTTTATTCTTATGATTGTACATTTTTATATTCGTAGAAAACTGGATATAATATGATGCTAGACATAGTTTTTTCGTATGGATGGATGAGAACCAGTTCTAATCCGCCGGATATTAATAGTTTTTGAATAAATACAAGAAAAGTTTTTTTTTAAAGCGAAGCTTTTCTATAATTAGGGTCGGTCCGTCCGTCCGGAATTATAGCATTTTTGCGTTTATCAAGGTTTGTTATAATTGTCCTATCGATTTCAAACTTTTCATGGTGATTTCTGTAGTAGTTAGGTACGATTTAGAAAGCGTAGCTAGCAACTCTATACTCGTTACCAAAATTCCCATACGTCTTGACTGACAGAAAAAACATAAAACCAAAGTTGTTTGTTATTAAATTGCCTACAAAAAAGTATAAAAGCAAATTTTTGTGAGATGAATTTTGAGGATACTTATTAGGTCTCAAAGTCGGATAA
This sequence comes from Acartia tonsa, assembly GCF_053477335.1. Classification (NCBI taxonomy): domain Eukaryota; kingdom Metazoa; phylum Arthropoda; class Copepoda; order Calanoida; family Acartiidae; genus Acartia; species Acartia tonsa. Next base: position 2,667,767 of record NC_137274.1, on the reverse strand, counting down.
TAAAGAGAAAAGTAAGTTGCGGGTAAAATCCGTAAAGGTGTTTGTTTTAAGGCTTAAAAATAGTAGTAGAACGATAATATTCACTAAATATGTGTATTTCTTATTGAAAAGAACTAGGGACAAATTTTTTTAAATAATATAATTTTTTTTACCGTTCTACTACTGTTATAAACTTAAAACTCACAATCTTTACGGATTTTACCCGCAACCTACTTTTCCCTTTTTAATTTTTATATATCTGTTACTTGCCTAATGAGGTCTATAGCCACAACCTTAGTGACCTGTTCTGGAAACAAAGCTGAATACCAGAGTCCCATTCCCGCACCTAGAATGAATCCGATTAATATCCGCTGGATTAGAACCGGTTATCAGCAATGCTATCCGCATAATATCCGCGGAAAGCTGTCTATAAAACGGAGCAATAAATAATGCTGAATACCAGAGTCCCATACCTGCACCTAGAATGAATCAGATTAATATCCGCTGGATTAGAACCCGTTATCAGCAATGCTATCCGCGGAAAGCGGTCTATAATACGAAGCAATAAATATAGCCACAGCCGTAGTGACCTGTTCTGGAAATAATGCTGAATACCAGAGCCCCATTCCTGCACCTAAAATGAATCCGATTATTATCCGCAGGTTTATAACCGGTTATCAGCCATGCTATCCGCATAATATCCGCGGAAAGCTGTCTATAATACGGACCAATAAATAATGCTGAATACCAGAGTCTCATACCGGCACCTAGAATGAATCCGATTAATATCCGCTGGATTAGAACCGGTTATCAGCAATGCTATCCGCATAATATCCGCGGAAAGCTGTCTATAATACGGACCGATAAATAATGCTGAATACCAGAGTCCCATTCCTGCACCTAGAATATTCGAAACCGATTAATATCCGCTGGATTAGAACCGGTTATCAGCAATGCTATCCGCATAATATCCGCGGGAAGCGTTCTATAATACGGACAGATAAATAATGCTGAATACCAGAGTCTCATACCTGCACCTAGAATGTTTTAAACCGATTAATATCCGCTGGATAAGAACCGGTTATCAGCAATGCTATCCGCATAATATCCGCGGAAAGCTGTCTATAAAACGGAGCAATAAATAATGCTGAATACCAGAGTCCCATACCTGCACCTAAAATGAATCCGATTATTATCCGCTGGATTAGAACTGGTTAGCAGCCATGTTGGTCTATAATACGGAGCAAATAAGGCTTTGTCTTAGGATTGAGAGGAAAGATTATTTAGCAAAGTTTCCTTTTTAGATGTAGTTTTCGTATTTTGAAGAAAAAAAATTGAATTTGGCCTCCTGGTTCAGGTGTTGCAGGCCTCCAGGTTGTCTCTTGACAGGTAAAATAAAGAAATTTTTTTTTGAAGAGTTAGAAGTCAACTTTTAAAAAAATATGCATCTTTTATCCTCATAGCACGAGGAACTATTTTCTAAAGTTTTTGTAATGAACGATGTTGTGCTGAAATTGAGTTAGTGTCCCACCCCCTCCAAGAAAATAGCCTAAAACCACTACAGGACCAGTAGGTATATTCCCTGAAGAGTAGAATCCGATCAATTCAGTGGTTACCGAGATCTTAAGGGACAGGCATAATTCTACTTTGTATTATAGATATTGGAGTGCCACAAGGTAGCACATTAGAGTTAGAATATTACCTAAGAATATTGGAGTGTCACAAGGTAGCATATTAGAGTTAGAATATTACCTAAGAATATTGGAGTGCCACAAGGTAGCATATTAGAGTTAGAATATTACCTAAGAATATTGGAGTGCCACAAGGTAGCACATTAGAGTTAGAATATTACCTAAGAATATTGGAGTGCCACAAGGTAGCATATTAGAGTTAGAATATTACCTAAGAATATTGGAGTGCCACAAGGTAGCACATTAGAGTTAGAATATTACCTAAGAATATTGGAGTGCCACAAGGTAGCATATTAGAGTTAGAATATTACCTAAGAATATTGGAGAGCCACAAGGTAGCACATTAGAGTTAGAATATTACCTAAGGATATTGGAGTGCCACAAGGTAGCATATTAGAGTTAGAATATTACCTAAGGATATTGGAGTGCCACAAGGTAGCATATTAGAGTTAGAATATTACCTAAGGATATTGGAGTGCCACAAGGTAGCATATTAGAGTTAGAATATTACCTAAGGATATTGGAGTGCCACAAGGTAGCATATTAGAGTTAGAATATTACCTAAGGATATTGGAGTGCCACAAGGTAGCACATTAGAGTTAGAATATTACCTAAGGAGTGGCCCATAATTATGCATTGGTCCCATTTCAAATGGTCTAAAACCTGAAAAAACAAGGATGAAAAAAAGAGAGAGAGAGGGGACAATGGGCTGTTTATTACGCTAGTCCCCAAAGTTTTGAATAACGTTTTCTTATTTGCTTAACAACTTTGGGGACTTTAGTGAATTTTGATTGTTTAGTTCATTAAGTTTAATGTTCAAACGTTTCAACCACTAATCTTACTCTACAGAGGGGGTTATTTTGTGTATCATCATTGGGGATGTACATCAATTTATCGGTCATTGTCTTATCCCTTTACATCCCTTATGAAAACATCTTAATATCTTGCTAACAAATTGACAGATATGGTTCTCCTTGATAGTTATGCTTATTAATGGCCAAGGGAAGGTTTACAGCTGAGCTATTTACGGGTAGAAATACCTCCAACCTTCCAAAAGAGATCAACCCTAAGGGAAAAAAAACATTCCCACAAATACATTATTCAACATTTTATCTTAAACTAAATAATTTGAAAGTTGAGGGTCTAGTCTCTCCCCCCCCTCTCTCCCTTCCCCTATTTCCCATTTCTCAAAGTGCCTCTAGGAGCACAGCCAACAGTAAAATAGATATTTACCTCTCTTATAAATGTAAAAGCGTCTGATAACTTGTACTGCATCCCTTAAAAACAAAGAATATCATGTTTATAAGTTGCGAAATAATAATAAGACAAGCGGTTTCGCCCCTAACCTCTAGGGGCTTTGCCCCAAGAGGTAATTAAAAAAAAATTAGGTACCTCTGGTGCTGCAGCTACCACATTTTTAATTAACTGCCGAAAAAAAAACAATTGGAGGGAGTTTTTTGTTTTTTCGGGGGTTGCGGGTGTCCCATCACCAAAGAAAATACCACCACAGGACCAGTAGATATATTCCCTGAAGAGAATCCAATTGGTTCAGTTGTTACCGAGATCTTAAGCATCAGACGGGACAGACATCAAACTACTTTGTATTATAGATAAACAAGGGGGGGGGGGGGTTGAATATCTCCCCCCCCCCCAATCTCTGTCTTAGAATAATTTAGACATGTGATTTCCATTAAGTTAGAAACATGTAGCCTAGATATCCTTATAATAAAGTAACAGGATGTTTGTCTGACTGTTTGTTTATTTATTGTCTGTCTGTACCAAAGGATCTCTCTAACCGCAGGAGTTCTGCTTTACAGGGTAGCTTCTCATAGGTCCTAGGAAAGGTTCATAACTATTTTAAAGCAGGGTACCAATATCCTTCCAAGAGAAATGTCTCCTAGAAATATATTACCCCCCCCCCAAAAAAAAAAAAATTTCCCCAATTGGGTTATGGAATTCAATTTCCCCCTCCCCTAGGGGGCGTAGCCGCTAGTAAATCGATTATTGGAGACCTGGAGGATAGGTACCTACCTGGAGGATAATGTGAAGAACGGCCGTGACCCGGATGATCCAAACAAACAAACCTGCAACAACAAGGGATAAGACAATGGACGATAAATTTTTGGGTCGGATTCGGATTCTTTCAAAAATCCGCCAAGAAATAAAGCAGATTAATTCTTGGATTGCGGATTTTTTATTTTACTTTGCGGATTGTGGATTTTTGGATTCCAAACAAACAAACCTGCAACATCAAGGGATAAGACAAACCTTTAGATTACAAAAAATTCCAAATACCCAAAGTACACAAGAGTACCCAAAGTATACAAGAGTACCCAAAATATTACCTGTATCCTGGAGGCAGCAACGGGATGAGATTGTCATGTGTACCTCCATTATCCAGCCATCCATGTAAACCTGGACAAAAGTTATTTTAGTATTATAGACAGCTTTCCGCGGATATTAAAATAAAAAATTATAAAATTAAAACCAGTTTTGTTAAGCTCGTGAAGAAGGGGCCGATGGCCCGTGATAACAAAACTAGTTTATAATTATTATTTTAATATTTATGGAAAATTGACTTTAATACGCAGCTTTACATGATTTTTCATTAGGGCTAAGAACCAGTTATAATCCAGCGGATATTAATCGGTTGGATATTAATCGGTTTGAAGGCCTACTGGAAATTTTGTTGCACCAAATTTTGAATCATTTGACACAAACATACCTACCTACCTACTTTTTTGATTTTTTTTGTTCAGTTTGAAATATTTTAAAAGTCAAGTGAAAATATAAAAGAAAAGTTTGTCTCAAATGATTCAGATTGATGAGAAAAAGCAAAAATAAAAATTGGCGATTCTTGGCGCAAACGACAGCTTAGTAAATGTCTAAACGGAAAAAATAGCAAGAAACATATTTATTTAAAAGCAGACGAGAAATTAAGCTTACAGACATTAACATTTGTAATTATAAAACAGAGAGAGAGAAGGTGGGGGGGGGGGGAACAATGGGCTATTTATTACACTAGTCCTCAAGGTTTTATAATAACGTTTTCATTTTCGCTGTCCTAACAACTTTGGGGACTTTAATAGGTTGCTTCAAAAAGCTGGGTGTTCAAATGTTTCAACCAATAGTTAAAATCTACAGAAGAGTAATTTTGTGTATCATCATAATTAGTGATATACATCAATTTATCGGCCATTGTCTTAATCCCTTTAGAACCCTGTTTTTCATAGTTATTTTTCGCTCCGTATTATAGACCGCTTTCCGCGGATATTATGCGGATAGCATGGCTGATAACCGGTTTTAATCCAGCGGATATTAATCGGTTTCGAACATGATCTCTTGCCTAGAACTGGTTTCCCCTGCGGGTCTCCCCAGGCTTTGCCAGCTATGTGTCCATACGGTACTGGAATTCTACACCAATTATTAACTATAAATCTTTGGGTACTCTAGTGTACTTTGGGTACTCTAGTGTGTGTGTGTGTGTCTGTGTGTGAAGTCATAGGGAACTGGAATTCTACACCAATTCATAAATAATCCTTATATAAAAGTAACAGGATGTGTGTGTGTATGTGTGTTTGTGTGTGTTTGTGTGTGTGTGTGTACAGAAGCTTATAAAACCACTGAACCGTTTTAGTGCTCCCTTACAATGAAGCTTCAAATAGGTCAAGAGAAATTAATTGGGGAGAGAGTAAATGCCCCAAAAAGTATTAAAAGGTAGGTACCACTAGAATCCTTATAATATAATAAAGTAACAGGGCGTCTGTCTGACTGTCTGTACTGAAGGATCTCGCTAACTACTGAACCGATATGGTTCTCCTTTACAGGGTAGCTGCTCATAATTCCTGGGTAGGTTTATAACTATTTTGGGGGAGAAAACCGCCACCCTCCCAGGAGAAAACACAAAAAATCGATTTTTTACCACTGCACTGAACCGATATGGTTCTCCTTTACAGGGTAGCTGCTCATAATTCCTGGGTAGGTTTATAACTATTTTAAGAGAGGGTACCACCACCCTCACAAGAGAATTCGCAAAAAAACATAACTAATATTTTTTGGTAAACAGCTGATCTTAACATAGAATGAAAAAAAACCACATTTTACATGCCCCTCGAGGCCTCTAGGGGCGTAGCCGCTAGTATTATATTGGGTACTAGTTTAAAAACATTAAGTAGGTACCAGTTTATAAAACTTTGGGTACCATTTTATAAAACTTTGGGTACCATTTTATAAAACTTTAGGTACCAGTTCATAAAACTTTGGGTACCGGTTTATAAAACTTTGGGTAGCATTTATAAAACTTTGGGTACCAGTTTATAAAACTTTGGGTACCATTTTATAAAACTTTGGGTACCATTTTATAAAACTTTGGGTACCAGTTCATAAAACTTTGGGTACCGGTTTATAAAACTTTGGGTAGCATTTATAAAACTTTGGGTACCATTTTATAAAACTTTGGGTACCAGTTCATAAAACTTTGGGTACTAGTTTAAAAACATTAAGTAGGTACCAGTTTATAAAACTTTGGATGACTAGGTATATTTCATAGTTATTAATTCCTGATTTCCTCCCAAGAATTGTAGCCATTGCTGCTTAAATCGCGCCTAGATAAAAAAAAATCAGTCATAAATGAACTAGCGGCTACGCCCCTAAACGCCTCTAGGGGCATTTGAGGGGGGAAGGGTTGAATTCGATTATTCAATTATTTATTTTAGATTTTCAATTTAAATTTAAAAAAAAAAACTTTTTAGGGGCGATTTCTCTTGATTGGTACCCACCCCCCAAAAATATTATAAACCTTTCCAAGACCTATGAGAAGCTACCCTGTTAATAAGAACCCTTTCGGTTCTGTGGTTGGCGAGATTCTTCGTTACAAACAATCAAAAGAAACAGAAATCATGTTACTTTATTATAAGGACTAGCGGCTTCGCCCCAAGAGGTTTGATCAACCTTATTTTTCGTTATCTAAATTTAAAGAGTAAAAGTAAAAAAAATAATTAAGGGGGGGATTGGTTAGTCGACACCTCTATTATTTTAATTTTAGTTTTAAAAAGAAATTTTTTTAGGGGGGGAATTTTCATTTTTGGTTAGGTTGGAGGTGTCCCACCCCCCCCCCAGAATATAGCTTAAAACCATCACAGGACCAGTAGGTATATTCCATGAAGAGTAGAGCCCAATCGGTTCAATGGTTACTGAGATCTTCAGCTTCAGACAGACAGTGCAAAAAAACACACAAACATATATTTTGCACCTGTCTAAGGGTCAATGCATTCACCCTCCTCTTATTATTATTCTGTCCACTTTTAACGTCTCTAGCATGTTGCAGTGAGGTCCAGACTTGAACCCAAATGAAGGCCATATACACTATACGCTAACGCCACGGGTGAACTATTTTCCAGTTTGGATTCGAAACCGATTGATATCCGCTGGATTAGAACCGGTTCTCAGCCATACTAAATAACAATGTATAGCATCCACGAATATTAAAATAAAACCAGTTTTTTTAGCATGGTTCTTAGTCTTCTCGGAGCTAACAAAACTAGTTTAAATCTTTTTTTAATTTAATATCCGCGGAAAGCTGTCTATAATACGATGTGATAAATAACTAACCTTTGATTATTGAGAACTCTGACTAAAGATTGTCCTAACAAGATCGGCGTACACTTCTAATGTCCTTATAATAAAGTAACAGGATGTCTGTTTGTACCGAAGGATCTCTATGGTTAAATTAAATTGAAAGATAGGAGGCAGTGTTTGATTATCGACCTTATAATAAAGTAACAGGATGTCTGCCTGTCTATTTTACTTAAGGATCTAGCTACCCGCTGAACCGAAATGGTTCTCCTGAAATAGCTTCTCGTCCTTATAATAAAGTAACAGGATTTTTGTTTGTGTTTTGTTTACAAAGGATCTCCCTAACCGCTGAACCGATATGGTACTCCTTTAGAGGGTAGCTTCTCATAGGTCCTGGGAAGGATTAAAACTATTTTGGGGAAGGGTACCATGACCCTCCCATGAGAAATCACAAAAAAAATCTTTTTTTTTTGCATAGAGACTTGAACGCAACATAGAAATGTTACCTACGTATTATTTTTAAAAAAATTTAGAGGCCTCTAGGGGCATAACCGCTAGTGATATATCCATTAGAAGTGTATTCTCTGCCCACCTTCGAGTAGTAACTGAGGCCTTATCTTTAACAAATACATTTTTTTACAGTCTGAAATTTAAAGATAATACATAAGTACTTTTAAAAGCGAAGCTTTCCTAAAATTAGGGTCCGTCCGTACGTCTGGACCGGATAGCTTTTTACGTTAATTTAGGCATGTTAGAATTGTCCTATCGATTTCAAACTTTGCATGGTGATTCCTGTAGTAGTTAGGTACGATTTAGAAAGCGTAGCAACTCGATAATAGTTACCAAAATGTCGTACGTCCTTTTAAAGCATGTTGATTTTTGTAGACAAATGCAGGAGTGTCTAAAATATTAAGTTAATGAAGTATTTCTATAAAGGTTAAGCAACAAAATGTACCTAATTATCTCTTTAACCATTTACAATGAAATATCTCTTTAACCACTGAACCGATATAGTTCTCAATTACAATGTAGCTTTTCACGGGTCCTGTGAAGATCATTTAAAACTATTTTTTGGGTCCCATAACCCTCCCACAATAAATTGCCAATAGAAAAAAATAACCCCTCCCCTACTAAAAATATATACATAAAATATATAATGTTTTGGCGTTATCCTCTTTCAAAATTGAAAAAAAAAATTTCTAAGAGGATAATACAAATATTTTTTATCAAGTCCCAAATAATCTTTAAAAGACAATAAAACCCAAGAAAAACCAGTGATGCATTTTTCTACACTAGCGGCTACGGCCTTAGAGGCCTCTAGGGACACATTAGGTGGGGTAGGGAGGGGGAGGGTTTACCCTATTTATCTATTTCTATTTCAAGACTGTCATCAATATTTTTCGTACTACTTGCTTTGCCCTTAGTCTCTATAGGAGGGCAGGGAATGTCAGAATAATATCCTAAAACCAGCAATAGAGATTTATAAAACCTACTTGAAAAGAATAAGTTTATAACCAATGCAGTCCAGTATTTTCTGAGATCGTTAGCTAAAAAGAAGAAACCCACTTTATATAGTAGACTAGCAGCTGCGCCCATAACGGCTCTGTTTTCTTTGGAAAGATGTAGGCAGAAAAATAGATTAAAACCACAACAAAGAGAAATTTCTAACTTAGAAAAGAGCCTAAAACAATTCCAGGATCTATTTTAAAGCTTCCCATAAATTATAAATCAATCGGTTATTATGCTTCAGACAAAATAACACCTTACTTCTTTATATAATAGGATAAAGGATGAAAAAAATATGAAAATTTTAAAATCCGCAAATTGTTGCCATTTCTCAATGAATTGAACTTGTGCCTTCACACAACACTTTGATTGCACTACCCTTATCTGGAATATGTATTGATGTGTATTGTAATAAGTTGCTCTACCTAGGTATTAAATTTTCACATCTTGTAATATTAAACTTTATATAATCAAAATATCATTGAAACTTTTCTATAATTATGGCCAGTCCATCCGTACATCCGTAACAGATAGCTTTTATCTTTAGGCATAGTACTATTGTCTTATTGATTTCAAACTTGTCATGTGATTCTTGCAGTAGTTAGGTACAATTTAGAAAGCATAGCAACTCTATTATTGTTACCAGAATGTCCATTTAAAGCATATTAATTTAACCTGTATACATCAATATCACATCCAACATATCATCCCTTTTATTGATATATATGTTTTTTAAAGTCAAATAAAAGACATTTGACTCATATATTTGCAAAACTTTATAATCATTCGTTAGCAGAGAACTTTGGCTCCAAAATTTGATGGTAATGTAAAGCAGAGATAAGATGTACATCCCTAATGATAATATAGAAATTACCCATTCTGTAGAAAATACCTATAATTAACGTTTGGACACTCAATTGATTCATCAACCAATAAACATTAAATAAAAGTCCCAAAGTCGATAAGCCAACAATGAAGAAAATGGGGACTAGTGTTTAATATTATTTTAAAGTTTGGACCAAAAGTACGTCTTGATATAGGAAATGTCTTATATCACTTAAAATTTAAGGATATAAAGTAGTGAGGTATCTTTAAGTCTAAAGCTCAAGATCTCTGCAATAACTACCTAATGATCCAATTAGGTTCTCTATATAATATATATAGAGATCATGTGATGATTTATGGCCGGCTAGCTATTATGTTTCCAGATTGAAATATCGGGAAGGTTTTAAGCTATTTTTTTTCTAAAGACCCTCGATAGTTGCTAAGAGCGCACATGACTGCTAGAATTCTAAAAATAAAACTATACTTTAAGGACCTAAGTGGGACTGTTGGAGTATATATTTGTACTAGTGGCTACGCCCCTAGAGGCCTCTCTTGGGAGGGTTGTTGGTAGTATCCTCCCCCAAAATAATTAATTATATTTAAAAACCTTCCTTGGACCAATGAGAGGCTACCTTGTAAAGGACAATCATATCAGTTCAGTGGTTAGCGAGATCCTTCAGAACAAACTTACATAAAAACATATACACAAACAGACATCCTGTTACTTTATTATAGAAATATCTTTTATAGCAACACTGACGAAGCTAGGTACGAATTTTAATCCCTGTACTATTAAGTAAGGTAATTTTATAAATCAATACATACATAGAATTAGAACCAATTTACAGTTATTTATCGCATCATATTACAGACAGCTTTCGGCGGGTAATGAAATAAATAATTATAAGGTAAATCCAGTTTATTTAACCCAATGGGCCGAAGGAATAGCTAAACTAGTATTAATCTATTTTAATATTCATGGAAAATTGTCTATAATACGATGCTTAACATAATTTTTAAATGTGGATAACAACCGGTTCTAATCCAGCAGAAATTAAACGGCTTTAAAGCCATATAATGGAAATGTAGTTATAACTGGAATTTTAATAAGCTGCCTTGTTTGACAACTTTTGTTTACACCTAAATTTCATAATTTGTCGCGGCATTTTTCTCTCCTTGCGCAAACATTGGGGGTAGCAAAGTTTCTCTGTCGAAAATTCCCTCATTTATGGAAGTACAATTTTTTTATTATGGTAAAAATTTTTTAAGGTAAATTCGTTCTCAAAATAAATTTGTCTATAATTTGTTCTCCCTTTGTGATAAAATCGTTGTGTTAATACAAAAATTCGACTAATACTCCTAAAAGAATTACCTGAATTAATGGGGAGAAATCTTATAGAAGGATTTGTCCCAAATATTTTTATGCGGATTTTCGTTTTCATTTTTAGAAGATTTTTTTTGTTTCAATTGTTTGTTTTTAATTATTTCTGCTATGAACGGGGGAAAAAATAATTTATTTATATTTTTTTCTTTCAACTTTTGTATCAATTCTATAATATAAAGTAGTAAGGCTTTTTTTAAAATTTTATAAGCTATAAAGATCTCAGAATCTGCTTATCTTATTTGATTGTACTTTTCAGGGTAGCTTTAAAATTGTCTGGGGGTGGTTTTAGGTTTTTTCTCTTTATGTATCCACCCTTCCCTATAAGCTAAGGATAGTGCAACGATTTTTTAAAAAAATTTGTATCAAAGGCGACACTTAGATTTTTTGTATGGTTTGGTTTGGCCAATATGGAGTCTAATCCTTAAATAATTATTTTACCGGTCGTTTGTTTTTTTGTCATTAAAATTAATTTCGAAAATAACAAATATTCTTTCTTTTAATATTTCAAAATTAGATATATCAATTTTTTTTGTTTTGAATATAATTTTCTTTTTATTCAATTTTTATCATAATTTAAGGAAAGAACTTTAGGATTATTTATTTGTTATGGTTTTAGTTATTAGTTATTCAGTAGTAAGAAAAGAAATAAGTTATTGGAATTAGAAATTTAAAAAAATTAAGGGAAAAGTTTTCATCGTATTTGTTAAAATTCTAATGAATTATATATTTTATAATTTTGAACCCAGCTAAATTATATATGTTTTAATTTTTTTTGTTTGTTAAAAATATTTTTGATTTCCCGGCCTTATATGGTAATTAAAAAAAAATTAGGTCTTTCCAAAATTGTTGTGTTAAAAATCCTCCAAAATTACATAAAAAATGTACAAAAATTAAATATAATCTTATGTTAATAACCCTTCTATGAATTTATTTAATTTTTTTTTAGTTATTGCTAAAATATAAATCTCGCTATTATGGTGGAAGGATGTTTGTTTGACTGTCTTTTGTGTTTACAGATCAGCAGGGATAAGACAGTGGTCAATAAATTGATGTAAATCCCCACTGATGATACATAAAATTACCCCTTGTATAGATAAAAGATTAAAAAGTTTAGACACTGAACTTACTGAACCAATGAAATTCAGTAAAACTCCCCAAAAATTGTTAATCCAACTATAAGAAAATGTCTTTTAAAAACTTTGGGGACAAGTGTTACAAACAGCCTATCCCTTCTCTCTCTGGTGCTGAAGGATCTCGGGCCTAATTAATTACCTCTGAACCGATATGGTTCTGTATTCTATACAATAAATTGATTAAGCTTCTATCTAATAGTTTCAGGGGAAGGTTTATAACTATTTTAGGGGAGGGGACCACCACCCTTCTAAGAAAAAAATGACCATGAAAAATTTTTTATCATAAGCATACAACTACAAAGGAGAGGACATTCTTCGGTACAATCAGACAGACAAACATCCTGTTACTTTATTACAAGGGGCAAAATAATATAGTTTTATTGTCCAAAGTCTAAGATTTGATTAACTAGGTACTTAATTAATTTAATTCTCCTGTTAAGGGAAGCCTTTGGTCCTTCTGGACTAATAAAACTGTTTTTTTTTAAATTTAATATCCACAGAAAGCTGTCTATAATACGATGCGATAAATAACTAATATTTCAGATAAGAAATTGTTAAAATTTTAATAGTTAGAAAGATCTGGGTACAATCATCGATTTCTCATCAAATATTAAGGTAGATAGATAGATAGTAAGATAGATAGTTCAATACATAGATAGTTAGATAGATAGTCAGATAGTAAGATAAATAGATAGATATTAATAGAGATAGTTAGATAGATAGTTAAATAGATAGTTAGATAGATAGTTAGATAGATAATTAGATAGATAGATAGATAAGATAGATAGTTACGTAGATAGTAAGATGGACAGTGAGATGTAATATTTAGGTATACATTAATCTTATAATATGTGTGTCATAAAAGATCTCGTAAACCGCTGTAAGCTTGGTATTGGTCCAGTTGTTGTATTTTTCCCAGAGAGAGAGAGGGGACAATGGGCTGTTTATTACACTAGTCTCCAAAGTTTTGTGACAACTTTTTCTTATTCGTGGGCATAACAACTTTGGTGACTTTAGTGGATTTTGATTGGTTGTTTCATTAAGTTGAGTGTTTAAACGTTTCAGCCACAAATTTTAATCTATAGTAGGAATGATTTTGTGTATAATCATTGGAGTGGAAACTTACATTCATTTATCGGCAATTGTCTTATCCCATTGGATCCACGTATTTTTTCTCCTTCCCCTTTCCAGAATGTCCGTACGTCCATTTAAAACATGCTGATGTTTTACTTTTTTGACAACAAAGTTTCGTATGTTAATATTATTCTTTTCTTCTGCTTTTTAAAATAATGATTCCTGGGACAACAAGGTTCAATGTTTTAAACAAGTCCTAAAAATGTAAGTATGTCCCTAAACAGTATCCTGTATTTAAGGAGTTTTTCAACAAAACTTAGAATTTTACAAGACCTATACATTTATATTCTGCATACTGATTTCTGACACTCTACAAGTGTTAATGTTCGTTATCGTTGCAGAGCTTTGCTTTTATGGATTACCGAAAATTCCCCCGCTGGTGGGGAATTTTCGGTAACTTTTTTGCGGTCAATTTCGGCAAACTTCTAAAAGTCCTAGGATAACGTCCTGTTAGGACCTGATAGTCCTTTCCATAAGCTTTCTACCGGTCTTGGTTTCATTTGAAAATATTAATATTTACCCCATTTTTTTTCAAAAAAAAAACGAAAAAATACCGAAATTTCCCCCCCTTACCCTATATTATTTAGGTATTTTATTTTATCAAATTCAATAATGAACAAAAATTTATATATTAATTTTAAGGTAGGAGCCGGAGCCGTAGCCGCATCAAAATTATACGGCTCCGACACCCTGGTTTAGGTTCCCCTGATAGTGAACAAAAAATCAGGGATCTAAAGGGATAAGAGAATAGACACTTAACTTAATGAACGATCACAGGAAGAGTGGGGACATTAGGTTGTTTAATATACTGGTCCCCCAAAGTTTTATAATAACGCTTTCTGATTCATTGGCGTAACAACTTTGGGGACTTTTATTTAATTTTGATTGGTTGGTTGATTAAGTTAAGTGTTCAAACGTATCAACCAGTAATATTTATCAATTTTTATTTTGTAAAGGTTTAAGTTTGAGAATGGAGAAGAGGATATCATTGGAATGTAGGGGGAAGGATCCGGCTCAGGTTAGTTTTAGTATTATAGACACCTTTCCGCGGATATTATGCGGATAGTATGGCTGATAACCAGTTCTAATCCAGCGGATATCAATAGAGGTTTTAAATCCATAGAGGGAAGAATCCGGCTCATGTTAGATTAGTGTTATAAACACCTTTCTGCGGATATTATGCGGATAGTATGACTGTAAACCAGTTCTAATTTTGCCGATAGCCCTCGGTTTTGAATCCATACTGTTCATAATAGTTTGAGTATGGAGAAGGTTCGTTCTCTATCTATCTTTCTATCTATCTATCTTCCTATCTATTTTTTATTTATAAAAGTCGGCACAGTGTCGTCATCCCGTCAGTAGCCTTACTTTAATATCTGTCTATCTGTATGTCTGCCTTTCAATCTTAATGTCTGTTTGTTTTTTGTCTATCTATCTGATTTGGCATGTCTGTATCTATTTTCAGTCTATCTATCTATTTATCTATCTCACCATATTTCCAGCTATCTATCTATCCATCTATATTTCCACCTATCTATCCCATATAACCATCTATCTATCCATCTCACCATATTTCAAGCTATCTATCTATCTATCTTTCTATCTATAGAAGTCTGCACTGGGTTGGCAGACTTACTTTAATATCTGTCTGTTTTTTGTCTATATCTATCTATCTAACCATCTATACGTCTACCTATCTATTTACTAAGAAACAATGGCTACACAAACAACAAACAATCTATTTTATATATCCATCTATCTATCTTTCTCACCTTATTTCCAGCTATCTATCTACCTATCTTTCTATCTATCTATCTGACAATCTATATATCTATCTATCTTTCTTTCTATCTATCTATTCATCGAGGTTCGAATCTCGGCTCAACAACGCGTCATAATTGACTAAAGACGTCGTGCAATCAAAGGGTTGGTTAATTTGGACAGAATAAGAGATTATTTTTGCTCTCTTTGGTCGTTAATCTTGACCTAATAATGTCATGGACAGCAGTCTCGCCCGCACGAGGTGGTCTTTTCAGTTTATGCTTACCTACCTAGTTAATGACCTCATTGGGGGGGGGGGGGAGGTTGGGGGGTTTCCTTTGATTTATTTCAATGGATCATCTATAGAACTCAAGACTTGTAATGAGATGCAATATTCTTATTGGGGTCCTTATAACAAAGTAACAGGATGTATGTCTTTTTGTTTGTATGTCTGTACTGAAGGATCTCACTAACTGCTGAATCGATCAGGTTCTCCTTAACACGGTAGCTTCTCATAGGTCTAGGGAAGGTTTTTAACTATTTTGGGGAAGGATAACACCACCCTCCCAAGAGAAATCACAAAAAATCGAAAATTTTAAAAGTATTCTCGCTTTTCGTAGAGACGCAAAATCGACAATTCTTTCTCAATTTAGATAGGTATTTGAAGAAGAAAAAAACATATAAAGTGCCTGGAGAGGCCTCTAGGGGCGTAGCCGCTAGTACTCTTATATGGGATTTAAGTAACTCCAACCAACCCTACGATTGACGACATTTGTCAGGTAGTCCTAACAAGTTAGAAGGTAATGAGATGAACATAAAATAAAACTTAAAGTTGGACTGACGGACAGACATTTATATAGTATCTTCGTTACTAAAAAAAACATGTTCATTGTGTTATGAGGTTTTAATCTTCGCAATTATACATTGTACTATAGACAGCCTTCCGCAGATAATAAAACTGGTTTTTATGTTTTGAATTTTATTTTAATATTTATGGAAAATTGTTTGTAATACGATGCTATACATGATTACTAGCTGAGACCCGGCTCTAATCCAGCGGATATTAATCGGTTTCGAAGCAATACTGGGAAAGTTGATAGATAGATATACTGTTTATATTTAGACTCATGGACTTAATTTGGATATTAGTATAATAGACGGCTTTCCGCGGATATTATGGCTGAAAACCAGTTCTAATCCAGCGGATATCCATCGATTTTGAATCCACACTGACTGTGCATGATAATTTGAGAATTAACATTAGCCTTCGTTCTCTATCTATCTTTCTATCTATAAAAGTCGGCACAGGGTCGTCACCCCGTCGGTAGACATACTTTAATATCTAGGTGTCTACTTATATATATAAAGGGGGGGGGGGGGCGAAAGTGACACTTTTTGAAACCAAAATTAAAAGTCAAAGGAACTCAACTAAAAAAAGAGTTACAGGTCTGACATTTTGCATGGGAGTTGCTTTATAGGGGTACAATATGGAACTGTGAAGAAACGGCGGCGCAACCGCCGAAAACCGCCGAGAAAAGGCAACAAAAATTACGGCGGGAAACGGCGGTTTTCGGCGGTTGCGCCGCCGTTTCTTCACAGTTCCATATTGTACCCCTATAAAGCAACTGCCATGCAAAATCTCAGACCTGTAACCCTTTTTTTAGTCGAGTTTCTTTGTTGACTCTTAGTTTTGGTTTCTAAAAGTGTCACTTTCGCCCCCCCCCCCCCCCCCCTTTTAATGTCTTTTTTTTTATTTGTCTGTCTATATGTAATACATGTCCCACCCCCAAGATTATAGCTTAAAACCACCACAGGACCAGTAGATATATTCCCTGAAGACTAGAATCCAATCGGTTCAGACGGTCGGACGGACGGACAGACATCTTTCTACTTTCTAGTATAGATGTATCTATCTGATTTGGCATGTCTATTTTTCTGTCCATCTATCTATCTGAATGTTTAAATCTCTATCTATCTGAATATATAAATCTATCTATCTATCTGAATGTATAAGTCTATCTATCTATCTGAATATATAAATCTATCTATCTATCTGAATATATAAATCTATCTATTTATCTGAATATAATTATAAATCTATCTATCTATCTGAATGTATAAATCTATCTATCTATCTGAATGTATAAGTCTATCTATCTATCTGAATGTATAAATCTATCTATCTATCTGAATCTATAAATCTATCTATCTATCTGAATGTATAAATCTATCTATTTATCTGAAAGTATAAATCTATCTATCTATCTGAATGTATAAATCTATCTATCTATCTGAATGTATAAATCTATCTATCTATCTGAATGTATAAATCTATCTATTTATCTGAAAGTATAAATCTATCTATCTATCTGAATGTATAAATCTATCTATCTATCTGAATGTATAAATCTATCTATCTATCTGAATGTATAAATCTATCTATCTATCTGAATGTATAAGTCTATCTATCTATCTGAATGTATAAATCTATCTATCTATCTGAATCTATAAATCTATCTATTTATCTGAATATAATTATAAATCTATCTATCTATCTGAATGTATAAATCTATCTATCTATCTGAATGTATAAGTCTATCTATCTATCTGAATGTATAAATCTATCTATCTATCTGAATCTATAAATCTATCTATCTATCTGAATGTATAAATCTATCTATTTATCTGAAAGTATAAATCTATCTATCTATCTGAATGTATAAATCTATCTATCTATCTGAATGTATAAATCTATCTATCTATCTGAATGTATAAATCTATCTATTTATCTGAAAGTATAAATCTATCTATCTATCTGAATGTATAAATCTATCTATCTATCTGAATGTATAAATCTATCTATCTATCTGAATGTATAAATCTATCTATCTATCTGAATGTATAAGTCTATCTATCTATCTGAATGTATAAATCTATCTATCTATCTGAATGTATAAATCTATCTATCTATCTGAATGTATAAATCTATCTATCTATCTGAATGTATAAATCTATCTATCTATCTGAATGTATAAATCTATCTATCTATCTGAATGTATAAATCTATCTATTTATCTGAAAGTATAAATCTATCTATCTATCTGAATGTATAAATCTATCTATCTATCTGAATGTATAAATCTATCTATCTATCTGAATGTATAAGTCTATCTATCTATCTGAATGTATAAATCTATCTATCTATCTGAATGTATAAATCTATCTATCTATCTGAATGTATAAATCTATCTATCTATCTGAATGTATAAATCTATCTATCTATCTGAATGTATAAGTCTATCTATCTATCTGAATGTATAAATCTATCTATCTATCTGAATGTATAAATCTATCTATCTATCTGAATGTATAAATCTATCTATCTATCTGAATGTATAAGTCTATCTATCTATCTGAATGTATAAATCTATCTATCTATCTGAATCTATAAATCTATCTATTTATCTGAATATAATTATAAATCTATCTATCTATCTGAATGTATAAATCTATCTATCTATCTGAATGTATAAATCTATCTATCTATCTGAATGTATAAATCTATCTATTTATCTGAAAGTATAAATCTATCTATCTATCTGAATGTATAAATCTATCTATCTATCTGAATGTATAAATCTATCTATCTATCTGAATGTATAAATCTATCTATCTATCTGAATGTATAAATCTATCTATCTATCTGAATGTATAAATCTATCTATCTATCTGAATGTATAAATCTATCTATCTATCTGAATGTATAAATCTATCTATTTATCTGAAAGTATAAATCTATCTATCTATCTGAATGTATAAATCTATCTATCTATCTGAATGTATAAATCTATCTATCTATCTGAATGTATAAATCTATCTATCTATCTGAATGTATAAGTCTATCTATCTATCTGAATGTATAAATCTATCTATCTATCTGAATGTATAAATCTATCTATCTATCTGAATGTATAAATCTATCTATTTATCTGAAAGTATAAATCTATCTATCTATCTGAATGTATAAATCTATCTATCTATCTGAATGTATAAATCTATCTATTTATCTGAAAGTATAAATCTATCTATCTATCTGAATGTATAAATCTATCTATCTATCTGAATGTATAAATCTATCTATCTATCTGAATGTATAAATCTATCTATCTATCTGAATGTATAAGTCTATCTATCTATCTGAATGTATAAATCTATCTATCTATCTGAATGTATAAATCTATCTATCTATCTGAATGTATAAATCTATCTATCTATCTGAATGTATAAATCTATCTATTTATCTGAAAGTATAAATCTATCTATCTATCTGAATGTATAAATCTATCTATCTATCTGAATGTATAAATCTATCTATCTATCTGAATGTATAAATCTATCTATTTATCTGAAAGTATAAATCTATCTATCTATCTGAATGTATAAATCTATCTATCTATCTGAATCTATAAATCTATCTATTTATCTGAATATAATTATAAATCTATCTATCTATCTGAATGTATAAATCTATCTATCTATCTGAATGTATAAATCTATCTATCTATCTGAATGTATAAATCTATCTATTTATCTGAAGTATAAATCTATCTATCTATCTGAATGTATAAATCTATCTATCTATCTGAATGTATAAATCTATCTATCTATCTGAATGTATAAATCTATCTATCTATCTGAATGTATAAATCTATCTATCTATCTGAATGTATAAATCTATCTATCTATCTGAATGTATAAATCTATCTATCTATCTGAATGTATAAATCTATCTATTTATCTGAAAGTATAAATCTATCTATCTATCTGAATGTATAAATCTATCTATCTATCTGAATGTATAAATCTATCTATCTATCTGAATGTATAAATCTATCTATCTATCTGAATGTATAAGTCTATCTATCTATCTGAATGTATAAATCTATCTATCTATCTGAATGTATAAATCTATCTATCTATCTGAATGTATAAATCTATCTATTTATCTGAAAGTATAAATCTATCTATCTATCTGAATGTATAAATCTATCTATCTATCTGAATGTATAAATCTATCTATTTATCTGAAAGTATAAATCTATCTATCTATCTGAATGTATAAATCTATCTATCTATCTGAATGTATAAATCTATCTATCTATCTGAATGTATAAATCTATCTATCTATCTGAATGTATAAGTCTATCTATCTATCTGAATGTATAAATCTATCTATCTATCTGAATGTATAAATCTATCTATCTATCTGAATGTATAAATCTATCTATCTATCTGAATGTATAAATCTATCTATTTATCTGAAAGTATAAATCTATCTATCTATCTGAATGTATAAATCTATCTATCTATCTGAATGTATAAATCTATCTATCTATCTGAATGTATAAATCTATCTATTTATCTGAAAGTATAAATCTATCTATCTATCTGAATGTATAAATCTATCTATCTATCTGAATGTATAAATCTATCTATCTATCTGAATGTATAAATCTATCTATCTATCTGAATGTATAAGTCTATCTATCTATCTGAATGTATAAATCTATCTATCTATCTGAATGTATAAATCTATCTATCTATCTGAATGTATAAATCTATCTATCTATCTGAATGTATAAATCTATCTATCTATCTGAATGTATAAGTCTATCTATCTATCTGAATGTATAAATCTATCTATCTATCTGAATGTATAAATCTATCTATCTATCTGAATATATAAATCTATCTATCTATCTGAATGTATAAATCTATCTATCTATCTGAAAGTATAAATCTATCTATCTATCTGAATGTATAAATCTATCTATCTATCTGAATGTATAAATCTATCTATCTATCTGAATGTATAAGTCTATCTATCTATCTGAATGTATAAATCTATCTATCTATCTGAATGTATAAATCTATCTATCTATCTGAATGTATAAATCTATCTATTTATCTGAAAGTATAAATCTATCTATCTATCTGAATGTATAAATCTATCTATCTATCTGAATGTATAAATCTATCTATCTATCTGAATGTATAAATCTATCTATCTATCTGAATGTATAAGTCTATCTATCTATCTGAATGTATAAATCTATCTATCTATCTGAATGTATAAATCTATCTATCTATCTGAATGTATAAATCTATCTATCTATCTGAATGTATAAATCTATCTATTTATCTGAAAGTATAAATCTATCTATCTATCTGAATGTATAAATCTATCTATCTATCTGAATGTATAAATCTATCTATCTATCTGAATGTATAAATCTATCTATTTATCTGAAAGTATAAATCTATCTATCTATCTGAATGTATAAATCTATCTATCTATCTGAATGTATAAATCTATCTATCTATCTGAATGTATAAATCTATCTATCTATCTGAATGTATAAGTCTATCTATCTATCTGAATGTATAAATCTATCTATCTATCTGAATGTATAAATCTATCTATCTATCTGAATGTATAAATCTATCTATCTATCTGAATGTATAAATCTATCTATCTATCTGAATGTATAAGTCTATCTATCTATCTGAATGTATAAATCTATCTATCTATCTGAATGTATAAATCTATCTATCTATCTGAATATATAAATCTATCTATCTATCTGAATGTATAAATCTATCTATCTATCTGAATGTATAAATCTATCTATCTATCTGAATGTATAAATCTATCTATCTATCTGAATATATAAATCTATCTATCTATCTGAATGTATAAATCTATCTATCTATCTGAATGTATAAATCTATCTATCTATCTGAATGTATAAATCTATCTATCTATCTGAATTTATAAATCTATCTATCTATCTGAATGTATAAATCTATCTATCTATCTGAATTTATAAATCTATCTATCTATCTATCTATTTGTTTAGGTTCACGAACTTAACTTGGACAACTGCAGAACTGTAGGAGAATTTGAAGGTAAATATCCGATTAATATCCGCTGGATTAGAACCGGTTCTCAGGCATACTATCCGCGGATAGCTGTCTATAATACAGAATAACCATACAATAGAGGGATAAGACAATGGCCGATAAATTGATGTACATTCATTACACAAAGAGAGGGGTAGGTTTCTAGCAGAATCCGTAAGGGTTATGTGTTCTAAGTTAAAAACAGAAGTAGAACGATAAAAATTTATGTTAACTTAAGAAATTTTGTTTATATGTAGTTCTTTTCAATAAGAAATACACATATTTAGTGAATATTATCGCTCTACTACTATTTTGAAGCCTTAAAACACACCTTTACGGATTATACCAGAAACCTACCTATCTCTTTACCACTTCTGTAGTGGTTGAAACGTTTGAACACTTAACTTAATAAATGAATCAATCAGAATTTAATTAAAGTCCCCAAAGTTGTTAAGCCAAGGAATAAGAAAACGTTATTATAAAACTTAGGAGACTAGTGTTATAAACAGCCCACTGTCCCCTCCCTCTCTGTGTAAATATCAGTGAAGATTCCCACAGGGCTGTTTATTAGAATAGTCTAAAGTAAAATAATAACTTCTTCTTATTCGTTGGCTTAATAACTTTGGGGACTTTAGTGAATTTGATTGGTTTATTAAGTTGAGTGTCCAAAGTTTCAATTATTATTCTTAATCTACAGATGAGGTAATTTTGTGAATCATCATTGGGGATGTACATAATTTATCGGTCTTTGTCTTATCCCTTTAGATCTCTTAATCATCCATGGATTTTGTCATCCTTTAGAAGCGAAGCTACGCTACAATTCACAGTCCGTCCGTCTTAACGGTATGGGGGAATGATTTTCTCGGCTTCTATTTAAGATTGAGCAACATTCCCACTATTATGGAGCATAATTAACTATAAAACATCCATGGCGGTCAGACGGCGTTTTAGAAGGTTTTTGGCTATTTTTAGGACTTTTTGAAAAAGAAATGCTTCTCAGTACTTTTTTTGTTAATTTATTTTACTTTAGTGCTATTATATATGTGCATTTTGTCTGTTTTTCTCGGCTGATATCGAAAATAGAAAGCTGATATTTTTAGTGAAGATTTCTGTTATATATGTGCATATACTCTATACATTATTTTGTCCGTCTGTTTGTCGGTCATGCTTAAAAGACAAAAACGTTATTGTTGGAGAAATATGATTTTCTCAACTGCCATTGAAGATAGACAGCTGCAATTTTTAGTCAAGATTCCTAATATGTATACGAATCTGCTCGATGCAGTTTTTGTGCGTCTTAAAAACAAAAACCTTATTATCCTTAAATAAAGTAATAGGATGTCTGTCTGTTTGTTTGTTTCTCTGTTTGTACCGATTTATCTTGCTAACAGGGTAGCTTCTTATAGCCCAGGAAGGTTTGTAACTATTTTGGGAAGGGTGCCACCACCCTCCAAGAGAAATCACAAAAAAAACGAAAATTTCGTAGAGACTTGAACGCAACATAAACATGAAATAAATAAAAATATTTACAGTGCCATTAGAGGCCTCTAGGGGCGTAGCCGTTAGTTAAGTTCATACAGTTCTCAGTTTTCATTTAATTTTAATTTCAGGTTTGACCGAAGAGTTTGTTAATTTGACAAGATTAAGCGTAATTTCTGCTGGACTCACATCATTCAAAGGAAACAGATTATACAAAATTAGCGAAGCCTCTAGGGGCACTTGATTTGGGGGGCCTCCCCCCACTCTTTATAATTTAGTTATAAAAAGAAAAAGGATTTCCTGGGGGGGGGGGGGGCTAATGGCAGACAGGCGTACATTGTGATACTTTTTTAAAAAGGATATTTTGTGGGTGGGGTTTACTATTAAGTGAGGCAGGTAGGGGACATTAGACTGTAAATTACACTGGTACCCAAAGTTATATAAACATTTTGGTTTATAAACTATGGATACTTGATCTACAAACTTTGCCACCAATATTTTTTTTTGTAATTTTGCAATTGAGGATATCCTTATACTAAAGTAACAGGATGTCTGTCTGTCTGTTTGTCTGTGTGTTTGTACCGAAGGATCTCGCTAACCGTACAACTGATCAGATTCTCCTTAACAGGTAGCTTCTCATAGATCCCTGGAAGGTTTATAACTATTTTGGGGGAGGGAACCACCTCTCTCCCGAGAGAAAGTTATAATAATCTAATTCGTTTGTTTACATTATTGAATCTAAATTGGTTGATTCCAAACAGTGACCTAATTTCAAAATCTAGGCCACTTTAGGTACCTAGGTACTTCTATTAAATTTTGATTATTTGGTTCCACTCAAGCACTGTACTACAAACTTTCCACCAATAATACCTATTAAAACATTTTGTATACCTAATCTGCGCAGGATTCCCTGGTAAATCTCTGACCAACTTGGAGAAGTTGGATGTTAGTGAGAACAGAATCTCAAACGGCCTTCATCACATACAAGGTACCCAAAGTTGCACTGCCCAGCTACGTTTAGGGGAAACATGATTACCGCAAACTCTATACAAATATTTTGTTGTGGTTTTGTTATCCTAAAGGGGCCGAAGGCTCGGGTTAACGAAACTGGTATTAATTTTAGAATTTTTATTTTAATATTTACCTATGATACATGATTTTTCAGTATGGATTTGAAGCCATACTGGAAAATAGTAAAAAAAAATTTTAACACAAATTGAAGGATGTTCATGGTGAATTATTGCTGGTTCTTTGGATTATTACAAGGTTCCTTGATCTAGCATTAGTTGAAATATTTGCAGGATGCTAGCTAACAGGAACGAAGTATTTAGGAATATATGTGTGCTGCTGGATCCAGGATCCTTGTAATACTAATAATCCCAGGAATTAGGAAGCATTCGTTACCAGCAATATTTCACCATGAACTGCACTTGGCCCATAAATAACCATAAAAAAAACTTTAAATTGTCCCAGTTTAACACCTGAGTGGAAACAAATTGAAGGATGTTCATGGTGAATTATTGCTGGTAACGAATGCTTCCTGGTTCTTGGGATTAATACAAGATTCCTGGATCCAGCAGCACGAATTTTCCCCTTAATCCCAGGTCACTGGATTATTTCTTGCTATGCTAGATCCAGGAACCTTGTAATAATCCTAAGAACTAGGAAGCATTCGTTACCAGCAATATTTCTTCATGAACTGCACTTGGCCCAAAAATAATAACAATAATAACTTTAGATTGTCCCAGATTAACGCACCTGTGCCTGAGTGGAAACAAATTGAAGGATTTGTCAGTGCTGGAACCCCTTGCTAAACTGGAGAAGTTGTCACATCTTGAGGTAACTGGTTAGGATACAGATAGCCCGGCTACAGATAGCCAGTAATAAACTTTTTCAACAAATTTTTGAAATCTCAAGGTTAATTAACGGAGTTGAAACTCACACTTTACAAAGGATTTTAAAGGGGGGGGGGGGGTTATATAAACAAATTGAAGCATTTGTCAATGCTGGAACCGCTCGCTAAACTGGAAAAGATGTCAGATCTTGAGGTAACATGTAACCTCTCTATCTATCTAACTATCTATTCATCTATCTATATTGTTTATTTAACTATTTATCTATCTATCTATCTTACAGCACTTTTTGTTGGTTGTCTTGTACCAGCGTATGAATAGAGATGCCCTAAATCTATGGTTAGGCCGGATATCTGGCCAACGCCTTATATCCGGCAAATTGCCGGATATCTGGCATTATAAATCAGCCGGATATCCGTTATCCGGCCCGATATTGAAAAGGGCCGGAAATCCTGCCTCACTGGATATATGGTTTAACCCTACCTAAATCCTTAGGTACCTATTTTTAAAAGTATTTAAAATCTGGTGATACACCCCAGAATGTTGAGAGCTTTTAATGGAACATGTAAATACCTTTCTATAGACACCTTAGCTAGGTACCTAACTGAATCCTAGACGATGTGGTGCAAAAGACAGACCTGTCAAACATCGATATCCCAAAACAACATAACCGCCTTCCCAATTTTTGACGGGTTTGGCTAGTGCTATGCCAAACTGTCTAGGATTGAGTTAGAAACTTGGTTACGGTGTCTATAGAAATCCCTTTCGTGGCAACGGCCCTTAAGGGCCGATTCGTTGTATTTTTAAAATGGCTTTTGATAGGTTAGGTTAGGTTATATTGGGTTAGGTGATTGCCCCACAGGGTTAGGCAATTGGGCCCGTAGGGTTAGAGCCCCCCATAGGAGAAAAGCTGCTGTGAAAAAAAAGAAGAATCGCCCCTTAAGGAGCGTTGCCACGGAAGGGACTACACCCGAAAGTCATTCTCATATTCCATTAAAACTCGATCACCAAGATTCTAAATAATTAAGACAGTTCAAATTGTGAGCACTTGGTTTTTAGTAGGGCAGCCACTCTATAATTCGAAATGTCTGTCTGTCTGTTAGACACCAAATGCGGGAAATATGATTTTCTCGGCTCCTATTCAAGATAGACAGCTGAAATTTGTAATGATTTAACATGTTTACATTCTACATATTTCAAACAAGTTTAATCAAAATTACCTTAATAATTGGGTTGCTAGATCGTATCCTAGATTTTTAGGTTTTCATGATTTTTTTTATATCCATGTATATTTTTGAGATTTGCTACTCATGGATGTTGTCATCCTTTTTTTTCTTTACACCCTTAACTTATTTAAATTTTAGTTACTGAACACCCCCATCAGTGAGCTGGAGAAGTACAGAAGTCAAGTTTTTGAATTGTTGCCCCAGCTCAAAGTTGTTGATGGACAGGTAGAGAGTTGGTTTGTCTGACATTGCCTCTTAAGGGGCTTTGACATTCGGGTTTATTTTGTGGCATCGCCTCTTAAGGGGCGTTTGGTCGAATTTTCACAGTAGCTTTTCTCCTATTTCTAGCTCCTTCAGAGGCTCTAACCCTGCGGGGCAACCATGAACAATAACATTTACCTAACCTATCAAAAGCTACTGAGAAAATACGATGATGTCATGAAAATAACTGACATTGCCTCTTATGATAAGATGCGGTATCTCCCCCCGGGGATGTAAAATAAAGGGGCAATGGGGGGTGGTGTCACCAAACCTAGCCAATGTTTTAGTCTTTTATCCTTATGTTTGACTGTCTGAACATTAATGAGTGATAATTCTTTTGTTTCATAATTTGCCAGCCTTCAACCCACATGTTTATTTAGTATTTTGTTTCCAAAATATCACAAATTTTGTCATCCTTATTTTTTAGAAATTCTTATTGTATGCAAATCTAGTTCTACCTTCATGTGTCTGTCAGTCATAATTCAAAGACCTAAACCTACTTTTTTTTATTATGGATGAAATATTTTATTTTAGTTATTGCATACCTACTATACTCTCACTTTTTTGGCTTTTTTAATGACAACTGAATATCTGCTCTATAACTTTGTATGCTTGTCCAATCCATGATTTTTTTGTGCTTTGCTCATTATGGATGTTGTCATCCTTGTTGGTAGTTAAAGTTCTCAAAGGGGGTAGTTGCACAAAGTGCATTTAAACTTGAATTTAATGAACAGCATATTTTTTTATAGTTCAATAGTTTAAACTACATCTATAGGACATATATTTGTAAGAATTTCAATTATCTACTAGGTAGTTTTAAAATTATCAAGACAAGACTTGAAAATCATTTTTTATGGACATTTGCAACATAAAAGTCCTTCCTGTTTTCACAAAAAAAACGGCATGATGACTATTAATTGCAATTTATTGTAATACAAAATTATGTATGTTAGATGGTGTTCTTGTAACTTTTGCTTGCAATTAAATGGATAGTTGCATGAAGTGCATGTCAGAAAAATGATTTTAA
Source organism: Acartia tonsa (assembly GCF_053477335.1). Lineage (NCBI taxonomy): Eukaryota > Metazoa > Arthropoda > Copepoda > Calanoida > Acartiidae > Acartia > Acartia tonsa. Next base: position 2,639,971 of record NC_137274.1, on the reverse strand, counting down.
GCATAAGTTACCAGTATACCATCAAACATACCTATATGATTTTGTATTACAATAAATAACAAACAATTAGACATCACTAAATTAGTCGTTAAGGCAGAATTTGTTGAAAATCGCCAAGTATTTTTTTTTTATACAAAATTTCCCAACCTAATGAAGAAATTAAGATATAGATTATTAATTTATGTCAATGGCAAGTGGGTTATATTAAGCAATACTTTTGTCCTATTAAAAAAAACACTCTGTGTATCCTCAATATATGATTTTTAAGTCTTGATATTCTTAAAACTACCTATAGAAAATATAAATTCTTTGAAATATATGTCCTATAGATTTAGTTTAAACTTTTGAACGAAAAAAAATATGCAGTTCACTAAATTCAAGTTTAAATGCACTTCGTGCAACTACCCCGTTGTTAAATGCACTTCATGCAACTATCTCTTTTAGGACAAGGAAGGGAATGAGGCGCCCAGCTCTGATGAAGAAGGAGAGGGAGAGGAGGGGGGCGGGGGTGAGGGAGACAGCCAAGCAGTGAACGGGAATTCAAGCAAGGTCAGAATTTAACTTTTGTTTGAAAATTCTGTTTTTTCCATGATTTAACTGGTTAAAACTAGACTTTTCAATTGTCCACAGACTTTTCTAGAAAAACCCTTAGGTATATTTGGTTGAATGGATGATTTAGCATCAACATTGCCAGTTATTTCTTCTTAGAACGTGTAGGCCATGCACAATGGTTCCCCAAGCATTAGATAAAATACCAGAGGAAGAAGGGGTTAAATAACTGTATTTCCCAATCACAATGTTCTTGTGCAAACTCTCAATTGGGGTCATTGAAAATCAACCAATCGTGTCAGGGATATTAACACAGCCAAGTAGCAGAAAACAATTTACTAGCAGACGGAAAATGTCATTAAAAAAAGGAGGGAGGTAGTTATCTAATTAAAATGCTTTGGCCTAGTGTAGTTCATGGTGAAATATTGCTGGTTACAAACGCTTGCTGGTTTCTAGGATAGTTACAAGGTTCCTGGATCCAGCAACACAAATTTCCCCCTTAATCCTAGGTCACTGGATTATTGTTTGCAATGCTAGATCCAGGAACCTTTTAATAATCCTAGCAACCAGGAATCAATCGATACCAGCAATATTTCACCTTATTCCTCTTAATCCTAGGTCATTGGATTATTTCTTGCAATGCTAGATCCAGGAACCTTGGAATAATCCATGGAACCAGGAGGAAGTGTTTGTCACCAGCAATATTTCAGCATTATTATTAAGGAGGTTGTTGATTGTGAGGAGGATCTTGAGGAGGAAGAGATTTCAGAGGGAGAGGAAGAGGAGGAAAGTGGAGAAGGTGAGCAGGGAGTGAGGGGACATTTGCCTGTTCATTACACTAATCCCCAAAGTTTTAAAATAACTTTTTCTTATTCGTTGGATTATCAACTTTGGGGTATTTTCTTAAATTTTGATTGATAAGTTCAATAAGTTGAGTTTCTAAACATTTCAACCATTAATTTTGATTTAAAGAATGGGTAATTATGAACATCATTTTACAGCTATTGGCTTTGCCTTGTAGATCCCTGGAATCAACCCTCGGATGATAAGGGATAAGACAATGGGTGATAAATTGATGTACAACTTCATCCCCAATTATGAACAAAAGGTTTTTACTCATGAAAAATATGAAAATTTTAGGTTTGTACTTCAAAAAAAATCCCTACCCCCGTAATAGCATATTATAGATAATGGCATTCTACTACTGGGATCTTAAGGGATGAGAATGAGACAATGGACGAAAAATGAAGTTTTGCATGTCTAAAGTTGTCTTAACACGGATATCTTTTTTCTGTTTTAAAAAGGCAATTGTTTTCATTAAAAATGAAGGTTATCTTGTTTACTTTTGGGCATTTTTCCAGATATCTTTAGAGATAAGGTAATGTATGATGATAGACAAAATTAAGACTTTTGGGCTCTAAACTTCACATTGAATTTGTTCTGTATCTTTAGAGGATGATGGACCTGGTTTGTCAGCCCTGTATGGAGATGGTAACCTGGAGGATAGTGAAGGAGATGAGGATTTCAATGAGGATGGAGTTGAACCAGGTTAGCAAGTAGATATATAGGTAGTGCCCCAAGGTAGCATTTTGGTGGCTGTAATGCAATTAGGGACAACATAGATAGTTAGATATTGTAAGTGGAGTGCACCAAGGTTGCATTTTAGTAGCTATAGTGCATATAAGGACATCTTTATAGATAGATAGATAGTGGAGTGCCCCAAGGTAGTATTTTAGTAGCTGTAATGCAAATAAAGACTAAATTATAGTTAGAAAGTTAGTGGAGTGCCCTAAGGTAGCATTTTGGTAGCCATAATGGAATTAGGGACAATATTATAGATAGATAGATAGTGGAGCGCTCCAAGGTAGCATTTTGATTTTTAACTTATTAAAATAAAAAAATTTTGTGAAATAATAATCCAATTGATCTGTTTTTTTAAATACTGCTTCCTAGGACAACAAAGTACATTTTTATTAGGTAGAGAAACATCTTTATAATTAAGTCCTAAAAATGTCAGTATGTCCTTAGACATTATCCTGTATTCAAGAAGTTTTTCAACAAATTTACTTACATTTTTGTTTCAACTTTTATACATTTTATTCTAATTATTCAGTTTTGACACTCTACAAGTGTTAATGTTCATTTGTGCAAGTGTTAATGATCGTTTGTCCTACCATTTCAGAGCTTTGCTTTTATGGATGTGGTCATCCTTGTTTTCTTTCTTCTATCCTTTAAAGAAATTTGTTTATGTAGATGATGATCATGAATTAGATGATTCTGAAGATGAAGTAAACCAGTCTGAACTAAGGTAAACAATTGAATTCAGTTTTTATCTTAGTAGTGATGTTTATTGTTCTCTGTTATGATGTTCTCTGTTAGGTTCTCTGTTATATGCTCTCTGTTATACAATGACCGATATATTGATGTACATCCCCAATGATGATACAAAAATTTACTCCTTCTGTAGATTAAAATTAGTAATTGGAATGTTATAACACTCAACCTAATGATCAACAAACCAAAATTCACTAGTGTAATAAGCAGCCCATTGTCCCCTCTCTCTGTTAGATTCTCTCATATGATGCTCTCTGTTAGGTTCTCTCTTATGATGCTCTCTGTTAGGTTCTCTCTTATGATGCTCTCTGTTAGGTTCTCTCTTATGATGCTTTCTGTTAGGTTCTCTCTTATGATGCTCTCTGTTAGGTTCTTTCTTATGGTGCTCTCTGTTAGGTTCTCTCTTATGATGCTCTCTGTTAAGTTCTCTCTTATGATGTTCTCTGTTATGTTCTCTCTTGTGATGCTCTCTGTTAGGTTCTCTCCGATATAGGGTTGGGCCAGATATCTGTTTTGGCCATTTTCAATATCTGGCTGGATACCAGATATTGAAACTATCTGGATACTGGATATCTGGCTGATTTCTAATGCTGGATATCTGGTTATCCAGTAATTTGTCGGATATAGAACGTTGGCCAGATAAAGGATATTGGCATTAGAAATCACCCAGATATCCGGTATCCCGCCCAACCCTATTCCTAAATGTATTTAGGGGAAAGAAACGGAAACACGAAGAAGAGGAGACTGGGTAGACAAAGAGAAGAAAACACATATTGTATTTCATCCCTATACATACATACATTAGGGTGGGTCTATTTGGAACCTTTTTATCCAAGGCCAAAGCGGGAACTTGTACATGATTTTTAAAAGTATAATACACCTTTGGATGAAAAATGTTAAAAATTGACCCGCCCATCATTAGAGTGGGTTTATTTTGGACCTTTTTATCAGAGACTAAAGCGGGAACTTGCACATAAATAAAAGTATGATACACCACTGGATGTAAAATGTTAAAAATCGACCCGCCCATCATTAGGGTGGGTTCATTTGGGACCTTTTCATCCGAGAACAAAGTGGAAACTTGCACATGATTTTTAATACACCTCTGGATGAAAAATGTTAAAATTGACCCACCCTAATAAACATACAATACAACATAGTAAAGTACAATTATTATTAAACTAGGAAGTGATATTGCTTCCAAAGAAAAAACTATTTTGCCCATAACATTCAATTGCTAATATGCTGTAATAGTTATATCAATTTTTGGACTGATAATAAAAGCAAAGTTGTATCATTTGGATATATTATCACTTTTCTAATTTTGATATTTTAAGATACAAAGGGAGGAGTTTGTTTTAATTGTTATTGACTAAAATTACCTTGTAAGGGGGGGGGGGGTAATATGGATTATTATTAGGGAAGGGCTGGATTTCCGGCAATTTTCAATATCCGGCCGGATACCGGTTATTCAAATGATTTTACATGCCTGATATCAGGTTATCCGGATGGATATTCGGTAATTTGCCGGATATCGAACGTCGGCCGGATATCCGGAATTAGAAATCAGCCAGATATCCGGCCAAAAAGGTATCTGGCCCAACCTTAATTATTATGAATTAAAATATCCTCTCCCCCCCCCCCTGAAACACCCCTTAAACCTTCCTTCATATATAGTTAGGGATCCGACACAAAAAAATCATTTTTAATGAATTTTGCAAAATCTGTATATTTTTAGTAGTCTAGCTATTTTATAATAAGGATTTTTACGTTTGTCCGGCCAAATTTCATTAATCAAGTGTGCAAAAAAAATGTGGACATTTTTAACACTTTTCTATTTTCTATTACATACACAAGCCGCGCAAAAAATGTATGCACATCCTATTCTCTAATATTAGTGATATACTTGCAAGACAAGTTTTAGGTCAGTTGGGACATTTTGCCACGAAGCTCCATAACTATACGTAGCACAGAAACCATTCTTATAATTCCAAAAAATAGAGTTCATAGCGGTTCTAACGGTATATGCATAGAATTTTTCTACTATTAACACAAGCCGCGCAATTAGAATTTTAAATTTTGTTTTGTTATTGCTGCGCTATATAATTTTTATTTTTTTTTAGCTACTAGGGTTGGGCCGGATACTTTTTTAGCTGATTCTGGATATCCGGCTGATTTATAATGCCGGATATCCGGTTTCTGGCCGGATATAGTAATTGGCCCGATATCCGGCAAATTACCAAATATCCGGCATTAGAAAGATTCCGGTATCCGGCCGGATATTAAAAATGGCCGGATATCCGGTCCAACCCTATTAGCTACCTACTTTTTATTATATACTAAAATCTCAAAGGGAACTAAACACGAATGAGAGCAAGTGATGTTACAGACAATTTTCCGTGGATATTAAAATAAAAATCATAAAATTAGTACAATTTGTGTTAACCTGGGCCTTCGGCTCCTCCTTCGGCATGTTCTCGTTCGTGAATAGACCCCCCCCCCCCCTTGACAAAAATATGTTTTTTTTTGTATATTTTTAATAATTCTTTGTAATCCTTATACTAAAGTAACAGGATGTTTGTATGTGTGTCTGTGTGTGTATCTGTGTGTCTGTACCAAAGGATCTCGCTAACCGCTGAACCGATTGGGTTCTCCTTAACAGGGTAGATTTCCGGGAAGGTTTTTAACTATTTTGGGGGAGGGTACCACCACCCTCCAAAGAGAAATCACAATAAAATCAAAAATATTAAATATTTCCGCCGCATAGTGTCGCTAGCATAGTCGCCCTACGTAGTCGCGCTGCTTAGATGCATGAATTTAACAATTAATGATAACATAGACAAGTTATTTCTCAAATTAGATATTTAAAATAAAAAAAAATAAACATTTAAAGGCCACTAGAGGCCTCTAGGGGCGTAGCCGCTAGTACAGGAATATAAAACATAACAAAATAGAAATTATCTTTCATTGATATATCTCTGTAACCTGCAGTAAAATTAATTATAGCATTTGTTTTTAAAATAAGATATTTGTTAAAGGAAATTTTTTTGGGGGGGATGTTAAGATGTTTCTGATGTTTAGAACAAAATGTATTTAAACTTTATCTTATTCAAAAAATAAAAGTATCATCAAGAATGAAGTATTGTTAAAGGAATCACCCCCCCCCCCCCAAGCATTAGGTATAAATGATGTATTTTTTGTATCAAACAAAGTATTTTTTAAAACTTGTAGTATGCTGTATAACTATGTAAGCCTTTCAGAGACGTGCAGAAGGTTTAATAATGGTCTATCCCCCCCCCCCCCCGCTGATATACTCCACTCTATGGGGGTTAAAAAAATCCACCCCCCAAATCACTCAAATACAACCCCTTCGATTTGGATTTAAGGGGGGTGTCTAAAGCAAAAAGGGGGTGTAAAAATATTGGCAAAATCCTCTGCACGCCACTGATCCCTTCTGTTTTAAATGATTTGGTTTCTTTAAAGAAATTAGATAGGTACCTACTGAAAGGTATTTTCTATTTAGGTACCTATTGAAAGGTATTTAGGTACCTACTGGAAGGTATTTACTTTTTAGGTACCTACTGAAAGGTATTTTCTATTTAGATACCTACTGAAAGTTATTTAGGTACCTACTGAACTGTTATAAAATATAATAAGGCAGATATAGTATTATTATTATATTTATAGAAAACTAAAATACATTGTCAAAATATCTTTTTTTCGCCAGTTGACAACATAAATAACATCATAGAATTGTTATTAACACAAGATTTTTTTTTGTGTAGATTTTTTATGTGATTTTAGAGGATTTTTCACAAAAACAAGTTTGCCACACCAGCAAGTAGCGACCCAATTTTTTTAAAGAATCCCCCTTTGTATAGTGTATAGGAAATGATATTATGAATTTATTACTTGGATCTTACTCCAGATTTTCATGGTCTTTAATGAAGTAAAACTTGTAGCGGGCTAAAATACCCCCCTTACTCAAACGCTACTATAGGCGGGGGTGAATAATTGTCTACACTAGCGAATGAGAATATTTTGCTATGGAATATTTGTTTATCGTATCGTATTATAGATAGCTTTCCGCGGGTATTAAAATGAAAAATATAGGAATTATACCTTAAGCCACTAAGGGCTAACAAAACTGGCATTAATTTTATGATTTTTATCTAAATATTTTTGTGGAAAACTGTCTGTAATACGATGCTATACATGATATGTATATGGCTGAGAACCGGTTCTAATCCAGCGGATATTAATCGGTTTGGAAGCCATACTGGAAATAAAATTATATCATAAAATGTGAATTTTTTCAACAATTGAACCAAACTAAACATGTTAAAATTATACTTTTAGAATTTTTAAAAAAATGTTTAAAAATTGAAAAAATTTGGCAGATTAGTACGAGTGCTCGAAGTAAATTTAGGTAGGTAGGTTTTAAATATTAGGTTTACGCCGGATACTTTTTTTGGGCGGATACCAGAAACCGGATATCCGGCCGATTTCTAATGCCGGATATCCAGTATCCGGCCAGATATTGAAAATGCCCCGTTATCCGGCAAAGCTCCGGATATCCGGCAGGTTAACCGGATATCCGGCATTATAAATCAGCCAAATATCCGGCCGGATATTGAATATGGCTGGATATCTGGCCCAACCCTAATCTATTTATACTTAACATCCGCTTGACGGTCGGGGAGGTGATAAGTTCGAATCTCGTCTCAATACTGCATCATAATTAAAGACGTTAAAAATGGTTCCTACTTGCTGCCAAGTCAGATGCGCGAAATTTATAGACAGAGTAAAGGGGGGGAATGCCTTGGCCCCAAAATAGGCGCAACTCATTACCATGCAATTGCACAGTTGGAACTTCTTGACAAAGGTCGTGCATTCGTTGGTTTTCTGTTGGGTGTTACTTACCCTAATATCCCGGGTGTTTGGACAAAAAGAAGAGATTTGGCTACAGTACACACAGGCATCTTGTTACTTTTTGTTAGTACTAGCGGCTTCGCCTCTAGAGGTAACTAATAACGTTTTCTTATATGTTTACGTAACAACACTGATTGGTTGTTCAATTAAGTCAAGTGTCCAAACGTTTCAACCATTTGTTGTAATCTACAGAAGGGGTAATTTTATGTATCAAAATTATTGGGGATGTACATCAATTAATCGACCATTGTCTTATCCTTTCAGATCTCAGCAGCTGACTGTCCAGATAAGAAGCTACACTATATCGGTTCAGTGGTTCCAGAATGTCCAGCTATTTTGATGAGCATAACTGCGATCCTTTGCCAGATACAGGAGAAGCATCCAGTAGGCCAGGTGAGGCTTTTTTAAACCCAATTAATATCCGCTGGACTAGAACCGGTTCTCAGTCATACTATCCGCATACTATCCGCGGATAGCTGTTTGTAATACGGAACTATAAATAACTATAAAATACCAACTTCAGTAGATTATAATAAGTGGTTGCAACGTTTGGTCACTTTGCTTAATTAGCCTAATTTCCTATGCCGGATAGGAGGTTATCCGGCCGGATATCCGGTAATTTGCCGGATATCCGAAGTATGTCTGATATCCGATCGGATACCGAATATCCGACATTAGAAATCAGCCGGATATCTGGCCCAACCATAATAAATTTAAATGTAGAATATTTACATTTTTAAGACTTAGGATTATAGAGATGCTTTGCTTATAACATTATACCTTGTTGTAATAGGTATCACTATAATGGAGAACCATTTAGGTCCAGCGGTTGCCGAGATCTTAACCAACAGACAAACAGACATCCTGTTATTTTTATATAATTTTAGTTGATTTGCTGGAGTTTGCTAGATTTTTAATCCTCACTGGCAACTGGCAGCACAATGAATTTGCCAGGTAAATAATATTCAAAACCGATTAAAATATCCGCTGGATAAGAACCGGTTCTCAGACATGCTATCCGCATAATATCCGCGGAAAGCTGTGTATTATATGGAACAATAAATTACTAAAAAATACATGTATCTAATAATGGCCGATAAATTGATGTACTGTACATCCCCAATGATGATACACAAAATACCCCTTCTGTAGATTACAATTAGTGGTTAAAACGTAGAACACTTCAAGAACCAACCAATCAAAATTCAATAAAAAGTCTCCAAGGTTGTTGAGCGTACGTTATTATAAAACTTTGGGGACTAGTGTAATGAACAGCCCAATGTCCGCTTCCTCCCTGATTGTCCGTCTGTCTGTCAGTCTGTACAGAAGGATCTCGTTACCGCTGAACCGATATGGTTCTCCATTACAAAGTGTTGATTTATTTCAATGCAAGCTTTTATCAAGTTCGAAAGTTAATTACATAGCCAAAACAGACTGAGGGGAGGATTTTTAAAATTAAGAGGTCGACAAAATTATTTAAAAATTTTGATTACCTATGTGGTAGTGAGAGAGGGGACAATGGGCTGTTTATTACACTAGTCCCCAAAGTTTTATATTAACGTTTTCTTATTTTTTGTCCTACCAACTTTGGGGACTTCAGTGAACTTTGGGTGATTAATTAAGTTGAATATTCAAACGTTTCAACCATTAATTTTAATCTACATAAGGGGGATTTTTGAGTATGACCAATGTTGAATTTACCATATTTCGCAACAAATTTATTTACAATTTAGTTTTAACTTTTATACATTATATTCTGATTATTCAGTTCTGACACTCTACGAGTGTTAATATTTGTATATCCTACCGTTTTATGGATGTTAAATAATACGTCATATAATAAAATTTACTGTATTTACGCAATTTCACAACAAATTTATTTACAATTTTTTTTTGTTTTTCAGTATGTTTGCGGACAGACCTCCTCCCCCTACGTCAAAGTGAGTAATAGTTTTTTTTTTTTCTCAGGGATCTAAAGGGATAAAACAATAGCCGATAAATTGATGTACATCCCCAATGTTAATACACAAATACACACAGCTTACTGCGGTTATGAAAATGAAAAATTATGAGATTTAAATCAGGTTTGTTAGCCCAGAAATGCAAAAGGACCGGGTTAACAAAACAGGTTTAAATTTTATGTTTTTTATTTTAATATTTGTGGAAAATTGTCTGTAATACTTGCTTTTTCAGTATGGCTGATAACCGTTTCCAATGGCGTGCGAAGCACTTTGTCTAGGGGGGGGCATTTTGAACATTTTGCTAAATTTTGCCCCCCTCCCTAAATCAAAGTATCAAAGGATATTGGGGGTGCCACAAATTTTTAGTTTTTAACCCTCCCCCAAATAAAAAGCTTGGACGTCCTTGCTTTTTCCCCTTCTCCCAAATACTTGAATACAGTGGTTCATTAAAACAGACGAACAGTTGTGAGAAAATTACTTGGATAAAAGTTTGAAATGTATTTGTAAATTGGCGCGCAAATTTTTTTGTTAAAATATTTTATGTTTACAAATGATTTAATAGAAATAACAAGAAAATATAATATGTGATAACAAGGATGACAACATCCATAAAAGCGAAGCTCTAAAACGGTAGGACAAATGAACATTAACATTTGTAGAGTGTCAGAACTGAATAATCAGAATGTTAATGTATAAATGTTGTTACAAAATTGTAAGTAAATTTGTTGAAAAACTGCTTAAATACAGGATATACTTACATTTTTAGGACTTGATTATAGAGATGTTTCGATTATAACATAGTACTTTGTTGTCCTAAGAATCAGTATTCCAAAAATCAGATCAATCGGACAATTATATCTCATAAATATTTGTTGTTAAAAAAGTAAAAAAATAACATGTTTAAAATTAAAATGGACATTCTGGTAACGATTATAGAATTGCTATGCTTTCTAAGTTGGTCCTAACAATACAGGAATGATCAAGCAAAGTTTTAAATCGATAGGACAATTCTAACATGCCTAAATATACGAAAAAAGCTATCCATTACGTACGGACGGAAGAACAGAACGACCCTAATTATAGAAAAGCTGCGCTTTTAAAAAGCAATTTAAAATAGCGTGAAGCGCAAATTTTTCTTTTTCAAATACTTATATTATATAAATAATTTATTTCTTCAGTAAAAATTTTATATTATAAAAAAAGGATGACAACATCCATAAGTACCAAAGCTCAAAAGTTAAGAATGGACATCAAAAAATAACAATAGAGCAGTGTCATAACAAACTTAATAAAATAAAACACCTAAACTTTTAAAAACATATATTATTATATGAAAATCTAGGAATTAATCTAACTCCCCATCCAATTAGCAAATCTCAATGGAATTAGGTGGAAATGAATTAGAATGAAAATTTATACAATCCCTGAAATTTACAGCTGTTTATCTTAAATATGAGTAAAGAAAATCACAAAAATTAGAAAATTTAGGAATTGTTCAAGCACCCCAACCAAAATGCAAATCTCAATGAAATTTGATGGAAATATGTAGAATGTTAACTTATTCGAACTCTGAAGAAAATTTCAGCTGTCTTTCTTGAATAGGAGCCGAGAAAATAACGTTTCCCCCATAGTGTTACAGACTGACTGACAGATAGCTAGACAAAATGAATTATAGAGTACCTTCGCCAATGAAACAAAAAATGCTTCCCATGACCTGTTTTGTTATGTACAGGCATAAACAGATTACAACTTTTCCTCGGGGAGGGAGAGGACATTGGGCTGTTATTACAGTAGTCCCCAAAGTTTTATAATAACGATTTTTTTTGTGGCTTATCATGTTTGGGGACTTTATAGGATTTTGTTTAATTGATTCTTTATTTGAGTGTTCAAACGTTTCAACCTATAACTTTAATCTAAAAAAAGGAAAATTTTGTGTGTCATCATTGGGGATGTACACTAATTTATCGACCATTGTCTTATCCCTTTAGATCGCTGGCTTTTCCTGCATAAGTTAAAAAATGTATTTGTAATAATTCTAAAATTTAGTAGGTTTTGGTTGATTGATTCATGAGGTTGAGTGTTCAAACGTTTCAACCACTAATTTTAATCTGCAAAAGGGGAAATTTTGTGTATCATCATTGGGAATGAACACCAATTTATCGGCCATTGGCTTATCCCTTTAGATCACTGACTTTTTCTACATAAGTTAGAAAATGTATTGGTAATAATTCTAAAATCTAGTTGGATTAATTAAGTAGTAAACATTTTTGGCGCGAAGCGCCAGAAAATTTTTGAAATTGAAAGAACATTTCTATCATGCCTATAATACAAAGTAGAACGCTGTCTGTCTGTTTGTTTGTTTGTCTGTTTGTACCGAAGGATCTCGCTAACCGCTGAACCGATCGGGTTCTCCTTTAAAGAGTAGCTTCTCATAGGTCCCGGGAGGGTTTATAACTATTTTCTTGGGGGTGGGACACAAACACCCCCCAAAAAAAAACAAAATTTTTTTAATAACTAAAATTAAAATAACGGAGTCGACTAACCACCCCCCCCCAAAAAAAAAAAAATCCCCCCCCAAAAAAAAAAAATTTCTTTTAAATCTAAAATACGAAAAAATAGGTTGATCAAACCTCTTGGGGCAATAAAATTATCTCTTACGGACGTAAGGACAACTTCTAAATTGTACCTAATGTTTATATGTTTTTACAAGCGACTACGCCCTTAGAGGCTTTCAGGGTCTTTATGGACACTTGAGGTAGGGGGGGGGGGGTTACTGTTACTTTATTATAAGGATAATATTTGTATACTGATTCCTATGACAACAAGGTACAATGCATCACAATAATAAAATCCTAAAAACTAAGTATTTCTAAATTGTTTATCTTATACAGCATGACCCTCGAAAAAGTATTTTTAAGCATCTGCAGCCTATATTTCTCAATAAAATATTAAAAGATTCATATGTACTTGTTCTCTATAATTTTCTACATCAAAGGATATCAAAATATTTTTTTACATCAATTAACAGCCGAGATTTTTAAAGCCAAAGTTTGGAAAAAGTGCTTGAGAAACTGGATATTACTAAATATTTCTTAGTTTTTTATTAGTATATTACTTTTTATCAACCAGTTAAAAAACAAATAAGAAAGAAGAGCAAGTTTACAATTGATACATTTTTATTGCATTAAAAAACGTTACTTTTACATATAAAAAACTACTTTTCAAATTTTACTGAATACATTTTTCTTATAACCATTTTCCCTCAAATCTTATAATATCTCCCACTTATTAATATGACCTTAAATAAACCCCTCCCCAATTTATGCTCATTACCGGAAGGATTAGCGCCACCTTTACCAATAAATTCATGCCCACTCATCAAATTAATCTAAGACACATAAAAATCATTTAAAGTGTTAAATGTTTAATAAAAGTTTAAAGCTGTAACTTTTTTGTTTTTTAACTTATTTTGATAAAATAAAAAGTGTTTGATTTCTGTTTATGTAAACTTTCAATTTGCTACTATTTTTTATAGGATTTCTTTCTGTAAGGGTGTTTTTGCAATTTACACTAATCTAAAAATGCCTTTTAGAGCAAGTGAAAAAAGTGCTTTCAGCATGAAATAAATTTCTTGGAAACATCTTTATATAAGTTTTATAAAAAGTATTGAAATTATGAGGAAAACACGTCATTTCACTTTAAAAAAAAAACATTTATCTTGAAAAGTTACTTTTTCCTCGGCCACTTTTTCAAAACTTTGGCTTTAAAATCTCAGCTGTTAATTGATGTAAAAAAAAATATTTTTATATCTACTTATGTGGAAATCTACAGAGAACAAGGACATATACATTTTTTGATAATTCATTGAGAAATATGGGCTGCAGATGCTTAAAAATACTTTTTCGAGGGTCATGCTGTAGTATAGTGGAGTGTCCCAAGGTAGCGTACTAGGTACCTACTGTGATATTTCCTTGTTAAAAATAAAGCTTTTCTAAAATTAGGGTAGGTCCGTCCATTAAGGATAACTCTTTTCGTTAATTTAGTCATGATAGAATTGCTCTTTCGATTTCAATCTTTGAATGATGATTCATATAAAACTTCAGCGCTTAGCGGGATCCTTCGGTACAGACAGACACAAAGACATCCTGTTACTTTTATATAAGGATTATAGTAAGGTGGAGTGCCCCAAGGTAGCATACTAGGTCCTCTGACGTTTCCTTGTTTTTAGGTCATTTATTGAATTATTGGATTTCATTATTAAACAAGAAATGTTAGAATTATCTTATTGATTTCAAACTTTACATGATGATTTACTATGACCATTAGGTACAATTTAGAAAGCATACAACTCTCTGATCGTTTCCAGAAAGTGAGTACGTCCATTTTAAACATGTTAATTTTTAACCTTTTTGATAAAACAAAATTTATGTCATAAAATTTTCCTATTGTTATGGTAATTGTAATATTGATTCCTAGGACAACAAGGTACAGAGTTACAATTTTTCCATGTTTTTAGGTCCTTATTGAATCGTTGTAACGAGAAGACAATGGCCGATAAATTGATGTAAATCCCCAATGTTAATTACCCCTTCTTTAGATTACAATTAGTGATTGAAACGTTTGGACACACAACTAAACAAATCAACCAATCAAAATTAATTGAAGTCCACAAGGTTGTCAACAAAAAAGAAAACATTACTATAAAACTTTAAACAGCCTAATGTCTCCTCCCTCCCTGATAGAGGAGTGCCCCAATGTAGCATACTAGGTCCTCTGACGTTTCCTTGTTTTTAGGTCATTTATTGAATTATTGGATTTCATTAATAAACAAGAAATTTTAAAATTACCCTATTGATTTCAAACTTTGCATGATGATTCTTATAGTAGTTAGGTATGAGTTAGAAAGCGAAGCAACTCTATAATCGTTACCAGAAAGTCAGTACGTCCATTTTAAAAGAAAAATTATTTCATATATTTCTCCTATTCATCTGATTTTTTGAATATTGATTCCTATTACAATCTTTCCTTGTTTTTAGAACAGATCTATAGCATACCTCCCATCTTTTTGCAATTACCTTTTTCGTCTGCTTCTAAATTGTTTTCTGCTACTTGGCTGTGTTAATATAGACAACACCATTGGTTGATTTTCAACAACCCAATAGAAAGGTTACACAAGGTTGATGCGATGGGGAGATACAGTTATTTAACCCTTTCTTCCTCTAGTGTTTTACTCTAATATTTTTAGGTCCTATATTGAATCACTGGAACGCGAGTGTGTAGATGAAGGCTGTAAACTGTTAGACTCGGAGTGTCCAATTTGTCTCAAGAAATATGAATTACAAGATCAATATCTACAGGTACGGTTTTGGGGAAGGATGGTTTGTTGTACCCAAAGTTTTATATCTCAATACTTTGGGTACTTTTATTATAGTTTGATTGGTTGGTTTCAGAATAGGAGAATAGTTCCTTTATGGCAACGCCTCTTAAGGGGCATTTTCAGAGTAGCTTTTCCAAAATTTTTATCTATCTATCTAGTTGAAATGCGGCCACAGTTTCCATGCCACGTGTCTGGTGCCCTGGCTGGAGAAAACCTGTTCCTGTCCGCTGTGCCGGGCCAGTCTGCCATCAGCTGATCCTGACTGGGAGGAGCTTCAGAGGTAGGGGTGTGTGTGTGTCTGTGTCTGTGTGTGTGCTGATCCTGACTGGGAGGAGCTACAGAGGTAGGTGTGTGTGTGTGTGTGTGGGTGTGTGTGTGTGTGTGTGTGTCTGTGTAGGTGTGTGTTTGTGTGTGTGTGTTAGTGTGTGTGTGTGTGTGTCTGTCTGTGTGTCCGTTGTGCCGGGCCAGTCTGCCATCAGCTGATCCTGACTGGGAGGAGCTACAGAGGTAGGTGTGAGTGTGTGTGTGTCTGTGTCTGTGTGGGTGTGTGATTGTTAGAGTGTGTGTGGGTGTGTGTGTGTTTCAACCAATACCATGGGCAGGTTTTTCCTATTGGCTGATTTAGAAAGTATGTTTCTAGATTATCTTTTTATCATAATGTTCTCAGGTACCTAACTAAGGAGGAGGGGGGGGGGGGGGGTATTATGTTGTCCTGCCACAAGTTAAATACAAAAATTGGCTGATTTATTTTTTTCTAGGGGCATTTTAACTTAAAGGGACTGTGAACGTAAATTTTTCTCATCTTAATATCAAATCTTAACATTATCTCATTCATAATATCTCTCAGATAGAGCAAAACGCGCTTTTGTTTGCTTAAAAAACGGCTTTTTCCGACGATTTTTATAAGGTACAGGGAAAGGAAGAAATTTTCCGTATTATATAAAATGTGCATTAAATTGCTATTTTCTCCCATTATAGCTAAAATTAAACTTTTTCACATAGTTCTTGATTTTTCCTTACGGTTAAGCTGACTTTTAACATAATCCTTGCTTTAAACCAATGTATACCTAGTTACTTAGAAATTGATAAAATAAGCAATATTTTTTATTGAAAACCAAATACAATAACAAATTTAGAAACAGGTTTTTTATTAGTATCCAATTAACTTTAGATGGCCCATCTCTCGCCCAACTTTAATTACAAATTTGTAAATAATAAAGACGCAATATTTCTTTATAAACAATCTGATAAAAGTGTAAACTAATTCTCCAAAATGGGTTATTTATTGTCCAACACAATAAAAAAGGATATTATTATTTTAAATAACCTGTGAGATTCAACCCTTTGTAAATCCTTAACAGTAAGTAAATTGTTTCAACTATATATGACAAGTTAAATATCCCTACAAACATTATAAGAAACAAAAATGTTCAGATTTTCCCTGTTTTTTCCTTTTTCCCTCCCAAAATACCATAAAATCAAGGCATTATTCCTGCATATTTTTGTTAATAGGACGTTTTTGGTTGATCAGTGTAGTGAAATGTGCTTAGAAAATGTTATGATTTGATAATCAGATGAGAAATTATTACGTTCACACTCCCTTTAAAAGGGTAAATGTACCTTAACCTAAAATAGTTACAAACCTTTCCTGGACCTATGAGATGCTTCACTGTAGAGAAAAAACTGATAACAGCTTACAATTATCTGGATGATAATCCTTCCCCTCTCTAACCTTCATTGTGAAAAAAAATTGAAAATAAGGAATGGTGGGGTGGGTATTTCTTTTTTTCTATGCCTAACCCCTGTGGGGTGCATAACCTTGTAGGGCTATTTAGTAAACAATATATCCCAACCTAAACTGACTAACAAATAAACAAAAACTACCTCGATTCTCCATAATTTTCAATTTATTTCAAAAATGGATTATCTGACACCGGAAAACTACTTCTGTAAAGCGGTTAGCACTATCCTTCACTACACACAGACAGACGGACATCCTGTTACTTTTATATAAGAATTTTAATTTATAGGCAGAAGAAACGGGAGAAGGAGAGAGAGGCAGACTTGGAAGCCCTGCATAACTCCATGTTCGGATAGAAGACGACTTTGTTTCTGTTTACTAATAGGGCGACATTTGATTTCGCTTACTGATAAAGACAATATTTGATTCCACTTAGTAATAAAGACGATATTTGATTCTCCTAACTAATAATGACAATATTTGATTCCACTTTCTATTAAATACGACATTTGATTCCACTTTCTAATAAAGAGAACATTTGATTCCACTTTCTAATAAAGACGATATTATATTCCACTTAGTAATAAAGACGACATATGATTCTGCTTACTAATGTCTGCCCTTGCACCTATTTTGTTATCATGGGGGGGGGGGTGTGGGGCTGAGCATATTATAATTGTTATTAAATGTAGGGAGGGAGGGGTCAACCGACTGTAAATTACACTGGAACCCAAATATAATCACATTTATTTTGTGCATATTGGCTCAAAAACTTTGTTTAAGTGCCTACTTTTATTAGATTTATAATTTTTGGTGTCCAAACTTATAAACCAATAATTCTAATAAGTTAAATAAAAGTTCTTGAGCCAAGGATACATTATTATATAACTTTAGGGACTCAGCTTAATGTCCCCTCCCTCCATAGACAAATATCATGTATTTACAAATTACCACCTCTGTTGTTAAATAGATATCAAACATTGTAATGTTTTTGATGAATTGTAGATGCAACTAGTCAAATAAAATTGAAAAACTGTGATAAGATTTTCATATAGCAAAAAATCTACAGTTAGTAGACCAAAATGTGCTTTTATCATTTGTTTTCATTTTTGTTAGCATCCTCTTTTATTAACCAAATGAAAGAAAACTTAAAAATTTGCATTTGATCCAGGTTTAAAAATTTTTGTGTTTCAGAATAATAATTTGAAAACAAAATGGCGGATACAAGTGGAAGTGACCGGCCAAAGAAAGTTACCCCAAAGTCCAAGGTAATATTAATTACGATTAGGCCGGATACTTTTTTGGGCGATTACCGGATATCCGGCTGATTTCTAATGCCGGATATCTGGTATCCGGCCGGATATTGAAAATGGCCCGATATCCGGCAAATTAATGGACATCTGGCCGGATATCTGGCATTCTTAGGTATAAGACAGAAATAAATCTATATATATAATGAATAATGATACATCATGACAAACAGTTTTAACTCCACTGTAGATTATTGGTTTAAAAGTTGGGACACACTAGTTTGTAACAACATAACCAATTAGAATTCAGTATGTCTGTACACGCAAAGTAATCACTTTTCAATTTCTAAAAGGCAATAATTGTCAAGTGGGTGCTTGATGGAGACTTACAATGACTACCTCTTAGTTGATACAGAATGATGATCTAACTTTTCTCCTGATTCTTACCAAATTTAGTCTCCAGGTTCACCACTGTAGCTGGCCTCGAGCATATAAGTTTTCTGCAATTGGGGATGTTTAGGTAGCGGAGCAGTTGATGGTTTTAACTTGAAGTAGGATTAATACAAAGAATCTTAAGACTCTTGTCCTAGCTACCTGCCTTATTTTCCCTCCCCTACATTAATATAATTGATAGGGTTAATATTGTTGCTATAGAGAATTGGCTGCTGTATGTTGGATAGTGCCAGCCTAGGATTTCTCTTAAGAGCCGGCATACATTATAGATGGTCTAAAAAAAGTTTATTTTTGTTTTGAATTTGAATTTGAATGACCAAATATATATATATATATCTGCCGCAGTAAACTGAAAGCAACCTTCTGTTCTGGCCCGACCTAATAATGGACTGCACAATATTATTTTATGAAAACTAATCTTGTTAATTGAACTTTATTTCTAGGCTTTGGGAACCTCTTCAAAAAGAATTTTAAAGGAGCACTCTGAGATTACATTGGACCCACCCCCAAACTGCAGCGCTGGACCAAAGGAACACATTAGTTCTTATTTGTAGCAAAGCTAAAACTGACAGCACGTGCATGTGCAAATGCAGCGTGCAAACATGAAAACTTTTTGGCCTTATGTCGCAATAGTGTTGAACTAGATAAATAAATTAGGTTCACAACTGTTTTTTATAAAAGGGTTTTTTGATTATAATATTTAGTTTTAATTCTGTGTTAGAACCCAAAGTCTTAAAAATTAGTCAAAATAAGAAAAGTTGCATTGGTTCTAGCATCCAAAGTGTTAATTGATTATTACTGTAGCTACACTATAATTCACTTTGTATGTCTGTGCGTCATTTTGTCAGTTATTCTAAAGAGAAAATATGATTTTCTTAGCTGTTTTTTAAGATAGACTCAAGAATGTACAATGGGGAGTATACTAGGTTTGGGCTGGATATCCGGCCATTTTCAACATCCATCCGGATACTGGATATTGAAACTATCCGGATACTGGATATCCGGCTGATTTCTAATGCCATATATCCAGTTATCTGGCCGGATATCTGGTAATTTGCTGGATATTGAACGTTTGCCTGATATATGGTATCCGGCAAAAAAAGTATCTGGCCCAACCTTAGAGCCTATAATAATAATACACAGTTTCCATTGGTTTGTTGGTTCATAATGCAATTAGAATATTGTTAAGAGATATAATCAAGTATGTCAATTGGTAGAGGCAGGGTGATTATTTTGTCAAAAGACCTGCCAATTTTAGAGTATGACAGGTGTCCCAAACAATGAAAAATATTGAACTAATGTGTGTGTGTTTGACAGAGTGACAACTTGTTTGAGTGGATTGCCACAATTCTTGGACCTCCTGGCTCCCCATACGAGGTCAAAACACACTTTCCCCGCCATTATGTTTTATTTTTTCCCGCCATTTATCTTGCGCCATTTTGTTCCTGCTATTTATAGTGCGCAGTACATACCATTTGATCTATGCACTGTTGGGAGGCAGCTGAAATTTATTTTTAAAAGGCAGTCATTTCTATACTTTAAACTGGGTAGCCCCAAAAATAAGGGGTCACTTTGAAATAAACCACTATATTATATCCTTATGATAAATTCTTGTAAATATATATGAAAAGGACTATCACTAATTGAAAGTGTGTTTTTGTAAATTTGCAGAGCGGAGTTTTTCACTTGGACATCCTATTCTCCAGAGAATATCCATTCAAACCACCCAAGGTACATATCTTTTTTTTACACATATTTAGCAACTCCTTACTTTTGGGACTACCTGACTAAAGGAAAGAGTTGGTTGGTCTGCAATCAGGAGGGGCTGCTATTCAGCCAATTAATTACAGCTGAAAATGTTGAAAAATTTAATATTTTGTTGAAATAAAATTGGAGTAAATCTAGTTTTATGTAACTGAAGGGTAGTGACTAAGAAGGATAGAAAAATGAGAAGGGGGTTGTGGGGAAATTTTCCTTTAGAATTGTTTGTCAGAATCACATTCCCTTTTCCCTGGTTTGCAATAGTCAAAATGTTAGTGCATAGGTAAAAACCTAATATATACTTAAGGTCTAACCTTCCCCAGAGGTATTAATCATAGTTTTGACACTACTATTTGAGAACTAACCAATCCCAATTAAACAAAAGTACCCAAAGTTATTGAGCTAACACATAAATTGCCAATTACAATAAAGGAAACACTATAGGACCTAATATGATACCTTGTGGACCTTCATTCTAGAAATATCAAAGGACCTAATATGCTACCTTGTGGTCCTCCATTCTAGAAATCTCAGAGTACCTAATAAGCTATTATATGGCACTTCATTCTAGAAATATAAAAGGACTTAATATGTTACCTTGGGGCACTCCATTCTAGAAATATCAGAGGGCCTAATATGCTACCTTGTGGACCTCCATTCTAGAAATATCAGAGGACCTAATATGCTACCTTGTGGACTTTCATTCTAGAAATATCAGAGTACCTAATAAGCTATCTTATAGCACTTTATTATAGAAATATAAAAGGACTTAATTTGCTACCTTGTGGACTTCCATTCTATAAACATCAGAATACCTAATATGCTACCTTGTGGACCTCCATTCTAGAAATATCAAAGGACCTAATATGCTACCTTGTGGACTTCCATTCTAGAAATATCAGAGTACCTAATAAGCTATTATATGGCACCCCATTCTAGAAATATCAAAGGACCTAATATGCTACCTTGGGGCACTCCATTCTAGAAATATCAGAGGACCTAATATGCTACCTTGGGGCACTCCATTCTAGAAATATCAGAGGGCCTAATAAGCAACCTTGTGGCACTCCACTAACTCTAATGTCATGCTTGTATTATCTAGGTGACCTTCCAGACCAGAATCTACCACTGCAACATCAACAGCAAGGGAGAGATTTGTCTTGACATCCTCAAGGATAACTGGAGCCCAGCCCTCACCATCTCTAAGGTAGGAGACAGATTTACAGACCGACATACTTAGACAGACAAACAGATAGGTAGATCAACTGACAAACAGACATATAGATAGACAGGCAGACAGACACATGTAGACAACAGACAGAAAACAACAGATAGACAACAGACAGTCAGATACAGACAGATAGGTAGACAGACACACTTATACAGACAGATACAGATAGACAAACAGAATGACAGATTGATAGATAGACAGACAGAATGACAGACAGACATATAGACAGACAACCAAACAGGGCTGTAAATTCTGCATGGGATTCCCTGCTAAAGGTGGAGGGGAATTAAAAAATATGTGAGGGGGGGGGGGTGAATGAAATTTTTTTGAAAATCAGACCAAAGATATAAGGGAACTATTTGAAAAATTAGCAAAATGCTACTTGTTCTCCCATTAACAGACACAAAAAAAAAACCTTAGTAGAGGGCGATATTTAACTTCAATTAAGGGAAGAAAAAAAAAATTCTGCAGGAAAAAAGATACCTAAGTCTTATTCAGAATAAACACCCCAGCAACTAATCCTGGGTGCTTACCCTTAAAGTACCTGTTAAGCACTGAAAACCCTTTTCTTTTTTTGAAAATAGAGGAAATGGAGAGCGATTTTTATGGGGCCCTAACCTTACAGGATTACCCAGTATCTAATATAACCCAACTTGCCCTAAAACAGTTTACACACAAACAATAAACTGATACCCATCCTTTTTTTTTCAATTTATTGGTTTTCTTTGGGTTTTTTTTCTTAATTATCTCACTTACTTTTTCTTCTTATTACAACAGAACATCTGTCCGTTTGTCCATTCTAGGATTTTTTGTGTTTTGCTACTTATGGATGTTGTTATCTTTTTTTTTTTTGCCAGGTGTTGTTGAGTATTTGTTCCCTGTTATCAGATTGTAATCCTGCAGATCCTCTGGTGGGCAGTATTGCCACTCAATATCTCGCAAACAGGTATAATTTGTCTGTCTATATGTCTGTCTATCTGTCTGTCTGTCTGATTATCTGTCTGTCTATCCTGCAGATCCTCTGGTGGGCAGTATTGCAACCCAATATCTCGCAAACAGGTATAATCTGTTTGTCTGTCAGTCTATTTGTTTGTCTATCTGTCTGTCTATCTATCTATTTGGCTGTCTATCTATCTGTCTGTCTGTCTATCTGTCTGTGTAACTGTCTGTCTATCTGTCTGTCTGATTATCTGTATATCTGTCTTTCTGTCTGTCTGCCTGTCTATCTATCTGTCTGTCTATATGTCTATCTGATTGTAATAATATGTCTATCTGTCTGTCCTGCAGATCCTCTGGTGGGCAGTTTTGCCACTCAATAACTCGCAAACAGGTATAATTTGTATGTCTGTCTGTCGATACCTTTCAACCACTTATTTTATTGTTTGTTTAGAGAAGAGCATGACAAGATTGCAAGATTATGGACCCAGAGATACGCTACTGCTTCTTAATCTTCATATTATACTAGGTAAAAATTATATAGAATACTTTGGGCACCAATTTATAAAACTTTGGGTACCAGTTTATAAAACTTTAGGCACCAGATTATAAAACTTTAGGTACCAGATTATAAAACTTTGGGTATTAGATTATAAAACTTTGGGTACCAGATTATAAAACTTTGGGTACAAGATTATAAAACTTTGGGTACCAGATTATAAAACTTTGGATACCAGATTATAAAACTTTGGATACCAGATTATAAAACTTTGGATACCAGATTATAAAACTTTGGGTACCAGTTTATAAAACTTTGGGTACAATTTTATAAAATTTTGGGTACCAATTTATAAAACTTTGGGTACCAGTTTATAAAACTTTAGGTACCATTTTATAAAACTTTAGGTACCAGATTATAAAACGTTGGGTACCAGTTTATAAAACTTTGTTATCATTTTATAAAACTTATATTGTGTGGAATTGTCGCAACTGCTTCTTAATTTTCATATTATACTAGGTAAAAATTGATATTGAAAACGTATATTTAACTGATACCCAAAGTTTTATTAATTGGTACCTAAAGTCTTAAAAATTGGTACCCAAAGTTTTATAAATTGGTACCCAAACTTTTATAAATTGGTGCCCAAACTTTTGTGAATTGGTACCCAAAGTAAGTTTTATAAACAGAGATACGCTACTGCCTCTTAATCTTCATATTATAATAGGTAAAAATTATATTAACTGGTACTCAAAGTTTTATAAATTGATACCCAAACTTTTATAAAATGGTACCCGAAGTTTTATAAATTGTCACCCAAAGTTTTATAAATTGATACCCAAAGTTTTATAAAATGGTACCCGAAGTTTTATAAATTGATACCCAAAGTTTTATAAAATGGTACCCAAACTTTTATGAATTGGTACCCAAAGTAAGTTTTATAAACAGAGATACGCAACTGCTTCCTAATAATCTTCATATTATAATAGGTGAAAATTGATATTAACTGGTACCCAAAGTTTTATAAATTGATACCCAAACTTTTATAAAATGGTACCCGAAGTTTTATAAATTGATACCCAAAGTTTTATAAAATGGTACCCAAAGTTTTATAAACTGGTACCCAAAGTTTTATAAATTGATACCCAAACTTTTATAAAATGGTACCCGAAGTTTTATAAATTGATACCCAAAGTTTTATAAAATGGTACCCAAAGTTTTATAAACTGGTACCCAAAGTTTTATAAATTGATACCCAAACTTTTATAAAATGGTACCCGAAGTTTTATAAATTGTCACCCAAAGTTTTATAAATTGATACCCAAAGTTTTATAAAATGGTACCCGAAGTTTTATAAATTGATACCCAAAGTTTTATAAAATGGTACCCAAACTTTTATGAATTGGTACCCAAAGTAAGTTTTATAAACAGAGATACGCAACTGCTTCCTAATAATCTTCATATTATAATAGGTGAAAATTGATATTAACTGGTACCCAAAGTTTTATAAATTGATACCCAAACTTTTATAAAATGGTACCCGAAGTTTTATAAATTGATACCCAAAGTTTTATAAAATGGTACCCAAAGTTTTATAAACTGGTACCCAAAGTTTTATAAATTGATACCCAAACTTTTATAAAATGGTACCCGAAGTTTTATAAATTGATACCCAAAGTTTTATAAAATGGTACCCAAAGTTTTATAAACTGGTACCCAAAGTTTTATAAATTGATACCCAAACTTTTATAAAATGGTACCCGAAGTTTTATAAATTGTCACCCAAAGTTTTATAAATTGATACCCAAAGTTTTATAAAATGGTACCCGAAGTTTTATAAATTGATACCCAAAGTTTTATAAAATGGTACCCAAACTTTTATGAATTGGTACCCAAAGTAAGTTTTATAAACAGAGATACGCAACTGCTTCCTAATAATCTTCATATTATAATAGGTGAAAATTTATATTAACTGGTACCCAAAGTTTTATAAATTGATACCCAAACTTTTATAAATTGATACCCAAAGTTTTATAAAATGGTACCCAAACTTTTATGAATTGGTACCCAAAGTAAGTTTTATAAACAGAGATACGCAACTGCTTCCTAATAATCTTCATATTATAATAGGTGAAAATTGATATTAACTGGTACCCAAAGTTTTATAAATTGATACCCAAACTTTTATAAAATGGTACCCGAAGTTTTATAAATTGATACCCAAAGTTTTATAAAATGGTACCCAAAGTTTTATAAACTGGTACCCAAAGTTTTATAAATTGATACCCAAACTTTTATAAAATGGTACCCGAAGTTTTATAAATTGTCACCCAAAGTTTTATAAATTGGTACCCAAAGTTTTATAAATTGGTGCCCAAACTTTTATGAATTGGTACCCAAAGTACGTTTTATAAACAGAGATACGCTACTGCTTCTTAATCTTCATATTATAATAGGTAAAAATTATATTAACTGGTACTCAAAGTTTTATAAATTGGTACCCAAAGTTTTCCTCACACACCACATCCTTCTTTCTTCCTCCCCCCCCCCCCCCCACACACACACTTAATTTTAATCCGCTTCATGGCTGGCAATCCGAATCCGACCCCAAAATTCTTTATTTTGTTCTTTCTTCTATTTTTCTTTGTTATGACAACTGAACTAAACATCTGCTCTAAATCAATCGCTTTGTCTGTTTGTCCATTCCATGATTTTTTGCTAATTATGGATGTTGTCATCCTTGTTTTATTTTTATATTAATCCATTTCACATGAATATAAGTGTTCTCAGGGATTTAAAGGGATAAGAAAATGGCCGATAAATTGATGCCAATGATGATTCACAAAATTCCCTCTTCTGTAGATTACAATTATTGTTTAAACGTTTAACTTGATAAGCCGACCAATCAAAATTCACTAAAATCCCAAAGTTGTTAAGACAACTAATAAGAAAACGTTATTATAAAACTTTGGGGACTAGGGTTAAACCAATTGTTTTAATTTTTTTTCTTTCAGATGCTGACAGCTGAAGTTACAAAATTGCCACAACTTTTAGAGTTTGAAACAAGAATTTAGAAAACCTTTTTTTCCAGTACGGCGTCGAAACCGATTAATATCCTCTGGATTAGAACCAGTCCTACTGAAAAACTATGTATAGCATCGTATTACAGACAAGTTTCCTCAAATATTAAAATAAATATCATAAAATTAATACCAGATTTGTTAGCTCGGGCCTTCGGCCCCTTGGTCTAATAAAACTGGTTTTTATCGTATTTATTTAAATTCCACGGAAAACTGTCTATAATACGATGCGATAAGTAATCTGCTGACATTATGAATTTTTGAAATTAACTGTTGTATGTGTTTTTAATGATTGTACCGCATCGTATCAGTAATGACTCAATGAGTATTATCCTCTGATGTAAAGTAGTAAGCTTTTTGTCTGTAGCGGGGGACCTTGCCTATCGATATGTTTCTCCTTTACAGTGAAGCTTCTTATAGGTCCAGGGAAGGTTTTTAACTATTTTGGAGGAGGGTGCCCCCCCCCCACCCATAAAAGAAACTTGTAGGAAAATTACACACCCCCCAAAAAAAATTATTTTTAGTGCCCCTAGAGGCCTCAAGGGTCGTATCTGTATGTCCTTTGATATGCAATAGCAAGATTTGTTGTTGTCTGAAGCTAAATATCTCAGAAATAGTTGGTCTGAATGGGTTGGACTTTACAGGGAAGTGGTATAAATGTCCCTCGTTGGTTTTAGGCTATTTTTCCTGAGAGGCGTAGCAACTAGTATTATTTAAACTTTCTTTTATAACAAATGTTCTAGAATTAAATACTAAAAAAATAGTGAAATTTAGAGGATATCATAAAAACAAAAATCATTTTTCTATTAAATGTTATGAGAACAAAATTTAAACATTTACATTCGTTTGTTGTTTCAGGGAGGGAGGGGACAATGGGCTGTTTATTACACTAGTATCCAAAGTTTGGTAATAATGTATTCTTATTCGTTGGCTTAACAACTTTGGTGACTTTAGTGGATTTTGCTTGGTGATTCATTAAGTTGGACGTTCAACCACTAATTGAAATCTACAGAAGCTGTAATTTTGTGTATCATGATTGGGGATGTACATAAATTTATCGGCCATTGTCTTATCCCTTTAGAACCTTGCATTTAGGTTATCATATTTTTTTAGGGGGGGGGGATCAATTATAGATACATCTATAATACAAAGTAGAACGATGTCCGTCTGTCCGTCTGAAGCTTAAGATCTCGGTAACCACTGAACCGATCGGATTCTACTCTTCAGGGTATATACCTATTGGTCCTGCGGTGGTTTTAAGCTATTTTCTTGGGGGGTGGGACACCCCCAACCCCCCCCTAAAAACAAAAAAATCCCCCCCCATTTTTTTTTTTTTTTTTTTTTACAAATTTTACGAATTTTATGAATTTTACGAATTTTACGAAATTTACGAATTTTACGAAATTTACGAATTTTGCGAATTTAATCGCAAAATGTTTTCCTGCTGGGTAGGTGCGAAAATTTGTGATCCGTTATGCTGGTTAAGTAATAGAAGATGTAATTATACCTCTTGGGGCAAAGCCCCTAGAGGCTAGGGGCGAAGCCACTAGTTGTAATCTAAAGATTAAGATGGTATTTTGATTGTCCCCCCCCCCCTCATCAGTCTCTCTGAAATTTTATGTTTGGGAAACCTTTTTAAAGAAAAAATATTTAGGTTAGGTTAAGAATAGTTTGAAAAGCCCCCGTAGGGTTATAGCACCTTAAGGAGCTTGAAATAAGTATTATAATTAAGGGAGAGGGGGGGGGGGGAGTATCAAGGCTTTAGATTTATTGAACAAAAATCATGTAACTTTTTTAGAATGCAAATCCCCTCCAACAAAAAGGCACTTTTAATAGCCAATTCTGTTTGTAAAAGCAAAGCTTTTCTGTATATCAGATTTTTTCGTCCTAATGACATTGAATATGTAATTTCTATTCATTTTTTAGGCATAAATAAAATTATTTTTCTGATTTTTGAGAAACTTAATATATAAAGTTCGAAAAAAAACTAAAATTTTTTTCTTGATTTTTGAAGATTGTTTTTTTTTGTTATATTATGTAGATCGCTGTGTAAACTCTTAAGAATGAACGATAAATTCAAATAAAATCCCATTGAAGATTGACAAAATTACCCTTTTTGTAGATTAAGGGGGGGGGGTTAATGCAACCATCTCGTAATCAATGTATAAATGGCACTTAGAATTTGAATTTCGATCTGAAATTTTGCATGAGTAATCCTTGGTAGGTCTATTTTCCCTAAATCAAACAAAAAGTTGGAAAAATAACGGCTAACAGCTGCCGGCTCAGCCGTTTAGCCATTTTTTTGGGCTATTTTCAATACAAATCATCACGAAACCTATCTCCTCATAATACTAGTTGCTACTCCAAAATGTTTTCAATCGGTTCTAGCCGGTAGTTGCTGGTACTAGAAATCTAAAATGTTTTTTTTTGTATCATTTCACATGATTTAATGACAGATTTGCCCTTAAAATAGCCAAAATAACGGCTAAACGGCTGAGCCGTATTGAAAAGATTTGACATTAAATCTATCAAAATTTGTATAAGTACCCAAAGTTTTGGAGCCTATGAATAACTTTGAGGACCGCTTTTTATTCTATTATGGATGTTGTCATCCTTGTTTTTAAGCTTAGATGTGGTAGCTATATTCAGATCAAAAACTTTGGATACTTTTATTCAATTTTAATTGGTTGGTTAATTTATAGTAGGTACAATTTAGTTTATCATCATTGGGGACGTACATCAATTTATCGTCCATTGTCTTATCCCTTTAGATCCCTGTAATATCTATTGTGCTGCTTATGGACAATATTGTCCTCACTGTATTATTTTAAAATGCATGAAAAAAAGAAATGTTTAATTTTTAGATTATATGTGTTTTAGTAAAAAAAAACCGGATCTAGTGCAGTTTATGGTGAAATATTGCTGGTAACAAATGCTCCCTGGTTCCTTGGATTATTGTATCCAGGAATATTGCTTTAAACTCTTATTTTGGCAACCTGCAAATTTTCCCTGTTACCAGCTTTAATGGAAGGTCAAACATTGGTGGCTCCAGAAATATTTCTTGTACTGCTCAGGGTTTCGGATCTGGATCCGGATCCGCAAGGATCCGCATATTTTTGAGTCCAAGGATGCGGATCCGGATCCGAAAAAAAATGCGGATCCGGATCCTTAGACTCCAAAAAATGCGGAAAAAATGGAAAAATCTACCTAAATTTATATAAAATCTCAGACATTCTCTTGATGAGAGCCAATCTTTAAGGTTTAGCTTCAGACTTGAAAATTAAAAGTATTTTTGACTTCGAATTAAAGAATAAAATTTTTTTGAAAAATTTGGTGATTTTATTTTTATTGTCAAAGATCCGCATCCGGATCCGGATCCGCACTGACCAAATTTTGAGGATCCGGATCCGCATAAAATCAATGCGGATCCGAAACCCTGGTACTGCTAGATCCAGGAACCTTGTAATAATTCCAGGAACCAGGAAGCATTCGTTACCAGCAATATTTCACCATGAACTGCACTTGACCCACTTAAAAATACTTTTCAGAATGTGCATTGACAATGGATAGAGTTGGTGTAAGTTTAAAGAGAACTATGCACGAACAAGATCAAGTGATTTTAGACACTTTCCATCAGTGAATTCAATCTTTTTTTGTGTAAAATATACCAGGTTTCTGTTAATTTCTGGACTATTTAGTTTGGCAGATTAAGTCACCATGTAATGAATGACACTCTCCTCAGAGGAGCTTGGCATTGAAGGATGTTGGTATTATACACTTGATTATTAGGCATCCAAACTACCTAACAATCTCCCTTCTACCGCAAGTAGGTGGAGGTTCTGTGAATTAATAAGAAAAGATGTTGTTATAGCAAAACTCATATTGTCATTACCATAACTCAGTGTGCTATCAATATGGAGGACAGTCATCAATTTCTGCTATTACCTCCTGAAGATCTACAAGCCCAGAGAAATCTAATTAGGCACGAAGATAAATGTAATAATCAAGTATAAGGATGTCTGTCTGTGTGTGTCTGTATCTAAAGATCTTGCTAACTGCTGACTGATATGGTTCTTCTTTACAGTTAAGCTTCTTGAAGAGGAGACCTGCATACTCCTTCTAAGAGAAAATGTTTGGAATATTGACAAGAAGTTTCAGCCTTCTATCTTTTAAGGGAGCCGAGAAAATCACGTCTCTCCAAAAACGTTTCAGACATATGATATGGACAGACAGGCATTTTGAATTATAGAGTAGCTTCACATAAAAACAATAAAATAAACAATACCTGAAATTTGTAAAAATATGCCCATTTATCTCTGACAATGATCACATAGAAAAATATGTAAAGATTAAAAATAACATTAACTTGAGTGTTCAAACGTATAAACCACTAATTTTAATCTACAGAGAGGATAATTTTGTCTGTCATCAGTGGGGGAGTACATTAATTTATCAGCCATTGTCTTATCCCTTTAGATTCCTGCATTTATCTTTTCCAATTATCTCAGAGAGAAATATGAAACAATTAAAAAAAGAGCATTAACTTGAGTGTTAAAACATTTAAACCACTAATTTTAATCTACATAAAGAGTAATTTTGTCTTTAATCATTGGGGGAGTACATCAATTTATCAGCCATTGTCTTATCCCCTTTAGATTCCTGTATTTATCTTTTCCAATGATCTCAGAGAGAAGTATGAAAAGATTAAAAATAGCATTAACTTGAGTGTTTAAACGTTTAAACCACTAATTTTAATCTACATAAAGGGTAGTTTTGTCTTTAATCATTGGGGGAGTACATCAATTTATCAGCCATTGTCTTATCCCCTTTAGATTCCTGTATTTATCTTTTCCAATGATCTCAGAGAGAAGTATGAAAAGATTAAAAATAACATTAACTTTAGTGTTCAAACGTTTGAACCACTGAATTTAATCTACAGAAAGAACAATTTTGTTTCTCATCATTGGGGGAGTACATCAATTTACCAGCCATTGTCTTATCCCTTTAGATACCAGTATTTATCTTTGCCAATGATCACAGAGAGAAATATGAAAAGATTAAAAATAACATTAACTTTAGTGTTCAAACGTTTAAACCACTGAATTTAATCTACAGAAAGAACAATTTTGTTTCTCATCATTGGGGGAGTACATCAATTTATCAGCCATTGTCTTATCCCTTTAGATTCCTGCATTTATCTTTTCCAATTATCTCAGAGAGAAATATGTAAAGATTAAAAATAGCATTTCTTAAGTGTTCAAACGTATAAACCACTAATTTTAATCCACAGAAAGGATAATTTTGTCTTTAATCATTGGGGGAGTACATCAATTTATCAGCTATTGTCTTATCCCTTTAGATCTCTGTATTTATCTTTGCCAATGATCCCAGAGAGAAGTATGAAAAGATTAAAAATATGTGCAGCCACCAAACAAATATTCTACTAGAAGCCCTCCTATCTTTACAAAGTCTGAAAGAATTGAACGAGGATGGGGTGAAGATTCTATCAAAGGCAAGTGCTAGGCTATGTGGCAGAAATATTGGGTATAGTCCCTTTCGTGGCAACGCCTCTTAAGGGGCGATTTGTTGTATTTTCACAGTAGCTTTGTGAGAGGTCATGTTAGATTAGGTGATTGCCCCACAGGGTTAGGTAATATAAGAAAGATTTAATTTATTGTTTAATTTACCAAAAATTAAAAGATTTTTTCTGCTTTATTTGGAAGATTTTTATTTAATTTTAAATTTTAATGTTGAACAAAAACTAAAACCAACATTTCTGTCATAGTTTTAATACCCTCAGGCACTGAGTGCTACGACACTGGAAGATATTAGAGCAACAATCAACAATACCATGCAGATCTTCATCAATAGTTTAAACACAAACAAACTTATTCAGGTTTCAGATAACTTTTATTATACCCTATAATATAAAGTAGTAAGGTTTTTTTGTCTGAAGATCTCAATGAATATCAAACAGATTGGGTCCTCTAAATTTGTCCTGTGTTGGGTTTCTTCTTTTTCTTTTTTAGATTAAGACTTGGGATGGTTTTAGGCTATTTTTCTAGCCCTTCGCTGTACCCTTGAATAAAAAGACCCTAGACTTCATTTGCTCCTTATTCAATCCCCTTCTCTTTCCCTCCCTTTCTTTTTCCTCTTCCCTTCTTTTTTCCCTACCCCTCTTTTACCCTCCCTTTACTTTCCCTTCTTTTTCCCTCACCTTAACTTTCCCTTTTTTTTCTTTCCTTTCTCTTCCCCACCATCCCATCTCTTTCCCTCCCCTTTTCTTTTCCCTCTCTTCTCTTTCGCTCTAATTCTCTACCCCTCCTCCCTTTATTTACCTCCTCTTTTCTCTCCCTCCCCTTCTCTTGCCCTTCTTTCTTTCCCCTCCCCATCACTTTTTTCCCTCTTCTCTTCCCCATCACTTTTTTCCCTCTTCTCTTCCCCATCACTTTTTTTTCTCTCCTTTCATCTCTCCCTTCCTTTTACTTTCCCTCCCCATCACTCTTAAAGTTATCTATATCATTAATATAAGGAAACCATCTACAACCATCTGATGTTGAAGAATACATCATCAAACAACAATCTAGATGATTCATATCTCCACAGAGATGATTATGAATCCATCATTGATTTACCAGAGGAATAGATATATAGAGTGTGTATCTAGGGATCTAAAGGGATGAGACAATGGCCAACAAATTGATGTACATCCCCAATGATTAAAATTATTGGATGAAACGTTTGAAGACTCGACCATTCAAAATTTACTTAAATCTCCTAATAAGAAAACTTTATTATAAAACTTTGGGGACTAGTGTAATAAAAAGCTCAATGTTCCCTCCCTCCCTGGTAAGTATCTATATTATCTATCTATTGCCCAAGGATCTAAACTTGGAACAGGATATTAAACCCAAGGATTTTTTTCCACAACATCTTGATCATCAAGAGGAGAAATGTTTTGAAATCAAAGAGGAGAATAGAATAAAAGAAGAAAATTCAGGATTTGACAATGTTGAGGTGACAGTTAAGTTAGAAGAGACTCCTGTAGAAGATGATACTTTTGAGGAGACTTTTGGCAAAGGTATTCAATTCGTGACTTATATGATACCTTGCGGCACGCCACTATCTAACTCTAATAGCGACTAATATGCTACCTTGTGGCACTCCACTATCTAACTCTAATAGCGACTAATATGCTACCTTGTGGCACTCCACTATCTAACTCTAATAGCGACTAATATGCTACCTTGTGGCACTCCACTATCTAACTCTAATAGCAACTAATATGCTACCTTGTGGCACTCCAATATCTAACTCTAATATGCTACCTTGTGGTACTCCAATATCTAACTCTAGCAGTGACTAATATGCTACCGTGTGGCACTCCACTATCAAGCTCTAGTAGTGACTATTATACTACCTTGTGGCACTCCACTATCTAGCTCTAGTAGTGACTAATATGCTACTTTGTGGCACTCCACTATCTAACTCTAATAGTGACTAATATGCTACCTTGTGGCACTTCACTATCTAACTTTAATAGCGACTAATATGCTACCTTGTGGCACACCACTATCTAACTCTAATATGCTACCTTGTGGCACTCCACTATCTAACTCTAATATGCTACCTTGTGGCACTCCACTGTATCTAACTCTATATAATATGCGGCTCAGTAATTTTGTCATAAATACATTTGTCATAAAGGTACACTTGTCATAAAAGGTATTCTTGTCATAAATACATTTGTCATAAAAACATTTGTCATAAAGGTAAATTTGTAATAAAGGTACATTTGTCTTAAAGGTACACATCGGTTAGCGAGATCCTTTAGTACAAACAAATAGACAGACATTCTGTTACTTTATGATAAGGATTGTTATCCTTGTTTCTTGTTTAGATTATGAAGAAAGTGTTGTTGCAAGTGTGAAAGTGAGGAAAAAGAAGAAGAGAGTGAAGGGAGTGAAAACTGAGAGAAAGAATGAATATAAATGTGAATACTGTGACTATGTTTCTAAAACTAAAGGCAGGCAGAGATATTAATATTTTTATGACAATTTCTTTTTGCAGTGAAGGGGAGGGAAAGACTGTTTTCCTCTCTTCTATTACCAACCCCTTCTCTTTTCTTTTTTTCTCTTCCCTCTAACTTTTCTTTTCCCACTCTTAAATCCAACCCCTTTTCTTTCACCTCCCTTCCCTCTCCCTTTTTGTTCCACTCTTTTATTTCAAACTCTTCTTCTATCCCTTTTTTTCCCTTCCCTTCCCTCTCACTTTTCTGTTTCCCTCTCTTAAATTACCAACCACTTTTTGTCCCCTTCCCTTCCCTCTCTCTTTTTGTTCCCCTCTTTTATTTCAAACTCCTTTTCTTCCCCTTCCCTCTCACTTTTCTTTTCCCTTTATTTCTATTACCAACCCCTTTTTGTCCCCTTCCCTCTCCCTTTTCTGTTCCCTTCTTCTATTTCCCACTTCTTTTCTCCTTCCCCCCTCCCCTTTCTTTCTCTTTTCTTTCCCTTTACTTTCCCTTCTCCCCTCCTCCCTTCTCCTCCACTGACTTTCTCCCCTTCATCTCCCTATCCTTTATAAGTTCCCTTCACTGTAGCATTCATTGTCTATAATATATTGATCCCACTGTGAACTCAGGAGGACTTAACCAGCACCTGGGGGTGGTGCACAAGGAGAAAGCAATCACCTGTGATGTCTGTGGTAAAGGATATGTGTACCAGCACAACTTTAGGCAGGGTTGGCAGTACCCAAAGTACATTAAAGTACACAAAATACACTATATGTCTGTGGTAAAGGATATGTGTATCAGCATCTGTCTATCTATCTGTCTATTTATCTGTCTGTCTGTCTTTCTCTCTTGTCTGTCTGTGTATCTGTCTGTTAATCTATCTGTCTGTCTGGCAATCTATATCTATCTGTTAATCTCTGTGTCTTTCTGTCTACCTATCAGTCTATGTATCTGTCTGTTTATCTGTCTATCTCTCTGTCTGTCTGTCTATCTATCTATCTGTCCATTTATATGTCTATCTGTCTGTCTATATATCTGTCTGTCCATCAATATGTCTATCTTTCTGCCTATCTATCTGTCTATCTATCTGTCTATCTGTCTGTCTATCTGTCTGTCCATCTATATGTCTATCAGTCTGTCAATCCAGAAAAAGCCGGATTTTAGCCAACCCTGACTTTAGGGCCCACATGAAGACCCACCAAGACGCAGCTGCAGCTATTGATAACCTCGCCACCAAACAAAATTTTCATTGCAAAGAATGTGATAAATATTTCAGGAAAATTTCCCTTTCTTTTCCAGTATGACTAATATGCTACCTTGCGGCACTCCACTATCTATGACTTCAAAATTGATTAAGATCTGCTGCATTAAGATCTGTTCTCAGCAATACTGAAAAATCATGTATAGCATCATATTACAGATAATTTTCCATGAATATTAAAATACGGTTTCCTTTATTGGGGCTAACAAAATGGTTTTAATCTTATATTTTGTCATTATCATATCCATTTAAAGCTGTTAATAATACAATGCGATAAATAATTATTCCACACGTTAGGTATCTTTTTGATTGGCTCAAAATATTTAAGAAGACAAATAAGAAAAGTGTTTAAAAACCAGAGGCGGATTCTTCAAAACTTTTTGGCTCACTACCTCACTAAAATTAGTGAGGCTCGCTAAAAAAATTGTGAAAAATCTTCTAAAATCGCATAAAAAATGTACAAAAATTAAATAAAATCATAAAAGTCCAATTGTCGCATCCAAAGTCTCCACGAAAAAAAAGGGATTTTGAAATTTTAGAATCAAGTGCCACTATGAGGACCATCTACGCTGGCACACAGGGGAGAGAAGATACAGATGTGATCACTGTGGTCAGGGATTTATGAGAAACTATGGACTCAAGCGCCACATTATCAAAGCACACACAGGCAGGATGGAAAAAAAAATCTGAGAAAAAGAATTAAGAGTTAAATAGGATTTGTGAGAATAAGGAAGAAACTGAGACAATTAGGAAGAATTTGTAAATATTAGGCAAAAGGGAGGGGTAGGTTGCGCTAAAAAGGAAGGAGTAGGTGTCGCTAAAAAACCATAAAGGTTGTGAGTTTTAGGTTAAAAACAATACCTAGTAGAACGATAAAAATTTATGTTAACTTTTAAAAAAATTGTGTCTATAGTTCTTTTCAATAAGAAATACACATATTTAGTGAATACTTCTGTTCTACTACTATTTAAAAGCCTTAAAACTCACACCTTAACTTATTTTTAGTGCAACCTACTCCTCCCTTTGTGCGAGTAAGGAAGAGTTAGGAAGATTTAAATAAAAGGGGTTATTTTTCTTAATGGTTTGCCTTTCAGTATTTTTTAAAGACAAAAAGAAAATATTTTTTTATTGCGTTAAAGGGATAGTTGCACAAAGTGCATTTAAACTTGAATTTAGTAAACTTTATATTTTTTTCTGTTGATTAGTTTTAACTACATTTACCTATAGGACATGTATTTTAAGGAATTTCAATTTTTACCAGGTAGTTTTAAAGATATTAAGACTGAAAGATCATATTTTTTGGATATCTTAATTATGCAACTTATATGTATGTCTTTTTTTCACAAAATCAGCATGGTGACTATTTTGGTGGTGCCTAATTGATTGCTATTTATTGTAATACAAAATTATATATTTTAGATGGTATTCTCGTAACTTATGCTTGGTAATCAAACTTGTTAAATGCACTTCATGCAACTATCCCTTACACAATTATGAATCATATTAGGCAAACTTTCCTGAGCTGGATCTTTAAATCATTTCAATGGTGCGCCAAATCGGGGTGAGCCAACTTTCCACCAATGAGAGCTCAGCATTTTACAAAATGCCGCGCTGTGATTGGCTGAAATTCGGCGCACCCCGATTTGGCGCACCATTGAAATGATTTAAAGATCCAGCTCTGTTAAAATATTTTTTTCCTGGTTATGTAGGTGAAATGGAACATAAATGTGAATTTTGTCAGAAAGGTTTCTTTGAATTGAACTCCTTGAAAGAACACATAAGACAGCATACAGGTATTAGTCTGGAGGGAGGGGGGCCGGGGGGTAAAGGACTGTAAATTATACTTGTACCAAAATATTTACAAACCACTTATGTTAGTTGACTTTGGGTACTTTGATTGGTTGTGTCCATACAGTTGCACAGATCCAGAGTAATTGTGTATGACAACTTGATTAAATAGTAAGATGTTTGTATGTGTGTGTATGATACTAATTTATATATAAACTAGCAGCCACGCCTCTAGAGGCCTTCAGGGGCATTTGAGGTGGGGTAGTAGAAATCAACCCTTTTACTTTAATTTTAGTTTTAAAAAGAATTTTATTTGGTGGTTGCCTCTCCAAAAGTAGTTAGTATAGGAGAACCACATTGGTTCAGCAGTTAACCTGATCCTTCAGAACAGACAGACTTTTAAATTGAATGATATATTTTTAGGAGAGCGACCATTCCAGTGTGATATCTGCTCCAAAACTTATACCTCAAGGCATTCACATAGAATTTTATCATACTAAAATAACTGTCCAATTAAACAATTAAGAATAGGATTAAATAATTTGTAGGCATATTTTATGGTTGTATGGAGCAAATTTCGACAATTTAGGTCTTTTATCAACTTCATTATAACCTACTTTTAAAAAAATTTAAGACTTTGAGCACCCAAAATCCTACACACCTAATTCTTTTCCCACACACCTAATTATTTATTATTCTACGATCCAAATAATTTACCCATGATCCAAATAATTATCCCTTGCTTCTAAGAATAATCCCACGCTCCTAATTATTTTCCCATGCTGCTAATTCTTTTCCCACACACCTAATTATTTATTATTCTACGATCCAAATAATTTACCCATGATCCAAATAATTATCCCTCGCTTCTAAGAATAATCCCACGCTCCTAATTATTTTCCCATGATAATTATTTTCCCATGCTCCTAATAATTTTCCCATGATAATTATTTTCCCATACTCCTAATAATTTTCCCATGCTCCTAATAATTTTCCCATGCTCCTAATAATTTTCCCACAATAATTCTATGTAAATAATATTTATCAGAGATGGTTTGAAAGTTCACAAGTTTGCCCACTCTGCAGTTAAACAGTTCAAATGTAACGTTTGCAACAAGGTAACAATTAGTAATTGAAATGTTTGAACACTCAAACAATCAAAATTCAGTAAAAGACCCCAAAGTATTTATAGCAATGATGGACAGACATATAGACAGACATATAGACAACCAGATAGACAGACATATAGACAGACATAGACAGCCAGATAGACAGAAATATAACCAAATATAATTTGCAACAAGGTAACAACCACTAGTACCCAAAGTACTTAATTAAACTGGTACCCAAGGTTTCACCCAGGGATGTAGAGATTAATTTATGACACTCTACAAGAATTAATGTTCGTTTATCCTTCCTTCAGATTTAGATCTTCATGCTTTTATGGCTGATGTTTTTCTAGTAACATAAAGATAGACAGACAGGTAGACAGCCAGATAGACGGACATATAGATAGACAGACAGATAGACAGACAGATAGACAAATAGATAGATAAATAGATAGATTGACAGGCAGATAGATAGATAGATAGACAGATAGATGGACAGGCAGATAGACAGACAGATGGACAGACAGATAGACAGACAGACAGTAAGACAAATAGATAGATTGACAGATGGACAGAAAGATAGACAAATAGATAGATAGATTGACAGACAGTTAGACAGACATATAGATAGACAGATAAAGAGAGACAGATAGATAGACATATGGACAGACAGATAGACAGATAGACAAACAAACAAACAATAATTTTTTCCTATTTTTTTAGGCATTTCACAAGAGTACTGTGTTGAGAAACCATATGTTTATACATTCAAACCAGAAATTTGCTTGTACATTCTGTCCTAAAGAATTTAACAGAAAGGTAATTTATAAAGCTATAGATTATTCTGAAATAATAAAACAATGTAGGTATTAGGAATACGCATTATGTCGTAAAGAATTTAATAGAAAAGTAAAAGCTAACCCTAACAGGTATAAAGTATCGAGATGTGTGTCTGTCTGTGTGTACTGAAGTATTAATTTTGATAACTGCTAAACCGATATGTTTCATGTGAAGGATTATAGTTCCTATCACTACGACCTTTTTAACACATGATCTTACCACAGATTTAAAAGAAATCATTTTAAGCAGCGTGGCGGAGCCGCTTGATTTTGGTGCCGCTCCGGCTCCGCGAAGCCGTCTGTGATGATACGGCTCCGGCTCCAGTTCTGGCTCCGACCTAAAATCAAGAAAAACTCGACATATTTTTTTCTTCCAAGTCTATTTTTGACTTTTGAAGGTTTTAATAGTTAAATTTTTTTTTTATAAAAATGGACTTGAAAAACCTAGAGGGGCAGTTGCACATGAAAACAGAGTTATTACGGCTCCGGCTCCAGCAAAATATGACGGCTTCCGGCTCCGGCTCCGCAACACTGATTTTAAGTATCCAAGGCGTATCCACTAGGGTTGGGCCGGATATCCGGTGTGGCCGGATATCCGGCCGGATAGTTTCAATATCCGGATATCCGGTGTGGCCGGATATTCGGGCGGATAGTTTCAATATCCGGATATCCGGTGTGGCCGGATATCCGGCCGGATAGTTTCTTAAACCGGTATCCGGCCGGATATCCGGCCACACCGGATATCCGGCCCAACCCTAGTATCCACTAGTCAAGATCAACAATTGATAGCAAAAAATCAAAAAAATACTTTGTGTCTATCAAGTCCTAACAATTTTATTTTGTGTGCTAAGTTTTAGAGACAATTTTTTAAAATCTTTTTGAATTATAAATCGGTTTTTTTCTAGCTATATTTCATAAAACAAGGATGACAACATCCATAAAAGGGAAGCACTGAAACGGTAGGACAAACGGACATTAACACTTGTATAGTATCTGAACTAGAAAATCGGAACATAAATGTATAAATGTCGAATCAAAATTGTAAGTAAATTTGTTGAAAAACTGCTTAAAAACAGGATAATGCTTATGGACATACTTACATTTTTAGGACTTGATTATAGAGTTGCTTCGCTTATAATATTGTTCTTTGTTGTCCCAGGAATCAATATACCAAAAATCAGATCAAACGG
Organism: Acartia tonsa; assembly: GCF_053477335.1. NCBI lineage: Eukaryota > Metazoa > Arthropoda > Copepoda > Calanoida > Acartiidae > Acartia > Acartia tonsa. Next base: position 2,599,669 of record NC_137274.1, on the reverse strand, counting down.
ATAAATAGAACACTTGAAAATTTGTTGTTAAAAAAGTAAAAAAATCAACATGTTTAAAATGGACGTACGGACATTCTGGTAATGATTATAGAGTTGCTACGCTTTCTAAATCGTACCCAACTACTACAGGAATCATCATGCAAAGTTTGAAATCGATAGGACAATTCTAACATGCCTAAATTAACGAATAAAAGCTATCTATCTCGGACGGACGGACGGACGGACCGACCCTAATTATAGAAAAGCTTCGCTTTTAAAAACGGCGACGAGACCGCTGTTTTCCGCCACCATAAAAAAAAACTTATTTATTCAAAAAAAGGTTTCACTCAATCATCTCCAAAACTAAGAAGTAGCTCACAAAATAAATGTGCTGTTTCCCATCTCGGCTGAACACCGCGTCATAACTTAAGCTAAAGACGTTAAAAATTGTGCCTACTGCTGCTATTTCAGGTGAGCGACATAAATAGTTAAAGTAGGCGGAATGTCTTGACCCAAAACGGGGCGCAACTGATTACCATGCACAGTTAGAACACACCCTGTTACTTATAATATATATATTTATATATTTTATATATTTAATAATACACAAGAATTTAATTTCAGGACAAATTAGTTGAGCACCAGAAACGCATGCACCCGGACATCCTAAATACAAACAGTTAATATCCGCGGCTAGCAGCCAAGAATCCGCTGGATTAGAACCTGTTCTAAGTATCACTATCCGCATGGTATCCGCGGAAAGCTGTCTATAATACGGAATGATAAAACTCAGGGATCTAAAGTGATTAGACAATGGCCGAAAAAATGAAGTACGTCCCCAATTATGATACACAAAATTATCCCTTCTGTAGATTACAGTCAGTGGAATGGGTTTTAATTTGAGGCTAAGTCGCTCGGCTGACGAGCCTTGAGGTGGATTCGTAAAAAAAATTAGGGTCTCACTGCCTCACTAAAATTTTTTTTTGAAAAAAACCTCTAAAATTACATAAAGAATCTACATAATTATATAAAATCTTATGTTATTAATATAACCCTTCTATGATCTTGTTTAATTTTTGTAGATTTTGTTTTTCATTTTAGAGGATTTTGAAGCTTTTTAGCTAGTAGTAAATATTGAGATAGGATGAGGAAACACCGAGGAAATTGTGTACACATTCGGAAATTAAATTTCAACTGACCCATTGCATTGTTATGTATATGTACAATAATTTTTTTGTCAATAAATTTTATATTTTATGTAATTTTAATTTAATATTTTTAAAAGCCAATCTTTTGTATAATTAGGGTCGGTCTGTCCGTCCGAGACGGATAGCTTTTTTCGTTAATTAGAGCATGTTAGAATTGTCCTATCGATTTCAAACTTTGCATGGTGATTCCTGTAGTAGTTAGGTACGGATTAGAAAGAGTAGCAACTCTATAATCATTACCAGAACGTCCGTACGTCCATTTTAAACATGTTAATTTTTTACTTTTCAACAAAAAAATTTTATGTGATCTAATTATCCGATTGTTCTGATTTTTGGTATACTGGTTCTTGGGACAACAAAGTACAACTATATAATCAAGTCCTAAAAATGTAAGTATGTCCATAAACATTATCCTGTATCAAGAAGTTTTTCAACAAATTTACTCACAATTTTGCTTTGACTCTTATTTATTTATATTTTGAGTTCTTACACTCTACTAGTGTTAATGTCCGTTTATCCTACTGTTTCAGTGCTTCGCTTTTACGAATGTTGTCATCCTTGTTTCTTTTTATATGTAGACGAATATAACTTCTTTTTAATATTTTCATAATTATGGTGTATAAATAAGTATACAGATATTTATAGATAGATGCTTAAATAGATAGAAACTGGATATTTGTAGATAGATAGATAGACAGTAACTGTCTTGACTTTTATAGATAGATAGAAACTGGTTCTTTCTTATGTCCTGAAATTTATTGATAGTTAGATAGATAGAAACTGTTTTTTTCTTACGTTTACAATTAATTGATAGATAGATACATAGATCGATACATAGATAGATAGATAGAAACTGGTTCTTTCTTACGTCTTGAAATTTATGGATGGATAGATATATAAATACATTGATAGATAGATAGAAACTGGTTCTTTCTTAAGTCTTGAAATTCATGGATGGATAGATATATAAATACATTGATAGATAGATAGATAGAAACTGGTTCTTTCTTATGTCCTGAAATTTATTGATAGTTAGATACATACATAGATCGATAGGTAGATAGATAGAAAAATATTGATTCAGTCTGAAATGATTTTCAAATAACCTACCAAAATGAACAATTTTGACTAAATCAGCTGTTTTTAGGTACTTAATGAGATCTTATTCGAACTAGGAGCAATATTTTTCAAAGCGGTTTTCAGATTCGTAATCAGCATTTCAATACGGTCATTTTGATATGCAACATGCCGGTGTTTGAAGGAATTTAAATTTTTGGTTTTATAAGGGGGTGGGCACTTTTTATACCCCCCGCGCGCCAACAGCCATAAGAGCCAAGTCACTTTTTAAACTTGAATGTGGCTTATCATACATGTATATGTCTTCCACAACTTATGATAACAGTAAAATCTAAAAAAAGGGGGAAATGGGCCCACCCTATATTTTGTCAAGGGGTAGATACATCATACATCTATAAATCACCTTTCTGCATGCCTCCATCTAGGCATTTGCTTTTTCTTTTAAATGTCCATGCGTTTATTAAATGCAAAGTTTTTTTTTATTTAGGAATACTTGTTGATCCGTTTAAACCTCAGTTATAAATATCTTTTTGCTCTGCATGCTATAATTGTCCTATTTATCTTTAACTAACATAATGATTACTATAACAGTAAGGTACAATCTAGGAAGCATAGCACTTACATAATCTTTACAAGTAAGTCAACACAACTATTTTCAACATGATAATAGTTTTAGCTTTTGGAAAACAATTTGTAAATAATATAATTTTCCCATTCAATTAACCCTTAATACAAAAATATTTGTAGACGTAAAGGCAAAACAAAATGTCTAATTCAAATAACTTTAAGAATCTATGTTGTATCAATATCTCTCTATCTCTATCGTAATTCCAAATCAACTCAACGATGTTAAAAATTGTACCTACTACTACTATGTCAGAAGCACAAATTAAAAATTTATTGTAGGGGGAATATCTTTGTCCAAACACAGGCGCAATAGTTTTTCTTTTCTTTAGACTTAATAAAGGTTGCTTGATTTTATTCAATTATATAAATTTTACTGCAAAAATTGGGGTAGATAGCCCCCCACCCCCAGCATGGGTTAGGTATAAGTACCCAAGGTGGTTCTGTGTCTCACACGTGTAGAGGGACTAAACCAAGCTGGACCAATACTTGTGATGCTGAAACCCTACGGGTCTATTCAGTAACCAATATAACCTAACCTAACCTGATCTGAAGTAAAGTAATTAAAAAACACTAACCCTTCCTATTTTCTTAAATAAAGGGGTGGCATGGGTTTCTTTGCTCGACGAGACTCTTTGAATACACCAATTATTATAATATTTTACCCGTATGAAAAGTATAGAAAACAAAGATACCCAAGAAAGACCTAATAAATTATTCCATGAAGCAACACATATTATAACAGAAGAACCTTCTATGTTTAAAGATACCAAAAAGTTTCAAAACAAATTAAAAGATTTTTTACAAACTGTTTTGAAGATTTTTTTCCAAACAAATACTTTTTTCTAATCTGAAAAAAGTATATCATATGACAGAGAATTGAATAAAATTCTTTTATTTATAGATATTGACAAGTCAAGCCTCCTCTTTCAATTAGTTTTAACATAAAAAGTAAAATAAAATGTTGAGGGGTAACTTATCTTGGGAGGGTTGTGGTATCCTCCCCCAAAATAGTTATAAAGCTTCCCAGGAGATATAAGAAGCTAAATTGTAATGGAGACCAACATTATTTCAGCCATTAAAAAGACCCTGTTTATAACAAAGGATCTCACTGACCTGATATGGATCTCCTTTAAAATCTGGATTTTTGGAAGGGTTATAACCGCCTACCCCCTCAAGAAAAGAAATGCCTTCCACCTTTTTCCCCCACTCTCCTTTCATTGTTTTTACCTTTTCATTTGAAAACAAAATTAATAAGGGGGAAGGATGACTTCCACTCTCTCCCTTCAACCTAAAGTGTCCCTAGAGGTCTCTAGTGGCATATCTGCATTTCTATTATAAAGTTTTTATCTGTCTGTCCATGTATTTCCAGCAAGATCAGTTTTATAACTTTAAGCTGCGTGGCTGCGACAAAAAGTTTGAAGACAGTAAATTAATTGGATAATTTATAAGATTGTTTTTTTTTTTTAAAGAACTTTTACACAATTATACACACACATTTTTAAGTAGCGAATCTTATCTACACATAACTTTGTCTGTTTGTCAATCTACCAGTCAGTCAGACAAAAACTCAAAGGGGAAAATGTGATTTTCTCAACTGCTATTTGAGATATACGGCTATTTCTTGTCTAGATTTCCTAAAATAATAAGCATCTAGTAATTTTATGTCCGTCGGTCTGTAAGGCATGCTTAAAATACAAATATAGAAATACATCAGAAAGGTTTCGTGATATTTACTCCAATCTGTTTCTATTCTTAATTGTAACAAATAATCTTTATGTCATATTATCTGAAAACGGTAAAAGTGTCTGACTATGACGTCAGAAAAAATTAACAATTATCCAATGAGAGGCCGCTATATATTTTACCACAGTGAATACTGGCTTCTTATTGGTTAATTGTTTATTTTTTCTGACGTCATAGTCAGACACTTTTACTGTTTTCATATTATCTGTATTCAAATTTTTTTGTGTTTCTCTAGTTATGCAAGTTGTCATCCTTGTTAAGTTGTTTATCAAAAGTTTGAGTTTTAAAATTTACATATTGTTTAACAAAAGTATTGTACACAATCTGCTCGTTGTTGGGAAGGTGATGAGTTTAAATAGAAATATTAAAGACCAATTTCCCCATCAATTTGGGGTGGTAAATTCCGAATCTGGCGTCCATTTTAATCTAGCTGACCTCCTTCATGGAGAAAAACGGCGCCAAAGTTGACTACCCTCCCAAAAATGCTTATTTTGATCAAAGGATAGAAAAAGTAAAAGAGTGAAAAAGAGAGAGAGAAAAGAAAAAGTAAAATAGAGAGAGAAAAAGCGAAAGAAAGCAAGAGAGGGAAAGAAAGAAAGAGAGACAAAGAAAGAAAGAGAGAGAGAGAAAGAAATAGAAACCGAGAGAAAGAAAGAGTGATAGAGAGAGTGAGGGAGAGAGAGAGAGAGAGAGAGAGAGAGAGAGATTGAGAAAGAGAGAGAGAAAAGAAGAAGAGGGGAGCTAGGGGTAATAAAAAGAGAGTTAGCGAAAAAAAGATAGTAAGAGAGAGTCATGTGTAGCTGGCTTTATTTGCTTATAATGTTTGTTTTAACTGATAAGAGTTGGAATTCAAGAAAAAAATATTCAAATTTATGAAAAATAAAAAATGCATTGAATATTCATAATTTTTATTTACAAGGATAACAAAATCCATAAAATCAAAGTTCTAAAATAAGACAGTAGGACGAACGGACATTAATACTTGTAACTGTAAGATTGCCAGAACTTATGTTTGTAGAGACTTCGCTTATAATATTGTTTCCTTGTTGTCCTAGGAACCAAAAATCAGATTAATAGAATTTTAAAAAATCAGCCCATTTTAAATAAACTTTCTGGTTATTATTATAAAGAGTTGCGCTTTCCAAATGACATAGATGATAAAACCAGGTTTCAAATCGAAAGGACAATTCTAACATGCTAAGATTAATGATAAAAGCTAGGTGTTACAGACATACAGACCCTTATTATACAGAAGTTTTACTTTTGAAATCCATTTGTAATGTCTTTAATTATAAATTTAGGAATTTCAGACCTTTGTAAAGATGAAATATAAAATAAGACGCTGATAAACAATTTCTGACCCGTAGTTTTTTTAACGATTTTTTTTTAAATATGTATTTTTTTAGCAGAAAAAAACGTTATTGCTAGTGTGCACTAAACTAAAATTTTAAGATTGACTTACTTATTACTCTTTACATGCTTTTACTTTTACGTTAGTAATACAAATGTTAAGATGTAGCTTCACAATATTTGGAGGAAAATAAAATTATCTTGCAGTGACCTTTTCCTGAATAGGAATATATAGTAAGTCTCCAATATTATTATATCTATAATACAAAGTAGAACAATGTCTGTCTGTCCGTCCGTCCGTCTGTTCCTTGAACTAAATCCACTGAACTAATCGGATTCTATCCTTCAGGGAATATACTTACTGGTCCTGTGGTGGTTTTAGGCAATTTTTGAAGGTTAGACATCCCCAACCCCCCCAACAATAAGGATCCCCCCTCATTTAAAAAAAAAATATTTGAAATTTGTGGTGGCAGCTCCAGTAGTGCTTAATTTTTTTTAATATTACTTCTTGGGGCAAAGCCCTTAGAGACTACGGGCGAAGCGCTAGTATATATATTTAGTCTGCAATATCTATAATTATCTATAATTCAAAGTAGCTTAATCTCTGTCCGTCCGTCCGTCTGTCTGTCCGTCCGTCTGTCTGTCCGCCTGTCTGTCCGTCTGTCTGTCTGTCTGTCCACCTGTCTGTCCGTCTGTCTGTCTATCTGTCCGTCCGTCTGTCTGTCCGCCTGTCTGTCCGCCTTTCTGTCTGTCTGTCTGTCCGTCTCTCTGTCTGTCCGTCTGTCTGTCTATCTGTCTGTCCGTCTGTCTGTCTATCTGTCTGTCCGTCTGTCTGTCTGTCCGTCTGTCTGTCCGCCTTTCTGTCTGTCTGTCTGTCCGTCTGTCTGTCCGTCTGTATGTCCGTCTGTCTGTCCGTCTGTCTGTCCGTCTGTCTGTCTGTCTGTCTGTCCGTCTGTCTGTCCGTCTGTCTGTCCGTCTGTCTGTCCGTCTGTCTGTCCTGGGAAGGTTTTAAACTATTTTTGGGGAGGGTGTCTTCACCCCCCTCCCCCTTATATCTTAAGTGCCCCTAAAGGCTTCTAGGGGCGTAGCTGCTAGTTTATTGATATATTATAATCCTTAATATAAAAGTACCAAAGGTTCTCGATTACCACTGGTCTGATATGGTTCTCCACTTGTAGGTCTCGTAGGTCCCGGAAAATTTCGCACCAAAGTTTTCTTTTAACTTTTTCTTTTGAAAACTATTGTCAAAATCCCAAATAGTTGACTCATGTTGTTCTATACAGCTTATATCAACAACAAAATTAATTCGGATGAAAATCACGAAACTAATACGTCATATCAACTGGGGGACAACACATCGTAAAATTGACGACCTCTCTATTTGCCCCGCCCCCCCCCCCCTAATATTATTTCAGGTTATTTTCGCTTTTTGGTTATACCCTATACCTTGGTTCAATACATTTATGAATAAATAGGAAAAAGGTAGTTTTAATGTTCCTAAAAAAAGATCGAAGTAAAGGCACCATTTAATATTGTCACTCATCTTTATTAATCAACTAGTGGCTAAGCCTCTAGAGGCCTCTAGAAGCACTTGAAGAGTTGAATCCCAAAACCCGTTTTTTAAATTAAGATTTTTTTTAAGTAAATTTTTTATGGGAGATCCTTTGGTACAGACAAATAAACAAACCATCTGAAATCCTGTTACTTTATTTAAGGACTAGCGGCTACGCCCCTAGAGGCCTCTAGTGGCATTTAAATGTTTTTTTTTTATTTTAAATATCTAATTTGAGAAATAACTTGTCTATGTTATCAACTGTTAAATTCAGGCCTCTACGCAGCGCTACTACGCTAGCGAGACTATGCTAGCGATACTATGTGGCGGAAATATTTAAATTTTTTTCGATTTTATTGTGATTTCTCTTGGGAGGGTGGTGGTACCCTCCCCCAAAATAGTTATAAACCTTCCCAGGACATATGAGAATCTACCCTGTTAAGGAGAACCCAATCGGTTCAGCGGTTAGCGAGATCCTTTGGTACAAACACACAGACAAACATCCTGTTACTTTAGTATAAGGATTAACTCAACGTTTGTTATAAAAAATAATTTAAAAATTAAACATGAAAAAAATCCATGAAGTAAAGAAGAAAAATCCATTAATTCAAATTATATAACTTTTAGTTTTGTTTTGGTAGCAGAATAGTAATTTTTCCTAGAGATCTAAAGTGATATGACAATGGCCGATGAATTGATGTACATCCCCAATGATGATTCACAAAATTACTCCTTCTGTACTTTACAATTTGTGATTAATCATTTGGAGACTCGACTTAATGGACCAACTAATCAAAATTCAATAAATGTCACCAAGGTTGTATAGCCAACAAAAGAGGAAACTTTATTATAATACTTTGGGGTCTAGTGTAAGAAATAAGCACAATGCCATAAGCTATAGGTTATTTTAAGGTAAGGGAGGTGGATAACCCCCTCGAGATGTTCACGCAATCAACATAACCAAAAGTCCCAAAAAATGTCTTTAAATGATAAATTGAAGCATGTTTTTTTTTTAATTTTAATTTTAATAGTTGTCTATAATACGATGCGATTCCGATGTGACAATTTTTCTCCAAAAAAAGAAATAATAAACATAAAATCAATGCCATTTTTTTAAACAAATGGCCTATGTTATATATAGATTCTATTTGAATGCTTAAAAGTAATGGATGATGTCATTCTTGTCTCACCTGTAGTTTTATTAGGTCAGGGAATGCTATTCAAACAAACAATTTGTCGGTGAACCCTTATAATAATGGATAAAGTCACCCTTGTTGTTACAATATGATCTCACCCGGAATCAACTGAAAATTAATTTTCCTTTTTTTCTCTAATTTCCGAAGTTGTACAACAAATAACCCAACTATTTTCAGCTACATCAACATTAATTTAAAAATGAATAATAAGACGACTTATTATACATTCAAAATTTAATTTTTTTTAAAGTTTGAAGCTTTTTTAGCTAGTAAATATTGAGATAGGATGAGGGTGCTATGTACGCAATCGGAACCTAGAATTCAACTGACCTCACCCAGAGATATTTAATGTCAGGGACTAAGGAATATGATTCAGACAAACAATTCTAGGTGAAAATTTCCCAACACAACCTCTCCATTATTTATCCCCCCTTCTTACCAACTTCCCTTAAACAAGTTTTACGCCAACAAAATATTTGATTTTCAACAATTTGAAATGGAATTAATTGTCTGTTTAAGGTAAATTATAATTTCCGCAATTTATAACATGCAGCACAGTTAGCTTTCTCTCAAAGTAACAGGATGTCTTTGAGTCTGTCTGTGTGTCTGTTTGTACTAAAGGATCAAACTAAAACTAAAATTTAATAGGGGGGGGGGTCGACTTTCTCCTCCCCACCATTTGTGCCCCTAGAGGTCTCTAGAGGCGTCCTATACAGAGTAACATGGTGTTTAGGCGTTTAATTTCTCTTAGGACGATGAAACTAACTTCCCTCAAAAGAGCTATCAACATTTACAAGATCTATCTAAAGGAGAACCCTATTGGTTCAGTGGTTAGCGAGATCCATTGGTACACAAGTGATAGAGACAGAAAGACGTTCTGTTACTTTTATATAAGAATTATCCTGAGGTGGATTCTTAAAAAAAAATTTCCCCACTAATCGCTTAGTGGGGCAAAATTGTTTTCGTGAAAAATCCTCCAAAATCACATAAAAAGTCTACAAAAATTAAATAAAATCTTATGTTAATAACCCTTATATGATTTTATTTAATTTTTGTATATTTTTAATGTGAATTTGGTGGATTTTTCACGAAAACAATTTTGTCCCACTAAGCAATTAGTGGGGCAATTTTGTTTTTAGAATCCACCTCTGGTCTAATTATTTAAAAATGTCATACTTGTGTGGTATTGAAGACTCACAATTTAAACTATTCAGGGATCTAAAGGGACAAGAGAATGGCCGATAAATCTATATCCCCAATGGCGATACACTAATATAACCCTTCTTTAGATTATAATTAATTTTTGAAACACCCAACTTAATGAACCAACCAATCAAAAATCAACAAAAGTCTCCAAAATTATTATAGAACTTCTGGGACTAGTGTAATAAACATCTCAATGTCCCCTCCCTCCCTCCCTGCTATTAGTATAAAGTATTCAGGGATAACAGAAAGGTCAATGAAAAATACTTTTATCTCCCTCCCAATATGTTAAGCTATAATTATTGTATTACTAGTGGCTCGGCACCTAGAGGCCTCTATAGGAGGGGGGTATTTAAGTGATTTTTCTTGGGAGGATGTAGTAGATATAAACCTTCCCTGGACATATGAAAAGCTTCACTGAAAAGAAAATATCTATACGGTGGTTAGCGAGATCCTTTGCTACACACACACACACACACACACACACACACACACACACACACACTTTTTAATTAGGATTTATTTTTTAAGCTTATAAGCAGCTTAGAGTTCCTAATGAAAAATTCCATCGTACAATAGTAATGACCAATGATAGGCCAGTATAACTATATTTTTGAAATTATAATGCATACTGGCCTAACTGTGACCTTAACCTTAACTTATCGTCAGGAAGGTGATAGGTTCGAATCTTGGACCGACACCGCGTCATAACTAAAGATGTTAAAAAATGGTTCCTATTTCTGCTAAGTCAAATGTGCGACAAAAATAGTCAAAGTAAAGGGAATGCTTTGGCCCCAAACAGGCGCATCTCATTACCATGCACAGTTAGGACTTTTTAGACAAAGGTCTTGCAATCGAAGGGTTGGTTTTCTGATGGATGTTTTTTTCTAAGGTGATGTTGAGAGGACTTGTACCCGAAGCTTCACCTCCCCCCCCCCCCTCTTGTTATCATCATTATTATTGGTCATTTGTATTGTATTACGTATTTTTTATTTGGCACTATAAGCTGTTTCTTTATTGATTACTAGCGGCTTCGCCCCTAGCCTCTAGGGTTTTTTTCCCTATATTAATTACTAGCGGCTACGCCCCCTAAAGGCCTCTAGTGACACTTTTAATGAATGCTTTTTTCATTTCAAATATCTAAATAGAGAAATAATTGGTTTATGTTTCGTTCAAGTCTCTTTTTTGCAAGGGGTGATTTTTTTCAAGGGGCGATTTATCTTGGGAGGGTGGTGGCACCCTCCCCCAAAATAGTTATAAACCACTTAGAAGGAGAACCCGATCGGTTCAGTGGTTAGCGAGATCCTTCAGTACAAACAGACACACACTACACAGACATCCTGTTACTTTATTATAAGGATAAATTTCCCTATCTGTATGTCCCTGCAATTATATTGTTTACTTTTAGAGATAAGCTAAAAAATAATTCAACTTTTTTAAAAATTTAACACAAAATCTCAAGGCAAAATTAAAAATGCATATTTTAGCTATAACGAGAACGATTGTGTCCATAAACAGGATCTAAAGGGATAAGACAATGGCCGATAAACTAATGTACATCCCCTGTGTTTATACACATAAGTACCCCTTGTTTAGAAGAAGATTAGTGGTTGATTCGTTGGAACACTAAACTAAATGAATTAATCAATTAAATTTTTCGAGAGTCCCAAAATATTTTTGAGCAAACGAATAAGAAAAAGTAATTATAAAACTTTGGGGACTAGTGTAATAAACAACCAATTGTCCCCTCTCTCTCTGATAATTAGTGCAGCAAGCTATTGATAAATAAGCAGCCAAGGGTGGCTGCGGCTGACAGTGGCTAAGGTTGGCCTCAGCTGTGGATGGTAGTTTATTGCGGCTGCGATTGCCGCTTGGTATAGATAAATGCGGGCGCAGATTTAGCCCCTAAAAAGCAACATTTGTGAAGTTTGTTGAGGCTCTATTGAGAGAATTCATTAAGCTGTGCGGCTGTTTGTGGGAATAAATATTTATCGCATCGTATCAAAGAAATTTTTGTGGATTTTAAAATGAAAAATTATAATATTAAAACCTCTGGGCTAACAGAACTAGTATAAATTCTAATATTTTTATTAAATATACGTGGAAAAGTGTTTGTATGGCTAAGGAATACAATGTAATCTAGCAGTTTAATTAATTGGTTTAAATCGGGCTACCAAAGTGTCTGTATGGTTAAGGAAAACAATGTCAACGGGGGCTACCAAACTGGTTTTTATTTGATATTTAATTTTTATTTTAGAATCCGCAGAAAGCTGTCAATTATGCCATAAATTACTACTAAAAGTTGATTGAAAATTACAGAAAAATTACGAACAAAATAGCATCTAGAAACTATCGTATAACAACACATAATTTTAATCTGAAAATAAAATAGCCTAAACCATTACTGGACATATGTGAAGCTTACCTAAATCAGAGAGCCTAATCTTTTCAGTAGTTATTGAGATCTTAAGCCTCAGACAAAAAAAACTTACTACTTTATATTATACATCGTTCTACTTTGTATTATAGAAAAAGGAATCTTTAAATCTTGTATTAAAAACAAAGATGTCAACGTCCATTTAAGTTAATAAAATAGTAAATTGACGACAAATTTTCCCCTGTCAATATATCCTATATCCAATGCTACAGCTTCTATAAAACTGCTTAGTAAGCTGTGTCTTAAAGTTGTTTTAATTTTTTAGGCTTCTGTAAGCTGCGCAGCTGAGGGTGGCTTCTAAGTACCCAAAGTTTTGAGCCAACAAATAGAATAACATAATTATATAGAATCAGTGTAATTTAGAGTACAATGTCCCCTCCCTCCCTGTTTATTTAGGATTTCTAAAAAAGGACGTTTTAGTTTCTCAGGGATCCAAATGGATAAGACAATAGCCAATTAATTAATGTACATCCATAATGTTTATATACAAAAATACCTCTTTTGTAGATTACAATTAGTGGATGAAACGTATGGATACTCAATTTAATAAACCAACTAATCAAGTTCATAAAGTTGTTAAGCCAACGAATAAGAAAACGTTATTGTAAAACTTTGGGGACTTGTGTAATAAACAGTCCATTGTCTCCTCTCTCTCTGATTTTTCTAGTGGAGATTTCTATTAGGAGGTTGATGGTACCCTACCCCAAAATAATTAAAACCTTCTCTGGACCATATCGGTTCAGCGGTTAACGAGATCCTTCACTACAAACATACACAAAGACATCCTGTTACTTTTATATAAAAAGATATTTTTATTTCAAATTAAAATTGGGAAAAATCTTTGAAACCTTTTTGTAAAAATCTTTGAATTTATTTGAAATATTTTTCTGAGAATTAAATATAGAGGGTTGTTCTGTTATAAAATGTGTTGCTTCATGGGTATCTTGTTTTTCTATACTTTTTCTTACAGATAAAATATTATAATTATTGGTGTATTCCATCAAAGTGTCTTGTCGAGCAAAGAAACCCCTTTTATTTTAGAATAAATTGTTTGTTTGTAAATAACTTTAGGCCAGGTTATGTTATGATAGCCTATATTGGGTAGTGTGTAACCCAGCAGGGTTTTAGCAAATATTGCCCGACAGATTAAAAATATATGGGGGTGAGGTGGTGCTTTAGTGCTTGATAGTAACTTTGAGGGAAAGTAGCAAATATCAATAATTAAAATACTATTATAATATAACACTGATATGCAGATACAAATATGCAGTTAGCAAGATTTAACAGATAAACATAATTATACTTTGTATTAAAGCTTCAAATAAGTCCTATTACTGTTAATTAAAATATAATATTGGAAAAATTTCTAATAATCAGTATTTTCTTTAAACAAGGATGGCAACATCCATAAAAGCGAAGCTTATAATGGTAGGACAAACGAACATTAACACTTGTAGAGTGCCATAACTGAATAATCAGAATATAAATGTATAAAATTAGAAACAAAATTTAAGCAAATTTGTTGAAAAACTGCGCTAATGAAGTATAATGTTTAAGAACATTTTTAGGACTTGAGAGATGCTGTGCTTGTTGTACTTTGTTGTCCTAGGAATCATTATTCCAAAAATCAGATCAATCGAATGATTCTATCATATAAAAAGTTTTTGTTAGAAAAGTTAAAAATCAACATGTTTAAAATGGATGTACGGACATTCTGGTAACAATTATAGAGTTGCTACGCTTTCTAAATTGTACCTAACTACTACAGGAATCACCATGCAAAGTTTGAAATCGATAGGACAGCTCTAACATGCCTAAATTAACTAAAAGCTAACCGTTGCGGACGGACTGACCTTACCCTAATTATAGAAAAGCTTTGCTTTTAATAAATACTATGATTATTTGTTTATCTAATAATATATGACATATTTTTATTATAAAGTAATAATTAAATATTTTAGGAAAAAATTTGGTTGTTTCTACTTCATGGAATACTTAATTAGATATTTCACTCTTGGGTATCTTTGTTTTCTATACTTTTCTATACAGGTAAAATATTATATTAATTTACTTAAAGAGTCTAGTAAAGCAAAGAAACCCCTGCAACACCACTTAAAATAGGTGGGTCAGTGCTTCGTTTCTTTGTTAGGTTAGGCTATATCGGGTACTGAATAGCCCCGTGGGGTTTCAGCACTACAGGAATAGGCCCACCAGGGTAATGTCCCCCTACAGGGGTGAAATACAGAACCATCTTGGGTCATCTATTTCAAATAGTAAAAGAGGAAACAATTTTTTCTTTACTTGGTGTCATTGAGAGCATTACAGACAGACTGACAGACCAACTGAAATATAGAGTAAATATTTAAGGAAAATAATCACCCCAACAAATGTAGAATGGCAACACTGTAAATCACTTTTTTCTAATATAATTCAACAGCGGTCAGATCATTGCAGACAGACTGACAGACAAAGTAAGATATAGAGTAGATGATCAATGATTAGGAATAACTCAGCTGTCTTGCTACTTTTTTTTATTACCAGTAACATAGCTTTAATAACAATTTTAATTATCCTGTATTTTGATTATAAACAACTTTGCTTTTCAATGTCTCCTTTCTTATTTTTTTATTCTTTTTAGCATTTGTTTCAATTTGTTTAGCCTTCAAAATCTAATCAAAATATTTATGGTTGAAAGTTGAAAGTTTCTTGCTAACAGCTAAACCAATAAAACCACTAGATAAAATTGTCCCACCCACAAAAATATTACTTTTACATTTCTTTTGAAACTAAAGTTAAAAGTTGGGGGGTCAAATTCACACCCCTTTTCCCCAACCTATATATAGAGGCCTCTAGGGGCGTATACGCTAGTTTAGAAATATTCAGACAAAACAAATTATGGAGTAGACTTATAAATATTGATAAATAGAGGATTATTGTTAGTTTTTTTTATTATCAAATCACACAAAATCAAGATAATGTTAGTAATAATATAAAAAGTATAGAAAATATAAAAATCAATTGTCAATAATAAGTAGGTTATAATAGGCATATAAACAAAAAATAATAGTTTTAAAAAATTTGAATCAAAACAGAGAAAAAAGTAAAATGTTGCTTTTTCAATTCTGCAAATAGGTTTTCTACAATGAAATCAATATAATTTAAGTTAGAATAATGCTTACAAATAAATGCAGAAAAATAGAAATTACCTGGAGGGACAAAGTGACTCAAAAATCAGCCATGTGACGTCTTAAAAATGAGTGATTATCCATCTCTTTTTTAAGGTTTTTTTTCTTACTTCTCCTCTCATTTTTACAACGTCACATGGCTGATTTTGAGTCACTTTGTCCCTGTACGAAATTACCATAAAAAAATTAAACAGTTATTATACACATCCATAAGTAGCAAAGCATAAAAAATACCCAAGATACTTAAATTAAAAAATTAAACATAAAAAGATACAGATAGACAAAAAATCCTGGGATTTAGATTTACCTTACCAATATTATTTCAAACAAAAAAACTGCTTAAAAGCAGTCCAACCGCCATGGATGTTTTATACTCGATAATGAAAAGAATATTGATATTAAACTTTAGCTGTTTAACCCTTAACGGTTGGCGGGGGGGGGGCGTTGAACGCCCCCCCATCCAGTTTTTTCTATCTCATTTTCTGTGTGTGAAAGATAAAGAGCCCAAACTGCGTGACTTTTTAAGTTTGGGTATGACACATAACTGAGAGTTGGAATTTTTTGAATATCTCCATCCTGGCGGGCACAGGATGCCAGCAAACCTGGCAGGGTCATCCAGGTAAAGAGCAAAAATATTTTTTTGACTTAAACAAAGTATTTTATCTTGCCAAAATACTAAAATATCCTCTAGTAGTACATCCTTATATGAAATACAGGTGTTCAAGTCAATTTCAGGTTCCAGGTATGATCCTGCAGGTCCTGATCCTCCAGGTCTCCAGAAATCTTTAAAAGGCTCCTGTGGCCTCAATTTTTGACTTAGAGACTTCAAATTTTAAACTTAAGCTTTTCTTACATGTCTACATAACGTATTAAAATTTCATAAAGATCCACCGCCGTTTTCCCGCCAACCGCCGACTGCGGCAGCTGCGGCAGCTGAAATTTAGATTTTGACATTTCAAATATAAAATTTACATAAAGATAAACATTTTCTGCAAAAAAATTGTTCTTCTAGCTTCAAAAATAAGAAAATTACAGCCGTTTGAAATTTTTAAGTAAAAAAGGACCTAAAAACAAAGGTTGTTAAATAAAAGGGTGAAGGAAGCTAAAATTGACTTTGACTTACTTAAAGTCGGAAATTTATCATAACACAGGGGACTTGTACAAAAAAATTTAGCCCTCTAGCTCTAATAGGAACTGAGATAATATGGGGGGGCGTTGAACGCCCCCCCCCCCCCCCGACTGATTAAGGTGCGGCAAGGGGCCCGACTGTTAAGGGTTAATTGAATAGAAGCCAAGAAAAATCTTCTCTAAACAGTTCAGACGGACATTTCAAAATATAGAGTAGCTTTGCTACTAAAAATATCGATTATACAATAAAAGGTTAAAATAAAAATATTTTACTGTGAATTTTCTCCATTATGTAAGGAAATTAAGCTTTTTAAACCATTCAAACCAATAAATATTGAAAATATGTTACAAAATACTAAAAAAATCCCCAATAATGTAAGTCTAAAAAAGGAAAACCAATTTTTAAAAATGAAATTAATTTAAAATCTCAAGACTGAATACATGACATAACTTATATTAGTTAATTCATTGAATACATGACATAACTTATATTAGTTAATTCATTGAATCAACAAAAATCAATATGGTCATTGAAAAAAATTCAATGTATCCATTTTGTTTCTTCACTTACATTGGCTCTTCTGGTCGTTCAATTAAAGCCTGAAATTTGAAGAAATCAAAGTTTTTTTACATTATTAGAGTAGGATTATATTTTTTTTTTTGGGGGGGGGGTTTCTCTTGGAAGAGTGTTGGTACCAATCCCAAATATAATTATAAATTATAATTATAATTCCCAGGACTTATGAGAAACAAAATTGTAAAGGAGAGCCATATCTGTTCAGCAGTTAGTGTGGTATGGGGTGAAGCAGTTCAACCCTACTGAGCGAGTTCGATTCAAATGAGCCCCTAGCCTTAAAGATTCTACCAATAAATAACTACAAGGAGTTACTGATTAAAGGATATATTTTGAACTGATTCATTACAATAGACATACAGGTTTATATAGCAAATAGAAGTATAATAATAGATTATGAGGGGTAGCTGGTGATGGGTTCCTTTGAGCTGGGGGCTGTGTCCACAGGCGCAAAGGTAGGAGGGAAGGCTGCCTCCTTGGGGTAGGCAGGTGATGGCAGAGAAAGGGGAAGGTCCGGCTGCGGCAAGGGGGAGGTAGACATCTCCCGGCAAGACAGGTGACTGGGGCTTGGGGTTGTAGAGGGGCCGCGCCCCTCCCACTATCAGAGATGTCCAATTTGACCGCTGCTTGTGAGGTGTCGGCAAGGCCCCGAAGGGGCCGGGTGAAATGGTGATAAATTAGGATTAACGCTGGGTTGTGATTTGATAAGCCGAAGCATAGCAACTCTATGAAAGGCTTGTCCGTATGATGCCGCCATACCACAACCTCCCCTTCAAGGGCTGCGGGACCACCAGGACATCAGGCCTTGAACCATGGGGGGCGGCAGACTCTCCCTGGGGCACAGCGCGGTGTAGGACAGCTCGGGCTACACAGGCCCCTCGGGAAACTCGTTGCTTGGTCTGACTGTGGTTGGATATCAGCATGGTCAACTCCCGGTTGGCTCCCAGCTGAGAGTTGGCGACGGGCAGGCCTCGGCGCTGGAAGTTAGGCCTTGTCTGGAGAACTATCTCTGTCTCAGCTGGCAGCTGGGAACAGAGGCCAAGGCTCACTCTAGAGGCTCCTAGAGGAGGGACAACGATGGTAGTAGGCGCATAGAACTCCATGGGGGCGCCGGTTTTGTCCAGGTTGCTCGGCCTCTTGGCTCCTACCCGGATGGGGATAGCTGTCATCTGGAGGGGGCACATCGCTTCCGCTTCGTCCTCGGGGGCCGCTACTTACATCTCGGTGGCAACTTCTTGTACTGGGGGCTCGCTGCTGGCAGGTAGGGGCTCCATGTCTGCGTCTGGATTCCATATCGCGTCGGTGGGTAGCGCTGGAGGGACTGTTCCCAGTTCTGCAGCTTGGCTGGTCAGGTTCTCTTCTTCTCCTCCAGGGTGGTTGGTCCGGTCCTCAGGTATCTCAACCTCTAGTCTGTGGGATTACATATGGCGCCAGCTGGCGGCGCAGGCGCCGGTCCCGACTGCTCTCCTCCTCCTGTAGGGTTGCTGGTCAGACTCCTGTCCACAGCTGGCGGTGGCAGGACAGTGACTTCGGCTAGTTGGTACAGGGGCAGTTGGTCCATGGTTCCAGGTTGACTGCTAGCTGGTAAGGTCGCCGCAACCATTACCATTGGACTGGTCCCGGAGTATCCAGCTTCCAGGGTCTCGACAACGCTGGCAGGTGGTGGTGGCAGTTTGGCGGCCACCTTGTCTCCCTTAGGGTTGGCGTGGACAGGGGCAGGTAAGCGACTGGCAGTTAGATCTTCAGTGTAGGGGTAGGCCCGTTCTCTGTGTCGGGGATCAGCGCCGGTCTGGAGGTCCGGCGGGGGTCTGGCCGGTATCTGGGCAGACAGCTTCCCAGTCCCTGCTGGCTGGTTTCCTGGGGGCAATGGTGGTCACTTCTTCCCTTTGCTCGAAGAATTCTCTGGCATGGGTTCGAGCCTCTTGAGCCTTGGTCAGGGGATCTTCTGGGTCTCTGTGATGGCGCCGGATATGGCAACGGGCTGGATGCCTGGACTCTCCTACGCTGCCATATACCCCCGCTGCTGTACTCAATCGCTGACTTTCCCATCTGGGTGAACATTTGTAAGAATATTGAGAGATGTAGGGGTAAGAGCCAGGTACAACCACTCAACATTAACAATACGATGACCGGCAGCCAGGCGGTGGTCATTGATGCTAGGTGGTTGAGGGTCCCAAGCTGGCCATCCCTGACTTCTTGCAGCGCGGTGGGACGTCTCGTTTGCCCAAGGCAGG
This sequence comes from Acartia tonsa, assembly GCF_053477335.1. Classification (NCBI taxonomy): domain Eukaryota; kingdom Metazoa; phylum Arthropoda; class Copepoda; order Calanoida; family Acartiidae; genus Acartia; species Acartia tonsa. The sequence goes on along the minus strand of NC_137274.1, from coordinate 2,580,176 downwards.
CGATAAGCTAGGCCAGGTGACCAGGTAGTGGCAGGTCTGAGTGAAAAGACATGGTTGCAACGGGGCCTCTAGGGGCAACCCTACTGTACAGGGTTGATGTTACAGGTAGCTTCCCCGGCAGGCAGTCCTGAGGCTTGTGGTAGGGGTCCTCCCCAGGCCTTGATCCTGTGGGGGCCTGTACTCTCCTCAGGGGGGTTTGCTCCCCCTTACTCCTACGGCCCTGGGCTGTATCAGGCTGAAGCTTCCATCCTCCTGGGTTAAAAGGGTAGTTAATGTAATGGCATTGTTCTGGATCGCTTGGTCCCTCCATCTTGAGCATGGGGTCTGTCTCCCAGAATTCAGTCTTGTCCAGCTCCAGGTCCGGTGGGTTCCGCTCTCACCAACATGGGATGAGTCTGGGTTCAGGCCCGGCAGCGGCTCCTTGTAGCTCGGTTCATGTTCCGTGTCGTCACGGGTGGCCGACCGTAATTGGACGGGCTCGGCACCGGGAACATCTGGCCGTGACTTGGCAGGCTTGGGCTCGGTGGTGGCCAGCCGCGACTTGACAGGCCTGGCCCCAGGGGCGTCCGGCCGCGATTTGACGGGCTCGGACTGGGCGGAGACTGGCCGCGGCTTGGTGGGCTTGGTCTTGGGGTCGGCCGGACTTTGCTGGCCGAGCGCGGTACCGGGGGCCTCAGGCCGCGACTTGACGGGCCTGGTCCCTGACTTGGCTGACAGCGACTCGACAGGTTCGGTTCCGGGGGTGGATGTACTCCGCTGGCCGAGCGCAGCACCGGGGGCATCAGGCCGCGACTTTACGGGCCTGGTCCCGGATTTAGCTGGCCGCGACTCAATGGGTTTGGCCTCTGGGGGCCCCTCATAGCTTAATTCTCTCTTGGCGGTCTCGCGGTCCACTGGGGCACCGTGGAGGGGGATAAACTACCCACGCACCCACAGGCAGGGGGGCTGCATGTCGAAACAAAGCCTAGTTCCGAACTCACACAGAAAGACCCCCCCTAAGCTCAGTGGGCACAGGAGATTCCTGACCACAGTCATGCGGTACAAATGGAGGATGAGCGAGTGGCTCACCGCCATATAGAGCTCGCTTAGTTCGCCAATTACCTAGAGGGGCTGCCCCCTTTCATTGGCAGTTATGATACGCGTACGTGTTGGAATCAGTAACTTCTGCATGCCCATTTCGTGCATGAGGGACTCGGAAATTACTGCAGACCCGGGCATACGGTTGCCGGGATCTATCATTGCGTTGACCTGCACGTGCTGGGCAGGGTCGTGAGTGGGGAACCGCACCCTGATGTGGAAGGGTAAATCCTGGCCACTAGGCAGGGGGTTCTTGCATTCCGCGGGCGTCGGGCGGAATTTCCGCGGCGGCCGGGCCGCAGCTATGATGCCCTCTCTTACCATGGTGGGGGCACAGAGCTCTAGAAGCTGATTCTTGAAGTGGTGGCGGCAGGGAATGCCCGTCCTGCAAGCGCCGTTAGTTTGTGTCCTGGGCTGGTTCCAGCGACACAGTTGGGGTTAGAAGCAGCGGCGGCAGGGAATACCCGTCCTGCTAGCGCCGTTGGTTCGTACCTGGAGTGGTGGCGGCAGGGAATGTCCCGTCCTGCAGCGCCGCGGGTTCGAATCCAGGGTGGTGGCGGCAGGGAATGTCCCGTCCTGCAGCGCCGTGGGTTCGAATCCAGAGGGGTGGCGACAGGGAATGTCCCGTCCTGCAGCGCCGTGGGTTCGAATTCTGCTATCCGTCGCAGTGGTAGGCCTTACTTGTGTGCTGGAGCTTCGCAGCCACACATTGCCTTCTCAGGGAGACCAGCTACGCAGCTGTCCGTCTCGTTGGTTTGGCCTGGGTGTCCTGGGGCTTGTCCCAGCCGACACGTTGCCAGTTCGCAGCTATTTGGCCGGCTTTGGCCAGTCAGTGGGCATGTTTCAGCCATCTAACACACGATTCTCCGTTAGAATTCGCCGCTCTCTGCGGTTCTCCGTTAGATTTCGCCGCTCTCCGCAGCTCTGATTTCACTGCTCTCCGCGGTTTTCCGTTAGATTTCGCTGCTCTCCCCAGCTCTGGAGGCTCGCCTGGTTTCGTAGATTCTCGGGGGGGAAGACCAGTTACGCAGCACTCTGTCTCATGGGTCTGGCCTACTCGTGCCCTGGGGCTTGTTCCCAGCTGCACGTGCCAAGTTAGAACCTGCTCTAATCGTATGGGCTAACACTTCCAATCACCGCGGCAGTGCCCCTACCGCAGCTACCCAGCGGTGTGGCAAATGTTGTACTAAGAGGTGTACAATTCCCCAGTAATTGCGGAAAAGTACGTGGACAACACTCCCAACACTGCGGTATCACCCCAATTGTGACTACCCAACATTGTGGCAAATGATGGACACCTCTGTGATGCAATACTTATGCTCCTTCCTAAGCACAGTTGTTACACCCTGCACAGTTGTTACACACCTAGCAACTGATTCCTGTGCATCTATCTATGAAGGAAGATTGGAAATATAAATAAAATAGGGAACTTAATTGTTTCATTTTGTTTGGACATTTTAAAAGAAAAACATTTTTTAAGAAAAAGACTTTGAATTCAAGTTTTTGAGACAAATTTGCAAAGTCATACAAATAAAAACCACATAAGATAAATATTATTAAATGTTGTAAATGAAAAGGAATATGATATGATGGAAATATTTTACCTTTACAACCACAACTTCAGGGATCTCAATATATGAATCCTCCTCAGTGCTGGATGCAGGAAGAATATCCTGGTAAAAAATTTGTATCAAATTGTGAGTTTTAAAATTTTCTCCTTTTTACTATGAAAGTTTGTGCCATGTTCACCAAAATATATTTCAAATAATTATTTTGAAAAAAAAACTTTTTTAATGCAGTGAGTTTATCATTTCAAAGCTCATGTTTTAAAAAAGAACCATAAAAAATTTAAAAATACAACCAAATCCACTACTTTGTTTTCTTTCCATGATCTCATTATTAAAAGTAAACAATATTGCTGAACAATTAGAACCCAAGAAAATTAAATCTATCATGTATTTTTAGAATATTATTCTTCTAAATAAAGCAGTCAATAATTTAAAAATGATTATTCTATAAGAATATTTAGTATGTTGATTAGCCCACCTGTTTTACATTTGCAAGCAGGAGATTTGTTTCAAAATCACTACCACTCCAAGTTTCTCTCTCAGTTTCCTAAAAAGATAATTATTATAAAATAATAAAATAGGAAGATAATTAAGAACCATCACAGGGTATAAAAAGCCAAAAGATTTTAAAAATCATTGTTTCTTTTTTTTAACCTAGCATTGATTTAAGTGATACCAATGACAGGGCTAACAAATATATATTAAATTTCATAAATAGAAATAACTTACCTTTTCAACCTCAACTTCAGGGATCTCAATATTTGAATCCCCCTCAGGGCTTGGTGGGGGGACATCCTAGTAAAGTAAATTAGATCAAAATAGGAGTTATATAAATTTCTAATTTTCAAAGATTATGTTTTAAAAAAAATCATAAAAACTTTAAAGAGAAACAAATGCAAATTTAGCTTTATAAATTTTTAATTACCTCTGAAACTGATTCTTGAATCTCATCAACAACCTTATCATCATCTTCTTTGATTTTGATAAGTGGAATAGTATACTACAAAATAAGTCCAAATTATACAAAAATATATTAGGATTGTTATGTAATATTTAGAATTCTAAACTATTTCATATAAACATTTTTCTGATAATAGAAAAATGCCAAGAAACCAATACCTGTTCAGTTTCTACAACTTGTTGTTTCTCAACACCCAGGCTTGGCAATTCTATTTCTTGATCCTAAAAAAATGATCAATTATAGAATTAGTAATGCTAGTTTCTGGAAAAATAACTTGTGAGAAGGTCTCAATAGTAAATTAAAAAAATTAAAACTTAAGGTTTAAAACATGAATTAATCTGATTAATACTATGATAAATGTTCACTACAATTTATACCTTTACAACATATATTGCCTTAATATCATCTGCCAAATCTTCATAAACATCAGGTTGATGAACATTTACATCCTAAGAAAATTGATTTTGTATTTTTGACTATTTCATTCTTTATCATTTTAGATTTAATAATGCTTAATTCCTAAGAATATCAAGATAAGATGATTAACTCACGTGTTTTAATGACAATAAAAACAATGAAAAAGCCAAAAGATTCTTTACTTAGATTTTATACTTTGATCAATTGTTTTTCATAATTTTACTAGCCATTGCTTGAAATCTTTTTGAAAATTATAACTCTTTTTTAAAATGCATATTTGTAACTAATTCCTTATTAGAACACTAAATAGTTAAGATTCCATTTTCCTAATAAATAGCTATTTTGAATTTAGATTAAATATGAATTTAGTGATACAAATGACATTAGACATTAAAATTTTGTAAATTGATATAATAGAAATAACCCAACTTTTTACCTTAAAAGCAATTTTGATCAAATAAAAACATTTCTAGCCTCAGTGAAGTGAAATAAACCAAATTGTTTATAGTTGTTGTGAATCAAATCCAATGAAGGAATATTTATTTCTTTTATCCTATTATAAACAGCTTTCCACGGATATAAAATGTACATTTAAAAGATTAAAACCAGTTTTTTAGTCCCAAAATGCTGAAGGCATGGGGTAAAAAAATTGTTTTAATCTTATGATTGTACATTTTCATATTCATAGAAAACAGAATATAATACAATGCTAGACATAATTTTTTGTATGGATGAGAACCAGTTCTAATCCACTGTAGATTAATCAGTTTCATATGAATACCAGAAATAAATTTACCTTTTACCTTTACAACCACAACTTCAGGGATCTCAACAACAGATTCAACATCAGAGTCAACATCAGAATCAACATCAGAATCAACATCAGAATCAACATCAGAATCAACATCAGAATCAACATCAGAATCAACATCAGAATCAACATCAGAATCAACATCAGAATCAACATCAGAATCAACATCAGAATCAACATCAGATTCAACATCAGAATCAACATTTGAATCATTCTTGAACTTGTTGCAACAAACTTTGTGGAGAAGATTTTCCAGGCAACCATTTTCATTTTTATATGTCCTTGCATCAATCTTTTCATAGAGTTTCTCTATATCAAGACCCTTTAGACCACTTTCAACTTCTTCAGAATTTTCAAATTTCATTCCTAGAAAATCATAACAAAGTTTCCTTGTTGCATATACAAATCAATGAAATACTAGTTTTAATATATATTGTGTAAATCCTAACCTGTATAATCTTCAAAATGAATTCCAGACTTTCCAAAACTGATTTTCTGAAGTTCTTTGCAACACACAAGGCGGGTGATGATTGAATAAGCATCATTTTCAAGCTGAGGTCCATTGATGGAACTCCACAAATGGAGCCATTTATAATACCCAATCTAAAAATATAAATTATAAGCAAAGGATGAAATTCATAAAGTTTAGACTTTTTTCTTTGATAAAATTACGATTTGAAATTTCATTATAGATTGAAGAAACAAATTTGAAGTTACCTCTAGAAGAACTGCAATGATGTAAGAAATATTGACAACAGTGATGGCTTGAGTGAAGGAGCTGTGGTTGAACTCATCTTTTCCAGGAAACATTGATGGAACAGCAAATGGCAGTGTAGTCAGGATAATATTTTCTGTCAGGATTAAAATGTAAAACAGAAGATGGGATATAAGGTTGTGCTTTGGATAATGAAGTCTGGAACTATGCCAGTGCAGATCCACCATCAACACTGTTGAGCACATGCAACTCAGCACCAGAAGAAAAGGCCGTTTGAACACAACAAGTTTTGAACCAATCCAATTTTTCACTTTGGACACTCTGTGAATTGCAGGAGACAGTTTGTGAAGTGTGTTGTTGATTGCATTAATTGTTTGTGTAAGACATGTCCATTCTTTTGCTACAAAAAAAACTCTGTACCGATAATCTTTGTCAATTTCAAATTTCTTGTTCTTATCAAATTTTGTTTCTTTCTTTCTATCAGACCAGTTTTCTTTTCTCCTAGCTTCAAAGGTTACTTTCATTGCCATCAAGATAAGAAAGTGAGCTCCCAGGAACAATCCATACTTCAGCCTTGCTTCAGTTTCCATCAGCAGTAAATTTCTAAATGAGTACAATCTTGATATGACTTGTAGAAGTATACTAAAGAAGAGGACGGGAAGAACTTTGAGCTTTGATCCAATTCCTAGTCCAGGTTTCTGTAGTTTCATCATTGCATGGCCAAAGCTGAGCATTATCATTGTAAACAATATTTTGCCCAGACTTACTTCAATCATTTCAGGAGGCTGATAAAATCCAAAACTTATGATATTCAAAGCACCTCTACCACCCATTGCTGCAAGATCAAACCAGGTCAACTGTGATATTCTGTTCAAGAGTGGTAGCAACAACCAGACTTGGAGACAAAGTTGTAGCACATTCTCCAGACTTGCTTCCAATACTTTCACAATCATCCAGAATGTTTCTGTTCTGTTCCTAGCCTGAGTGATTAGGCTGGGGGTTTTGGCAGTTTTGTTGATATACTGATGTGGCAAAAGTATCAGTATGGGCCATAGTAATCTAGCAAAAGGGTAAAGACAGTAAAACATCAACAAATACATCCACAATGAAAATTTAGTTTTTGATTTCAGCTTTTCTAGTTTCTCTAATGGAATCTTGTTTCTTTCAGCCCACCATTCAGCAATTGAACCATCTTCTTTGAAATAAAAATCTTTCCATCTTAATTTGGTCTTGTATTTAGCAATATTATCACTAATCCAAGTTGGCTTAACGAGCAATATTCCAGCTAAGTAGACAAGTGTATTAAAGTAGAGAATACCTCTTGTGATTTGAGAAGCCAATTTGTGATATTCAGGAGGTGTTTCATCAGTGTTCAAGAAGTTGTTTGAATTTGTAAAGTTTGTCTGCCATGTTTGATTGCCATGACTTAGTTTCTGGAATATCTGGTCCAGCTGTATATCAGAGAGTATGTCCCATACATAGGGAAGCTCAGATAATATAACTGTTTCCAAAACAAGCATGACAAATATGGTAAATTTTGCAGAGTTTGTAGACAGAGAAATTTTAGCATTGTCTTTTTTGCATGATTCAGCAATCATTGGCTTTAGTTCATCAGAGTGGACATTTTGTCTGACACAAGTCATCAACTGTAATTTCTGATTTGAATGAATTATTCTCTCAATTTCTAAGATAATTTCAGCATTCTTGGTATCTCTATTTAAGACAGTGGTGTTAAAACAAGACATTCTCATACCATCCCAATCTTCCTTGTTGTGAAGGATTGTGAATAAATCTTCAGCTGTAATGATTTTCTTTTTGTAAAAACGAAGAAGATTTACAATGAGTAGACGTAGGAGATCCTTTCTGTATCTTGCAGCCAAATGTATGTGGATCTTGAAATAAGAAGAAAGAACTTCTCTAGATGCTTGAATCCTCTGAATAATTTCAGTAACATTTTCTTCAGTAAGACACTCCACGTACAATTCTAAATTCAACAACTTATTAAATGAATTTGTAATTTACACTGTCAATATATACCTGACCAAAAAAAATGGGGGCAGTCTCAATTATAACATATAAAGGTGTAGCAAGTAATCTTCTAAATACAAAAATTGTCAAATTGCATACATATATAATAGGGTTGGGCCGGGTACTTTTTGGACGGATACTGAATATATGGCTGATTTACAATGCCGGATATCCGGCAAATATATGTTATTTGGCCGGATATCCGGTTATTTGGCCGGATATCCGGTTATTTGACCGGGTATCCGGTTATTTGCCGAATATCCGGTTATTCGGCCAGATATCCGGTAATTTGCCATATAACGATTATATGTCATTAGAAATCAACCGGATATCTGGTATCCAGCCAAAAAAGTATCGGCCCAACCCTATTATATAAGTATGCCATTGTTTCTTCTTTACAGTGAAGTTTCTGATAGATCCAGGGAATGTTCCAGTTATTAACACTTAAATAAAATTAGATGATCAACCCTTCTCTCAGGTGCCCCAAGAGTCCTTTAGGAGCATTACCGCTAGAAAGTTCTACAGTTCTTGTGAAAATTAGATAATTTTTAACATTTTTTTGAGCACTGACAACCCCTCCCTCCTTATATTATGTTGCAAGGGTCCCTGGTACCCAATATAAACTATCCTAACCTGACCTTATATATTTAAGAAACAAACTAGAAAGTATCCCTTCCGTTTTTCAAGGTCGGGTATATGCTCGACTTGGCACTTGGGAAACTGGCAATAATTTGCATTAAACTTACGTCTTCAATATATCAAAAACTAAAGCTATAAAGCAGAAGTACCGATTGCAGAGTTGCTTCACTTTCTAAACCCTTATTGTTACAGGAATCATCAACTAAAGTTTTCAATCAAAAAAATTTCAACTTGCTTAGAATAAAGAAAAGGGCTAACCATTACGAAGTTCGTTCAGACTCATATTACAGAAAAGATTTGCATTTAATAAGTATAAGAGATAGATGGGACTAAGGCTGTTTATTACACTAATCCCAAAAGTTTGAAAATGACCTTTTTTTATTCGTTGATTTAACAACTTTGGGGACTTTCAATCAATTTTGATGGATTGGTTTATTAATTTGAGTGTTCAATCATGTCTACCACTAATTTTAAATTCTAATGGCTTTTAAATTTATTTGTATATCCCATGATGATACACAAACTGACCCTTTCTGTTGATTACATAGTGGTTGAAACGTTTGATCACTAAACTTAATGAACCAACCAATTAAAATTCAATAAAAGTCTCCAAAGTTGTTGAGCCAAGAAATAGAAAAATGTTATTATAAACCTTCCGGGACTAGTGTATTAAACAGCCCAATGTCCCCTCCCTCCCTAGTTATTATTAGACTTGTGACACACTCTTGTATAGTTGATTTATTAAGTTGAGTGTTTAAAAGTTTCAACTTCTAGACTTAATCTACAGAAGGGATAATTTTTTGTATCATTATTGGGGATGTACATCAATTTATTAGACATTGTCTTATCCCTTTAGATTCTTGAATAACATGTTATTTCTTGTTAGGTAATAAAAATAAAAGTGTTCTAGTTATTATTAGACTTTGAGTACAGGGATCTAGAGGGATAAGACAATGGCTGATAAATGGACGTGTATACTCCATGAGTATACACAAACTTAACCTTTCTGTTGATTACAATAGGTGGTTGGAATGTCTTATTAGACCAATTAAAATTTCAAACAATCTAAAAAGTTGTTAAGCAAACAAATGAAAAAGTTTTTAAAACTTCGGGTACTAGTGTAATTAACAGCCAATTGTGCTCTGCCTCCCTAGTTATTATTAGACTTTTGGTACACTCTGGTATAATTCAGAGAGGGAGGGGAAATTGGACTGTTATTTCACTTGTCCCCAAAGTTTTATAATTGTTTTTCTAATTCACTAGGTTAACAACTTTTGAGAATTTTATTGAATTTTAATTGGTTGGTTTATTAAGTTAAGTGTATAAACGTTTCAACCGCTAAGTTTAATCTACAGAAGGGATAGTTTTGTGTATCAAACAAATTTAATAGAGGTAGGCCGGATACTTTTTTGGCCGGATACTGGATATCCGGATGATTTATAATGCAAGATATTCGGTATCCGGCAAATTACCGGATATCCGGCCGAATAACCAGATATCCGGCCAAATAACCGGATATTTGCTAGATATCTGGCCAGATACTGGATATCCGGCGTTATAAATCAGCCATATATCCAGTATCCGTCCAAAAAAGTATCTGGCCTAACCCTGTATATATGTATGCAATTTGACAATTTTGTATTTGGAAGATTACTTGCTACACCTTCATATGTTATAATTGAGACTGCCCCCATTTTTTTTGGTAAATTTCAGGTATATATTAACACACTTGAATTGAAATTTTGTAAAAATCTTTAAAATTGGGATGGTACAAAAGCCCCAAAAAAGCCCTAAAAACAGGGTTTTTTGCAGATTTTAAAAACTTTGCAGTGCTTGTACCATCGCAATTTTTGCATTACAGAAAAAATATTTTGCATGGGTCATTTTTTTGCATAAATCAACCATATTTTGGCTGGGGGCAAAAATTTTAACAAAATTTTTCAAATCCGGGACGGGGTAATGGGTATGACACATAACTGAGTTTTTTGAAACCTCATTCCTGGCAGGCATAGGATGCCAGCAAACCTGACATGGTCATCCTGGTAAACAAATCATTTTGTGTTACCAAAATACTAAAATATCCAATAGTAGATGAAATATATGTGTTCAAGTCAATTTTAGGTTCCAGGTATGATCCTGCAGGTCCTGTTTCTCAAGGTCTCTAGAAATCATTAAAAGGCTCCTGTGGCCGAAATTTTTGACTTTTTAAATTTTAAACTTAAGTTTTTTCAATATGTCTTCATGACATATTAAAATTTCATAAAAATTCGCCCCTGTATACCTGCCGAATGCCAGCTGCAGCAGCTGGCATCTGAAAAGTACAGTTGTTGTCACCAAAATTTAGATTTAAGATTTCTAATCAAAAAATTTGCATTTATGATTTATTTTCTGAAAAAATTGTTCTTCTAGCTTCAAAAACAAAAAAAATTTCTGCCTTTTAATATTGGAAAAAACATTGATTTTTGTATTATATAAAAGATTATATTGCCAGATATCTGGTATCCGGCAGAATATTGAAAATAACCAGATACCTGGCCAAGCTGGATATCGGGCACAACCCTAGTTCAAATTTAAATGTTGCAAATAAATGCTTTAGCTGTGTATTATCCTTAAAGGACACCTGCAAGAAATACCAAGAAATAACTGCTGAAAGACTGCCACAAGTAGACCCAATACTCCAAATTTGAAGCCTTCAGCTTCTATAACAAAAAAGTTCTAGGCATTTCAAAATAGCATTTTATGTACAATGAAAATTTGAAAGATTTCCAATGCTCATAAAAGAAAAAACAATATTAAATTACGTCGCCCAGACACAAAATTATAACCTCATCTTTGTCACAAACTTAGATTGCCCGTAACTGATTACATTTTTATAATAAAAACACCACATTTCATAGTCAAAATCTATGAAAAAAAATCGGTTTAAATTGCATTTGTAAACGAAAACATAGCGGAAACAAAGGGGAAAACTAATACAAGCTGAGCTGTGATTGGTTGCTTAGCTAATTCAGCCTTCTGATTGGCTACAGTACACTCGGTACAATGCAAGTTAAACTTAATTTCTTTTAATGATTTTGACTATAAAAATGGGTATTTTTAATGGAAAAATATAATTAGTTACAGGCAACCTAAATTTATGACAAAAATAAGATAATTTTGTTTCCAGGCCACGTAGTTTAATTTCAAAATTTTTAACATTAGCATTGTAATTCTTTCAAAATTTTCATTGTACATAAAATGTTATTTTAAAATGCCAAGAACTTTTTTGTTATAGAAACAGAAAACAGTGTAAAATATAAATTGATATTTTTTTTCCAAAATTCAATTCCTTCTGGTGATTTATAAATAAAATACCAAAAGTCAAATTTAGGTGGATGTTATCTATAATACAAAGTAGAACGATGTCTGTCCGTCTGTCTGTCCGTCTGTCCATCTGTCCGTCTGTCTGTCCGTCTGAAGCTTAAGATCTCAGTAACCACTGAACCGATTGGGCTCTACTCTTCAGGGAATATACCTACTGGTCCTGTGATGGTTTTAAGCTATTTTCTTGGGGGGTGGGACACCTCAAACCCCCCCAAAAAATGAAAATACCCCCCCCCCAAAAAAAAAAAATTTTTTTTTACTTTTTCTTTTTAAATCTAAAATACGAAAAATTAAGTTGATCAAACCTCTTGGGGCAAAGCCCCTAGAGGCTAGGGGCGAAGCCGCTAGTATGAATATATAAAGCTTCTTTACAGCCAAAAAAATTGGGGAAAAAAATATCAGTTATGGAGCAACAACAAAAGTGGGTTTATCACAAAACCTCAATTTTTTAGTCAACTATTCTATAAACAACTAAGTCATTACCTGTACATTATAAAGCAATGCCAGGCAATTAAAATGAGGTATTAAGCACTTTCTAACTCCAAAAAATAATTATTCTAGTGGAAAAATTAGTTTAGCATTTTTGGTGACTCAAATTTGAAATTTGATTTGTAGCAAGAGAAAAATATTAAAAAAAATACTTTTTTTATCTAAGAGGCAAATTAATGGTATCAATATATCCGCAAATGTCTTATATACAGTTTAATACACTTTTAAGTCCATTATTTTTGGGCTTTGAGTGAACATCTAATAAGATTTAATTCATCTCTTTAATAAAATGAAATATCTTACCATAATCATCTTTCTCATCCAACTCAACTCCATGATTAAGAAGGCACACTAAACCATTTGTATATCCATTGACAGCAGCAAAAATATATGCAGTTTGTCCTTTAATAAAAAAAGTATGTGACTTAATTCATTATTTAAATGATATCTATGATGAATATATGTTGGATTACTATTAAAATGAAGGTCTAGTACAAATTAAAATCTGTTTTTAGATAAGCATTTGATTTGAGTATTCAAAAGTATTATTGAAAAAATTATTTCTTAGCCATACTCCTTAGGAGCTAAAGAACAGCCTAAATATGGAAATAATCTGATTTTAGAGCAAAGTCAGAACTAGTCAATGGTTAATAAAAAAAATTTTATAAATTGTATCAGAATAACCAATAATTGTTTAACAGAGCTTATATTCCCCCTCCACTCCCATCCCCTAGTTGAATTGGGTTCAGCGCACAACAATTTTTAGATTTTCATTAGATGTGGATAGTTTTAGAAACCTGTATTGTCAAAATTGAATAATTAAAAGCCATTTTAAATATTCCTTATAACATTACTTAAATAATTACATGCTATCTGTTTCACATTTTTCATTCATAATTTCTATTTTTCCTGTAGCATTACTAGCTGACTAATAGACTAAGTATTCAGGGATCTACTCTAAGATTACTTCTAATAGACAAATAGACATACATTTAGAATTATAGATTGCTTTTTTTCTGTAAATAAGAATTTTAACACATATATTTGTTTAATATCAAAAAGCATCAATTTGACATATTCAAATTATGCATTTAATAGTACAACATTAAAAGAAAAGGTTTATCTTTAGATTGTATTCCAATATTCTTGATTCGTTTTTACAGTATTTTCTATGATATGTAAGTTTAATAAAGGTGATAGACTTACCATTATCATTTTTTTCATTAATGCTGGCATTGTTGGATAGAAGAAACTCTACAACAGATTGGTGTCCCTCTCTGCATGCAACATGGAATGGGGTGTCCCCTAAAAATATTGTTTCATATTATCATATAAGCATATAATTTTAGGTTTTCACTTTTTTTACTCTTTTGTTGTTACTCTCTAATATCTTTCTTATTTCTATTTATTTTTATAGAAAGAAGATCTTTTGCATAATTCTTATATGGTTAGACCTTTCCATTCATGTAAGAGTGTGAGTATTTACAAAGATGATAAACTTACCATTATTTTTTTTTTCATTAATGCTGGCATTGTTGGATATCAGTACTTCTACAACAGATTGGTGTCCTCCTTCGCATGCTTCATGTAATGGGGTATAACCTAAAAAATATTATTTCATATCATCATAACTAAATAATTTTAGGTTTTCACTTTTGTTTACTCTTTTGTTTTACTCTTTAATATTTTTTTATTATTTTAATTTCTGTTTATTTTTATTTCATAAGATTTATTGCATACATCTTATGGGGTTAGACCTTTCTATTCATGTAACAGTGTGAGTATTTACAAAGATGATAAACTTACCATATTCATTTTTTTCATGAATGCTAGCATTGTTGGATAGGAGAAACTCCACAACAGATTTGCGTCCCCTTTTGCATGCTTCATGTAATGGGGTATTCCCTAAAACATATTATTTCATATCATCATAACTTTATTTTAGCTTTTCACTTTTTTCACTCTTTTGTTATTACTCTCTATATCTTTTTAATTTCTATCTATTTTTCTAAAAATAATATTTTCTGGATAAATCTTATGGGGTTAGACCTTTCCATTCATGTAACAGTGTGAATATAAACAAAGATGATTTACTTTTAAATTCTATTTGTTTTTATAGAAAGAAGATTTTTTAGATACATCTTATGTGTTCTTTTTGAAAATTCTAGCAACAATAAATACAAAATGTTTTTTTTGTGACTAGTAAAAAGATTATCTTGATAAACTATTTATCTATTACTGATTTTATTATTTCCTCTAGAAACATCCATGTAAATGTAACAGTGTGAATATAAACAAAGATGATAAACTTACCCTCTTCATCTTTTTCATGAATGCTGGCATTGTTGGATATCAGTACTTCTACAACAGATTTGTGTCCTCCTCTGCATGCGCCATGTAAGGGGGTATCCCCTAAAATATATTACTTAATTTCATCATAACTTTATTTTAGCTTTTTACTTTTTTTACTCTTATGTTGTTACTCTTTAATATCTTTATATCGTTTTAATTTCTATCTATATATATAGAAAGAAGATCTTTTGCATACATTTTATGGGGTTAGACCTTTCCATTTATGTAAGAGAGTGAGTATTTACAAAGATGATAAACTTACCATATCTATTTTTTTCATTTATTCTTGCATTGTTGGATATTAGTACTTCTACAACAGATTTTTCTCCCATGCTGCATGCTTCATGTAATGGGGTATCCCCTAAAATATATTACTTCATTTTAACATAACTTTATTTTAGCTTTTCAATTTTTTTACTCTTTTGTTTTCTCTAATATCTTTATATCTTTTTAATTTATATTTATTTTTATAGAAAGAAGATAAACTTTTACCCCACTTATAGTTATCATAATTTAATGATTTAAAGCTTATTATCTTCTAAGACAGTTATAAATAAGAATGACTAAAAATTTTTAAATATGTTGTGAGAAACAAAAACGTCATGGCAAAATTTGCCAAAAAAAATGCAAAAATTGCCATTTTGAGGTTTTTGCTAGAATTACTAAAAAGCTAAATATCAATAGAGATACTATTGAGCCAACCTACTAGAACTATTTAAGTTTGAAGGCCATTTCTCAACTAGGGATTGAGTACTGGCCACCCAAAGTTTACTTCTGAAAATTCAATTTTTGAGATTATGGGTCAAAATTTTTACCCCTCCCCCCCCCCCTCCACCCTGTTTTGGTTCTAATGTGAACCTTCATAGTCCCCGTGTCCTAAAATACCTTTGGAAGTGGTCTCTGATGTCTAAAACTGATTCTTTGGGGGGGAATATAGTGACAAAAATTGTATCAACAACTCAATTTTTTGAGTTCTTTGATATTTTGGGGCTACTTCTCCCACCCTGATTGAGATAATGCCTTAATACTTTAGAATGTTTTAGTACATGTCTCCAATAGTATCTATTTTAAATTTTAGCTCTATATCTTAATTATAATGCGTATTATGGCCATTCTTGCAAAGGGTAAAAATTTGAGCATAAGTAAAAGTCATTTTTAGATGTTGACAATTAGATTTTACTGTACTTTTTAAATAAAAACTAAAATATTTTTTTTTGGTTCTAGATATTAAAAAACAAAGAAAATAAGCCATTAATCATTTAATTCTAATAACTTTAAGTGGGGTAAAATTGCTTTAAAAAAATTCTCATGAAAAAACATACTGTATATATCAGGGAGTAAGGGAGGGGACAATGGATCGAATATTCAATTTTTAGGAGTCTCAGACTTTGGGTACTGGCTTAAAGGGAATGTGCAAGAATTTAGCAGTTTCTGACTGAGTTTGGGGATTTGCGCATGAAATGCCGCTACTCGTTATGTATGTTTTGAATATTGCAGACGGGGAGAAGGGATAAGGGAAGTGGGGGCAAGGGAAATAAACACTTGTTGTGTTAGTTTGGAATTTAGCAGACAGGGAGAAGGGAGAAGGGAGGTGGGGGCAAGGGAAATAAACAGAATAAAAAGGGGCAGTCATATTCTTGCTAGCAGCTGGCAGGGTCCAATAATCTTTTAATACAAAAATCACACCAAAAAACCTCAATATATTTCATCAAAAACAAGTTGTGATTTCACTTTACATGACGCTATGGAAATCTATTATTCAATTAACAATCCCTTTATAATTTCCTACAAATTTATTGGATTAAACTGGATTTCATGCCCTTTCTTTGATAACTCTTATATTGAATTAATTGCCCATTGTCCCCTCCCTTACTCCCTGTGTATATATAGATCATTGAGTTTAAAATGCATCTTATATGAGTAATATATTAACATCTGCACTATAATCATGAATTATATAATATTTGATAAATTTGAAAGTTGAATTACCATCTTCATCTTTTTCCTCAACACTTGCTTCTTCAAAAATAAGGACTTTTGAAAAACCAGTTTTTAGGGCATCGTTTGTTGAGAAAATCATTTTTAAATATTTGAAACATAAATGACCAAATATATAAAGCAATTTACATAATTGTTTTTTTTCTATGCATAATTAGGTTTTAAAAAAAAAAACATTTCTCTTGTGTTTTACACAAAAATCAACTTGTAGGTTAATTATCAATAGTACCAAGGTATAAAGGTTTAAAACAAAAATAAGATTTATTACTGATAAATAGCTTAATCTATAATTATTAAAAAATATGCTTTTAAATTTTTAACTTGCAGATTTCAATGTCCTAAAACTTCAACACTATAGTTATAAATGCATATAATTTTATATACCTTGCATTACTTAAGATTTATTGGAAGACCTTATTTGAATTAAGTAGATTTAAAATTTAGTTTAAATTCATTTTGACATCTCTAGTTTTCCTAACTTTATTTATGTTATTGCTGCATGAATCATTATAGTTTAATGATTACAGCAATACAAAAAAGAGTATACATGGACAAACTTGTGTAGTAGTTTCCTTACCTCTATGACCTCTACTTTTGATAAGGGATGGTTTCTTCTGTAATTCTTCAGATATTTTCTGGAAATCTCCAGCTTCAATAAGTTGAATAAATCTCCACTGTTCCTCTCGTGATGGCATAGTGGCACTAAACCTTTGTAAAGAATTAAAAAATATTAAATTATTATCAATAAAGAGTTATAATTGCTGTGTGTGAAAAATAGAGGAGTATTAGGGGATCTGCCATCAAGTAAAAGTATAGTAGATGTATTTCTGCCAGTGCAGTTAAAAAAGAATGTATTTATTTATGGCAGAATGAATTTTGGCTATATAAATGACAATAATATTGAAACTCCTGGCAAACCTACATCTAAATTTTTATTTTGATTATGGGTATGACACATAACTATTGAAATTTCACAAAATGCCTATCCCCCTACAACCCGACTGACAACTTCAGTGGTTGACAAAAAAGCTCTATTTTTTTACTATTTTAAAAATTGATTTTTTTTATCAATCTTTTATCAAACCAATACTTTAAACTTTAGTTTTACAGGCTGTCCAACAAAAACGAATATATCAAGAAATCCAGGCTCTGAAACTTGTTTTCTGCCCTCAAGGATCCTAGAACCACCCAACAAAACAATATTTAGAGTATTATCTAAATCGGAGAGGTAGTGGAGAATAGTGGTCCATTTGGCAAATAATTCACCATTTAAAAAGCACAAATGTGAATATTTTTATTTAACTTGGTTCAGTTTAAAATATTTATAACAACCTTGAATCATTTTCAGGTCTTGCATCTGATGTTTTATTGTTTGGGTCTTCTATGATTGTCATTCTAAAATCATATACCACTTGATTTTAAATACATAATTGTTAATATGTTGTACAATGTAATATCTAGATTAATTATGATTCTCATCATATAAACTTTGAAATTATTAAAACCTGATGTTTTCAACTTCTTCATTTTCTTCAACAATTTCTTCAATATTCTCAGTGGTCAATAAACTAGAAAAATATGTATATTAGCCCATCCCGGATTTGAAAAAACAATTGTGTTAAAATTATGGTCCCCCACCAAAATATGGTTGATTTATGCAAAAAAATGACCAATGCAAAATATTTCTTCTGTAATGCAAAAATTGCAACAGTACAAGCACTTTATGGAGGTCAAAAATTCATTGCATAAGAACGATGCTGTGAGTATTGGTGCAAAAAATATGACGTAACAAAAAAAATTAGCCAATGAGAGGCCGTTATTGACCAATGGTAAAATTTATAGTGGACTCTTATTGGCTAATTTTTTTTGTTACGTCATATTTTTTGCACCAATTCTCACAGCATCCATCAGAACTAAGGCTTCATGGTGCTCCCAGGAAAGGCCTTGAGGAGTAGAATCAGGAACTTTTCTGCTAGCACCATGAAGCCATAGTTTTGATGCAATGAATTTTTTACCTCCATAAGGCGGGGGCCTCAAAATTTCAAAGTGCTTATACCGTCGCAATTTTTGCATTACAGAAAAAGTATTTTGCATTGGTCATTGTTTTTGCATAAATCAACCATATTTTGGTGGGGGACCAAAATTTTAACACAATTGTTCAAATCCGGGACAGGCTAATGTAGAGTTGAAACTTGTATGCAATTTTGACTTTGGAAGATTACTTGTTACACCTTCATATATCATTATTGGGGCTGCCCCAATTTTTGGGTTAATTTCAGGTTTATATCAACACACTAGAATTGAAATTTTGTAAAAATCTTTAAAATTGGTATGGTACAAAAGCCTTAAAAAAGCACTAAAACAGGTTTTTTTTGCACATTTGAAAAACTTTGTAGTGCTTGTACCGTTGCAATTTTTGCATTACAGAAGAAATATTTTGCATGGGTCTTTTTTTTTGCATAAATCAACCATATTTTGGCTGGGGGCAAAAATTTTAACAAAATTTTTCAAATCCGATACAGGCTAATGTATATATACATACAATTCATATGTCTTTAATTGATAATATAGTTGTTTGTGTACTGAATATCATGTCTTTTTTTTCGGGGGGGTAGGGGGGGTTATCTTTAGCCCATAAACAACAATATTTAAAACACTAGTGGCTACTCTCCTTGTTCCTTTAAATGAGTTGACCCTCCACTTTCAATTTATAATTAAAAACAAATAGGTCATGTTTTTCATATCAATTTCCTTTGGAGAGTTGAGATCTCCCCCCAAAAGATCTTTCCTGCACCTATAAAACCTTCAATGTAAAGGAGAATTATGTTGGTCCAGTACTTTGTAAGATCTTAGACACATAGACAGACAAATATCATGTTACTTTTATAATCAGAAAATTAACAAAGTTCTACAAATGTTATATTATTATCTAAAGTTGATGAAAAGGAAAGGTATTAAATTTGTTAAACTACTTAAATTTTTAAAAATGTGAAAGTTAAATTTAAAATGTATACAGACCTGATTTCTTTATTTTTTTCTTGAATAATTTCATCTATTTCTCCCAAGCTCGTAGTTCTATAAAGAAAATAATACTTTAGTGAGTTAGAAGTTGTAATCCTTTGTTTGCTTAATAGAGGGCAATGATTTCATCAATACAGAGAGGGAAAGGTTCCACTGAATGAACCATGCAGATTTTTAAAACTTTAACTTTTAAATCTGCTCTGTTGGTCAAGTGGTTCTTTTTTGTGTTTTAGCACCTGTAAGGCTAAGGGTAGAAAGGCTAATTTTCGTTTTAATTTTTTGAACAATCATAGCTTTTGGGTCATTTTAAGTTCAAACAATAAAGTAAGCTAACTTAAGCTAGAAGAACAACTTTCTAGATATTTTATTGTTTTTTAGGAATTATTTAGACAATAGGAAAAACAACAAAAATTTGATAAAAGGTAAACTTTAGATATTTTTATATTCCAAATAACAAAACTTCAAGATATATTACATAACAATCAGATTGTATATTTTACCTTTTAATGGATAATTCCAATGAATTATCTGCATTTGATATCATTTTGATAATATCAGTATTTGTTGATTTGTCCACAGAATTTCCATTTATGCTTAAGATAACATCATTTTTCTAAATTAAGAAACTGTTAAAAACATTATAGGGATATTTATATTGGCAATCTTCTGTTAAATTTACAAATTAATTAGGAATCAAGAAAACTATTGAATTTAAGTGAGCTAATGTGAGGGATAACTATTTGTTCCAATATAAAAATATAAACTACTAGACTCTAGTGGCTATTGCCCCAAGGTAATTGAAAGAAAAAATCAGAAATTATGCTACTTTGCATGATAAATAATTGGTTCAATTGTTTATACTGCAAATGCTTTGGACTTTAAGGACATTTAAGATTAAGAAGCCAAGGTGGTATGTTAAATTGTCCTATTTAACAGCTTTAGTTTGATTAGGGATTATATTTACATTGATTGTGATTAAAGGGAGTATGTATGTAAAAATTTCTCATCAATACTCCAGAAAAATTTCTTCCAATCTTGGATTTAGTGAAAATCACCAGAAAAAGCCGTCTTTTAAGGAAATGAGAGCCTGTTTTGCCTTATCTTTGAGATTAAATGAATGAGATGATGTTAAGGTTTGATAAGCTGATGAAATTTTTTTTTGTGCACAGTCCCTTTTAAAGGCCAAGGCTAAATATCTAACTGTCTAAAGTTAATTTAGGATTAACATTGATTGAGATTAATTTACTTACTTTGCATCCTGCAACATCTGCTGGACTATTTGGATACACATGCAACATCTTGGCTAGTGAAGACTAAAAATATTTACTTTCTTGTTTAAAGTTAAAATATATAAACAGAGAAATCTTTATTGTTACTGTAGTTTTATAAAAATGTAGAACACTGATTTTTTCCATCAATGAAGAACCAATTTTTGATGTTTTTTACTACATCTGCAGGGGTCCTTTCCTTTTAGGGCATGCCTGGTACCCAACATCATTTTTTAAAGCTCCCAAAAAAATAATCAATATTATATTGACAAGGGACTATGAGGAAAATCAATAAAATATCTTTTAAAATAATCCTTCACCTTGCCAGCAAAAGCAAGTCCCCATTTTTGACCAGTGTCCCTTTTTAGGGTTAGGGATATCTCCTCCTCTTCTGGCTCCATAACTAAAATGTATCTGTAGAGTAATACTTATAGTTATAGTACAGACGGATTGCCTTGACTCATAAACATGCAAAACTCATTACCATGCACAGTGCAGTTAGAGACAAAGAGCATGCAATTAAAGTGTTGTAAATCTGTTAAATGTTATTAAGCATAATATCCCAAAGTGTGCATTATAGCATTGAATATCATTACAAGTTTATTATGCCCTAAGGTTCTATAGATTATTTTGTTCAACATTTAAGATAAAAAGCATAAAACTGAAATTGATGATAAATAAGATTACATTACTTATAAAATGTACATTTTACATGCTTAAAGGGTATTTATTAACAAGAATTGCATGGGAGGATTGTATCATTACAAAAAATGTAAATTACAATAAATTACTTATTCTTACCTTTCAAAGTTAACAATGCTGAAGTTTTGTACTTCTTATCTCTAGATTTTCATTTCACTACACATAATTAAATAATTAAAAAAATCAAAACCTAAATACTTATGAAAATAATTGTCCTTGTTAGTAACTTCAAATTAAATATTCTACACTTACATATGATATAATTATGTTAGATTGGCTATGTGAGAGATAAGGCTATTACTTAAATATTTTTTTTACATCTTGAAAACTCCTTATCTTTAGGCTAAGGAAATACTTATTAGATATCAACTATTTTGATTTTACATTACAATCAATCTGTTATATTAAACAGGATATAAAAAAACATAAATAGAACATTCTTACTTATTTAATTTTAATCTCAAGTTGGATAATAAATATTAAAAAACTTACAATGCACAAAGCTAGCTTTACTAGTCAAGAGATAAGACCACAACTAAAGCATTTTCAATTTAACAAAATTATCTTATCTCTCATTATTTAATTTTATAAAGAATATTATGTAGCAGAGGTTATCTACAATAATGAATATTTTATATAGTATATAGAATATAGCATCATCCTTGGTAACTTAATAAACAGGATAATAGAACATTACAAAATTATTCTTTCTCTCTAATGAATTAATTAATGAGAGTACATATAGTAGAATAGCTGAGAATTATGCTAGGAGATAACATTACTAAAGTAAGTGATAAAATATATTTTAACTAACTTTTTCAATAGGAGATTGGAACATTACTGACGTAATTTCAATTTAACAAATATTTTCTTATCTCTTTAATTTTAATAAAGTTTTGATAATGTAGGAAATTTAAACATATTTTTCAAACGGTATATAAGAACACCAATGGGACATTTTAAATTCAAACAAAATTATTCTTTATCTTTTAATGTTATTTTAATGAAATTACCTGTAGTATTATAGCTTAGTACCATGCTTAAGATAAATTTCTATAATATTCGACTTTACAGGGAGATAAGAACATCACTGGAGCATTTGAATTTTACTAAAAAAAATTCTTATCTTTTCTGTATAAAATCATACCAACACATTTTAATGCAAAGCTTATCTTTAACTAGTTTTGTGAAATATTAATTCTATCAATTTTTAAATTTGGTAATAGTGCATTTAAATAATTCCTCTTTGGTCCAATTTCTTTTATGAAGTATACCTTTCTTGTTATTCTTAACTTTGAATTCAATAGGTAGGTTACAAGGAGATAAGAACACCACTTGAGGATTTAGAATTCAACAAAAATTCTTATCTCTATGTGTTGAATCATACAAATACATTTCAATGCAAAGCTTATCTTTAATTCATTTTGTAAAATAGTAAGTCTATTAATTTTTAAAAATATTTTCAACAGTCATTTACTTTTACAAAAATTGACATATACATTCTTCTTTAAATTTTGGTGGGAACTATTTTGTTAAAATCCTTGTAATAATTTGAGTCTTTTGGTGTCCTAGTAGTTTATTTAAACAATTACTTTTTGGCCAAATTTCTTTTATAAATTATACCCTTCTTGTTATACTTAATTTTATTGTCAATATCAATAATACAAACTTACATTACTAGGAGATAAGAACACCACTAATGCATTTAGAATTTAACAAAAAATCTAATCTCTGTGTGTTGAATCATACTAACACATTTTAATGTAAAGCTTATCTTTAATTCATTTTGTTAAATTCTAAGTATTAATTTGAAGAAAAAAATATTTCAAGTGGTATGGACAGGAGCACCATTTCATGCCCTAAAAAATTGTCTTCTTTCCTCTTAAAAAAGTAGACTAGGGACTATATTAATCACCTTACATTTTTGAGAATTTATGACATATGATTATACTTTTTCAATATCGATATATATTTAGTAAAAAGGGGTTGTTAATTGTAATAATGTAAACAGTTTGATTAAAGTATTTTTTCAATTTAACAGATTTTATGATATTTGCTTTGCTTTTTTATTTTGCATTTTGAACTAATTCAAACATTTGATGCTATTTTTTCAAAAATCACTAACCATTTCAGAGTTGTTTTTTTCATATAAAAGCTTGATAAAACTTATCTTTATTAAAACTATATTTTACAAAAACCTAGTATAAATACTAAAATTTGCTTAATATCACTTGTTCTCGTTCATGCATATTTTTAGTTCTATGAATAGTATCTTCCTTGTTTAGTTCAAGTTTTAAGAATGTTAGAAATTTTGTTTTACTTCCATTATAAACAGGAGATAAGAACATATTTACATTATTTAAAATCTAGCAAGAAAAAATCTTATCTCTTCTTTATGAAATCATACCTAGAACATTTAAATGCAAAGGGCCATCTATAATTCTATTGATGATCTCTAATTAAAATACAGGGTATTTCAAGAGAAATGTCTTTTTTAAAATCTTAATTATGCATAGAAAATAAAACAATTATATAAAATGCTTTACATATTTGGAAAATATATTGTGGGACATTTACGTTTCAAGTTTTTAAAAAAAATTATTTTAACAAATTATGTCCTAAAAACCGGTTTTTCCAAAGGCCTTTTTTTGAAGATTTATGGATTTAAAGGTTATGCAAAAATGTGAACATTTTTAAAATTCAAATTTCGCGGCTTGTGGTAATAGTAGAAAAACGTTATGCATACCGTTAGAATTGTCATAAGCTCTAGTTTTTCGATATATAAGAACAATTTCTGTTCTATGTATAGTTTAGGAGCTACGTGGTATTTTGTCCCAACATACTAAAAACTTTTCAACCTTTTTCAACGTAGCTCCTAAAGTACAAATAGCACAAAAATGATACTTATATTTTCACAAACTAGAGCATATGACAATTCTAACAATATGCATAACATGTTTTTACTATTAATACAAGCCGTGCAATTTGAAAATGTTCACATTTTTGCACAACCTTTAAATCCATAAATCTTCGAAAAAAAGGCCTTTGAAAAAACCGGTTTTTAAGGCATAATTTGGTGAAAAAATCATTTTTAAAAACTTGAAACGTAAATGTCCCACAATATATTCTCCAAATAAAGGGTGTTAAATAAAAAACCGATCGCTTCACTCTTTTCAATATAAACCCTACAGTTTTGGTCAAAAACTAACAAAAAATGACCCAAATCATGTCCTAGCAATGGCAATTAGAAAACATTATTGATTTTGATTTCTACTTCCCTCTCCTGAGCACTACAGCTCAAGTCCTAGCCCTTGTGGAGAATATTTCCTTACATGGAGATTAAAAATCAACAAATCATCTTAAATACTATAAATCTTGTAGATAGACCCCATAATGTTCAGAGTTTTTGATGGGACCTTTATATAAAGACCTTTCTAAGGACAACTTAACCATGTTTCTAACTCAATCCTAGCCAATTTGGCATAAAAAAAAACAGACCCATCAAACATTGAGTCATGAAAGTTATCTCTAATCCTTCATGTTTGACAGATCCTTCTTTTTGATGCCAAGATGGCTAAGATTGTGTTAGAAACCTGGTTAAGAAAAATCATTATTAATCTGAACATTATCGGTTCTATTTTCAAGATTTCAAGCACTTTAGACAATTAATTATTTTTTAAAAAAGACAAAACTGTAAAAATTTGTAATAAAAAATGCACTCCCCCTGTAAGGAAAAATTCTCCACAAGGGCTAGGAATCGAGCTGTAGTGCTCAGGAGAGGTAAGTTGAAATAAATATACAATAGTGTTTTCTCATTGTCATTGCTTGGACATGATTTGGGTCATTTTTTGTTTATTTGGAGAATATATTGTGGGACATTTAAAAAGACATTTCTCTTGAAACACCCTGTACTAACATCAAACTTTTCTTAATAAAATTATTATCTTTGATTTCAAGTTCTAATGTGGCTTGATTATATTTTTATGAAAATCTATTTCAAATTTAATATTAAAGAAGTTGTATCAACTTTTTTTTTTATAGCTAGCCGGTCCTTTTAGTAAGTAGTAAATGTAAAAATTTTCATAGAATTCAGATATGCAATCGGTTTTTTTGTAGACCTCTTATTTTTTAAGTAATTTAAGTTTTAAAAAAAAAATTAAGTCGATTTTAAGGTACTAAAATGCAACAAAAAAAATAAAGAAAATGGCCATTATGAACAAAAATAGTAAGATCTTTAATTTGACACCTTACTTTTTCAATTCTGTCAGGTAATTATTGAAAAAATCGATTTTTTTAAACCCACGAGAATAAAAACTTTGAACTCAATTTTATCATTTCACAAGTAAAAAAATATGGGTTCATATATACCTTCAGAATCAGAAAAATATTACGAATCCATTGTAAGCAAAATTGAAAAAAAAAGTTTACAATATAGTATATAAACTACAATAAAAGGAATTATATGAAAATATCATATTATATTGTACAGGCAACGTCTTAACTTTTGAATTGGGTATAAAAATGGGAAGGGGGTATAGAGGGGGTAAAGAGGGGGTAAAAAAGGGAAGACAATAGTGTTGCCAGAACAAAAAATACAATTGGCCATTTTTATATTTTTTTATTTTTTTACTTTTTTTCAATTTTGCTTACAATGGATTCGTAATATTTTTCTGATTCTAAAGGTATATATGAACCCATGTTTTTTATGTCTGTTTGAGAAAATATTTAGGTCTAAAGTTTTTATTAAACCGAGGTTAAAAAAATAGATTTTTTCAATAATTACTCAACAGAATTTTAAAAGTAAGGTGTCAAATTAAAGATCTTACTATTTTTGTTCTTACTGGCCATTTTCTTCTTTTATTTTGTTGCATTTTAGTACCTTAAAACTGACTTAATTATTTTTTTAAAAAACTTAAATTACTTAAAAAATAAGAGGTCTACAAAAAACCGATTGCATATCTGAATTCTATGAAAAATTTTACATCTACTACTTACTAAAAGAACCGGCTAGCCATAAAAAAAAAGTTGATACACCTTCTTTTATAAATTACTAGCTGCTTCGCCCCTAGCATCTAGGGGCTTCACCCAAAGACGCATATTAAAGTCCAACCCTTCCCCTTATTAATGTTTTGTGTGTCATTATCAGAGTAGTATATAACACCTATTTTTTCAACAACCTTAACATCACAGAAACTGAGGTTGGTTTTTAAGAGATGAAAATATATGTTTTTTTCCTGTCTGCGTTTAAATCAAATTACAAAAAGCCAAATAATTTTTTGAGGTAATTTTTTTTCGGGAGGAGGGGATTTCATTGGGGCTTTACTCCATGGTGCAGTGGGGTTTCCCGACCCCAATTACTAGTTTTTGTCTACAAAAATAAAAAAATAGCGTAAAACCACCAGTAGGTATATTCCCAGAAGAGTAGAGCCCAATTTGTTCAGCAATTACTGAGATTTTACAAAAAATGTAAATAAATTTTTTTTTGGGGTTAGTTTCTTTAGTTTTTTGGGGGGTTTGGGGTGTCCCATCCCCCCCCCCCCGAAAAATAGCTTAAAACAATCACAGGACTAGTAGGTATATTCCCTGAAGAGTAGAGCTAAATTTGTTCAGCAGTTACTGAGATCTTAAGCTTTAGACCAACAGACAGACGGACAGACAGACAGACGGACAGACAGACAGACGGACAGACGGACAGACGGACAGACGGACAGACGGACAGACGGACAGACGGACAGACGGACAGACGGACAGACATACAGATAGACGGAGAGACATCAAGCTACTTTGTATTATAGATAAACAGCTGATCAAGGTAAATTTGATTTTCCTCCCCAATTTTTTTATTTTCTTCTATCTAACAAGAAATATTGCATCTATAGAAAATCATTTTACACCAATATTTGTCTATAACTCCACATAATTCATAAAATATCATATTATCCATTTTAATCATTCATGCAATAAGTACAGGTAAATATTTATTTCATGTCTATGATGGATGTATATAAATGTTTTTTCAGAAAGGCTAAGAACCGGTTCTCATCCAGCTTATATTAATTGCTTACAAAGCCATACTTGTACCATAATTCTTTGTTTATAAATGGTTAAATACACAACACAAAATATAAATATCAGATTGTAGTTTTATTTTAAAAAGCATGTAAGACGACATTTCATCAATCTTCCTTATCATATAATTAGACTACAAGAGATAATATAAAATAAATCATTGTTGTTAAAAGCGAAGCTTTTCTATAATTAGGGTCGGTCCGTCCGTCCGTAACGGATAGCTTTTTTCGTTAATTTTGACATGTTGATTCCTTTAGTAGTTAGGTACGATTTAAAAAGCGTAGCAACTCTATAATCATTACCAAAATGTCCATACGTCCATTTTAAACATGTTGATTTTTTTACTTTTTTAAATAGCTTTTTTCAAATTCAAATTCAAATATATTTATTGGGACAAAACAACATATACATTTAATATTCAACATTCATAAATGGTAATTACATTGCATTAAGAATTGATTAATAAACTATTTTTTATATAAACAATGAATAATATAGGATTAACACAATATAATACAAGTATCCAAGGACTGAAAAACGCCTGAGGGCGGTGTTGACAGCCTTTTAATTTTAGACTTCGATTTAAATGTTTTTTTAAGCGGTCTTTTATATAAGTAAAATATGTACACTATATACAGCAATATGCAAGGAAGGATGTTTAGGAAAAGTAGGGGGGGGGGGGGGGAATAGGAAAGTGGAGAAAAAATGGGGTCTCTGTGCGATTATAAAAAATGTATATATTTTAAGCAATCAAAAGGTAAGCTACAGGTTGACTTGAACAATCATAGATTAATGTTAAGGTCACAGGAGGGACACAATAGCCTTTCACAGGCAACTACAATACTGTCTAAAAGCTTTCTTTTCAATTTTTTATAAAATTTAAATCTAGAAGTTGCCTGTTCCACTGTAAAGCTATTGTTAATGAAAAACGCATTCCAGGTGGCTGGAAGAGTACAAAGTGGAAGATTGTTAACCAAGTTTAATCTGGCAAATGGGATGCTATAATCTTCTTGGTTTCTAAGCCTAATATTACCCTGGGACATATGTCCTCGTGTTATCCACATGTTAAAAAATGAGCGAGGGGCTATGTTAAGTTTAAATTCATACATGAATTTAACTCTAAAGTATTGCACTAACAATTCAAATGGTAGAATTTTCATTGTTTTAAATAGAGGACCAGTATGGGCTATATAATGAGAGTCTGTAATTGCTCTGATTGCCATTTTTTGCTTGATTTCAATAGATTTTAAGTTACTTTCATACGAGCTTGAATAAATCAAAATTCCATAGATTAAATGACAATGAAATATAGAATAGTATAAGGTTTTAAGTGCGCTCCTAGTTAGAATTTTTTTACATTGTCTCAATATAAAGAGAGCTCTTGACAGCTTTTCATTTAATTTCTGTATATGATACTTAAAATTAAGGTTAGGGTCAAAGTAAACACCTAGAAATTTTATGGCTGGAATTTCAGATGCATTGTTGACATATTCAATAGGTTTAATAAGGTCAGGATTAGGATTACTTGCACTAGAGTTATTCTCATTGATATATAAATGAATATCATCCCATTGTATTGATCCTAAGTTAGAATGGAACACTGTAAATTTAGTTTTATCAGGATGTAGAGAGAGCTGATTGGATCGAAACCATGTAGAGATTTTTTGCAATTCATCATTTACAAAATTAGCAAGTTGATTTAAATTAGACCCTGAAGCTAGTAATGTGGTGTCATCACAAAACAGCAAACTTTTAAGTAAAGTACAGTTTGGAAGATCGTTGAAAAATATCAAAAATAAAATCGGACCAAGTACTGATCCCTGGGGGACGCCCCAGGTTATATCCAATTTAGAGGATTCAGCATTTCCTAACTTAACAAACTGTTTGCGCTCTGATAGATAAGATTCGAACCATTGCAACAAATTTCCATGAATACCTATTTTTTTCAGTTTCATTAGGAGAATATATTTAGGAACACAATCAAATGCCTTTTTAATGTCCAAAAATAAACCAATAGTGTATTCATTTCTGTTTATTGCCTTGGCCACGTGATCAAGTAAATGAATCATAGGGTGAAAAGTTGAGTTAAGGTGTTGAAAGCCAAATTGAAGACTATCAATGATATTGTTTGAAGTCTATTGTAATGATTTTTAAAAGAATTAAAACACTGCCTGTTATATGCTGTTGGATTCCTAGACAACACTTCATAGAGTTGCATTTTTTTATTTCTTGCCACTAAAATTTCAGGAGTCATCCATTTTTGGATACTATGCTTACTCCTGTCAAATTTAACCTCTACTTCACAAAAGTAACGGTTAAAATAGCTATAAAATATTGAATTAAAATAATCAAAGCTTTCCTGTACATTTTCCATTTCATACATTCTACTAAAATCGACGTTTTCTAAATCATTTCTAAAAGAGTTTATATTATGTTCAGAAAAATTTCTAATTTTAATATTCTTAGAACTTACTGGTGGTTTTTTGTCATTTATTATATAAAAAGTGGAGAAATGATCACTGAAGTAAGTAGTTATAATCCCACTTGTGAAAGATTCTTTCATTTCATTTACCCAAATATGATCTATTAATGAAGAAGTAGAATAATTTATATTTTGGGCCACCCTAGTTGGGTGTTTAATAATTTCAAGGAAACCTGATGCAAACATATTCTCTATGAAATTTGCAACATGTGGGTCCTGATAACAAGACAAAATATCATAATTAAAATCACCAGCTAAGATACATTTTTTGTTGTGGCTATTTATATTATCAAGTAATCCCAACAATGTATTAGAAAAATATTGGTGCTGCTGGTTTACAGAAAAGTTTTGGTTGTTTCTACAGGGGGGCCTATATATATTTGATATAAGAAATTTCTTATCTTTCGTAAATTCAACTTCCAGAGTAAGGCTTTCAAATATCATTTCTTCAAAAATTGAAAGATTGTTAACAATTGAATATTTATAGTTGGCCTTAACAAAAATACCTATACCCCCTCTTAAATGTTTCGTTCTTTGCTTAAATATGATTGGATGATATCCAGGTATGATAAATAAGGACTTTTCAACAATTTGACCTATTTCTTGGACACAAATAATATCAAAGAAAAAGTTTTTTTCACTCAATAATAATATTAAATCTAAGAGGCCCTGAAAATTTGCCTTAATCGAATTTATATTAATATTAAGTAAAGAAAGATCTTTTGAGTTTTGAAAAGATTGGATAAAACTATCCGGACTATAATATTTGCTTTCTATTTTAATGCTTTCATAAGGTGAAAAATTTTCATCTTGTTCATTATTATTTAAGACATGGACAAAGTCAAATTTTTTGTCAACCTGTAGATTATAAATGTTAAGTAAATTCATTAATTACCATGTAGAAATACATTTTTTTAAAGCACAGAGAAAAAGGATTGAGAAGGGGGGTTGGATTAATATGAAAATATGTAAGAAAGGTTAGCAAACAAAACGAATAAAAAAATATATGCATAACAGCACCAAAATTTATGTGCGATTAAACTACTATCCGTATAAAAGAGGTGGGTTGTGGACAAATTTAAGTAGTCAATTTCAGCTGGGAAAAATAAAGTAGAAGTATTTTAAGTAATTTTTAAATGGTGAAGTCATATAATAAAATAAGTAAGACATTTACAATACTATTTTTTTGTAAGAATACCGGAAAATACTTTACAATATGATTTTCAAAGATTTTTAAAGAAAAAGAATATATACAAATAAAAGAACTTATCTTTATGCATTGTTACAAAATTTGATCTCTTTATCAGAACACTCCATACTTAAAATTTGAGGAATGGAGGAGAGCAGGTACTTGTAATAATAAATAAAGGGGGAGGGAAAATACTATGTGTGAGAAGATTGGGATTATAATTTTAATTCTTACTTTCTCATAGATGGTGAATAGTAGAATAAAAATGGGCGGAGCTAATTTAAGCAGGTTTTATGAGTATGAGGAAAGATTACATATAGGTTCCGAAAATTGGGAGATTAAAGACTTATTTACGGATTTTTTAACTATAGATTGATATAATTGATATGAAGGTAGCTAATGTTATCCTAAATTACTTTAAGTTATATTTATAATATTTGCGTTATTTTTAAAGAATTTAGCAAAGCTTTGAAAATAGATGACAAATAGCTATATTATTCTATAATGAATTATTCTATGTAGCATTAGATAATAAAGTAAACCTGATTAGTTTCAAATAAATTAAACCTGTAGTCTATATTTTCCAAGAAAAAAGTATATTTTTTTGAATTAATATTCTTTAAAATTTAATGAATAGATATAAGGAAAAAAAATATATGTTTGGCTTGGTTAAATTTTAGTGTTCTTTTAGACATAATAAGGAACAAGTATGAGAATGTTTTTAGAGCTTTGGTTCAGAAATAGTATTTAAAGCTGAAAATTGACTTAATATAATCTTTAGACTTATCATATTTTTATTTAAAATTAATTTCTTGGAATAAATTCCTTTGGAGGTCCTTATCTGTGGGTAATTGTTGAAGGTGTATATTATTCAGGAGATCTGTTGTCTTGTTCATGACTTCATCATGGCTCTCGATTATGGACTCATTCCCTCTGCTCATATTCTGCTTCTTCTTACTTTTCTTCGCTGATTTTCTGCTGCCAGCCTTGAAGGCACACTTCTGGGGCTGAGCTGAGGCACGCGTTTTTGGCCTGGCACCCATCTGTGAATAGGTTGGTGTAGGTGTGGGTGTGGGGGTTGTTGAGCGGACAGAAGTTGTTGGTGTTGGTGGGACTGAGTCCTGCTGTATGGAGAGGGCACTCCTAATCACTTCTTGCACAGGAATCAATGTGTTCTTGATGTAGTGCTTTTTGTCAGGGCTTGACCTAAGCACAAAGACAAACTTAGAGTCTAGTGTCCAAGCTGCCTTGACCTCCGGATCTGACTTCAACTTGAGGAGATATGCATGGTTCATCTTGGTTAGGTCAGGGGCAACATAAAAGTTGTCGATTTTAAGGTTTTTTTCTTGTTCTGTGGGGGAGGGGATGTGCTTTCTCTTATTCATTAGAAAAAGGTTTCGCCAGTAGCGAGATCTAAACCTCACAATCACCGTTCTTGGTAGTAAAACATTACTTTCTTTGCACCTATTGGCCTTTCCCAGGAAATGAGCATTTTCAAGTAGCTGGTGGAGCGGGGGTACTGTGACAGGTCCCCATTCTGGATCTTGAACATCAGGGATGGCTTTCATCAGAACCGGTTTGATGATTCTTGTGTATGCTTCAAGCATACAAGCCCCAACTGTTTTGAGGCGTTTTAAGCTCTCCCTGGGGACAGTAAGGTTATTGATCCTTACTGACCAGTTGCGGACATACTGCTCCCGCTGGTTCAAATCCTCCTTAAGAGTCAAAATCTCTTTTTTTAAAGATAGAATTTCACTATTCATATCCATTATAAGTTTATAAATGTCACAAGGAGAGTTTTTAGTTTTTAAAACACACAGAGTTGCTCAAAACAATAAAATATATAAAGCACTGATTCACTCCACTTTATGAACAATTTAAGTAGATTAAATGGCCACGCCCCCTTTTTTATAGGATAGTATTAGTATTAACTAATTGCACATTAGGGAGGAGATGTTATCCCTTTGAATGACTATGAATGTTAATTTAGGCATGTTAGAATTGTCCTATCGATTTCAAATTTTGCATGGTGATTCCTGTAATAGTTAGGTACGAGTTAGAAAGCGTAGCAACTCTATAATCATTACCAGAATGTCCGTACGTCCATTTTAAACATGTTGTTTTTTTTTTACATTTTTAACAACAAATTTGTATGTGTCTTAATTATCCGATTGGTCTGATTTTTGGTATACTGATTCCTGGGACAACAAAGTACAATATTATAAGCGAAGCAACTCTATAATCAAGTCCTAAAAATGTAAGTATGTCCATAATCATTATCCTGTATTAAGCAGTTTTTCAACAAATTTACTTACAATTTAAGTTCTGACATTATACAAGTGTTAATGTCCGTTTGTCCTACCGTTTCAGAGCTACGCTTTTATGGATGTTGTCATCCTTGTTAATTTACAACTCCATCAGTAATAAATATATTCTTGACTTTCTTTCTGTTGCTTTGTATGAGTAAAAAGTTACAGCACAACATTTTCATTGGTTTTTGACTGGTTTTGGTGTATTTTGAACAGGGAGGAGGGGGATATTGGACTGTTAATTACTGGTTTCATATCCACTCAAAATCTTTTTGTGCTTTTATTTTCTTTAGATAACTGGTTTTAAATCTCCAAAAGGGGTAATTTTGTTTATAATCAATGAGAATGTATATTTAGCCAATTGTCCTATTCATAATTTTTTTAGGTACTTTACTACTTAACCAGGATTTATCTTTTTAAAAGCTAAGCTTTTCTATAATTAGGGTCGGTCCGTCTGTACGTCCGTCCGTCCGTCCGTCCGTAACGGATAGCTTTTTTCGTTAATTTAGGCATGTTAGAATTGTCCTATCAATTTCAAACTTTGCATAGTGATTCCTTTAGTAGTTAGGTACGATTTAGAAAGCGTAGCAACTCTATAATCATTACCAGTATGTCCGTACGTCCATTTTAAACATGTCGATTTTAAAACTTTTTTAACAACAAATTTTCATGTGATCCAATCATCCGATTGATCTGATTTTTGGTATATCAATTCCTTGGACAATAATGTATAATGTTATAAGCAAAGCAACTCTATAATCAAGTCCTAAAAATGTAAGTATGTCCTTAAACATTATCCTGTATCCAACAGTTTTTCAACAAATTTACTTACAATTTTGGTCCTCTCTTCTACATTTATATTCTGATTATTCAGTTCTGACACTATATAGGTGTTAATGTCCGTTTGTCTTACCGTTTCAGTGCTTCGCTTTTATGGATGTTGTCATACTTGTTAATATAATAGTCCTTGGAGTATTTTGTCATAAAACTGTGGTAATGGGGAACGGAAGAACACACCTTTATATATATAGAGTATACTACGCTCCCAAGTGAACTGTTTGTTGTTTATGTAAATGGTGATAAGAGAAAACACCTCCCACATCTTTCTTGAAGTGTAAATTGAAAACAAAAAATATCTATTATATTAGACATTTTTTGTTTTCCATTTACAATAAAGAAAGATGTGTTCCCTATAAATAAACCCTCTGAAAATGAGCTGCCTACACCCCCATCCATTGGCTGCATCTGCCTTCACCTTTACTCACCTCAACTCCCAACCCCTCATTTTACCCTTTGGTTATATATTATTAGTAGCGAAGCATTCAAAGTATTCGAAGTTTCCGTCCATCCGTCCGTCCGTCCGTCTGTTCGTCCGTGTGTCCGTCGGTCCGTCCGTCTCTGAGACAAAGTGGAAAAAAGTGATTTTCTCGGCTCCTATTTAAGATGGACAGCTGAAATTTTTAGTGAAGATTCCCATGACATATGCGCATCTAATCTATACATTGTTTTGATCATCTGTTTGTTGATTGGGTTGCTAGATCGATTCCTAGATTTTCATGAATATCTCATTTCCTGTTCAAGATAAACGGCTGGAAATTGTAGGGATTAATCAAGTCAACAATCTACACATTTCTATAAAGTTTTTTTTTAGAGATATGATAATTGGTAAGGGTGCTAGATCGATTCCTAGTTTTTCAAGTTTTTCTTCTTTGCTTAATGCTTCAAAATATATTATATATCTTTAAAAGGTTTCGTGATTTATTTCATGTATGTCTTTTTACCATACTCAAAAGATTATTTTTTCCTGATGTCTATAAATAAGTTTTGAGCTTCGCTACTTATGGATGTTGTCATCCTTGTTTTATCTCTATTCTATCTATCTATATGTATGCAATGTTTATTTCAGTAATAAATAATCTAACAAACTATCAACAGCTCCATACCTTCTTTACTAGGACCCCGCTATTAGTTTCCTCCACACACACCACTCTATTGTCTAGAAGAACATCTGGTGTTTGGGATGTCCGCTGTAGCTCCTTTCCACAAAATCATTCAAAATGATGAAAATAAACTAAATGAGTAATTTTGATTAGACAAAATATTGCAGAATAATCGATATTTAAATATCTGTATGTTGCGCGATATTTTTGCCTACTCTAATAAAATGGTCCCTCCAGCTGGCTAATATAACAATACCCCTTCCTTCTAATGTATTCAATCCCCTCCCCTCCTACTGAAAAAGTACTGACCTATAAATAGCCACCTAAAAAAAACAAAACTTGCCCTTTCATAATATCCCTTTCGTTGCAACGCACCTTAAGGGGCGATTTGTCTTATTTTTAAAATGGCTTTTTATAAGTTATTTCAGGTTAGGTTAGGTTAGTTGATTGCCCCAAACCTTGGGCTAGAAATAGGAGAAAAGCTACTGTGAAATATATGAAGAATCGCCCCTTAATGTGCGTTGCCACAAAAGATACCAAACATAGGTAAGAAGACATTTAGATTATATTTCCTGTCATGTTGTTAGTTCTCATCTTTTAGTTCAAACACAGAGATCCTGTCATTTTTATATAAGGATGCAAAATTTATCTAGAGTATAAATTTAATTTATTTAAAATGGATAAACTTATAATGTTATGCATACCGTTAGAATTGTCATAACCTCTAGTTTTTATATATATAAGAACTATGGTAAAATCTTCCAACTTACTTTAAACTTTTTAACATTTGACACCTTTTCTTAAACTACAAATAGCACAAAAATTCTACTTATATTTCTAAAAAACTAGAGTTTTATATTTGACGTTCTATTGACTTTACTCTTTGTCTGGAGAGCAACACTTCATGGACAGACATACATCCTATTACTTTAGTACGTCCTTAATCCCTAAGAAAACTACACTTTGTACAGGTTTCAGAGTTTATACTTTACCCCTGACAACTGACCTAAAACCTTTCCAGGACCAATACTAAGTTTTCATGAAAATTGTCTTTGATTGTTCCTAGGAGAACAATATTATAAGTGAGGCATCTCTATAAACAAAT
The DNA here is from genome assembly GCF_053477335.1 of Acartia tonsa. NCBI lineage: Eukaryota > Metazoa > Arthropoda > Copepoda > Calanoida > Acartiidae > Acartia > Acartia tonsa. Next base: position 2,543,673 of record NC_137274.1, on the reverse strand, counting down.
ATAAAGTAAAAGTATTTTCTTTTACGTTATACAGTATGCAATTTTGAAACAAATTTATATACAATTTCGTTTAGACTTACAAATTACTCTACAATAGTGATAGTTTGTTATTACTTCCTTTTTTTATGGATGATCATCCATGTTTAGCCATTTAAACTAAAAGTTCTAATTATGATCCTATCTAATGTTAAATAAATAATCATTTTGTTTAATTTTCATTCCCATAATTCTTTGCTCCTCTTGAGAAGGTTTTAGGCTATATTTCTGGTCCTCCAAATATAGATCCTCTAGATGCAATGGATGCAGCCGCTATAAATGAATGATATCAGAGGTCTGAAGCCAAAAGATTTTTGTAGTCAATGAGCCAATAAGCCACAGCCACCAAACTTAGATTCAGCTGTCAGTCATTAACCATTCAATTTTTGCTGTGTAAAAGATGATTTTACAACAATACTTTGAAATAAGATATCTCAAAAAGTATTAGAGCTAGAAAAATGTTAGAGACCTTTTAGAAAGCTCCAATATCTGTCATTTCAACTGTAATCTGAGCGAATTTGCATGATAAACAGGAAAGACAAAATATGACAATAAAGCAGGTTAGGTGAAGGTGGTCTAAAAATAAAAGTAAAATTTGATCACCAAAAGTGATTTTAAAATGTTCTTTCATGGGAAGCTACTAATTCAATTTAGGGAAAGCATGTTCTGAACTCACCATAAGGTCCCAGTACATCCTGTGTTAACCGTTTCTGCGGGAGGTTTTTCTAACCTAACACCCCCTCGGATGGGGTATTTCGTCTATCCAATAATAATAACTATTTTGAAATTATAAACAATAATATTTTTAGGTATTCTTTATTAAGATTAGAAAAGATAGGTTGTATTGTATTAGCAATTTCAAAAATAGCTAGAAGTTTTATTAAATTAAACATAACAAGAACAAAATTTGATCAGAGGTTTACAGCTGCAGTCATATCTTATGCCAAGTTTATACAAATCAAAACATTACAATTATCTACAGCTTTCTCGTATTCATTCAAATCTGGTGGATAGGAACTGGTTTTCATCCATACGAAAAAACTATGTCTAGCATCATGTTATATCCAGCTTTCTACAAATATAAAAGCCCATGCCTTCAGCACCTCGGGGCTAAAAAACTGGTTTTAATCTAATAATTTTACATTTTATATCTGTGGAAAGCCATTTATAATACGATGCAAGAAATATCTATTCTCGTATTCATTTGAATTCGGTGGATAGGAACTGGTTCACACACATACAAAGAAATTATTTCTAACATCATATTATATCCAGTTTTATATGAATATAAAAATGTATCATAAGATTAAAGTTTGTTTTTTCAGCCAGTGCCTTCAGCCTCTCCGCTTTAATCTTATAATTGTACATCTTATATCTGCAGAAAGCTGCTTATAATACAATACGAGAAATAACTATTCTTTACTTCGATATCTTCCTTTATTCTTCAAATTTCTTTTTTGAATTATCTGTTTGTCTGTTCGTTTATGTGTTTGTATGTTTGTACCAAAGGATCTCGCTAACCGCTATACCGACCAGTTATTGGCCTTGAAATTGATGTACATATATCCCATTTGATGATAAAAATTACCCCTTCTGCAGATTACAATTAGTGGTAGAAACGTTTGGACACTACACTATATGACTAAACCAATTAAAATTCAAGTTCAGAGTTGTTAAGCCGAAATAAAAAACTTTGGGGAATAGTTTAATAACAGCCCACTGACCCCTCCCTCCCTAGTACAAGGATTTTTTGTTGGACATATTTGATGTTTAGGTTATGGGCGTTACTTTTATAAAAAAATATTTTTTTAATCAGTTCCTGGAACTAATTTGATTAATAATTTATGTATAAATTTCTAAAAGCAAAGCTTTCTATAATTAGGGTCGGTCGGCTTTTTTCATTCATTTAGGCATGATAGAATTGTCCTATAGATTTAAAACTTTGTATGATAATTCCTGTTGTAGTTAGGTACGATTTAGAAAGCGTAGGAACTCTATAATTGTTACCAGAATGTCCGTACATCCTCTTTAAACATGTTGATTTTAAACTTTTTTAATAACAACTTTTTATGTGATATAATCATCCGATTGATGCGATTTTTTAGATTTTTGATTCCTATTACAATAAACAATATTATAAGCAAAGCAACTCTATGATCAAGTCTTAAAGACGTCAGTATGTCCTGTATTCTGTATTTAAGAAGTTTTGTAAAAAAAAAGTCCATATAATTTTGTCAAAATTTATATATTTATATTCTGATTATTCAATTCTGACACTCTACAAGAGTTAATGTTTGTCTGTCATACTATTTCAAAGCTTCGCTTTTATGGATGTTTTCATTCTGTTTTACCTAATGTTAATGTCGTGTTGCACCTGGACTGAACAGTCAACTTGTCAACTCAAGGCCAGACTCTTGGTCCTTCACCTCATACCTGTGGTACAGTACATTACAGACAACCAACCCTTTGATTGCACGATCTTTGTCTGGAGATCCTAACTGTGCATGGTAATGAGTTGCGCCTGTTTGGGGCCAAGGCATTCCTCCTACTCTAACTCTTTTATGTCCTGTGCCGAACAGAGCAGGTAGGTACCATTTTTAACGTCTTTGGTCTGTTTTACCTAAAAGATGTTATATTTTATTCAAAGAACTTATTTATACATTAATTTTCATAGGTTTTGAATGTGTGGTGCTTTCCCTCAAAGTTCTTAGCATGCACAGAACACGGAGCTGGATCTTTAAATCATTTCAATGGTGCGCCAAATCGGGGTGCGCCAAATTTCAGCCAATCACAGCGCTGCATTTCGTAAAATGCAGTGCTCTCATTGGTGGAAAGTTGGCTCACCCCGATTTGGCGCACCATTGAAATGATTTAAAGATCCAGCTCGGGTCTAACTGTTCTTAATGCTGACCAAATGCATATTTGAAAACATTTTGACCTAATAAGCGTATTTGACTGGAATCATACTCAAAACTTTACAAAATTTTGCGAAGGCAACTATTCCCGTTAATACTACTTTACGTTATTAACATCTAATACCTGGGGTCTCTAAACATAACATAACCAAACCTTACCTAGCCTAGGGTATGATACAAATAAATATCAATTATTTTCAATTTATTAAAAGGGTTGTTTCGTCCGTACGTCTGTCCGTTGGGAATAGATAGCTTTTTATGTTAATTTATGCATGTTAGAATTATCCTATCGATTTCAAACTTTATATGGTGATTCCTGTCGTGGTTAGGTACGCTTTAGAAAACATAGCAACTCTATAAAGGCAGCTAGAATGTCCGTACATCCATTTTAAACAGGTTTATTTTTTACCTTTTTTTATGTGATAAAATAAAATGATCTGATTTTTTAATACTGATTTATGAGACAACAAACTACAATGTTATTAGCGATGCAACTCTATAATCAAGTACTAAACTTGTTAGTATGTCCTTAAAATTATCCTGTATCTAATCAGTTTTTCAACAAATTTACTTAGAATTTTGATTCAACTACATATTATACATATTATACTGATTAGTTTTATGGATGTTGTCATCCTTGTTTAAAAATAAGGGGGGGGGGGGACTTTGTAGATTTTTGTGCTTGAGAAACTGCCAAGTGTGTTTTTTTATGAATTCATGAAGATTTATTAAGATAGATTTTAATATATATACCTTGAAGAAACACATAAAAAGAATATGAAATTTTTCTCATATTCATTCGAAACTGATTAATAACCGGTGGATTAGTACCAGTTCTCATCCATACGGAAAAAACTATGACTAGCATCGTGCTTTATCCTGTTATGTAAAAGGAAAAAGTCCAAATTATGTTAGAATTGTGTCAAAAATGATCCAAGTGACGCAATAAAAATGAGGGATTATCCATCTCCTATTTAGGGGTTTTCTTTCCCACTTCTCCTCTTATCTGCCTCATTTTATTACGTCAAGTGGATCATTTTTGACATAATTTTAACACAATTTTGGCTTTGTCTGTAAAAGTACCAGGATATCTGTCTGTGTGTGAGTTTCTGTTTGTACCTTTGAAATATGGTTCTCCTTGACTCTTAGGTCCTGTGAAGGTTTATAACTATTTGAGGGGAGGGTACCACCACCCTTCCAAGATAAATTGCCCATGCCAAAAAATGACCCCTCTATAAAAAATTTTAGATTTTTTAAAATGGAAAGTGGGGGATCCACTTCCCCGGAGAGGAGGGTGTATTTGACCTCCCCCCTCCCTTAAGGCTAAGGGTTAATAATCAAAATTTTTACTGCTTAAATAACATTCTATTGCAACAAAAAGGTGATGTTAGCAAATAATTTCTTGAATAAAATCATAAAACGTTTTTTCATTTAATTTTCATTTTTTTCACTGTTGTGTTTTTATTTGACATTAAAAATAAAAATCATAAAAAATCTTCCAAATCAAAGAGAAAAAATCTTTGAATTATTGGTCAATTTAAGTTCAAAGATTTTTTTATTGTAAAAAGTTAATTTTTAAAAAAATATTTTAGAAAAAAAATCTTCTAACAAAAAAAAATTATCATAATCCAAGATGGCGTCAATACATGTAAAATAATATTTTCAAAACAAAAAATTAAAACTTGAATATCTTTTTTCACAGATTGAATTTCAAAAATCGGTCTGACAGTTTTTCCAAAGTCAGTATGATCTATCGAATGAAAAAGGTTTGAAACTGATAGAACATTTCTTTATACTAAAACATATTTTTTCTCACGTTTTTTCCCACACTTCCAAAAAATGAAATTCAATGAAAATTAAATGGTTCTCACGTTAAAAAAATTTTCTCACGGGTCCTAAAAATGAAATTAAATGAAAAACATATGTACCATTTAAATGAAAATTAAATGGTTCCCACATTCTAAAAATTTTCCCACGCTTGACATCCTTGAAAAAACCTAATTAATTGAATATTTAAACAAACTGAATATCGCGTTTTTTGCAATGGAATGAAAATTTAATTAAGCATAATGTATACCTAGTATTGTACAGATATTGATTTGACAAACATAGTATAATGTTTACCCATACATTCAAGGCAGAGAGAGGGGGGACAATGGCAGAGAGAGGGGGGGACAAAGGGTGGATTATTAAGTCTCAAAAGTTTAAATAAAAGTTTTTTAATTCGTTGGATTAACAGAAATTTGATTGGATGGTTTATTAAGTATAGTGTTTAAACGTTTCAACCACGAATTTTAATCTACAGATGGGTAGTTTTGTGTATTATCATTGGGGGTTGTACATCAATTTATCGGCCATTGTCTTATCCCTTTAGATCCCTGCATTCAAGGCCTTTTCATATTATTCCTCATATGGCCTAATGAGCAAAAACCTACCAACCCAAATTATTTTTATATCTAAAGGGATAAGACAATGGCCTATGAACTGATATACATCCCCAATGATAATACACAAAATTACTTCTTCTGTAGAATACAATTAGTGGTTGAAACATTTGGACACTCATAAAGTTTATATATAGTAGTATGATGTTTTGTATGTAACAAATGGTCTTTCTAACCGCTGAATCAATATGGTTCTCCTTTACAGTAAAGATTCTTATGGGTCTAGAGAAGGAATTTATGGAAGTTGTTCTCCGCCCTCCAAAGAGAAATCACCCCAAGGAAAATTAACCACTGACTAAAATAAACATTTTCTTTCCTGTTTAAAACCAATGAATGACCAACTTCCACGACCTCCTAATCTTTCAAGTGTCCCTAGAGGCCTCTAGGTGCGTAGTTGCTAGTTAATTTTATATTAAGCAAAGTCATTAACTCTTTACAGTCGGGCCCCTAGCCGCACCTTAATCGGTCGGGGGGGGGGGGGCGTTCAAGGCCCCCCCTTATTATCTCAGTTCCTATTAGAGTTAGAGGGCTAAATTTTTTTGTGCAAGTCCCCTGTTTGATAATGAATTTCCGACCTTTTATAGGTCTAAGTCAATTTTCGCTTCCTTCCCCCTTTTATTTAACAACCTTTGTTTTTAGGTCTTTTTTTACTTAAAAATTTCAAACGGCTGTATTTTTCTTATTTTTGAAGCTAGAAGAAAATATTTTTCCAGAAAATGTTTATCTTTATGTAAATTTTACATTAGAAATATCAAAATATAAATTTCAGCGGCCGTAGCTGTACTTGGCAGCTGCCGGCCGCCGCAGTCGGCGGTCGGTGGGAAAACGGCGGCGGATCTTCATGAAATTTTAATACGTTATGTAGACATGTCAGAAAAGCTTAAGTTTAAAATTTGAAGTCTCTAGATCAAAAATTGCGGCCACAGGAGCCTTTTAAAGATTTCTGGAGACCTGGAGGATCAGGACCTGCAGGATCATACCTGGAACCTGAAAGTGACTTGAACACCTGTATTTCATATAAGGATGTACTACTAGAGGATTTTTTAGTAATTTGGTATGATAAAATGCTTTGTTTTAGTCAAAAAAATATTTTTGCTCTTTACCTGGATGACCCTGCCAGGTTTGCTGGCATCCTGTGCCCGCCAGGATGGAGATATTCAAAAAATTCCAACTCTCAGTTATGTGTCATACCCATACTTAAAAAGTCAAGCAGTTTGGGCTCTTTATCTTTCACACACACAGAAAATGAGATAGAAAAAACCGGATGGGGGGGCGTTCAACGCCCCCCCCTTCCGACCGTTAAGGGTTAATTATAATAAACATAAAATGCTAGACTTTTATTTAAACAACCTCCAAATTAAGTAAAAGCTGGTAGGCAAACAAAGTGTTTAATTTATTTTTAAAATCAAAGCTACTCTATGATTGGATTTGATCCGTCCCTCCGTCCGGAACAGTTGGGTCTTCGTTAAGGCATGTTAGAGTTTTCCTATCGATTTCAAACTTTGCATGATAATTTCTATAACAGTTGGATACGATTTAGAAAGCGTAGCAACATTATAATCGTTTTCAGAATGTCTGTACGTCCATTTATAATATGTTAATTTTTTACTTTTTTAATAACAATTTTTCATGTTATGTAATTATCCTATTCTTCTAATTTTTGGAATACTGATTGCTAGGACAACAAAGTACAAGCGAAGCATCTCTATAATCAAGTACTATAAATGTATGTATGTCCCTAAAAGTATCATGTATTTGAGTAATTTTGCAACAAATTTAATTACTTTTATGGATGTTGTCATCCTTGTTTTGTTGAAATTAAGAGTTTTTACACAGTTCTTCATTTTATAGAATAATTTAATTTAACAACAAGTGTTATAGTTGTTAGTTGTTACTACTCTATAATTCCAGGGATCTAAAGGGATAAGATAATGCCTGATATAAGAAAAAAACAAAATTGTACAATTTCATTACTTATCTTTGTTGGATACACAATATTCATAATAAAAGTATGTCTAAATTTCTATCTATCTATCTATCCATCTATCTATCTATCTATCTATCTATCTTTCTATCTATCCGTCTATCTATCTATCTATCTATCTATCTACCTATCAATCTATCTACCTATCTATCTTTCTATCTATCTATCTATCTATCTATCTATCTGTCTATCTGTCTATCTATCTATCTATCTACCTATCTATCTTTCTATCTATCTATCTATCTATCTATCTGTCTGTCTATCTCTCTATCTGTCTATCTGTTTATCTATCTATCTATCTATCTATTTATCTATCTATCTTTCTATGTTTGTTAATTATACAATTCCTTTACTGATCTTTGTTGGATACACAATATTCATAATAAAGTAAGGGGGGAATGTCTAGACCCTAAATTGGTATAACTTATTACATTACAAAACATTTTGGACTTTTAGACTAAAAGTTGAGTATTAAAGGGAGTAGACTATCTGCAATAACCAGTATAAAAACAGTATTTCTTACAAAACTGAAAGTGTTACCATTACAGCTTTGACTCATAGAACATAGAAGAAGTCGAATTGGTAAAATCTAAAATAAAATTTAGGTATGTCATTACAGTTACACTAGGATACACTAACATGTGATTTATTTCCATAGGATGGACATTATTATAGGTAAGCAACAATACTAAAAACCTGAAAATTTATTGAAAATAATTCAAAAGTACTTTTAAACCATGTTTATCAAATTTTGTATTGTTATAAATGTTAGCTTTTCATGTTTATATTTCTTATTGATTTTTTCTTTTGTTATTATTGTTGACTTTACTCTGAATTCTCACTTTTACGTAATGATGAGTACTAGACCTTTTCATGAAAATACACTTTTTTGAATTTTAGTCTTCTGCTAACCTAAAAAGTTACTTTAGGAGCCTAGAAATACATGTACAAAATTTCAGCTCTCTATCTCTACTGGCGACCTAGAGCTAGGCATGTAAAATATCAACAGATAACGGTAGCACGGCGGTTTTAACAATATCTCAGCAATGTGCAGGTTTTAAGCTCTTCTGCATATTTCAATTTAAACACATAAGGACAAAGGTATATTATCCCAAAAATCTTTTGACAAAGTCTACTCTACACCTAGCGCCAGTCAGTTTTCTAAAATCATGCATTTTATACCTGTGAAAATAGAAATCACCAGCGCTAGGTGTAGAGTAGACTTTGACAAAAGATTTTTGGGATATTATATATTTTGCCTTATGTGTTTAAATTGAAATATGCAGAACACCTAAATTCATCTTCCAAGCCATTCTCTAAGCATTTTAATTTTTTTTTATGAAATAACGGGATTTCAAAACTGCCCTTTGAAAAGGCCTAAAAAATATATTTTTTGTCACTTTTTTCACTGCTTATAGTTACAACCAAAACACTAAAAATATGAGTTCTGAGCTTATTTTTAAAGATATCAACCTGATTTTTTTTGATAACTTTGTTAACATAATGGAACTCAGTAACATTTACAGATTTCATTTTGGGACTTTCCTTCTAGGGGCTTGTTTGGCAAAAGACCCCAAAAACTAAAAATATGAGTTCTGGACTTATTTTTAAAGATATCAACCTAATTTTTTTTGAGAAAATTTTTTTCACATAACAAACTCAGCAACCTATACAGATTTCATTTTGGGACTTTCCTTTCAGGAGCTAGTGGAGCAAACGACCCCCCAAAACACAAATTCGAAAAAGTGTATTTTCATGAAAAGGTCTAATGAGTACTTTTAAAATTTTATTTAATTTTTAAAAGCAAAGTTTTTCTATAATTAGGTTGTGTACATCCATCTATCCGTACTGGATAGCTTTTTTTGTTAAATTAAGCATATTAGAATTGTCCTATCAATTTCAAACTTTGCATGGTGATTACTGTAGTAGTTAGGTACGATTAAGAAAGCGTAGAAAATCTATTTTTATGTGATATAATAATCTGAATGACCTGCTTTTTTGAATATTGATTCCTATTACAACAAGGTACAATGTTATAAGCGAAGCATGTCTATAAACAAAATAAAAGTATGTCCTTAAACAGTATAATGTATTTATGCATTTTTGCAACAAATTTACTTATAATATTGTTTATACTTCTGCAATAATAATTTGCTTATTCAGTTCTGAAACTCTACAAGTTCATTTGTCCTACCCTTTCTTCGCTGTAATGGATGTTGTTTATATAGATTTAGTAATTTTAAATAGTTTAAGTAATTTACTTAATAAGCCAAAAAAATTTAAACAAGTATGACAACATCCATAAAAGCGAAGCTCTGAAATGGTAGGACAAACAACCATTATCACATTAAGTAAATTAGTTTTAAAACTGCTTAAATGCAGGATAATGTATATGGACAAACTTGTATTTTTAGGAATAAATTATAAAGATGCTTTGCTTATAATATTGTACTTAGTTGTCCTAGGAATCTGTATGCTAAAAATCGGATCAATCGGATAATTGTATAACTTAAAAAAGTTAATAAACAACATATTTAAAATGGATGTATGTCACTGTGGGCTAGAATTGAATCAAGACAAAAGTAAGTGCCGAGCCCTGGGACCTATGTTTGGTGAAAATAGACATAAAACTATGATGATTCCAGGTAAAACCAAAATATTTCAGCGGGGGCTTTTTGAGAAAATTAGATTTGAAAATTTCAAGTTTAATTTTCACCCGCTAGGAGTTGCCGCATAATCATGACAAGAAAAGCAAATATTAGTTGTCCCTCCCTAGTTATATGATTTTTTGTTGGACATATTTGATGTTTAGGTTATTAGCGTCAATTTTATAAAAATTATATTTATAATCAATTCCCTGAAACTTATTTAATTAATAATTTATGTATAATTTTTTTAAGGCAAAGCTTTCTATAATTAGGGTTGATCCGTCTCTCTTTTTTGTTCATTTAGGCATGTTAGAATTATCCTATTGATTTAGAAAGCATAGCAACTCTATATTCATTACCAGAATGTCCGTGCGTCCTCTTTAAACGTGTTTATTTAAAACTTTTTTAGCAACAATTTTTAAGTGATATAATCATCCGATTGATATTATTTTTGTAGTTTTCCTATTACAATAAGGTACAATATTATAAGCAAAGCATCTCTGTAATCAAGTCCTAGAAACGTCAGTATGTCCTTTATTCTGTATTTAAGAAGTTTTGCAAAAAAATTACATATAATTTAAAAATTTATATTCTGATTATTCAGTTCTGACACTCTACAAGTGTTAATGTTTGTCTGTCCTACCGTTTCAGAACTTCGCTTTTATGGATGTTGTCATCCTTGTTTTACCTTAAAATGTTATACTTTATTCAATAATTTACAGTAATTTTCATAGGTTCATAAGTGTGTGGTTCTTTCCCTAAAAGTTCTTAGCAAGCACAGAACACGGGTCTCCCCGGCCCCTTGTTCATGGCATAAAGGGAATAGAAGCTTTTGCAATATTCCAAAAAATTGTGATATAGCTTCCAGTAAAATGCGCCTATTAAGTCTAATTGTTCTTAATGTTGACCAAATGCATATTTGAAAATATTTTGATCTAATAAGTGCATTTGACTGGAATCTTGCAACTTTACAGAATTTTGCAAAGGCTACTATACCCTTTAATACTACTTTACGTTATAAACATCTAATAACTGGGGTAACTGCAGTCTCTAAACATAATATAACCTAACCTTACCTAGCCTAGGGTAAATATCAATTAAATATCAATTATTTTCAATTTATTAAAAGGGTTGTTCCGTCCGTATGTCTGTCCGTCGGGAACAGATAGCTTTTATGTTAATTTATGCATGTTAGAATTATCCTATCGATTTCAAACTCTGTATGGTGATTCCTGTCATGGTTAGGTATGCTTTAGAAAGCATAGCAACTCTATAAACGTAACTAGAATGTCCGTACATCCATTTTAAACAGGTTTATTTTTTACTTTTTTTTATGTGATAAAATAAAATGATCTGATTTTTTAATACTGATTTATGGGACAACAAACTACAATGTTATTAGCGATGCATCTATATAATCAAGGTATACTAAACTTGTAAGTATGTCCTTAAAATTATCCTGTTTTTAAGCAGTTTTAAGCAAATTTACTTATAATTTTGATTCAACTACATTTTATACATTTTTATTTTGATTAGTTTTATGGATGTTGTCATCCTTGTTTAAAATAAGGGGGGGAGCTTTGGAGATTTTTGTGCTTGAGAAACTGCCAAGTTTTTTTTAATGAATTCATGAAGATTTATGAAGATAGATTTTAATATTTACCTTGAAGAAACACATAAAAAGAATATGAAATTTTTCTCATATTCATTCGAAACCGATTTATAACCGGTGGATTAGTACCAGTTCTCATCCATACGGAAAAAACCATGACTAGCATCGTGCTATATCCTGCTATGTAAAAGGAAAAAGCCCAAATTATGTTAAAATTGTGTCAAAAATGATCAAAGTGACGCAATAAAAATGAAGGATTATCCATCTCCTATTTAGGGGTTTTCTTTCCCACTTCTCCTCTTATCTGCCTCATTTTATTACGTCAAGTGGATCATTTTTGACATAATTTTAACACAATTTGGGCTTTGTCTGTAAAAGTACCAGGATATCTGTCTGTGTGTGAGTTTCTGTCTGTACCTCTGAAATATGGTTCTCCTTTACTCTTGTAGGTCCTGTGAAGGATTGTGGGGAGGATACCACCATCCTTAAAAGATAAATTGCCCATACAAAAAAATGACCCCTACATAAAAATTTGAGAATAGTTATTTCTCGCATCGTTTTATAAACAGCTTTCCGCGGATATAAAGCATACAATTATAAGATTAAAATAATTTTTTAGCCCCAAGATGCCGAAGGCACGTGCTAAAAGACTGGTTTTTATCTTATGATTGTAAATTTTTATATTCGTAGAGAACTGGATATAATCCAATGCTAGACATAATTTTTTAATGACTAAAATTTTTACTACATAAATGAAAATTTAATTAAGCATAAAAGTTTGTTAATGCATATCTAGTATTGTACAGATATTGATTTGACAAATAAAGTGAAAAGTTTACCCATACATTCAAGGCCTTTCCTAATATAACTTATGAACGACTGGAGCCACCTTTTCCCTCAATTCACTCAATTATTAAAATCAGTTTCTCAGTTGGTTTCAACCCTTCTTCAGTTGGTTTCAACCCTTCTTGTCAGTTGGTTTCAACCCTTCTTGTCGTCAAGACGTCATTAATAAGCTCCTGCTTTCAAAGTGTGAGATAGAGTTTGACCGCCAGAAAACCTGTTGTGACCAGCGTGAGTTGAGTGTTTCAACAAACCAACAATATCATCAAGTTTTCTAGATAAGTTTTTTTTTTTATTATTATAATATATTAAACTATCTAGTTACCCTTTATATTCATTTTTAGCATTTGTCCTTGTCTCTTTTTTCAATAAGTCATGGCACAGAACACCTTTGCTGAAATTGTTAATAATGGAACATTTAGGCCTAGGGCTAATTCAAAAAGGATTAGAGAGGGAAGTGATAGTGATTTTCAACCTCCTAGTGACATTGTTGAGAGGGCTATGATAAATTGGCAAAACGTCACGTCTACCATGGAAAGTTTAGAAAAAAAAGCAGATAATATGGGGTCTGACCAAGAAACAGCTAAAAGTTTAGTCAGCAAACTGTCGCCTATTTTGAATGATACAGCAGAACTGCTTATGCTTCTAGCCAGAAAGGTTGGGGGGCTAGAAAAAGCAGCTGACTCTACTAAGGCAACCTTGACCAAAAACGTAGTATGTGGGAATTTAGTAAACTCTGTTGAAACTTCGGTTGCCTATAAAAAGTGCTGTGAAGACTTGAAGGCAACAGCCACTCAATGTAAGATTATTGATTTGGACTTTGGGGCAAACCTAAAAGAGCACGGGGAAATAGTTAAAAAGGCTAAGGAATCCTTGGAAGAAATTGCTGAATTGAAAGATATCATCGCTAGAGCACAGATCATACCACTTGCTAAACAAACAACTTTGCGTAATGGTAAAAACACCATTCCGTTTATTATTAAGACTAAAAGTAAGGAAGATAGGGCAATGGTAGTTAAAGAAGTAAGCAAAATTGGTCTAAAAACACCTTTTCATTGGCCTAAATCAATTGTTGACGATATTACAAAAATACGTGTTCAACTATCTAACTTTAAGAATGAGAAAATTGACCTGACAGACAAACATATTCTTATTAGACCCAATACTGAAACTGGTAGATCTTTATTTATTTCCTATCGTGAAAAAGATTCTAATAAACCATGGATACATCTCCAAAATGTTAAAGTACCAGCAGATTCTAAACTTGTTTCACAATTTAAGCAACAGCCATGCTATTCTGAATACTTCAAGCTTTAAAAATACCGTTATTTCAATTGAATGTTTTTGTTTTTGCTATGGTTTGCATAGTTCTAGTTAGATTGAACAGAAGTTCTAATAAAATAAAGATTCCTGTTTTTCAAACAATTTATCCCCTCTTTTTCTCTACCCCTCTACTAATTAATATGTATTCAAACCTCTATTTTGAAACATCTTCTAACAATTATACAAGGTTTAGTCTATTCTACAACAGATTAAATTCAGTTAATTTTTATTTAGTTACTTGCTCATCTTTTATTAAGATTTATAAATTTATGTTTAATGAATAGTTTAAGTTTCGTTGAAAAGATTTATATTCAAAATGTTAATTCAACACAAGATGTTTCTTTACTTAAGGATATTAATTTTAGTTCTCTTAATTGCAATTCAATCAACATAAGCACTTACAATGTAGGTAAAGCATCATTAAACAAGTTTAAACTTAAAATTAATGCAATGTTAAAAACTAAACCTGATATACTGTTCATTCAGGATATTAGATTAAATAATAAAGAAAGTATTTTTAGTAAAGAAGCACGTTTTAATATGGCTGGCAGTTATATATCTTATTGCAATAGTTCAAAGGCAGATAGGGGTGTAGCGATTTTAATCAAACAAACACTAAAATATGAAATAATTAAAAGCTTTTGTTCCACTGATGAAAATATTTTGATTCTAGATTTAAAAATTAATGAATGTAGAATTTCATTGATATCGTGCTATGGGCCAATTCAAAATAACAACAAAAATTTCTTTAAACAATTAAGGGAGAAAATAATGAGCATTGGAAATACATTTTACATAATTGCAGGGGATTTAAATGCAATACCTACAACTATACAACCAGAACAAGGTCTCGAACACTTAGACTTGATAAATACAAATTCATTACCAAATTTTGAACATTGTAAAGAACTTTCTTTGTGGATAGAAGAAAATTTTTGTGTGGACTTATTTAGATTGCTTCATCCGACTAAATTAGAATTTAGTTATGTTCCTTTTTCAAATACTAAAACAAACAGAAGTAGAATTGATCAGGTTCTTATTAGTCCACAGCTTTCAACAATTTTTAACTCATGCAAGTATGAGCCATTTAAAGCGTCTATATTTGACCACAAGCAAGTTTTTTTCAACACATATCAAAATACTTCTAAACGTGAATGTACTATTAATTCTTCATTATTAGATATTGATGGTCTTACTGAGTGTGTCCGAATCAATGTTTACGAGCTGGTTCTACAACACTGTGATGTTCCTAACAAGCTACATCTACAAGACATCATTTCTCAGATAAGTTTAGCATTCAGATTAAAGAATGACCTAAGTTTGACAGAATTTAAAAATGATAGGCTAATATTGTTCTGGATTGAACAAAAAGATAAGGCTATTAATTATCTCTTTGATTTACTTCCTCCTTTAAATGACTTGTATGAAATGCCTTTAAATATTAGTCATGATGCTTTCCTTGAAGTTTTGTTAAATTGTGTTAAAAATTCTATAATAAGCTTTCAATCAAACTTTTTTAAGAGCAGTAGAAAAATACAAAAAGATTTGTCAAAGTCATTAAACGCATTGAAGTGTGGAAATGTCACAGATAAAACTGTACTTAATAAAATCATTGATATTGAAAACAGTCTGAGTAAAATGGAAGATGAAGAAAATTATCGTAGGTTAGAGACTTCTGGGTATTTCCACATTTTAAATGCAGAAAAGGCCTCAAAAACATTTAGTAGTTTGCTAAAAAATTCAAAAAAAGCTGACTCTATCTCACAAATTATGAATGACTTAGGTGAATCTTTTACATGTGAGAATGAAAGGAATGAGTTTTTAACAAACCACTTTAAAAACAAATTTGGCACAGCCTTTATTTCCAATTCTTCTCTCTTTGATTTTTTGGGCAATAATGTAAATCACCCAAAAATATTAGAACATAAATTAAATAACACAGATAGAGAAAAATTAGAGGCAGACATTTCTATTAATGAATTAAAAGAGTCACTTTGTTCAGCCAATTTAAATTCTGGTGTAGGACCAGATGGTATTCCTTATAGAATGTTGGTTAAGTTTTGGGACATTTTAAGCTTACCTTTACTGAGAGGCTTTAAAGAAATGATTAATAAAAAACAGTTAAGAGGCATGCTAAGATGTGGTAAAATTAGACTTATAGCCAAAAAAAATTCTGACCTTTCAAAAATTAAATCTTGGAGAACAATTTTTTGTTTGTCTACTGTGTACAAAATTTTCTCTGGGGTTATTGACAATAGGTTAAAAAAAGTAATTGATAAAATAAATATCAGATCTCAAAAAGCCTATTCTTCTAAATACACTATTCAGGAAAATTTGATTCAAATTTATGAACTAATTTCTAAAACTTTAGCTTCCAACTCGTCTTTAGCAATTGCTTTAATTGACTTTCACTCAGCCTTTGACTGTATTGGACATGGATATTTAAGAGATGTATTGGAATTTATGAATTTTGGCCCAAATATGATAAATATGATTTTAACATGCATGAATGATAGATTTGCCCACATTCTGACCGATACTGGAATAACACCTAACTTTCCCATGAAAGTTGGTTATATGCAAGGTGATAGGCCAAGTCCTAACATTTTTAAAATTGCCCTAACCCCTTTATTACTTATTATATCAATTAACAATGAAATTGTAATACCAAGAGCTATACCTTTTAAATTGACAGACACAGATACACAGCCAGACCCTGAATCAGCATTTGCCGATGATTGTAATGTTGCATTTACTCCAACTGCCATTGCTTTACAAACTATTTTTCAAATTCTTACCTACTTTGCACAAGTTTCTAATTTAAGAACTAATGTAAACAAAACCAAAATTTGTATTATAGGAAGGAAGCCATCAAATGATTTTTTTCTGGAATTGGATTTAATTGGTATTGAATTGGTTGATGATTTTGATATTTTAGGTTTACATTTTGATTCAAAACTGTCTAATATGCAAAATAATTGGAACAAAGTTGTCGCTAAAATGTCAAAAGTTAGAAATTTTTGGGCACTTTTCTACCTTACTACACCTGGAAAAATTGCAATTATAAAGGGATTCATGTTACCTTTACTGAATTATGTAGGGGCAGTTGTCTTTCCATCTGAAGATATAATTTTGCAAATTGAAAATCTCATTATTTCCTTCTTATGTCAAAGTAGACCAATTGCAAAATCTAAAATCTTTTCAAGTGTTGAAAATGGAGGTTTAGGAATACCAAAAGTAATAGATTTTTTACGCTCTTTAGATATTTTAATGTATAAAAAATCCTTATCTATAGTAGATACTTGGGCTTTAGAAATAAAAAATACTAGATGTCAAGCAAATGATCCATTTTATTTCAATGAAAAATTAGATAAGAATATTAATCCTATTTTATCTAGAATTATTGAATCATATATAATATTTTCAAATTCATTTTGGCTAAACCATGATAACATAAAAGATATGAGAATTTTTAAAAATAATTTCTTTTGTAATAGTGAAAAACAAATTGTAAGCAGGGCAATTTTTACAGAAACAACATGGGTACGCTATGAAAATGATATTAAGTCAATTTGTTTTGGAGACCTGTTAAATATTGATAATATATGTCTAGATTATAGAAACTTTAACATCAAATCAAAGGTCAACTTCAATTACATGGAATTTTTAAGACTTCGAGGATTTGTTCAGCACAATATTGCTTTATATAGGTGTAAACTTTCAAAACCCCAAACTAAAATCAGTTCACTTTTTTTAAAGCCAAAAGTAAAGTCAAAACATTTTCGTTACTTCTTATCAAATGATGATCAGAGGATAGAAAAGTGTAAGTCTTACTTAAATAGGTATAACTGGGCGAAAATAAGAGAATTTGACATAGAGAGAGAGCGTAAATGGCAAAAAGTATGGACTTTTTCCTTCTTACCAATAAATATCCGAGAATTTGCATTTAGGTCCATAAACAATTATAACTATTTTAACGCTAATATCTCAAATTTTAGGCTAGAATCTCCAGAATGTACACTTTGTAAGCTTGACCGGAATCTACCCGCACCGAGAGAAACAACACAACACTTTTTTCTGGACTGTCCCGTCACCACAAACTTTACAACAAACTACTTCACAGAATTTCTACAGAATATGGAATTTAATTTCGACTCAAGCTGGCTGTTATTAGGAGTCCCAAAAACGCTCACCAGTAATATTATTAATGTAGTTAATATTGAAATTACACTTGTGTTATTTTTTATCTTTCAGTCAAGACTGAAAAAAAAGCTTCCATTAAATTCAAATCTACTTGAATTTATTTCCTTTCAAAGAAAATTTTTGTTTAAAAACAAAAATTATAAATTAGGATATGAAAAATTAACAACATTTCAATTTGACCCGGGATAAATGTCATGTTTTGAGTATAGAAAGAAAACTACCTGCAAATGAGGGCATTTTTAAAAAGTGTTTGTTTATTTAAATTCGTATGTAATATATATATACTATACTCTACACTTACAACAAACACACCAAATCGTTAGACACACTTAAGTATTTCACCTCAACTTCATCTCACCTGTAAAATCTACAGGTGGGTATTGATAAATAAAGTGTAGTAAAAAAAAGAATGATCCCGAGGATAATTATTTCTTGTGATTCTTAACTTTAACCATATGAATTTAAGCCTGTTTTTCATATGGTGACGTTTAGACCTTCAAGAAAAATTACCTCATCCAATAGAGGGTCAGTATACAACCTTAACAATAATCTTGAGGTGGAGCTTTTGGTGATCTGCCCATTAAAGCATTCTGCAGTTTTCATTTAACAGGCCACACTTATTTATCCCTCCTTAGCAATTTTAAGTTCAGCTGTGTATCCATTATACACATTTTTATATTAAGGATTAGTACCTATTGACCTAATATTTTTATCATGAATATTATATTTTACTTCTCGATGACGATTATTTTTCTTTCTGGAACTTACTGAAGTTTTATTTTTTTTTGTATAAATTGGACATATTTTGAGAAGATATTATGTTGAATTAGTATTGACCTAATTTAAATGTACACTTTTTATGTTAAACGGCAAAATTTCTTTCTTTGTATTGCTTACTTCTGCTTTACAATGAACTTACACTTTCTATAAGAGAATATCTTGGATTAGTCCTTATTTAATATTGTTATAATAACTCTTATAATTCATATGTTAACTTTTTATGTATATAGTTAAGACAAATAAAGAATCAAATAATAATAATAATAGTTTCTTGAAATAAATTGAAATAATTTTAAATCTGTGTAACCCCTGCATTTTGTGCCTATAACTAGCTGTTCTAACCCTTTGGGTACCATTCATTAATAATCATTATTTAATTGTTAATGGCTTAATTTGAAAAACAAAAAAAACCTTCTAATTAACATTATTGGTTGAACTATGAAATGCAATTTGAATCCAAATGTGGTAATACGGCAACAGACGGACGGGTAGTTTACAGAATTGCTACGCAGTGGCTTATCATGGCAAGCCTTCTGCACTAATCCCATTATATCACCATTTACCTCATGACCGCCGGTGACCCCGCTGCGCAGCGGTCAAACTGGCCTGGCTAAATATGGGGAGGGGCACGGACACGCAGCTATCACGCGCCCCTCACGCAACTATACAACCGGGAGGCGCTGCCTCCCCTTTTACCACAGCTACCCCCACAGACTGTCTACCGCCGTGGGCTAAGCCCTTGTGTCCCACACCCCCTTCAAACCTAACCTATTGTTATAATCTGTTGTATATATATAGTAAACATCCATTGTAAATGTATTCAGTTAAATATATAATTTCTGTATGACTAAATCCTGCTAGTTTGTTTTGGTAGAATACTTCAAGGCTAGGGCTCGTTGGATTCGAACTCGCAACCGGTGAGCTGAAACGCTTTGGCTTACCACATCTTGGTGTCAGCGTGTTTCAATCGAGCCCTACAGAAATTAGCCTATTCTACCTCTGATTGGACCCTTTTGCAAGTAAGGGGACAGTCAGCTGCCAACTGAGAAGCCAACTGACCCGTGAGACGGCCTTTTTAGGTCGATTTTCCATCATTTGAACGCATTATGTAGGCCTCTGGCCTACGGCAAGCAGATTTAGCCTGCTAAAAGCGCCAGTTTACGGCATTTTTTCCGTACCGTGTAGGAGTGGCGCTAGGTGCGCAGCCACGGTAATCGGATAATTTAGCTCAGACGGCTACAAAACTGAGTCTAAATTGGCAAGTGTAGCTGGGACAAGCCCCAGGACACCCAGGCCAAACCTACGAGACAGACAGCTAAGTGCTGGTCTCCCTGAGAAGGCAATGTGTGGCTGCGAAGCTTCAGCACACAAGTAAGGCCTACCACTGCAACGGATAGCAGAATTTGAGCCAAAGGCACGGCAGGACGGGACATTCCCTGCCGCTGCCTCCCAGGATTCGAACCCGAGGCGCTGCAGGAAGGGCCATTCCCTGCCGCCATCTTTCGGGATTCGAACCAGCGGCGCTGCAGGACGGGACATTCCCTGCCGCCGCCATCCATCTGACCCTTGCAGGACGGACATTCCCCTGCTGCCGGTGCTTCCAGAATCACACCTAGAGCTCCTAGTGATAACTACACATAAGTGTGTATAAATGTCAACCAAGTGATAAAAAGAAATATAAAATTGTTGACCCAGTGATAATTGATAAGCTCTAGTGATTCGAAGCTACAGTCTAAGCCACCACCAGCGGTCTACACACACACACACCATGGTAAGGGATACTACCATAGCTGCGGTTCGGCCACCGTCGAAGTTTCTGCGGACCCCAGCCGAGCGGGAGGCCCCCCTGTCTCAAGGGCAGGACCTCCACTTCCCCTGCCACATCAGGGTGAGGTTTCCTACTCCTGACCCTGCCCAGCACGTACAGGTTGATGCCATGGTAGATTCTGGCAACCGTGTACCAGGGTCTGCCGTCATTTCTGAACACCTCATGCACGCAATGGGCGTGCAGCGCATGTTGGTTCCAGACAACACCCAAATCCTGACTGCTAATGAGGAAGGGCAGCCCCTCCAGGTAATTGGAAAATTATATGAATTATATATGGCAGTTTCACACACTCTTATACTCCATCTGTACCACCTGACTGTGGTACGGAATCTCTCACACCCTCTGAACCTAGGAGGGTATTTTCTCAAGGAGTTCGGAACTAGGCTCTGTTTCGACATGCAACCCCCCTGCTTGTGGGTGCGTTGGGAGTTTATCCCACTCCGTGGCGTCCCCATCGACCGGGAGAGCAAGTCCTGTTTATTGACCTTTTGGGGCCCCTGCCAGAGACCCCAGCCGGGAACCGCTACATCCTCACCTGTCAGGATGGGTTCAGCCGGTTTGTCAGCCTCTACGCCATCCCCAACAAGCGCACTCTACTGCACCGCCACCTGGCCACGTTCGGATGTCCCCTGAAGATCCACTCCGACAATGGGATGGAGTTTACTGGCCAGGTATTCAAGGAACTGGCCTCCAAGCTCAAGATTGGCCTGACACATCCACCGCCCTACAACCCGCAGTCCAACCGGGTGGAGAGGTTCCATCGGACGCTCAACACAGGCATGCGGCTGTTCCTAGACAGAGACGACAACAACTGGGAGCCACACTTGCCTGCCATTGCCTTCACCTACAATACCAAGGCCTGCAGATCCACGGGCGTGACCCCGTTCCTGGCCTACTTTGGGAGAGAGGCCAAGCTTCCGGTGGACATGGTGCTCCGGCTGCCAGACACTGAGTATGCCTCAGTCCCAGCCAACGTCCAAGCTCTCCTGCAACGCTACCATGCCATGTACGACGCAATCCAGCAGCGAGAGGAGGGAACCATCCGAAGGAGCGCGGCCGCCTACGAAGGCACGGCCAAGTACGAAGTTGGAGACCTGGTCTAGTACCTGGCCCCTCGCCTGGTGCCAGGGAAGTCAGCCAAGATTACCAAGAGATGGACTGGCCCTTGGAAGATAGTGAGACAAGCCACAGACGTCCATTATGTTATCAAACCTGCCTCTCCAACAGCCAAGATCTCGGAAATCACCGCGCATGTAGGCCGACTGCGCAAATACACCGGAGATGTAACTGCCCATCAGATTCCAACAGACATCCAAGGCGACCTGGACGGCGACGAGGACGCCACTGAGCTGCCCGCCGGAGCTGCGGCGCTGCCAGCTAGTGACCCAGGACAGTTCCCAGTGTACCAGCCGGCAGCCGCCGCCCCACAGCCTAGCGGCCAGGATCGCGACCCTGTAGAAGAGAACCTGCAGCACCAACCCAACGAACCATCGCCGCCGCTGCCAGCCCCAGAGCCACCTAGGGATGCCATCTGGAACCCTGATACTGACATGGAGCCCCTGCCAGCCAGCAGCGAGCCTGCAGGAGGAGAAGCGGCCACTGAGATGGAAGTGGCGGCCCCAGAGGGTGAAGCTGAAGCGATGTGTCCCCTGCTGATGACAGACGTCCCCATCCGAGTGGGAGCTAAGAGGCCAAGCAACTTGGACCAGGCAGGCGCCCCCATGGAATTTTACGCGCCTTCCTCCATCGTTATTCCCCCCTTGGGAGCCTCCAGAGTGTGCCTAGGCCTCCGTGTCCAGCTACCAGCCGAGACAGAACTAGTCCTGCAAACAAGGCAAAACTTCCAACGACGGGGCCTGGCTGTCGCCAACCCACGGCTGGAAGCCAACCAGGAGTTGACAATGCTGATATCCAACCACAGCCAGACCGAGCAGCGAGTGTCCCGCAGAGCCTGTATAGCCAGAGCTGTCCTCCACCGAGCTGTGCCCCAGGAAGATGTTGTCGTGCGCAGACAGAGGCTGCCGTATCCCCAGGTTCAAGGCCTGGTGGCTCGGGAGCCCCGCAGCCCTTGAAGGGGAGGTTGTGGTAATACGGCAACAGACGGACGGGTAGTTTACAGAATTGCTACGCAGTGGCTTATCATGACAAGCCTTCTGCACTAATCCCATTATATCACCATTTACCTCATGACCGCCGGTGACCCCGCTGCGCAGCGGTCAAACTGGCCTGGCTAAATATGGGGAGGGGCACGGACACGCAGCTATCACGCGCCCCTCACGCAACTATACAACCGGGAGGCACTGCCTCCCCTTTTACCACAGCTACCCCCACAGACTGTCTACCGCCGTGGGCTAAGCCCTTGTGTCCCACACCCCCTTCAAACCTAACCTATTGTTATGATCTGTTGTATATATATAGTAAACATCCATTGTAAATGTATTCAGTTAAATATATAATTTCTGTATGACTAAATCCTGCTAGTTTGTTTTGGTAGAATACTTCAAGGCTAGGGCTCGTTGGATTCAAACTCGCAACCGGTGAGCTGAAACGCTTCGGCTTACCACACAAAAACTAAGACAATTTAACTTTTGTTATGACTAATCAAACATTGATGACACTATCCACCATAAGTAGTGAAGCAAATAAATATACTATTTGGCGTTGCTACAAAAGACCAACTCTACAAAAGACCCACTCTACAAAAGACCAACGCCTACCTAGCCGCAGTCACTCGGCCCCCTTGCCTATAACTTAACCTAACCTTACCTTAATATTATAAAAAAATATTAAAAATTCGAAGAAAAAAATCTACCAACCAATTTTTGTAAAATCCACTAAATTCTAAACTATTAATAAGTTAATGTACATTAAACATTCATACATGTAGGTTAGGTTAGGTTATAGGCAAGGGGGCTGAGGGCCCGTGGCTAGGCAGGCCAGGGGGCCGAGCTCTGCGGCAATGACATTCTAGCTTTACGATTTGATGTTGGTCTTTTGTAGGTGTTGGTCTTTTGTAGCAACACCTTATATTTAATATATTTAACATTATAGTTGGAAAATGATTTTTTTTAATGTCCATATACATTAATACAAGCCAAGAAAATCTAAAAAATTGCTCATTTGAAGTAGAAATCTTTACATATAAAGAGTTGAATTATTATACAAGAAAATTCAGTATTATCTTCCAAGAAATATTTTTTTCAATCTCTAGAATTTTTATAATAATTAATAAAATTATTGTATATGAACAATAATAAGCTTAATTGTAACTACTCTATAATCACAATAAGTTTTCTGTTTTCGTTGGTTTTTTTTAATGCTTCTACGACATAATAAGTATTTCTTTTATTACAAATATTTTATTATTCATTTATATAAAAATACATGTTTTGAAATGCAACCATATTTATCAAATTTTGAATATTTATAATTTTGTGTTGTTATAAATGTTAGCTTTTCATGTTTATATTTCTTATTGGTTTCTTTTGTTATAATTGTTGACTTTACTCTAAATACTCACTTTTGTGTAGATATAAGTACTTTTCAACTTTTACTTCATTTTTTAAACAAAGCTTTTCTATAATAAAAATGTGTGTGTATGTCCGTCTGGAATAGACAGCCCTATACGTTGATTTTGGCATGTTAGAATTGTTTTGACTTTTATACATTTAAATTCTAATTATTCATTTCTAACACTCTTCAAGTGCTAATGTTTGTTTGTCCTACCATTTTAGAGCTTCGGTTTTATGGATGTTGTCATCATTGTTTTAGGTTAGAATTGTTGACTTTACTCTGAATACTCAAATTTATGTAGTTGATGAGTACTTTTAAAATTTTATTTCATTTTTAAAAAGTTTTTCTATAATTAGTGTGTGTACATCCATCTATCTGTACTGAATAGCTTTTTTTTGTTAAATTAGGCATATTAGAGTTGTCCTATCAATTTCAAACTTTGCATGGTGATTACTGCAGTAGTTAGGTACGATTAAGAAAGAGTAGAAACTCTATTTTTATGTGATATAATAATCTGAATGATCTGCTTTTTTGAATATTGATTCCTATTACAACAAGGTACAATGTTATAAGCGAAGCATCTCTATAATCAAAATATAAGTATGTCCTTAAACAGTATAATGTATTTATGCATTTTACAACAAATTTACATACAATTTTGTTTATATTTCTGCAATAATAATTTGCTTATTCAGTTCTGAAACTCTACAAGTTCGTTTGTCCTACCCTTTCAGAGCTTCGCTTTAATGGATGTTGTTTATAAAAATTTAGTAATTTCTAAATAGTTTAAGTAATTTACTTAAAAAGCCAAAAAAAATTAAACAAGTATGACAACATCCATAAAAGCGAAGCTCTGAAACGGTAGGACAAACGAACATTATCACATTAAGTAAATTAGTTTTAAAACTGCTTAAATGCAGGATAATGTATATGGACAAACTTGCATTTTTAGGAATTAATTATAGAGATGCTTTGCTTCTAACATTGTACTTGGTTGTCTTAGGAATCTGTATGCTAAAAATCGGATCAATCGGATAATTATGTAACATAAAAATTTGTTGTTAAAAAAGTTGATAGACAACATATTTAAAATGGATGTATGTGTGGTATCCGCCTAGGTTAAATGGCGGACACCCGAGTTCAATTGATTACGGCAGTGCGAACAGACGTGGACACATATGTTATAGAGAAGCTACGCTTCTCTAGCAATCACTAAATAACAAACAGAGTCTATTTAGATGTTCCTTTATTAAAGGTCTAAGGTTTACTACTGTTATATACAACAAACAATAATTACACAGATTGGAATAAGTAATCATAAACAGAATCAATATAAATACATACACAATAATCAGTTTGGGCAATAAAGATCCCCCATCCCTGGAAAGGGTGGGGGAATTGAACAATACAGCTTAACCATAATAATGCTGTCAAAATCTATAATTAATTCTAAGGCATAGGGATGGGTCGGCTGACCCCTTCCCCAGTACTCGGGGGAGGGCCCTCGGCCCTTCTCCTAACCAAGGTCAGGGTTGCCATAGAACATGGCTCACGGCTGCCGAATACCACAACTCTCCCCTCGGAAGGCTGGGAGGGGGTTTCCCTGCCAGACTTCCGACAGTGGTTGAGGCCTTCAGCTCCGCTCATTAGGGGCTTATTATATACAAGAGATAATGATTCAATGGAATCCTAGTGGTGGTTTTCAGGGCTGATGGGCCCCCAACGTGGGATAGAAGGTAGAGGCTGGCTGTCAGCAACGGGGCATTCTGGTTGTTGTTGGCAGCGGCTGGGGCACTGGCCACCAGGTTGACCGTCTGAGCAACAGCCTGGCCTCTTGAGGGGCCGTGGGGCTTTCCAGAGTGTGGCCCAGGCCTGCCTGGGCGGTCGTTTCCACTATCGGCTGATTTCATGGATACCATTTCCTCGGCTGCTTCCCGGCCAATAGGAATGGCATCCCAGTCCACTGAAAAGTCCCGGGACTTGGCATGGGTGCGCCTGGCCCTGGCCAAGGCCTTGCGATACAAGGTTGGGTGATACAGGAATACTTGTGACATCGCATTCAGGGCGGCGCGTACACCTCCTTGTGCAGCTGCCAGGGAGATGATGGTTAAGTCTCCCAGCAGCTTGAGGATCAACAACAGCAGACTCAGTATGGCTGCGCCATCTCCCCACTCGTGAATAGCTCGTCTGAACCCAGCCCAGACATCCAGGGTTTCTTCTCCTTCCTCCGCCAGTCGGTCAATATCGTAGGACACGATCCCATGGTCTCCGGTGGCGGAACAGCTGCCTTGCTGGACGCATGAACCATACGACAGGCCGGTCAGCATGGCGGCCTTATAAGCCGGAAACGCTAGTAGCTGCTGCCAGTTGTTCAGCTCGGCCTGCTAATACAATCCTCCCGAGCTGAAGTCATCCAAGGGCTCGGTCAGCAGCTGCTTGGGTGTGTCCAGCGGGGGCGGCCTCTTCTTAGGTGCAGGAGTTAGCTCTATCCATCCTTCCTTGGCATGTACAGTTAGGGGGTAGGTGGAGGAGCAGGGAATCTTGGTGGCGTGGCCGCTATACACCTTTGTCACGGCATCTACAAATCCTGTGGGCTCCACCGGCACCTTGTCCCAACATTCATTGCTCTCCCTTACCACGTACTTATTACGTTGGCAGGAAAGCTGGAGCAGTACATCTCCCCTCAAAATAGAGAACATGCTCCCCTGGACACGCACCGGATGGGCCGGGTCTAGCTGCTGGAGCTTCCAGCAATTGGCCGCTACTTCTTCTGCTGCTGCGCTTCTCATTCGAGTTTCCAGGGTGAATCCGATGTAACCTGCATGTATCTGGGCCTAGAGGGGGACATCCACGTCCCTGGCCGATACTCTGGGCAACGCTGCCGCGGCCGGGTTGGCTGCCACGAACAATGCTGGGTGGTTGGTGGCATGGGCCTCAAAGTCGCAGTTCACTATTGAGGTGGGGGTAGTCATGTTGATGAAGAATTGGGCTTGATGGTCCACCAGGAACGCATCCATCACCAGGCTGGGCTGGAGGCTGCGGATCAGCCTCAAGGGGCAATCTCTCCCCAGGTGGTCCCACACGTATGTGGCCTCTCCAGTGATACAGGACAGCTCGGAATGGGGACACTCTAGGGTCAGGTGGTCAGACTGGGACTCCACCCGTCCATTCTCAACTTGACCAGTAGCCGCCGCTCCTGGAGCACTAATTCATTGCGGTACAACTGGCCTTCAAAATGGACGTCCTCCCCTTCACAACCCACCCCCTCGGGGCTGTTGACCAATGCGCCCACCATATCGAGGGTAAAGAACAGGGGGTGGTTCAGCTGGAACGTCAATGGCTGGGTCTTGCCTGGCAGAGTGTAGACTCGGTTCTGGGCCAGGTCTCGGCACGTTTCTGGGTCAATCTTGGTTGGCCGCATGAGGGTGGGGACCGAGGTCACCTTCAGGTGGCCCCAGACTCCACACCTAAATGTCCACTGGGACACTGCGAGTTGACAGCTGTATCCCGTGGTCTCCCGAATCTTGACTTGCTGCAGGACATGTATCTCATGGCCCAAGGGCACCTCCTGGTGTAGCGGCTCCTTGCTACACATCTGCTCCTTGTTGTAGGCAGTGACATGGGTGGGGTTGGCACAGTCCCACCCTACCAAGACATAGCTAGTTGTAGGCCACACGGCTGCTAGCAGTAGGCCCCACAGAACCATCCACCAATGGGAGAATCTACCAGACAGCCATCGACCTCGCGCACGCATCTGGGGATCCTCAGCTCGGGCCACGACTGCTTCTTGGGGCTGGACACTGCTGGGCTGCTCCTGGCTAGATATAAATTTCCATTGAGTGTTATCTGTGGACGCCCGGGGCGTCCCGATACCCTCCCCAATGACAGACTGACAGGCGACGGGCTCCTGTCTGGGTGTCGGCTCCCCTAGCCCCAAGGTGTCCCTTCCCTCGTCCATTGCATGCCCAGTGGCATGGGGCTGGAGTGCGTGTGGCACAGGCTCGCCCTGTATTACATCCCTCCCCTGCCCTAGGAACTCAGGTGCATGTGGCACAGGCAAGTCCTGATAACCCCAAATCTCAATCTCCCCAGCCTTTGGTGCGGGAGGCACAGGCAAGGCTGGAGGGTTACAATACTTTGGATACAATACATTTGTCAATTTTAACTTATCCTGGCTCAGTTGGTGGTGGTGGACAGCTGGACTCTCTCTGCTGGCAGGGGGCGCTGGCTGGTGGCGCTGGCTGACTGGGGGTGACGGATGTCACCCCTCCCTCTGGGGCTGCAGGCTCATTCCAGGGTCCAGGTATCTCGGTGGCGGCGACGGTTGTCGCCCCAGGCACCAGTGTGGGGGCGCTGGATAGCACCCCCCAGTCTTCACAGGTGGCGGCGGCGGTTGCCGCCCCAGACATCAGCTTGGGGGTGCGGGGGTGCACCTCTCGTCCTTCCCAGGTGGCGACGCCGGATGGCGCCCCATACATTGACTCCGATGCACTGGCTAGCGCCTCTCGCCTCTCTCACTCAGCGGCCGCCAGGGCCCCCCGTACACTGTCTCGGTGGCGCTGGGTAGCGCCCCTCCGCTCTTGCTGGGGGGACTCGGTCTGGCAGGCCCCATCATGTTGAGGCTGAAGGGTTGAGGCCTCAGGACTTCTGGCTCCGCAATGTTGGTTGGCTGCACGAACTCCGGTCCCAAGTGGTTGAGGCTGAAGCTTAGGCCAACCCGGTTGGGTTCAACCGCTCCTCCCAGCACGTTGATCCTGGCTGGGATGGTTCCAAACTGCAGCATTCCTCCTGATTTGCCCGCTGCGCTGGGGGCGGCTGCTTGCTGGAGTGTTGCTGGGGGCGCGCTCTCTTCCATGTTGGCTACTCGGCTGGGCTTTCCTGAGTGAGCGCCCTTGTCAGCTACACGTCTCCGGCCGGCTACCTGGTCCCAGTCAGCCTTGCACTCGGCTGCCGTATGTCCTGTGTAATGGCAACGTTCACATTTGGCAGGACGGTCACAGCGGGGCTGGGTGCGTCGCTCTTCTAGGCTGACCTACATAGGCGTAGGACAGTCTCTGACTCGATGGCCCTTCCCATGGCAGCGGTAGCAGCGGCCTGGAATCTTGTCATCTGGAGCAACCTTCCCCATCTGGTGGAGACCCGGAGCCAAGGCGCCAATCTCCATTGGCTCCGACTCATCGTACTGGGGCAACTGGATGCTGGCCGATCCCGTGAGTCCGTCGGTGGCGTCCACTAGGCACACACCCTCCTTCAGCTGCTTGGTGATCATGGTCATGGTGAACATGGCTCGCCTCGTGTACTCAGGTACCGAGGCGATTTCATGACCCATCATAATGCGTTTCACATTAGCGTTACGAATGATGCGATTTATCAATAACTCCAAATCTTCGTGGCTGTAGGCCTCCCGGTACAGCGCACACTTTGTGGATATGTAGGCTTGTATAGGCTCTGTCGAGTGTTGCCTGTAGTCCCTGAAGGCTTGCTTCAGGGTCTGGGACTCATAGGCTGGACGAAATAACATTTCACACTCGGCCTTGACTTGTTCGTATGTCAAGGCTTGGCCTGCCTCTCCAAACAGATGAGAGGCCATCTCTGCCGCTTGCCCCGCCAGGGAAAGTAAAAGGGCGTTGCGGGGGTTCAGTGTGTCATGGGGGGGCACACGGTAAGCCGCCCATGACATCTCCAGCCTCCGGATGTGGGAATTCCAAGATTGCTTGGGCGGTCCTCGGTACTCCGGCAGGTTACTCAGCATCAGCTTGCGGTACTCGGCTTGAGCCGGCTGGGGATCGTCCTGGAGCCATCCTTGGAGCTGGTTGCCTCCTTGCGCTTGTGGCTGCTCCATTGGGTCAAAGGTTCAGCGGCGGGACACTAAGCTTTAAGTCAATACTATAGGTGGTTTACACTTATGGCTCTCTAGCCTAGCAGCCAACACTGTTTATCACTCGGTTGGTAGTGTAAACTACAAAGATCTAAAATAGGGGTACACTAGAATACTTGTCACTAGCTTCTGAGCTTGAAGGTAGGCTGGTAGGTGTAGATAGTTGTTGAGGGTCTGAACTGCTGTCAGGAACTGATTTGGTTTTCCTTATCACACTATGGATAGGAGGGAGGAGCTTGCAAGTTTTGTTTTCTAAAAATATCTCTGTTGTATGCTATGGAGTAGCTCCTCTCCTGTGTGTGTGTGTGTGTGTGTGGAATCTCCTTTCCTTGCAGCGCGCCTACGCGCCGTCAGATTGCGCACACAGGTAAAACGCGCATCTATCCCTCAATCTGCTCTCTCATTGGTCCGCTTTATCTTCTTCGTCCGTTGAATTTTTGTTGCGTCCCAAGCTCCGCTGCGCAACCCGTGAATTGCGCTCTGTTCTCCCGGTCGCTATCTCCACACCGTGGACGGACTTATCCAAGGGTGGGGAGAAGGGGGAGTGCGTGAGGGGACGGGGTAATGACGTCCTTTCCCCCTATGGGGAGGGGG
Source organism: Acartia tonsa (assembly GCF_053477335.1). Lineage (NCBI taxonomy): Eukaryota > Metazoa > Arthropoda > Copepoda > Calanoida > Acartiidae > Acartia > Acartia tonsa. The sequence goes on along the minus strand of NC_137274.1, from coordinate 2,513,072 downwards.
GTGCTGCAGGTTTGAAGTGACTGGGTGATGAGGTAATAGTGCCTCTTCCTTAATCCCTTGGCTTATTGTTATGTCACCTCAATTGTATTTGCTTCAATTTATGGTGGGCCCCTCCCCTTCCGTCAGGATAAGGGGGTGTATTTGTCGTGCTGAAGGCTTGGGGTCAGATTGTTTACCATTGCATTGTTATATTACATCTAGGTTCTATTTTTGGCTTTATCACAATACACAACAAATCTGTTTACCAAGCCCTGCCCATAAATGTTAGATTACATCTAGGTTCTATTTTTGGCTTTATCACAATACACAACAAATTTGTTTACCAAGCCCTGCCCATAAATCTATTGTTCAGCTTTCACACCAGGGTGGTAATCCATGAAATCTGATATAATATCTGTTTTTCTAAATGGGTGGCTGCGCTGTAGCCTCTCAGGATACTTGGAGTTAACGTAGTTTTTCTTCTGCTTGGTACACTACACTCGTATTTTCGCTCACAGCTTGCAGCTATTTGGCTTGTTTCAGCCAGTTGGCGGCAGGGAATGTCCCGTCCTGCAGCGCCGTGTATCCAAATCCGGTTGGTGGCGGCAGGGAATGTCCCTTCCTGCAGCGCCGCGGGTTCGGATCCTGCTATCTCTTGCAGTAAATGTTGGCCTATTTTCAGCCGTTTGCACTTATTTGGCCTGTTTCAGCCCGTCTGCAGGCCTGTTTCAGCCCTTGAGCGCTCAATCCTCCGTTAGATGTCGGCGCTTCTCGCGGTTCTCCGTCAAGTTTCGCTGCTCTCCGCAGTCTCTCGTCCGATTTCGCTACGCTCCGCAGCTCGGGTTCCGCCACACTTAGTGGTCTTTAGCTAGGTTTCGCTTCCACAACTGCCAGATACAGGGTTAGACCTTGCTATCCAGGGTGGGTAATTCAGGTTGCTTGTGTCAGTTTTGCCAGTTTCACTGCTGGGAGTACCTTAGCCTCAGCTGCGCGTCTGCTCTACACTTGTGGTTTGCCGTAATCTCACACAGCTGTCACCATAAGTTGTGGTATCCGCCTAGGTTAAATGGCGGACACCCGAGTTCAATTGATTACGGCAGTGCGAACAGACGTGGACACATATGTTATAGAGAAGCTACGCTTCTCTAGCAATCACTAAATAACAAACAGAGTCTATTTAGATGTTCCTTTATTAAAGGTCTAAGGTTTACTACTGTTATATACAACAAACAATAATTACACAGATTGGAATAAGTAATCATAAACAGAATCAATATAAATACATACACAATAATCAGTTTGGGCAATAATGATCCCCCATCCCTGGAAAGGGTGGGGGAATTGAACAATACAGCTTAACCATAATAAGGCTGTCAAAATCTATAATTAATTCTAAGGCATAGGGAGGGGTCGGCTGACCCCTTCCCCAGTACTCGGGGGAGGGCCCTCGGCCCTTCTCCTAACCAAGGTCAGGGTTGCCATAGAACATGGCTCACGGCTGCCGAATACCACATATGTACGTTCTGGTATTGATTTTAGAGTACCTAACTACAACAATAATCACCACGCAAAGTTTGAAATTGATAGGACAATTCTAACATTGCTTTTAAAAAGATTTTCTAGTAGGGGTGAGAACAAAGCATTGGAAAATAGATTGCTTATACACAAAGTGCCTTTATTATATTAATATAATTGAAATTAGGGGAGATTGTTTTTAGTAGTGAAGCTACTCCATAATTCCAAATGTCCGCCTGTCCTTCCATCTGTCTGTCCATCCGTCCATCTGTCAGTATGTCTGTCCGTCTGTATGTCAATCATAAAGTGGGGGATTCATGATTTTCTCAGCTTCTATTCAAGATACAGGGCTTAAACTTTTGACAACATTCCCATCATTAAGGAGCTTAATTAATTATAAAACATAGGCTATAGCGGTTGGACTGCTTTTAATCAACTTTTTAGCAGCTTTTATTTTTCACAACTGATTTGCAAAACATCCATAATGGGTGTCTTTTAAGCAGCTTTTTAATATTAACATACACATATGTCCTTGTTCTCTATACATTTCCACACAAGAATATATTAAAAAAACTCTTATGTACATAAATTAACAGTGGAGATTTTTAAAGCCAAAGGTTGGAATAAGTGAACAAGACTCTGGATATTACCAAATATTTTTAGTTTTTCATAAGATAATTACATATTTACAATCATTCAAAAAGCTAATCATAAAAAGGAGGAAGTTTTACAAATGATATCTTTTTTAATGTAAAATGTAAACAAACTAAGTTTTCCATATAAAAACTTTTAGCTCAATACCAGCTGAGTATCCACAAATTTCCCAATAGTAGCTGAGTATTCAAGCATATTTCCCAAAAGTAGTTTAATATCCACACTTTTCCCCTATGGTAGTTGAATATCCACAATAGTTTCCTATTTGTATTTTCATTACATCCTTTCATAATGCTAATTCCCATGACAATAAAGAACATTAATGCAAGCAATCCACACCTATTATTTAACTTTAATACATATTTAGGAACCAAATATTGAAACATCCATAAAAGCGAAGCTCTGAAATGAAAGGACAAACTAACATTAACAGAATAATAATACATAAGTCTATATAAAATTAGGCTCAATACCAGCTGAGTATCCACAAATTCCTCAATAGTAGTTGAGTATCCACGCATATTTCCCATATGCTACTGTTTAAGACATACTGACATTTTTAGGACTTGATTATTGAGATGCTTCGATTATAACATTGTACCTTATTGTAATAAGAATCAGTATTTAGGGACAAATATTAATTGACATTGCCTGCTAAATTTATTTCTATTTATATGAATGCTATAAGATTTCATATCAAAACCTTTGTTAAAAAATACAAAATAATTAACTATTAACCCCTATGGTAGTTGAATAACCACACATTTTCCACATATTAGCTGAGTTTCCAAAAATGACCCCAATAGTAGCTGAATATCCACGTGAATACTCAGCTGGTATTGAGCCAAACTTTTTAATATTAAACTTAATAAGACAAATTAAAGCATAACATTTCTTTTTCTTATAAAGTTTCTTATTCCTCAGTCACTTTTAAAAGCTTTATTTATAAAAAAAAATAATTTTTATTTTCTGGTGTGGAAATGTATAGAGAACAAAGATATATACTACTTTTTTATGATAATGCTGTATACATTTAAGTTTAATGTAAGTTTCTAGAGTATACAACAACCTTAATCAAATAAAAGTGATATTTACCTACTCAATATTTCCACTGAAAACTGAAATTTGTGGATATTTACTATGCTTGGATTAATGGATGAACTCCCTTCTTTCCTACTGCTTTCATTTTTTGAGATCTAAAATCAGATCAACAAACATTAATACTTGTAAAGTGTCAGAACTCCAACTTCAGTACATGCTTACATTTTTAGAATATGGTTATAGAGATTCTTTGCTTAAAATATTGTACTATGTTTTCCTTGGAATCATTATTTCAAATATATATTTTCAAAAAGTAAAAAATAACATGTTTATATGAAAATACAGACTTTCTTGAAACAATCATAGAGTTGGTATGCTTTTCAAGTTGTATCATAGTGTTCAAGGAATTATAATTCATAATTTGAAATTGATAGGACAATTCTAACATGTCTAAATTAAAAATTAGAGCAATCAAATACATACTGATTTATTTTAATTATAGAAAAGCTTTATTTTTAAAAGGAAATTTCTAGTAGGTGATGATTTCTGTAACCAACAATAAGGATATGATAAGTTTCTATTGGTTCATTTAAAGAATTGTTTATCTAAATTTTCCTTCTTAATTATTATTTGTTTTATTTATGAATAGTGAACACTGTAAAGCTTACACAAAATTTTCAGCGAAAATATGTTTTTTAATTATTATTGTAATTTGAAAGGGTTTTAAAGAGTGCAAAACACTTTCAGGATCAGACAATATTAACATAAAATTGATGTTAAAATGTTTATATTATTATTATAAACAAAGTTATCCTTTCTGTAGATAAAATTATTTATGGAAAAGTAACAATATTGTTAATAAACAGCCTTTAAAAACAATTGACAAATACTTATAGAATACAAATCAATGATTCCATCTATAGATAAAATTGGGATTTGGGAAGAGGTTGTAAAACAGAATATCTAATAATACTCTAACTATTGAAAGTAATTACAATTTAGTTGATTCATTGATTCAGGATTTATTGATTGAATTTCCTTTTACATACCCCTCAAAATTAAAAGGGTGTAATATTTCAAACATTTCTCATTAGTTTATTAGTTTTGTAATCTGGCTATATCAGTAACCAGCTTATAAACTGGGTTGCAGTGGGTTTTATTGGGGGAGTGGGGGATACATTCCTTCTTCATCATGCTGTCTCTTGTTTAGTATACAAAAATTGTAGATTTAAAAATGATTATATCAGGTCACATGAAATCAACCTCCTACACAATATTTTTATTGATTCCAAGAATTTCCAAAAAAACTTTTAATTAACCCTTAACGGTCGGGGGGGGGGAAGGCGTTGAACGCCCCCCCCATCCGGTTTTTTCTATCTCATTTTCTGTGTGTGAAAGATTAAGAGCCCAAACTGCTTGACTTTTTAAGTATGGGTATGACACATAACTGAGAGTTGGAATTTTTTGAAAATCTCCATCCTGGCGGGCACAGGATGCCAGCAAACCTGGCAGGGTCATCCACGTAAAGAACAAAAATATTTTTTTGACTTAAACAAAGCATTTTATCTTACCAAATTACTAAAATATCCTTTAGTAGTACATCCTCATCTTAAATACAGGTGTTTAAGTCAATTTCAGGTTCCAGGTATAATCCTGCAGGTCCTGATCCTCCAGGTCTCCAGATATCTTTAAAAGGCTCCTGTGGCCGCAATTTTTGACTTAGAGACTTCAAATTATAAATTTAAGCTTTTCTTACATGTCTTGATAATGTATTAAAATTTCATAAAGATCCGCCGCCTTTTTCCCGCCGACCGCCGACTGCGGCGGCTGGCAGCTGCCAAATATAGCTGCGGCCGCTGAAATTTATGTTTGATATTTCAAATATAAAATTTACATAAAAATAAACATTTTCTGCAAAAAAATTGTTCTTCTAGCTTCAAAAATAAAAAAATTACAGCCGTTTGAAATTTTTAAGTAAAAAAGGACCTAAAAACAAAGGTTGTTAAATAAAAGGGTGAAGGACTTAGACTTATAAAAGGTCGGAAATTCATCATAACACAGGGGACTTGCACAAAAAATTTTAGCCCTCTAGCTCTAATAGGAACTGAGATAATATGGGGGGGGGCATTGCCCCCCCCCACCCCCCCCCCCCCCCCCCCCCCCCCCCGACTGATTAAGGTGCGGCAAGGGGCCCGACTGTTAAGGGTTAAAAAAAACTGTTAAGTCAAATAAATTCTACCTACAAGCATTGTTAAAAACCCAATAATTTCACCAATATAACTACAAAAAACTACTTATTGCCTTTTGATTATACAAACTGTTGATTACATAAATTTAACCTACATGCTTTGCTAAAAAGCCAATAATTTCAGGAATTCAAAGAACTAATTTTAATTACACAAAGTGTTGAGTCCAATGAATTCAACCTCCACGCATTGGTAAAAACCCAATAATTTTAATAATTCCAAGAACTACTTTAAAAAAATTTAAATTATACAAACTCTTGATCAAATAAATTCAACCTCCACGCGTTGATAAAAACCCAATAATTTGATAAATACCCATATAACAGTAGACCATTTGCAGCATTATACCTTTTAGCAATTAATTTTTTTGAAGAGCAGACCTTTTGTAGATTAGACCTTTTGAAGATGTAGACCTTTTGTAGAGTAGACTTTTTGTAGGTAGACCTTTTTTGAGTAGATCTTATGTAGACATAGACCTTTTGTAGAGTAGATCTTATGTAGGGGTAAACCTTTTGTAGAATAGTTCTTGTGTAGAGGTAGACCTTTTGTAAAGTAGACTTTTTGTAGAGTAGACCTTTTGTAAGTAGAGCCTTATTAAAGTAGATCTTATGTAGACATAGACCTTTTGTAGAGTAGATCTTATGTAGGGGTAAACCTTTTGTAGAGTAGTTCTTGTGTAGAGGTAGACCTTTTGTAAAGTAGACCTTTTGTAGAGTAGACCTTTTGTAGCAACGCCAATAATTTCATTAATTCCAAGAACTACTAAAAAAAATCTAAATTATACAAACTCTTGAGGCAAATAAATTCAACCTCCACGCGTTGCTAAAAACCCAATAATTTGATAAATACCTATATAACAGTAGACTATTTGCAGCATTATACCTTTTAGCGATTTGATTTTTTGTGGAGTAGACCTTTTGTAGGTGAAGACCTTTTGTAAGTAGACCTTTTGTAGAGTAGACCTTTTGTAAGTAAACCTTTTTTAGAGGAGATCTTTTGTAGAGTAGACCTTTTTAGAGTAGATTTTTTGTAGAGTAGACCTTTTGTAAGTAAACCTTTTTTAGAGTAGATCTTTTGTAGAGTAGACCTTTTTTAGAGTAGATCTTTTGTAGAGTAGACCTTTTGTAAGTAAACCTTTTTTAGAGTAGATCTTTTGTAAGGGTAGACCATTTGTAGAGTAGATCTTTTGTAGGCGCAGACCTTTTGTAGAGTAGACCTTTTGTAGCTACGCCAATAATTTCATTAATAACTACTAAAAAAACTTTAAATTATACAAACTCTTGAGGCAAATAAATTCAACCTGTACGCATTGCTAAAAAGCCAATAATTTCAGAATTTCTAAGAACTAAATTTTACTAATTCCAAGAACTACTAAAAAAACGTGAAATTATACAAAGTCTTGAACAAATAAATTCAACCTCCATGCGCTGCTTAAAATCCAATAATTTCATAAATTCTAAAGAAGTGCCTAAAAAACTTAACACCAATAAAGTTAACACCCAAAAATTAAATGTAGGCCTCACTAATAATTTCTCTCTACATATATACATACATACCTTTTACATATCTAATATAAATATTTTTTTTAACAAACAAAAAGTCTGGCTTTATGTACTGTAAATAAAAAGTTTATTTTTAATTTTTCTCTCTTTTTCTTTGGAATAGTTTTGTTTTAGAGGATAAATTCTTATTCCTAGAACAATTATTAAGCACAATGCAAAAAGCACAGCCTCTCTATATATATTAAGGTCTTTAATCCTTGATTTAAGCAATTCAAGAAAAATTACAACATTTTCTTAGTAAAGAATGACAATTATTAATTGCTATAGGTGTAAAGTTGCTGTTTGAAAAGCAAATTCAAAGCCATCTTGCTTCATAAGAAGATAAAGCTTTCAATGAACCCCTCAAACCCACTCCTTCAAGGTTTCAAATTCAAGAAAACAAAATCGATAATGCTCAAAGCTCAATCTTAATTTTGGAAACTGTCCTTATTGATTGTTAAAAACTGTCATATTTCATAATGATTAAAGGATTATGATGTAATGTTAATCTTTATCTTCTTGACAGTTTTAGTCATCTTTAGCCAAATTTTATATGGAAAATTATATCGTGAAATGGTGTTTTTAATAAAATTCATTAAAATATATCAGAATTTAATTTTTGGCACATAAACCTTTCAAGATTCCAGTTTTTTCAATAACAATGAAAGTAAGGTTAAAAGAAAAGGGTGATTGGGGCTTTTAAAGCAAAAGAAATCTTATCATTAGTTTACCCTAAGTTAGGTTAATGAAATTTGGCTACAGGGTTGTGCTAGACCCTGCAGGGTTTAGCATAGTATGGTTTAACATGAATTCTAATTAAATTGATGTAAACTTCTGAATTAAAAACAAAAGTTTTAGATCTTTTCAGCTTTCTTTCAAGAATTGCACTTTTTTTGCAGACAAAACACATACATTTTATCTATCTTATTAAGCTAAAATACTAATGAAGAATTTTAAACATATAATTTATTTAATAAAGAATATAAATATAAAAAAAATGTTTTAATTCATCCTAAAGTTTTGATTAATATGAAAGGTCTATTGAAATTTTTCATTAGACTAAATTATTTAACAATAGATGGGTAGTTTCTACCTGCCCATAAATTCAACATTTTATTTGTCAAGTCAATACCTTACAACAATGCTTATGAGTTTTTCAAAAAAACATGTGACCTTAATGTTATTAAACTTTTAGCCAAGTGAAAGACTATTTGACTAGCAGCTTTGCCCTTAGAGGTATAGGTAAGTTTATAGAAGTGTTCTTAAAGTTATAGAGATATTATCTAGAAATATTTCATATCCAGTTTAGTCTCTAGCTAAATGAAACCCAGGAAAATTATCTATTATTACAATGTTTCAATTGCAGTTATCTTTTATAATCTAACACAGAATGAATAACAAAAAGTTATAGGTAATACACTGTGTTTGGTAATGATACTCTTCAGTTATAATAACAATTTGATAAGTTTTATATATAGAAGATAAAATTGTATAAATGTTTTATTTTCACATAATAATATTACACCATAAACATTACTTTTTTCAGTTACTTTTAATAAAATGAAAATTTAATTAATTTTGAAAAGTCCTTGAACATTTGTTAAGAATGTATGGGTAAACTTAACCTTTTACCACAAATTAAAAAATTTTGCTTGTCAAATCAATATCTCTACAAAGAAGACTAGAAATGAACAAACACTTTAAACTAATAAAATTTCCATCTACGCATAAAAGCATAATACAGTAAATCTTTTCTATAGTAATTTTTTTGAATAAAGAGATTACTTTAATATTTTTATAAATTAAATATTCTTTTAAGTAATTTTTTATATAAAAATTTTTATTATTGAGTGAAAAGTTTGAAGTTTAGAAATATTTGTAAAATGAGTAAGTTAAATTTTAGACCTAATTAGAACTTGATTTACTATGCAATAAGAGTTTTGTACTCTAAATATTTTTAACAAATTTATCTTGTTAAATTAAGGATTTTGTGATTTGTCATCCTTGTTACCTGAGTTTACTTTTTTCAGGGGCATGCACAATACTTCATAAGATTTACTTTAACAACTTTTATTAAAATACATGGTGCCATCTCAATACTTTACATGTAAGAATGTATTGATTTGTTGACTTCTGTAACCTAACTTAATAAGATCTTGTTATTGTTTATAATAACAAAATATAATTTTCAGCTAAACTTTTTAATAAACCATTTCTCTTCAGCTGGAAGCAAAGCATTGTAAATTGGTTCAAGTGATAAAGTTACAACATAACTTCATACAAAATTATTAACAGTTAGGGAATATAAAATGTTTTCATATCAAATATAAAATAGGCCTACCTATCTATTTAACCCATTAGTGCCGAGCGCTTCTTTTATGGGCCGATCGAGCTGAAAATCTCAGGGAAGCTTTATAATGGTCAAAACGGAATTCCAATTTTTTTGTTTTGCTATAGTGGCGTGCATAGAAAAGTTGCAAAAAAACCCGGTTTGGCATGGCTATAAATGCACAACGGGTATTTTGACCCGTTTTGGGTGGTTTTCTGCCAGCATTAAAACCCGTTTTTTCCTAAATACCCAGTTATTTCAACAAAAAAATGAAAAATGTAATTTTTGAACGCCCAAAGTGAGATGAACACTTTTTAGAACTTTGATACCATCCGTAATTGAAAACTACACAACCTCATGTAATCTATAGAGCTACAAGTAATATATGAAGCGATTTATATCCAATTTAGTGTTTCGGCTATAGGTGCCGCCGTTTTCGGTTAAAAAAAACCATTTGTCGAAGTTTTAAAACACACACACTACAAAAAAGAACATATAAAATTTGGGTGTTACATATCAGAAAAAGAGCATAACAATATTGGGTGACACATATAGAGATTACTAGGGTATACTGATTAGGGTGGCTCAAGAATAATAAATCATAAACAATTATTTAATGGTTGAAAAGTTAAAACCGGGTAATAAAACCAAAACCGAGCAGGGTTTTAAAACTGTTGGGTATTTATGGCCATGCCAAACCGGGTCCTAATGTGGCGTAAAAAAACGATAAAAAAATCATATAAAAAATAATAATTTGAATAAAACGAATTCACAAATAGATGTACTTGTCAATAAACTTTAGATTTCACGAAAAAAATCAGCGACTTTACTATAAAAACAAAAAAGTTAGAAAGGGTATTTTGAATTCACCTAAATTTTCATGATTGTTGAGCTATACCGGCAAACGGAAGTAAGCAAAACTGCCTGCTCCAGGGGGAAATGAAAGCCAGGGTAGTAGAGGGGGGATTCATACTGAGATTGATGCAATTACAAAACTGGAAACTGTTTTTTTTACATTTTCTGGAACCGGGTTTTAATACTCAGTTCATCACTAATGGGTTAATTAAAATCTTTACACAATACATTATTTTAATATCCCATGAAGTCCCATAAAACTAGAGGAAGAAAATGCTGTACCCATTCATAAGAGTTTAACCTTACCTAATGATTAATTATTTTCAGCATATTATGATTCAATAGGTTTTATGTTCAATCATCATATATCTATACCCATTTGTGAATATATTGAAATTATTAATAAAAAAAGGTACTGGCTCTTTCATAAACCCAACATAAAGGTAAACAAATTACAATAAAAGTGCCTGTTGGTTCATAATTTAAATTAACTTCTACATCTAGGGTTGTGAAGAATAAAGTTGATATCATTATTACATAATATTTTTTTGTGTCCTTGCCCATTGTAAAATTTAAAAGTAACTTTTGTTGTTTAGAAAAACATGTATCTATTTTTTTAGGCACAAACCATTTTGATTATTTTTGATAATTACTGCACTATGTTATTTCTTGTTAATGATCAGGCACCTATCCAGTTCTTTAATGTATCATGATATAATCTTTTTTTATACTTACAGAAGGACAGTTTGGCCCCCAGCTTAATTGTTTGCGTTCTCTTAAACAATAAAGTATACTGCCACAACCCTTTTGTAACTAATGTGTTTAACTATAAACATTTGTTACCATGGACAATATTTACTTAAAACACCAACATTGTCATCAAAAATATTTCATTACATGTTCAGCCTTCTAATAGTAAGGGTAATCTTTAGCCACATATTATAGTTATCAGGAATACAGTAGAACTTAAGAATAAAACAAATCATAGAAATTAAGGATTGTTATTTCAAGTTGCTAAAAAAGACCTAATTCCAGCTGGTTTGGTGTATTTTGTCAAGAGAATCTTTCATTCTCAAGTTTTAAGAAACAGAAGTAAGTGGATTTTATCCCTAGTTTTATTAACTTTAATTCAAATTAAATCATCACACTTCAAACAAGATATTACAATGGATCTTCTAAAGATTTTAAAGTTCAATGTCTTTATTGTTTCATTTGCAATGTTTTGCTACCAGCTAAACACTGCCACAATAAACTTGATGGACCCTCCAACAGTAGACTCTACAAATGAAAGACATATTACTGATGATGACATGCCCCTTATTACAGTATGTCCTACAAATCAGACCAATATCACAAGACTTAAAGAACTAGGTTATATATTTGGTTATGATTACATGCTTAAGGGAGTTGCTAAATGTAATGAAACAGCTTTGTGTAAATCATGGGGTGGACATCTGAATCTTACTTTTGATGAGCTCACAAAACAAGTATTTGATTTGGACAAAGTTAAAAACATATATATATGGCAAGGAGGAAAATTTAAAGATAGTCCAGTATATTTAGCTGCTTACGGATTTTGTCAAGAAACTTCTCTTCTAAATTATACACAAGAAATACTACTAGTTCATAGTAATCCAGATGAAGTAAGGGTATTTATCACAAATAGAAATTATAGAAGCTTTATCATGCCTGACACTGCTTCTCACAAAGGACATAAATTATTTTTGAAACCAAAGACAAATCATTTCATCAATGTTAATATCAATGAAAGAGACAACTGTAAGGATGATGATAAGCCAATGTCTGAGGAAGATTATAAGACTTGTGTTGATGATAAAATTCAAAACGAGTTTGAAAAGAATAATATTAGTTGTATTCCACCATGGTTGTCAAACAACAACCAATGTAACAAAACATACGACACAAATTATGGCAATTTTGGAAAAGACATAAGGAACTATATAAATATGTTGGGCATATTGAGAAATATCAGGCTTGAAGAGGAATGCAGACAATCTTGTAAAGAAACAACTTATGTTGTAGATGAGGGTTCTAAAGTTGATAAGGGGTGGAGTTTGGCTTATATAACTTTCAATCAGAAAGTTATTGTTACAGAGAAGGTGCCAAACTATGACATGTTCAAGTATATTATTGATGTTGGCAGCAGCTTAGGACTCTGGTTAGGACTATCTGTCCTGGGACTACATGATCTGGTTGTCTGGGCTGTTCAGTTTGTAAACAACAGCTTCATCATCAAGAAGATCAGATCTGCAGTCACTAAATAAGATAAAGGTATTTTTAGTTTTAAAATTAACTTCAAATATCCAAAGACATTAATCACTTTAAAACATCTTATTTTGTACAATGTCTTCAAATATTCTTTTCAATTACAAAAACTTATGGTCAAAGATTCTACCAATGAAAGGTTGATTATTGTTACAAAAGTTAGGCTGGAACTATATTATGCTTTATAGAAACAAATTTTAAAAATAATTTACCTCATGCTTAAAGTTCTCTCTAATCAATCCTTAGCTTTATATACTTAAAGATTTTACCATTAGTAAGCTAAGGTATCCAAATCAAGTATATGTTTGTTTGCAATTCAAGTTTCAAAATTAAACAACTAATACAAATATATATATTATTACACATGTAATATTCATAAAGTGAACAAATAGCTGACATACTTGTTTATTACACTTTTATATTTTAATCATTTCAATTTTTAGACACTGTTGCAATCCAGAAACTTGCTGAAAAGTTCCAATAGCTCCTTCAACTGGTAACCAATTTGTATTTATTTGAAAATTTCAACCAATCATATCAACAAACCTTTGATAAAAGACAATTTAAAAAAGAAATCAAACATGTTTTTGTTTCTTGTTACTTCAAAATATTTATATAGAACCATGTTTTTTCTTAATGTAAAATTATAACTATTTCAATTTCATAAACATATATTAAAATGTTAACATTGCAATTGTATAAGTATCTTTTTATATAATGTATAGTGAATTTTTGAAAGTTTTTTTAAAAAGGTGTAGGTTCAAGACCTTAGTTATCAATTGCAATCTTTTGATATCTTTATATTTTGAGATTTCTACTTTAATGTATGTTTAACATAAGTTCATGCTTTAAGTAATTTAAAATCATGATTTCTAATTACTTATTGTTTAATATAATTGTTTGATTGAAAATTGTATTAATATCAGTGTTGGATATCATATTGTTAATGATGTACATCATATATATTTTTTTGCCCGAAATTTTAAAGAAATTTTAAACTTTACCTCATATCACTCTTTATATAATCTTATATTCTTTTTACTTATTGTATAATGTAATCACTTTTAAGATTAAGTGTTAGATATTATATTGTTGATAATATCAAACATAGTATTTTTAATCATAATTGAAATTTAACCAATAGGAGAAAAGTTGAATTTGGTTAGATGGGGTCTATCAAAGTAAATATTGTTAAGTATTAAATAATGAGTTATGAATGTTTTATTATTGTAATATTGTAATTGTGTATTCTAAGCAGAATCAAATGATTAGGATGGATAGAGTTTGAGAATTCATCTTGAATGGGCATAGTATGAAAAGAACCATTTTATGTTAGGCTTATTTGATTATTGTACTTTATTAGTTATATTCTTATTACGTATTATATAATGTATCATTTTAAGATCTAAGTGTTAGATGTTATATTGTAAATTATATGAAAAATAATTACATACATATTAAGATATTGACTTGGTTATTTGTTAAACTACTACACCTTTTCCAATAAAGCTCAAAGAAATTTTAAACTTTGTACTCTTTAAAAACTTAAATTCATATTACTCATTGTATAATTCAATTTAAAATTTTATTTGTGTTAATGATCTACAAAATAGTAATTTTTTGATAGATAAGTTATTTTTAATTTTAATTGAATCTCAAACAATAAAAGAAAGTTTAGGTTTTGTAAGTTATGATCTATGATAGCAAGTATGGTTGGATATTAGATTTTTTTATTTTATAGATGTCTTGATTGTTGTAATATTGTATTAGTGTAATTAATAATGGTGCATCTATATTTTAGGCAGAATCTAATGATATTTTAATTTGCATCCACATTTAACTTAATGAACCTAGTTAGGTAAATTAGAAAATGTTATATTACTAACATAGTTATGTTTCAATTACTATATTTTGTTTTAGTAAAGCCCAAAGAAATTTATTGTTGTACACTTTTTTTTATTATTACTTATTGCATTATGTATTTTTTGGATAGTAAAGATATTTTTTTACAATAGGAGAGCACTTAAATTTGGAAAGTTAGAATATAAGGTTGGATATTAGATAATGATATTAAATAAATGTTTTGATTGTTGTAATATTGTATTTGTGTAATCCTTAATGATGTATCAATATTATAGGCAAAATCTATTGATATTTTTATATGCATCCCCATTTAACTTAATGAACCTAGTTAGGTAAATTAGAAAATATTAAGATATTGACATGCATGGTTATGTTTCAATTACTATATTTTTTTTCAGTAAAGCCCAAAGAAATTTTATTCTTTTTACTTTTTCTTATTACTTATTGTATTATGTAATTTGTTTTTGATAGTTAAGATGTTTTTGACATAAATTGAATTTGAAAAAATAGGAGAAAGGTTATGCAGAATCCAATGATTACCATATTTTTATTAGCACCCACACAGAATTAAACTTATGGAACCCAGTTAGGTAGACTAGGAAAGATTAAGTTTATCATGGTTAGGTTAGGTTAAACATTGATGCAGTTAGATAGTTTAATTATATGTGAGTAAAACTCTTCTGAGTTCTGTAAGTTAGGATATATGGTCGGATATTAAATAATGATAAATTTATGAATGTTTTGATTGTATAATTTTGTAATTCATAAACTTGTGCTTATTTTTTTGGCAGAACACCACTTTGTGATTACCATATATTTATTAGTACCAACACAGGATTTAACTTTATGAAGTTAGTTAGGTAAATTAGGAAAGATTAAGTTTGGTTAGGTTAGGTTAAACATTGTTAGGTTAGGTTAGGCCTTGATGCAGTTAGATAGTTTAATCCTGTGTGGGTAAAATTCTAATTGTACCAATTTCATTTTTATGATTTTTTGGTAATATAATCTTGTAAGTATATAACAAAGAATCTTGTGACTTTATTATTATTATCATACAAAATCCGCGAGTCGGCTCCTTTTTTTTCTGGCTCATATTTATTTTGAAATCTCAATGTTACAATAAAATTTAGATATTGTATTTTTAATGAAGTACAGCATTTTTAATTTTTAAAAGTTAAGATATTTTTATAATAATATCTAATTTTTAAACATTATAATTTAATACATCATAATTTAAATGTAATTAATGTTTTTGTAATAAAACAAAAAAAGCAAAATACTTTTAATTCATATACAGATAGATAGATTACAAAGTTAGGATTGTGAGTCTGTTATAAAAAGGTCTTTAGTAATAATTAAAGATTTTTTTGTTGCTCTTTTTTCAAATTAAACAAATTCCAAAAGAATGGAAGGGGGGGGTGTTGGGGTATTTTTTACGGAACATATTTTTACTACAAATATTGAGCTAGTTTAGAGGTTAGGATAGATTTGATAAGATATGTTAAAAACTTGAATTTTACCAGAGATATCAAATATATAATTCCTGCCACTATTGTCCTTGTAAGGATCTCTGTCTGTGTGTTTATGTATACCAAAAGGATCTTTCTAACTACTGAACTGAAATGATTCTAATTTACAGTGTAACTTCTCACAGGTCTTGCGAATGTTTATAGCTATGATAAGCAGAAAAAAAGCATAAAACCATCCTTTGACCAATATAAAGCTTCCCTAAAACTCTAGAACTCCATCGATTTAGTACTTGATATGAAAAACTTTACTACTTTATATAATACTAGCAACTTCGCCCCATTTCATTACCTGGAGATCCCCCACTCATCCACTATTTAAATAATTAAAAAAAATTGTATATAGGTATATTCCCTGAAGAGTAGAATCCGATCAGTTCAGTGGTTACCGAGATCTTAAGGGACAGACGGACAGACATCATTCTACTTTGTATTATAGATAATTGATGAGAGGGGGGGGGGAATAGTTTCTATTTGGCATATCTTAGCAGATTTTCTTAAAATGTCTCACATTGTTTAACAATCTGTAGTTTGTTGAATTCACTAGGAGACTTCAAATCTCAAGAATTAGAATTTTAATATTTCTTTTGAAATTACTGGGAGGACGACATTTAAGATTTATACTTACATGAATTGTTACTATAGTTTAGTCAAACTGCTAATATAAATATAAATCAATAATCACCAAACCTTGCTAATGATATTTTATATCTGATAATGCTGTTAATTAAAAAAAGTTAAAAGAAACTTACCAGAGCTGGATCTTTAAATCATTTTAATAGTGATTTAAAGATCAAGCTCAGAATAGGTACAATGCGTTGATGAAACCCATCTTTAACTATTGTGGTTGCACGAGCATTACACTTTTTCCACTGCAAATCCAGTGTGATTTTGAGCCCTTTACATCCTTGCATTCACAGGTAAACTAACAGATCTATAGTATAGAGGTATATACAGACCACTAAATCCCTTTCTTTTTTAATGACCTTTTTTGTCTGCTTCAAAATTATTTTCTGCTACTTGGCTGTGTTAATATAAGCAATACCATTGGTTGATTTTCAATGACCCAATAGAAAGGTTGCACAAGGTTGATGCGATGGGGAGATACAGTAATTTAACCCTTTCTCCCTCTAGAGTTTTACTCTAACGGTCAACTTATTTCCATCCTGTAGAAGCACAGTGTTCTACTGGGAAAGCACAACTGTAGCTCAGCTATTATATATATTATATTATAGGTGAAAAGATGACTAATTTTTAAATTTTTTTTAACAATTTTTAGAATTACCGTCTGTCTGTTTGTCTTTCTTTCTGACTTTCTGTCCATCTTTATATCTTTCTTTCTGTGTAGTAGAGGCTATTTTGTCCTGAGGCTATTTTGTCTGAGGCTATTTTGTCTGAGGCTATTTTGTCCAAGGCTATTTTGTCCTGAGGCTATTTTGTCTGAGACTATTTTGTTCTGAGGCTATTTTGTCCTGAGGCCATTTTGTCCTGAGGCTTTTTTGTCCTAAGGCTATTTTGTCAAAGGCTATTTTGTACTGAGGCTATTTTGTACAAGGATAATTTTTTCCAAGATCCCTCATGGAGACCCAAAATAGTTGGCTAGGTTTATAACTTTTTACAGGAAGGTACTGGGTACTGCCCCCCAAATCAAATTTTTCTAAACTGTATTGGCCTTACTGCTAAGTGATCTAAAGTAATAAGACAACGGCTGATAAATAAATGTACATCCCTAATTGTAATGTACAAAATTACCCCTGTTACTAGATTACAATTAGAGTGGTTGAAATATTTGGACACTCAACTTAATAAACCAACCAATCAAAATCCATTAAAGTCCCCAAAGTTGTTAAGCCAACGAATAAGAAAAATGTATTATAAAACTTTAGGTAATAATCAGCCCATTGTCCCCTCACTCTATACCTCTTTTTTGATAAAAAATATAAAATGATTTTTTTCAATTCAATTTTCCATTTAATTTTTATAAATGTTTAGTTATCATAAATTTTTTTTGAATTGAATAAGTTTTCTTTTCAAAATATATTGAAAATATATATAACAAGCTTACCTAAATTTAAACTTTATTATTTATTACATTAGAGTGTCATCCATCAAAGCGTCTTTACAACACATAACCGCCCCAATTCCCCCACACAGCTTTGTCTACTTATTGGGAAAAAGAAGTATGACAACATCCAAGCGGATTTTCTAATTTACATAGGCGTTTTCTATGTATATTCCTCTTTCCAAAAATACCTCACTTGTCAAGATTGGATCAAAAAATCTTTGTGGTCGAGATTCCATAACTGTGCAAGCAAAGCCTTGAAACTGTAAGACAAACGAACATTAACACTTGTAGAATATTAATAATCAGAATATTAATGCATAAGCCTAAACAAAATTGTAAATAAAATAGTACACCTTTTGTAGAGTAGACCTTTTGTCGATAGACCTTTTGTTGAGTAGACCTTTTGTAGAGTAGACCTTTTGTCGATAGACCTATTGTTGATAGACTTTTGTAGAGTAGACCTTTTGTAGAGTAGACCTTTTGTAGAAAGACTTTTTGTAGAGTAGACCTTTTGTAGAGTAGACCTTTTGTAGATTTACTTTTTGTAGAGTAGACCGTTTGTAGAGTAGACCTTTTGTAAATAGCAACACTATTATCATAAATTCTTTTTTATTTGAAAAGCTTTCTTTGCATAATTAATTCATTGAAAATATTTTTAACAAGCTTACGTCATTAAAGTCTTTTACTTATAATTTAAACTGTATTATTTATTACAATTAAACACTATATATCTTCACTAGCGGCTACACCCCTAAAGCCTTTGAGGCACTTAAGAATAGGGAGGGGGGGCGGGGGGTGTTCAACCTGCCCCCCATTTTCATTTAAAGTTTAAAAGGTATATGTTGGACAAAAATTTTTTTTTTTTGGGGGGGGAGGTTAATTTTTTATTCTTAGGATGATTCCTTTAGGGCAGGTAGAGATTCCCTTCTTCAAAATAGTTGGTAACCTTCCCTGTCAGAAGCTTCATTGTAAAGGAGAAACAATATCAGTGCAGTGGTTAGCGAGATCCTTTGCTAAAGACAAAAAACCTTACTACTTTATATAATAGGATTTTACAATTAACAATGTAAAATGTTCAAATAAAAACAATTTATTATAATTAATAAAGAAAATATATTTATAATTAATTATCATAATTATGTTCTTAATTAGAATATGTCAACATTCACTTAATTTTAGGGTGGAAGCAGCTTATATAAATATGACGTCATACAATACAAATTACCAATAATAGACCAGTTTACAGTGTAATTGACGAATGGTAATATACTGGGATCTAAGCCAGGGATCTAAAAGGATAAGACAATGGTCGATAAATTGATGTACATTGTAACATCCCCAAGGATTAAACACAAAATTATCCCTTCCATAGGTTATAATTAGTGGTTGAAACGTTTGAACACTAAACTTATTGAGCCAACCAATCAAAATTCACCCCAAAGTTGTTAAGCCAACGAATAAGTAAACATTAATGTAAGACTTTTGGGACTAGTGTAATAAACAGCTTATTGTCCCCTCTCTCTCTGTTAAAAACGAATATTGTAATGAAATGAAATAATTATGTGTAATTCTGCTTCGAATTTATAAAATCAATTGAATATCAAATGGATATATTATTGCAAGGATTTTACACCATATTGTCAAGATCTTTAATAAAGTGAAACTTGCAGTGGGCTAAAATAACTATTAGCCTTCCCCTCCTTCTGGATAAAAATACTGTCCATGTTGCATGTTGCATGTTAGCAATCTAAATTTATTATACTTTTTTTGTCCTGTCATAATAACCACGTATATAATACATGCATTTAAAAAAAAAAGGATGACAACATCCATAATATTAGATAACAAACGAACATTAGCAATGTATAGTGGCATAACTTATTATATAAAAGTAGAATTAGAATGTAAATAGAATTTATTGCAATACTGTTTAACTAGTGGCTACGCCACTAGAGGCCTATAGTTTAAAAGTTTTTTTTATTTTATATAACTAATTTTAAAAATAGTTTGTCTATGTTGCGTTCAAGTCTCTATGCAAAAGCGATAATAATTTTTTGTGTTTTTAAAGGTGGTTGTACCCTTCCCCCAAAATAGTTATAAACCTTCCCAGAAGCTATGAGAAGCTTCCCTGTTAAGGAGAACCTGATTCAGAGGTTAGCGAGATCCTTTGGTAAAAACTGTCTGATAAACAGACAAACATCATCTTACTTTATTATAAGGATTACAGAATACTGTTTAAGGACATACTTACTTTGTCTAGGACTTTATTATAGAGTTGCTATGCTTTCTAATTTGTACTCAACTGGCAATTCTAATGTGCCTAAATTAACAAACAGAGGTAACCATTATGTTCAGATTAACGTACAGCTTATGTAAAGCATTACTTTTAAAAATTGTAAATTAATATTTCTATAAATGTTTTTATTTGTTATAAATATAAAATTTATCAAAGATAATTACTCAGAAATAAGGTATAACCAACATGCAAAATAAATCTAAAATAATATTTGGGGGGCAGATGAAAAGGTCGTCAATTCTACTATGTGTTGACACCCAACGACAGTTGAAAATAATGGAACCTCGTAAAAGTGTCGAACTATGACGTCAGAAAAAAATAACAATTAACCAATGAGAAGCCAGTATTCACTGTAATTGACCAATGGTAAAATATATAGCGGTCTCTCATTGGTTAATTGTTAATTTTTTCCTACGTCATAGTCAGACACTTTTACTGGGTTCAGAATAATGTATAGGCTTTGTTTTTTTATTCGAATTAATTTCGTTGATGGTATAAGCTGATAATTACTACACTCATAAAAAAACAATGATGATAACATCCAAAAAAGTTATACAATCAGAAGGAAGGCCAAACGAACAATAACTGTTGTAGAGTTTCAAAACTTAATATGTAAAAATATTTTGTTTTTGAGGGTTTGATGCCTTAATTAGAATAGGATAATTTACCATTTAAAAAGTAGTTGTCAAAAAAGTAAAGGAATCAGCATGTTTTTTTATATGGTAATACGGACTTTAGGATTTTATAGGAATTATCATGCAAAGTTTAAAATGGATAGAACATGTCTACGAACGGGCGGACTGAGTTATATAAAAACTTTGCTTTTAGAAATACATAAATAATGCCTAGCAAATACTTTAATTCAAAATAACGTCGGACATTTTATAAGTAAAACGTATGAGTCTCTATGATATTCAACATTTGTTTAGGTATTTCTACACATATTAAAATATGATCAATAAACAGATAATAAATAATCTCCCCTCACAATTTTACCAATTTTATAATCATTAATTACTATGAAAAAAAACATTTATATTTTAACTTTTTTCATATTTATTTAAGGACAATTTTACAACAAATATTTGTTCTTATCAAATATACCACACATTGTAAAGTTTATATATTATCTAAATTTTAACTTTATCAAGCATAATATTATATAATTAGTACAGTGGAATTTAACTCATTAGTGACGTCATGGTTATATTATCTTACAATTATTTACATATAGACATTGTGGCTGGCAGAAGACGAAGATAGTCCATAAAAAAATCAGCATGTCACGTCATAAAAACGAAGGATTATTCATCTCTTTTTTAGGGGTTTTCTTTACCACACCTCCTCTCCTCATCCCTAATTTTTATGACGTCATTGAGGGACTTTCTTCGTATTCTGTCTGGCATCCTTGTCATATTTCTAAACTTGCTAGCTCCTTCCTTCTTATGGTTGTTCCTTGCACTGTTTATGGTAGTCTCATTGTTTTGTGGTCTTAACAATTAGCAATTAGTGGCGAAATTCAAAATTGGATCTTTAAAAAAAAGTATGTTAACCATGCAGCAAAATTATTTATGTAATATCGCTATTAATAATTTTTTTGTTCTATCCTTTTAATCTATTTTAAGAACAGTTAGACTTAATAAGAGCCTTTGACTGGAATCTTACTCACAATTTTACGTAATATTGTGAAAGCTACTATTCCCTCTGTGAAAACTAAAATTTAGTAATAGGAATGTCTAATTCAGCAAAAAACATGTTTTTTTTAAAACTCACCTCATAAAAGTCCATATTTTTATGGAACATTGTGTAAATATATTCTTGGGCACAACCAGGGAAAAGGGAATGTGATTCTGAAAAGAAATTATAAAGGAAAATTTCCCCACAATACCCTTTCCCCTTTCCTCCCCTTCTTACCCACCCCTCTTCAGTTACATTAAAAACAAATATACTTCCAAATTACTTTAAAAGGTTTTGTGATTTTTTGCAGAATTGATTGTTAGAATAACTTCCCAAGGGCATAACATAAGAACTAACTAACTTTTTTCTTCGCCTTTTATGAGAGATAAAATTACCCAAAGTAAAAGGATGTTTGTCTATCTGTCTGTATGTTTGTACCAAAAGATCGGAAACCACTCATCTGATATTGTTCTCCTTTTCAGTAGATTCTCAGGGAAGGTATATAACTTTTTTGGAAAGAGGAATACTATCCCCCCCTCCCCCCCCCCCCCCATTTGTTTTTACCTTTCCTTTTAAAATCTTTTTAAACATTGAAAGTGAGTGATCAACTTCTTCCCCCTGCCATCTCTAGGGGGGTAGCATTATCCTTATAAAAAAAGTAACAAAACGTTTGTTTGTCTGTGTCTCTGTTTGTTTGTCTGTACTGAAGGATCTTGCTAACAGCTGAACCAATCGGACTCTCCTTAACAGGGTAGATTCTCATAGGTCCCAGGAAGGTTTTAGAACTATTTTGGGGGAGGGTACCACCACCGTCCCCAGAGAAATCTACAAAAATAAAATAAAAACGCTGCCCTGCGGACATTTTTGCTAAAGACATAACTAACACTATTCATCAGCGAAAAAAATATTTTTGTTAAATAGCTGATTTTAAAATAGATTGAAAAGAAACAATTTTACATGTAGCCGCTATTGAAGAATAAAGAAATTGTTGGAAAAGTTTGTTAACTACTTAGTGTATATTATTTTTTTCTGTATAACAAAATGTTTAACTTTGATATTATGAAATTGTTTGCAATGTATTTATTCCAGATAGAGATAATGACCTAAAATATTCAATTAAAACTTCGGCGTTTTCCTCTTTGAGTACCCCTCGGGCCTCCCCCCCCCCCCCCTGACACCGATAAACTATTTTATTTTAGGTTAGGTTATAGGCTAGGGAGCCGAGCGCTGCGGCTAGGCAGGCAAGGGGCCGAGCACTGCGGCTAGGCAGGCTAAGGAGCCGAGCGCTGCGGCCAGAGTTGTTCTTTGTTGGGGGGGGGGGGGGTGGGGGGGGGGGGGCTCAAATTTTCAAGAGGAAAACGCTGAAGTTTTAATTGAATATTTTAGGTCATAATCTCTATTTGGAATAAATACATTGCAAACAATTTCATAATACTAAAGTTGAAAGCTTCTACTTTATATCAAAGAAAACATCCCTAGAAATGTTGAAATATAATAAAATTAAGAATTTTTTTAAAGCGTAAATTCTAAATAAAACTAAAACTTATATATTATAATGAAATTCAAGGACGTCCAAGCTTTTTTATTTGGGGGGGGGGGAGGGGGGATTTTTACATAAAATAGGCAAGTACGTTGAAGCTTTTTCTATTTTTTATAGGGGGGAGGGAGGAGGTAGTAAAAATAAAAATAAAACATTTTTTTTTTTTTGGGGGGGGGGGAGGTAATCACATCTACACCCCCTAAGACGTCTCTGAAGTAAATGCATACAAAAATTTCCAATTAGTATTGAAAATAAGAAAATAAATATTATAGGAAATAATTGATAAACCAATATTCGTTTGAATTTTTATCAATGCTTGATCATCCTTAATTATTTTTCCAATAACAAGGCTTCTTTTTATAATTTATTGAAAATAAATAACAAGCTTACGTCAATAGTATGTACTAGTGTAATGCTTACAATTTGAATTCGGCCAAGTATGTTATTACAGGGATCTAAAGGGATAAGACAATGTCCGATAAATTAATGTACATCCCCAATGATGATACACAAACTTACCCCTTCTGTAAATTAAAATTAGTGGCTGAAACGTTTGGACACTCAACTTAATGAAACAACCAATCAAGATTCAAGTCACCAAATAACAACCAACCAACAAATAAGAAAAACTTATTATAAAACTTTTAGGACTAGGGTAATAAAGGCACCCATTGTCCCCTCTCTCTCTGATGTTACAAGGTATAAGAGGTACCATCCCATAATGTGTCTTTACAACACATAACCTACCCCTTTCCCACATAATTAATATAAAATTTTTGATTTCTTTTACGCTACAGCTAAAAGCTGGTGTTTATATCAATATCCAAGAAACTTCAGTTGGCCCATTTCTTGCCCACCTTTCATTACAAAGGGGGAGGTCATTTTCTAGTAAATTCCGTAAAGGTGTGTGTGTTATAAGGCCTAAAAATAGTAGTAGAACGATAAGGTGCTCTATATATTTGTATTCCCTATTGAATAGAACAATAGGGAGCACCTTATCGTTCTACTACTATTTTTAGGCCTTATAACACACACACCTTTACACACCTTTACGGAATTTACTAGAAAATGACCTCCCCCTTTGTAAATAATAATGGTGCAATATTTCTTTATAAACAGTCTGATAAAAGTGTAATCTAAATTTCCTAAGTGGGTTATTTATTGTCCAAGCCAATAATTATCATTTGAGATAACCTATGAGATTCAGCCTTTTGGTGACAGTTTTTAGTATTTTTTCTCAATAATTCAAATTTTTTTCCCAATTAACAATGCAATGCCACAAATTCAAGACATAAATCCTCTATAATTTTGTTAATAGGACGTTTAAGGTTGATTTTAAAGCTTAAATACCAAATGAATATGAAAATTGTAAATGTTTACAATAATTGTCCAATAAGTATTCTAAAGAAATATTATAAAAAAATAATTGATATATTTCTTTGTATTTTTATAAATACTTGATCACCATTGATTATTTTTCCAATATGAAAGGCCTTCTCAAGTTTACGTCAATAGTGTTATTTTTACAATTTGAATTCTAAGCAATAGAGTTATTAGATCTAGAAGCAATATGTATAGTAAAGAAATTTGTTATAATGAAAAAGGAAGTATTAGATGGTTGCTTTATTAAGAAATTGTCACAGTTAAAACCTTATCAGATTAAGCTAATAATGTCCTGCTGTTAAAAACGAATAAAACAAACAGCATCATCAGATTCAACGGAACACAGTAATAGTGTCTGACTGATTATGACGTAACATAAAAATTAGCCAATGAGAGGCCACTATAAATTTTACCATTGGTCAGTAACGGCCTCTCATTGGCTAATTTTTTTTGTTACGTCATAATCAGTCGGACACTATTACTGTGTTCGATTCAACGCCCGACCCCCTTTGTGCAAGTCCCCTATTTGATAATAAATTTCCGACTTTAAGTAAGTCAAAGTAAATTTTTGCTTCCTTTCCCCTTTTATTTAACAACCTTTGTTTTTAAGTCGTTTTTTACTTAAAAATTTCAAACGTCTGTAATTTTCTTATTTTTGAAGCTAGAAGAACATTTTTTTTTGCAGAAAGTCAAAAATTGCGGCCACAGGAGCCATTTAAAGATTTCTGGTGACCTTGAGGATTAGGACCTTCAGGGTCATACCTGGAACCTAAAATTGACAAGTATTTTTTAGCCTTTGGCACCACGTAGATAAAAAAAACTGGTTTTAATCTTATGATTGTACATTCTATATCCGTGGAAAGCTGTTTATAATACAATGTTAGACATATTTTTTTGTATGGATGAGAACTGGTTCCTATACACCAGATTCGAATGAATTTGAGAAAAATAATTATAGGTCCTTCTTTGTAAAAAATATACATTAAGCTTAGAAAAGGTGTTTTCTAATATCTTCTAAAAATAATGGCGCATTTTAGAGTATAAAAATTTAAACAGGTTCACATGTTCTGGTAGAATTTTGTGCCTTACGGTTAAAATTAAACTTTTTTTTTCTTAAAAACAACATTTTAAGACGGACAACAAAATATTCTATCACATTTTTAGAGATTATGAAAACTAAAGTTTAATGTATTATTTTACAGAGAAGGAGGGCATATAGTTGTTTTTTCTATATTCCTTCTAGTTGTGTGCTGAAAATGGAAAACGCAGTTTTATTTAAATCACCCTGTATATAATGACATGCCTCACTCACATTTGTATTTTGTAAAATTTTTACGAAATTGGAAAGTTTACTTCAGTTTGTGTAAGTGCACAGGGCAAGCAACTTATTGAGAAACTAGCGGCTGTGCCCATAGCACCTAGGGCCTCTATATTCAAAGGGCAGAAAAATAGCCTAAAACAATACCCAGACTTACTTTTAAATAAATAAATAGCCTAAAACCATCTCAGTGCCTATAAGTGGCTTTACTGTAAAAAAAGAACCATAGTGGTTAGCAAGATCCTTAGCTACAGACAAAAAAGCTAATTACTTTATATTATAGGATATAAAAAGTCATTTTTCATTAACTTTTGTTAAAGCAAAATGGAGATCTTAAAAGTTTTAAGAGTTTCAGTCCTACTCATATCCTTTGTGATGTTTTGTTATCAGTTAACAACAGCAACCCAAAACTTGATGGATCCTCCAACAGTAGATTCTACAAATGAAAGAAGTATCAATGATGATGACATGCCCCTTGTTACAGTATGTCCTACAAATCAGACCAATAACACTAGAATTAGAGAACTAGGTTATTGGAGTTATGATGACATGCTTTTGGGAAAGGCTAAATGTAATGAAACAACTTGGTGTGTATCTTGGGGTGGACATCTGAATCTTACTTTTGAAGAGCTCGCTGTACAAGTATTTGATTTGGACAAAGTTAGAAAAGTACATATGAAAGTAGAACAATTTAAAGATATTACAAAATTCATACCTACCTATGGATTGTGCAGAGAGATTTCATTTCTTAATTATTCACAAGAAATAGGATTATATCATATTAATCCAGAAGAAGTAAGGGTGTTCATTACAGACAGAAACTATAGGAGCTATATAATGCCATATGTTGCTTCTCATGTTGGAAGTAAATTGTTTATGAAACCATATACATACTATTTTATCAATGTTCAGATCCAAGAGAGAGCCAACTGTAAGAGAGATGAAAAGCCAATGTCAGAGGAAGATTATAAGAAATGTGTTGATGAAAATATTCAAAATGAGTTTAAGAAGAATGATATTATCTGTGTGCCTCCATGGTTATCAAACAACAACCAATGTAACAAAACATACCCTAAATTCCACAAATTTTTTGGCAAATTTGAGAAAGACATGGTGAACTATATAGATATGTTGGGCATATTGAGAAATATCAGGCTTGAAAAGGAATGCAGACAATCTTGTAAAGAAACAACTTATGTTGTAGATGAGGGTTCTAAAGTTGGAAAGGGGTTGAGTTTAGCTTCTATAACTTTCAATGAGAAAGTTATTGTTACAGAGAAAGTGCCAAACTATGACCTGTTCAAGTATATCATAGATGTTGGCAGTAGCCTAGGACTCTGGCTAGGACTGTCTGTCCTGGGACTTCATGATCTGGTTGTCTTGACTGTTCAGTTTGTCAACAACAGCTTCATCATCAAGAAGATCAGATCTGCAGTCACTAAATAAGATAAAGGTATTTTTTGTCTTCCTAATAACTCTAAATATCCAAAGGCATTAGTCACCTTGAAATATCTTATATTATACAATGTTTTCAAATATTCTTTTTAATTACAAAAAACTTATAGTCAAAGATTCTACCAATGAAAGGTGGAATATTCTTACAAATGTTTGGAACTATATTATGCTTTATAAACAAATTTTAAAAATAATTTACCCCATGCTTGAAGTTCACTCTTAATCCTCAATCCTTAGCTTTATATACTCAAAGATCTTTACTATTAGTAAGCTAAGGTTTTCAAATCAAGCAAATGTTTTTTTTGCAATTCAAAATTTAAACAACCAATATAAAGATATCATTACACATGTAATATTCATAAAGAGGACAAATAGCTGACACATTTAGTTTGTTATCATTATTTAATCATTTTCAATTTTTAGAAAGTTCATCTCTACCATCAAGAAAATGGCTGAAAAGTTCCAACAGTTCCTTCAACTGGTAACAAATTTGCATTTATTTAAAAGGTTTCACCAATCATATCAACAAAACCTTTAACAAGAGACAACTTTAAAAAAAAATGCAAATGTGTTTTTAAGTTATAAATATTTTTCAGTGATATAAAACAATAGTCATTTTCATATTCTATTTCTAAAACTATTCTTTTAAAATTTTTACAAAGCATATATTTTTGGGCAATCATATGAATATATTGTCTATTGGAGGCATAATGTTAAGTGATTTTTTTAATTGAAGTGTTTTATTTTTTGAAATCGTTTCATGTTGTATACAGACCTTAGTTTACAATGGCAACTGCAATGTTTTGATATTTTTATATTTAAAGATTTCTATTTATTTAGATGTTTAAAGAATGTTCAATATAAGTGCATTCTTAATATAATACAAAATTGATTTTTTTTACTTATTGAAAAGGCTTTGAATGCTAAATATTGTTTTTTTCTTATTGTTTAATATTTTTATACAATTCTGTATTTATGATATTTACTGCACAATATAATGCAAATGTTAGGGTAAAATGAAGGAGTTTAGTGTTGATTCTTTGAATCCTATATAGTTTAATTCTAAGAAGACTAATGTTTATTTATTCTTTAGGTGATTTTTAATGCTTATAATCAACTCTTTGTATGTTCTATTATAAGTATCAACAATGAACTGCAAGTCTTTAAAATCATCTGTTTTATATTTAAGTTAAATGATAGTACCTACAAGTTATATTTTCTTTTTACTAAACCTTACCTCATATAAAAGGGGATTAATTATGCTTTTTACAATAAAAAATCATTATGTTGTAATATTATTTTCTTTATATCTTTTTTGTTATTAAAGTTAGGATTATGAAACAGTAACAATTTTCATGCTATATTCATAAATATTTATTAGTTTTTTTTATCTAAAACAATTTTGCCTAATAAGTAAGTTTTTCAAAATATCATTAACCTAAAAAGACCCAAAAATATGTGCAATAATGCTTTTAACTATAAACCTAAATTTTTTATTACACTTTTATATAAAGTTTCTGCTAGTAACAAGTTACAAGTTAATTTTTTCTCAACCACCATATTAAAACTTTGGATATCAAAATCTCCTGTGTTAATATAAAATCTCAGTTCATGATGTTATATTGTTAATATTATACAAAATAGTTATTTTTTGATAGCTCAGATCTTTTTTGCATAGTAAGCAAGGTTAATAGTTAAATCAGCATAAATCTATTTTTAGCCATGCATTTTTTCAGAAAAGCTCATAGAAAATTTAAATTTTATATCACTCTTTATATAATCTTATATATTGTATAAGGTAATTCCCTTTTAGGATATAATATTGTTAATAATATCAAACAAAGCATTTTCAATCATTATTGAAATGTAAACAATAGGAGAAAAGTAGAAGTTGGTTAGATAGGGTCAATCAAATTAAATAATGTTGAATATTAAATAATGTTATGAATGTTTTATTATTGTAATATTATAATTGTAATTGTGTATTTTAAGCAGAATCAACTGATTAGGATGGTTAGAGTTAGGGAATTCATCTTGTTTGGGTCTAGTTTGAATAGAACCATTTTATGTCATGCTCATTTTATTATTGTACTTTATTTACTTAAATTCCTATTACTTGTATAATGTATCATTTTTAATTTAAGTTAGTTAGTGTCTATCATAGAAGATATGTTATGTAAGGTTCAATATTAAATAATGAAATTTTATGGATGTTTTTCTGTTTGTAATATTGTAATTGTACATATGGAATTATCAGCATAAATCCATTTTTTGCCATTGATTTCTTTCAGTAAAGCTCAAATAAATTTTAAATGTTGAACTCTTTTAAAACAAAAACTTATCATTATTGTATTTTGAAATGAATTTAATATAAAAGTGTTAGATATTATATTATATAGTTAATAATATACAAAATAGTTTTTTTGACAGTTAAGATATTTATAATTGATAATGAAATTTAAAGATTAGGAGAATAATTAAGTTTGTTAAGTTTGGATATGATAGCAAATATCAAATAATGACTTTTTTACAGATGTTTTGATTGTTGTGATATTGTATTTGAGTAATTCATAATGATGTATCTATGTTTTAAGCAGATTCTAATGATATTTTCTGCACCTACACAGGATTAAACTTAATTAATCTAGTCAGGTAGATTAAGAAAAGTTTATGCGTAGTTAGGTTAGGTTAGGCCTTGATGTAGTTAGAGAGTTTAATACTGTGTAGGTAAAACTCTAATTGGGTCAATTTATTAGTTAGTTGAGGTTTATCATGGTTAGGTTGGGATAGGCCTTGATGTAGTAAGAGAGTTTAATCCTGTGTGGGTAAAACTCTAATTGGACCATTTTATTACATAAAATATTAAGATATTTATTAAACTACTACAATTTTTTATATTAAAACTCAAATGTATTGTATTTTTTTGGCAGAACACCATTTTGTGATTATCATATTTTTATTAGCACCCACACAGGATTTAACTTTATGAAGTTAGTTAGGTAAATTTGGAAAGTTTAGATAGTTGAGGTTTATCATGACTAGGTTAGGTTAAGGAATTTAATCCTGTGTGGGTAAAATACTAATTGGACCAACTTCATTCATAACAAGTATTAAAAATTTTACTTGGTGATATAATCTTGTAAGTATAAAACAAAGAACCTTGTGACTTTAATATTATGATATTTCCTCTTTATAAAATCTTAGTAACTGTATAAACTATGTATAAAATATTTATTTTTAAATCTCAATGTTACATTAAAATTTAGACTTTGTATTATTAATGAAGTACAACATATTTATTTTGAATACTTAAGATAAATCTAATTATAATTCAATTCTTTGTAATTAAAAATAGGAGAAACTTTTATAATTATAATATCTAAATTTTGAAACATCATAATACAACATAATATAATGTAATTAATGTTTTTATAATAAAACAAAAAAACAAAATACTTTAATTCAAATTTAATAAAGATAGATAGATAACAAAGTTAGGAATTTTTGTCTGTTATAAAAAGGTCTTTAGTAATGATTCAAGAAAATATTATCCAAAACCACATGAATTTTACTCAGAGGGGGGGGGAGCTGAATAATTATCCTTATTTTTTGACAGTTAAGATATTTATGATTATAATTAAAAACAAAAAGGAGAAAACTTTTTAAAATTATATCTAAATTATAAAATATTTTAGTACAGCATAATTGTAATAATTATGTTTTTTTTAAATAAAACAAAAAAGAGCTAAATATTTTGATAATTTTAATCAAATGAAGATAGATAGATAACAAAGTTAGGATTGTTTGTGTCTGTTATAAAAAGTCTTATAGTAATTATTAAAGAAATTCTTTTTCTTTTGCTCTTTTTGTCAAACTTAATGAATTCCAAATGAATGAGGTGGGGGGGGGAGTTGGGGTATTTTAGCTAAATATTTTTTAGGGAAAATATGTTTACTACAAATATTGAGCTAATTTACAGGTTAGGATATCTTTGATAAGATATGTTGAAAAATTGAATTTGACCATAGATATCAAATATATAGTTCCTGTCATTATCCTTTTAAAAAAGTAACAGGATCTCTGTCTGTGTGTCTATGTATACCAAAGGATCTTTCTAACTGCTGAACTGAAATTATTCTAATTTACAGAGTAGCTTCTCATAGGTCCTGTGAAGGTTTATAGCTATGATAAGTAGATAAAAAGCATGAAACCATCCTTTGACCAATATAAAGCTTCCTTAAAATAATAACTCTATCAGTTTATTACTTAACAAAATCTTAAGCTTTTGAAATGATAAACCTTACTACTTTATATAATAGGATTATGTAGAATAATATACACTGGTCCTCAAAAGGCATTTTTTAGGAGAATGGGGTACAGAAAGCAATATAATTTAGTTTCCCTTCTCCCTCATTTATATCTGTTGGGGATTTCCAACAAAATTCCTGGTAGTCACCAAACCCCTACCTACTCTTAACCCTTACAGATCGGGCCCCTATTCCCACCTTAATAGATTGGGGGGGGGGGGGGGGTCATATTGACCCCCCTCTCTATCTCGGCTTCTGTTACAGATAAAGACGTAAAAATTTTTTCTGGTGTATTTTTAGAGAAAATTACTTTTTCTAGTCATAGCAGTCAGGCCGCTCCTTAGCCGCTTTTATGCGGCCAGCCGCTAAATTTTAAAACAGCTGTATAGCGGCCAATTTTGCAGCTAGGATGACCAAATTTTAGGACGAACTTTTATTTTTCATAACAAAAAAATTACTTTTTCTGATCATCGCCAAAAAACGGCAAATAAGGGAAACCGCCATTTTCGGCGGTTACGGCAGTAAAACTGCGGTTGGCGGCGCCAATTAATATTTTTATCTGTTTATTATTGCTCAAGGATTTACCAAAAAAAATTATAGGTCTCTAGCTGTAATAGAAGCCACGATATTCAGGATATATGTCTGTAGTAAAAGCCAGACAAAAATCGGTCATAAAGTCGGTCAGGGTGCGGTCAAACGGTCATAACACCACTTTTCTCATAAGGTCATTGATACCTCAGTATTCACCAAAAAAATTTTAGGTTTCTACCTTATATACAAAGTCATAATGTAGAAATTAAGATTTATTTATAATTTTTTTTAATTTTGGTGCTACCCAACCGACTTTGACCGGACACCACGACTGACACAGACCAGATATCCTAATAAAATCAACTCTTGCCGACGTATAATTACTAAACTTAAAAAGTCATGAGGTCACAACTCTCTATCTTACCTACAAAAAAAATGACATTGAAAAAATAGAGGGGGGGGGTCAATATGCCCCCACCCCCCCGATCTGTAAGGGTTAATTTTAAATTTATTGAAAATAAAGAAAGAGGGGAGAGGGGTTAAATTCCCTTTATTTATACTTTAGATATCTTAACAGATTTTCCTCAAAATTTCTCACTTTGTTAGTCCATCTTTCTTTAATGCATGCACTAGAAGACTTCAAAGCTCAATGATTAGAGTTATTTTTTTTTTTAATTCCTAGTAAGACGACATTTAAGACCAATGTAATTATACAGTAAAGCTTCTCATAAGTTTTAGGAATGTTTATAAATAAATACTTATAATATATAGTTGTGGGGGGGAGGTGACATCCCCCCCCTGACATTAAGTGCCTTATAACACTAGTCGTATGAAATAAAGTTGAATATTTAGAAAAGAAACTATCCCCTCTTTATTTTCTACTTTTATAAAATAGAAATAGAAGAGTAGAAGAATATTCTGAACCCTTTTTTCGTCAAATCAAAGAGAGAACATTCCTAGCAGACAAAAGTATTGTTTACTTTCGACTCAAGCTGATGTAGATTCTTAAAAAATGATAGACTCGCTATTCGATAGTGAGGCAAAATTATTTTTGTGAAAAATCATCCAAAAGCACATTAAGAATCTACAAAAATTAAACAAAATCATATGTTAATAACCCTCTTAAGATTTTATTTTATTTTTGTAAATTTTTTTATTTGATTTTGGAGGATTTTTCACAAAAATAATTTTGCCTCACCAGCGAGTTGCCAGCCTAACTTTTTTTTTAAGAATCCAACTTTGTTTCAAGCTTTCAAATTGTAAACGAAATTTTTGGGCAATTAATTCTGATTCCGCAAAGCTTTCTACTAAGAAAATATACTGTTAACAGCTGACTTTTATGTATGTATGAAATGAAAAAAAACATGCCTTCGTAGGAAAATGTGTACATAATTTCAACGAATGAGATCCAATGTAAATTCCGATGCGATTCTCCTATTGGCTCAATCAGACATTCCCTCTCTTTCTTAGTACCTTTATTTTTTATAAAAAAAAATAGGTGGAGAGGAGAGGGTCTTACAGCGCTTGATGTACACTTTGAGGGAAAGCATCCATTCTCTTAAAAAGTCTTTAAAAGTATGTATATTTGAATTGTCCATTGAATATAGATAGTTTTAGGCACCTAAACTGTTCAATTTGGTCAATTTGGAGCAATATTAGAGAGATCTATATGAAAATACTTGTAAATTTATCTAAAAAAATCCTAGATTTGCCTAAAGAATTTTAATGAAGAAAATAGCATAAAACATTCTTCTTTCTTTTTAGCTTCCATGAAAAAATGTCCAATAAAAACCAGCTTTTCTGAGATCTTCAGCTACAGGCAGAAAAACATAATATTTTTATAACATTAAATGTATACTTTAAGTTCTGTTTTATAAAAAAATGTGCTAATAAATGTTAACTCTTTGCAAATTTCTATTAAACAAATATTTGTCAACTATTGAATTTTGTGCCCTTGAACAAAGCTATGTAGCTTTTATTTTTGGTATTTCAAACTACGTTTTATTTTTACTTGCGCAGTTAGTTTGAATATCAGGGATTATAAAGGATAAGACAATGGATAAAATATTAATAAATATACCTAATGATGATGAACAAAACTACCCGTTCTCTAGAAAAGATTGGTGGAAAAGATAGGACACTTCTAGGTTGAAACAAAACAATCAAAATTGAGTAACAGTAGATAAAATTTTTTAGCCAGTAGAGAATTTGATTGTATCTTTTTATGGAGCAAAACTTTCTTACATTTCAATATTTACATTCATAAGAAATAAAAATGTTTAAATTAAATTACCCCTTCTTTAGCTACACTTAATAAACCAACCATTCAAAATTAAAGTGCCAAATTTGTTGAGTCAACAAATAAAAAAATTCTTTAAAAACTTTGTAATAAACAGCCCATTGTCCCCTCTATCCTCTTTTGAGTCCCCAAGCTACACTTGGAATTAAAATTTTACTTGCTATTAATCCTTCTATAAAAGTATCAGGATGTCTGTCTGTGTGTACTAAAGGATCTCAGTAACCCCTTCCTCACCCAAAGAAATAAATGACCCCTTTCAAAATATATTTTCTTTTTAAGCTACAATTGAAAGTGGGGGATCGGCTATCCTGAAGAGGAGGGTGTATTTGACTCCCACCCTTCCTCAACTTTAACCGTTAATAACTAAAATGTTTTCTGCCTAAATGAAACTTTTGATGATTTCCCTTATATGGCCAACTGAGCAAAAAAAAACCACCAACCCAATAGATTGAAAATTAGGGTTGGGGAAGTCAGTTTTTTTAGGCTGTGTCTATATCAAGTGGGGGCCTAACCTTGTGGGGCCACCCTGTATCTTAAATATATCTTGATTATAACATAACCAAAAATAGTAAACAAACAGAAATACACCCCCCCTCCACAATTATTTTAAATAGATTAAAAGTAGGGGGTATTTTTTCCTTTAATCTGTAGTGGTTATATAAGAAAAAATAAACAAAGTACCTACCATCCCCTTTATTTTCAGATTTTTTTAAATTAGGGTGGGGGTGGAAGGGTTTATGTGCTGCACTTTGAGGGATATTGTGTTTCAAACAGAATTGACTTTTTATATTACAGAAAGTTGTGAAAAAATTTTAAAATTTTTTGGTAGTGAAGTTACTCTTTAATTCAATATGTCTGTCCATCAGTCAACAAAATTAGTATATCCTTTTCAATAGGTTAAAATCGATGGCATTACTAAAGTCTTTAGCTAAGCAATTAAGGTATTAATCATGTTTTAACACTGAGAATTTTGTGTATTTTAGAACAAATTGTGTTAAAGTGGATGGCGTTACTAAAGTCAAACCGGAAAAAAGAATTTATTATTATTTAATGACTAAAAGAATAATTTTTGACAGACTATCAAATGTTTATGTAAGTTTTACAATTTAGGATGGTTTTTGGGCAAGAAATACCACGCTTTAACTACTGAAAGACTGCCACAAGTAGACCCAATACCCCAAATTTAAAGCATTCAGCTTCAATAACAAAAAAGTTCTAGGCATTTCAAAATAGCATTTCATGTACAATGAAAATTTTGAAAGATTTACAATGCTCATAAAAGAAAAAAAAATATTAAATTACGTTGTCTAGACATAAAATTATAACCTTATCTTTGTCAGAAATTTAGATTGCCGGTAACAGATTACATTTTCACAATAAAAAACACCACATTTCATAGTCAAAATCTAAGAAAAAAATTCGATTTAAATTGCATTTGTGAACGAAAATCATAGTTGAAACAAAGGGGAAAACTAAAACAAGTTCAGCTGTGATTGGTTGCTTAGCTGATTCAGCCTTCTGATTGGCTACAGTACACTCGGTACAATGCGAGGTAAACTTAATTCTTTTAATGATTTTGACTATAAAAATGGGTATTTTTTTTAAAAAATATAATTAGTTACTGGCAACCGAAATTTATGGCAAAAATAAGCTTATAATTTTGTTTCTAAGCCACGTAGTTTAATTTCAAAATTTCTAACATTAGCATTGATATTCTTTCAAAATTTTCATTGTACATAAAATGTCATTTCAAAATGCCTAGAACTTTTTTGTTATAGAAGCTGAAGGCTTCAAATTTGGGGTATTTGGTCTACTTTAGGCAGTCTTTCAGCAGTTAAAGCGTGGTATTTTTTGCAGGCTTCCTTTAAAGATGTTTTGTGAGTTCTACAATATGTCTCAAAAATCATAAATGAGAGTTTTTTCATTCATTTTCAACAATCAATGATATTTATTTATGTTAGAGATTTCAAAATAAGATCTTAACATTTTAATTTTTCATAAAATAATGGCTTTAAGCCCTTTTTAGAGAAAAAAACATTAAACACACACAAACATGTTTATTCTATGGCTTCTAATATGATTTAGAATCATATTAACACATTTATGTTCTAAAGGAAAGGTAAATTTGAATACTTCCATTATGGGGGTTCATCAATTTATTGATTTCCTTTAGATCTTAGAAAATAGACTAAAACCTTCACGCAACTGATAAGGAAAGAACAATAAACAGAGTAAAAAAATGAGGAAAAAAATCATGCAACATTCAGAAGATGTATAAATTTTAATTACTTTGATAAAATTTGCTATAACTCAACACAGATCTAAGCACAAAAATAATGATGGACAAAGTAAGTTAAAGAGCAGGAGCTCAGTTGTTCACAAGAAATTAAGGTTGTATATATTTGATTATATATGGTTAATAACGGATTACAATTAATATTACTCTACATAACATGCACTGATTATTGAAAACCAATAATTTCAATACTTCTTAATATGTACCTAAAAAACATTATTCCATTAAAGCAAACACCAATATATTAAACAAGTTGACAGGCCCAATAATTATTTCTATGCAACTGATATTACCCTAAATGCACAGGTTATAGAAAACCAATAATTTCCTTACTTCTTAATAAGTACCTAAAAAACCTTATTCCATTAAAACAAACACCTTTACATTAAACAAGTTGACAGGCCCAATAATTATTTCTTTGCAACTGATATTACCCTTGATGCGCAGGTTATTGAAAACCAATAATTTCCTTACTTCTTAATAAGTACCTAAAAAACCTTATTCCAATAAAACAAACACCAATACATTAAACAAGTTGACAGGCCCAATAATTATTTCTTTGCAAATGCAAAAAAATGTCTAGCTTCTAATAGTACACTTGTTGCTTTGACCCTAGCATCTAATTGGAGGAAAGGGAATTGTTAAGGTCAGAAAACATCCCCAAACCACCTTAAGAAATTTATAACTCAACTGAAAACAACAAAAATTTTCTAAATACAAAAACAAACTACTCCCCGGTGAATAAAAACTTTGGGAGCTTTGGGAACTTTGGGAGCTCCTCACAAATGGGTTAAAAAAATCACAAAAGTCAGGACATGTTCTTTCGTGAGAAATTCTTCCTTCTAATGACCTACCAGATTAAAAATATATATTACTTTGTTGGTCATATTAAAGGTAATTAGATTTATTTGGCTACTATTGAGGTTAGAAGTCTGAAAGTTTGATTGTTTTCTTGGTGTTTAATTCTTATTGATAATATTAT
Organism: Acartia tonsa; assembly: GCF_053477335.1. Taxonomy (NCBI): domain Eukaryota; kingdom Metazoa; phylum Arthropoda; class Copepoda; order Calanoida; family Acartiidae; genus Acartia; species Acartia tonsa. The sequence continues at coordinate 2,475,088 of NC_137274.1, read as the reverse complement.
TCTTGTTTAATTAGTAGTGACAAAAGCCATTTTGTTGACATTGATGTTTTGAGAAAAAAATTATTAGATTTAAATATGTCAATATTTTAAATTCAATGATCAAGTTAAATAATGAAAGAAAAGAAAGAAAAATTATGGACAGTTCTTTGAAGAATTCTTACACACAACATGCCATTTTTAATATGGCAATAATTTGATTGATATATTTTTTTAAAAGGTTCAATGAAAACCTGTTGAAAGATATAACTTATATTTATCATAGCAATCTCTTTATTTGTGATTCAAGTAAAATCATATTAGTTTTTCTAATTGGATTCACTAAAATGGCAAATTAATTTCTTTTTAAGAGTCCTCGAATGTTGATTATTAATGATAGGGTAAACTTTACCTTTACCAAAAATTAAAAATTTTGTTTGTCAAATCAATATCTGTATAAAAACAGCAAGTAATAAACAAACACTTAAAATTAATTAATTTTTATTCAAGTGGCAGAGCATTTACAAAAGTCAATAGTAAATCTTTTCTTTAGTTAGTTAATCTGCATATCAGTTGATTCATTTTTTTTTGAAATACTAAATCATTATTATCAAGAGATGATTTAAATGGGTTTAAAAATTAGATAGTCTTTTACTAAAGTTAGTTTAAATGTAATCCTTTTACAATTTAACTGTTTAAACTGTTTAACCAATGTCTTTTCTTTTAGTAAAAAAATAAGTATTTTTATTCACAATGCTCTTTCAAACAAAGTCTTATATCCAAAGGGCTGAGAAGGAGAGCTTAATCTTGGAGGATTAATCATAAATAACACATCCTATAACAATCTATCAAATGAAAATAATTCTTTTTTTGCAATGTGTGTTTATAATTAAACAAAAAAACAATTAAAAAGGAAAGTTATGACTAAAGCCTAGTTCACAAAAGACATAGGTTGACCTCTGGAAAATTTAGGTTGACCAATTCTATAAAGGCATTTGTTAGTTGTACTTATTTAGGTTGACCTACAGAATGAATAAGTAGACCTCTAAAAGTTGTTTGTGAACTGGGCAAAAAGTAATAAAGTAAAGTTTTTATCCATATGAAAAAATAATGTCTAGCATCGTATTAAAACCAGCTTTTTATGAATATAAAAATGTACAATCATAACATTAAAACCAGTTTATTTAACCGGCCCCTTGGGTACCATGGGGCTAAAAAAACTGGTTTTAATCTCATAATTGTATTTTCTATATCCGCAGAAAGCTGTTTATAATACGATGCAAGAAATAACTATACATTTACCCAATATCAAGGTAAACAAAGTTTAAGTGTTAGTTTATAATCAAAATTAACTTTTACACCTAGGGTTGTGAAGAAGAAAGTTGATTTTATCATTATTTCAATTATTTTTATTTCCTGAACAATCATAAAAATTAACCTAACCTTTGTTTAGAATAATATAATTCCATTTTAGGTACAAACCATTTTTCCTCTTTTTATTTTTTTAAATAATTAATTCATTATCTTATTCATTGTTAGGCAGTTTGGCCCCCGGCTAAGTTTTTTTGGGGAGTGGGGGGGAGTGCTGTTGCACAGAAAGTTATACTGCCACACCCCTAACTAACTTTTGCAATTATAAACATTTGTTTCCATGGAAATTAATTACTTAAAACACCAATATTAAACATTAAAAAAAATTTGCATTAGACCTTCAGCCTTCTAATAAAAAGGATAATCTTTAGCCACATAATTTAGTAATAATAGAAATAGGGTAGAACTAACATATAAAAAAGTCTTAATAACTGAAGCCAGATAATTCAAGTGGCTAACATTGGCAGGTTTGTTGCCAGTTGAGAATCTAATTTCACACTTTTCAAGGTGTTGTCCCTGATATCAGTTGAAATTAACCCCCAGTTTTATTGACTTAATTTCTATTCAACTCAAAGATTTGAGATATTGCAATGGATCTTCTGAAAATCTTCAAATGTCTTGTCTTCATCATTTCTTTTGTCATGTTTTGCTACCAGCTAAACATTGCCACAGTAAACTTGATGGATCCTCCAACAGTTTTATCACAGAATGAAAGAGATATCACTGATGATGATTTACCTCTGATCACAGTATGTCCTACTAATCAGACCAATCTCACAAGGTTGACAGAACTAGGGTATTGGAGTTATGACAACATGCTTAAGAGAGATAATAAGATATTGAATAAAACATGGTCTTGGTCTTCATGTATATCTTGGGGTTCACATCTGAATCTAACTTTTGATGAGCTCAAAGAACAAGTATTTGATTTGGACAAAGTTAAAAACATATATGTATTGCAAGGAGGAAAATTTAAAGATATTTCAGTATTTCTACCTGGTCTTGGATTTTGTCAAGAAACTTTATTTCTGAATTTTACACAAGAATTAGAATTATCTAATTGGAATAAAGTTGATGCAAGGATATTCATCACAGACAAAAACTACAGGAGCTTTATCATGCCTGACACTGCTTCTCATGTAGGAAAGGAAATATTTATGAAACAAGACAAAGAACATTACATCAATGTTAAGATCCAAGAGAGAAATAAATGTAGGAGAGATGAAAAGCCAATGTCAAAGGAAGAATTTACAAAGTGTGTAGATGATAAAATCCACAAAGAGTTTGAGAAGAATAATATTAGCTGTATTCCACCATGGTTGTCATACAACAAACAATGCAACCAAACATACCCTGAATACTTCACATTTTATGGCGAATTTAGGAAAGACATGTGGGACTATGTAAAAATGGTGGGTATATTGAGTAATATTCGGTTTGAAGAGGAATGCAGACAATCTTGCAAAGAAAAAACATATGTTGTGGATGAAGCTTCTAAAGATGGTGTTTCTTGGGCCTATATAACTTTCAACAAGAAAGTAATTGTTACAGAGAAGGTGCCAAACTATGATATGTTCAAGTATATCATAGATGTTGGCAGTAGCCTAGGACTCTGGCTAGGACTATCTGTCCTGGGACTTCATGATCTAGTTGTCTGGGCTGTGCAGTTTGTCAACAACAGCTTCATCATCAAGAAGATCAGATCTGCAGTCACCAAATAAAACAGAGGTATTTTTGAGTTTTATTAACTTGTAAAGCTTGTTTACATTAGTCACTTTGAAATAGTTCATTATATTAAATGCGTTTTAAAATTACAAAAAAAAGATGTTTCAAGATTCCATCAAAGATATGCAGCATATTATTATAAATGTTATGCTTCAATAGGTTAACTAACTTTTTTAGGAGTATTTAATTATATCTCAAATTTAATTGTAGAATCAACCCTATGCTTGAGACCATTTTTATTCCCTGATAAACTCAAAGATTTTTACTATTAGTAAGACATTATCTAAACCAACTATATATTAGTTTTGCAAAATAAAAAACAAATAATAATATGTATGTTATAATCACAAAATTGACAAATAGCTGCCTATTTCAGTATCTAATCATTTAAAATTTTTAGAAAGTAAAGCTATACAGAAAATTGCTGAAAAGTTCCATCAGTTTCTTCAACTGGTAACAAATTTACATCTATTGAAAAGTTTAATCAATCATATCAACAAAACCTTTGATAAAAGACAACTTAAAAAAAATTCTAACATGTTTTTATGTTTCTTGTTAGTTTTAAATATCTTTTATTGATATAAAACTTATTTTGATATTCCATTTCTAAAACTATGATTTGTTTTTGGTAAAAATCATTGATTCTTTCAAAATATCATTGTACATAAAATGTCATTTTAAAATGCCTAGAACTTTTTTGTTATAGAAGCTGAAGGTTTCAAATTTAGGGTATTGGGTCTACTTGTGGCAGTCTTTCAGCAGTTAAAGAGTGGTATTTCTTGCAAGCTTCCTTTAAGGGATTTAACCTGGTTAAATAAGATAGGAAAAGTTGGTTTGGTTTGTCATTGATTTGTGATTGTTGGGTTAGGTATGGCATTGATGTAGAAAATTAAAATTTGGTTAAGCAAAGTCTATCATAGTAAGTAAGGTTCAAATTTATGCAATAGATTTATAGATGTTTCAATTTTTTTTAATATTGTATTTGTATATGTGTAATTTTAAGCTTTTTGTGGATCTTTTTAATATTTTAAACACATTTACAGTTACATTAAAGAAAGTATGAATAACACCATTTTTACAAACAAAATGTTAAAACTATTGATCAGTTACTACATTTTTTTCAGAAAAGTCCAAAGAAAATTTTAGACTTTTTAATATTTTCATTTCTTAGAGTTATAATGTTAATAATGTACAAAATAGTAATTTTTGGATAGTTCAGATATATTTTTAGCCATTGATCTATTTCAGTAAAGCTTTGCACTCTTTGTAAAAAACCTATATTCCTATTACTTATAGCAGTCTTTGTACACTTGTAAAACTTTTCTTTTATTACTTATTGTACAATGTTTTTATTTTAAGATTTTAGATATTATGTTTTAAATGATATACAGATTTGACAGTTAAGATATTTATAATCAATAATAAAATTTAAAAAATAGAAAAAAATTTAAGATTTGTAAGTTAGGATCTATGATAGCAAGTAAGATTGGATATTAGATTTATTTATTTTATAGATGCCTTGATTGTTGTAATATTGTATTTGTGTAATTCATAATGATATTGTATCTATGTTTTAGGCAGAATCTAATTAACTTAGTTAGGTTGATTAGAAAGGTTAGGTTTTGTTAGTTAAAATACTTGGGTTAGGTTAGGCATGGATAGAGTTACAGTTATTTGTTAAACTACTTCACTTTTTCCAATGAAGATCAAAGAAGTTTTAAATTTTATACTCTTTGAAAATTTAGATTCTTATTACTCATTGTATAATTCAATTTTAAATTTTTTTTTGTTTTAATGATCTACAAAATAGTAATTTTTGGATAATAAAGATATTTGTGATTATAATTGAAACTCAAACAATAGAAGAACATTTAAAGTATGTAAGTTAGGATCTATGATAGCAAGTATGGTTAGATATTAGATAGTGATTTTAAATAAATGTCTCCATTGTTGTAATATTGTGTTTGTGTAATTCATAATGATGTATCTATGTTTTAGGAAAATCTAATGATATTTTTATTTTCATCCACATTTAACTTAACCCCTTACAGTCGGGCCCCTTGCCGCACCTTAATCAGTCGGGGGGGGGGGGGGCCCCTTATTATCTCAGTTCTTATTAGAGCTAGAGAGCTAAAATTTTTTGTGCAAGTCCCCTGTGTTATGATGAATTTCCGACCTTAAGTAAGTCAAGGTCAATTTTCGCTTCCTTCACCCTTTTATTTAACAACCTTTGTTTTTAGGTCCTTTTTTACTTATAAATTTCAAACAGCTGTAATTTTTGAAGCTAGAATAAAATTTTTTTTGCAGAAAATGTTTATCTTTATGTAAATTTTATATTTGAAATATAAAATATAATTTTAGCGGCTGCAGCTGTACTTGGCAGCTGCCAGCCGCCGCAGTCGGCGGTCGGCTAGAAAACGGCGGCGGATCTTTATGAATTTTTAATACATTATGTAGACATGTAAGATAAGCTTAAGTTTGAAATTTGAAGTCTCTAAGTCAAAACTTGCGGCCACAGGAGCATTTTAAAGATTTCTGGAGACCTGGAGGATCAGGACCTGCAGGATCATATCTGGAACCTAAAATTGACTTGAACACCTGTATTTAATATGAGGATGTACTACTAGAGGATATTTTAGTATTTTGGTAAGATAAAATGCTTTGTTTAAGTCAAAAAAAATATTTTTGCTCTTTACCTGGATGACCCTGCCAGGTTTGCTGGCATCCTGTGCCCGCCACACTTAAAAAGTCAAGCAGTTTGGGCTCTTTATCTTTCACACACAGAAAATGAGATAGAAAAAACCGGATGGGGGGGCGTTCAACGCCCCCCCCCCCCCACCCGACCATTAAGGGTTAAGGAAAATTAGAAGAAAGATAAATTAGAAAATGTTATAATATCTAAATTTAGAAATATTTTAGTACAGCATAACTGTAATAAATGTTTTTTTAATAAAACAAAAAAAGGAAAAAAATTATTCAAATTAAGTGAAGATAGATAGATAATAAAGTTAGGATTGTTTTCTGTTATAAAAAATACTAAAAGTCTTTAGTAATGATTAAAAAGTTTTCTATATTGTAAAGCAGTATATTTTTTTCTGTTTGATGGCAAAGGTCTTGGAAACTGTTAGTCTGAATTGATGAACTTTTAGAGAAGCTATACAAATGTCATTGGTTGTTTTTTTGCTATTTGTCTGACCTCTTTCTCCCTCCCCTAGAGACTAGGGCCAAATCAAATGTTATTACTTAAAGGTGAAAGCTTTTCCTTAGTCTGAAGTTTTTTAAAAACTAAGGAAGCTTTAGAGATGTCCATGTGTGGTTTTGGGATATTCTATATTTAGATTTAAATTTTGGGATGGCTATATTTCTGCCCATCCTTTTCCTTTCAAACACCAGATACCCTAGATTCAGCAGCTAGTTTACAATAAAATTACTTATCTAAATAAGTCTGCATGTCAAATTAATTTTAAGAATAAGTATTTTTATATTTCTATTGAAATTCCTAGTAGGACGACATTCAAGATTCATAATCTGCCAGAATGTATGTCTGTGTGTACCAAAAGAAACTACTCAACCAAAATAATTCTACTTTACAGTGTAGCTTCTTCTAAGTCTTGAAAATGTTTATAAATATTTTTGTGACAAGTACCACCAACCCCCCAAGCAAAGTCGCTCATAAATAAAAAAGGCCTCTCAAAAAAATTTAAATGAGGGAGGGGGGGAGGCAACATCCCCTGCCCTCACATTAAGTGCCTTATTGCCGCTAGTCCTATAATATAAAGTTGTATTTATTTGATTGAAGGAAAAGATCTTGTAAACTGCTGGTCTAAATTGATTAAACTTTTTATGGAAGCTTTATAAATGTCTTTTTTGCCCACTTCTCCCTCCCCTAGAGATCAGGGGCAAAGCCAATGGAATAAATTAATGTTGTAAATTATTTGTCTGAAGCTTAAGATTCTTAAAACTGCTGTGCTGTTTGAGTTTTAGGAAACCTTAAGATACTTGATGTTAGGATATTTTAATTTCATATTTAGATTCTAGGGGCGCAGTGTTGCATCTCTATGTCAAGTCTGTAAGTCCTATGTTCTTAGTAAGATTGTGAATTAATCAATTTTAAACCTTATGTTATGTTATGGTACAAAAGGGTTAAATTTATTGTCCATAGTCTAATCCTTAAGATTCCTGGTAAATTAAAAACGAATAACCCCTCACTCCCTGAACATTTTTTAGAATGCAGAGCTGGATCTTTAAATCATTTTAGTGGTGAGCCAGATCATGGTGAGCCAACTTTCCACCAATGAGAGCAGCATTTGATGAAATGCCGCGCTGTGATTGGCTGAAATTCGGCGCACCCTGATCTGGCTCATCACTAAAATGATTTAAAGATCCAGCTCAGTATAATTAAAGACCACTAACCTAACCTAAAGTTGACAATACAAGTTTAGAACTAACAAAAAACAGAATTCAATAAAGTTAAACCTAGTTTTCTTATGCATTGGCTCAAAAACTTTGGGTACTTTAATTGAATTTTAGGATCTATTGCAGTTCACGGTAAAATATTGCTAGTGAGCAATATTTTCAAAAATCTATAAATTTTAAAGCCTGCCAGCTGCCAAACGGCTGAACGTACAGATAAAACCCGCACACCATTTTAGGCGGCATAAGAAGCCAAGATCCAATAATGCACAGGGAAAGCTTCACTGAAGAAAAAACGCGTAAAATAGGTCTTTTTCGCGCATTTCTCTGCACTGCGAGATAATTATGCATTATTGATTTATGGTTATTCCAGATTATTTGTAGGCCTTCGTATGCAGCTTAAAACAGTGTGCGGGCAGTCGTTTGGCAGCTAGCAACCTTTAAAATTCATACCTAAACAAAAATAATTTTTGGAAATATTGCTTACCAGCAATATTTTACCGTGAACTGCAGTTGATCCGAATTTTATTTACTTACTCTCAATCTAATCCTGCAAGACTATTCAACAAAAAGGCTAGGCAGGCAAAGGAGCCGAGAGCCGCGGCCAGAGTCATAGTTTTTTTGGGGAAATGGAGGGGGGGGGGGGTTGTATCATGTGAGGATGATGATAATCCTACCCAGATTTGAAAATAAAAGAGACAGGTTTGCAAAGAATAGATATAAAATTCAGATTGCGCGGCCTGTGTTAATAGTAGAAAAATGTTATGCATACTGTTAGAACCATTATGAACTTTAGTTTAAAAATATAAAAACAATATTTGTGCTATTTGTAGTTAGGGAACTACATGGTAAAATGTCCCAACTGACATAAAACTTGACTTGCGAGTAAATCATTAAAGATTAAAGTATAAAATGTGCAATAAAATAAGGATGCCAACATCCATAAAAGCGAAGCACTGAAACGGTAGGACCAACGGACATTAACACTTGTATAGTGTCAGAACTGAATAATCATAATATAAATGTATAAGAGTCAAAGCCAAAATGTAAGTAAATTTGTTGAAAAACTGCATAATACAGGATAAGGTTTATGGACATACTTACATTTTCAGGACTTGATCATAGAGTTGCATCTCTTTATGCTTTGTTGTCCCAGGAATCAAAATACCAAAAATCAGATTAATCCGATGATTAAATCACAAAAATTTTTTTATTAAAGTAAAAAAATCCACATGTTTAAAATAGACGTACGGACATTTTGGTAATGATTTCAGAGTTGCTTCGCTTTCTAAATCGTACCTTACTACTAAAGGAACCACCATGCAAAATTTGAAATCGATAGGACAATTCTAACATGCCTAAATTAACGAAAAAAGCTATCCGTTACGGACGGACCTACCTTAATTATAGAAAAGCTTCGCTTTAAAATAAAGCATATACATTCTTTGAAATTCTGGTAATGATTATAGAGTTGCTACGTTTTTTAAATTGTACATAATTGTAAAGGCATCATCATGCAAAGTTTGAAATTATTAGGATAATTCTAACATGCCTATTTTAATAATTACATACAAGAAAAAATGTTGTCAAAAAAGTTAAAAAACAGCATGTTTTAAATTGACGCACGGACTTTCTGGTAATGATTCTATAGTTACTAAGCTTTCTAATTCGTACCTAACTGCCCAAGGAGTTATCATGCAAAGTTGTAAAGCAATATTACAATTCTAACATGTTTAAATTATCAAAAATAGCTAACTGTTATGGAAAATCGTGACGGACTGACCCTAACTATAAAAAGGCTTCGCTTAAAAAAAAAGATATTTTGTATTTGTTGCACATATGTTTATCTAGTAATTTTCCATAGTTATAGAATTATCTAAACAAGGGGGGTTCAAAGGACAAGTATTTACCCGCAACTGATTTTTTTCCTACAAAGTGTCAGTCGAGTACTGTAACCCCCCCCCCCCCCCCCACCCCCTTCTAATTTTGAAATAAATCTAATATTAGTGCAGTGTGAAGGGTAAGATTTTTTACCTATACCTAGCCCCTAGAGCTGCAGTACCTTATTTCCCTAACCCTGTGGGGCTACTCAGTACACAAATTACTCTACCCTAAAGTGACCTAAAGAATTAAACAACTAAAAATACTCCACCCCCCTCCCATATTTCAAAATTTAGAAAAATGGGGGGTGTTTGATGCTCACCATGCCATGTTAAGGGAAAATGCGTTTGTGTGTGTGTGTGTATGTGAGTGTATGTGTGTGTGTGTATGTGTGTGTGTCTACGAGTCTTTAAGCTAGTTTTTTTTCCATCATATGTTTAAATAGAGTTTTGTTAGAGTAGTTGATTTAATCTATAATACAAAGTAGCTTGATGTCCGTCCGTCCCTTAAGATCTCCGTAACACCTGAACCGGATTATACTCTTCAGGGAATATACCTACTGGTCCTGTGGTGGTTTTAGGCTATTTTCTTTGGGGGTGGGACACCCCCCCCCCCCCCAACTTTTTTTAAAAAGAATTTTAACGAATTTTGTAAATTCGCATTTTTTGCCGCTAGGTAGGTAATAGAAGATGTAATTATACCTCTTACACCTAGAGGCTAGGGGCGAAGCCGCTAGTTGTATAATATTTCAGTAAAAAATACAAACTATACAAAAAACATGTTTTGGATTAACATGTATTGCTTACTCTTTATTATCTTATTATCTATTTTAGCACCAGTTCTCAGCCATACTAAAACAGCAAATATTGTACCGTAGAGGGACAAAGTGTCTCAAAAATCAGCCATGTAACGTCATAAAAATGTGGGAGATGAGAGAAGAAGTTGAAAAGAACCCCTATAAGAGAGAAGGATAATCCTTCATTTTTATGACGTCACATGGCTGATTTTAGTGTCACTTTGTCCCTCTATATTATAATATTGTATTGTATTACAGATAGTTTTCTATAAATATTAAAGCAATAATTTTAATATTTATACAAGCTTTGTTAGCCAAGGCCTTTGGCCCCTCGGAGCTAACAAAACTAGTTTTTCTATTTCATTTCAGTGAAAAGCTGTCTATAATATGATGCTATATATAACTATTCCTAAATAAATTTTTATATTGATGAGAAAAGTATAAAAGTTTAGTTCCCTCCCAGAAATATCTCTAAAATAATGCGTCTATAACAAGATGCTCTGCTCATATGTGTTTATGTTTTTTTTAGTAGCGAAGCTACTCTATAATTCGAAATGTCCGTCCGTCTGTCCGTCTGTCCGTCCGTCTGAGACAAAGTGGGGGAAACGTGATTTTCTCGGCTCCTATAAAAGATAGAAAGCTGAAATTTTTAGTGATGATTCTTATAACATATGCCCATCTAATCTATACATTGTTTTGTCCCTCCGTCTGTTATTTGGGGTGCTAGATCGATTCCTACATTTTCATGTTTTTCTGATTTTCTCAACTCCTTTTTAAGATAATGGGCTGAAATTTTTAGGGATTGCTTAAATTTACATTTTACATATTTTCCTTAAGTTTTATTACGATTTTTATATTTATAGGGGTGCTAGATCGATTCCTAGATTTTTAGGTTTTCTATCGTTTTCTCAATTCCTATTCAGGATTTGCGGCTGAAATTATCAGGGATTGAATATGCTCTTATTCTACATATTTCCATCAAGTTTCATAAAGATTTGTTTATAAACTGTGGTGCTAGATCGATTCCTAGATTTATCATTTTTCATGATTGAAAGGTTGCGTGATTTTGAAGTTTTTGTCATTTCCCTATTTCATCAAATATATAGGATGACACTGGTATATTGTAAATATATTCAAAATATACATTCATAATTTCTGAGCTTCGCTACTTATGGATGCTGTCATCCTTGTTTTATCAGTTATTGAGAACTCTAATTTTTAGTAGCGAAGCTACTCTATAATTTAATTAGTATCCATCTGTCAACTGAAACGTTTTTTGAGAAACATCATTTTTTTCGGCTACTTTTTAAGATTCAATTGAATTTTTTAGGTATCAAATAAGGTCACATTTTACATATTTCCACAGTTTCATTAAATTTGCTCTCAATCGATTCCTAGATTTTCAAATTAAAAATTTTTTAAGGTTTTGCGATTTATTTTAGTTTAATGTTTATTTTTATGACACTGATTTATAGTTGATTTTTTCCTGATGTACATCCACAACTTTAGAGCTTCGCTACTTATGGATGTTGTCTATTCCAAGATTCTCTGCTCATGTGTTTTAGTGTTTATGTCTCAGTTATTGAAAACTAGCTTTTTTAGCATGTGTGAACTAGGATTTTGTCTTGTTTAACTATATTTCAGGGGGAGGGGTGTTGTACAATAAACCCCCACCCTTAATGTTTTTGCCTCTAAACTCAATTTTATGAAAGATGGAGTTATAAAATTTTCTGACATTAAATGTGAAAATATGCATTTTTCTTGAAGAACTAGTACAATAAAGCTTGTTAATTTAGAAAATTTAAGCAATAAATATCAAATTGTACTGTCTATTTTCCAAGATATATGTAGGAGGGTAGGGGGGGGGGGGGGTGTGTGAGTTGAGCCCAATTGTTTAATAAATATAAAGTAAAGTAGAAAGCCTTTTTTGGAGGGGAGGCACAGTGGGTTTTTTGGCTGTTTTGGGGATATTTCAACTTTACCAATCACAATTGCCAACAAAAGCTTATTTCATCTAAAAATAAAGTTAAAACCTTTCACATACAGGTTATGGCTTATGTAATATAACATAAGCCATAAATTTAAACCAATTTTGATGCTTTAACAGATTTTTTATAAGAGGGATTGTCATACTTGGATTTAAACTTTCAGTTGATATTTCAAATTGTAGAAGGTTTTCCTGAGGTTTACAGGATGCCGAGCCCTATTATAGGAAAGAATACATTTTACATACATTTAAATTAGATAAAATGATTTTAACCCCTTACAGTCGGGCCCCTTGCCGCACCTTAATCGGTCGGGAGGGGGGGGGGGGGGCGTTCAACGCCCCCCTCTATTGTCTCAGTTTCTATTAGAGCTAGTGGGCTAAAATTTTTTATGCAGGTCCCCTATTTGATAATGAATTTCCGCCCTTAAGTGAAACAAAGTCAATTTTCGCTTCCTTCACCCTTTTATTTAATAACCTTTATTTTTAGGTCCTTTTTAACTTAAAAATTTCAAAAGGCTGTAATTTTCTTATTTTTGAAGATAGAAGAACAATTTCTTCACAGAAAATGTTTATCTTTATGTAAATTTTATATTAGAAATATCAAAACATAAATTTCAGCGGCCGCAGCTGTACTTGGCAGCTGCCAGCCGCCGTAGTCGGCGGGAAAACGGCGGCGGATCTTTATGAAATCTTAATACGTTATGTAGACATGTAAGAAAAGCTTAAGTTTAAAATTTGAAGTCTCTAAGTTAAAAATTGCGGTCACAGGAGCCTTTTAAAGATTTCTGGAGACCTGGAGGATCAGGACCTGCAGGATGATACCTGGAACCTGAAATTGACTTGAACACCTGTATTTTATAAAAGGATTTACTACTAGAGGATAATTTTGTATTTTAGTAAGATAAAATGCTTTGTTTAAGTCAAAAAATATTTTTGCTCTTTACCTGGATCACCCTGCCAGGTTTGCTGGCATCCTGTGCCCGCCAGGATGGAGGTATTCAAAAAATTCCAACTCTAAGTTATGTGTTATACCTATACTTAAAAAGTCACGCAGTTTGGGCTCTTATCTTTCACACACAGAAAATGAGATCGAAAAAACCGGATGTGGGGGGCGCTAAACGCCCCCCCCCCCCCAACTGTTAAGGGTTAAGTAATGATGATATCAGTAAGAATATTCCACTATCAAATTAATAGAAGTGCATCTACTTTTTAATAGGTACTAACAGCTTTTTTGAAAGGGACAGAGAAGGGCAAGAAAAATAGCCCAAAACCATCCCAAGTCTTAAATCTGAAAATTAAATAGCATAAAACAACACAGGACAAGAGAACCCAATCGGTCCAGTACTTATTGAGATCTTAAGCTTCAGACAATAAACCTTACTTCTCTGCTGTTACATATTAAATATGAGTTTACATTGAATTTTCAACCACTAATTCTAATCTACAGAAGAGATAATTTTGTGTATTATTATTGAGGATGTACATAATATCGTTTATTGTCTTATCCCTTTAGATCCCTGGATATTTCACCAGTTAATTTCCTATACCTGTGATATATTTCAGAAGAATTGCACAATGAAACTGTTTGACCCACTTTGGGTTAACATAATATGTTTACTCTTGCATCAAGGTTTGTATCATAAAAATCTTTTCTAACTTAAATTTAAATGGGGGGAGGTCAATTCCCCTGTGACTGAATAGGGACTCAATATATCACCACTCTCCCCACCCCCCCCCCCCCCACCCAATTTTAAATGGCCCTAGAGTTTTATATGGGGCGTACCCGCTAGATGTAATATATGATATACAAATTTTGACCTTGATAATATTAAGTGTCCTGTCAAGAGTATCTGCATTATTATGGAACAGTTACAGTAAAAGCAGGTATTATTCATTCCTTTATCTTTTTAAATTCTGTCAGGTAATGAAAAATTTGATTTTTTAAACCTTGGTTTAATCAAAACTTTGAACATAAATATATCCTAACACATGCACGAAAAATATGGGTTCATATATAGAATCAGCAAAATATTACGAATCCATTGTAAGCAAAATTGAAAAAAAGTAGAATAATTTTTTTTATAAATGGCCTAACAAAACAAAACAAGGATTTAAGATGGTAAAAGGGAATAGGAGGGTGAGTAAAGGTTGCCTGTATAATATAATATTTCATAAAATTTCTTTTATTGTAGTTCATTTACTATTTTGTAAACTTTTTATTTAAATTTTGCTTTGAATAGATATGTAACATTTTTCTCATTCTAAAGGTATATATAAACATACATTTTTAGTCTGTATTAGGATATATTTAAGTTCAAAGTTTTGATTAAACCAATCGATTTTTTCATTACCTGACAGAATTTTAAAGTAAGATGTCAAATTAAAGATAATAATCTTACCATTTTTGTTCATAATGGCAATTTTCTTCTTTTTTTGTAGGGTTTTAGTACTCTAAAACTGACTTAATTTAAAAAAAAATTGAGAGGTCTACAAAATAAACAATTGCATATCTAAATGCTATGGAAAATTTTACATCTACTACTTACTAAAAACACCGACTAGCTATTTAAAATAAAAATGAAAAAAGTTTATTGTAGTTCATTTACTATTTTGGAACCTAGTAATAGTGTCTAACTTTTTATCTTTGTCACATAACAAAAATATATCTCTTTTTTAAGGGTTTCCTTTCCCACCTCCCCTCACATCCTTCGATTTGTGTAACGTCACAAAGATAAAAAGTTAGACACTATTACTAGGTTCCTATTTTGTAAACTTTTTATTTCAATTTTGCTTAGAATGGTTTTGTAATATTTTTCTCATTCTAGAGGTATATATAAACATACATTTTTCATGTATGTATTAGAATATATTTAAGTTCAAAGTTTTGATTAAACCAAGGTTTAAAAAGTTGATTTTTTCAATAATTAGCCAACAGAATTCAAAAGTAAGCTGCCAAATTAAAGATCTTACTATTTTTGTTCATTATGGCAATTTTGTTCTTTTTTTTGTTGGGTTTTAGTACCTTAAAACTGACTTAATTTAAAAAAAAACTTAAATTACTTTAAAAATGAGAGGTCTACAAAAATAAACGATTGCATATCTAAATTCTATGGAAAATTTTACATCTACTACTTATTAAAAACAATGACTAGCTATTTAAAAGAAAAAGAAAAAAAGTTAAGAAACCTATTTTGTAAACACAAAGGTTCATTCATTTAGAGAATTGACATGTTTAGGTGAAATCAACACATTTGAATGTATAGTTGATAATACTGATGGAAATCATTACTGGACTCTTGGAGATAGGTAATCACATACAAATAGTTTACTCAGTTGTAGGTCTAGTCTATAATTCACAATGTCAGTTTGTCTGTCTATAGAAAATGTCTATTCATAATTTTATTTTTGTAATGATTATCTGTACTTACGAATTCTTGGTTTGTCATTCTGTCAAGCAACAAAAAGACCTACTATATAGATTTATTTATAAAAGGTTTGATAGGTGCAGATACCTCCCCCCCCCCTTTCCCAATTTTAAAAGTGAGAGAAAAAATTGGGTACAGTCCCTTTAGTGGCAACACCACTTAGGGACATTACTTTGTATTTTCACAGTAGCTTTTAATCCTATTTCTAGCCCCTGCGGGGGATCCAACCCTGCAGGGCTAATTGCCTATCCCTGGCTGGCAATTGTCTACCCTAATATAACCTAACCTAACCTAAAATTAACTATCAAATGCCATTGTGAATATACGACATAACGCCCCTTAAGGGGCAATGACACAAAAAGGACTATACCCAAAACATTTGCTTTAGTGTGGGGAGTAATTTTTTTCAGGGGTGATTTCTCTAAGTAGTATGTAGCTCCCTACTCAAAGATAATTATCAGCAAATAAGCTACATTGTGAAGGAGAGCCATATCAGTTCAGAAATAAGCAAGATCTTATGATACAAGCAGACAGACTCACAGATACAATAGACCTTAAAACAACTTGTTGATTTGATTAAATTTCCTAGGAAATATTCAGCAGAATTGAAGGATGATGGGACAGAGAAGTTGATGGTTATACAGTTCATATTCACTCTTCAAGACAATGGCCTGGAATTGAGGTTATTTTCAGAATGTTTATTTCTCTCCATCTGTCCATAAAACACAAAGTGGGGGAATTGTGATTTTCTCAGCTCCTATTCAAGATACACAGCTAAAACTTATTGTCAACATTCACATCATAATAGAGCATAATATATTTTTCACTTATTTCCCCATATAAGAATGTTTATTTCTGTAGTTTATAAAACAATTTATAATAAAATATTTCTATTGCTTTTAACTAATGCTCTTTAAATCTCTATGTCTGTAATCTTATCATTCATGATATTTTTGGTGCTTCACTACTTATGGATGTTGTCATCGTTGTTTTATGTTTGCTCATAAGAAGATATTTATTAGATTTTTTAAATACCAATTGAACAAATTACAAGTTAATTGTTTTAACAAACAGAAAACTTTATATGACACTATAAAGATTTTAAAAGTTGAATTTATACACAATGGTGTTTCTTTTGGTGTAATTCTGAATCAAAAACATAGTCAAATATCCTTAAAAATCAACACTATGATTGCAAATCTTTTATCTGGAAGTCATAACTTCGCATTGTTATGAGTTGCATTCTTTTTAGACATTTTTTTACAAGCTTTTCATTTGCAGTTAAGATTAAAGGGCGCCTGCAAGAACTACCACACTTTAACTGCTGAAAGACTGCCACAAGTAGAACCACTACCCCAAATTTAAAGCCTTCAGCTTCAATAACAAAAAAGTTCTAGGCATTTCAAAATAGCATTTTATGTACAATGAATATTTTGAAAGATTTCCAATAAAAGAAAAAACAATATTAAATTACGTCGCCTAGACACAAAGTTATAACCTTATCTTTGTCAGAAACTTAGATTATCGGTAAATGATTACATTTTTACAATAAAACACCACATTTCATAGTCAAAATCTATGAAAAAATTCGATTTAAATTCCATTTGTAAACAAAAATCATAGCGGACACAAATAGGGAAACAAATACAAGCTCAGCTGTGATTGGTTGTTAAGCTGATTCAACCTTATGATTGGCTACAGTACACTCGGTACTACGCAATTAAAACTTAATTTTTTTAATGATTTTGATTATAAAAATGGGTATTTTTCTTGTAAAAATATAAGGGGGGGGGGAAGTTTTGCCACTTTTGCGTAATCCGTGATTATTAGGCTAGGTATTGATGTGAGACTATAGGTTATTAGGGATAAAAGTTTAATTTTGGATAGTACTTCACGTATATTTAATCATTTTTTGGATAACCCCACCCCCTAGCCTCCGGGGCTCAAAATCCTCCTAAAAATGAACCTAACCTTAATTTTCTCAAAAACCATTTGACCAATAGGGATGATTTCTTAAACTTAAGCTTTTATGCTTATAAACTAACTTCTAGTTTAGAAGTCATCCCCCTGCAGCCAACCCCTAGCCCTCCGGGGCTCTTAAAAACCCTAAACAATGAACCTAACCTTTATTTTCTCAGAAACTATTCTACCAAGGGAGATGATTTCTTAAACTTAGGTTTATGGTTATAAACTAACTTAAAGTTTAGAAGTCACCCCCCAGCCGCCAACCCCAAGCCCTCCAGGGCTCTTAAAAACCCTAAACAATGAACCTAACCTTTATTTTTTCAGAAACTATTCTACCAAGGGAGATGATTTCTTAAACTTAAGCTTTTATGCTTATAAACTAACTTTTAGTTTAGAAGTCACCCCTCTGCCACCAACCCCTAGCCCTCCGGGGCTAAAAAAAAAACCTAAAAATGAACCTAACCTGAATTTTCTCAGAAATAATTTGATCAATAGGGATGATTTCTTAAACTTGATCTTTCATGGTTATAAACTAACTTTTAGTTTAAATGTCACCCCCTTGCCGTCAACCCCTAACCTTCCGGGGTTAAAAAAAACCTAAAAATGAACCTAAGCTTAATTTTCTCAGAAATCATTTGATCAATAGAGATGATTGCTTAAACTTAAGCTATAATGCTAATAAACTAACTTTTAGTTTAAAAGTCATCCCCCTGCCATCAACCACTAGCACTCCAGGGCTCAAAAAAAACCTAAAAATGAACCTTAACTTAATTTTCTCAGAAACCATTTGATCAATAGAGATTACTAAAGCTTTTATGCTTATAAAATAACTTATTTAAAAGTTCAGATATTTTGGACTAAAGCTTATATGTGTATTTTTTGTTTGGCAGATATATTGTTATAAACTAACTTTTAGTTTAGAAATCACCCATCCCATAGCCACCTTGTGCTAAAAAAAAAACCCAAAAAGTGTACTTAAATTTTTAGGTTTTTTTTTGAGCCCCGGGGGACTAGGCGTTGGCGGCAGGGGGGTGACTTCTAAACTAAAAGTTAGTTTATAACCATAAAAGCTTAAGTTTAAGAAATCATCTCTATTGGTCAAATGGTTTCTGAGAAAATAAAGGTTAGGTTCATTTTTAGGTTTTTTTTCAGCCCTGGAGGGCTAGGGGTTGGCAGCAGGGTGGTGACTTCTAAACTAGAAGTTAGTATATAAGCATATAAGTTTAAGAAATCATCCCTATTGGTCAAATGGTTTCTGAGAAAATTAAAGATAGGTTCATTTTTAAGGTTTTTTTGAGCCCCGGAGGGCTAGGGGTTAGTAACAGGGGGGGGGGGGGTCATTTTAGCATTATAGCTTAAGTTTAAGTTTAACTAAAAGCTTAAGTTTAAGAAATCATCTATTGGTCAAATGGTTTCTAGGAAAATTAAAGTTAGGTTCATTTTTAGGGCTAGAGGTTGGTGGCAGGGGGGTGACTTATAAACTAGAAGTAAGTTTATAAGCATAAAAGCTTAAATTAAAGAAATCATCTCTATTGGTAAAATGGTTTCTGAGAAAATTAAGGTTAGGTTCATTTTTAGGGTTTTTTTTGAACCCCGGAGAGCTAGGGGTTGGCGGTATGGGGTGACTTCTAAAGTAAAAGTTAGTTTATAACCATAAAAGCTTAAGTTTAAGAAATAATCTCTGTGGAGCAAATGGTTTCTGAGAAAATTAAGGTTAGGTTCATTTTTAGGTTTTTTTTAGCCCTGGAGGGCTAGGGGTTGGCGGTAGGGGGATGACTTTTAAACTAAACATTAGTTTAAAACCATAAGAGCTTAAATTTAAGAAATCATCTCTATTATTCAAATGGTTTCTGAGAAAATTAAGGTTAGGTTCATTTTTAGGGGGTTTTTCAGCCCCAGGGGGCTAGGGGTTGGCGGCTGGGGGGTGACTTCTAAACTTTAAGTTAGTTTATAACCATAAACCTAAGTTTAAGAAATCATCTCCCTTGGTAGAATGGTTTCTGAGAAAATAAGGGTTAGGTTCATTTTTAGGGTTTTTAAAAGCCCCAGAGGGCTAGGGGTTGGCTGCAGGGGGATGACTTCTAAACTATAAGTTAGTTTTTATGCATAAAAGCTTAAAGGGAGTGTGAACGTAAAAATTTTTCATCTGATTATCAAATCTTAACATTTACTAAGCACATTTCACTACACTGATCAACCAAAAATGTCCTATTCACAAAAATATCCAGAAATAATGCCTTGATTTTATGGTATTTTGAGAGGGAAAAAGGAAAAAACAGGGAAAATCTAAACGTTTTTGTTTCTTAAATAATGTTTGTAGGGATATTTAACTTGTCATATATAGTTGAAACAATTTACTTACTGTTAAGGATTTATTTTATGCTATAAAATTGCCGATTCGTTTTTTTATAACGTAGTAATTAGGTAATAAAGACATATTTTAAATTCGTATTATTGACAAAAAAATACCTCACTGTCTACAAAGGGTTGAATCTCATAGGTTATATAAAATAATAATATCCTTTTTTATTGTGTTGAACAATAAATAACCCACTTTGGCGAATTAGTTTACACTTTTATCAGACTGTTTATAAAGAAATATTGCGTCTTTATTATTTACAAATTTGTAATTAAAGGTGGGCGAGAGATGGGCCATTTAAAGTTAAATGGATACTAATAAAAAACCTGTTTCAGGCTTTGTTATTGTATTTGGTTTTCAATAAAAAAATATTGCTTATTTTATCAATTTCTATGTAACTATACATTGGATTAAAGCAAGGATTATGTTAAAAGTCAGCTTAACTGTTAGGAAAAATCTAGAACTATGTGAAAAAGTTTAATTTTAGCTATAATGGGAGAAAAAAGCAATTTAATGCACATTTTATATAATACGGAAAATTTCTTCCTTTCCCCGTACCTTATAAAAATCGTCGGAAAAAGCCGTTTTTTAAGCAAACAAAAGCGCGTTTTGCTCTATCTGTGAGATATTATGAATGAGATAATGTTAAGATTTGATATTAAGATGAGAAAAATTTACTTTCACAGTCCCTTTAAGTTTAAGAAATCATCCCTATTGATCAAATGGATTCTGAGAAAATTAAGGTTAGGTTCATTTTTAGGGGGATTTTGAGCCCTGGGGGGCTAGGGGGTGGGGTTATCCAAAAAATGATTAAATATACGTGAAGTACTATCCAAAAGTAAACTTTTATCCCAAATAACCTTTCTCACATCAATACCTAGCCTAATAATCACGGATTACTCGAAAGTGGCAAAACTTCCCCACCCCTTTAGTTACTGGCAACCTAAATTTATGCCAAAAATAAGCTTATAATTTTGTTTCTAGGCCACGTAGTTTAATTTCAAAATTCATAACTTTAGCATTAAAATTCTTTCAAAAGTTTCATTGTATATAAAATGTCATTTTAAAATGCCTAGAACTTTTTTGTTATAGAAACTGAAGGCTTCAAATTTGGGGTATTGGGTCTATTTGTGGCAGTCTTTCAGCAGTCAAAGTGTGGTATTTCTTGCAGGCTTCCTTTCAGTGCCAATATTTAAAATATCTTTTTTTAGGTGCTGGAAAGATGAGAATTTTGATTTTATACAGATCTCTGTCCTTGAGCAGGTTTAGTCAATATTTTGTTTTCTTCAAATGTTACTTAATATTACCTAACTATGGATATTGTCAATCTTGTTAGCAGCAAATAATTCATCTTTGTAATAGACCTTAATGTATATGCAAGTAAAAGATATGTATGATGAATGAAGTGTCTGTATATTGCAAAATTTGACCACTTATATCAATTATTAAAAAGAACTATTGTGAAGTCAGCTTTTAAATCATAAGCGTGTGCTTTATAAAGAGGGTAGAATAGTTATTTATTGCATCATATTATAAACAGCTTTTCAAGGATATTAAAATGTACAATTATTAGATTAAAATTAGATTTGTTAGACTCCAGATTCCAAAGGTATGAGCTAAAAACTGGTTTTAATATTGTGATTGTACATTCTTAGAAAACTGGATATAATAGAATATAATGCATGGTTTTTCAGTGTGGCTGAGAACTGGTTCTTATCCACCGGATTTTAATCTGTTCAAAATCCAAGCTGGACATATATATTTAGACTTCACCTGGGTTGACACTCGATGATGGATTAGTATATGCTGGTCAAATTCTGAATGGTAAACCTCATGGCTATGGACAAATAATCAACAATAATGGAGAAAAATACTTTGCTGTTTTTGAAAATGGAGTAGAAACTGGTATATTTTAAACTATTTTCAAGTAGTATATTTTTAGCTTAAGTTAGCTCCCCAGAGTTTCATAGCTATGTAGATGCTTAAGTAACAAACATGCATTGAATCTGGCTTCAAATAATGAATCTATACTAAAAAAAGCACAACAAAACTTTTAGTAGTAACTATTTTAGGCAAATTATATTTTAAAGATTATGATGTAAGGGTTCTTTTTTTTGTAATTATCCAACCAAGCAGCCACAAGAGCCATTTAAAAATCAAAATATTTTTGTTTTCAAGCAAAAATAATTTATTTAGCTACAGATGATGAAAGTTTTGATTATGATACTGGAGATAGCATGATCAGGTAATAATCACTCCGCATTTGTGTTAAAACATGTCACCTTGATATCTGATATATAACAAACTTCATTATACAAATGATATTAAAGATAGTACCTACTACTGCTATGTTAGGCACGTGACAATAATAAGAGTACAGGTGCCTTTTCCAATACACAGGCATATTGCCATGTACTTTTTAACTTCCAAACTAATGACTTGAAATTAAAGGGTTAATTGTCAGTTAAATATTACTTTACCTCATTAGAATCACTCATATTTATATATTATACATTACTAAAATATTATCAAAATATAGATTAATAAAGTTAATCTTACAATGCTTTAGGAATGCTAGTTATCGCTGGAAAGATGGCATTATCCATTACCGATTCGTTGACATTCAAAGAGGTGAAGGATATGATGATAGTGAAAGAAGGTAATTAAATTTTAAGACAATAAATTCAAGCTTCTATTTTAGATAAATAGCCTAATTTCCTAGTAAATATTTCGGTGACCTATATAAACACTCTATTTTTTGATTGTCTGTTGCAAATTGCTAGACAATCCATTCTGTATAATTTTTCCCTCCCTTTCTTTGTCAGTAATTCAATGTCATTTCAAATTCATGGCGAACCCCACCTGAAAATGTGTTATGTTAGAAAAAAACCTGTGGAAATGATGAGGTCAGGACAAGCTTCTCCTAAATCAAATTAGTTCCTCATATTAGTTGAAAATTTTCTTGTTCCTTTGGTGATCAAATTTTACTTTTTTCTTTGGAGTACCTTCAACCTAACCTTCTTTACTGTCATTTTGTCATTCATGTTTATCATGCAAAATTGCTCCTATTCCATTAGAATAGACAGATATTGGAGCTTTCTAAATATATTTATAGCTCTAATACTTTTTCTGGTATCTTTTTTCAAAGTATTGATGTAAAATTATTTTTGTTAACAGCAAAAAGGTGAAACTTTGAATTAGATATTTTAGAAAAAAATTAAAGTATTTTCATATATTAAATCTCACTAATATTGCACACAATTAACCAAATTGGACAGTTAAAGGAAGCCTATATGCTAAAAGACTGCCACAAGTAGACCCAATACCCCTAAATTTTAATAATAAAAAAGTTCTAGGCATTTCAAAATGACATTGTATGTACAGTGAAAACTTTGAAAGATTTCCATTTCTCATAATAGAAATTATTAAATTCCATTGCCTAGACACAAAATTATAACCTTATCTTTGTCAGAAAATTAGGTAACTGATTTTATTTTTACTATAAAAACACCACATTTCATAGTCAAAATCTCTAAAAAAATCAGTTTAATTTCTGTTTTTAAGCGTAAAATCATGGTGGAGACAAATGAAACTAATTCAAGCTCAGATGTTATTGGTTCTTGAGCTGTTTCAGTCTTCTGATTGGCTGAAAATACTACAGTACTCTAGGTACAACGCAAGTTTAACTGAAATTAAAAATGAATTTGACTATAAGAATGGGTATTTTTATTGTAAAAATATAATTAGTTACTGGCATTCTAAATTTATGACTAAAATAAGTTTATAATTTTTTTTCTAGGCTATGTAGTTTAATTTTACAATTCTTAACATGAGCAATGAAAATATTTCAAAAGAAGGTGTATTAACTTTTTTGCTTTTTATTTAAGATAGCTAGCCGGTGCTTTTAGTAAGTAGTAGTTGTAAAATTTTTCATAGAATTCAGATATGCAATCGGTTTTTTTGTAGACCTCTTATTTTTTAATTAATTTAAGTTTTTTCAAAAAATAATTAAGTCGGTTTTAAGGTACTAAAACGCAACAAAATAAATAGTAAGATCTTTAATTTGACACCTTACTTTTAAAATTCTGTTTAGTAATTATTGAAAAAATCTATTTTTTTAACCTCGGTTTAATAAAAACTTTAAACCTTAATATTTTCTCAAACAGACATAAAAAATATGGGTTCATATATACCTTTAGAATCAGAAAAATATTACGAATCCATTCTAAGAAAAATAAAAGAAGAAAATGGCCAGTATAAACAAAAATAGTAAGATCTTTAATTTGACACCTTACTTTTAAAATTCTGTTTAGTAATTATTGAAAAAATCTATTTTTTTAACCTCGGTTTAATAAAAACTTTAAACCTTAATATTTTCTCAAACAGACATAAAAACATGGGTTCATATATACCTTTAGAATCAGAAAAATATTACGAATCCATTCTAAGCAAAATTAAAAAAAAGTAAAAACTTAAAAATTAAAAATGGCCTAAAGTATGATATTTTTACAGGCAACACTTAATTGTAACTATTAAACTAGCCAATCAAAAATCTCTAAAATTGACGAATCAAAACTTAACCAATAGAATTGACAAAAAAAAGGATAATGTTCAAACAATATATAAAATAGATACTACAATAAAAATAGTGATACTTACATAACATGTAAAGAATGAAATATTATGAACAAGTATGCTTCAGTCTGTTTATAAACTTAAAAACAATGCAGTTAAAATGCATTATTGTTTCTTGTGTTTAAAAAATATCTGTTACAGTGTATGTACATTTGTTTAGGTTTTGTTCAGGTTTTGTTCAGGTTTTATTCAAGTCAACCCTTTAAAGCCGAAAATTATGATTCTTAAAATAAACTTATTTTTTTATTATAGTTTTATAAAACCTTTTCAATTTTGCTTAGAATAGATTCGTAATATTTTTCTGATTCTAAAGGTATATATGAACCCATATTTTTTATGTCTGTTTGAGAAAATATTTAGGTTTAAAGTTTTTATTAAACCGAGGTTAAAAAAATAGATTTTTTCAATAATTACTAAACAGAATTTTAAAAGTAAGGTGTCAAATTAAAGATCTTACTATTTTTGTTCATACTGGCCATTTTCTTCTTTTATTTTGTTGCGTTTTAGTACCTTAAAACCGACTTAATAATTTTTTGAAAAAACTTAAATTACTTAAAAAATAAGAGGTCTACAAAAAAAAACGATTACATATCTGAATTCTATGAAAAATTTTACATCTACTACTTACTAAAAGCACTGGCTAGCTATCTTAAATAAAAAGCAAAAAAGTTAATACACCTTCTTTGTACATTTTAAATACCTACACCTTTTTTGTTATTAAAGCTGAAGGTTTCAATTTTGGGGTATTGGGTCTACTTGTGGCAGTCTTTCAGCAGTTAGATCTGTGTATTTATTGAAGGCTTCCTTAAAGGTGCCTTAAACTATCTAAATTTAATGGACAGTCCAAATATATTCTTTTAAAGACACTATAAGCCAAGAAGAGCATGCTGAAATGATTTTTGAAAGTGCTAAAGAAAAAAATACCTTGTGTTTTTTAATTGACTTTAGCAAGGACTTTAAGAACAGATAAGCTGTGAAATGTTGTCACTTTGTAATAAAAAAGCCAATAAAACAACAATCTAAAATTATAAACAAAATAGAAGAATCTTAAGTATTTCCAAGTAGATTAAAACTTAAACAACTTATTCTTGTTTATTTTTTTCTAATAATATTTGAATAGGACTTGGTAATTAAAGTAGACATGTAATAAAAGTAGCAATTTAATCTTAGACCATTGTTTTGTTAAAAGCACAACATTATAAACCATTACTGAGGTTTTAAATTAAAAATATAAAATTATTTTGAAATATGAGTTTTTGTACCTTAAAAACATTTTAAATTTTAAAAATGCATTAATAGGCAATTTTTAATTATAATTGGATTAGATTTAGCATTCTACTGGCTTTGTATTTCGATTTCCATTGAATGTAGATAGTTTTAGGCACTTCAGCAGTCCAATTTGGTCAATTAGGAGCAATATTAAAGATATATTAAAGATACCTTTATTTTTCTCTAAAATATCTTATTTTATTGTTCACCTTTTTGCCTTTAAGATGATTTGAAAGAAATAGTTTGAAATAAAATATCTAAAACTTACCAGAGCTAGAAAAATGTTAGAGACCATTTTGGAAAGCTCCAATATCTGTCTATTCTACTGGAAAAGACAAATAAAAAATGAAGGAGGTTAGGTTAAAGGTATTACAAAGAAAAAAAATATTCATTTTTCACTGAAAGTAATTCAAAAATTTGATAGAACTAATTCAAATTAGGAAAAGCTAGTTCTGAACTCATTTTAAGGTCCCAGTACACTAGTTGAAAACTTGCTCCTCATGGGGTTTTTCTAACTTAATAGGTGTCCAGGTGCAATGGCAAATTTGATTTACATTTCTGCTATCTATAGTCAGAGATTTTTTATATCATTCAAGGTGTCTTTAGTTATTTAATATTAGTATTTCTTTGGATTCAAATTGATGTTAAATTTAGGTTTTTAGAAACTCAGAAAATAATAATCCGAATGCAAATGCAACTACTGGAGTCACAACTTTCAGGTATTTTTTTTTCATTTTATTATTAAACAGAAATGTTTCATGTTTCTAATTTGTCCATGATTGATTTAAATTGTAAAATAACCCCAAAAATCAATCACATTTCCCACCCCCTTCTCATGATCAAGCAAAAACTGGATGGTAGCCTATGTTAATCTATTAATTCACTTAAGGTTGTATCAGATTTATTGATCTGGATGATAATCCAGATCCTAAACTTTTTAATGGACAAGAATTGCACATTACAAAATGGAATTTATATCGATGCCATGCAACAATAGGTATTACTTTGAGAATTTTTTTATCTTGAGGAATTACATCTTCCTTATATCTATTGTAAAATACCAAGAACAGTACAGTTTGTCTTTATCAGAATCTCTCTGTAAATCATCAATGAATATTGTAAACAATATTACTCCCAAAATTGAAATATTAATGTTATGTAATTTAGACCAAGATTCTTCAACTTATTTCTGGTTTCTTTCACTCAGATTGCTTTTACCTTGTATACCAGCATTATGAACCCTTTATGGTTGGGACCCTTGCTTCACCTTAATTAATCCCCCCCCCCCCTTATATCTCAGCTTCTTATAGAGTGAGAGAGCTAAAGTGAGACATAAGTCAAATTTCACTTCCTTAACACTTTTATCTTAAATTTAATTTTAAGTTCCTTTTTCACTTAAAATTTAAAAGAGCTGTAATTTCCTTATTTTTAAATCTACAAGAAGCATTTTTGTATAAAATGTTTATTTTTATGTAAAGCTGCCACTGCTTGCTTAAATTTAAAATTTGACATCTCTAAGGAAAATATTGCGGTCACAAATGTCTGGAGATTTCTGGATTTCTAAAATTCTCTTGACCACCTGAATTTCATATACTAATATACATATATCCTAAGTTCTACTTAGGATAGTTTAGAATTTTGGTAACCTTGTTTAAGTCAAAAAAATATTTTGTCCTGTGTCCGCCATGATAAAGATATTCAAAAATGTGCCATACCGCATTTGTAAAGTCACTTAGTTATGAACCTCTAACTTTCACACACAGAAAATGAGATAGAAAAAACCAGAGGGGGTGCGTTCTACGCCCCTCCCCCCTCTTCAACTGTTAATGTAAAGTATATCATGAGCAATATAATCAAAAGCTTTCACTGCATTAATTAAGGAATACTCTGACAACATTATCTCCATGATTTGAAGATTTATTGATATCAATCAATTATTATAAGAATTGCATTGTTAGTGACCTATCTTTGAGAAACCTGAACCAATCTTTATCAAAGAAATCATTAGCATACAAAAAATACAATACCCTTCTACAAAATATTTTTCAAAATAGAATTTTCAGTTTTTACAAATTAAAAATTTTATCATTTTACGTAACTTATTTAACTTATCCAAATTTTTCAGGATCAAAATCTCCATCAACACTAAATCTTGGCCCTGTGTGGTGCTATACTGATAATGGTATACTTTTGATAGAATTTTCATTATTCTGTACCTAATATTTTGGGATATGATTGCAGCTTTAAGTCATCAAAACGCATTTTTTAAAGACTTACATTTAGATTAACTAGAGTTATATATGATATTGATACTCCCTACCCTAAACAATCAGGGCCACCTCAGTCTCATTTTATTTCTAGGCACCAAACAGTCCCAAGATTAAATGACTTTTAAATTTTCTAATTTGTGATTGAGGAAAATTGATTTCATATCAAAATTTTAACTAGAGTGGTCACAGTGACTGATTAAAGTTACCTATTTGTCATAAATATGTAATATATCTGTAAGTTTAAAGTTTGAGTCTGTATGTTGAATAGAATAATAATAAGAGAGGTGGGTGAAAATGCCCCCCCCCCCTCAGATTTATTAGGGTTAAAGACAACTGGAAAGATTGCAGGCATGATTTGAAATGAGATCAAATTTTCAATTTATTCTAGTGCATTATGAATAATTGGAATTTGCATACCCCCTAATAGATCTAAACTATCATTTCTTGTTTCATTGGCCAAATCAATTTTGCAGTATCAGTACGTCTTTTTGCAATCTCTGCTATTTTAAAATCTGAATAAAACTTGTCTGCAAAATGAGATCTCATAGAGGGTACCTTGATAGTAAATAAGAGGTGCCAGGAGATCTCGTGATAATTGAGCTACTAGGCTACCAAGCAAGGTAGTACTTTAAGATGCCTTAGTGGGAGCCTTGCAAAGTTTCAGATCAATATCTCAAAACCCTCATTGCCTTGGAACTGGGACTTGGAATCCTGCCCTCAGGGCCTGCTAGGAAGGGTAAAATGGTTACATTTTGTTGTAAGCAATCAGTTTAAACATTATAAACATTCTCCCCATCATCAATAGACTTGATTAGAACCATTAATTCATCATTCTAAGACAACTTTTTTTTCATTCAAAAATCATCCTTCGTTACCTCCTTCTCAACTTTTTCAGATGGGGATAAAATTTTGTTTTGTCTTGGATTATGGTATTTATCAAGCCAACTATGTCCAGGGAGAACTTGTATAAGGTTTAAAGTGGTCAACTTCAGCAAAACATTTAATATCTAACCCTTATAATCTGGTCAGCTTGCAGGGGACACACTGAGAGGGTCTCACCAAAAGTTGTTTCAACGCCTTGTTAGTTCAGATATCAAGCCAGCATGCTAAGAACAGCACTTATAGATACCTAAGTGGGACACTGTTGAGGTTTCACTTTGATATCTTAACTGTAGGTCCACTTATAGCTTGCCTAAGTCAAACTAAAACTCAAATCTGATATTAAATGCTCCAACCTCACTGTGGGCTAGAATTGAATCAAGACAAAAGTAAGTGCCGAGCCCTGGGACCTATGTATGGTGAAAAAAGACATAAAACTATGATGATTCCAGGTAAAACCAAAATATTTCAGCGGGGGCTTTTTGAGAAAATTAGATTTGAAAATTTCAAGTTCAATTTTCACTCCCTAGGAGATGCCGCATAATCATGACAAGAAAAGCAAATATTATTTATTTTAAATTTTGAACAACTTTGCTTTTATAAAGTTCTCCATAAAACTACTCCTGAAGGGAGTTATTAAATGGCCATTTATATCACTTGCTTTGCAAAGGTCACAAAAATTCAGCCTAAAATAAATCATACATAGAGAGGTTTTAAGAAGGACTTCATAAAAGCAAAGTTGTTCAAAATTTAAAATAAATAATATTTGTTTTTCTTGTCATGATTATGCGGCAACTCCTAGCGGGTGAAAATTGAACTTGAAATTTTCAAATCTAATTTTCTCAAAAAGCCCCCGCTGAAATATTTTGGTTTTACCTGGAATCATCATGGTTTTATGTCTATTTTCACCATACATAGGTCCCAGGGCTCGGCACTTACTTTTGTCTTGATTCAATTCTAGCCCACAGTGACCTGTTATCTCAGCTAATAAGTTTGGACTTTCAATAAAAGAGCTACTCTTTAGTTTACAAGTTCATCCATCTTTGTACATAATTTATTTTGGTTGATTTGTCAACTGTTTATTTGTGTTTCAAATAAAGGAGATCATGAATATGTCTTTATACAAAGTGAATATTGTTTCAGTACAACGGCATTTGCCTGGCCGTGTACAAGATCTTTTAGTACAGACGTACTAAACCTGCTACTTCCCACATGAGCAAAACCAGCGTAGTTACTAATACAATTTATTGTATGAAAACGGTCACGCTGAAATAAAAATAACAAAATTAATAATCAAATATTAAAATGTTAAATACATCATAAAGAAAATAAATCTTGTAAAAGAAAATAATCTTTTTCATTTGGGAATAATCGTCTTTTCCTTATAAAAGGTTTCGTGATTTCGAATTTACATTTCAAAATGTATAAGAGAAATTAGGGTTATTTTTGCTTAAAATTAAATCAAAACTAAATGCGAGTTTGTAATTCATGGATAAAATCATCATAGACTACTATTAAAATATTCTGGTACAAAAATAAATTAATTACTTGGTCTAATTTTAATGAAAATAAAGAAATTAATTTGCCGTCTTTTAAAAATCATTCCACACAATTGAAATGCTTAAAGAAAGAATTCTTACCGAGTTCATTGAACATGTCAAGCCGGGAAGCACTCAAAGGTATTTTTCAGTACGGATAACACCACATTTTTGACTATACATGGGTTTTTATCACACAGATATTCCGCACATCTTGAAAGAAAGAATTAAGATGGCTACGCTAGCTTTGTTTATGTTTGGTTGCGCAAGTGTTATTATGAATGCCGTGTTCAATTATGAACTTTTTGAAAATAGGCGCTTTCTCAACTGCCAATAATGATAAGGAAAACAAAAAGGATAAAGGTTCGAGTTCACAAACGTAACATACTATTATACTACCGATACACACCCGCCTGTAAGTGGGGAATCAAACATAACACCATTCAATTTTCAACTTTGTGTGCAGACAGTGTCCACAAAAGTCACAATTCAAAACCACATAAATTACATGAGTTTAAATTTTGGCCTTAATGGCCTCAAATTTGCTAGTAAAATATTCACGAATACTCGTACTAACACAAATTGACACAATTCCACAAATATGTAGGAATAAAGGAATAGGAGATAAACCATTCTTCATTGAAAGCTTACACATTCACTACTCACTTCTCATGGTTTCACAATTTTCAAAATAAATAAAATAGTTATTTGAATTTGTTAGACCATGTAATGTGATACATAATAATAACTTAAAATAAGTACCCAAACTTTATATTAGGTACCTAATCATCAATAACGATAATAATAATATTCTAATGTTAGAATAAACCTTAATGCTAAACATAATATGCATTAAAATCATCAAAATAATTCATTCAAATCTTTTAATAAAAGAGAGAATAATTACTAAAAAAAAATTCTTTTCAAACAAGTCTTTTTTGCTAAAAGAAAAGTGAAAATGCATACGTGAAAATCTTTCTTCGATCAAATCTTTATGTAAAAGATAGACAAGAAAATAATCCTTAATTCTAGATAAACAGAATAATCAAATAAAATAAAATTATCCTTAATCTAAACATATCATCAAAATAAAATATCCTTAAGTCTAAGAACATAAAAAACAACTGTATTAATTCATCAATTAAAACATTAAAATGAAATAAAATTTGCATTTTGCATATGCGAATCTTAAATTAAGCTCAAAATAAAAGAAAAGTCTCAAAAAGTGTTTATTTGGCAATTTCTCTTTGGCTGAATAGATAATAAGCTTTTCCTTGTACTTATTTATACAGTCTTTAAAATTAAGAGTAATCGGGGCCTCAGTTCAACCTGAACCTCGAAAGATTGCAGATCAAACCAACGCACTACAATTATAAAAATGCCTCTCATGCTACTAATGTTTATGGTTATCTTTGTTTCTTTTTTTTTTTGTGTAACCGTGAACAGGATTCTTGGCGCGGGGCTCAATTCACGAACATTTCTGAAACAAATAGAATGAAAGTGTTCTAAAATTAAAATCATCAATAAAAGAAATCAAAGAAACTACTAAAGAATCTTGAATTATCAGATATTTCTTAAGCTTTAGTTTTGCTGTTATCCAAGGTGTTCGGCCATGGAAACAGAGCTGGAACACCCTGGATAGCAGTTTCATTAGGCTAACTCATCGAAATAAATCAACGAATCAAAGTAAATCTGCTGTGTTCATGAAAATTACTGCTTTTTTGTTTTAGGTAAATCTTCAGAACGAAAAAATAAATAATCTTAATATATAGTTAATATTAAATTATTTGTTGTGCATGTAATATAAAGAAAATATTTTTTAAAATGATTAAATGTGTTTCATTTCTTATTCTTATCTATATATATCATATTTTATGTTGTCAAACAAGGAACGCGAAAATAATGCTTCGCGTCTAAAATAAAAAAATACGTACCTAAGATTTTTTACGCGAAAAAATCCCAGGTCCCGATCAAATAAAATCCGTAAAGAAAACTTGTGTATTCGATTAGAAAACTTTAGTTTTGTGCATTGGAAATAAAATCTTGAGCTCATTTATAAGTTTAAACGAAATTGTAAAGAAATTTGCGTTAAATTATAAATCTAAAAAAATATACAATTGTTGAAAGTCGAAATAATACGCGAAAAGAACGATACCAATAAAATACTTAATCGTCTTGGGGTTCATCTTGGGGTAGGTTTACTTTCAACAATCGTCTTGCGGAAATCTCGTTATCCGTGGCATCAACATCATCAGACAGTTTAAAACGGGCAACAACTGTACGGCCACCACCACGAACATCTTGAACTCTACCCAGGCGGTACTTCTTCACCAAATTGGTGCAACCATCAACAAGAACAACATCTCCAACGCTTAGCGGAACTTGATTACGTCTCCACTTTACGGTGCGCAACAACTCTGGCAACAGCTGTTGCTTGTAGACTTCATGGAACTGTCTAGTCAGCTCCTCCAAATGGTTCAAACGACGTGTGATTTTATCTCTGGAACCTGTTTCAAACGAGCAAATCCCGTCGTTAACTCTGCCACCCAACAGATCAGCAGGGGATATGATTCTCCACGTGTTAACATCATTCCCTTGTGTGGCATAACTCAAAGGTTTAGAATTTAAAATTCTAGCAGTCTCAGCTGTCAGCAACAACAACTCATTGTGATTAACAACTGCTCCACTCAGCTTCTTGTTAAGAACACGCTTGACCATGGCAACCTGGCGCTCAACGCTTCCAACGTACGAATGAGCGCCAGTTGGCACAAGGTGCCACTCAAAGCTCACATCAGACTTCTTCATAACTTCATCAAGGATTCTCTTTGTGCCAAGGAAGTTGGTGCCGCGGTCTGTAGTAACAACTCTGGGCATATTGTACAATGCTTGAAGCTTTCTGAGGCCAATAATGACAGCCTCAGTACTGTAATTCATCAGTACATCAATAAAAACTGCTTGTGTAAAGCGACAACAAGTAATCAACAACCATACCTTGTACTTGGCTGGATTCTTTCTGGTACGAACTGCAGGCCTCTTAACTTCCATCGGTCCCACCAGGTCGAGGTGGGCATGGTAGAAGGGAACCGAAGATTCTAACCTGTCAGGTAGGACGTCTGCCATAGTTGGGGCTGAACGTCATGCATACTCTAGACAACTGGAACATGATTTAACAACCTTCATAGCTTCAAGGCGGCCACGTGAAATCCAAGCATACCTGCGACTTTGTGCCAAAGTCTTTCTGTGGCCGGCATGGCCAAGTTCATCGTGGGCTTGCTGCAGGAACAATCTGGCCAAATTATTGTGACGATCAATCAAAATAAGACCAGGGGAATCCTTAAACAACTTCTTCTCTCCCTCAGCTGTTGCCTCCAAGGCCTTGTCCCCACGGGACTTCATCTTGAGGACTCTAAACTTACGAACAGGATAGTAACCGTCATTACCAACGATAGGCCAGTACACCTCTGTCTCGTGATAAAACGGTTGCAGACTATCAAATCTGCCTTCAGCTTCCATAATCATCTCTTTTTCCTGGTTGTATGATGCCAGGAATAAATCACATACAATATCTAGGTATGTAATTGAAAAAGTGTGGCTGTCATAAAACTTTGAATCATCTATCCGCTCTTGTCCGGCCAGAACCGAAACTCCCGTCGGCTCTTGTCCGGCCGGAACCGAATCACAGATCGGCTCTTGTCCAGCCGGAACTGAAACTCCCGTCTGCTCTTGTCCGGCTGGAACCGAATCATTCATCGGCTCTTGCCTGGCTGGAACTCGTTTCTTGACAAGCAACAATTTAAAAAGATTGGCAGCTTTGAACACTGCCTGCATGGTTTTACGAGCCTGCCTGTAGGTACGACGTGCCAATGTTCTCCAGAAATCAGTATCTACTACCTGGATAGACATGCACTTAAGTTTGACCATCCGTTGATTCATCTCAGCTTCAGGGATGGGATGGTTTACCTCACCCGCTGTCTTTACAGGCCATTGGTCCTGCTCTAAGCGTAGCCATCCAGGTCCATCCTGGTACCTGGATCCAGGTAAAACATCTTGAATTGTACAGGCGCCTCTAGTGGCAAGATCTGCCACGTTCTCATCAGTGGGAAGCCAGCGCCAATCTTCTGGACGGGTCAGCTGTTGGATCTCACTCACACGGTGACTGTTGACTATGTTTAACATTACAGATTCAATAACAATTTGCGATATTGCGCAGGTGCTGTCACTAAAAAACATCTTGCCTGCAATGCCAAACGGCAGGGCACGGACAATTGTGTCCGCCAGTCTTGCCACAATTAAGCATGACAATAACTCTAGTCTTGGGATAGACTCAATCTTGACAGGAGCCACTCGACTTTTGCCGCTACACAAAATCACTTCATAGCCTCTGGCCGTTGGCCAACGTAAATAGACAATGGCTGCGTAGGCTGAACTTGAAGCGTCACAGAAACCAATGATGGTTGGGAGCCCCAATGGCTCATCAGGAACTAAAGAACGTTGAAATGGCACTTCTCCAAGTTTAGCTCTGTCTGCCAAGCTGTCCACAAAATCATCTCTCAACCTTGCAGGTACATGCTCATCCCAAGACACTCCACTTATGCAGACCTCCCGAAGAATAAGCTTAGACTTCAGGAGCAATGGACACATGAGGCCCAAGGGGTCGTACAACTGTTGTACGACCCGCCAAATCTCTCTCTTCGTTATACATTCTGGCATGGCTCTCCATAAATCCAACAGGTCTAGGTCCTCCAGCAACTTGCGGCCTTTCACCTTGGCGCCATGATTCACCCGAGCAGGTAGGGTCAGAACATCTTCTCTGGGGGCCCATTGAATACCCAATACCTTGACAGGATCAATATCAGCTCCAGAATAAATAACTGATTTAAATCTGAAGTTTCCAGGTTCAATCATCTCCTTCAACTCCTCAACCATTTTGACAGCTTCTGGCTTGCTATTGTGGCCGCCAGTATGGTCGTCAATATATGTGCACTGCTCCAGCTTGATAGCTGGAGCATCCTGGTGAAGCACAAACTTGGATCTGGCAGGTTGTTGCTCACTTCTCCACAGGTCTTGCTTCGCAACTACCTCTGCTCCCTTCACGTATTCAGATCCATAAACATCATGTACATCTTGGCGGCTGCGCCCTCCGAAAATCTGTGCTGTAAGTCTCAGGGCTGTCACGGCGAAATCGCCGGCCAATTTCTCCCCGAAGTTAATTTTTTTGGTCAAATAAACTTCGGGGTCAGCATGCTCATTCTCTGCAAACCACACTCTCTTCAGCTGCGAATCTTCATACGTTGCCGCCAAAGAATTGTAGAATTTACACACATCACAAACACAAGCACATTTGTAACCTCTGAACCGAATAAGATTGTGAAACAATGTGTAGGTAGGTTGTGGGCCATCCATCATTATATGATTTAAACTTGTTCCATTGCAGGTCAAGCTAGAATTTGCGCAGATCCTCAACGGGGTAGAAATGCTGTCCTTGAAGGCCGACACCAAAGAATTATAATAAACTGCACCTTCATAGGCTAAATCTTGTGGCGTTGCTTTGACGTAAACACCTCTGGACACCGCTTCTTTGAACACTTTGCAAAAAACTTCATAATCACCATTTTTTATCATGCGCCGGCGATCATGTAGCGCTATATTATACGCCTGCCGCGAATTGTTCGGCAGCGTATTTGTTGGCAGCCGATATGGGTAAGCTGCCGTCCACTCCTTCTTCACAAGATCCAATGTTAAACCTTCTTTAATTAGATCCTGTTTTCTCTGATCAACGGCTGACTTGCCTGACGCAAGTGCCAAGCAGTGCCTGCAGCCTGTGCAACCATTGCACAGCCGCGGCGGCTGTACTCCTAACGACTCCGAGGATAGGAAGTCCATCGCTGCAACTTCCAACTTAGTAACTTTACAAATAACAGGCTTACTAACAGGCTTTCCATCGACAGAAACAACAAGGAAACCTGTTCCAAAAATGCTGCGGTATAATCTTGACTCGCCGATGAGTTTATCCGCCGCTGGGCGTGACGTGCCCGAGGAGTATGTCCAGTGGACCGTTCACCAATGAAAAGTCCTGTGGCTTCATATCAAACAGAGCAGCTGCGGCGGCCGGGTCAATGCTGCGCAACCCGTCTGTGTGTCCAATTGTGTGAACAACAGCTGCCTCCATAACATGCTTGTTCTTGTTGCGGTCAACTAAGCAGAGCTTGACCGTTGGACATGACTGAACCTTGCCATCAGCCATCGAAATAGTAGCTACACGTCCAGTAGAGGGCAACTGCAACTTCTTGGCAATAGACTGTGTAACCATGGTGAGGTTGGCACCTGTGTCCCACATCCCGGACACAGGCACCTTCCTCTTGTAGACATCCAGGGCGTCCAGCTTCTGGAGCATCAACATGTAATTGTTCTCACCCAAAAACAGCTGAAACCTGGGCGACGGACTCGTGAAGTAATGAATTATGCTTCTGTCCACAATTGTTGATCCTGCAGCCTCCAAGCCTCTCAGCCCGAGGACACTCTGAGGCGCGGTGCCCTTTGTTAAGACACAAAAGTCACCCGCCGATTTTCATCACAAAATCTTTCCGTTCTGGAACAGACATGGTTGTAAACTTTGAACACTTATACAAGAAATGTTCGCCGCTGCAGCCTTCTGAAGGGCAAGACTGCTTCTTCTTAGATTTGCTAGGTGTACCAGGTTTACCTACGGCGGCCGCAGCTGCGGCAGGATTACCTTTCCTCTTGGACGGCATGTCCAAGCCATGACTGCTGCGCATTAATAAAGCGCCCCTCTGTTGCAGTAATATATCCAGCAACTTAGGTACATCGGGAACATCCATTGACCCCAGTGCGAGGTTAAGCTTGTCTTGAAACTCTTTTGGCAGCTTCTTAGACAGCATCTCCAACAATAAAACCGTGAGTCATTGGCTTGTAGAAACTGTATCCTCATCCTTGGTTATCTGCTCGAGCTGGTTTATGGTGCCGGAGAACTCGGCGAGCGCGCTAACAATTTGGCCGCTCTCGGACAATTTACCTTTCTTGTCCCATTTGTTGTAAATAC
This sequence comes from Acartia tonsa, assembly GCF_053477335.1. NCBI lineage: Eukaryota > Metazoa > Arthropoda > Copepoda > Calanoida > Acartiidae > Acartia > Acartia tonsa. The sequence goes on along the minus strand of NC_137274.1, from coordinate 2,437,539 downwards.
ACAACATCTGTCTGGTTCTTGACTTGAACAGCTGGTCCAAATAAGTCCACTGCGCTGCATGTGTGGCAATCTGTTGTAATTGCAGCCGCAACGGTTTATCCTTCATTACTCGTTCACAACTCAAAACCATCTGAAGGTAGCTAGGCTCGTAACCAGTAGTAAGCTTCTGGAAATTCTCCTTGAATTGTGCGTAAGAAGATTCCTGCCCGTCAAAGCTGGGAAGGAGTTTCTCATCGATACGAGGCATGTATCCATGAGGTGAAAACATCGGATTGGCAGAAAATGATTGAGCGCCAAATGGCGGCAGCCGCAAAGAATCTGCCGAGGCACCCGAGACTGGCGTAACAGGCTCTTGCTTGGCCTTCGCCAACGTCTCCATCAATTTTGTCAGATCACTGCAGATTTTAGCTGGTAAAGGTATGTAATCACCTTTTATAACTTTCACTATCTGCATACAACGTTGTTGTAAACTGTTTTTATGAGCTGCGAGATCATCACCAAGAACTAAAACCTCATTGATAATCGCTTTTAGCTCATCAATGGCATTTAATGTCTGCTGTAGCTCGCTATAATTCTTTCGTGCCATGATAATGTCACTATAAAAATCCTTTAGGTTATTATCATCTTGGATTAACACATCCAGCTGTTGAAAACCGCTCATGGTACGTTCAAGATTTAAGTTCGCATCATGAACAAGGATGCACTCCTTGCCGAGGTTGACATTGATATCAGCAGTATCTGTCACTACCTGCATCACTCTGTCTAACTCTTCGGTTATAACCTCAACTGCCCTAGGCAATCTGTCCGACAATAATTCATACCTAGTCTTTTTAGGTGCCATTTTCACTTTTGTTAACACTGATTACAATTATAGTCACGTGTAGAATTTATTCACATTCAACACTTACGGTAACTGTCACTGGCTTTGTCTGGCTGATTGGACTTCATACCGTTTTCATTGTTTCAGTACAATGGCATTTGCCTGGCCGTGTACAAGATCTTTTAGTACAGACGTACTAAACCTGCTACTTCCCACATGAGCAAAACCAGCGTAGTTACTAATACAATTTATTGTATGAAAACGGTCACGCTGAAATAAAAATAACAAAATTAATAATCAAATATTAAAATGTTAAATACATCATAAAGAAAATAAATCTTGTAAAAGAAAATAATCTTTTTCATTTGGGAATAATCGTCTTTTTCTTATAAAAGGTTTCGTGATTTCGAATTTACATTTAATCTAATTTTAATGAAAATAAAGAAATTAATTTGCCGTCTTTTAAAAATCATTCCACACTATTAAAATGCTTCTTCTCACCTTCTCACCAGTACGCCAGGTAGACTATGGTCCGTCTGGTATCAGCCTCCATATGAACCTTCTCCATTCATCTCTCTCTCTGGCTAGACTTAAGACCTCCTCAAAGTTGGCAATTTTTCTGCTAGTTATCTCTTTAATCTGGTCTAGCCATCTCTTTCTCGGTCTTCCTATCGGTCTAGGTTGATTTGGTTTCCATTCTAACATTCTCTTTACATCTCTGTCCTCTGACATTCTTATGATGTGGCCAAACCATCTCAGCTGGCTTTTCTCAATAATCATTAAAATTGATTTCACTTTGAGAATGTCTCTAATGACGTCATTTCTTAGCCTGTCTCTTCTAGTTACACCATGGATTAAACGTAGAACTCTCATTTCAGTAGCTTGGATTTTACTCTTTAGCTTTGTAGTTAGAGTCCAAGTTTCACATCCATACAAAAGTACAGGTCTCAGGATAGTTGAATAGATACAAACTTTGACACTTTTTGGTATAGATTTTTCTTTCATAAGTGGGTAAAGGCAGTTCAGATTTTTTGTAAATTTTGATATCCTGTTGTTGATTTCTTCTTCAATTAGGTTGTTTGAGGTCAGTTTACTGCCCAGATAGATAAAATTATCAGTCTCCTTAAGAGTGTGGCCGTTAATAATAATTTCACCCTCCTCTGGAGATCTACCAACCTTCATAACCTCAGTCTTCTTGTAGTTTAATTTTAAGCCAGCAGCAGCAAGTTCTCTGTCCCAGGTACTCATCACTTCCTGAAGTCGTTGCATGCTGTCAGCTGCCTGTCCAACATCATCAGCATAGCCAAGCCTCTCCAGCATAAAATTTTCCCGTTCAATTTTAAGAATCACATGATTCATGTAAACAATGAACAGGAGGGGGGAGAGAACTGATCCTTGTCGGACACCAGTGTTTACTGTAAAGTAGATTTTGCCATTAATAACAGAGCTTTTCTGGTTCACATAAGCACTTTTAATAGCTCTTAAAAGTTTAGTGTCCACACCAGATTCATATAGAACATCCCATATTTTATGCCTGGGCACTCTGTCAAAGGCTTTTTCCAAGTCCAAAAAGCAAATATACTGGTTAATATTATGTTCCCAGCTTTTGTCCAGGAAAAGTCTCAGGGCAGCAATCTGGTCAACTGTACCACGTCCAGGTCTAAAGCCACATTGACTTTCTGAAAGAAGATCTTCCACCTGGGCTCTGAGTCTGATTTCAAGGATTCTCTCATAAAGTTTACCAACATGACTCATAAGTGATATTCCACGATGATTGGAGCATTCTAGAGGATCCCCCTTGTTTTTGAAAATAGGACAGATAATTGAATGATTCCACTCCTCTGGAACTGTACCTGTATTCCAAGCTAAGTTCAAGAGTTCTAGGATCAGATTCTTCAATGGTTCGCCTCCTGCTTTAATGGTTTCAATTGGGATAAGGTCTGGCCCAGCAGCTTTGTTACTTTTGGTTAACCTCAAAGACTTTTCCAACTCCTCCATTGTGATTGGGTTAGCAGAATTGTCAATTTCAGGTTCAGCATGGTTCTCATTAACATGTTCACCATCCTCTACACTATCCTCAATTTCTACATTTAGCAGGTCTTCAAAATACTCCACCCATCTTGCAGCAACATTTTCTTCGCCTGTTACAATGTCTCCATCCTTGTCTTTAATAGTAGCATTCTTTGGTTTATCTTCGTTTCTGTTTTTGTAATTCTTGGACATACTGTATATGAGTTTTCTTGTGCCTTTAAGATCATTTTCAAGATCTTTGCCAATACTCGTCCACATATTAGCTTTGGCTTTCTTTTTAGTATAATAGACAGTTTTTCTTTGATGTTCATAAGATTCTCTGCTTTCTGGTGTACGTTCCTTTAGCCATTTTCTAAAGAGCAGTTTCTTCTTATCAACCTCCAATTTAACTTCATCTGTCCACCAACCAGTTTTCTTTTTCTTTGTCTTTCCAACATTTTTCATACCAATGATGTTTTCTTGAATATCCTGGAGATGGTCACGAAGATTCTTCCAATATTCTTCAACATCATTACTTTTAATACTATCAGCATTTTCTCTGATAGCTTGCTGGATGTCATCAGCGGCTTCTTTAATATTTCCAATTTTCACTCTCTTTCTAACAGATGTTTTTTCAATCTTAGGAAGGTGTATTTTCATTTTACCCTTCACCAGTCTATGGTCTGAATCCAGAGATTCTGATGGTATTGACTTAACATCTTTGATAATTGATTTTCTGGTGCTAAGAACAAAATCAATTTGAGTTTTAATATCATAGGTACCAACGTGAGAATTGTACCTGTACCAAGTGTACTGGTGGGCTTCCTTGTGCTTGAAAAACGTGTTCATAACAGAAAGGCCATTTCTAATACAGAAATCAATTATTGCTTCACCTTCCACGTTTTTCTCACCAACTCCAAAGTCCCCTATGACATTCTCCACCTTGATACTTCCAACATGTCCATTTAGATCTCCAATGATGATAATTTCACTTTCAGTAGGTAGTGTGTCAAAAGTGTCTTGCAATTGTTCATAGAATAACTCCTTCTCTTCTTGTGGGCGTCCTTGTTGTGGAGCATAAGCTTGTATAAAGGAGATTTTATAACTCTTTAGGTTTAAAGTAATAGCTATTATTCGGTTATTTACATAAATAACTTTCTCCACTAATCTGCTGACTTCAGGATGTAAAATAATAGCTACACCATGTCTTGTGTTTAAGTGGTCACCAGAGTAAAATAATTCATAATCATCATGAAGTCTTTTTTGTCCGCTGCCTGCATGTCTTGTTTCAGCAAGTCCAAGTATATGTAAATTTCTTTGTGTCATGCTATGTACAATTTCTTCTGCCTTATCTTTAAAAGTGCCAATGTTGATAGTTCCAAAAAACATGTAGTCGTAGGTCTTGGTCCGGTCCGGGTTCGTTGTCCTGTAGGTCTGTCCATAATTTCGAGGCTGATTGCGTAAGAAAGAATTCTTACCGAGGTCATTGAACATGTCAAGCCGGAAGCATTCAAAGGTATTTTTCAGTACGGATAACACCACATTTTTGACTATACATGGGTTTTTATCACACAGATATTACGCACATCTTGAAAGAAAGAATAAAGATGGCTACGCTAGCTTTGTTTATGTTTGGTTGCGCAAGCGTTATTATGAATGCCGTGTTCAATTATGAACTTTTTGAAAATAGGCGCTTTCTCAACTGCCAATAATGATAAGGAAAACAAAAAGGATAAAGGTTCGAGTTCACAAACGTAACATACTATTATACTACCGATACAAATATAATTGAGTCATATTAATGATATCAAAATGTATTCCTATCAATCTATTGATTGCTAGATATAAAACCATGGTTTGTTTTTTAAAATGTTTTTTAGAGACAAGCATTTTCTGTGATAAGAATTTTTTGACATTTAAAAAGAATACACATAATTGATGGTCCTGAGATTAGCTCAGTTTTATGTATCATTTATAATATTATCAATTGCCTGCATGTATCTTGTTAAGTGGTTATATTAAATTTTATCATATATATACAATGCAAATAACTGATTTCAAATGATTTTTAATGTCATATATCTAAAGCCATGTAGATATGTAGATATTTATATAAAGTTTTAAACAAATGAAAAATTGAAATCCAGGAACCATAATCAGTGATATTCTTTTCCATATATGGCTTTATTTTTGTAACCATTGGAAGAAAATTTAAAATCTATCCATAGAAAGCAATTTCAACATTATTTGGTTGGTTTAAAGTAAACTTCAACAAAAAGATTGTTATTTGTTGATTTTGATATAAAGAGATGTATGATAAAAACACCGAAAACATTTATGTTTTCAAGGGAATAAATAAATTTTTAACAAGTTTGATTTATTTTTAAATTGGAAGTATTTAAGACTTAATTCTCAAAATAGTACTCTAAGAAAACATTAATCTGTGACATATATAAATTTTTTTCCTGCTTCATGATCACTTTAAGGGCACTATAAAATGACTTAAGACTATTGGTTCAAATGGTAACTGCCCTTAATTCCTTTTGCCATTTCCAAAAAGTTAGAGAACTTGTTTCTAGGCCATGTTCTTAAAAAATTGTTGTACCAAGGCACCCTTAACACTTGGATCTCACTTTGTACTGAGTGCTGCAACATTGACTGAAACATGAGTCCTCTTACGGTATCTCTAAAATAGGCTACAGTTGCTTGTCGCTCATGGCACTCAAGGGGCACCTAAGGCTCCCCTAAAGATGAGAACCAAATAAATTTCAAAAATTCAGTTCTTGATAAATTTATGTGTGTCAGTATTCTACCCATAGAATCAGTTCTAGGCGTTCAAAACCTCTTCCAGAGGTATTTTTGGTGTCAGGGGACTATGCTGGTTTATATTTGAAAGAAAAAAAGTGATGTAAAAATTTTATCCTTGTAGATTTTAAGTAGCTGTCTGTTATTTAGGGTGCTAGATCGATTCCTAGATTTTAATATTTTTGCAATTCCTCAACTCCATTTCAAGATAGAGGGCTGAAATTTTCAGGGGTTAATTAATTTTACATTCTACATAACTCCACGAAGTTTTATTAAGACTTGTTTATTGGGGTGCTGGATCAATTCCTAGATTTTTAAGTTTTGTGTTTTTAAAGGTTGCGTGATTTATGGTTTTGTAATTTCCCTATTTTACCAAGATTAATGTTTATTTTATGAAACTGTTCTAAAGTAGTTTTTTTTTATTTACATTCTTAATTTTTGAGCTTCATTTCTCATGTTGTCATCATTGTTAAAAAATAGATTGGTATATTTGCTTTTGAAGCTCTGGTGTGACTTGTTCACTTCCCCCCCCCCCCCTGAAGTTGGTTTTGATACCTGAGTTACAATTTTTAATTCTTTTAACACTCATGAAATACTATTGAAACATTAGTTTTTATTTGCTTTTTAATAGTACACCTAGCTTTTTGATATCTAAGTTATTAAAAAATCAGTCAATTGTAATTTTAAACAATATTTGATTAAACTCTTAGTAAATGTTTCAAATGGAGTTCAATAATTAAAATTATTTTCAGGAGCAACAGTACTTCATGAGCTCGCCCATATAATTGGTTTTATACATGAACATAACAGGTTTGTATGGAAGTTAATTAAGTTAATAATTCACTACAAGGCTACACTATGCATTTGTTAACTTAAAATTAAAAAGGCTGAAGTTTTTGCAGTTTATTTCTAAACCTTGGGATTCAATTGATGTGATAAAATTTTCACTAGAAAAGTATTCACAGGTAATAAAATGGTGACAATATCCATGCATAACTAAGCACAAATATATATATTGGAAAAGAGATAAAGTAAATCAAGCATATGCTCTTTGGAAAAAAAATCTTCAATTTATTATAATCATTAGCAGCAGAAAAAATAAAAAAATATATCAAAAATCATAAATTAAGCTACTCGTCCTTTTGTCTATGAACAAAAAAATCCAACAACCAAAGATAATTGAAAATAAAAAAAAAGTTAAAGCTGCTAAAAAGCAGTCGGACTGCCTTGGATATTAGATTCTCAAATATGCCCTATGATGATGGGAAAATTTACAAAACAAACATAGGTTTGGCTTTAATAGCAGCTTAGTAAATCTTATTTCTCACATAGCATTATGAACTGATGGACATCATATATATTATGTATAAGACTTAAGGAAGGACAATTTTTTTTCTTCTCTGCAATTAAATGAATTTATTAGATAAATATGATAATGAATAATATTTTTTGATCCTGGTCAACAAAAAAGACACCTTTATTTTAACTTTTCAAATTAATTCTTAAAACTCAAAAATCCAAATAAAATTTTTTAGACCTGACCGTGATCAATTTGTTGAAATAAAACATGAATTGATGGATAAAAAATACAAAAACAAAATGAAAATTAGAAATGACACTCATGGAGAAACACATGAGGTAATATATAATTCTTAATTTATGCTTCTCTAAGCAATAACTAAAATACATTTTTTAATATTTTGTAGTGAATAATGCCTTACCCAAATATGAAATATTAATGTATGAATATATTTAGACTCCATACGACTACTTCTCCATCACCCATTATCCAGAAAGTGGAGGACATTGCAAAGATAATGAGACAGCATGTATAATTGTCAAGGAGCCATTTAGAACATACTTCAATGACACTGGTTTGCTCAAACAATATCCTGTTAGTATTATTTTGAGTCTAATCCTTATAATAAAGTAACAGGATGTTTGTTTGTCTGTGCGTTTGTATGTCTTTACAAAATGATCTCCTAACTGCTGAACCGATCAGGCTCTCCTTTACAGGGTAGCTTCTAATTGGTCCTTGGAAGGTTTTTAACTATTTTAGAGAGGATAGCAACCCCCCCCCCCCAAAAAAAAAAAAATTGACCTCCCCCACTTTTTTTAAAATTTAACTTTTTAAATCTAAAAAAAATTGGGTTATCAAACTCAACTCCCCCCTCTTCAAGTGCCCCTAGAGGCCTCTAGGTGGGTAATAGCCGCTAGTTATGAATATTCTTTGTTGATATGCCATTATCATCTGATTATAAAACCTTTAGCAACCAAAAATATCTAATTATCAAAAATATGATTTATTTCTGGATTTGTGGCATTTTTAGAAGGAAAATGGAAAAACATGGAAAATCTTAACATTATTGTTTATTATAAAGAACCACGTACATCTTAATTTTGGAACATTTATTTTCTCTTAAAAGCATAGAATAGTTAATATTATAGGTTTTTTCTAACTTATTTTTTGTGTAGATTTGATATTTGAAGCCAGATTAAATAGAGGATATGTAGTTTTTGAGATATTTGACCTATTAAGAAGCCCCTTAATAAAAAAATATAAATACCAAATTCCTGTTGATCTCCTCGCTTTCTCCTTCTACACCATATACGAAAAAATGGCATACCTTGCCTATGTCTAAGTATGGAAAGGATGTTGAAGATTAAAGTTATCCCAAGTATTTAAAGGACAAAGCTTCTATCCTTTAAGGGTTCTCAGTATTGTTCATATAAATTCAACTATTTTTCTACACTAGACCTAACAATCGGCCTCTAATTGTAAAATAAGCTCCTATTTTGTGAGTTTGCATGCCTCATAGATGCAATACAGACTTGAGTTGTGCCACTTTTCTATATATGATGCATTGAAAGTCCTCAACATCCTTTGCATACTGAGACATAGTCAAGGTGTGCCATTTTTTCGTATATGGTGTAGAAGGAGAAAGAGAGGAGATCAATAGGAATATTGGAGATTCAAGAAAAAAGGGGTGACTTATGCTGTTTCTCAAAAAAGTTTTGTACTGATGAACTGTTATTAGACTTATACTTTACTGTAATTCTGATATTGAGGAAGTTTATACCCAATATCAGGTAGCAAAAGCTTATTGTAAAGTAAACCAAATTATAACTATTATTTCTTTAATTGATAACATTAACTTTATAATTTTTACATCAAGCCTATATTCTTGGTATTATTTTTAGTGGCTTTCTTGGTATTTATATTTTTTTATTAAGGGGCTTCTTAATAGGTCAAATATCTCAAAAACTACAAATCCTCTATTTAATCTGGCTTCAAATATCGAATCTACACAAAAAATAAGTGAGAAAAAACCTATAATATTAACTATTCTATGCTTTTAAGAGAAAATAAATGTTCCAAAATTAAGATGTACGTGGTTCTTTACTAGAGATATTTTCTTGTCAAATATTGTAGAATTACCCTAGTATCCGTGGCCTTTGTAGTCAGGAAGTAGAAGTTATCACTTGTCTAATAATAGTTAAATCTTACCCAAGAACAGTTATTTGTGAAATATCCCTTAATTTGGTTTAAATATTAAATAAGCCTATTTTCAGAGCCAATTATCTCCAGTGGATGTGGTTGAGATTTCGAGGTATATTTTTTAAAAGTGTTGTTAATAAAACATCTTAAGACTATTTTTTTAAAGTGTTATTAAGTGGTCAGTGAGCTTTTTTTTAAGCTTAAAATTTTGATAATTTAGTTACTAATTTTAGAGTAGCTTCAAATTGATCATTTGATTGATTTATGTAAACAATTTTTCTGCCTTTATAGAATCTAGGGATAACCGTCAATATATTCATTATATTTTTCTAATGGAATAATATCAACAAATATTGCCACAAAAAGAACTTTTATTTTATAATTTTGGAGAAACAGCAGTGGCTGGCAGCTACATAGTACAGAAGATGCTGCTGAAATTTATATTATAAATTTACCTAAAGAATTCTGCAAAAGTTGTTCTAGGTTCAATTAAGAATAAGAAAATTATAATGAAACAAAGTTTGTTAAGTAAAAGGTTGAAGAAGCAAAATATAACTTTGACTGACTTATGACTAAAGGGGGCTTGGTTTTGCTTGGGATTCTAGACCCCCACATGTTTACTGACATATAGTCAATTTTGTACCCATGATAAAAAAAGTCAAATCTTTAGCTGTATCCACCGTATTTGCAAAAAAAGTTTAAAAGAAATTTTTGAAAAAGAAAAAAAGAAAATTTATATTTTTTTCTGAGTCATATTTCTTTTTTATAATTTTATCTTATGTTTTTAATTTAGAGCCTATGAGTGTAATGTGACTGATGAGATGAATGTAAGATTTACTTTATTTTTTAATGAAATTATTTTACTGAAAAAAAATTTATATGAAGCCCTAATGTTGATGATAAAATTTACTTTTGAAATTAAGATAGGAATGATTTACTACTAATTATAAAATTTCAGGAGAAGTATAAGGAATACAAGAAAAAGCTAGATGAAGCAGGTTAACAGAAAAAATGATAAATATAATGTATATAATACAAATTTGTGTTTACATTGCAAGAAAGATAATTAGCAAAATAGATCTTTTGATAAGAACTTTTATCATAATCCAATTTATATTCTTTTTGAAATACAATAGGAATAAATGGAGGTTTAAGGATTTGGTTTTATATCCCATCCATAATTTATATGGTATCCTGACCATTTAAGGGTACCAAGTACATCCTTGCCTGACTTGTCTAAAGAGTAAACAAACGATAAAAAAATTACTACTCCCCTTCACTAATTTTAATTCTAAAATAATTTATGTTGTTATTAATGTTCTTATACATTCTTATTTATAGATAGTTAGATTTATATTTCACAAAAGATTAATTTATGTAGGAAATCTTCTTCTTGATGCATCAAAGGCAGGACTATTGGAGAAAGTAAAGTATTATATATCGAATGGTGCAGATGTGAATTTAAAGGATAAAGAAGGTAAGTAATTTTTATCTCTAAATCATTATCTGCACGTCCAATCATCCTTCATCAATATTATTGTTTTACCCAGTCTTTACATTTAAAGGGAGTGTGAACGTAAAAATTTTTCATCTGATTATCAAATCTTAACATTGCATTGTCTAAGCCCATTTCACTACACTGATCAACCAAAAACGTCCTATTAACAAAAACATGCAGGAATAATGACTTGACTTTATGGTATTTTGGGAGGAAAAAAGGAAAAAACAGGGAAAATCTAAACGTTTTTTTTCTCATAATGTTTGTAGGGATATTTAACTTGTCATGTTTAGTTGAAACAATTTACTTCATGTTAAGGCTTTTATGATATAAAATTGCAAATTAGTTTTTTAATAACATAGTAATTAGGTAATAAAGATCTATTTTAAATTCATATTATTGACAAAAAAAATACCTCACTGTCTACAAAGGGTTGATTCTCAGAGGTTATTTAAAATAATGATATACCTTTTTATTGTGTTGGACAATAAATAACCCACTTAAGAGAATTAGTTTACATTTTCATCTGACTGTTTATTAAGAAATATTGCACTTTTATCAATTTCTAAGTAACTATACATTAGTTTAAAGCAAGGATTAGGTTAAAAGGCAGCATAACTGTTAGAAAAAATAGAGAACTATGTCAAAAAGCTTAGTTGTTGCTATAGAAGGAAAAAAAGACAATTAACTGCACATTTTTATAGTCCAGAAATTTTTTCCCCAATCTTAGAAATGATAAAAATCGGCGGAAAAAGCCGTTTTTAAGGAAATAAGAGACAGTTTTGCCCTATCTTTGAGATTATATGAATGAGATGATGTTAAGATTTGATAATTTGATGAGAAACTTTCTCGTTCACAGTCCCTTTAAGTAACAAGCCAGAACATATTACTCTAGAACTAGTTGATTGATAATATTGATTAAAAAGTGGCTTAGAATTACTTCTTTGTAAATACTTTCTTTAATTTTAAATTAAAACATTCAGTGCAGTTGTTTTTTAATTAATTTAATTGTCTTAAATTACAGATGTTTCCCTAAACTGCCTCTTGAGCACTTAATCCCACCATTTTTATGTAATTGAATATAAGAGAGGGAATTAGTTTTGAGTTAGTTTTTTTTTTATTTTTGGTCTGCTGTTTGGTAAGTTTGTATTGGTTAGCCCTGCATGGTTAGGCAGGGAGTAAGGTAGGGGACAATGGATCGAATATTCAATTTTTAGGAGTCGCAGACTTTGGGTACTGGCTTAAAGGGAATGTGCACAAATACAGCAGATTTTGGCTGACTTTGGGTACTTGCACATCAATGCCTTGCTAACTAGCTGAGCTAGTTTTGAATATGCAGACAGAAAAATTTGTTATTAATGGCTGGTTTTAACAAATATTTTTTCCCAAGAAAATGTCATTTCATGTATAATAACTCTACTGTAATATTTATGTATAAATTAATCTAAGAACCGCTTGACTTTATGTGTCAGTTAAAAACATATGAGAAGGGTTTAGGTAGTTCTAAACAAGATTTTTCAAGTTATTAATTACAGAATGTTTACTACATTGTGATGTATTGATAATTTAATTTTCAAGTAAATGATTTTTTTCTTAGAACTAATTTTGTTCTAAATTAGGTTACCATAATCCCTTTACAATTTTGGTAATATTTTCTTGATAAATCTGGTTTTCATTGCTTTTCAGCGAACGCTCTTAAATTGAATTAATTGCCCATTGTCCCCTCCCTTACTCCCTGATGGTTAGGGCACCACAGTTGTAGGCCCTTCAGTTTTAGGAATCCTCTGCAGACATATAATACAAGAGTTATGGCTAACCTTCTTTTTTTCAATTTAATTTTGAAATATTAGTAGGTAGAGGGGGGGGGGGGTAAATGTTTGAAGTACATTGAGGTAACAACAAAATTAACTGAAAACTTTGAGATAAAAGCTACAAATAATCATGGTTAGTTAATTTACCCAACTTATCCACCAATATATACTTATTACTTTTCTATTTCTCTGTGTATCTATAATTCTACTCTAAATTACAAAATATAATAAATCTAATATATTTATATCTAGGATATACAAGTCTTATCTTGGCAGCAGAGGAAGGACACTATGAAGTTGTGCAGCTCCTATTAGAACATGGAGCTGATATCAACGCCACGGCTAATAGTGGTTAGTTACATAATATTATTATAATACTATATTTCCATCAGATATATCTATTGATCTATCTTACTATACATACATTACAAAATTATACTATTCTATAAATAACTCCCTATGTATCTATAATTCTATTCTAAACTACACAATACATAATAAATCTAATATATTTATATCTAGAATGGACAAGTCTTATGGGTGCAGCATGGAGTGGACACTCTGATGTTGTGAAGCTCTTACTACAACATGAAGCTGATATCAACGCCAAGGATAATTCTGGCTAGTTACATTAATATTATTATAATAATATATTTCCATCATATATATTTATATCTATATCTATCTCACTATACATATATTACAAAATTATATTATTCTATATATAGCTCTCTGTATATCTATAATTCTACTCTAAACTACACAATGTATAATAAATCTAATATATTTATATCTAGAAAGGACAAGTCTTATGTATGCAGCATGGAGTGGATACTCTGATGTTGTGCAGCTCCTATTAGAACATAAAGCTGATATCAACACCACGGCTAATAGTGGTTAGTTACATAATATTATTATAATACTATATTTCCATCACATATATCTATTTATCTATCTTACTATACATATATTACAAAATTATATTTTTCTATATATATTTCCCTGTGTATCTCTAACTCTACTCTAAACTAAACAATATAATAAATCTAATATATTCATATATAGGATATACAAGTCTTATCTGGGCAGCAACGTATGGACACTATGATGTTGTGAAGCTCCTATCAGATCATCAAGCTGACATCAATGCCAAGAATAAATGGGGTTAGTTACATAATATTATTATAATACTATATTTCTATCACATATATCTATTCATCTATCTTAATATACATTTATTACAAAATTATACTCTTCTATATATAACTCTCTGTGTATCTATAATTCTACTCTAAACTACACAATATATACTAATTCTAATATATTTATATCTAGGACAATCCAGTCTTATGGAGGCAGCATGGAATGGACACTCTAAAGTTGTGAAGCTCTTAATACAACTTGGAGCTGACATCAACGTCAAGGATAGTAACGGTTAGTTGCATAATATTATTATAATACTATATTTACATCAGATATATATTTCTATCTCTCTTACTCTACATATATTACAAAATTATACTTTTCTATATTTATTTCCCTGTGTATCTATAATTCTACTCTAAACTAAACAATATAATAAATCTAATATATTTATATCTAGAAGATACAAGTCTTATGAGGGCAGCAGGGAATGGATATACTGATGTTGTGAAGCTCTTATTAGATCATCAAGCTGACATCAAAGCCAAGAATAATGATGGTTAGTTACATAATAATATTATCATAATAATATATTTCCATTACATATATCTATCTATCTAACTATCTATCTTACTATACATATATTACAAAATTATACTTTTCTATTTATATTTCTCTGTGTATCTGTAATTCTACTCTAAACTACACAATATATAATAAATCTAATATATTTATATCCAGGACTGACAAGTCTTATGTTGGCAGCATGGAATGGACACTCTGATGTTGTGCAGGTCTTATTGGAACATAAAGCTAATATCAATGCCAAGGATATTGCTGGTTAGTTATCAAATTATTATACTTAATTTCTATCTATCTATCTATCTATCTATCTATCTATCTATCTATCTATCTATCTATCTATCTATCTATCTATCTATCTATCTATCTATCTATCTATCTATCTATCTATCTATCTATCTATCTATCTATCTATCTATCTATCTATCTATCTATCTATCTATCTATCTATCTATATCTTTGGGAGGGTGGAAATAACATCCATGATTATGAATATAAAACAATCACAAACCCTCTTTTACAGGGTAAAAAATTATTTACCAAATCTCTTACATTTTTCATTTCCTTGCCAAATTGTGATGCGCTTTTCCTTTTAAACTTAACTCTTAAAAGTCACACCCCTTTCTGCATTTTTAATTTGTTTGGGGGGAGGGTCCTCCTAACACCTCAGTTCTCAAAAAAAATGTGCATGTCCCCTGTTTGATATAAGTTGGTCTATCTTATTTTGTTTCCTTCACTCTTCAATTTAAAAATCTTTATTTTCTAAAATTAATTCTTAATTATTATCCCCCTTCAAACCCTGGTTTATGAAAAGAACCTATAAGAAGCTCCCTGTAAAGGAGAGCCGTAAATAGACTTTAGATTATTTAGATTCAATATTCATCTTCTTAACTTTTATTCTTTAATGCCCCATTTGTATTGCAAGATTTGATCTACAGTCATATCATTTACATATCTAATAAATTATCAAATTTCTAGGTAAAACAGCTCTAGATTTCGCCCTTGAAAAAACTGGATGGGAGTCTGAAGAAGAGAAAACCAGAAAAGCTAAAATAGCAGAAATACTTAGAGGACGTGGTAAGCTTAATTAATATAATTTGATTATTCTTATATAGTATTATGTGTCTGTCTATCTAAATCTTAAATTTTTATTAAATAAAAAAAACATTTTGATCTGTAATTAAATGGTCAAAACAAACAAAGAAAAGAAACAAAATATAATAATATTATTCTATTATGTAGCAGTATACATAGTCAAAATATGTATTATATTAATTAACAGTCTATTAAAAGCATAAACATTTATATCAATAATACAAAGTAGCTTGATGTCTGTCTGTCCATCTCTCTGTCCGTCTGTCTGCCTGAAGCTTAAGATTTCGGTAACCACAGAACCGATTGGATTCTACTCTTCAGGGTATATACCTATTGGATAACACCCCCAACCCCCCCAAAAATGAAATTTGCCCCCCCCCCTCAAAAAAAAAAAAAAAATTGGGGAGAGGGTGTATGGTTCGCAGCACCCAAACCATACTCCCGAACTACCCGAAATTTTTTTTTAAAACTACCTCATGAGGCAAAGCCCCTAGAGGCTAGTAGCAAACCCGCTAGTTCTTATGATAAAGTAACA
The DNA here is from genome assembly GCF_053477335.1 of Acartia tonsa. NCBI lineage: Eukaryota > Metazoa > Arthropoda > Copepoda > Calanoida > Acartiidae > Acartia > Acartia tonsa. The sequence continues at coordinate 2,421,741 of NC_137274.1, read as the reverse complement.
TGATCTGTGGCTGTGTGTCTGTCTGTAACAAGGGATCTTACTAACCGCTGAGCCAATATGGTTCTTCTTTACAATGTAGCTTATCATATGTTCTGGGAAGGTTTTATTATTATTTTGGGAGAGGGTACTACAACCCTCCCAAGAGACTTTTTCCCTAGAAAATTGACCAACCCACAAAAAAATAAATTTAAACAGTAATTAACAATGGGGGGGGGGGGGAGTTGTTGTTATTTAAATCAATTTACAACCAAGTTCTTTTTGAATTTGCTTCCTGAGGAAAATGTATAAATAAAAAGGGAGAGGGATGCAGGGTGAACACACTTTAAGATGAAACTAAATTATTAAGATCTTAAAGTTCAGTCCAAAAACAAGCATTACATAGTTACATAGTTTATATAGACATAGTAAGGGAGATCAAGCTTTATAGATCACTCTTTGCATGTTGAAAATTAGAATCATTATTCAAGAATGAACTTCTTGCTTTTAAACTCTAGTATCATATATACAATATATGTTCTAGTATAAATAAATTTTAAAAAAACATAATATTTTTTAGGTGCCAAGAGAGGAGTTGAGATACAATTATCTACAGCATAAAGGTAGGTAGAATATTTATCTATACATATATATATATCACAATGTTTATATCAATATTAAGTTTAAGGTTAATAGTGAAAAAATACTTTTTTTATTCATTAAACAAATATTTTTCTCTTTTTTTAGCTATCGAAAAGATTTAGGTACCTAACTAATTTTTTGCATCCTAATTTTTCTACTTCTATATTTTTTACTATTTTATATTTAAAAAAAAAAAATATCTAAACAAAATAGATAATTGATTTTTTATAAATTACTGCTTGACTTTTTAAAGTAGTTTTTACTTTATATCTTGTGTCATGTTTATTTTCTATCTAAAAATGTTGCTTCTATTCTGTTTCCTTATCCTTAATTATACCATATATAAACTGTATATCCTTATAATAAAGTAACAGGATGTTTGTCTGTACATGGATCTTGCTAACTGCTTAACCAATCGGGATCTTTTTAACAGGGTAGCTTCTCATAGGTTCTGGGAAGGTTTAAAACTATTTTGGGGCAGGGTACCACCAACCTCTTAAGAGAAATCACAAAAAAAATCAAAAAAACAATTTGATGTAGAGACTTAAACGCAACATAATTTTTTTTTCTGATATTAGATATTTGAAATAAAAAACAATTATTTAAAGTGCCACTATTGGCCTCTAGAGGCGTAGCTGCTACTATTTTTTTAAACTAGTAAGTAAATAATATTTCAGGGCTGATCAGAATCTTACAAAAGTCCTTCTCTCTGTGTCTGCAAACGTTTCCAAGATTGATACATAAAAATTTGAATAACTTATCATGAATATTCAACACACTCTCCCTTAATCTAATCAAGATAATGAGAGTAATTAAGTAAGATTAAACACTGAATATTTTCCTATTTATTCCAAAATTAAATATTTCTAGCACACTGTAAATTGAAAAATATCAGTATAAGATTTTTTACTGATTATATAATAAGTAGCTTTTAGAATATCTAATGTATATACTTTACAGGAAGAAATAGTTTATTAACTAATTAGATTTTTTCTTGTTTAAATTTCTTGATTGGATTTTGGTAAGGTTTGGTATTCATGATATTTAATTACTTTTTATTATCTTATTGCTTTGTTCTATATTGTCCTATATGTATGTTTGTAAACTTTTACCATCATGGCTTAGAATCTAATTAATCTGAGCTGTATTCAAACAAGTTCTAAACCATGATGGAAATACATATCTAGTATTGTTTTATACAAATTGTCCAAATTTAAAAAAAAATTATTATTATTTGTTGGCCATTGGAATTCAACACATTTTTTTTTATAAATTCTTACTATCTTATCTATAAAACCAAATTTAAAGAATTTATTACTTTTTTTTTGGCTAAAGTAATTCGACTTTAATTTCAACTATATAATCTATAAAACAGTACTATAGATATTGAATATGATATAAAGTGCAGCAACTCTATAGCTAGGGTGTCAATAATGTTGTCAAGTTTGTCCAACTAGCATACAACTAACAAAAAATTTACTGTATCTTACTTTCTTATTGAAGGATTTCAAAAAAAGGAAACATTATTTACTCTACTTAACAATTAAAGGTTTTGAAATTTTAGAAGATTATTTATGAAAAGATAATCTATTTAATGCTGCGCTATTTATTGATATAACTTTTTAAATATAAGAAGGGGGGGAGTTTTGACACATTTGTGTAAACAGTGTGCATAGGCTTTATCTTTGGACTGAGGGAATAGGTTATTAAAGATAAAATCATTCTTATATGATAAATTTCCCCCAATTTTAAGATTTTTTTTATAGGCCTCCAGGTTCATGAGCTGCAGGCCTCCAGATTCAGGGGCTGCAAGCCTCCAGGTGGTCTCTGGACAGGCAAAAATAAAAAAAATTAAGAGTTAGGGGTCAACTTATAATACTTAAAATATGCATATTTTTCAATGTTATTTACATACTTGAAAACAAAGATGCATATTTTGTTTTATAATTTGACCTTTAACTCTTCAAAAAAAAATTTAATTTTTATATTTACCTATCCAGACACCACCTGGAGGCCCATCAAAAAAATCTTAAAGTTGGGGTAAATCTATCAAATAAGAATGATTTTATCCCTAATAACCTATCCTCTCTGTCCAAAGATAAAGCCTATACACACTGTTTCTGCAAATGTGTCAAAACTTCCCCCCCTCTAGTATTTAGCATTATAAGGTTATATATATTTTTGATAAGTATTCAAATCTACTATTAATACTTTAAAAAAAATGAAATATTTTTTTTTCAAATTTCATGATAATTATAGATTAAAAAATAGATTTGAATATTTATTATAAATATTTTAATTTGATTTCTGTACAAAGCAAGCCTGTAGCCAAATTTTGATAAAATTTCTTTAAATTTTCAAGTGTTATCTTAAAATTATTTTTTTTAGTTATAAAAAATTTTCCCTCTAAGATTTTTGTCAATTTAGCCCCTAAATTATAAAATTTGGATATTACCACAGGCATGCTTTACCGACCCGGAATTGATAAATATAGATTGTAGAATAATGATTTGGCAACAATTAGTAATTTAGGAATTATTAATTGTTCTCTGTATAAATATTTTTTTTTCAATAAAGTTTTTGCATTCTAGAGTTGTTTATCTATAATTAAAAAGGATGAGAACATCCATTAAAGCGAAGCTCTGAAACAGTAGGACAAACAAACATTAACACTTGTAGAGTGTCAGAACTGAATATATATATAAAATTTGAAACAAAATTGTGAGTAAATTTGTAGAAAAAATACTTAATTACAGAAAATTATTTTAGGACATGCTTACATTTTTAAGACATCATTATAGAGATGCTTTGCTAATAACATTGTATTTTGTTGTCTAAGGAATCAGTAATCCAAATCTCAGATTAATCAGATTATTATATCACATTAACATTTGTTGTAAAAAAAGTTAAAAATCAACATGTTTAAAATGGACAGACATTTGTTGCTACGCTTTCTATATCATACCTAACTACTACAGGAATCACCAAGCAAAGTTTTAAATCGATAGGATAATTCTAACATGCCTAAATTAACTAAAAAAGCTATGCATTACGGACGGATGGGCGGACTGACCCTAATTATAAAAATTTAAAAAATAAATTAAAAAATAAACAATACTAGGTATACTCATATAAAAGTAACAGGATGTCTCTGAGATGTTGTATATTTGTGTCTGTGTGTTCCAAAAGAGCTTGCTTACTGCTGAGCTGTTATGGTCCAACTAGCTTAAGGGAGGGTACCACCACCCACCAAAGATAAATCGCCATTAGAAATTTTTTCTTTTCTTTCTAAATCTAAAATTGAAAATTCTCCCCCATCTACCTCATGTGCTTCTATTGGCCTCTAGGGGCGTTGCCACTATTTGTTTGAAATCTTAAGATCTAAAACTGCTGGCTGAACGAGTTGCAATTTTCAGGAAAGCTTTAAGAATATCTTGTGATTGGTTTAAGGATATTCTTCTAACCTCCCTCACCCTCCCCTAAAGACTAGGAGGAGTGAAGCAACTTTATGTAAAAGTAACAGGATGTCTGTGCATGTGTCTGTCTGTCAGAACTTTGGGTACTTTGCTTAAATCTAGATCAATGTTTTCCAAAGTTTTCATTAGATGATTCTGCCACTAACCAATTAATATTATTATATCCATTGTCTTATCCCTTAAGATCTTTATAAATGTACAAGATAAAAGGGTGAAGGGGGGGGGGGGATATCAACCTTCCCTCATTCAAAATACAGACAGACAAACATCCTATTACTCTTATATAAAGATTTTAGTTTGATGAAGGTTGCATGATTTTTGTTAAATTATATATCAAATACAATTCTGAAAACTTATGAGTGGTTCTTATTATTATTATCGTCTATTGTCTTATCCATTAAGATCTTTATAAATATACAAGATAAAAGGGTTGAAGAAAGGGGGAGAACCATTAACCCTCCCCCATTCAAAAGACAGACATACAAACGTCCTATTAGTCTTATATAAAGATTTTAGTTTGATGAAGGTTGCGTGATTTTTGTTAAATTATATATCAAATACAATTCTGACAACTTATGAGTGGTTCTTTTTTATACTTAATTAAAAATATTGTTCTGAATTGGTTAAACTTTTCAGGAAAGCTTTAAGAATATCTTGTGATTGGTTTAAGGATTTCCAACCTCCCCCACCCTCCCCTAAAGACTAAGAGGAGTGCATGAAGCAACTTTATATAAAAGTAACAGGATGTCTGCGCATGTGTCTGTCTGTCAGAACTTTGGGTACTTTAATTAAATCTAGATTGATATTTTCTAAAGCTTTCATTAGAAGGTTCCGCCACTAACAAATTAATATTATTATTATTGTCCATTGTCTTATCCGTTAAGATCTTTATAAATATACAAGATAAAAGGGTTGAAGAAAGGGGGAGAACCATTAACCTCCCCTCATTCAAAAGACAGACAGACAAACGTCCAATAACTATTATGTAAAGATTTTAATTTGATGAAGGTTGCGTGATTTTTTATTCAAATTTATATCAAATACAACTTTTATAATTTTTTTGAATGGGTAGCTTCACTTTTAAAAAAAAATAGTAAGCAATCAAAAGTAGAAGCTAAATTATAAATAAGAGGCAGTATTTAGCAACTTTGCTTTTATAAAGTTCTTCTTAAAACAACTCCTGAAGGGAGTTAATTTATGGGCATTTCAATCAGTTGCTTTGCTAGGGTCACGGAAATTCAGCCTTAAATAAATCATATAAAGAGAGGTTTTATGATTGGTCCTAGAGCTCGGCACTTACTTTTGTCTTAATTCAATTGTAACTTGGCGTGATGTGTAAGAGATTGATCACAAAAATTGCTTGTTTAAGTATGGGTATAGTATAGTAAAAATGGAGAATATAAGTAAGAAAAATTGTCTAAATCTAACCCAGTTCTTAAATATAATAAATACGAATTATGCAATGTAACAATATTTAACATAGATAACATTTATTTATTTCACATATGAGACATAATAATAATAATAATAATAGGATAATCATAAAAAAAGGATGGAAACACATATATAATATATTTCAAGTTATGGATATATAAAAAATAACTGACAACATCCATAAAAGCAAACAATTTCATATTTTATTTGAGATTTAATCTCTTATATACATATATAATGGACATACCTACATGTAGACTATTGAGATGCTATACTTATAACATTATATATGGCCCTAATTGTCCAAGGAATGGCGCTGCTAAAAACTAAAGTAAAAATGTGTACTTGCATTGATTATAGAGTAGCAATATATTGTACCTTGTTGTTACAAAAATCATCATGCAAGCAAGGTTTGACATGGATAGGAAGATTTTAACATATTTATATATAAATAAACAAGAACAGTTATATCCATAGGAAGTGGAAATTAATTAACATTCTGAAATGTACATAACTTAAAAGCTAAAAATTCAACATTGAAAAGAATACAATTTTAAAATGAAACTACTACACACTAATACTGTATAATACTTGATAGTCATTTCCAAGTTATAAACTTGGTCTAATAATTTTTTTAGTTGGAAATAAAATTTAAAATTAAGAGACTACATCATAAGACTAGACAAGGGTTAATAATTTGGCTTTACATAAAAAAAAACGTTGGTACCCAAAGTTTTAAATTCCCTTATCTAGTACGTGTGTTGGCTGTAAAACTTTGGGTACTTGGTTATATTGAACTAGCATTGTCCTCCAAAGTTTGATGGCTACATGAATACCCCCCCCCCCCTGTAACTTGGCAACAACTGTAATCATGGAAAGACTTATTTTGCCAATGCAAATTTTACAGTATATATAATAATAATAATAACTGCACATTGCTAATACATAAATATTACAATAAAATACATAAATAAAAAAATGAATATCTAATATTATGATGATAACACCTTTGTTGTGCAGGAAACATTTACAGTTGGTGCACAACTGATGCACAGAAGCGTCCACACAATTAGGATCTAATTATTAGGAAGATTTCCCTCTCTTGTTCCATAGCTTTTAACAAGCATTAGTCATGTGACAAAATAAAGCCCTACTATTGGCTGATTTTTGGTCACGTGACAAAATAAAGCCCTACTATTGGCTGATTTTTAGTCACATGACAAAATAAAGCCCTACTATTGGTTAATATTAATTATTAGGCAGATTTCCCTCTCTTGTTCCATAGATTTTACCAGCCTTCCTCAGACCAGCCAATAATTCCTAAAACAACAGAGGTGTAGTATGCATTTATATAAGTAAGTAAAGCCATAACAATTTCTCTTGAAAAGTGGAGCTTCACTGTAAAGGAGAACATCATTGGTTAGCAAGATCTTGAGATACACACAGACATCCTGTTATTTTTTAATGTTACATCTCTACTTGTACTGTACTTCGTAAAAACTATATATAGATTACCTTGGAGTCCCGCAGGGTTTTACTCAGCTGTACTGACCACTCCCTCAGGGCTATTTCATCAGAATTGGTGAGAACAATGCGCATGTCTTTTGTACGGATTATAATACTTTGCTCATTCTTTACCTAAATATAATATTCTTCATATATACAGAAAGACCCACAAAAAGTATCTTTTAGGGTATACAGCCTTTAGTTCTTCATGTATCATCAAAAGCAGCATATTCTTTGTATATTATTCATCAGTTAGGAGAAATACATTATACATCAATCAAAAAATTATGAAAAACAAAAAAAAATTCTTTTTCTCAAGGGCTCTTTGGAAACTTTGGCCTCAAAAATCTCCATTGAAAAATGCTTGAAATTTAATTTTTTTCCTTAATCTGGTGTAAAACATGCTGCTTTTGATGATACATTAAGAAATAAAGGCTGTATAGCCTAAAAGATACTTTTTTTATGGGTCTTACTGTATATAGTCACAAGGATACCACACTTTCTCCTACTCTAGACTTAAATTTAGAATATTTTTACAAATATTTGTTGATAATGTATCATTTATGGACTATTATTATTATTATTATTATTATTATGACCTGCTGTAAATCTGTGTTGACATCTTCTATCTGTTCCATAAATATTAGTTCAGGTTTATTACTGTCTGTGTGAAGCTCAATTCTAAACAGTAAATACACAATTATCCCATAGTAGACACACACACACACACAAACACACAAACACACATTCTCTTTGTGGAGACTGAGAGAGACTACTGTTGAAAAAAAGGCATAGAACACAAAATTACCAACATCCATAAGAAGCAAAGCCCCCCCCCCCCCCCAAATAGAAATAAACATATAGATGGGCAAACAAACAAGGTGAGTTATAGAGCAGATGTTCACTGTTCACACACACACACACACACACACACCCACATACACACACACACACACACACAGGTGGACTAAACTGTAATGATAGAATAGCTGTGCTAATAATTAAAACTTGTCCCAACCTGTTTGGATATAACTTAGCATAGCGTGTCTGCCATGTCTGGGCAAAGGGTCCACCCTAAACATAGATAGATAGATAGATAGTTAGATAGAGAGATAGAGATATAACTTAGCATAGCGTGTCTGCCATGTCTGGGCAAAGGGTCCACCCTAAACATAGATAGATAGTTAGATAGAGATATAACTTAGCATAGCGTGTCTGCCATGTCTGGGCAAAGGGTCCACCCTAAACATAGATAGATAGATAAAGATATAACTTAGCATAGCGTGTCTGCCATATCTGGGCAAAGGGTCCACCCTAAACATAGATAGATAGTTAGATAGAGATATAACTTAGCATAGAGTGTCTGCCATGTCTGGGCAAAGGGTCCACCATAAAAACAGAGAAACAATAAAATTAGTCAACTCTAAAGATTATCTTTATAATAAAGTAACAAGATGTTTGTCTGTCTGTTTGTACTGAAGGATCTAGCTAACTGCTGAACTGATCAGGTTCTCCTTTACAGAGTAGCTTCTCATATATTTGGTATTATCCTCTTAGAAATTTTTTTTTCAATATTAAAAATTTGAGTACCCCCCCCCCCCCCCCCACACAGAGAACTATGAACTCTGGCCGCAGCGCTCGGCTCCCTAGCCTGCCTAGCCGCAGCGCTCGGCCCCCTTGCGTGCCTAGCCGCAGCGCTCGGCTCCCTAGCCTAAAACCTAACCTAACCTAAAATAGTTGTTCGTCAGTAGTCGGGGGGGGGGGGGGGGGGGGGAGGGTACAATATTGAAAAAAATTGAAAAAAAATTTCTAAGAGGATAATGCCATATATTTTTAGTAGTATACTCTAAACTAAATTCTAGTGACTTTAAGTGACACTTATACTCTAGAGTGTTTTTTTTTATATAAAACCAAGGTGAAACTTACTTTTTTAGTTTATATACCTATATCAAGCATAAACCTAGAATATTTGATAATACAAAATTCAGGTTTTGATTACATTTCATCAGATTATAATCTGACAAAACCTCGGGTTTTGATTACATTTCATCAAAGTGAGGTTTTACCATTGTGTTAAGAAAAACTTAGGATTTGCCGCCAAATTTTATCTGACAGTGGTATTTCCGATTAAAATCTGACAAATCTGACTCTATGTCACTAAATGTCATATCTGACTTTTGGTAACAATGTGTCAGATATGGTAATTGCCCCAACTCTAACTCTATGTTACTAAATGTCATATATGAATTATGGTAACAATGTGTCAGATTAGGTAATTTCCTCAACTCTGACTCTATGTCACTACATGTCATATATGACTATTGGTAACAATGTGTCAGATTATGTAATTTTCCCAACTCTAACTCTATGTTACTAAATGTCATATATGACTTTTGGTAACTATGTGTCAGATTTGATTGCATTGCTGTAAATGAGAAAATAATCTGACATAATGTCACTAAATTTCAGATTGGCAGTGAATTTCTAATCTGACCGAAAAGTAGCTGAGACTACTAGGGTGTAAAGGGAAACTGCCATATAAAAAAAAACATACCAATTTTTTCAAATAGCCATGAAGTAATATGTCTGATTCTTTTTCGTCGGTACCAAAAGTTGCCTAAATAAACATATAAAGTTAGTTTGAAAAGGGGAAATGTTGTTTATTATCATTGGGGATGTAGCAAGCTTACTAAGTAAAAACATAATATGACCAAGAACACTCTTTAGGTTATTAAATAAAATAGGACCACCAGGCCATGAAAACTTAGAGAGAGAACAATGGCCTGTTTTTTACACTAGTTCCCAAAGTTTTATAATAACAACTTTAGGGACTTTTGTTAGTTGGTTTATTAAGTTTAGTGTCCAGACATTTCAACTACTAATCTACAGATGGGGTAATTTTGCATATCACCATTGGGGATGTACATCAATTTATGTACGCCCGTAACGGTTAACTCTTTCTGTTAATTTAAACAGGTTAGAATTGTTCTATCTATTTAAAACTTTGTATGCAGATTCTTATGACAGTTACTTACGATTAAGAAAGCATAGCAACTCTATAATCGTTACCAAAAAGTCCGTATGTCTTAGTCTATTTAAAACCAGCAGATATTTTTACTTTTTTGACAAGTTTTTGTTTGTTAAAATTATTCTATTCATCTGATTTTTCTAATACTGATTCCTATTACAACAAGGTACCATGTCATAACCAAAGCATCTCAAGATATCAAGTCCTAAAAACGTCAGTATGTCCTTAAACAATATTGTGTATTTAATCAGTTTTGCAACCAATTTACTTACAATTTTGTATAGACTTAATATTAAGTTTATTCAGTTCTGACACTCTACAAGTGTTAATGTTATTTTGTCCTGCCAGTTCACAGCTTCGCTTTTATGGATGTTGTCATCCTTGTTTTATGAAGTTTTACCTTGGGTTTGCGTCTATTGTGCTCCTTCTTGTCATAATCACTATTAATTGTTTCAAATACTGTGTCAGCAACCTACATACATAAATACATAGATAGATAGATACATAGAAAAATAGATAGATAGATGGATAGATAGATGGATATTGTTTCAAATACTGTGTCAGCAACCTACAAACATAAATACATAGATAGATAGATAGATAGATACATAGAAAAATAGATAGATAGATGGATAGATAGATAGATATTGTTTCAAATACTGTGTCAGCAACCTACATACATAAATAAATAGATAGATAGATAGATAGATAGATAGATACATAGAAAAATAGATAGATAGATGGATAGATAGATAGATAGATGGATAGATAGATAGATATTGTTTCAAATACTGTGTCAGCAACCTACACAGATAAAGATTGTGCAAAACAATGCAGACATTTTTTAAATTAAAATTGCGCGGCTTGTGTTAATAATATAATTGTGCATACTGTTAGAACCGGTATTAACTCTAGTTTGTGAAAATATAAAAAGGATTCCTGTGCTACGTATAGTTAGGGAGCTACGTGGTAAAATGTCCCAACTGACTTTAAGTTATAGTTTTTGGAAAGATAAGAAAGGTTCCTGTGCTACAAATAATTTAGGAGTTAAGGGGTAAAAATTAAAATGCCGCATTTTATTATTTTAAAAGTTAGATAGATAGACAAATTGATAGATACATAGATACTTATAGATAGACAGACAGACAGACAAACAAACAAACAGACAGACAGAAAAACAGACAAACTTACCTCTGCCTGCCACCTCTCTGAGATTGTCAAGGGAAAATTTTTGTACAATTCTTGGTCAGCCTCTGTTAACTTTAAACCTAAATATAAAAAATACTTGGATAAGCAAAAGCATAGTTGTTAGCTCCTACGTCAGTTGAAACTCTAAAAGGGGCCTACAAAATTCAAGGTGCATATACAAAAGTGTTCAATATTTTATGCAAATGTTTTTTACGGCATTATAAATGCAACTGCACTACTTTAATTCTAAAAAAAAGGAGAAACAAGGATGACAACGTCCATAAGTAGCGAAGCCCAAAATCTATTATAGAATAGATAAACGGACAAAGTAAGTTATAGAGTTATCTGTTATCATAACAAAGAAAAGAAAGAGAGAGAATATCCAAAAACTTTAAATTGTAAAAACCTTAAAAAAAATAAGCATTCAATAGATTTTTATACCCAATTATGGAGTATTTCAGTCGTGTAACTTTTTTAATGAGCTAAAAAATCTGTTATAAAAAAATAAAGGGGATAAAAAGCTGCTTAAAGTAGTCCGTTTGCTATGGATGTTATATAGTTAATTAATCTCCCTAATGATGGAAATGTTGACAAAAAGTTTCAGCATTGTATCTTGAGTAGGAGCAAGAGAAAATCAGGTTTCCCCCACTTTGTGACTGACGGACAGATGGACGGATTATAGAGTAGCTTCCCTACTAAAAATTCGGACAAATAAAAATCTCCTATTGCAGTGTTCAAACTTTTCCACCAATAGAAATGCTTACCCTTTGTGTCTTCCTCATCAAAAGATCCGATGTCGAAGGCGTCAGCGGCGTTTACCTCCCCCCGCGGGGGAATTAGCTCCATGCTAAATATTTGTTTGAAATGGCCATTGTCATAATCCCAATTTTAACAGTCATGAGCTTATCTAACCGGTCATTAAAATCTCCGCCCATATGTTCCAAAAACAAAACGGTCACTGTATTAAAGCACAAAAAAAAACAGATTTTTTGCGCATTTACCTAAGCCGCGCGCGCTCTCTCTGTAGATGCATGATTCATGGCTATTCCAGATTACATGTATGAAATGAATTTAGAACTAGTTGTATGTCTGTACTACAATAAACTTTGTCTGTAATGCCATGAAAGAAATATGAATTTAAGCAGAGAGAGAGGGGAGAACGTTTTCTTAATAATTGGCTTATCAACTTTGGGGTGTTTAGTTAATTTTGATTGGTTGGTTAATTATGTTGAGTGTTCAATTGTTTCCACCACTTCCCTTTAAATCACTAGAAGGGTAATTTTTTGTATCATCAGCTATTAATCTATCCCTTCAAGTCCCTGGAATTTAAGATTGCTACTGTTTTTTTTCGATATAAGATAATAGTTACTTTGCCCCTAGCCTCTAAGTATCTATCTATACAATCTTTTTTAGTCCAGGACAGGTTTTAGGCTATGTTTGATGGCTGTTGGAAAGATTATACCTTACTTATACAGGAATCCTTAAATATTGTAATTAGGTTTTAAGATTAAAGGGCGAATTTAACAAACCACACCCCCCCCCCCCCACCTCAAGTGTCTTTAGAAGCCTCTAGGGGCGTATCCGCCAGTATTAAGATAAACAGCTGAGAAAAGTCTTATCCTAAAATATGTTTAAAAATATTCATCTATCTGCCTATTTAACTATCTATCTATATACATATCTATCAATCTATCTATATATCTATCTAACTATCTATCTATATACATATCTATCAATCTATCTATATATCTATTTAACTATCTATCTATATACATATCTATCAATCTATCTATATATCTATTTAACTATCTATCTATATACATATCTATCAATCTATCTATATATCTATTTAACTATCTATCTATATACATATCTATCAATCTATCTATATATCTATTTAACTATCTATCTATATACATATCTATCAATCTATCTATATATCTATTTAACTATATATCTATATACATATCTATCAATCTATCTATATATCTATTTAACTATCTATCTATATACATATCTATCAATCTATCTATATATCTATCTAACTATCTATCTATATACATATCTATCAATCTATCTATATATCTATTTAACTATCTATCTATATACATATCTATCAATCTATCTATATATCTATTTAACTATATATCTATATACATATCTATCAATCTATCTATATATCTATTTAACTATCTATCTATATACATATCTATCAATCTATCTATATATCTATTTAACTATCTATCTATATACATATCTATCAATCTATCTATATATCTATTTAACTATCTATCTATATACATATCTATCAATCTATCTATATATCTATTTAACTATCTATCTATATACATATCTATCAATCTATCTATATATCTATTTATCTATCTGTCTATCTGTCTGTATATTGTATATATTTGTCTACCTGTCTATCTATCTATCTATTTAACTAACTATCCATCTATCTATCTATCAATTTACTGAACTATTAAATTAGTAAATACCGCCCTGTTGACTGTTGAAACAAAATACTTTATGGCCCATATCCTATTATGTCTCAACTGTAAATTTTCAACTAGAAAAATGTGTCACATTGGCGCCTATTTGTCTGATGTGTCCCATTCCAGTATAGCTTTGAAACCGGTTAATATCCGCTGTATTAGGACCAGTTTAGAGCCATACTATCCGCATAATGTCCGTGGATAGCTGTCTATAATACTATGCTTTATAAATGTCCCTTTAAATTCAAAGCTAAACAAAAATTGGGAACAGCAGGACTAAAAGATAAATAAACAGTCTAGAAATAATTTGAAGGTTTTTAGAAATTCTATATAGTTCATCCAAGTGTTGAAACCGGTTTTACTTTTCAGGAAAGCTTTATTATTAAAATGTGTAGTGCTATCTTATGTACACTACCTTCCCAAAGTGCAGCTTCTAGAATCTATAATTAGATATGAAATTAAAGTTCTTTTGTTTGAAGCAAAATATCTTGGAAACTACTTATTGAACTGTATAATGCATTTTTCTAACATAACAAAACATGCAGTTAATTGTTTACAGTCTTTTACTTTTCACTTTATTTATGAACATAGTGGGAAATGTCCCTTTAAATTTACCCCCAGGGGTATACTATATTTAATCTGATTTATGATGTGTCTCCTCTAAACTTTTAGGTAATTTGTATTTTTAACAGATTTTGAAATTGTCCATATTTTGAGAAATTAATTTTTTAAACAAGGATGACAACATCAATAAAAGCGAAGCTGAATACACTGAACATTAATGGATAAGCTTATATGCACAAAATTGTAATTTTTAGGACTTGATTATAGGGATGCTTCGCTTATCACATTGTACCTTGTTGTAATAGGAATCAGTATTCAAAGAAGCAGATGATTTGGATAATTTTGACATACAAAAACGTACGGACTTTCTGGTAGCAATTATAGAGTTGGTTTGCTTTCTAAGTCGTACCTAACTGTTATAGGAATCAGCATACAAAGCTTGAAATCAATAGGACAATTCTAACCTGTATAAAAAAAGATTGAAAAGATAAAAAAAACATTAAAAAGTTTTAAAGCCATTATTAAGTAGAAAAAATTGGATTAAATTTTCTATCTTTAATAAAAAGTAGAACAATATCTGTCCGTCCATATATCAATTTCTCTGTAGCATAAGATCTTGGTCAATCAATCAATTGGGTTCTACAGGTCTTTTGGTGGTTTTAAGCTATTTTATTGGAGGTGGATTGTTAATAAGAATTAGCGTAGGAATGGATATATTATTACTTGGATGTTTCATCATATTTGCTATGATATGCTTGCAGCTGGCTAAAATAACAGTACCCCCATCCATCCCATTCCTTCCTACCAATGAACTGACCAATAAATGAGGTCAATGTTAGCAACCTAAATTGATGACACTTTTTCCCCTGTCAATATATCCATATATATTATATATTCATTATATTAGTTGGAATATTTTGAAATTAAATATCAATCTATCTACCCATCTACCTATCTATCTTTTCATCCATCTATCTATCCATCCATCTATCTATCTATCCACCCAACTAACTTTCTATCTAACCATCCAACTTTCTATCTACCCATCCATCTATCTATATATAAATACAGCTATCTATCTATGCATCCATCAATATATCTACCCATCTATCTATCGTAGCATGTATCTAAAGTGCAAATTTTTTTAAAAATTCAATTGCGCGGCTTGTGTTAATAGTAGAAAAATGTTACGCATACCGTAAGAACCGCTAAGAAGTCTATTTTTTAGAAAAATAAGAACGATTGCTACTTGTAGTTAGGGAGCTGCGTGTTAAAATGCCCCAACTGACTTAAAACTTGACTTGCGAATATGTTAGTAAATATTAGAGATTAATTCTTGTAAAAGACGTGCGTACATTTTTTATATAAGAGAGAGAGAAAAAGAGAGAGAGAAAGAGAGAATTAGATAAATAAAAATAGACAAAAGAGAAAATTGGAGCTAGTAAATATTCATGGAGGGAGGAGAAATTGTTTTGAATATTAATACATAATTGATAAATCTATACCCTTTTAATTCAATTTTGTAAAAAAATCTGTGAAATAAAGTTTATAAAATCTGCCAAATTAATTTGATAGATTTTTAGTTTAAAATGGAAGAAATATAAGAGAAAGAGAGATTGATAGATAGATAGATAGAGATTGATAGATAGAGAAGGAGAGAGAGAGAGAGAGAGAGAGAGAGGGAGGGAGAGAAGGAGAGAGGGAGGGAGAGAAGGAGAGAGAGAGAGAGAGAGAGAGAGAGAGAGAGAGAGAAGGAGAGAGAGAGACGGAGAGAGAATGAGATAAATGTAAATAAATTAAAATAAAAAAGATTTTCTACAATTAGGGTTAGTCCGTCCATAACGATTAGCTCATTTTGTTAAATAAATTCAAACTTAGCATAGTGATTCCTGTAATAAGTAGATACGATTTAGAAAGCGCAGCAACTCTATAACCCTTACCAGAGAGAGAAAGAGGGAGAGAGAAAGGGAGAAGGAGGAAAATTAAAGAGAAATAATAGTTAGACAAACATACAGACAACATATTACTTAAATTAGAAACAAGGATGACAACATCCATAAAAGCAAACCTCTGAAATGGAAGGTCAAACGAACATTAACACTAACACAGTATCAGATCTGAAAAAAAACAGAATATAAATGTATAGCTCAAAACAAAATTAAAAGTAAATTTGTTGCAAAACTTCTTAAATACATAATATTATTTAAGACATACTTGAATTTTTAGCACTTGATTATAGAGATGCTTTGCTTATTACTTTTTACTTTGTGATAATAGGAATCAGTATTCCAAAAATCGGATGAATATGATTATTATAAAATACAAAAATTTGTTTTCAAAAAAGTAACAAAAATCACCTTTTTTAAATTGACGTACGGACTTTTTGGTAATGATTATAAATTTTCTATATCCTACCTTACTGTTATAGGAATCATCATGCAAAGTTTGAAATTGATAGGACAATTCTAACCTGCTTAAAGAGCTAACCGTTACGGACATAAGGAACAACCCTATTTATAGAAAAGCTTCCCTTTTACAAATATTATCATTTCAAAATAAAACGACATTGATTTTTATTTGACGGAAATCAGCTTTTTTACAATTGACGAACGATGGACGAATTTAGAGTTGCTAAGCTTTCTAAATGCTACTTAGCTACTACAGTAATCATCATGCAAAGTTTGAAATTGATAGGATAATTCTTACATGCCTAAATTAACAAAAAAAGCTATCTGACACAGACGTACTGACGGACTGACACCAATTATAAAAAAAGATTCTCTTTTAAAAATGAAAATAAACATCTACAGCATTAAAGCACTTCCAATATAACTAGCAGCTGCGCCAATAGCTTCTAGGGGCTATATATTCATAGGGAAAGGCTGAAAATATCCTAAAACCATACCCAGGATTATTTTTAAAAATAAAAGAGACCAAAACTATCTCAGGACCTATTAGAAGCTTCATTTTAAATGAGAACAATATTGGTTCAGTGGTAAGCAGTATTGGTACAGACAAAAAAAGCTTCCTACTAGATAGATAGATAAATAAACGGATGGATAGATATAAATGTAGATTGATATATTTAAAAGGATAAGACAATGGCCGATAATGATAATATACAAAATTACCCATATGTTGATTAAAATTAGTGCTTGAAACGTTTGGTTGTTAAGCCAACGAATAAGAAAAATACAGACTTTAAACAACTAAAATCATTGATGGAAAAGTTTAAGGATAAATAATTACCAAGATGAGGTGTTCTAAAGCTGTCCCGCAGATCTTAATCAAGACCAGATCTAAAGATGACCAGCCAAAGCTGTCCTGCAGTTCCCAAGATCTTAATCAACACCAGATCTACAAGTATAATCATAGGTAAGAATTAATTACCTGTATTCCAGGGGGGGGGGGGGGGGGGGGGCACAAAAATAGCCTAAAACCATAGAGAGACGCAAATCTTAAAATAAAATAGCCTAAAAACCATTCCGATACATTTTCTAATTGGAGAAATTAAACGGTTCAGTGGTTAGAAAGACCTTACCTAATTAAAACACTATCTTTCTATTTTATATATTTCAACTAGCGGCTTCACCCCTGGCCCTATAGGTAATGGGAAGTCTCCTATATAGAAATGTTTATAAGCTATAGAGATAATATGAAAAAAATCATCAAATTTTCGTATAAACATGTATTATTTAACCTTTTCTTTTCAAAAAACTTTAAAATTGGTTATTAAATTCAACCACTCCCCCTCACCCTTCTCAATCGCCCCTAGAGGCCTCTAGGAGCGTAGAATAGAAGTATATAGTAGAAGTTAAATATGAAGTAAAGAATGTTATATTACCTTCAATTATTAATTATTTTCTTTTCTCCTGTCAAAGTGAGTTACAGAGCTGATGCTTAACAGTCACACAAATATGTCCATTCATCTTAAAACAAGGATGACAACATCCATAAAAGCAAAGCTCTGAAACTGTAGGACAAACGGACATTACACTTGTAGAGTGTCAGAATTGAATAATTCATAATATAAATGTATAAGAGTCGAAGCAAATTTGTAAGTAAATTTGTTGAAAAACTGCTTGATACAGGATAATGTTTATGGACATACTTACATTTTTAGGAGTTGATTATAGAGTTGCTATGCTTATGATATTGTACTTTGTTGTCCCAGGAATCAGTATACCAAAAGTCAGATCAATTGGATAATTAGATCACATTTGTTGTTAAAAAAGTAAAAAAATCAACATGTTTAAAATGGACGTACAGACATTCTGGTAGTGATTATAGAATTTCTATGCTTTCTAGGTCGTACCTAACTACTACAGGAATCACCATGTAAAGTTTGACATTTATAGGATAATTGTAACATGCATAAATTAACGATAAAAGATATCTGTAATGGATGGACCTACGGACCTACCCTAATTATAGAAAAGCTTTGCTTTAAAAAAATCCATCTTTAACAATATTCTGAAAGCATTTATGATGGACAAAACCGAATATATAAGAGTGGATAAAGAGACTGTCAGACAGACGGACACAGTAAGTTTAATAGTAGAGAAAATAAAAGAGAAATAAAATTGAAATATTTTCAATTAGAGGAGAGAGAAGTGGTGGAGGGTTGACAGATGGACAGACAGACGGACATAATAAGTTATAAAGCAGTTTTGCTTTTAATATAGAATTTAGACAGAAAAATAGAACTGAAAAAAAAAACTTTATTTGGGAGGGAGGGGGGGATGTTTTGACCTAATCTCCAAACATATTATTCAGCCGTTTATTAGATCTTACTGGACATACAAACATATATTACCACATATACACACAACTTTATTATACAAGATTATTACTCTATATTATAACTCTATTGTTGAATGTAATAGTATACTTTTTTAGGAATTTTAGTAGCAAAGCTTCTCCATAGCTCACTAGTATTGGTCTGTCTGTCCGTCCTACGGGAAAATGTGATTTATTAAGGCAACCCATTTATTGTCAAGAGTCAGCAGCTACTCTATAGATTATTTTGTCTGTCTGTTTGTAATGCTCAAGGGCGACTTCAAATTTAGTTATCTCAGCTGCTGTTAAGAATATATGATTGAAATAATTGATTACCAAGTTTGGGAGGAGAGTTGTATCCCCCCCCCCCCCTGACAACAAAATTAACACATCCCTCCTTGGCTGGTGGTCTACACCCCCCTGATACACCCCGGGGGGGCACATCTCTACCCCGTCCCCCCCTTCTCATGACAAAACCCTGTGAATACCACTGTTTCTAATACCACATCATATGTTCTCTATATAACTAAATAGTTTTAATTCTGTCAATTATTTCTACTTATGGATGTTGAAATACTTGTTATATTTAAACTAATAAAACAACCAATTTGTCAATTTTTAGGGTTTTTTTTACTATAGGGAAAAAAGGAAAATTAATCAGTTTTGTTTTAACTATTAATATATTAACAGTGATATTTTTATGTGTGTTTTTTTAAATTTTTGAAATACCTTATTTTTTTGTATATCCATATTATTTTTCGTGTTATTTATATGTGTTCTTTAAATCTTTAAATAGCTTTATTTATTTGCATTTAATACTTATATACAATATATAAACACTACTTTGTATAAATGAAAGCAAAGCTTTTCTATAATGAGGCTAGGTCCGTCTGTACGTCACACACAGTTAGCTCTTTTCGTTAATTTAAACAGTTTAGAATTGTCCTATTGATTCTAAACTTTGCATGGTGGTTTCTGTAGTAGCTAGGTACAATTTAGAAAGAATCTGATTTTTGTAATACCGATTCCTAGAACAACAAAGTACAATGTTATAAGCTAAGCATCTCTATAATTAAGTCCTTAAAATGTAAGTATGTCCATAAACAATATCCTGTATTTTAGCAGTTTTTCAACAGATCGTCTTACAATTTGTTTCGATTTCTAAACATTTAAATTCTGAATATTCAGTTCTGACACTCTACATGTGTTAATGTTTGTGTTTCTTACTGTTTCAGAGCTTCTTTTTTATGTATGTTGTCATCCTTGTATTTATACTATATACTTTATATCCAATATCCTTAATATAAAAGTAACAGAAAGTCTGTCATATCTTTTCTTGTCTGTTTGTCTGTCCCTACCTTAACTTTGCATAATGATTCCTATGGATGAATGGAGAGACGGACGAAGGTACAGACGGACCGACACACCGAACCACGGACGGACCAACCTTAATTAAAGAAAACCTTTGCTTTCAAAAGTAGGTTTATAAATTTATCTATATGTCTGTCTGTCTATCTAACAATATCTATCTATCTATTTTTATGTCCTATCTATCTGTTTGTCCATATTATCTATCCTTTTGTGTGTACCACATTGTATTTTTTTAGGAATCCCTGGTACCCTGGGTCAGGATCAGATCTGGTCTTAAGGATCATCCAGGATCAGGTAGTTGTGTAGGGGGAGGGAGGGGACAATGGGCTGTTTATTACAATGGTCCCCAAAGTTCTATTATTGCGTTTTCTATTTCATTGACCTAAACCAAATTTCAACAAACCAAAATTAAATAAAACTTTGGGTACCAATATAATTTACAGTCCAATAACCACCCCCTCTCTATTGTTACTTTGGTATTATCCCCTTAACAATATTTTTTTTCAATTTTGAAAATTTTTATTCCCCCCCCCCCCCCCCCCCCCTTCTACAGAACTATGAACTCTGGCAGCAGCGCTCGGACCCTTGTCTATAATCTAACCTAAACAAATTGTAAAAAAAAATTGTTGTTCCCGGCCATAGTCATAGTTCTGTCAGGGAGGGAGGGGGGGGAGGGTAACCAAAATTTTTGAAATTGAAAAAAATATTGCGTATAACGTCATTACTTCTTTAAAAAACATTGGGTACCAATATAATTTTGAGTCCAATGTCCCCTCCCTCCCTGTTGTTACTAGTGCGCTACCTATTCTTAAAATTGTCCTTGTAGCGTGAATAAAAATAAATAAAACCTGGTCAGCAGTAGTTGTAGGCTGTCTGCCACACCTAGATAGATAAATAGATAGTTAGATAGATAGAGAGATAGATAGATAGATGAAGAAAGTCGCTCAATGTGACGTCATATAAATGAGGGATCATCCATCTCTTTTTTAGGAATTTTCTTTCCCACTTCTCATATTTTATCTCATTATAAAAACATAATTTTAGTTTGGAACTATGAGACTGGTAATTTCTTGAAGAATAAGGAGGATAAAGTTGAAATGTAAGTGTTTAAAGTAACAAGGATGACAACATTCATATAAGCGCAGCTTAACAAACAATAAACAGAAAGGGGGGGGGGGGGAGGATGGTAGGAATTGATGGTATCTCATAACAAATTTTTCTACTATACAAAAATAACTCAGCGAGTTAGCGACAATGATGCGCTACTACCCAAAGTCAATCAGAACCTGCTAAATTCTTGCACATTTTGAAAACATTGAATATTTGATCCATTGTCCCCTCCCTTACTCCCTGACAACTGATACTTTAAAAACCAAATAACATATATATAGACAATATGAAAATATTGTTAATATGATTATAATTTTAATATTTAGGTGGTGTTCAAGGTGCCTTGTCAATGGAAAAAATCCACCCTTTATCTCATATATTCCCTTCAACATGAAGCGCCACTTGGCTGGGTAAGATTTTAGAACATCAATTTCCTAATTCATCTATCCATATATATATCCATCTATCTATCCATCTATATATCCATCTATCTATCCATCTATCTACCCATCTATCTATCTATCTATCAATATTTTCATCTATCTATCCATCTATTTATCCATCTATATATCTATCTATCTATTCATCTATCTATCCATCTATATATCCATCTATCAATCCATCAACCTATCTAACCCTCCATCTATTTATCAATCAATCTATCGATCTATCTATCTATCCATCTATCTATTTATCTATCTATCCATCTATATATCCATCTATCAATCCATCTATCTATCCATCCATCTATCTATTTATCTATATATCCATCTATCTATCCATCTACCTATCCATCTATCTATCGATCTATCTATTCATCTATCTATCCATATATCTATCTAACCCTCCATTTATTTATCAATCAATCTATCAATCTATCTATCTATCCATCTATCTATTTATCTATCTATCCATCTATATATCCATCTATCAATCCATCGATCTATCTAACCCTCCATCTATTTATCAATCAATCTATCGATCTATCTATCTATCCATCCATCCATCTATCTATCCATCTATCTATCCATCTATCTATTCATCTATATATCCATCTATATATCCATCTATATATCCATCTATATATCCATCTATCTATCCATCTATCTATCCATCTATATATCCATCTATATATCCATCTACCTATCCATCTATCTATCCATCTACCTATCCATCTATCTATCCATCTATCTATTCATCTATATATCCATCTACCTATCCATCTATATATCCATCTATATATCCATCTATCTATTCATCTATGTATCCATCTATCTATCCATCTATCTATCCATCTAAACCCCGAACCACTTCATTATGCAATCTACATTTTCATTGATATTTTGTCTACGGTAGTCCATAAGTGTACAGCTTTACAGTACATTGTTTCTATTTGTTAAAGCAACACGTATGATAAAAGAAAAAAGATTCTTTTTTAAGTAAAATGCTTATATTTCAATCAAAATCTAAATTTTTTTATTTTTTACCGATCCACGTCATTATGCAAATCAAAAGAAAATCAATGAGAAAACGTTTGTTTTGTACTTTTCTCCACTTTTAAAAAATGATTCTGATAAAATAACAATTTTTTAAGGGATTTATGCATTAATTATAATGAAAAACAGAGTTTAAGGTAGATTTTAATGATTTTCCTAAATAAGAAATAATTGAAAAAAAGAAATTCTATCCCTATCACTTTAGAGGACAGCTGCCGACCCCCAGTCTTATGGATGAAGCTAAATACATGTTAAAGATAAAAATTACCCTGAAAAGTATACAAAAATGTTTTTTGATGTGTTAAAAAAATCCATTTTAAAATCTTGATTTTGAGGAAGATGGCCTTTAAGATGCTCTTACTGGTGGTGAAGGTGAGCTAAATGTTATCTAAGTACATGACCATTACAACAACTTGTCTATTAACCTATGTACCATTTTTTGTAGTCATAGCAGCCTCCAGTGGAGCCTCTCAACATGAAATATAACCATTATCTAAAAACTACATTATTTACTTTATGAATTTTAGTAATTAAAATTGCAATTTTTTTCTTTTTTAATATTGCTTGACTGGAGACTGCTATGACTACAAAAATTGGACCATAGTTCAATATATAAGTTTTCTTCAAGGGCATGCACTTTGATTACATTTAGCTCACCATCACCACCAGTAAGAGCATCTTAAAAGCCATCATCCTCAAAATCAAGATTTTAAAATGGATTTTTTTTAACACATCAAAAAACATTTTTGTATACTTTTCAGGCAAATTTTTATTTTTTACATGTATTTAGCTTCATCCATAAGACTGGGGGTCGGCAGCTGTCCTCTAAAGTGATAGGGATAGAATTTCTTTTTTTCAATTATTTCTTATTTAGAAAAATCAATAAGATCTACCTTAAACTGTTTTTCATTATAATTAATGCATAAATCCCTTAAAAAATTGTTATTTTATCAGAATTAATTTTTAAAAGTGGAGAAAAGGGCAAAACAAACGTTTTCTCATTGATTTTCTTTTGATTTGCATAATGAAGTGGATCGGTAAAAAATACAAAAGTATAGATTTTGATTGAAATATAAGCATTTTACTTTAAACAGAATCTTTTTCTTTTATCATACGTGTTGCTTTAACAAATAGAAACAATGTACTGTAAAGCTGTACACTTATGGTCTACCGTAGACAAAATATCCAGGAAAATGTAGATTGCATAATGAAGTGGTTCAGGGTTTATCTATCCATCTATATATCCATCTACCTATCCATCTACCTATCCATCTATATATCCATCTATATATCCATCTATCTATCCATCTATCTATCCATCTATATATCCATCTATATATCCATCTTCCTATCCATCTATCTATCCATCTACCTATCCATCTATCTATCCATCTATCTATTCATCTATATATCCATCTACCTATCCATCTATATATCCATCTATATATCCATCTATCTATTCATCTATGTATCCATCTATCTATCCATCTATCTATCCATCTATATATCCATCTATCCATCTCTCTATCTATCCATCTATCTATTCATCTATATATCCATCTATCTATCCATCTATCTATCCATCTATATATCCATCTATCTATCTTGATGATAAGTTTTCATTATTGTTTAGAAGTAAGCACAGACAGAGATGCTACCAAAAATATGTATGTGACATCTGCAACTCAGGCATATCTTAATATAATCAGAGTTTATTTTTACACAATCAAGTTGTATGTCTGTTAAGATCTCAATAACATTTTGACCCTGGCAAAAAAAATGTTAAACTTTAACAGCTTTCTTTAGTTAAAAAAAGGACCTAGAGATGAAGGTTACAAAATAAGATGGGTAGGGAAGCAAAATATCAGGTTATAGTAACTTCTATTTAACTTAAGGAAACTATATGTAAATATAATGTTTTAAAAAGGTGAGCGAAAACAATATCACCCCCCCCCTCCCCTGTCCCAAATTGATTAAAACTTGTAGAGAGGCCTATCTAATATGACAGTGACACGTAGCTTGGTGCATAGGCATAAACAGATATTATTTTTATCCTATTATATACAGTATTAAGCTTTTTTGTCTGTAGCAAAGGATATTGATAACCAATAAACCGATATGGTTCTCCTTTACATTGAGGCTAAATATAGGTCCTGATATGGTTTTAGGCTATTTTAATCATACAAATATGTCTGGATATGGTTTAGGGCTATTTTTCTGCCCTTCCATATCCATTGAAATATAGAGCACCTAGATGCTAGGGGTGCATCCGTTAGTATTTATTATAGAATTAAGATAATAAAAATCCAGGTTGGCATAACTTGTATGCATTAACTAGCCATCAGAAAACACACAGAAATAATCTTACAGCTCACATGAAAACTGCTGGAAACGTTATGGACAGGAATGCATGGTTTCTATATACACGTTTTTATTTAATATAGCAAAAGTATTGTTTAATATAACCCACTTAACCTTGATAGAAATTAGAAATTTTAAAACATTTTCAACTTTTTAGATGTTTTTTTATTATTTTTTTATGTTTGAGTGTAGCCATCCCTATTTGATTTTAGAAAATAAATAAATGTTTATTATTATTTGTTTAAGAATAAATAGAATTTAAAAAGCATAAATTATGAATAAATGAACCATTGTATTGACTATATAGGATGACTTGCCTGTATGTTGGCATCTTATTAAAACTTCCCTGTAATAACAGGTATAAATATATATAGATATATTCTCAGCATCACTGTAATACACTTTTATTTGTCTGTTAGTCTGTACTTGGCAGCTGCCAGCCACAGTCTGCGGTCAGCGGAAAACGGCAGCGGATCTTTGTGAAATTTTAATACGTTATGTAGACTTGTAAGAAATGCTTAAGTTCAAAATTTGAAGTCTCTAAGTCAAAAATTGAGGCTACAGAAGCCTTTTAAAGATTTCTGGAGGCATGGAGGATCAGGACCTGCAGAATCATACCTGGAATCTAAAATTAACTTTAACACCTGTATTTCATATGAGGATGTACTACTAGAGGATATTTTAGTGTTTTGGTAAGATAAAATGCTTTGTTTAAGTCAAAAAAATATTTTTGCTCTTTACCTGGATGACCCTGCCAGGTTTGCTGGCATCCTCTGCCCGCCAGGATGGAGATGTTAAAAAAATTCCAACTATCAATTATGTGTCATACCCATACTTAAAAAGTCACGCAGTTTGGGCTCTATATCTTTCACATACAGAAAAAAAAACCCTGACCGTTAAGGGTTTATTATGCCCTTCTGTCTATTTTTTTATATATAATCTATTTTTGTTATTTTAACTATGGTATGATATTCTTAGGTTTAATGTGATGACAAGGGAGTTTACAAAATCTGAAAAATTGGAGATAATACAAATATACAACAATAAAGGTAATTCTATAATACAAAGTAGCTTGATGTCTGTCCTTCCGTCCCTTAAGATCTCAGTAACCACTGAACCGATTGGATTCTATTCTTCAGGGAATATACCTGCTTGTCCTCTAGTGGTTTTAGGCTATTTTCTTGGAGGGTGAGACAGCCCCAACTCCCCCAAAAACAAAAAAATCCCCTCCATTTTTTTTTTAGATAGGTACCTATTGATCGCTGATACATATTTGGTATAAGAATATTAGGACAGATAGACTTATTATTTATAATAATATTGATGACTTAATATATGATATATTTAGGTGGAAATGCTGAAGAGAGAATGTTGGAGATTATCAAAGCAGGTGCCAATGTCCTGCCACAGAACTACCTGGACGATACAGACTTGAACAAGTAAGTCAATATTAATATTAGGGTGGCAGTTAGGTATGTTTGACTGTCTAAATATCTGCTTTACTGTCCATCTGTCCATTTATATGTACAAAAGCATTCTTCCTAAAACTAAAATTAAAATTGGAGGGTCAACTTACCCCCCCCCCCCCCCATCTCACCCTTTCCCTCAAGTGCCCCCCCCCCCCATGGGCACAGCCGCTAGTACCTGATAAACCTGGATTTTCAAGAGTTCATTCACAGCGTGTACCAACCTGAATTGTTTTGACTATTTATCAAAACTGCGCACTGAGAAGTTTTCCCGTTGAACACCAGGGCTGCCGGAGGCTTGGCGGGGCTGGTGAGAGGCGGCGGCGGCTGTTGAGCAGATAGCCTTTACATCTGAACACATTTGATATAAGAAAAAGTAACAGAATGTCTGTCTGTGTGTTTGTATCTGTATGAACCCTAATGTGTCTTGTCAAAGTACTCTTAGTAGAGAATACCTTTTCCCAATGATCACATGAGAATGACCTCTCACAAGTTTGAACCCTTTTGTGTGTATTCTAACCTAGTATTCAATACAACCCGATCTAACCCAACAAACCAAAGCTAAACTAGGACCCCAATATTTTTATTTAATGTTAAAAATAATGGATGGGGAAAGGGGTTTTTAATGCTCAACAAGTCGCTATAAGGTATATTACCCATGTATATAAGGTATATTACCCATGTATAACACACACACCTGATAAACCGCGGCGGCTGTGTAGGAATCCCGGGCTGCCGCAGCTCCCATCAGACCCTACAGTTGTTGTTGCTGCTGCTGCTTTTGCTCATGTCTGTACAGCTGGTCAGCAGCTGCTGTGGCTGCAGCTGTCGCGGCAGCTTATGGAGGATATCCATATACAAATGTTGTTGTTGGTCATATTGTTGTTGTCCTAACACAGGCTTCACCTTAACATAATTGAATTGATATAAAAGTAACAGTCTGTCTGTAGAGCAATATATTGCAAACCACTGGACCGATATGGTTCTCCTATATAGTAAAACTTCTCACAGATCCAGGGAAGGTTAATGACTATTTATGAAGAAGTGTGTAACTATATATGTAACTATGGAGCTATCTTATGCCTTACCTGAGTAAAATTAGAACACTTGTCTGGAGGCTGCAGTCATTAATACTTCAAACTATTTACTTGTCCAGCTACAATCTTGAAATACCTATGTAAACAAGTAAAATTAGAACATTTGTCTGGAGGCTGCAGTCATTAATACTTCAAACTATTTACTTGTCGTCCAGCTACAATCTTGAAATACCTATGTAAACAAACTTAAATACATGTTTTAAAAAGCCAACCGTCCCTTCATATGTATTGTAACTTATATTAAAGTAACAAGATGTCTAAATCTCTGTTTGATTGTATGTGTAGCAAAGAATTGCGCCAATTGTTGAACTAATCCAGGAAATGTCCAATATGAAGATTTTATTTTTAAGGATGAACCAGCTTTTTTTCTCCCTTGTGGAAAATGATAAGCTGGAAATAAGAAGCACAGAACCCAAAACTTCTCCTTTGTATGAGGAGAGAGGTAAGAGAATTTGGATATAGTCCATTTTGTGACAAGGCCTCTTAAGGGGCGTTACATCGTATTTTCACAGTAGCTTTTCCGCTATTTCTAGCACCAGAGGGGCAATAACCTAACCTAACCTATCAAAAGCTACTGCTATGCCTAGCTCCTTCAGGCAGCTGTAACTCTACTTAACAACCCATACCCAGGGTACCCTAACACGGAGGGGGGGTGGAGGACTACCCCGCCCTCATAATTACCTAACCCGACCTGACCTGAAGTAATAAACCAACAAAAACTGCCCCCAACACTTTTTTTTACAGGAGTTGGTATTTTTGCCAAAGTAGAGATACCCGCAGGCACGGATATTCCAGAATTGCAAGCTGTTCTACTCAAGAAACCAGATGATTATCAGGTGAAAATATAATAGGTCTATTTTGTAATGGTTTACCACTATTTTTAGGGATCCTCTACCCTCCGAATAAAAAATGCCCCAGGAAAAAAAACCTTTTTAACTTTTTTCTTTTTAAAACCAAAAAAGTACCTAGTCAATTTACAACCTCCACCCTACTCCTCCCGTCTTATCCAAGCCTCAAGTGCCCCTAGAGGCCTTTAGGTGCGTGTTGATTAAAGTCAAGGTGATCGGACAATGGACGAAAAATTGCTGTACATTGGACATCCCTGACAATTTTTTATCTCAAAATAACCCCTTATGTAGGTAGTATTATTAGTAGTTCAAACGTTTGGACACTCAACCAATCAAAATACAATAGTATAGTCCCCAAAGTTGTTGAGCCAATAAATAAAACTGTTATTATAAAACATTGAGGATTATTGTTTTTTTTATTTTAGCATCAACCTGGGGAAGATTATTCTGAAATGCTGGTACAAAGAACAACATACAATCTTTCAGGAACAATTATTTAGTACCAAAACTAATGTAAATTATATTAGTACACAAAGTATTGTAAATTATTCTGGTACCCAAAGTAATATAAATAGTTCTGGTACCCAAAGTAAAGTAGATAATACTGGGACCTGGTACCCAAAGTAATGTAAATAATTATGGTACCCAAAATAATGAGTATACTAGTATAGGCACGCTGCAGTTAGTAAATAATAGCTGTCAGCACTTCAACAGCAAGTAAGTTTTAAAACTTATAATAATCACAGACAGACAGACAGACCAACAGACTTACACACAGAATAGTTATTTCTCACATCCTATTATAAACAGACTTACACACAGAATAGTTATTTCTCACATCCTATTATAAACAGACTTACACACAGAATAGTTATTTCTCACATACTATTATAAACAGACTTACACACAGAATAGTTATTTCTCACATCCTATTATAAACAGACTTACACACAGAATAGTTATTTCTCACATACTATTATAAACAGACTTACACACAGAATAGTTATTTCTCACATCCTATTATAAACAGACTTACACACAGAATAGTTATTTCTCACATCCTATTATAAACAGACTTACACACAGAATAGTTATTTCTCACATCCTATTATAAACAGCTTTCGGCGGATTATGTTTGTAAATTTATTTATAGAAAACTGGATAACAAAGACATATTTTTTTGTATAAATGAGAACTGGTTCTAATCCACCGGATTTTAACCCTTAACAGTCGGGCCCCTTGCCGCACCTTTATCTCAGCTCACATCAGAGCTAGAGGGCTAAAAAAATTTGTGCATATCTAATGTTTGATAATAATTTTCCGACTATCAAAAAGTCAAAGTCAATTTTCGCTTCTTTCACCCCTTTATTTAACAACCTTTGTGTTTAGGTCCTTTTTTACTTAAAAATTTCAAACGGCTGTCATTTTTAGATTTTTAAAGCTAGAAAAACTATTTTTTCAGAAGTTTATATGGTCACAGGAGGCCGGACAAAGTGTCTAAAAAATCAGCCATGTGACGTCATAAAAATGAGGGATTATCCATCTCTCTTTTAAGGGATTTTCTTTCCCACTTATCCTCTCATCTCCCTCATTTTTATGACGTCACATGGCTGAATTTTGAGACACTTTATCCATCTACATATAAAACTTTTTTTTGTAAACATTGCAGCAGACAGACTGATAAATACACTAACATACAGACAAAGAGTATTTTTTCTTGTGAAAATTCCCCTGTTTGACAGAGATATTGTTAAGGTACACAGTGGTGAAGGAGAAAAAGGTTGTGGGCTGTAAAGCTGTAAGAGACATACAACCAGGAGAGGAGGTCACAGTAAATTACCTAGTAAGTTATTACAGATAGATAGTTTATATGTTTATTTATCTATTTATCTCTTCATCTATCTATCTATCTATATATTTGTTCGTTTATCTATCTATTTATCTGTTCATCTATCTATCTATCTGTTCATCTATCTATCAATCTGTTCATCTATCTATTTATTTATCTATCTATCTATATATTCATTTATCAGATCTATCTGTTCATCTATCTATCTATCTGTTCATATATCTAACAATCTATTAATCTACCAATCTATCTGTCCAAGTGTCTATGAATATGTAAATCTATAAACCTAATTATCTGTGTATATACATATCTATTTATCTATCTATCTTGTAGTCAGCGAAGAGTAGAAAGGCGGGTCAGGTGTACTCTGGTCGTTGTTACTGCTGTGAGGATGATCAGAGTATACTTGAATTATTCCTCCCGGAAGATGATGAAGAAACTCTGTTCCAAGAACCGATGCTCCAACAACCTGAACAACCGATGCTCAAACAACCTGAAGCCCCAACCCTGACTCCAAACCCTGAAGGCCCCAAGATTAAACTTACTATCAAGAAGAGGACCTTCAGGGGAGGAATAGAGAAGTGGCAAATTAAAAAAGATTAGAACCGGTTCTCAGCCATACTGAACAACCATGTCTAGCATTGTGTTATATCCAGTTTTCTATCAATATAAAAATGTACAATCATTTTACATCTAGGGAAAGTGGGATATAATTATTCTGAATATTTTTTTAAAAACTATTTTTTTTCAGAAAACAAAGTATGAGTAAAAATGATGGAAAATGTATATTCAGTGGAAAGCATTTTGGAGTGAAACTGCCTTGTAATTGTGAGGTAAGCATAATTTATTGTAATACTGTATTATACTTTACTACTGTATTCCATACTATACTGTACTATACATGTATTTCTATACTCATATTTGGTGGCTAACTAATATTTTCAGATAAGATTAATTTTTAAAAATGACAATGAAAAAATTCAATATGTTATATAGGTAAGATATTTGTTGAAATCTAAGCTTTTCTATAAAAATAGGGTTGGTCCGCCTGTCTGTCCATACATATGTCCATAACAGATAGCTCTATAATTAAGGTTGAACCTTATACAAATAAAACTTTGGGTACGGGATTATAAAACTTTGGTTACAAGATTATAAAACTTTGGGTACCAAAATATAAAACTTTGGGTATCAGATTATAAAACTATGGTCCGCCAGTCCATCTAAACTTATGTCTGTCTATCTATCCTTCATATGGCAGGTGTCCTAACCAACCTGTTTAAAACTGTAGTTCTTGCCAGGAGTTTATTAGCCCTGCTAAGGTTATATGACCTTAAGAAACTCTATCCTTAATATGGCAGGTGTCCTAACTAACTAACCTGTTTAAAACTGTAGTTCTTGCCAGGAGTTTATTTGCCCTGCTGGAGTTATTCTCCACTAATGGCAGGTGTCCTAAATAGTATCACTAAACTCTTTGATTGCTCGACATTGTTACAACACAATAATCAACAAGGAGCACTAGACAACACAATAACATCCAGGGAAATGATTGTTTTTTAATTATATGTCAAGAGAAACCCACTAAAGCGCTTGAAAAAGGAAGAACCATTTACATGTGATTCATGGGGAAAGAGTTATTCTATTTAATGTTACTTGACGCACCACATGAGGACATATACATATACGTGTGAACATAGCATAAGAGTTCTGCCGATATTTACTTTGTCTGCTAGCAGAAACAAAGTATCACAGCATTTTAATTGAACTTATAAAATATATGATAGAGGGCGAGGCTTTTTATAAAAGTTGTATACCTGTGTATTGTCTCATACTGGTAAGACAGCTGCTGAACACATGACATGACAAAGTCCAACATAACCGAGGATAACTGAGGCAAGCCAATCTCACTCTCTTTTTCTGTCTAAACACCAATGAATTAGGTAAAGTAATACTAAACTCTTTGATTGCTCGACATATGTCTGGAAGTTCTAACTGTACATGTTAATGAGTTGTGCATGTGTTTTGGGCCATGACATTCTCCCTACTACTCCAACTATTAATGTCATGCACCTGACATAGCAGCAGCAGGAACCATTGTTAATGTCTTTAGTCATAACGCTGTATTAAGCTAAGATTCGAACCTATCACCTCCCCAGAAACGAGCGGATGCACTACTGGACGAGACAAAAACGCAGAATTTTGTATAATTCCATAAGCGCACATATTTGTTTTATTCTAAACAGACACTCTTTCCCCATATATTACAAGATAATGGCCATTTCTGTTTGACGGCACTCTAGGTTGTTTCTCTCTAAACTTGGCAAAATAACGATTATATCCCAGCCTTCCCTGGACCCAATAATGAAGCCTAGTGCTGTTTTAACTTTTGTTTAAATACAGTAAAGTGTTATACAGTAATGAAATTCCGAACCATGGGAGTTTTTCATTAAAAATAACTGCCTATATGGACAATATTAAATTATAAAGTAGCCTTACAACTATGTTTAGTATACCTCTTGATATTGGGGATTCTCTAGTTTTCTGTGATGGTGTGTAGGGTCCCCCCCTAAACATCCAGGCCCCACCAATGTTAGGTAAATAGTTGATACCATCCAGCATAAACCATTTTCTGAAATCAAAACATAATTGTTACTTTTCCCGGCTTACTTATTTTGCACTCAGTTTTAAAAGCAAAGCTTTGTTTAAAATTAAGGTCAGTCCGTCAGTAAATCAATCTTTTCAACTGTCCATAACGGATAGTTTTTACCATTAATTTAGGCATGTTAGAGTTGTCCTATCAACTCCAACATATTTGCCTGTATACCTACCTAGCCTCTGAGGACGTAATACACAGAGAGATTTAATGTATTTTCGAATTTAACTCACATTGCGTGGCTTGTGTTAATGGTAGAAAAATATCACGCATACCGTTAGAACCGCACTGAGTTCTAGTTTTCAGAAATATAAATATTATATTTCAGCTGTTTGTACTTGAGTGGCTACGTTGAAAAATGTGAGGATGGGTTGAAAATGCTACCTGCATGTAAATCAAGAAAAGATTATTTTCAAATATTTTCATTGATTTAACTTCATTGCTATTAAGCTTTTTAAAGGCAAAGCTTTTCTATATTCATGCCAGTCTGTACGTCCGTTCGTCTGTAATTAGATTAGAATTGTCAAAATAATTTCAAACTTTGTATGATGATTCCTATAACAGTTATAACAGTTCCTTAGAAAGCGAATAATCAAGCCCTAAAAATGGAAGTATGTCCTTAATCATTATGTCCTGCAACAAAATTACCTACAATTTAGTTTATTTAATATTATACTTATTCATTTTGACATTCTACAAGTGTTAATGTTTGTTTATCCTTCAATTTCAGAGCTTCACTTTTATGGATGTTGTCATCCTTGATACTCAGCTTAATGAACCAATCAATCAAAATTCAATAAAAGTCCCCAAAGGTATTGATCCAACGAATCAGAAAGCATTACAATAAAACTTTGGGGACTAGTATAATAAACAGCCCAATGTCTCCTCCCTCCTTGATGTTTTACAACTCGGCAAAGACCAGAAATTACAGAACCATTTTCCTGAAAAAAGAGAAACACAAATTAAGATAATATGAATTATCAATAATACAAAGTAGAACAATGTCTGTCCGTCTGTATGTCCGTCTGTCTGTCTGTCTGTTCATCTGTATGTCTGTATGTCTGTCTGTCCATCTGAAGCTTAAGATCTTGGTAACAGCTGAACCAATTGGGTTCCACTCTTCAGGGAATAAAAGATTCCACCTCCAAATTTACAAATTTGCAAATATGGTTAATGAATAAGTAAACTTTGTGGACTACTCTAATTAATATCCCATTGTCTCCTCCCTCACTGAATAAAACTCAGGTAAAGTAAAAAAAAAACAAGGATGACAATTTCCATAAAATCAAAGCTCTGAAACAGTAGGACAAAAGAACATTAACACTTGTAGAGTGTCAGAGCTGAATAAGCAGATTATTGATGCAAAACTGTATAAATACATAATATTTAAG
Source organism: Acartia tonsa (assembly GCF_053477335.1). NCBI lineage: Eukaryota > Metazoa > Arthropoda > Copepoda > Calanoida > Acartiidae > Acartia > Acartia tonsa. The sequence goes on along the minus strand of NC_137274.1, from coordinate 2,387,008 downwards.
GACGTACTTACATTTTTAGGACTTAATTATAGAGATGCTTTGCTTATAACATTGTACCTTGTTGTAATAGGAATCAGTATTCCAAAAATCAGATGAATTGTAACATACAAAAATTTAATGTCAAAAAAGTAAAAAATCAACATGTTTAAAATGGACATACGGACATTTTAGTAATAACTATAGAGTTGCTACGCTTTCTACGTCGTACCTAACTCCTATAGGAATCATCATGCAAAGTTTGAAACCTAAAGGACAATTCTAACTTGCCTAAATTAACGAAAAGAACTATCCGTTACTTACGACCCTTTCGCTTTTAATAATGGCATTTTGTGTTTAACCCTAAGACCAATTAAACCAATGAAAGGATTATCTTGATAATTTATGCGAAAGATATTCAACAATGACCAATAGGAAGCTTTTAAACCTTTACCTCCCTCCCCCCAAACTCATGTAAAATTAAATTATTAATAGCTTTTTGAGTTTAACCCTAAGATACCTAAGAAACAATTAAACCAATGAAATAACGACATCGATAATTTATGCAGAGGATTTTAACAGTGACCAATAGGAAGCATTTAACCCTTATCCCCCCTCCCCTGAACTCAGGTTTAAACATATAATGGCGTTTAATGGAAATATTATTACTTGGATCTCACACTAGACATTCATGCACTCTAATAAAGTGAAACTCATAGCTGGCTAAAATAAATATATCCACCTAACCATCCATCCCCTTTACCTCATACCCCTCCCCTCCTACTGTATGTATGTGCTGACCAATAAATCATGTCCATGTTAGCAACCTAATTTGATACTAATTTACGAGTATTGCAGGACAGGGATCTAAAGGGATATATGTGAACAATATCAGACCAGTGGCTAGAGAGATCTCTTGCATACAAGGAGAACCATATCAGTCCAGTGGCTAGAGAGATCTCTTGCATACAAGGAGAACCATATCAGTTCAGTGGCTAGAGAGATCTCTTGCATACAAGGAGAACCATATCAGTTCAGTGGCTAGAGAGATCTCTTGCATACAAGGAGAACCATATCAGTCCAGTGGCTAGAGAGATCTCTTGCATACAAGGAGAACCATATCAGTTCAGTGGCTAGAGAGATCTCTTGCATACGAGGAGAACCATATCAGACCAGTGGCTAGAGAGATCTCTTGCATACAAGGAGAACCATATCAGTCCAGTGGCTAGAGAGATCTCTTGCATACAAGGAGAACCATATCAGTCCAGTGGCTAGAGAGATCTCTTGCATACAAGGAGAACCATATCAGTTCAGTGGCTAGAGAGATCTCTTGCATACAAGGAGAACCATATCAGTTCAGTGGCTAGAGAGATCTCTTGCATACAAGGAGAACCATATCAGTCCAGTGGCTAGAGAGATCTCTTGCATACAAGGAGAACCATATCAGTTCAGTGGCTAGAGAGATCTCTTGCATACGAGGAGAACCATATCAGACCAGTGGCTAGAGAGATCTCTTGCATACAAGGAGAACCATATCAGTCCAGTGGCTAGAGAGATCTCTTGCATACAAGGAGAACCATATCAGTCCAGTGGCTAGAGAGATCTCTTGCATACAAGGAGAACCATATCAGTTCAGTGGCTAGAGAGATCTCTTGCATACAAGGAGAACCATATCAGACCAGTGGCTAGAGAGATCTCTTGCATACAAGGAGAACCATATCAGTCCAGTGGCTAGAGAGATCTCTTGCATACAAACATCCTGTTACTTTTATACAAAAGTATATGATAATAGTTATTTCTCGCATCTTATTATAAACGGCTTTCCGCGGATATAGAATGTATAACCTTCGACACCTCGGGGCTATAAAAACTAGTTTTAATCTTATAATTGTACATTTTTATATTCGTAGAAAGCTGGATATAATACGATGCTAGACATAGTTTTTTTCGTATGGAGGAGAACCGGTTCCTATCCACCGGATTTGAATGAATACAAGAAAAAATCTGATTGTTATTCCGTAGGAAAATTACTTATTTTATCTGCAGGACAGGGATCTAAGACAATGGCCGATAAATTAAAGAACATCCTCAATGATCATACAAAAAATTACTCCTTCTGTAGATTAAAATTTGTTGTTGAAACGTTTCGGAACTCAAATTAAGGAACCAATAAATCAAAATTAAATTTATTTAGTTGTACCCAAAGTTGTTAAGCCAACGAATTTTAAAATTTTATTGTAAAACTATGGGGACTAGTGTAATAAACAGCCCAATGTCCCCTCCCTCCCTGGTATTGAAGGATCAGAAATGATACGCTGAATATATAAAAAGGTTTTAAAATATTTGGGAAGGGAGGGAAGTGACATTGGACTATTAATTATACTAGTACCCAAAGTTTTATACAGTCGATATATATCAATGCATTGGTTTAAAAACTTTGGGAACTTTTATTTAACCATTTTTAGCTAACATTTTGAAAACTTTGTAAATCTACAGAAGGGGTAATTTTGTTTATCATTCTTGTTTTAGTTTAGCTAATAAAATACAATAGATATAGAATAAGTAGATATATTACTAGGGGAAAATTAATTTTTGTTGCTACAATTTTCCTTATTTATTTATCCAGTAGTTGGCGAGGGGATGGGGTAAATAAGCTACAAGTTTCAAATCTGGTTCAACATCCAAGTAATAATATATCAATTGCATTATAAACAAAATCCATTACCTATAAAAAAAAGTGGAGAAACCGCCAAACAGGGTATACAACTTGCTGAAGAGCATAAACTCAGCTGGTAAATACCACAGGTAAAGGTTCAGCAGGGAAATGCCGTGGCCTAGAATCATCCCAACCAAGGGGGCGGCGCAATCACCAGCTTTCTGCCGTATCTACAAAAATAATATTTCCAGTATGGCTTCGAAACCAATTAATATCAGCTGGATTAAATAGAACTGGTTCTCAGCGATACTAGAAAATTATGTATAGACTCGTATTACAGACAATTGTCTACGAATATTAAAATGAAAGTTATATGATTAATACCAGTTTTGTTAGCCAAGGCCTACTCAAAGTTCTGTAAACTTCTTTATGTAAGAAAGAACCAGTTTCTATCTATCTATCTATCTATCTATCTACCTACCTATCTAATTTTCTATATATCTATCAATCTATCAATAAATTTCAGGATGTAAGAAAGAACCAGTTTCTATCTATCTGTCTATCTACCTACCTATCTATCTTTTTATCTATCTATCAATCTATCTATAAATTTCAGGACATAAGAAAGAACCAGCTTCTATCTGTCTATCTATCTACCAATCTATCTATTTATCAATCTATCTATAATAAGCTAGAATAATATTTTTTTTAGAAAATGTTTTGACAAAGCCCAATCTGTGTCACTTTTGCACCACTTTTGATTCATGTGACATCATAAAATGAGAGAAATGAGAGGAGAAGTGGGAAAGAAAACCCCTAAAAAAAAGATGGAGAATATGACGTCAAAAGTGATACACATTAAGCTTAGTCAATGTTTATCTTTATGTAAATTTTATATTAGAAATCTCTTAACTAACAATATTGTTTGTAATTTTATAATTTTTCATTTTAATATCCGTGGAAATTTGTGTTTAAAGAACCAAGTAACTCAACAAACAAATCATACAAAAAGTTGTAAACAATGTAAAAAAATCTGCATGTTTAAAATAAATGAACAGAATTTCTGGGAACAATTATAAAGTTGCTACGCTTTCTAAATTGTACCTATCTGTTATAGGAATCATTATGCACAGTTTGATATCAATAAACTAAAATCGCTAAAACCCAATGATTAACAAATTACCCCTTCTGTAGATTAAAATTATGAGTAGAATTGCTTGGACTTTTCTATTTTAAACCATCCAACCAAGATTCAATAAAAGTACCCAAAGTACACAGCTACTGTCCAAGAAAAAAGTTTGGGTACCATTTAGCCCTTAACGGTTGGGGGGGGGGGGGAGGGGCCGCAGGAGCTAAAAATAGGAGAAAAGCTACTGTGAAAAATACAAAGAATCACCCCTTAAGGAGCGCTGCCACGAAATTTATTGTAAAATCATTTATTTATCATTATTTTCCTGGTAAGACTGTTTCCAAGAGAACAAGGATGACAACATCCATAAAAGCGAAGCACTGAAACGGTAGGACAAACGGACATTAACACTTGTATAGTGTCTGAATTGAATAATCAGAACATAAAAGTATAAGAGTCGAAGCAAAATTGTAAGTATATTTTTTGAAAAACTGCTTGATACAGGATAATGTTTATGGACATACTTACATTTTTAGGACTTGATTTTAGAGTTGCTTCGCTTATAATATTGTGCTTTGTTGTCCCAGGAATCAATATACCAAAAATCAGATCAAACGGATAATTAGATCACTTAAAAATTTGTTGTTAAAAAAGTCGAAAAATTGATATGTTTAAAATGGACGTACGGACATTCTGGTAATGATTATAGAGTTGCTACGCTTTCTAAATCGTACCCAACTACTACAGAAATCATCATGCAAAGTTTGAAATCGATAGGACAATTCTAACATGCATAAATTAACGATTAAAAGCTATCTATCTCGGACGGACGGACGGACGGACCGACCCTATTTATAGAAAAGCTTCGCTTTTAAAAAAATATCTACAAATACCCCTCTCTCAAAAGGCTCCGTCACACACAAAAACACATACACTCACACTTATATATATACATAAGAAGCGGCAAATCTAGAGGAAGGTAGATAGAATGGTCCATTCCCAGGGGCAGGGGAAGGTGGCAATTTTTAATCCAGAATGGAATAGTCCATTATTGTAAAATATTATGGACGTTAATTAAGTCAAAGCATGAAATGCAGGGAGGGAGGGGACATTGGGCTGTTTATTACACAAATTTATATAATAAAGTTTTCTTATTCATTGGCTTGACAACTTTGGGGACTTTTATTGAATTTTGGTTGGTTCATTAAGTTAAGTGTCTTAAAGTTTTAACCAATAATGCTAATCTGCAAAAGGGATAATTTTTTTTATCATCATTGGAGATGTACATTAATTAATTAGCCATTGTCTTATCTCTTTAGATCCCTGCATTAAATGTATAAATATTATGTTTTCTTTAGGGTATGAAAGAAGGGGAGGGGATTATGGAAAATACAAGAAAAGGAAAGATTTTTAAAGTGCGCTGATTTTCTAAAAATCTTGAACCGAGAAATGCAGAGTGAATAGGGGTTCGGAGTATGTTACTCCGAAAGAGAGAGGGAAAGAACGAGAGAGAAGAACTTTATGATTCTTACAAAAGTAAACTCTTTGAAAATTATACATATACTGATACAAAAAGAAATATTAAAACAAGGATGTCAACATACATAAAAGCGAAGCTCTGAAACAAACGGACATTAACCCATGTATAGTTGAAGAACTGAATAATCAGAATATAATTCATAAGAGTCAAAGCAATTGTATGTAAATTTGTTGAAAAACTTCTTGATACATGATAATGTTTTTTGTACATTTTTGGACATACTTACATTTTTAGGACTTAATCATAGAGTTGCTGTGCTTTGCTTTGAAAAGTAAAAAAAAAATTAGGAGGTATATTTGAAACATAAATCATTATGCCTTACCGATCACATGACCTAAATACACTAGACACAGTTTAATAATAAAATTTTTCCAGTATGGCTTCAAAACCGATTAAGTCATACATACTGAAAAATCGTCTATAGATGGATAGATAGATAATTAGATACATGTGTATGATTTTACTAGTTATTACACAGATAGATAGATAAGACAGACAGATGTACCTGCTTCAGTGCCGCCAAGGTTATCAGCTATAGCTTGAGTCCAGCCCCCCATAGATAGATAAGACAGACAGACAGACAGACAGATAGACAGATAGATAGACAGACAGACAGGTGTACCTGCTTCAGTGTCGCCAAGGTTATCAGCTATAGCTTGAGTCCAGCCCCCCATAGATAGATAAGACAGACAGACAGACAGACAGGTGTACCTGCTTCCGTGCCGCCAATGTTATCAGCTAGAGGTTGAGTCCAGCCCCCATAGATAGATAGGACAGACAGAACGATAGATAGACCTATAGATAGATAGATAAACAGACATATATACAGACAGACAGATAAACAGATAGATAGACAGACAGACAGCTGTACCTGCTTCAGAGCCGCCATGGTTATCAGCTAGAGATTGAGTCCAGCCCCCCATAGCTACAAATATTACTTTGATTCTGAAAGAAAAACAAGGATGACAACAATCATGATAAAAGTAGCTACAGTAGTACTGGCCTATCATTAGTCAATTCAAAAGTATACTGGTCTACCATTTGTCAATCAAAATTATACTGGCCTATCATTGGTCAATAAAAATGTATACTGGCCTATCATTCGTCAATTAATATATATGTACTGGTCTACAATTGGTCAACAAAAATGTATATTGGCCTGCCATTGGTAATTTGGTAATTAAGTGTTTGTATTTATCTTTTAATGCATATGAAAATGATAAGTTAGAACAAATAGTATGGCAGATGTCCTATACTGAACTACATAATGATGAGATATTTAATAAAACAATGGTATTCTTTATTTTTATAGGCACTAAATGGACGAGGAAAAAGAGTTTATTAGACTAGTCCCTAAGTTTTACATTACCGTTAGTTTATTTGTTGCCTTAAAAACCTTGGGGACTACAGTTTATTTTGATTGGTTGGTTCTTTAACTTGAGTGTTTAAATGTTTTATGAGGGGGGAGGGTAATGCCACTCAATAAGAAAATTTAACCCCTACAAAAAAACTGTACCAAATGCAATTAAACCTAATCATTTAAACTAATCAAACTTTATTGTCTGGAGCCTGACATAGCAGCATTAATGAACAAGATACAAACTATAGCAAGCTGATATTTACCAGTAAAATTCATGTAATATATCAACATAATAACCTGCAAACTTTCAGTGCATTTTTTTAAATTTTAAAATCTTGTTATAATATTATATATTTACTGAAACCATCGACGCAAAAGTGAAAGTATTAATTTGATGAGGAAAGCAAACCTAAGCATACCTAGGCCCCCCTCACACACACATATACCTGGGGCCCTGGATTTTCCAGAAAATTTTTAAATAGTTAATATTATTTTTATGTATTTTTAAAAGATTTTATCAAATATTTTTTAGAAATGAACATGTTCAAAAATTCTTTTTAGAATTATTCTTTTAACAATTAAAATGATAATCTAGGGCCCAAAATAAAGTATGATAATTATAGAATTTAGGGGCTCTTGAAATTTTGGTTGGTGTTCAATAATTTGTTTGTATGTCTGTGTTGTGTGTGTGTGTGTGATCACTTGTGTTTTGTTGCAATGCTAAATGTTATAAGCCCTTGTGATAGATAGATAGACAGAGAGAGAGATAAAAAGGGGATTTGTTAAGTTTGACCCTTTCATATAGATTTCTAATATTTGGGGTCTTTGTATGTTGTTTGTATGTGTGTGTATGTAAGGTGCATTTGTGTGTGTGTGTATGATGGGTTAGTGTGTGTGTGTGTGTATCTGGGGTCTTTGTGTGTGTGTGTGATTATGTGGGGTTGTGTGTGGATGTATCTGAGGTCTTTGTGTGTGTGTTTGATTATGTGGGGTTGTGTGTGGGTGTGTGTTGGGTCTTTGGTTGTGTGTGTGTGTGGGGGGGGGGGGCTGTGTGTGTGAATGAGGGGTTAGTGTGTGTGTGTGAATGATGGCTCTGTGTGTGTGTGTGGGTTATTTGTAAGTAAATTGAATCTTAAATATTATGCATTAATTAAAAATCCACTTTTTATGAAAATTTATAGACGAGATGCGGAACAATTGTAATATTGAAAGGATAAATGCCTTGACCTTATACAGGCTGAGGACTACAATATGACAAGTTGATAAAGAATCTTCCAATTAAAGAAATTTGTTGATATGTAGATCAGGAGATCAGAAATGTACAAGAGTTTCAGGCAAATTTTAAGTTTGTCCCAATCTGTTTTATTGCATATTTTCTTCTGTAAACTTTGCAAGCTTTCACACACGTAAACAGACACACACACACACACTAATACAGCAGGGGGGGGGGGGGGGTAATCTTCTTAAAGGGGTTCAAAATTATTATTAAAGAGTAAATAGCCCACGTGTGTTATCAAAGTATTTCTTCTATGATTAAATAATTTTTAAAACTCCTGAATTGTTATTGGCTGAAATTTGTTAGTCCATGTGTGGTATACTCATGTATATGAGATGAGACACAAAATAACCAGGGATCTAAAGGGATAAGACAATCGCTGATAAATCTATGTAAATTTACAAAGATTATACACAAATTACCCCTTTGGCAGATTAAAATTAGTGGTGAAAATGTTTGAACATTCAACTAAATATACCAACCAATCCAAATTCAGTGGAGTCCCCAAAGTTGTTTAACCCACAAGTAAGAAAACGTTATTGTCATACTTTGGGGACTAGTGTATAAAACAGCCAATTATTCCAGGGATCAAAATGATTAAGACAATAGCTGATATTTTGATGTACATCCCCAATGATGATACAAAAGTTTCCCCCTTTTGTGTTTGAAATTTGTTTATCATCAATGGGGATGTATAACAATTTGTCAAACATTGTCTTATGAAAGTTATGATTATTTCAACAACTAGATAGAATTAATCTTTTATGGGATTGAAAACACACCCCCAGATGGAAAGTTTAATTACCCACCCCCATGAATATGTCTATTTGGAACCAGGAATTTCAAGGTGTAAGACAATGGCCAATAAATTAATTTACATCTACAATGATGATGCACAAAATTACACCTTCTGTAGATTATGATTAAAGTACCCAAAGTTGTTAACCCAACAAAAAAGAAAATGTTATCATAAAACTTTGGGGACTAATTTAATAAAAATCCCAATGTCCCCTTCCTCCCTGTTTGTTACCACCTAAATTTTTTAAAAAAATTCATTGTATTATTAATTATTGATTTTAGAAATAAAAACATTTTGCTTATTAAAACTATAAAACTATTTTTCAAATTTATCGAGAAATCTATTTTTTCATATTGTTAAAAAGCATAGAAAGCTTCTCTAAGAAGTAAAACTCAATACATCAAACCATTTCAAATATTTCCTATATCAAGATATCAGAACTCTATGAAAGCATCAAACTTAATAAATCCCTTTTTATTAAACCTCTCTCTTTTTCCCTCTATCTATCTATCTATTACCATGGATTTATGATATTTAGCATAGCAACTATTTTGACCCCTAAAAAAAACACATGTAAATATACACAAATACACATACACACACACACATTCATAGTCAAGGCTAAAAACACTAACGGGTCTGCCTATATGTATTTAACTATCTATCTATCTACCTAAGGGGAGGGAGGGTCTCTCAGAGGCATAATGCTAAAACAAACACACACACACACACACAAACATTTAAACTCACTAACGGGTCTGCCTGCCTATATATATATATATTTAACTTCCTATCTACCCATCTTTATATGTATACACTAGCAGCTACCAGCCTAAATGCCTAGAGGGTTACTTAAAGGTTGGGGTGAGGAGGGGGGGGGAGGGTTCTCTGTTGAAAATTTTCAGAGTATTTGTTGTGTGTGTGAATGTGTGTGTGTGTGTGTGTGTGTTTGTGTATGTGTATATGTGTACGTATAATCAAATGAGTTTAAATTTTTAGGGGTCACAGAACTTTGAACCCCTGGAAAGAAGAATAACCCCTCAAACCCTGTTGTACCAGTGTCTGTGTGTGTGTATGTGGTATTCTCCCTTTCTTACAATGTTTAAACCCCTTTTAAAATACATTTAAAATATTCATTTCATTTTTTAAAACAAAAATTTAAAAAAAAATTACTCATCTTAAATAATTATACGTTGTTATCCACATAAACACACACACATACATACAGTCACACACATACACACACACACACACACAGGCATAAAGTCACACACACACACTTTCATATGTAAAACACACACACCTAAAAATTTTATTTTGATTATTGAGTGTTGGGAAAGCTTAGACTTATCTGTCAATGATAGAATGGGGTTGTGATTGGTTTATATCCTGATTATAAATAGAAAAGGGAAAGTTGAAATGAAGTTCTAAAATGAAGTTGTTTCAATTTTATATGATTAAAATAGAGCAAACATAGAAATATCACAAATATTTATATATACATATCTAAGTTTATATTAAGGGATAAGACAATGAACGATAAATTGATATCAATCCCAATAATGTTAAACATGGTTATCCCTTCTGTATAATACAATTAATGGTTGAAATGTTTAGACTTAATGTCCCCTTCCCTCCCTGACTTATGTGTCTTTTTACCGAAGTAATACATTTCATGATGACCTCCTATATATGTACTTGAGTGTCCTTTATTCCAGAGAGAGAGGGTACAATGGGCTGTTTATTTAACTAGTCCCAAAAATTGTATAATATTGTTTTCTTATTTGTTGACCTAACATCTTTGGGGACTTTCTTCAATTTTGATTGGTTGGTTCATAAAGCTGAATGTCCAAAAATTTCAACCACTAATTTAAATCTTAATCTTAATTTTAAGTGTCATCATTGGGGATGTACATCAATTTATTGGCCATTGTCTTATCCCTTTAGAACCTTGCCTTTTACTGCAGTAATACATTCAATGAAAAACGTGATTTTGATCGTTCTACATCTAATCAGTCTGATGTGTGTTATTGAAAAATTAACAAGGGTGGGTGTGAAAGGTGTTATGGGATAAAACAAAGTTGTTATTTATCTCCCTTTCTCTCTTTTTTCTTTATCTCTCCTCCTTGTAAACTCCATAACCATTCTGATATCCTGGTTAAATTTTGAAAACTAAACATTGAAGGTTCACTTTTTGTACTGTAAAACCTCTGTAACAGACATAGTTGCGTGCTCAGGATTTTGCCAGGAGTGTGTAATTGTGTGGGGGGGGGGGGGGGGATGGTTGATATTTTTACAATAATGGGAGTGTTGACTCCCTTCTCCCTCTTAAGTCTTACGTAGAGACATGAATTATTGATGTTTTGTATTCATGACAGTTTATGATTATAAAATTAATTATAATTATAATATTTGATAATTATAATTATAATAGAAATTTGTTAAAGGTTATGTATCTCCCCTGCACTAAATAGACACAAAAACATTTTCATTATTTATCCTTTTTTCCAAAGTAATTTTGGTGTGTTGTATAATTAACTATTGCGCATTTTTGGAAAATAGTGAGTTTGTCTGTTTATGTGTTTGTGTATTGTTTTTTTTTGGGATTAAAAAGGATGATTTTGGCTATACCTCCTCCCCCCCCCCCCCCCATTACCATTCCCCATAAAAATAGTTTTCTTAGATAATATGAAAAATATAAAATTATAACTACTGCACCAAACTTAAAAAAAGACAATATTGGGGGGGGGGGGGGGAAGGGGGAAATGCATTTTGGACCAAACAGGTGTAGTAACACCAACAAAAATAATTCTCTATTGAAAACAGGATATCAGAAAGAGAAGTGGAGAGATGGACAGAGAGAGAGAGAGAGAGAGAGAGAGAGATGCAAATATTAAATAAGTAAAAATATTATCATTTGGGAGGGGGTTTATTAATCCCTATACATTTATTCTCTTATTCAAATGAAAAAAGGGTTTTTGGGAAATAAAAAGGGGGTTGTAGAAAGGTATTAAAGTTTTCACTGTAGATCAAAACTTACATTAATATAAAGATAGCCTAGTAGATAAAAAAAATATACTCTCCTCTTTCTTGTTTTAAAGGCAAAGCTATTTTATATTTTGGATCAGTCTGTCTGTCTCAAATAACTCAAACAATGATTTAAATTATCATAATGTTATTGTATGCATGGAGGGAGGGGACATTGCACTGTTTATGACAATAGTCCACAAAGTCTTGTGATAATTTTTCTTATTCATTGGTTTTACAACTTTGGGGACTTTTAACAATGTCTAAATGTCCAATTTAAACATGTAGATTTTTTTACTTTTTTAACAACAAATCTTTATGCAATCTAATTCTCCAATTGATCTGATTTTTGATATACTGATTCCTGATAAATCGATCAATAGATAGATAGATTTCTGGTACCTGACATTGCAAAAGAAAGTACAAAGATATTTTTACATTTCTAAATTATACACTTCTCTCCCCCCCCCCCCCCAAATAAAGATAATATTTATTTAACTTCCCTTTTTTAGAATCCTTCATTATCAATTTTTTCCCTGTTACAAGTATATTGCATATAAAATCTTTCATTTCATTGTTTTTAGGATATAACAAACGCACACACACAAACACACATACAAACACACACACAAATACACACACATGCACACACAACAAGATACAAATTTATTGGGGCTGTTCAAAGTATGTATTACACTCTGTGTATGGTGATCAACACCAGACAATAATGAAAAATATAATATTTATTTTTTGGGTAAAAAACTCCTCTTAGCTAAATAGCTAAAAACATTGAGACACAGATACTCTAATACTTATAAAATTTTATGAGATAAAAATCATTTCATAGCATCCAAGTGTTGGTCATTGAAATGAAAAGACGGAACAATTTTGAACGGAGAATATATCCGTTGGACTTAATTATAAATTAAAAAGCACACAGTATCTAAATAGAGGTGGGGGGGGGGTACTAGAATGTGGAGGGGGGGGGGGCTAAAAACAAATGGTAAATTATGGGACCCTTTTTTTCTGAATTATATAGCAAGAAAATTAGATAAAATATATATAAAATAATAATTATAAAGTAACAGAATGTTTATATTCTGTGTTTTAAATGTGTATAATAAATATTGGTGTATAGTCCCTTTCGTGGCAACGCCCCTTAAGTGGTGATTTCTTGTATTTTCAAAATGGCTTTTGATAGGTTACTTTGGGCTATATTTGGTTAGGTGATTGCCCCGCAGAGGCTAGAAATAGGAGAAAAGCTACTGTGAAAATATGAAAAAACGCCCCTTAAGGGGCGTTGCCAGGGAAGGGACTATACCCAAAAATTATTGTCAACAGAGAAAGAAAAGTAGTCCGTCTTAAGAGTTAGATAGATACATAGATAGGTAGATACATATATACATAGTTAAATATATAAGACATATAACATAGTTCAAATTTGCCGCCAAAATATCTGATTGGTCAGATGTTGATTAAATTGCCGCCACTTTGGACTAATGAGAGCGCGTTGTTTACGCTACTTAGATTCGTAGATTTTTTTTGATGCAAGATTTGAATGTTTGATTGTTTAGGCCAAGGACACGTTCTGAATAAATGTGTATGGCCTATACAAAGCTTCCCTCTAAAGGAGAACCATATCGGTTTAGTGGTTAGCGAGATCCTTCACTACAAACAAAAAAAGCTTAGTATTTATATTATAGGAATACACGGAAATTAATTACAAATTTGAAATGGCGTTTTAACAAGTAATATATTAATACGTAATGGCGTTTTAATGACAACATCAATTTAAGCAGCATACCAAATGCGATAGAAAATAGATAGATAGATAGATAAAATTCTAACGCATCAACCAAAAAAAAAACCTTACTACTTTTGAATGATGTAGTTTACTTGACCATAGCCTCTAGGGAAAGACAGGAGAGATCAGGAAAACAGCCTAAAACCACCCCAATGCGTTATAAAGCTTCCCCTTAAAATACAACCAATCGGACCAGCAAGTTATAAGATTGAGCCAAAAAAACTACATGGATGACAACATCTGAAAAGCAAACATTTATTTTGACCAGACAGATAGATGCACACACAAATATTTTAAGAGGGTGCATATGAGACAAAAATAAAGGTAATTATTTTAGTCAAAAGTGCACTTTGAGTTCTGTGCCCCTATCTTTAATTTGGGCAGTTTCCCTTAAAGTGCCTTGTTGAGCACAGAAACCAATAATTCCGTTTTAAAGAATTTAATGACAACGGGGAATAAACTACACTAAATCAAGAAGAAAGGTGACAGTGCGCTGTTTATCACACTAGTCCCCAAAGTTTTTAAAAACCTTTTCTTATTTGTTGGTTCAACAACTTAACTTTGGGGACTTTTAATGAATATTGATTAACTAAGTAGGGTGTCCAAACATTTCAACCAAGAATTGTAATCTACAGAATCATCTTTGTGTATCATCATTAGGGATGTACATCAATTTATCGGCCATTGTCTTATCCCTTTAGATCCCTAATTAGATGTTGTAAAACTATACTGATAATAAAGCAACAGGACATTTGTTTCAAAGGATCTTGCTAACAACTTAATCTATATTGTATTGTTCTCCTTTACAGGGTATCTTTTCATAGGTCTTGGTAAGGTTTATATCTAATTTAGGGCTATTCGCCTGTCTTTAACTTAAGAAAGATATTTGGTATAGCTTCAAATTTCCCTTGTTTGTGAGCCTTGCATAAAAAAATCAAAAAGGAGAAAATTGTTGAAAGTAAATTTATGTTGCTATGGAAAAATTAAAACAATGTGGGGAGTTTTGGGGGGTTTGGTGGAGGAAGGGGAAACATTCTCTCATTAGGAAACAAGTAGATGGGGGGAAGGGGGGGGGGGGTGAAAACTTCATAGACACAAAGTTTACCATTTAGCATTATAAAACACAAACATATATTCAGCAATAATTATAATAATTATACCCATCCTTTTAAAAAATTTTTTATCCCCCCCATTTTTCAAATTAACCCTATAAGATTGGGAGGGCATTTTTTTGATCCTTTCCAGTTTTGATATCCTGGTGCACATTTAAAATTCAAACAACTAATTTTCTCTTGGGAGGGTGGTGGTACCCTCCCCCAAAATAGTTATAAACTTCCCAGGACATATGAAAAGCTACCCTGTAAAGGAGAACCCGATTGGTTCAGCAGTTAGCGAGATCCTTTAGTACACACAAACAGATAGACAAACTATTACAGACATGCAAGGACGTCCTTGCTTTTTTATTTGAGGGGGTGAATTTAAAACTTTAAATCAAGCCCTCAAGTTTTAAAATCAAGTACTGAAATATGTTTCAAAAGCAATCAAGTTTTAAATGAAGCCATGTATGTATCTCCCCTCTGGAAAAATATGCACATTAATAATCATTCCCTTTATCATTTTTACAAAAGTAATTTTGTAAAGTTGTATAAATGATAAATATACTATTGAAATATTTAGACAAAATTGTATTTAACAACTTATAAAGCAAACTTTGTAAAAAGTGATAAATATAGAGAATATAACAATGTATGATTTCAAGAAAGGAGATAAGACAAAAAAATAAGAATTTTTTTTCTTTTCAAATTATCTAAAAAAGTATTTTTTACTGGATAAAACCATGAACAAATTGAGACGCTTCCTTAAAAAGCAAAATTAAACCCAATCTTTAAGATGAAAACACCATAGCAATTAATAGGATGTCAGAAAATTACATTAGGGGATATCAAACATATGCAAATAATACATGAACCTGGTATGTACTATACATGTTTTGCCCCTCCCCCACCCTCTCCATTTTTATGCATCTCTTATTTGACAGGTTAGTGTTACCCAGGGTCAATGGTGAAATATACACACCTTTTTTCAAGTTCAGTCACTTTCATTTATTCTGTATGTTCCCCTTTATTATATTATAATATAAAAACCCCTCTTATTCTCCCCCCCCCCCTCTATTAGTATAAGTATTACTTTCCTTACCACCCCTCTTTATTGTAAATATATATACAGTGCAGTGTGTGTGTGTGGGTATGCCTATATGTGAACGTGTTTGTGTGTGTGTGTGTGTAAGAGGTTGGGTGGGGGGTGCAAGGTCTCTCAGAGTAGAGATACAAAATACAAAATTCACCCTTCTTCCATCCCACCCCCATCCATCTATCTATTCATTCTCTCTTACTCATAAGGGTGTGTCTACAATTCCACATGTTTCTTGTAAAAAATAAAAATTAATTGCATTGAGTGCTTTCCTATGAGAGGCGCCATTTAATTTTATGATAAATTGAAATGAAGGTTGGGGTAGGTTTTTCTTCAATACCTAACCCCCTGCGAGGTGCCTAATCCTGCAGGGCATATATCTGTGGTGCTTCTAATCCAGCGGGGCTACAAATATAACTGATATAACCTAATCTAACCTGACTTAAAGTAATGATAACAAAGTACAAAAAAGTTGGATTGTCCAAAGATGAAAGAGAAGCAAAGTAGAAGGTATAGTTTAGACTGTTTTAACAACTAGCAAAAATGAAACTATTGGGGGGAATATAGACACACCACTCATGAAAAGTATTTTGGAGAAAATGTCAACTTTAATTATCCCCATAAATATGTTAAAAAAGGGAAAGTTATAAAAATTACACTTGACAACCTAAAAATTAAATAATTTTATATATTTTCAAGCTTACTCAAACATTGAGAAAATCCGTTATTTTTTGGAAGAAAATATTTAGATTAATTTACTGTACCTGACACATGGGAAACAAGTCATAAAATCTTATCAACATCTAAGACAGGAATATGTAATGACAAATTTTAATTGATGTTAGGTTAAGTTATCATAGACGTATCCTATATCCCTAAGGGCAAAAAATATCAGATTTTTGTTTTCAGGGAAACTTTATATCTGAAATGGATTGATTTTGATTAAAGCCTACCTGACCCCAACCATTTGCTTAATTAAGATTATAATACAAGAACTATTTACAGTATAACCTTCCTTATCCAAGGGCACCCCCCCCCCCCCCCTGTTGAAAGGACAAAAAATCATGATTTCATTTTTTTCACATGGGGAAAAGATTTTAAAAGTCTTGATGTCAGTTCAATATATGTACCTAATATGTATTTTTATGTTACCACATAAGAAAGTCCTTTAATCCCAAAAGAAAATAGTTTAAATTTTAAACTTCCTCCCCTTCAAGAATTTTTCTGTGTCAACATTAAATTTAAAGGGCTGTAAAGTCAATTAGAATCCAGAATCTTTTGGAGGGAAGCTAGGTCTTCTGTGATTGGTTACTTTTAAAAAGTCCTAAATCCCGCCTATTCAGATTGACACATTTTTATAGCTCTACAAGGTTGATTTTAAACATAAGTAGTGCAGCTAGTCTTGAATATTATTGTTAGACTTTTAAGAATCAAACATAATTTTTTTTAAATTGATATTCCTCTCTTTCTTTATTCTAAAACTAGTAGCTACGCCCCTTAGAAGCCTCTAGGGCACTTAAAGTTTTAAGAGGAAAATTAACCCTCCCCCCCCCCCCAATTTCAAATTTGGTTTTAATAGGAACAATTTGAAAAATATTTTTTTTCTAAGGGGCAGGGGAAGGTGGCAATTTTAAGACAGAATGGAATGGTCCATTGTTAACTATAAAACCCGCTTAAAAGGCTCCATCACGCACACATAGAAGCACTGGAATCCAAACACATACCTCCCCTCCCCCATCCCTCGCCCAAATTAGTACTCCTTTACAATGTTGTTACTAATATGTCAACTGTTGAAAAGAAAAACAAGGATGACAATATAAGTAGCGAAGCATAAATCAATCATATTTATTAAACATTAAAAGAGTTAGGCATTTAATCAACCTATAAGATGGTTTACAGAGGGTTAGGTTAGGTTAAGATATGAATAAACAACTAAGCCCCCCCCCCCCCCCAGGAGTTAGGCATTTAATTAACCTATAAGATGGTTTACAGACCTCCCCTCCCCCATCCCTCGCCCAAATTAGTACTCCTTTACAATGTTGTTACTAATATGTCAACTGTTGAAAAGAAAAACAAGGATGACAATATAAGTAGCGAAGCATAAATCAATCATATTTATTAAACATTAAAAGGGTTAGGCATTTAATTAACCTATAAGATGGTTTACAGAGGTTTAGGTTAGGAAAAGATATGAATAAACAAATAAGCCCCCCCCCCCCCCCAGGGGTTAGGCATTTAATTAACCTATAAGATGGTTTACAGACCTCCCCTCCCCCATCCCTCGCCCAAATTAGTACTCCTTTACAATGTTGTTACTAATATGTCAACTGTTGAAAAGAAAAACAAGGATGACAATATAAGTAGCGAAGCATAAATCAATCATATTTATTAAACATTAAAAGGGTTAGGCATTTAATTAACCTATAAGATGGTTTACAGAGGTTTAGGTTAGGAAAAGATATGAATAAACAAATAAGCCCCCCCCCCCCCCAGGGGTTAGGCATTTAATTAACCTATAAGGTGGTTTACAGAGGGTTAGGTTAGGTTAAGATATGAATAAACAACTAAGCCCCCCCCCCCCCCAGGAGTTAGGCATTTAATTAACCTATAAGATGGTTTACAGAGGTTTAGGTTAGGTTAAGATATGAATAAACAAATAAGCCCCCCCCCCCCCAGGGGTTAGGCATTTAATTAACCTATAAGATGGTTTACAGAGGTTTAGGTTAGGTTAAGATATGAATAAACAAATAAGCCCCCCCCCCCCAGGGGTTAGGCATTTAATTAACCTATAAGATGGTTTACATAGGGTTAGGTTAGGTTAAGATATGAGAAAACAAATAAACCCCCTGCAGGGGTTAGGCATTTAATTTACAAAGGGTTAATCAACCTATAAGATGATTTACTGAGGGTTAGGTTAGGTTAAGATATGAGAAAACAAATAAATCCCTGCAGGGGTTAGGCATTTAATTAACCTATAAGATGGTTTATGTAGGGTTAGGTTAGGTTAAGATATGAATAAACAAATAAGCCCCCTGCAGGGATTAGGCATTTAATTAACCTATAAGATGGTTTACGTAGGGTTAGGTTAGGTTAAGATATAAATAAACAAATAAGCTCCCCGAAGGGGTTAGGCATTGAATTAACCTATAAGATGGTTTACGTAGGGTTAGGTTAGGTTAAGATATGAAAAAACAAATAAGCCCCCTGCAAGGGTAAGGCATTTAATTAACCTATAAGATGGTTTACGTAGGGTTAGATATGAGAAAACAAATAAACCCCCTGCAGGGGTTAGGCATTTAATTTACAAAGGGTTAATCAACCTATAAGATGATTTACTGAGGGTTAGGTTAGGTTAAGATATGAGAAAACAAATAAATCCCTGCAGGGGTTAGGCATTTAATTAACCTATAAGATGGTTTATGTAGGGTTAGGTTAGGTTAAGATATAAATAAACAACTAAGCCCCCTGCAGGGGTTAGGCATTTAATTAACCTATAAGATGGTTTATGTAGGGTTAGGTTAGGTTAAGATATAAATAAACAAATAAGCTCCCCGAAGGGGTTAGGCATTTAATTAACCTATAAGATGGTTTCCGTAGGGTTAGGTTAGGTTAAGATATGAAAAAACAAATAAGCCCCCTGCAAGGGTAAGGCATTTAATTAACCTATAAGATGGTTTACGTAGGGTTAGGTTAGGTTAAGATATGAAAAAACAAATAAGCCCCCTGCAAGGGTTAGGCATTTAATTAACCTTTAAGATGGTGTACAGAGGTTTAGGTTAGGTTAAGATATGAATAAACAAATAAGCCCCCCCCCCAGGGGTTAGGCAATTAACTAACCTATAAGATGGTTTACAGAGGGTTAGGTTAGATTAAGATATGCATTAACAAATAAGCCCCCTGCAGTGGTTAGGCATTTAATTAACTCATAAGATGGTATACAATAGTTTAGGTTAGGTTAAGATATAAATAAACAAATAAGCCCCCTGCAGGGGTTAGACATTTAATTAATCTATAAGATGGTATACAATAGGTTAGGTTAGGATATGAAAAAATAAATAAGCCTCCTGCAGGGGTTGGGCATTTAATTAACCTATAAGATTGTATACAATAGGTTAGGTTAGGTTAAGATATGAATAAACAAATAAGCCCCCTGCAGGGGTTAGATATTTAGAAAACCTTTAAGTTGGTATACAATAAGTTAGGTTAGGTTAAGATATGAAAAAACAAATAAGCTCCCCGCAGGGGTTAGGGTTAGGTTAGGTTAATATATGAATAAACAACTAAGCCCCCCCCCCCCAGGAGTTAGGCATTTAATTAACCTATAAGTTGGTTTACAGAGGGTTAGGTTAGGTTAAGATATGAATAAACAACTAAGCCCCCACAGGGGTTAGACATTTAATCTACCTATAAGATGGTTTACAAAGGGTTAGGTTAGGTTAAGATATGAATAAACAACTAAGCCCTCTGCAGGGGTTAGGCATTTAATCAACCTATAAGATGGTTTACAAAAGGTAAGGTTAGGTTAGGTTAAGATATGCATGAAACAGGCCTGCAACTGGTCATGAAACAGGCCCCCACAGGGGTTAGACATTTAATCAACCTATAAGATGGTTCACAAAGGATTAGGTTAGGTTATTAAGATATGAATAAACAACTAAGTCCCCCAAGGGTTTAGGCATTTAATTAACCTATAAGATGGTTTACAATGGGTTAAGCTTGGTTAAGAAGGTAACAATAAAAATAAAGTCTGCAGGGTTTAGGCATGTAAAAAACCTATAAGTTGTTTTACATAGGTTGGGCATTTAATTAACCTATAAGATGGTTTACAATGGATTATTTTAGGTTAAGATATGAATAAACAAATAAGCCCTCTGCTGGGGTTAGGCATTTGATTAACCTATAAGATGGTTTTAAAAGGGTTAGGTTAGGATAAGATATGAATAAATGAATAAGCCCCCTGCAGGGGTTAGACATTTGGAAAACCTTTAAGATTGAATACAATAGGTTAGGTTAGGTTAAGATATGAAAAAACAAATAAGCATCCCAAAGGGGTTAGGCATTTGGAAAACTTTTAATATGGTTTACTAAGGGTTAGGTTAGGCATTTAATTAACCTATAAGACTGTTTAAAATGAGTTATGCTGGGTTAAGAAGGGGACAATAAAGATAAGCCCTATAAGTTGTTTATAATAGATTATAATCATTACAAATTAAATATACCACATATCATATTACAAAGTTTAAATATTGGCATACCCAAATTTTTACAGAACAAATTTTTATCAAACATAATTTTACAGATTTACATTTATTATGGCAAAGCTTGAAGAATACCTAATGTTTGACTGACCATTAGGCATAGAAATAGTTTGGGATACTGTTTAGTAGACCAGACAGTTGTTTGAAATGATGTAGGTTAGACCAACGAACCAGCCTCCACATCTTATAATTCAGGACACAACTGCCCGCTCATTTGTAAGCCAGGTTTGGCTGCACATTGGGCATATAAATGGTGGCTGCAGGCCTTACTCATGATAACATAGTTGTAGGCCATAGGCTAATGCAAAACCATTTGTCTACCTCAAGCAACAATGCTGTATCTACAGTCATGCTAAAAAGTGTTTTTTTACAATGGTTTTGGCAAATGTTGCAAAAATGGCTACTTATATTGGCCTGTTGAGTAAGTGCTTGAGAGACCAATGTCAGTTGTTAAGTTCTGGTCTCTACTGTACAATACCATTTTTTTCCTTAAAAAAATTTACACTCAGATTTGAACTTATACTAAAACTTGGTTTGGGCAGTGTCTAAGGTACCAAACAGTTGTTTCACACAAATAGACACTCATATTGAAACTCATACTGAAACTTAGTTTTGGGCATTGTCTGAGGTTGTAAAGTGCATGTTCTTTCACAAAAATAGACACTAACTGGAACTCATACTAAACCTTAGTTATGCTCAAAAGTGTTTATTGATTGTGTAATTGATTATATGTATATATTTAGTAGAAGAGTCCCATTCTAGCATATTAGGTCCTATTCTAATAATACTATACCTATGACTAGAAGTAGATATATTTAGTAGAGTATCTCATGCTAGCATATTAGGTCCTATTCTAATAATACTATACCTATGACTAGAAGTATATATATTTAGTAGAGTATCTCATGCTAGCATATTAGGTCCTATTCTATTAATACTATACCTATGACTAGAAGTAGATATATTTAGTAGAGTATCTCATGCTAGCATATTAGGTCCTATTCTATTAATACTATACCTATGACTAGAAGTAGATATATTTAGTAGAGCATCCCATGCTAGCATATTAGGTCCTATTCTAATGATACTATACCTATGACTAGAAGTAGATATATTTAGTAGAGTGACTCATGCTAGCATATTAGGTCCTATCCTATTCTCATCTTGTTAAAACTTTGGGTACCTGAATTTTATGTACAATCTCTTGTCCCTTCCCATGATTTTAAACTTTTCTTTATATATATTTAAAAGTAGCCAACCTTAACTCAGATTGAATCTCATTTGCAGTTACTTACTAAACCTTGGAGAGTGTATAATGGACCAGCCAGTATTATGACATGACACAGATCAACAAACCATCCTCATCACCTAAGAAATATGTCTAAACTCTTCAACATTTTTTTATATATATTGAAGTGTCAATCTTATCTCATAATGAAACTCATTTGCAGTTACTTACTAAACCTTAGTTTTGGAGAGTATATAATAGATCAGCCAGTTGTTTGACATGATATAGGATAGGTTAGGTTAAGACATGGACCTACGAACCAGCCATATCACCTAATGAATCATATCTAAACTCTTCAACATTTTCTATATATATATTGAAAAGTAGCTAAGTCCCGACCCTAACTCATAATAAATCTCATCTGAAATGGTTGCTTGTATTGGCCTGTTTAGGCTAGGTTAGGTTGAGTAAGGGGTTGTGAGACCATGTTTGGTTATTACCGTTTTCTACCTGTACCATACCCATTCAGAACTAGATTTTCTTTATATATATTGAAAAAATATTTTAGAAATAGATATATTTAGTAGAGGTGTTTCAAGATAGCATATTAGGTCCTATTCTAATAATACTATACCTATGACTAGAAGTAGATATATTTAGTAGAGTATCACAAGCTAGCATATTAGGTTCTATTCTAATAATACTATACCTATGACTAGATTTAGATATATTTAGTAGAGTGTCTCAAGATAGCATATTAGGTCCTATTCTAATAATACTATACCTATGACTAGAAGTAGATATATCTAGTAGAGTATCACAAGCTAGCATATTAGGTCCTTTTCTAATAATACTATACCTATGACTAGAATTAGATATATTTAGTAGAGTATCTCAAGCTAGCATATTAGGTCCTATTCTAATGATACTATACCTATGACTAGAAGTAGATATATTTAGTAGAGTGTCTCAAGCTAGCATATTAGGTCCTATTCTAATAATACTATACCTATGACTAGAAGTAGACATATTTAGTAGAGTATCACAAGCTAGCATATTAGGTCCTATTCTAATAATACTATACCTATGACTAGAAGTAGATATATTTAGTAGAGTATCTCAAGATAACATATTAGGTCCTATTATAATAATACTATACCTATGACTAGAAATAGATATATTTAGTAGAGTATCACAAGCTAGCATATTAGGTCCTATTCTAATAATACTATACCTATGACTAGAAATAGATATATTTAGTAGAGTATCACAAGCTAGTATATTAGGTCCTATTATAATAATACTATACCTATGACTAGAATTAGATATATTTAGTAGAGTATCTCAAGCTAGCATATTAGGTCCTATTCTAATAATACTATACCTATGACTAGAAATAGATATATTTAGTAGAGGTGTCTCAAGCTAGCATATTAGGTCCTATTCTAATAATATTATACCTATGACTAGAAATAGATATATTTAGTAGAGGTGTTTCAAGATAGCATATTAGGTCCTATTCTAATAATACTATACCTATGACTAGAAGTAGATATATTAAGTAGAGTATCACAAGCTAGCATATTAGGTTCTATTCTAATAATACTATACCTATGACTAGAAATAGATATATTTAGTAGAGTATCTCAAGCTAGCATATTAGGTCCTATTCTAATGATACTATACCTATGACTAGAAGTAGATATATTTAGTAGAGTGTCTCAAGCTAGCATATTAGGTCCTATTCTAATAATACTATACCTATGACTAGAAGTAGATATATTTAGTAGAGTATCTCAAGCTAGCATATTAGGTCCTATTCTAAACATACTATAACTATTACTAGAAGTAGATATATTTAGTAGAGTATCTCAAGATAACATATTAGGTCCTTTTATAATAATACTATACCTATGACTAGAAATAGATATATTTAGTAGAGTATCACAAGCTAGCATATTAGGTCCTATTCTAATAATACTATACCTATGACTAGAAATAGATATATTTAGTAGAGTGTCTCAAGCTAGCATATTAGGTCCTATTCTAATAATACTATACCTATGACTAGAAATAGATATATTTAGTAGAGGTGTTTCAAGATAGCATATTAGGTCCTATTCTAATAATACTATACCTATGACTAGAAGTAGATATATTTAGTAGAGTATCACAAGCTAGCATATTAGGTCCTATTCTAATAATACTATACCTATGACTAGAAATAGATATATTTAGTAGAGTATCACAAGCTAGTATATTAGGTCCTATTATAATAATACTATACCTATGACTAGAATTAGATATATTTAGTAGAGTATCTCAAGCTAGCATATTAGGTCCTATTCTAATAATACTATACCTATGACTAGAAGTAGATATATTTAGTAGAGTATCACAAGCTAGCATATTAGGTCCTATTCTAATAATACTATACCTATGACTAGAAATAGATATATTTAGTAGAGTGTCTCAAGCTAGCATATTAGGTCCTATTCTAATAATACTATACCTATGACTAGAAGTAGATATATTTAGTAGAGTATCACAAGCTAGCATATTAGGTCCTTTTCTAATAATACTATACCTATCACTAGAATTAGATATATTTAGTAGAGTATCTCAAGCTAGCATATTAGGTCCTATTCTAATGATACTATACCTATGACTTGAAGTAGATATATTTAGTAGAGTGTCTCAAGCTAGCATATTAGGTCCTATTCTAATAATACTATACCTATGACTAGAAGTAGACATATTTAGTAGAGTATCTCAAGCTAGCATATTAGGTCCTATTCTAATAATACTATACCTATGACTAGAAGTAGATATATTTAGTAGAGTATCTCAAGATAACATATTAGGTCCTATTATAATAATACTATACCTATGACTAGAAATAGATATATTTAGTAGAGTATCACAAGCTAGCATATTGGGTCCTATTCTAATAATACTATACCTATGACTAGAAATAGATATATTTAGTAGAGTATCAGAAGCTTGTATATTAGGTCCTATTATAATAATACTATACCTATGACTAGAATTAGATATATTTAGTAGAGTATCTCAAGCTAGCATATTAGGTCCTATTCTAATAATACTATACCTATGACTAGAAATAGATATATTTAGTAGAGGTGTCTCAAGCTAGCATATTAGGTCCTATTCTAATAATATTATACCTATGACTAGAAATAGATATATTTAGTAGAGGTGTTTCAAGATAGCATATTAGGTCCTATTCTAATAATACTATACCTATGACTAGAAGTAGATATATTTAGTAGAGTATCACAAGCTAGCATATTAGGTTCTCTTCTAATAATACTATACCTATGACTAGAAATAGATATATTTAGTAGAGTATCTCAAGCTAGCATATTAGGTCCTATTCTAATGATACTATACCTATGACTAGAAGTAGATATATTTAGTAGAGTGTCTCAAGCTAGCATATTAGGTCCTATTCTAATAATACTATATCTATGACTAGATTTAGATATATTTAGTAGAGTATCTCAAGCTAGCATATTAGGTCCTATTCTAATAATACTATACCTATGACTAGAAATAGATATATTTAGTAGAGGTGTCTCAAGCTAGCATATTAGGTCCTATTCTAATAATACTATACCTATGACTAGAAATAGATATATTTAGTAGAGTATCACAAGCTAGCATATAAGGTCCTATTCTAATAATACTATACCTATGACTAGAAGTAGATATATTGATGGACTAGTCGGCTGTTTATCATTATATAGGTTAGGATAGGTTAACATATGGACCTATGAACCATCCTGTCACCAAATGAATCAAATTTAAACTCTCCATCCTTTTCTATATATATATCTAAAAGTAGCTAAGTGCCAACCTTAACTCATAATGAATCTCACGTGGAGTTACTTACACAAAGCTTGAATAAATGGTTACTTGTATGGCCTGTTTAGGCTAGGTTAGGTTGAGTAGGGGTGTGTGAGACCCTGTTTGGTTGTTTAGGATTGGTTTAATTCAGAACCATTTGTTTCTATATATATATTGAAAAGTAGCTAAGTGCCAACCCTAACTCATAATGAATCTCATTTGCAGTTACTTACTAAACCTTGGTTTTGGAGAGTATATAATGGATCAGCCAGCTGTTTGACATGATATAGGTTAGGTTAGGTTAAGACAAGGACCATGTCTAAACTTTTCATCATTTTCTATAAATATTTTGAAAACTAGCTAAGTGCCAACCTTATCTCATAATGAATCTCATGTGCAGTTACTTATTAAACCTTGGTTTTAAACTGTGTATAATGGTAATGTCAAGGACCTACAAACTAGCCATGTAACCTAATGAAACATGTCTAAACTTTCCATAATTTTCTTTATATATATTTAAAAGTAGCTAAGTGCCGACCTTAACTCATAATGAATCTCACGTGGAGTTACTTACACAAAACTTGAATAAATTGTTACTTTTATGGCCTGTTTATGCTAGGTTAGGTTGAGTAGGGGCATGTGAGACCCTGTTTGGTTGTTACACTTTTCTACCTGTACCATTCCCTGTAGTAACCAGTCTTTTCTTTATATATATTGAAAAGTGCCAACCTTAACTCATAATGAATCTCATCTACAATTATTTTCTAAACCTTGGTTTTGATGAGTGTATAATGGATCAGCCATTTGTTTGACATGATATAGGTTAGGTTAGGTTAAAACATGGACCTACAAACTAGCCATGTAACTCTCCATTATTTTCTTTATATATATATATTAAAAAGTTTAAATTGTTACTTAAATAGGCCTGTTTAGGCTAGGTTAGGTTGAGTAAGGGGATGTAAGACCCTGTATGGTTTTTACCATTTTCTACCTGTACCATACCCATTCGGAACCAGATTTTTCGTTATATATATTGAAAATATATTATATAGTCTACTATACCCTCCCATGATTATTAACTTTGGGTACCAGAATAATATACAGTCTAATATACCTCCCATGATTATAAAACTTTGGATACCAGAATAATATACAGTCTAATATCCCCTCCCATGATTATAAAACTTTGGGTACCAGAATTTTATATACAATCTATTGTCCCCTCCCATGATTATAAAGTTTTCTCTATATATATTGAAAAGTAGCTAAGTGACAACCTTAACTCAGATTGAAACTAATTTGCAGTTACTTACTAAACCTTGGTTTTGGAGAGTATATAATGGAACAGCCAGCTGTTTGACATGATATAGGTTAGGTTAGGTTAAGACAAGGACCATGTCTAAACTTTTCATCATTTTCTATAAATATTTTGAAAACTAGCTAAGTGCCAACCTTATCTCATAATGAATAAACTTGGCAAAAAAATATGTTGAGTTTTCTTGATTTTAGGTTGGAGCTGGACCCCATTCCAGAGTTTTTTTTTAATTTTTTAATATGAACTTAAATTAAATTTCCATTTCCCTCACTCTTTCACTCTCTCTCATTTTCTCTCCCTCCCTCTCACTCATTCTATTTCATATTTTCCTGTTTCAGGCGAGTCTGCCCCCGAGTTTCTGGTGGGTGGTAACCCCTGGTCCTGTGACTGTGAGCTAGAGTGGCTGAAAAATGTGAACCAACTGCGGGGCACAGGATCCTACCCCAGAATTCTGGACCTTGATACAATTATGTGCTCCACCACCAGCTCGTCTTCCTCATTCCTCATGTCCTCCTCCCCTTCCAGTTTCCCCCCGCCAAGACAAGACAGCAGCAGCTACAACAACAACAACCATGTGACAGTCCAACAACAAAATGGCAGCAGCAGTGTGCCCCTGCTGCACATGCGCAGTGACCAGTTTGTGTGTGAGTACGATGCCCATTGTATCCCCCAGTGCTACTGCTGCGACTTTTTTGCCTGTGACTGTCGTATGCAGTGCCCAGAGGGATGCTCCTGCTATCATGACAACTCATGGACCAACAATGTGATCCAGTGCTCTGGTCGTGGTCACATGGACGTGCCCCCGCTCATACCCATGGATGCAACAGCTGTCTACCTGGACGGTAACAACATGACAGAGCTGGCCAATCCAGGCTTTATTGGGCGCAGGAGGGTGAGAGCTGTGTATTTAAATAACAGTATGATTGTTAGAGTAACCAACTATTCATTTGAAGGGCTAACAGAGGTAAGATATTTTCATACAGAAAAAATTTCTTTATTAATACCTACTTTCTTGTCATTTGTATTGTCATATGAGTGGTCTTCAGTGGTTTGTCTGTTGATATTTATTGTTTAATTAAGCAAGGACACTATGAACAGCTGTCAGTAGCGTTTTTTGGTTATTGTTTTTTTTATCTTAAGGTTTTTTTGAGGCTAAAATATTCACATTATAAATTATCTTTCTAGGTGTCAGTGTTACATCTGGAGGACAATCAGATCAAGACTCTGGCAGGAAATGAATTTACAGGCCTGGCCAAGCTTCAACAGCTGTACCTACAAAACAATTTTCTAACCAGCATTGCTGCACAAACATTTGCAGGGCTGAGAGACCTGACAGTCTTGCGGCTGGATGGCAACTTGCTGACAAGCTTCCCAGTCTGGCAGCTGAATAATCCATTGTTGAGTCATTTATATCTGGGCCGCAACTCATGGACCTGTGAGTGTGGATATGTTAGGCCTTTTCTACAGTTCAGGCAAAAGTTTGCTGGCAAAATTGTGGATTTGACAGAAAGTTCTGTCAAATGTGTGACAACAGCAGGTGCAGAAGCTTTGTCTGTAATGTCAACTGTAGCGTGTACAACATCAGGAGTTCTAAAGCCAAGTACAACTACTAGTGGTGGTGGTGGTGGTACTACTGTATCAACTATAGGCAGTATCAAAGACTATACACCCATACTTGTCAGTGTTCTGCTGGTTGTTTTAATTCTTGTCATTGGCTACCTGCTCACCTTCACCTTCCGCAAGACCATCAGATCATGGTTTGTTGGTGGTGTGTCCAAGACAAGGAGATCAGCTGCTGGTACAGCGGTCTCAGGCATGTCTGCTATTGCTGGTACAGCTACTGGTGACAGAGCATGCAGTGACAACAATGCAGGCTCCGTCTACTCTACATCAAATGATAAACTTTTTGATGTTTTCATCAGCTATGCTCCTGAAGATGGTGACCTTGTGGAGGGCAGTTTGGCGGCCAACCTGGAGCATGGTGCCACTTCCTACAGGCTGTGCCTGCACCAGAGAGATTTTCCTCCCACCACACCACTGGCAGACACAGTGTCAGTAGCTGTAGAGACATCAACCAGAGCTGTTATAGTGTTGAGCAGGGCGTACCTGGCCACCCAGTGGGTCAACATCCGTCCATCATTTATGAAGGCCATCAAAGACAACAACACCAAGGTTGTGTTCATCCAGGTTGAGCAGCAGCTGGATGCAGATCATGCTGTTGATGACCTGCTGTCAGCAGCACCGGAGTTGAGAAACCTTAGAGAAGACTCACCATGCGTCCACTGGCAGGATCCCAACTTCTGGAGCAAACTGAGATATTTTCTACCAGAACCTGTGTACCTGACTTTCCACAGGTCTGTGACTATGAGAGGAACCCTGCAACAGCAACAACAGAACCCTGCTGCAGGCAATCTGTACCAACCTGTGATGCCATACCCTGCCAGGATAGAGTTGCTGGCAACAAACTACATCAACTCAGGTAAAATATTATTGATAAAGCAAAGTAGCTTGATGTCTGTCTGTCTTAAGCTTTAGATCTTGTTTTTTTTCTTCTTTAAAATGTGACCCAATTTCCTACAGAGAAACTGATCATTACTTATTATTTTTTTTTTTTTTGGTACCTAGGTAAATATAATTTAATTTTATGTATGTGTTTAGGTCATAATTGTGTAGAGACAGACCACAGTACAGACACAACAACAATGACAGCTGTGTCCCCCCTCCACTCTGTGTATGCTGTCTCTGGTGGTGGGGGCACTGCTGGCTCGGAGCACACCTACCACAGGTATTTAATATCTATAATTCATAGTAGCTTGATGTCTGTCTGTCTGAAGCTTAAGATCTCTGTAACACCGCTGAACTAATTGGGCTCTAGACCTTCTGGTCCTGTGGTGGTTTTAAGCTTTTTTCTCATGGGGGTTGGGACATTGTTGATTACTTTTTTGTGTGTGTATGTACATCTTGAATATAATTAAAATTCTTATTTCTAGTATTGACAATAATCACATCTACCACACCCTGGACCCAGGACCTCCGTCTGCTGCTACAGCAAACCTGTTTCACCTGCAGTTCCACCATTCCTCCACACCAGTAGCAGCAGGACAGCCAGCAGCCAGATCTAGTCCAGGTACTTATACTTGATACCTTACCTCCAGAGCATTATCTGCTTGTAATTGGATGCCATACTCTTGACACCAAAACATATTAGGTTAAGTGACATCCGTCAGACATCCAACCCTTTGATTGCACAAACTTTGTCTAAGAAGTCCTAACTGTGCATGAGTTGTGCATGTTTACAGGCCAAGGCATTCCCCCTACTCTATTCACTATTTATGACATAGCAGCCGTAGGTACATTTTTAACGTCTGTTTTAACGTCTTTTCTTTAGGGTTTCCAGCACATGTACTGGATGCAGGTCTACAACCTCCAGCCCTGCACCATAACAACCGTAGCGCTACTGCCCATCATCAGCATCACCATGGCTCCCACACTCCATCCAACTCAACATGCTCAGCTAAACGTCTTCTGTCTGGAGACCAAGGAGAATATATTGTCTAGAGACAGAGACAAATAAATAAACAGACAGACAAATATTCATTCAGATACAGACAGAGACAGGACATGTTATGGCTCTTTTTATGAGGATTTTTTTCCCCTGACTTTCTTAAAATCCAAGTATTGCAGTTGCATCTGTTATGTATTTTGGTGAAAAAGCATGTGTAAAAATTATAACCATTTTGGACAAGTATTTCGCCCAGTAATTTCACTTTGAAATTTTTAAGCCCCCCTTATGGTGGTGTTAAAAATTTATTGCATGAAAACTACTGCTTCATGGTAATTCCAGAAAAAAAACTTTAGGAGTAGAATCAGGATCAAAGTAACTTGTTTATAGATTAAGAAAATCTCTACAAACTTCTAAAAAGTTGGCCAATTCTCAAGAAGTTTTGTTGCAATTAATTTTTGACCCCCATAAAGGGGGCCTAAAAATTACTGGGCATAGTATAAATGTATCAAAGAGGACTATCCACGAACAAGAGCACGTGATTCTAAGTACCTTCCAGCATTGATCCTAAGTATTTTCTTTCAGAATATAATAGTTCACCATTAATAATTAATATATTGACGAGAAAATTTATGTTTCACCACTTCAGGTTGAAGAAAAGTAAAAAAATGTTCAGGTTTTTTAGTCAAAATTCTATCAAACGTTTTGTTGAGTTCGGGGTGTCTTTAATTGTCCATGTTGTCAAATGAAAAAAATTTAAAAAGTTAAAAGCACATTTACTATATCTCATATGTATGTTTAAATTAATGCTATATAACACGAGTATTCGCATATGTATCATCAAATATCCATTTTATTAAAAGAATTAGCTTCATAAAAGTTTTCAAAATCAATTAAAATACCTAAAAAAATATGGTGAAACATAAATTTTCTCATCAATACATTAATGATATATGGTGACCTATTATATTCTGACAGAAAATACTTAGGATCAATGCTGGAAGGTACTTAGAATCATTTGCTCTTGTTCGTGGATAGTCCCCTTTTGAAAGTGTTTTTTTCACCAAAAGGCATAATAAATTCAACCGCATTACAAGAATTTCAAGAAGCTGGGAGAAAAAATCCCCTAATAGGTCTTTAAAGTGTACATACATTCAATGGCTGTGAATTTTTAATGTATTTTAGTTTTATATTTTATACTAAAAAAGAATTACCTATGTGTTTAACCAATTTTAGTAAATTTATCCTTTTTTTGTATCATTATTATTTTTATAAATAAAGTTATTAAAAGTTGTTTATAATTGTTTAAATTTTATTTCAGATTTTCCAAGGCATAAATTTTGTAGATGGAATTTAATATAATGTTAAATTTTCTTTATTTACTTTTATGGGTGTTTGAAAAATTATTTTGTCTTTTTTATTGCTTTGTTAAAGTCTAAGAAAAAATTAGCTTTTTACCAGAATGACCTCACCAGGTTCCTAATTACTAGCATTTAAGAAAACTAATTAACAGAAAAATGTATTTCCTCCACAAACACCTTAACTACTGATTATACCTCATTTAAGGAATTCACCTCGATTCTCTTAGACCGACCCTAATTATAGAAAAGCTTCGCTTTTAAAAACTGCTTAAATACAGGATAATGTTCTCAAAGCTATTTAGACAACGAATAAGATAATGTTATTTTAAACTTTAGGGACTAGTGTAACAAACAGCTCACTGGCTTTTCTCTCTCTAAAAAACTACCCTTTTTCAGCGGGTTTCTTTGTTCGACTAGACTCTTTGCAGGAATTCACCAATTATTATAATATTTTACCTGTATGAAAAGTAAAGAAAAACCAGCTTCCCAATAAAGATTCATTCCATGAAGCAAAACATTTTATAACAGAACAACCTTCTATGTTTAATTTTCTGAGATAACAAAAATATTTCAAAGATTTTTCACATACATTTTGGAAGATTTATTTTCTCAAAAATATTTGATTTCTAAATATATATCATAGATTATTAAATAGACAGATAAACAAATTAAGTTTGATATAAAATACTCACACAGCAGCCTTTTTAAAAGCAAAGCTTTTCTGTAATTAGGGTCGGTCCGTACGTCCGTCTGTACTTGGCTTTTTTTTGTTAATTTAAACAGGTTAGTATTGTCCTATCGATTTCAAACTTTGTATGATGATTTTTATAACAGTTAGGTATGACTTAGAAAGTGCAGCAACTCTATAATCAACACCAGAATGTCCATACGTCTATTTTAAACATGCAATTTTTAACTTTTTTTAACAAGTTTTTATAGGATATAATTAATCCGATTAATCTGATTTTTGAAAACGAAGATTTTTTATAATTAGGGTGTCGATCTGTCCGGAACTAATAGCTTTTTTTCATTGTTTTAGGCATGTTAGAATTGTCCTATCAATTTCAAACTTGGCATGGTGATTCCTGTAGTATTTAGGTACGATATGGAAATTGTAGTAACTCTATAATCATCACCAGAATGTCCGTACGTCCATTTTAAACATGTTGACTATTGACATGATTATTCGGTTCTGACACTCTACAAGTGTTTATGTTCATTTGTCCTACCGTTTCAGAGTTTCGCTTTTACGGATGTTGTAATCCTTGTTTATATTAATATCAACAGAAAGCTATCTTTGATAGGATGTGAAACATAACTAATCCAATATGGCTTTAATGAACAATCTATATAATATTACTTGCACGTTAATGTGTGGCCGTAGCTGGCTAAAAAACATTACCGCCCAGGTTTGGTGATTTTTTTTAGAATTAAGTTTGTTATTGTTATATTGTATATATTACGATGCGATAAATAACTATTCCCTAGTAAACTCTGTATCAGCACTTAATCTGTTTTTTGCAAGTGATAAGCCATTTTGTCATATTTAAGTCAGACATGCTCACATTGGGAAAATCCGCATTTTACAACAAAGTGTCGTACATAAATCGGTAATAACAGACTAACAAGACATTTTGGTAAGTAAATTGCTGATTTTAACAATGATTATTGCACTATAAACCCCTAAATATAAGGGTGTCTGATAAGAATCAGCAAAATTGGATGCTTTTGATGTAAATGTCTGAGAGGTAAAGATTTTAAACCGTATTATTTTAATTTAAAATTTTAATCATTTCAGGCAATTTTTTTGTGGTTGATTGCCTACTTTTATCTTCCATTTTTCTTGATTGCTTATCAAAATCCTCCGTTTTTGCAGCAAAAACCCTTGCCTATACAAGCAATTTTTATGTTTAATTGCTGCTTAAATCCTCTCTTTCAGGTGCAAAATCCTTACATAAACAAGCAAATTTTGGGATTGATTGCCTATTTAGATCATCCATTTTTGCTGAATAAGCAAGCAATTTTTAAGGGTTGATTGCTTCTTAAATCCTCCATTTTGGGTGCAATATCCTTACTTAAAAACAAGCAATTTTTGTGAAAAATTTCCATTTTTGATATGAAATCATTACTTAAACAAGCAATTTTTAAGGGTTGATTGCTTCTTAAATCCTCCCTTTTAAGTGCAAAATCCTTCTTTAGACAAGCAATTTTTGTGATTTATTTCCTACTTAAATGTTTCAATTTTGCTATGAAATCCTTACTTAAACACGCAATTTTCCAGTTGATTGCTTGCTTAAATCCTCCTTCGTTTTTGCTGTGTTTACAAGCAAATTTGGAAGACATGTGTAAGAAATTGATCACAAAAATTGCTTTTTCCAGTAAGGATATAGTATAATGGAAATAGATAATATAATAAAGAAAAATTGTCTAAATCTAACCCAGTTCTTAAATATAATAAATACGAATTATGCAATGTAACAATATTTAACATAGATAACATTTATTTATTTCACATATGAGACATAATAATAATAATAATAATAGGATAATCATAAAAAAAGGATGTCTGTCTGTCTGTCTGTCTGTCTCTCTGTCTGTCTGTCTGTCTGTCTGTCTGTCTGTCTGTCTGTCTGTCTGTCTGTCTGTCTGTCTGTCTGTCTGTCTGTCTATCTATCTATCTATCTATCTATCTATCTATCTATCTATCTATCTATCCATCTATCTATCTATCTATCTATCTATCTATCTATCTATCTATCTATCTATCTATCTATCTATCTATCTATCTATCTATCTATCTATCTATCTATATATCTGTCTGTCTGTCTATCTGTCTATGCACTAATCCTTATACTAAAGTAACAGGATGTCTGTTTGTCTGTGTGTTTGTGTGTTTGTGTGTATATGTGTTTGTGTGTTTGTGTGTTTGTGTGTCTGTACCGAAGGATCTCGCTAACCGCTGAACCGATCGAGTTCTCCTTAACAGGGTAGCTTCTCATAGGTCCCGTGAAGGTTTATAACTATTTTCTTGGGGGGTGGGACACACCCAACCCCCCCAAAAAATGAAAAATCCCCCCCCGAAAAAAAATTTTAAATATTTTTTTACTAAAATTAAAAATGAGGGGGGCAATCCCCCCCCCCCCCCCCGAAAAAATAAAAAAAATTTCGCCCCCCCCCAAAAAAAAAAATTTTTTTTTAAATTTTTTTTTAAAATCTAAAATAAGAAATTGGGTTATTAAATTCGGCTCTCTCCTCCTCAAGTGCCCCCTAGAGGCCTCTAGGGGCGTAGCCGCTAGTGTTTGATATAGTTCCTGTAAACACAAGGCTAAGCTTTCTGTTTGTCTATCTGTCTGTCTATCTGTTTGTCTGTACTGTCTGTCTATCTGTCTGTCTATCTGATAATATTTGTAATATGTTCCTGTTGAGACAAGGCTAAGCATAATCCTCTCATTAAGAGCCAGAGTTTCTCCTTGCTTCATCTTTATACGTTTCTTGTCCAAACACTTAATAAGTAGATAGATTGAGAGTGAGAAAGATAGATAGATAGATACTAGAAAAGATAGATAGTGGTAAAGTTAGATAGTTAAAAGAGAGATAGATGGATAGATACCTAATGGAAATGATAGATAAGATTGGTAGTAAGAAAGATAGATAGTTATTGGAAAAGAAAGATGGATAGATGCCCAGGTAACAATTAAAAATCCAATAAAAGTCCCCAAAGTTATTAAGCTAACAATAAGAAAATGTAAAACTTTGGGGACTAGTGTAATAAACAGCCCATTGTCCACCCTTATTTCCGAAGTCTTATAATAACATTTTTTTATTCATTGGAGACTAGTGTAATAAAAATTGTACCTCTCTCTTTGCTAGTTCCCAAAGTTTTATGATAACTTTTTCTTATTTGTTGGTTTAACAACTTTGGGGACTTTTACTGAATTTTGATTTTTTGGTTTAACCACTACTACACTTAATAACCTAACCATTTAAGATTCAATAAAAGTCCCCAAAGTTATTAAGCCAGTGAATAAGAAAACGTTATAGTAAAAGTTTGGGGACTAGTGTAATAAACAGCCCATTGTCCACATTACCAAAGTCTTATAATATCGTTTTCTTATTCGTTAACTTAACAACTTTAAGGACTTTTAAAATCTAATAAAAGTCCCCAAAGTTGTTGAGCCAGCGAATAAGAAAACTTTATCGTAAAACTTTGGAGACTAGTGTAATAAACATTGTACCTATCTCTTTGCTAGTTCCCAAAGTTTTATAATAACGTTTTCTTATTTGTTGGTTTAACAACTTTGGGGACCTTTACTGAATTTTGATTGGTTGGTTTAAACACAGCTATACTTAATAACCTAACCATTCAAAATCTAATAAAAGTCCCCAAAGTTATTGAGCCAGCGAATAAGAAAACGATATCTTAAAACTTTGGGGACTAGTGTAATAAACAGTCCCCTCATTCTCTAATTCCCGAAGTTTTATAATAACGTTTTAATTTTTGATTGCTTAACAACTTTGGGGACTTACAGATGGGGTATTTTTAGGAATGTAAATGAATCTATCGGCTATTGTCTTATCCCTTTAGATCCCTGGTGGCGATAAACTTAAATTAAAGTACCTAGAGGTTTTTGCCAGCTAAGAAGGTAATTTGCAGTTCAGTGTTCCCTACCTCCCTGGGTAGAGTAAAAGTTGTCTACAGGGAGGGAACAATGGACGAAAAATTAAATAAATTATGTCTATAATAACATGAGAAGGACAGTAGCACCCTGTAATCGTTATCAGAAAGTCTGAACGTTAATTTGGCGAGGCTTTTTATATTAAGACAATTTTATTGTTTCTAAGCAACAATTAAGGTAATGTGGTTATAAAACTTTGGTTATCTGTGTAATTAACAGCCCAATGACCCCTACCTCCCTGGTGAATTATTATCTATCACATCGTTTTAAAGGCACTTTCCAGGGATAAAAAAACTTTTATTACAAGATTAATTCAAGAATTGTTGGTTCTGGTAAAAAAATTTATTATTGGTGGAAAGTTATCTATAAAACGACATTATACATAATTTTAAGAGTTTCTCAGAAATGGTTTTTATTTTTTTATATCGCGGAAATTAATTAAATTCACAGCCATACTGGACAGAGAGAGTAGGGACAATGACCTGTTTATTACACTAGTCCCCAAGGTTTAATAATAACGTTTTCTTATTCGTTGGCTCAACAACTTTGGGGACTTGATTTTAAATTTTGATTGATAAATTTATTAGTATAGTGTCCAAACGTTTCAACCACTATTGGTAAAAGACAGGGGTATTTTGATTGGTTGGTTAATTAAGTTGAGTGTC
Source organism: Acartia tonsa (assembly GCF_053477335.1). Taxonomy (NCBI): domain Eukaryota; kingdom Metazoa; phylum Arthropoda; class Copepoda; order Calanoida; family Acartiidae; genus Acartia; species Acartia tonsa. Next base: position 2,349,376 of record NC_137274.1, on the reverse strand, counting down.
CAAACGTTTCACCCACTGATCGTATTCTATAGAAGGGGTATTTTTGTGTATGAAAATTGGGAATGTCTATTAATTTATTGGCCATTGTCTTATCCATTTAGATCCCTACTTAATGGAATAGTTGTTTATCGCATCTTATAATAAACAGTTTTCTGCGGATATAAAAATGTACAATTATAAAATTGTTATTCCCGCGTTTCGATTATAATCCCCTGGATTAGAACCGGTTCTAATCCATACTGAAAAATAATGATAGCAAAGTATTACAAACTGTTTTCCACGAGTAATAAAATAAAATTATCCTAAAATTAAAATAAGTTTTGTTAGCCAGGGCCTACGACCAATCAGAGCTTACAAAACTGGTTTTAATCTTAAAATTTTTTAGATTTAATATCTGTAGAAAGCTGAATATTATGATGCGATAAATAATTATTTTTTTATATAATCATATCCTTACAATAAAGTAACAGGATGTGTGTTTGTCTGTGTGTCTGTACCGAAGGATCTCACTAACCGCTGAACCGATCGGGTTCTCCTTTACAGGGTAGCTTCGCATAGGTCACGGAAAAGTTTATAACACAACCCTCCTAAAATAAATCGCCCCTAGAAAAAAAATTACCCGCCCTAAAAAAAAGAAAATTATTTTTAAAAAAAATAAATTAAAAAATGGGGTCGGGTGGCGGGACCCCCCCCCCCCACTCTAATAAAAATTTTTTTACTTTTTAAAAAGAATCTAAATTAAAAAATATGTTTTGAGATTCAACTCCCCCCTCCTCAAATGCCCCTAGAGGCCTCTAGGGGCAGAGCCGCTAGTAATATATAATACAAAGTAGATCAATGTCTGCCTGTCTGTCTATTTGTAATGAAGGATCTCGCTAACCACTGAACCGATTGGGTTCTTTTTTACAGGGTAGCTTCTCATAGGTCCTGGGAAGGTTAATAACTATTTTTGGGGAAAGTACCACCACATATACTCATCCATATGAAAAAACTATGTCTAGCACTGAATTATATCCAGCTTTCTACGGATATAGAATGTACAATCATAAGATTAAAACCAGTTTTTTAGCCGGCTCGGGGCTAAAAAAATAGTTTAAATCTTGTAATTGTACATTCTATATCTGTGGAAAGCCGTTTATAATACGGTGCGAGAAATAACCAACATAAAACTTTGGGTACCAGTGTAATTTATAGTCCAATGACACCTCCCTTCTTTTTTGCTCGTACATGTACATCAAACGTTTTAAGTACCAAACATTAACCTATTTATAGTACTAGCGGCTTCGCCCCTAGCCTCTAGGGGCTTCGCCCTATGAAGTAATGGGAAGTCAACCCTCCTATATAGAAATATTCAAAAAAATTATTCTTTGTTAAATTACTCTGTGGTAAAATTAAACCCAGGTTGTGCACTTTATGCACAAAAATTTCAATTCTTACAAATTAAACCCAGGTTGCTTGCTGTATACACAAAAATTTCAATTCGTAAAAATTAAACCTAGGTTGTTCGCATACACAAAAATTAAAATTTGTAAAAAAAAATAATTAAAATTTTTTTTTTTTGAGGGGGGGGGGGGTTTCATGGGGGCTTCGCCCCATGGTGCAGCAGGGTTCCCCCACCCCAATTACTGGTTTTTGTTTACAAAAGTAAAAAAAAAAAAAAAAAATTGGAAGTTAGGATTTTTTTATTTTTGGGGGGATGGGGTGTCCCTCTCCCCAAGAAAATAGCTTAAAACCACCAGAGGACCAGTAGGTATATTCCCAGAAGGGTAGAGCCCAATTTGTTCAGCAGTTACTGAGATTTTACAAAAAATGTAAAAAAAAAATTTTTGGGGGGTGGTTTTTTTTAGTTTTTGGGGGGGTTGGGGGTGTCCCACCCCCCAAGAAAATAGCTTAAAACCACCACAGGACCAATAGGTAGATACCCTGAAGAGTAGAATCCGATCGGTTCAGTGGTTACCGAGATCTTAAGGGACAGACAGACAGACGGACAGACGGTCAGACGGACAGACGGACAGACAGACATCGTCCTACTTTGTATTATATATTATGCAAGTTCGTTATCCAAACATTTCTTATATTTGTTTCTTATATATAGTAAATGTAAATAACAAAATGCTTAGCTAATAGAAATGTAAAAAGGTTTGTGTCAAAATAGTTTTTAAAAACCCATATATAACAGACGCACTGATGGACTATATGTACTGTATATCATATATTACTAAAATAAAGTAATGCACAAATAAGGTCCAAAAAATACATATATTAATCTTTTGATTTTCATACAACATCTTGTCCTTTGCTGAAAACTAAAAATCAATCCTTATATAAATATGCCGCTACCGAAGTAATGGTGCGTCCTACGTGGTTGCTAATGATAACCACTTTGGTTGGGCTTTAGGAGTTCTAGAAAAAAGTATTTCTTGGTCAAGTCCGTAGAATGACTCCCAGGACCACTTTAAGGGGTCGAAAAGGTTACCCCGTTTTCGGCGGCAAGTTTAAAGCAAATAATGTTATGTTGTAATGGCCAGATTAAAACTAAATTTGGGTATTTTGCCGGATTTAAAACATTTACTTTATTTCAGTAATATATGATCATTGATACTTAATAAAACAGAGTCTAACCTTTCAATTAATAGAACTCCCATTTTCCATGCATAGTTTCCTTTCAAGATAGCTTGACTTGGTTTAATTTGATGCGTAGTTTTAATTTAACTTTACGATTTTCTACAATTCAAATATTCTTTAAAGTATTATTGAATAGTTGATAATGTATAGTTAAAAGGAAATAGAATTCACTTGAGAATGTTTCTTGATTTATCAAAACACTTTTACTATAAATAAAAAGTACATTGCACAATCACATATACATAACAATAACATGTTTCTCTCTCACTTACCATGAATGTACTGACTCGTCTTCGGGTCAGCCTAGTGCTGACCCTCGCGCTTACACCACATACACACACACACACAAGCACGCACACACTCACAATTAAACACTTATTCCCGCATTCTTATGTTACTTTACTTGGGAGAGTGGAGTTAACCTTTTTCAAAACAGATAAAAACATTTGCGATAAAAAAGCTTCCCTGTAAAGCAAACTTCAGTTCACCTGCAAGATTGTTTTTTACATACAGACATTCTGTTACTTTTGTATAAGAATAAAAAGATAGTTAATAGTTTTTCATTTTCCCGCCCAAATGTATAACATTTTCAAATCAAAACCTAATTATTTTTACAGCACAAAATGACTTTTTAGTAGTGAAGCTACTCTAGAATTCACTTTGTCTGTCCACCAGTCTGTCCGTAACGCTATGGGGGAAACGTGATTTTCTCTCATAGAAAAATGAGACAGACAAAAAAAAGACAGTATAATATCAGAGAAAATTTTTGGGTATAGTCTCATTTGTAGCAACGCCTCTTAAGGGGCGTTTCGTCGTATTTTAACAGCAGCTTTCTTCCTATTTCTAGACCCTGCGGGGGCTCTAACCCTGTGGGGCCAATTACCTAACCTGGCGGGGCAATCACCTAATCTTACTTAACCTCTCAAAAGCTACTGTGAAAATATGACGAATCGCCCCTTAAGAGGCGTTGTCATGAAATGTTAATGTTAATGTCGTGTGGGTGAGTTGCACCTGGACTGAACAGTCAACTTGTCAACTCAAGGCAAGACTCTTGGTCCTTCACCTCATACCCGTGGTACAGTACATTGCAGACAACCAACCCTTTGATTGCACGATCTTTGTCTGGAGATCCTAACTGTGCATGGTAGTGAGTTGCGCCTGTTTGGGGCCAAGGCATTCCCCCTACTCAAACTCTTTGATGTCCTGTGCCGAACAGAGCTGGTAAGTACCATTTTTTACGTCTTTGGTATGACGCGGATTCGAGTTTGCATCCTTCTCATCATTTCCCTTGACACTTTAATTAGGGCTTGTGGGTAATTTACACTTCAACCTTATGGATGGTGAGTTAAGGTTTCGTGATTTTCGTCACGATATTATTGCGACTTTTAATACAACCAAGGCACAGGACGTAGCATTGTTTTGACAACGACACAATGAAGTCACATCAAATCCTAGGGACTTTTCAGTCAAACTAGTATTAAAGGATGACTCCCAGTAGATGAACTAACAAACGCCACTAACACACTAGCTAGCTACTACACAATGCTAGTCCTCAGGGACTTTTCAGTCAACCTATGACTGAGCAAAGTTTTTTGATCCCTAGTGTACCATGCCAAGGACCACCCATGCATACCTGATTTAGGGCCAAGGCTTCCCCCCTACTCTTACTCCAAATCTCTAACGCCTGAAGGAGCAGCAGTAGGTACTAATTTTTACATCTTTAGTATTGATGCGGTCTGGGGACTCGAACCCGACACCTCCCCAACAGATAAGCGGATGTTAAACCACTGAGCCATATCTGCGGGTTGTTGTCATGAAAAGGACCATACCCAAAATAAATTTTCCATGGTCCAATCCCTTGCATAGTTTCTCTATAACTTCTGTTAATTTATAAATGTTATCATGTTATAGATTTCAAACTTTGGGTAAAGATTCCTGTAACAAAAATAAAACTTATGAAGCAAAGCATTTCTATTATCGTTATCAGAAAGTCTTTATATCCATTTAAAACATATGGCAAAACTCTTTACATTAAAAATTAGTATAAACGTGGGTCCGCATATCTGGATTGGGTGTCCAAACTTTTCAACCAATTAATATAATCAAAAGTAACAGTTTTTAGTACCAAAGCTACTTTATAATTCGTAATGTCCGTCAGTCCGTCCGTCCGTCCGTCCGTCTGTTGGAGAAAAAGTGGGTGAAACGTGATTTCTTAGTAGCAAAGCTACTCTATAATTCGTAATGTCCGCCAGTCCGTCCGTCTGTCCGTCCGTCCGTCTGTTAGAGACAAAGTGGGGGAAACATGATTTTCTTAGTAGCAAAGCTACTCTATAATTCGTAATGTCCGTCCGTCCGTTCATCCGTCCGTCTGAAATAAATTATATATTTGAATTGTCCATTGAATATAGATAGTTTTAGGCACCTAAACTGTTCAATTTGGTCAATTTGGAGCAATATTAGAGAGATCTATATGAAAATACTTGTAAATTTATCTAAAAAAATCCTAGATTTGCCTAAAGAATTTTTATGAAGAAAATAGCATAAAACATTCTTCTTTCTTTTTAGCTTCCATGAAAAAATGTCCAATAAAAACCAGCTTTTCTGAGATCTTCAGCTACAGGCAGAAAAACATAATATTTTTATAACATTAAATGTATACTTTAAGTTCTGTTTTATAAAAAAATGTGCTAATAAATGTTAACTCTTTGCAAATTTCTATTAAACAAATATTTGTCAACTATTGAATTTTGTGCCCTTGAACAAAGCTATGTAGCTTTTATTTTTGGTATTTCAAACTACGTTTTATTTTTACTTGCGCAGTTAGTTTGAATATCAGGGATTATAAAGGATAAGACAATGGATAAAATATTAATAAATATACCTAATGATGATGAACAAAACTACCCGTTCTCTAGAAAAGATTGGTGGAAAAGATAGGACACTTCTAGGTTGAAACAAAACAATCAAAATTGAGTAACAGTAGATAAAATTTTTTAGCCAGTAGAGAATTTGATTGTATCTTTTTATGGAGCAAAACTTTCTTACATTTCAATATTTACATTCATAAGAAATAAAAATGTTTAAATTAAATTACCCCTTCTTTAGCTACACTTAATAAACCAACCATTCAAAATTAAAGTGCCAAATTTGTTGAGTCAACAAATAAAAAAATTCTTTAAAAACTTTGTAATAAACAGCCCATTGTCCCCTCTATCCTCTTTTGAGTCCCCAAGCTACACTTGGAATTAAAATTTTACTTGCTATTAATCCTTCTATAAAAGTATCAGGATGTCTGTCTGTGTGTACTAAAGGATCTCAGTAACCCCTTCCTCACCCAAAGAAATAAATGACCCCTTTCAAAATATATTTTCTTTTTAAGCTACAATTGAAAGTGGGGGATCGGCTATCCTGAAGAGGAGGGTGTATTTGACTCCCACCCTTCCTCAACTTTAACCGTTAATAACTAAAATGTTTTCTGCCTAAATGAAACTTTTGATGATTTCCCTTATATGGCCAACTGAGCAAAAAAAAACCACCAACCCAATAGATTGAAAATTAGGGTTGGGGAAGTCAGTTTTTTTAGGCTGTGTCTATATCAAGTGGGGGCCTAACCTTGTGGGGCCACCCTGTATCTTAAATATATCTTGATTATAACATAACCAAAAATAGTAAACAAACAGAAATACACCCCCCCTCCACAATTATTTTAAATAGATTAAAAGTAGGGGGTATTTTTTCCTTTAATCTGTAGTGGTTATATAAGAAAAAATAAACAAAGTACCTACCATCCCCTTTATTTTCAGATTTTTTTAAATTAGGGTGGGGGTGGAAGGGTTTATGTGCTGCACTTTGAGGGATATTGTGTTTCAAACAGAATTGACTTTTTATATTACAGAAAGTTGTGAAAAAATTTTAAAATTTTTTGGTAGTGAAGTTACTCTTTAATTCAATATGTCTGTCCATCAGTCAACAAAATTAGTATATCCTTTTCAATAGGTTAAAATCGATGGCATTACTAAAGTCTTTAGCTAAGCAATTAAGGTATTAATCATGTTTTAACACTGAGAATTTTGTGTATTTTAGAACAAATTGTGTTAAAGTGGATGGCGTTACTAAAGTCAAACCGGAAAAAAGAATTTATTATTATTTAATGACTAAAAGAATAATTTTTGACAGACTATCAAATGTTTATGTAAGTTTTACAATTTAGGATGGTTTTTGGGCAAGAAATACCACGCTTTAACTACTGAAAGACTGCCACAAGTAGACCCAATACCCCAAATTTAAAGCATTCAGCTTCAATAACAAAAAAGTTCTAGGCATTTCAAAATAGCATTTCATGTACAATGAAAATTTTGAAAGATTTACAATGCTCATAAAAGAAAAAAAAATATTAAATTACGTTGTCTAGACATAAAATTATAACCTTATCTTTGTCAGAAATTTAGATTGCCAGTAACAGATTACATTTTCACAATAAAAAACACCACATTTCATAGTCAAAATCTAAGAAAAAAATTCGATTTAAATTGCATTTGTGAACGAAAATCATAGTTGAAACAAAGGGGAAAACTAAAACAAGTTCAGCTGTGATTGGTTGCTTAGCTGATTCAGCCTTCTGATTGGCTACAGTACACTCGGTACAATGCGAGGTAAACTTAATTCTTTTAATGATTTTGACTATAAAAATGGGTATTTTTTTTAAAAAATATAATTAGTTACTGGCAACCGAAATTTATGGCAAAAATAAGCTTATAATTTTGTTTCTAAGCCACGTAGTTTAATTTCAAAATTTCTAACATTAGCATTGATATTCTTTCAAAATTTTCATTGTACATAAAATGTCATTTCAAAATGCCTAGAACTTTTTTGTTATAGAAGCTGAAGGCTTCAAATTTGGGGTATTTGGTCTACTTTAGGCAGTCTTTCAGCAGTTAAAGCGTGGTATTTTTTGCAGGCTTCCTTTAAAGATGTTTTGTGAGTTCTACAATATGTCTCAAAAATCATAAATGAGAGTTTTTTCATTCATTTTCAACAATCAATGATATTTATTTATGTTAGAGATTTCAAAATAAGATCTTAACATTTTAATTTTTCATAAAATAATGGCTTTAAGCCCTTTTTAGAGAAAAAAACATTAAACACACACAAACATGTTTATTCTATGGCTTCTAATATGATTTAGAATCATATTAACACATTTATGTTCTAAAGGAAAGGTAAATTTGAATACTTCCATTATGGGGGTTCATCAATTTATTGATTTCCTTTAGATCTTAGAAAATAGACTAAAACCTTCACGCAACTGATAAGGAAAGAACAATAAACAGAGTAAAAAAATGAGGAAAAAAATCATGCAACATTCAGAAGATGTATAAATTTTAATTACTTTGATAAAATTTGCTATAACTCAACACAGATCTAAGCACAAAAATAATGATGGACAAAGTAAGTTAAAGAGCAGGAGCTCAGTTGTTCACAAGAAATTAAGGTTGTATATATTTGATTATATATGGTTAATAACGGATTACAATTAATATTACTCTACATAACATGCACTGATTATTGAAAACCAATAATTTCAATACTTCTTAATATGTACCTAAAAAACATTATTCCATTAAAGCAAACACCAATATATTAAACAAGTTGACAGGCCCAATAATTATTTCTATGCAACTGATATTACCCTAAATGCACAGGTTATAGAAAACCAATAATTTCCTTACTTCTTAATAAGTACCTAAAAAACCTTATTCCATTAAAACAAACACCTTTACATTAAACAAGTTGACAGGCCCAATAATTATTTCTTTGCAACTGATATTACCCTTGATGCGCAGGTTATTGAAAACCAATAATTTCCTTACTTCTTAATAAGTACCTAAAAAACCTTATTCCAATAAAACAAACACCAATACATTAAACAAGTTGACAGGCCCAATAATTATTTCTTTGCAAATGCAAAAAAATGTCTAGCTTCTAATAGTACACTTGTTGCTTTGACCCTAGCATCTAATTGGAGGAAAGGGAATTGTTAAGGTCAGAAAACATCCCCAAACCACCTTAAGAAATTTATAACTCAACTGAAAACAACAAAAATTTTCTAAATACAAAAACAAACTACTCCCCGGTGAATAAAAACTTTGGGAGCTTTGGGAACTTTGGGAGCTCCTCACAAATGGGTTAAAAAAATCACAAAAGTCAGGACATGTTCTTTCGTGAGAAATTCTTCCTTCTAATGACCTACCAGATTAAAAATATATATTACTTTGTTGGTCATATTAAAGGTAATTAGATTTATTTGGCTACTATTGAGGTTAGAAGTCTGAAAGTTTGATTGTTTTCTTGGTGTTTAATTCTTATTGATAATATTATTCTTGTTTAATTAGTAGTGACAAAAGCCATTTTGTTGACATTGATGTTTTGAGAAAAAAATTATTAGATTTAAATATGTCAATATTTGAAATTCAATGATCAAGTTAAATAATGAAAGAAAAGAAAGAAAAATTATGGACAGTTCTTTGAAGAATTCTTACACACAACATGCCATTTTTAATATGGCAATAATTTGATTGATATATTTTTTTAAAAGGTTCAATGAAAACCTGTTGAAAGATATAACTTATATTTATCATAGCAATCTCTTTATTTGTGATTCAAGTAAAATCATATTAGTTTTTCTAATTGGATTCACTAAAATGGCAAATTAATTTCTTTTTAAGAGTCCTCGAATGTTGATTATTAATGATAGGGTAAACTTTACCTTTACCAAAAATTAAAAATTTTGTTTGTCAAATCAATATCTGTATAAAAACAGCAAGTAATAAACAAACACTTAAAATTAATTAATTTTTATTCAAGTGGCAGAGCATTTACAAAAGTCAATAGTAAATCTTTTCTTTAGTTAGTTAATCTGCATATCAGTTGATTCATTTTTTTTTGAAATACTAAATCATTATTATCAAGAGATGATTTAAATGGGTTTAAAAATTAGATAGTCTTTTACTAAAGTTAGTTTAAATGTAATCCTTTTACAATTTAACTGTTTAAACTGTTTAACCAATGTCTTTTCTTTTAGTAAAAAAATAAGTATTTTTATTCACAATGCTCTTTCAAACAAAGTCTTATATCCAAAGGGCTGAGAAGGAGAGCTTAATCTTGGAGGATTAATCATAAATAACACATCCTATAACAATCTATCAAATGAAAATAATTCTTTTTTTGCAATGTGTGTTTATAATTAAACAAAAAAACAATTAAAAAGGAAAGTTATGACTAAAGCCTAGTTCACAAAAGACATAGGTTGACCTCTGGAAAATTTAGGTTGACCAATTCTATAAAGGCATTTGTTAGTTGTACTTATTTAGGTTGACCTACAGAATGAATAAGTAGACCTCTAAAAGTTGTTTGTGAACTGGGCAAAAAGTAATAAAGTAAAGTTTTTATCCATATGAAAAAATAATGTCTAGCATCGTATTAAAACCAGCTTTTTATGAATATAAAAATGTACAATCATAACATTAAAACCAGTTTATTTAACCGGCCCCTTGGGTACCATGGGGCTAAAAAAACTGGTTTTAATCTCATAATTGTATTTTCTATATCCGCAGAAAGCTGTTTATAATACGATGCAAGAAATAACTATACATTTACCCAATATCAAGGTAAACAAAGTTTAAGTGTTAGTTTATAATCAAAATTAACTTTTACACCTAGGGTTGTGAAGAAGAAAGTTGATTTTATCATTATTTCAATTATTTTTATTTCCTGAACAATCATAAAAATTAACCTAACCTTTGTTTAGAATAATATAATTCCATTTTAGGTACAAACCATTTTTCCTCTTTTTATTTTTTTAAATAATTAATTCATTATCTTATTCATTGTTAGGCAGTTTGGCCCCCGGCTAAGTTTTTTTGGGGAGTGGGGGGGAGTGCTGTTGCACAGAAAGTTATACTGCCACACCCCTAACTAACTTTTGCAATTATAAACATTTGTTTCCATGGAAATTAATTACTTAAAACACCAATATTAAACATTAAAAAAAATTTGCATTAGACCTTCAGCCTTCTAATAAAAAGGATAATCTTTAGCCACATAATTTAGTAATAATAGAAATAGGGTAGAACTAACATATAAAAAAGTCTTAATAACTGAAGCCAGATAATTCAAGTGGCTAACATTGGCAGGTTTGTTGCCAGTTGAGAATCTAATTTCACACTTTTCAAGGTGTTGTCCCTGATATCAGTTGAAATTAACCCCCAGTTTTATTGACTTAATTTCTATTCAACTCAAAGATTTGAGATATTGCAATGGATCTTCTGAAAATCTTCAAATGTCTTGTCTTCATCATTTCTTTTGTCATGTTTTGCTACCAGCTAAACATTGCCACAGTAAACTTGATGGATCCTCCAACAGTTTTATCACAGAATGAAAGAGATATCACTGATGATGATTTACCTCTGATCACAGTATGTCCTACTAATCAGACCAATCTCACAAGGTTGACAGAACTAGGGTATTGGAGTTATGACAACATGCTTAAGAGAGATAATAAGATATTGAATAAAACATGGTCTTGGTCTTCATGTATTTCTTGGGGTTCACATCTGAATCTAACTTTTGATGAGCTCAAAGAACAAGTATTTGATTTGGACAAAGTTAAAAACATATATGTATTGCAAGGAGGAAAATTTAAAGATATTTCAGTATTTCTACCTGGTCTTGGATTTTGTCAAGAAACTTTATTTCTGAATTTTACACAAGAATTAGAATTATCTAATTGGAATAAAGTTGATGCAAGGATATTCATCACAGACAAAAACTACAGGAGCTTTATCATGCCTGACACTGCTTCTCATGTAGGAAAGGAAATATTTATGAAACAAGACAAAGAACATTACATCAATGTTAAGATCCAAGAGAGAAATAAATGTAGGAGAGATGAAAAGCCAATGTCAAAGGAAGAATTTACAAAGTGTGTAGATGATAAAATCCACAAAGAGTTTGAGAAGAATAATATTAGCTGTATTCCACCATGGTTGTCATACAACAAACAATGCAACCAAACATACCCTGAATACTTCACATTTTATGGCGAATTTAGGAAAGACATGTGGGACTATGTAAAAATGGTGGGTATATTGAGTAATATTCGGTTTGAAGAGGAATGCAGACAATCTTGCAAAGAAAAAACATATGTTGTGGATGAAGCTTCTAAAGATGGTGTTTCTTGGGCCTATATAACTTTCAACAAGAAAGTAATTGTTACAGAGAAGGTGCCAAACTATGATATGTTCAAGTATATCATAGATGTTGGCAGTAGCCTAGGACTCTGGCTAGGACTATCTGTCCTGGGACTTCATGATCTAGTTGTCTGGGCTGTGCAGTTTGTCAACAACAGCTTCATCATCAAGAAGATCAGATCTGCAGTCACCAAATAAAACAGAGGTATTTTTGAGTTTTATTAACTTGTAAAGCTTGTTTACATTAGTCACTTTGAAATAGTTCATTATATTAAATGCGTTTTAAAATTACAAAAAAAAGATGTTTCAAGATTCCATCAAAGATATGCAGCATATTATTATAAATGTTATGCTTCAATAGGTTAACTAACTTTTTTAGGAGTATTTAATTATATCTCAAATTTAATTGTAGAATCAACCCTATGCTTGAGACCATTTTTATTCCCTGATAAACTCAAAGATTTTTACTATTAGTAAGACATTATCTAAACCAACTATATATTAGTTTTGCAAAATAAAAAACAAATAATAATATGTATGTTATAATCACAAAATTGACAAATAGCTGCCTATTTCAGTATCTAATCATTTAAAATTTTTAGAAAGTAAAGCTATACAGAAAATTGCTGAAAAGTTCCATCAGTTTCTTCAACTGGTAACAAATTTACATCTATTGAAAAGTTTAATCAATCATATCAACAAAACCTTTGATAAAAGACAACTTAAAAAAAATTCTAACATGTTTTTATGTTTCTTGTTAGTTTTAAATATCTTTTATTGATATAAAACTTATTTTGATATTCCATTTCTAAAACTATGATTTGTTTTTGGTAAAAATCATTGATTCTTTCAAAATATCATTGTACATAAAATGTCATTTTAAAATGCCTAGAACTTTTTTGTTATAGAAGCTGAAGGTTTCAAATTTAGGGTATTGGGTCTACTTGTGGCAGTCTTTCAGCAGTTAAAGAGTGGTATTTCTTGCAAGCTTCCTTTAAGGGATTTAACCTGGTTAAATAAGATAGGAAAAGTTGGTTTGGTTTGTCATTGATTTGTGATTGTTGGGTTAGGTATGGCATTGATGTAGAAAATTAAAATTTGGTTAAGCAAAGTCTATCATAGTAAGTAAGGTTCAAATTTATGCAATAGATTTATAGATGTTTCAATTTTTTTTAATATTGTATTTGTATATGTGTAATTTTAAGCTTTTTGTGGATCTTTTTAATATTTTAAACACATTTACAGTTACATTAAAGAAAGTATGAATAACACCATTTTTACAAACAAAATGTTAAAACTATTGATCAGTTACTACATTTTTTTCAGAAAAGTCCAAAGAAAATTTTAGACTTTTTAATATTTTCATTTCTTAGAGTTATAATGTTAATAATGTACAAAATAGTAATTTTTGGATAGTTCAGATATATTTTTAGCCATTGATCTATTTCAGTAAAGCTTTGCACTCTTTGTAAAAAACCTATATTCCTATTACTTATAGCAGTCTTTGTACACTTGTAAAACTTTTCTTTTATTACTTATTGTACAATGTTTTTATTTTAAGATTTTAGATATTATGTTTTAAATGATATACAGATTTGACAGTTAAGATATTTATAATCAATAATAAAATTTAAAAAATAGAAAAAAATTTAAGATTTGTAAGTTAGGATCTATGATAGCAAGTAAGATTGGATATTAGATTTATTTATTTTATAGATGCCTTGATTGTTGTAATATTGTATTTGTGTAATTCATAATGATATTGTATCTATGTTTTAGGCAGAATCTAATTAACTTAGTTAGGTTGATTAGAAAGGTTAGGTTTTGTTAGTTAAAATACTTGGGTTAGGTTAGGCATGGATAGAGTTACAGTTATTTGTTAAACTACTTCACTTTTTCCAATGAAGATCAAAGAAGTTTTAAATTTTATACTCTTTGAAAATTTAGATTCTTATTACTCATTGTATAATTCAATTTTAAATTTTTTTTTGTTTTAATGATCTACAAAATAGTAATTTTTGGATAATAAAGATATTTGTGATTATAATTGAAACTCAAACAATAGAAGAACATTTAAAGTATGTAAGTTAGGATCTATGATAGCAAGTATGGTTAGATATTAGATAGTGATTTTAAATAAATGTCTCCATTGTTGTAATATTGTGTTTGTGTAATTCATAATGATGTATCTATGTTTTAGGAAAATCTAATGATATTTTTATTTTCATCCACATTTAACTTAACCCCTTACAGTCGGGCCCCTTGCCGCACCTTAATCAGTCGGGGGGGGGGGGGGGGGGGGGCCCTTATTATCTCAGTTCTTATTAGAGCTAGAGAGCTAAAATTTTTTGTGCAAGTCCCCTGTGTTATGATGAATTTCCGACCTTAAGTAAGTCAAGGTCAATTTTCGCTTCCTTCACCCTTTTATTTAACAACCTTTGTTTTTAGGTCCTTTTTTACTTATAAATTTCAAACAGCTGTAATTTTTGAAGCTAGAATAAAATTTTTTTTGCAGAAAATGTTTATCTTTATGTAAATTTTATATTTGAAATATAAAATATAATTTTAGCGGCTGCAGCTGTACTTGGCAGCTGCCAGCCGCCGCAGTCGGCGGTCGGCTAGAAAACGGCGGCGGATCTTTATGAATTTTTAATACATTATGTAGACATGTAAGATAAGCTTAAGTTTGAAATTTGAAGTCTCTAAGTCAAAACTTGCGGCCACAGGAGCATTTTAAAGATTTCTGGAGACCTGGAGGATCAGGACCTGCAGGATCATATCTGGAACCTAAAATTGACTTGAACACCTGTATTTAATATGAGGATGTACTACTAGAGGATATTTTAGTATTTTGGTAAGATAAAATGCTTTGTTTAAGTCAAAAAAAATATTTTTGCTCTTTACCTGGATGACCCTGCCAGGTTTGCTGGCATCCTGTGCCCGCCACACTTAAAAAGTCAAGCAGTTTGGGCTCTTTATCTTTCACACACAGAAAATGAGATAGAAAAAACCGGATGGGGGGGCGTTCAACGCCCCCCCCCCCCCACCCGACCATTAAGGGTTAAGGAAAATTAGAAGAAAGATAAATTAGAAAATGTTATAATATCTAAATTTAGAAATATTTTAGTACAGCATAACTGTAATAAATGTTTTTTTAATAAAACAAAAAAAGGAAAAAAATTATTCAAATTAAGTGAAGATAGATAGATAATAAAGTTAGGATTGTTTTCTGTTATAAAAAATACTAAAAGTCTTTAGTAATGATTAAAAAGTTTTCTATATTGTAAAGCAGTATATTTTTTTCTGTTTGATGGCAAAGGTCTTGGAAACTGTTAGTCTGAATTGATGAACTTTTAGAGAAGCTATACAAATGTCATTGGTTGTTTTTTTGCTATTTGTCTGACCTCTTTCTCCCTCCCCTAGAGACTAGGGCCAAATCAAATGTTATTACTTAAAGGTGAAAGCTTTTCCTTAGTCTGAAGTTTTTTAAAAACTAAGGAAGCTTTAGAGATGTCCATGTGTGGTTTTGGGATATTCTATATTTAGATTTAAATTTTGGGATGGCTATATTTCTGCCCATCCTTTTCCTTTCAAACACCAGATACCCTAGATTCAGCAGCTAGTTTACAATAAAATTACTTATCTAAATAAGTCTGCATGTCAAATTAATTTTAAGAATAAGTATTTTTATATTTCTATTGAAATTCCTAGTAGGACGACATTCAAGATTCATAATCTGCCAGAATGTATGTCTGTGTGTACCAAAAGAAACTACTCAACCAAAATAATTCTACTTTACAGTGTAGCTTCTTCTAAGTCTTGAAAATGTTTATAAATATTTTTGTGACAAGTACCACCAACCCCCCAAGCAAAGTCGCTCATAAATAAAAAAGGCCTCTCAAAAAAATTTAAATGAGGGAGGGGGGGAGGCAACATCCCCTGCCCTCACATTAAGTGCCTTATTGCCGCTAGTCCTATAATATAAAGTTGTATTTATTTGATTGAAGGAAAAGATCTTGTAAACTGCTGGTCTAAATTGATTAAACTTTTTATGGAAGCTTTATAAATGTCTTTTTTGCCCACTTCTCCCTCCCCTAGAGATCAGGGGCAAAGCCAATGGAATAAATTAATGTTGTAAATTATTTGTCTGAAGCTTAAGATTCTTAAAACTGCTGTGCTGTTTGAGTTTTAGGAAACCTTAAGATACTTGATGTTAGGATATTTTAATTTCATATTTAGATTCTAGGGGCGCAGTGTTGCATCTCTATGTCAAGTCTGTAAGTCCTATGTTCTTAGTAAGATTGTGAATTAATCAATTTTAAACCTTATGTTATGTTATGGTACAAAAGGGTTAAATTTATTGTCCATAGTCTAATCCTTAAGATTCCTGGTAAATTAAAAACGAATAACCCCTCACTCCCTGAACATTTTTTAGAATGCAGAGCTGGATCTTTAAATCATTTTAGTGGTGAGCCAGATCATGGTGAGCCAACTTTCCACCAATGAGAGCAGCATTTGATGAAATGCCGCGCTGTGATTGGCTGAAATTCGGCGCACCCTGATCTGGCTCATCACTAAAATGATTTAAAGATCCAGCTCAGTATAATTAAAGACCACTAACCTAACCTAAAGTTGACAATACAAGTTTAGAACTAACAAAAAACAGAATTCAATAAAGTTAAACCTAGTTTTCTTATGCATTGGCTCAAAAACTTTGGGTACTTTAATTGAATTTTAGGATCTATTGCAGTTCACGGTAAAATATTGCTAGTGAGCAATATTTTCAAAAATCTATAAATTTTAAAGCCTGCCAGCTGCCAAACGGCTGAACGTACAGATAAAACCCGCACACCATTTTAGGCGGCATAAGAAGCCAAGATCCAATAATGCACAGGGAAAGCTTCACTGAAGAAAAAACGCGTAAAATAGGTCTTTTTCGCGCATTTCTCTGCACTGCGAGATAATTATGCATTATTGATTTATGGTTATTCCAGATTATTTGTAGGCCTTCGTATGCAGCTTAAAACAGTGTGCGGGCAGTCGTTTGGCAGCTAGCAACCTTTAAAATTCATACCTAAACAAAAATAATTTTTGGAAATATTGCTTACCAGCAATATTTTACCGTGAACTGCAGTTGATCCGAATTTTATTTACTTACTCTCAATCTAATCCTGCAAGACTATTCAACAAAAAGGCTAGGCAGGCAAAGGAGCCGAGAGCCGCGGCCAGAGTCATAGTTTTTTTGGGGAAATGGAGGGGGGGGGGGGTTGTATCATGTGAGGATGATGATAATCCTACCCAGATTTGAAAATAAAAGAGACAGGTTTGCAAAGAATAGATATAAAATTCAGATTGCGCGGCCTGTGTTAATAGTAGAAAAATGTTATGCATACTGTTAGAACCATTATGAACTTTAGTTTAAAAATATAAAAACAATATTTGTGCTATTTGTAGTTAGGGAACTACATGGTAAAATGTCCCAACTGACATAAAACTTGACTTGCGAGTAAATCATTAAAGATTAAAGTATAAAATGTGCAATAAAATAAGGATGCCAACATCCATAAAAGCGAAGCACTGAAACGGTAGGACCAACGGACATTAACACTTGTATAGTGTCAGAACTGAATAATCATAATATAAATGTATAAGAGTCAAAGCCAAAATGTAAGTAAATTTGTTGAAAAACTGCATAATACAGGATAAGGTTTATGGACATACTTACATTTTCAGGACTTGATCATAGAGTTGCATCTCTTTATGCTTTGTTGTCCCAGGAATCAAAATACCAAAAATCAGATTAATCCGATGATTAAATCACAAAAATTTTTTTATTAAAGTAAAAAAATCCACATGTTTAAAATAGACGTACGGACATTTTGGTAATGATTTCAGAGTTGCTTCGCTTTCTAAATCGTATCTTACTACTAAAGGAACCACCATGCAAAATTTGAAATCGATAGGACAATTCTAACATGCCTAAATTAACGAAAAAAGCTATCCGTTACGGACGGACCTACCTTAATTATAGAAAAGCTTCGCTTTAAAAAAAAGCATATACATTCTTTGAAATTCTGGTAATGATTATAGAGTTGCTACGTTTTTTAAATTGTACATAATTGTAAAGGCATCATCATGCAAAGTTTGAAATTATTAGGATAATTCTAACATGCCTATTTTAATAATTACATACAAGAAAAAATGTTGTCAAAAAAGTTAAAAAACAGCATGTTTTAAATTGACGCACGGACTTTCTGGTAATGATTCTATAGTTACTAAGCTTTCTAATTCGTACCTAACTGCCCAAGGAGTTATCATGCAAAGTTGTAAAGCAATATTACAATTCTAACATGTTTAAATTATCAAAAATAGCTAACTGTTATGGAAAATCGTGACGGACTGACCCTAACTATAAAAAGGCTTCGCTTAAAAAAAATGATATTTTGTATTTGTTGCACATATGTTTATCTAGTAATTTTCCATAGTTATAGAATTATCTAAACAAGGGGGGTTCAAAGGACAAGTATTTACCCGCAACTGATTTTTTTCCTACAAAGTGTCAGTCGAGTACTGTAACCCCCCCCCCCCCCCCCACCCCCTTCTAATTTTGAAATAAATCTAATATTAGTGCAGTGTGAAGGGTAAGATTTTTTACCTATACCTAGCCCCTAGAGCTGCAGTACCTTATTTCCCTAACCCTGTGGGGCTACTCAGTACACAAATTACTCTACCCTAAAGTGACCTAAAGAATTAAACAACTAAAAATACTCCACCCCCCTCCCATATTTCAAAATTTAGAAAAATGGGGGGTGTTTGATGCTCACCATGCCATGTTAAGGGAAAATGCGTTTGTGTGTGTGTGTGTATGTGAGTGTATGTGTGTGTGTGTATGTGTGTGTGTCTACGAGTCTTTAAGCTAGTTTTTTTTCCATCATATGTTTAAATAGAGTTTTGTTAGAGTAGTTGATTTAATCTATAATACAAAGTAGCTTGATGTCCGTCCGTCCCTTAAGATCTCCGTAACACCTGAACCGGATTATACTCTTCAGGGAATATACCTACTGGTCCTGTGGTGGTTTTAGGCTATTTTCTTTGGGGGTGGGACACCCCCCCCCCCCCAACTTTTTTTAAAAAGAATTTTAACGAATTTTGTAAATTCGCATTTTTTGCCGCTAGGTAGGTAATAGAAGATGTAATTATACCTCTTACACCTAGAGGCTAGGGGCGAAGCCGCTAGTTGTATAATATTTCAGTAAAAAATACAAACTATACAAAAAACATGTTTTGGATTAACATGTATTGCTTACTCTTTATTATCTTATTATCTATTTTAGCACCAGTTCTCAGCCATACTAAAACAGCAAATATTGTACCGTAGAGGGACAAAGTGTCTCAAAAATCAGCCATGTAACGTCATAAAAATGTGGGAGATGAGAGAAGAAGTTGAAAAGAACCCCTATAAGAGAGAAGGATAATCCTTCATTTTTATGACGTCACATGGCTGATTTTAGTGTCACTTTGTCCCTCTATATTATAATATTGTATTGTATTACAGATAGTTTTCTATAAATATTAAAGCAATAATTTTAATATTTATACAAGCTTTGTTAGCCAAGGCCTTTGGCCCCTCGGAGCTAACAAAACTAGTTTTTCTATTTCATTTCAGTGAAAAGCTGTCTATAATATGATGCTATATATAACTATTCCTAAATAAATTTTTATATTGATGAGAAAAGTATAAAAGTTTAGTTCCCTCCCAGAAATATCTCTAAAATAATGCGTCTATAACAAGATGCTCTGCTCATATGTGTTTATGTTTTTTTTAGTAGCGAAGCTACTCTATAATTCGAAATGTCCGTCCGTCTGTCCGTCTGTCCGTCCGTCTGAGACAAAGTGGGGGAAACGTGATTTTCTCGGCTCCTATAAAAGATAGAAAGCTGAAATTTTTAGTGATGATTCTTATAACATATGCCCATCTAATCTATACATTGTTTTGTCCCTCCGTCTGTTATTTGGGGTGCTAGATCGATTCCTACATTTTCATGTTTTTCTGATTTTCTCAACTCCTTTTTAAGATAATGGGCTGAAATTTTTAGGGATTGCTTAAATTTACATTTTACATATTTTCCTTAAGTTTTATTACGATTTTTATATTTATAGGGGTGCTAGATCGATTCCTAGATTTTTAGGTTTTCTATCGTTTTCTCAATTCCTATTCAGGATTTGCGGCTGAAATTATCAGGGATTGAATATGCTCTTATTCTACATATTTCCATCAAGTTTCATAAAGATTTGTTTATAAACTGTGGTGCTAGATCGATTCCTAGATTTATCATTTTTCATGATTGAAAGGTTGCGTGATTTTGAAGTTTTTGTCATTTCCCTATTTCATCAAATATATAGGATGACACTGGTATATTGTAAATATATTCAAAATATACATTCATAATTTCTGAGCTTCGCTACTTATGGATGCTGTCATCCTTGTTTTATCAGTTATTGAGAACTCTAATTTTTAGTAGCGAAGCTACTCTATAATTTAATTAGTATCCATCTGTCAACTGAAACGTTTTTTGAGAAACATCATTTTTTTCGGCTACTTTTTAAGATTCAATTGAATTTTTTAGGTATCAAATAAGGTCACATTTTACATATTTCCACAGTTTCATTAAATTTGCTCTCAATCGATTCCTAGATTTTCAAATTAAAAATTTTTTAAGGTTTTGCGATTTATTTTAGTTTAATGTTTATTTTTATGACACTGATTTATAGTTGATTTTTTCCTGATGTACATCCACAACTTTAGAGCTTCGCTACTTATGGATGTTGTCTATTCCAAGATTCTCTGCTCATGTGTTTTAGTGTTTATGTCTCAGTTATTGAAAACTAGCTTTTTTAGCATGTGTGAACTAGGATTTTGTCTTGTTTAACTATATTTCAGGGGGAGGGGTGTTGTACAATAAACCCCCACCCTTAATGTTTTTGCCTCTAAACTCAATTTTATGAAAGATGGAGTTATAAAATTTTCTGACATTAAATGTGAAAATATGCATTTTTCTTGAAGAACTAGTACAATAAAGCTTGTTAATTTAGAAAATTTAAGCAATAAATATCAAATTGTACTGTCTATTTTCCAAGATATATGTAGGAGGGTAGGGGGGGGGGGGTGTGTGAGTTGAGCCCAATTGTTTAATAAATATAAAGTAAAGTAGAAAGCCTTTTTTGGAGGGGAGGCACAGTGGGTTTTTTGGCTGTTTTGGGGATATTTCAACTTTACCAATCACAATTGCCAACAAAAGCTTATTTCATCTAAAAATAAAGTTAAAACCTTTCACATACAGGTTATGGCTTATGTAATATAACATAAGCCATAAATTTAAACCAATTTTGATGCTTTAACAGATTTTTTATAAGAGGGATTGTCATACTTGGATTTAAACTTTCAGTTGATATTTCAAATTGTAGAAGGTTTTCCTGAGGTTTACAGGATGCCGAGCCCTATTATAGGAAAGAATACATTTTACATACATTTAAATTAGATAAAATGATTTTAACCCCTTACAGTCGGGCCCCTTGCCGCACCTTAATCGGTCGGGAGGGGGGGGGGGGGGCGTTCAACGCCCCCCTCTATTGTCTCAGTTTCTATTAGAGCTAGTGGGCTAAAATTTTTTATGCAGGTCCCCTATTTGATAATGAATTTCCGCCCTTAAGTGAAACAAAGTCAATTTTCGCTTCCTTCACCCTTTTATTTAATAACCTTTATTTTTAGGTCCTTTTTAACTTAAAAATTTCAAAAGGCTGTAATTTTCTTATTTTTGAAGATAGAAGAACAATTTCTTCACAGAAAATGTTTATCTTTATGTAAATTTTATATTAGAAATATCAAAACATAAATTTCAGCGGCCGCAGCTGTACTTGGCAGCTGCCAGCCGCCGTAGTCGGCGGGAAAACGGCGGCGGATCTTTATGAAATCTTAATACGTTATGTAGACATGTAAGAAAAGCTTAAGTTTAAAATTTGAAGTCTCTAAGTTAAAAATTGCGGTCACAGGAGCCTTTTAAAGATTTCTGGAGACCTGGAGGATCAGGACCTGCAGGATGATACCTGGAACCTGAAATTGACTTGAACACCTGTATTTTATAAAAGGATTTACTACTAGAGGATAATTTTGTATTTTAGTAAGATAAAATGCTTTGTTTAAGTCAAAAAATATTTTTGCTCTTTACCTGGATCACCCTGCCAGGTTTGCTGGCATCCTGTGCCCGCCAGGATGGAGGTATTCAAAAAATTCCAACTCTAAGTTATGTGTTATACCTATACTTAAAAAGTCACGCAGTTTGGGCTCTTATCTTTCACACACAGAAAATGAGATCGAAAAAACCGGATGTGGGGGGCGCTAAACGCCCCCCCCCCCCCAACTGTTAAGGGTTAAGTAATGATGATATCAGTAAGAATATTCCACTATCAAATTAATAGAAGTGCATCTACTTTTTAATAGGTACTAACAGCTTTTTTGAAAGGGACAGAGAAGGGCAAGAAAAATAGCCCAAAACCATCCCAAGTCTTAAATCTGAAAATTAAATAGCATAAAACAACACAGGACAAGAGAACCCAATCGGTCCAGTACTTATTGAGATCTTAAGCTTCAGACAATAAACCTTACTTCTCTGCTGTTACATATTAAATATGAGTTTACATTGAATTTTCAACCACTAATTCTAATCTACAGAAGAGATAATTTTGTGTATTATTATTGAGGATGTACATAATATCGTTTATTGTCTTATCCCTTTAGATCCCTGGATATTTCACCAGTTAATTTCCTATACCTGTGATATATTTCAGAAGAATTGCACAATGAAACTGTTTGACCCACTTTGGGTTAACATAATATGTTTACTCTTGCATCAAGGTTTGTATCATAAAAATCTTTTCTAACTTAAATTTAAATGGGGGGAGGTCAATTCCCCTGTGACTGAATAGGGACTCAATATATCACCACTCTCCCCACCCCCCCCCCCCCCACCCAATTTTAAATGGCCCTAGAGTTTTATATGGGGCGTACCCGCTAGATGTAATATATGATATACAAATTTTGACCTTGATAATATTAAGTGTCCTGTCAAGAGTATCTGCATTATTATGGAACAGTTACAGTAAAAGCAGGTATTATTCATTCCTTTATCTTTTTAAATTCTGTCAGGTAATGAAAAATTTGATTTTTTAAACCTTGGTTTAATCAAAACTTTGAACATAAATATATCCTAACACATGCACGAAAAATATGGGTTCATATATAGAATCAGCAAAATATTACGAATCCATTGTAAGCAAAATTGAAAAAAAGTAGAATAATTTTTTTTATAAATGGCCTAACAAAACAAAACAAGGATTTAAGATGGTAAAAGGGAATAGGAGGGTGAGTAAAGGTTGCCTGTATAATATAATATTTCATAAAATTTCTTTTATTGTAGTTCATTTACTATTTTGTAAACTTTTTATTTAAATTTTGCTTTGAATAGATATGTAACATTTTTCTCATTCTAAAGGTATATATAAACATACATTTTTAGTCTGTATTAGGATATATTTAAGTTCAAAGTTTTGATTAAACCAATCGATTTTTTCATTACCTGACAGAATTTTAAAGTAAGATGTCAAATTAAAGATAATAATCTTACCATTTTTGTTCATAATGGCAATTTTCTTCTTTTTTTGTAGGGTTTTAGTACTCTAAAACTGACTTAATTTAAAAAAAAATTGAGAGGTCTACAAAATAAACAATTGCATATCTAAATGCTATGGAAAATTTTACATCTACTACTTACTAAAAACACCGACTAGCTATTTAAAATAAAAATGAAAAAAGTTTATTGTAGTTCATTTACTATTTTGGAACCTAGTAATAGTGTCTAACTTTTTATCTTTGTCACATAACAAAAATATATCTCTTTTTTAAGGGTTTCCTTTCCCACCTCCCCTCACATCCTTCGATTTGTGTAACGTCACAAAGATAAAAAGTTAGACACTATTACTAGGTTCCTATTTTGTAAACTTTTTATTTCAATTTTGCTTAGAATGGTTTTGTAATATTTTTCTCATTCTAGAGGTATATATAAACATACATTTTTCATGTATGTATTAGAATATATTTAAGTTCAAAGTTTTGATTAAACCAAGGTTTAAAAAGTTGATTTTTTCAATAATTAGCCAACAGAATTCAAAAGTAAGCTGCCAAATTAAAGATCTTACTATTTTTGTTCATTATGGCAATTTTGTTCTTTTTTTTGTTGGGTTTTAGTACCTTAAAACTGACTTAATTTAAAAAAAAACTTAAATTACTTTAAAAATGAGAGGTCTACAAAAATAAACGATTGCATATCTAAATTCTATGGAAAATTTTACATCTACTACTTATTAAAAACAATGACTAGCTATTTAAAAGAAAAAGAAAAAAAGTTAAGAAACCTATTTTGTAAACACAAAGGTTCATTCATTTAGAGAATTGACATGTTTAGGTGAAATCAACACATTTGAATGTATAGTTGATAATACTGATGGAAATCATTACTGGACTCTTGGAGATAGGTAATCACATACAAATAGTTTACTCAGTTGTAGGTCTAGTCTATAATTCACAATGTCAGTTTGTCTGTCTATAGAAAATGTCTATTCATAATTTTATTTTTGTAATGATTATCTGTACTTACGAATTCTTGGTTTGTCATTCTGTCAAGCAACAAAAAGACCTACTATATAGATTTATTTATAAAAGGTTTGATAGGTGCAGATACCTCCCCCCCCCCTTTCCCAATTTTAAAAGTGAGAGAAAAAATTGGGTACAGTCCCTTTAGTGGCAACACCACTTAGGGACATTACTTTGTATTTTCACAGTAGCTTTTAATCCTATTTCTAGCCCCTGCGGGGGATCCAACCCTGCAGGGCTAATTGCCTATCCCTGGCTGGCAATTGTCTACCCTAATATAACCTAACCTAACCTAAAATTAACTATCAAATGCCATTGTGAATATACGACATAACGCCCCTTAAGGGGCAATGACACAAAAAGGACTATACCCAAAACATTTGCTTTAGTGTGGGGAGTAATTTTTTTCAGGGGTGATTTCTCTAAGTAGTATGTAGCTCCCTACTCAAAGATAATTATCAGCAAATAAGCTACATTGTGAAGGAGAGCCATATCAGTTCAGAAATAAGCAAGATCTTATGATACAAGCAGACAGACTCACAGATACAATAGACCTTAAAACAACTTGTTGATTTGATTAAATTTCCTAGGAAATATTCAGCAGAATTGAAGGATGATGGGACAGAGAAGTTGATGGTTATACAGTTCATATTCACTCTTCAAGACAATGGCCTGGAATTGAGGTTATTTTCAGAATGTTTATTTCTCTCCATCTGTCCATAAAACACAAAGTGGGGGAATTGTGATTTTCTCAGCTCCTATTCAAGATACACAGCTAAAACTTATTGTCAACATTCACATCATAATAGAGCATAATATATTTTTCACTTATTTCCCCATATAAGAATGTTTATTTCTGTAGTTTATAAAACAATTTATAATAAAATATTTCTATTGCTTTTAACTAATGCTCTTTAAATCTCTATGTCTGTAATCTTATCATTCATGATATTTTTGGTGCTTCACTACTTATGGATGTTGTCATCGTTGTTTTATGTTTGCTCATAAGAAGATATTTATTAGATTTTTTAAATACCAATTGAACAAATTACAAGTTAATTGTTTTAACAAACAGAAAACTTTATATGACACTATAAAGATTTTAAAAGTTGAATTTATACACAATGGTGTTTCTTTTGGTGTAATTCTGAATCAAAAACATAGTCAAATATCCTTAAAAATCAACACTATGATTGCAAATCTTTTATCTGGAAGTCATAACTTCGCATTGTTATGAGTTGCATTCTTTTTAGACATTTTTTTACAAGCTTTTCATTTGCAGTTAAGATTAAAGGGCGCCTGCAAGAACTACCACACTTTAACTGCTGAAAGACTGCCACAAGTAGAACCACTACCCCAAATTTAAAGCCTTCAGCTTCAATAACAAAAAAGTTCTAGGCATTTCAAAATAGCATTTTATGTACAATGAATATTTTGAAAGATTTCCAATAAAAGAAAAAACAATATTAAATTACGTCGCCTAGACACAAAGTTATAACCTTATCTTTGTCAGAAACTTAGATTATCGGTAAATGATTACATTTTTACAATAAAACACCACATTTCATAGTCAAAATCTATGAAAAAATTCGATTTAAATTCCATTTGTAAACAAAAATCATAGCGGACACAAATAGGGAAACAAATACAAGCTCAGCTGTGATTGGTTGTTAAGCTGATTCAACCTTATGATTGGCTACAGTACACTCGGTACTACGCAATTAAAACTTAATTTTTTTAATGATTTTGATTATAAAAATGGGTATTTTTCTTGTAAAAATATAAGGGGGGGGGGAAGTTTTGCCACTTTTGCGTAATCCGTGATTATTAGGCTAGGTATTGATGTGAGACTATAGGTTATTAGGGATAAAAGTTTAATTTTGGATAGTACTTCACGTATATTTAATCATTTTTTGGATAACCCCACCCCCTAGCCTCCGGGGCTCAAAATCCTCCTAAAAATGAACCTAACCTTAATTTTCTCAAAAACCATTTGACCAATAGGGATGATTTCTTAAACTTAAGCTTTTATGCTTATAAACTAACTTCTAGTTTAGAAGTCATCCCCCTGCAGCCAACCCCTAGCCCTCCGGGGCTCTTAAAAACCCTAAACAATGAACCTAACCTTTATTTTCTCAGAAACTATTCTACCAAGGGAGATGATTTCTTAAACTTAGGTTTATGGTTATAAACTAACTTAAAGTTTAGAAGTCACCCCCCAGCCGCCAACCCCAAGCCCTCCAGGGCTCTTAAAAACCCTAAACAATGAACCTAACCTTTATTTTTTCAGAAACTATTCTACCAAGGGAGATGATTTCTTAAACTTAAGCTTTTATGCTTATAAACTAACTTTTAGTTTAGAAGTCACCCCTCTGCCACCAACCCCTAGCCCTCCGGGGCTAAAAAAAAAACCTAAAAATGAACCTAACCTGAATTTTCTCAGAAATAATTTGATCAATAGGGATGATTTCTTAAACTTGATCTTTCATGGTTATAAACTAACTTTTAGTTTAAATGTCACCCCCTTGCCGTCAACCCCTAACCTTCCGGGGTTAAAAAAAACCTAAAAATGAACCTAAGCTTAATTTTCTCAGAAATCATTTGATCAATAGAGATGATTGCTTAAACTTAAGCTATAATGCTAATAAACTAACTTTTAGTTTAAAAGTCATCCCCCTGCCATCAACCACTAGCACTCCAGGGCTCAAAAAAAACCTAAAAATGAACCTTAACTTAATTTTCTCAGAAACCATTTGATCAATAGAGATTACTAAAGCTTTTATGCTTATAAAATAACTTATTTAAAAGTTCAGATATTTTGGACTAAAGCTTATATGTGTATTTTTTGTTTGGCAGATATATTGTTATAAACTAACTTTTAGTTTAGAAATCACCCATCCCATAGCCACCTTGTGCTAAAAAAAAAACCCAAAAAGTGTACTTAAATTTTTAGGTTTTTTTTTGAGCCCCGGGGGACTAGGCGTTGGCGGCAGGGGGGTGACTTCTAAACTAAAAGTTAGTTTATAACCATAAAAGCTTAAGTTTAAGAAATCATCTCTATTGGTCAAATGGTTTCTGAGAAAATAAAGGTTAGGTTCATTTTTAGGTTTTTTTTCAGCCCTGGAGGGCTAGGGGTTGGCAGCAGGGTGGTGACTTCTAAACTAGAAGTTAGTATATAAGCATATAAGTTTAAGAAATCATCCCTATTGGTCAAATGGTTTCTGAGAAAATTAAAGATAGGTTCATTTTTAAGGTTTTTTTGAGCCCCGGAGGGCTAGGGGTTAGTAACAGGGGGGGGGGGGGTCATTTTAGCATTATAGCTTAAGTTTAAGTTTAACTAAAAGCTTAAGTTTAAGAAATCATCTATTGGTCAAATGGTTTCTAGGAAAATTAAAGTTAGGTTCATTTTTAGGGCTAGAGGTTGGTGGCAGGGGGGTGACTTATAAACTAGAAGTAAGTTTATAAGCATAAAAGCTTAAATTAAAGAAATCATCTCTATTGGTAAAATGGTTTCTGAGAAAATTAAGGTTAGGTTCATTTTTAGGGTTTTTTTTGAACCCCGGAGAGCTAGGGGTTGGCGGTATGGGGTGACTTCTAAAGTAAAAGTTAGTTTATAACCATAAAAGCTTAAGTTTAAGAAATAATCTCTGTGGAGCAAATGGTTTCTGAGAAAATTAAGGTTAGGTTCATTTTTAGGTTTTTTTTAGCCCTGGAGGGCTAGGGGTTGGCGGTAGGGGGATGACTTTTAAACTAAACATTAGTTTAAAACCATAAGAGCTTAAATTTAAGAAATCATCTCTATTATTCAAATGGTTTCTGAGAAAATTAAGGTTAGGTTCATTTTTAGGGGGTTTTTCAGCCCCAGGGGGCTAGGGGTTGGCGGCTGGGGGGTGACTTCTAAACTTTAAGTTAGTTTATAACCATAAACCTAAGTTTAAGAAATCATCTCCCTTGGTAGAATGGTTTCTGAGAAAATAAGGGTTAGGTTCATTTTTAGGGTTTTTAAAAGCCCCAGAGGGCTAGGGGTTGGCTGCAGGGGGATGACTTCTAAACTATAAGTTAGTTTTTATGCATAAAAGCTTAAAGGGAGTGTGAACGTAAAAATTTTTCATCTGATTATCAAATCTTAACATTTACTAAGCACATTTCACTACACTGATCAACCAAAAATGTCCTATTCACAAAAATATCCAGAAATAATGCCTTGATTTTATGGTATTTTGAGAGGGAAAAAGGAAAAAACAGGGAAAATCTAAACGTTTTTGTTTCTTAAATAATGTTTGTAGGGATATTTAACTTGTCATATATAGTTGAAACAATTTACTTACTGTTAAGGATTTATTTTATGCTATAAAATTGCCGATTCGTTTTTTTATAACGTAGTAATTAGGTAATAAAGACATATTTTAAATTCGTATTATTGACAAAAAAATACCTCACTGTCTACAAAGGGTTGAATCTCATAGGTTATATAAAATAATAATATCCTTTTTTATTGTGTTGAACAATAAATAACCCACTTTGGCGAATTAGTTTACACTTTTATCAGACTGTTTATAAAGAAATATTGCGTCTTTATTATTTACAAATTTGTAATTAAAGGTGGGCGAGAGATGGGCCATTTAAAGTTAAATGGATACTAATAAAAAACCTGTTTCAGGCTTTGTTATTGTATTTGGTTTTCAATAAAAAAATATTGCTTATTTTATCAATTTCTATGTAACTATACATTGGATTAAAGCAAGGATTATGTTAAAAGTCAGCTTAACTGTTAGGAAAAATCTAGAACTATGTGAAAAAGTTTAATTTTAGCTATAATGGGAGAAAAAAGCAATTTAATGCACATTTTATATAATACGGAAAATTTCTTCCTTTCCCCGTACCTTATAAAAATCGTCGGAAAAAGCCGTTTTTTAAGCAAACAAAAGCGCGTTTTGCTCTATCTGTGAGATATTATGAATGAGATAATGTTAAGATTTGATATTAAGATGAGAAAAATTTACTTTCACAGTCCCTTTAAGTTTAAGAAATCATCCCTATTGATCAAATGGATTCTGAGAAAATTAAGGTTAGGTTCATTTTTAGGGGGATTTTGAGCCCTGGGGGGCTAGGGGGTGGGGTTATCCAAAAAATGATTAAATATACGTGAAGTACTATCCAAAAGTAAACTTTTATCCCAAATAACCTTTCTCACATCAATACCTAGCCTAATAATCACGGATTACTCGAAAGTGGCAAAACTTCCCCACCCCTTTAGTTACTGGCAACCTAAATTTATGCCAAAAATAAGCTTATAATTTTGTTTCTAGGCCACGTAGTTTAATTTCAAAATTCATAACTTTAGCATTAAAATTCTTTCAAAAGTTTCATTGTATATAAAATGTCATTTTAAAATGCCTAGAACTTTTTTGTTATAGAAACTGAAGGCTTCAAATTTGGGGTATTGGGTCTATTTGTGGCAGTCTTTCAGCAGTCAAAGTGTGGTATTTCTTGCAGGCTTCCTTTCAGTGCCAATATTTAAAATATCTTTTTTTAGGTGCTGGAAAGATGAGAATTTTGATTTTATACAGATCTCTGTCCTTGAGCAGGTTTAGTCAATATTTTGTTTTCTTCAAATGTTACTTAATATTACCTAACTATGGATATTGTCAATCTTGTTAGCAGCAAATAATTCATCTTTGTAATAGACCTTAATGTATATGCAAGTAAAAGATATGTATGATGAATGAAGTGTCTGTATATTGCAAAATTTGACCACTTATATCAATTATTAAAAAGAACTATTGTGAAGTCAG
Organism: Acartia tonsa; assembly: GCF_053477335.1. Classification (NCBI taxonomy): domain Eukaryota; kingdom Metazoa; phylum Arthropoda; class Copepoda; order Calanoida; family Acartiidae; genus Acartia; species Acartia tonsa. The sequence continues at coordinate 2,319,002 of NC_137274.1, read as the reverse complement.
CTTTTAAATCATAAGCTTCTTACAATTTCGAGACCAAATCTGTAGAATTTTTAGACACTGTGATATCAATTGATAAAAATGGTTATATTAAAACTGATTTATTTGTTAAACCTGTCAAAAAATGTTCTTATTTGCTTACATCTTCTTGTCACCCTAGTCATATAACTGAAAATATTCCTTATTCATTAGCTTTGAGATTAAAACGCATTTGCAGTGATAATTTAGATTTTGTAAAACAATTAGATACTTTAAAAGAATTACTTTTGACCCGTGGATACAAACCAAATTACATTTTAAAAGCTTTTGAACGTGTTTCTGTAATTGATAGGTCAACTGCTTTGAAAAAAGTAGAGAAAAAAATTGTAAACCGCCCAATTCTTAGTTTACAATATGATCCACGGTTGCCACATATTTCAAATATTTTGTTTAAATTCTGGAAGGTCATGACACAAAATCCTTTATTAAAAAAGATTTTTCCAGATCCACCGATGGTGTGCTGGACAAAACCAAAAAATTTGAGAGAATTTCTCATAAGAGCAAAGTTGCCAAAAAGTTTAGTTCCTAAAAGACCTTCCAGAAATAAGATAGGTTTTAAACATTGTGGTAATGATTGTATGTTATGTAAATTTTCACCTAAATTTGTTAACAACATTGTATCTTCTGTAACAAAAGAAACTATTCCCATTTTATCTAATTTGACTTGTAATTCGGAAAATATTATATATTGTATAACTTGTACTAAAGATAATGGAACTTGTAAATCTCATCCACAATATATTGGACAAACAGGACGTAAAGCAGTGGATAGATTTAGAGAACACAAAAATTCAATTGAACCAAATTCTGTAAAAACTGTAGGACAACATTTTTCACAAAATGGCCACAACCCTTGTCATTTACAATTTGTTCCTTTTGAGCAACTTAAAAGTAATAATCCTTGGATAAGATTAGCCCGTGAAAAATTTTATATTAGAAAATTTGAACCATTGTTAAATCGTAGAACTTGATTCAAAATGCAGTTGCAATTGTTTTTAAAAAAATATTTTTTTCAAACTATATACCCTTCCCTTTCTCTCTCTTATTACACAGCCAGTTTGACCGCTTCTCCTTCATTTGTTATTTGGTTGTGTTATAGTAAAGATCTAAACAGTAGCTGTGAATTTAAAATTTTATTTTTTATGATATATTTTAACATTTTGACTATTTTTGTATAATTCTTAATGCTTTTTTTTTCATTTATTTATGTTGTTGTTTTCTATTACAGATGCGATTGATAATGAAGATTTTTTTCTTTGAAATATATTTCGTTATGAAGCAGCAGTAGTTACTAATTTATAAATGTTATGGTTGAGATAGATTTATAACTGTTAAAGTTCATAAGCGTGTGCTTTATAAAGAGGGTAGAATAGTTATTTATTGCATCATATTATAAACAGCTTTTCAAGGATATTAAAATGTACAATTATTAGATTAAAATTAGATTTGTTAGACTCCAGATTCCAAAGGTATGAGCTAAAAACTGGTTTTAATATTGTGATTGTACATTCTTAGAAAACTGGATATAATAGAATATAATGCATGGTTTTTCAGTGTGGCTGAGAACTGGTTCTTATCCACCGGATTTTAATCTGTTCAAAATCCAAGCTGGACATATATATTTAGACTTCACCTGGGTTGACACTCGATGATGGATTAGTATATGCTGGTCAAATTCTGAATGGTAAACCTCATGGCTATGGACAAATAATCAACAATAATGGAGAAAAATACTTTGCTGTTTTTGAAAATGGAGTAGAAACTGGTATATTTTAAACTATTTTCAAGTAGTATATTTTTAGCTTAAGTTAGCTCCCCAGAGTTTCATAGCTATGTAGATGCTTAAGTAACAAACATGCATTGAATCTGGCTTCAAATAATGAATCTATACTAAAAAAAGCACAACAAAACTTTTAGTAGTAACTATTTTAGGCAAATTATATTTTAAAGATTATGATGTAAGGGTTCTTTTTTTTGTAATTATCCAACCAAGCAGCCACAAGAGCCATTTAAAAATCAAAATATTTTTGTTTTCAAGCAAAAATAATTTATTTAGCTACAGATGATGAAAGTTTTGATTATGATACTGGAGATAGCATGATCAGGTAATAATCACTCCGCATTTGTGTTAAAACATGTCACCTTGATATCTGATATATAACAAACTTCATTATACAAATGATATTAAAGATAGTACCTACTACTGCTATGTTAGGCACGTGACAATAATAAGAGTACAGGTGCCTTTTCCAATACACAGGCATATTGCCATGTACTTTTTAACTTCCAAACTAATGACTTGAAATTAAAGGGTTAATTGTCAGTTAAATATTACTTTACCTCATTAGAATCACTCATATTTATATATTATACATTACTAAAATATTATCAAAATATAGATTAATAAAGTTAATCTTACAATGCTTTAGGAATGCTAGTTATCGCTGGAAAGATGGCATTATCCATTACCGATTCGTTGACATTCAAAGAGGTGAAGGATATGATGATAGTGAAAGAAGGTAATTAAATTTTAAGACAATAAATTCAAGCTTCTATTTTAGATAAATAGCCTAATTTCCTAGTAAATATTTCGGTGACCTATATAAACACTCTATTTTTTGATTGTCTGTTGCAAATTGCTAGACAATCCATTCTGTATAATTTTTCCCTCCCTTTCTTTGTCAGTAATTCAATGTCATTTCAAATTCATGGCGAACCCCACCTGAAAATGTGTTATGTTAGAAAAAAACCTGTGGAAATGATGAGGTCAGGACAAGCTTCTCCTAAATCAAATTAGTTCCTCATATTAGTTGAAAATTTTCTTGTTCCTTTGGTGATCAAATTTTACTTTTTTCTTTGGAGTACCTTCAACCTAACCTTCTTTACTGTCATTTTGTCATTCATGTTTATCATGCAAAATTGCTCCTATTCCATTAGAATAGACAGATATTGGAGCTTTCTAAATATATTTATAGCTCTAATACTTTTTCTGGTATCTTTTTTCAAAGTATTGATGTAAAATTATTTTTGTTAACAGCAAAAAGGTGAAACTTTGAATTAGATATTTTAGAAAAAAATTAAAGTATTTTCATATATTAAATCTCACTAATATTGCACACAATTAACCAAATTGGACAGTTAAAGGAAGCCTATATGCTAAAAGACTGCCACAAGTAGACCCAATACCCCTAAATTTTAATAATAAAAAAGTTCTAGGCATTTCAAAATGACATTGTATGTACAGTGAAAACTTTGAAAGATTTCCATTTCTCATAATAGAAATTATTAAATTCCATTGCCTAGACACAAAATTATAACCTTATCTTTGTCAGAAAATTAGGTAACTGATTTTATTTTTACTATAAAAACACCACATTTCATAGTCAAAATCTCTAAAAAAATCAGTTTAATTTCTGTTTTTAAGCGTAAAATCATGGTGGAGACAAATGAAACTAATTCAAGCTCAGATGTTATTGGTTCTTGAGCTGTTTCAGTCTTCTGATTGGCTGAAAATACTACAGTACTCTAGGTACAACGCAAGTTTAACTGAAATTAAAAATGAATTTGACTATAAGAATGGGTATTTTTATTGTAAAAATATAATTAGTTACTGGCATTCTAAATTTATGACTAAAATAAGTTTATAATTTTTTTTCTAGGCTATGTAGTTTAATTTTACAATTCTTAACATGAGCAATGAAAATATTTCAAAAGAAGGTGTATTAACTTTTTTGCTTTTTATTTAAGATAGCTAGCCGGTGCTTTTAGTAAGTAGTAGTTGTAAAATTTTTCATAGAATTCAGATATGCAATCGGTTTTTTTGTAGACCTCTTATTTTTTAATTAATTTAAGTTTTTTCAAAAAATAATTAAGTCGGTTTTAAGGTACTAAAACGCAACAAAATAAATAGTAAGATCTTTAATTTGACACCTTACTTTTAAAATTCTGTTTAGTAATTATTGAAAAAATCTATTTTTTTAACCTCGGTTTAATAAAAACTTTAAACCTTAATATTTTCTCAAACAGACATAAAAAATATGGGTTCATATATACCTTTAGAATCAGAAAAATATTACGAATCCATTCTAAGAAAAATAAAAGAAGAAAATGGCCAGTATAAACAAAAATAGTAAGATCTTTAATTTGACACCTTACTTTTAAAATTCTGTTTAGTAATTATTGAAAAAATCTATTTTTTTAACCTCGGTTTAATAAAAACTTTAAACCTTAATATTTTCTCAAACAGACATAAAAACATGGGTTCATATATACCTTTAGAATCAGAAAAATATTACGAATCCATTCTAAGCAAAATTAAAAAAAAGTAAAAACTTAAAAATTAAAAATGGCCTAAAGTATGATATTTTTACAGGCAACACTTAATTGTAACTATTAAACTAGCCAATCAAAAATCTCTAAAATTGACGAATCAAAACTTAACCAATAGAATTGACAAAAAAAAGGATAATGTTCAAACAATATATAAAATAGATACTACAATAAAAATAGTGATACTTACATAACATGTAAAGAATGAAATATTATGAACAAGTATGCTTCAGTCTGTTTATAAACTTAAAAACAATGCAGTTAAAATGCATTATTGTTTCTTGTGTTTAAAAAATATCTGTTACAGTGTATGTACATTTGTTTAGGTTTTGTTCAGGTTTTGTTCAGGTTTTATTCAAGTCAACCCTTTAAAGCCGAAAATTATGATTCTTAAAATAAACTTATTTTTTTATTATAGTTTTATAAAACCTTTTCAATTTTGCTTAGAATAGATTCGTAATATTTTTCTGATTCTAAAGGTATATATGAACCCATATTTTTTATGTCTGTTTGAGAAAATATTTAGGTTTAAAGTTTTTATTAAACCGAGGTTAAAAAAATAGATTTTTTCAATAATTACTAAACAGAATTTTAAAAGTAAGGTGTCAAATTAAAGATCTTACTATTTTTGTTCATACTGGCCATTTTCTTCTTTTATTTTGTTGCGTTTTAGTACCTTAAAACCGACTTAATAATTTTTTGAAAAAACTTAAATTACTTAAAAAATAAGAGGTCTACAAAAAAAAACGATTACATATCTGAATTCTATGAAAAATTTTACATCTACTACTTACTAAAAGCACTGGCTAGCTATCTTAAATAAAAAGCAAAAAAGTTAATACACCTTCTTTGTACATTTTAAATACCTACACCTTTTTTGTTATTAAAGCTGAAGGTTTCAATTTTGGGGTATTGGGTCTACTTGTGGCAGTCTTTCAGCAGTTAGATCTGTGTATTTATTGAAGGCTTCCTTAAAGGTGCCTTAAACTATCTAAATTTAATGGACAGTCCAAATATATTCTTTTAAAGACACTATAAGCCAAGAAGAGCATGCTGAAATGATTTTTGAAAGTGCTAAAGAAAAAAATACCTTGTGTTTTTTAATTGACTTTAGCAAGGACTTTAAGAACAGATAAGCTGTGAAATGTTGTCACTTTGTAATAAAAAAGCCAATAAAACAACAATCTAAAATTATAAACAAAATAGAAGAATCTTAAGTATTTCCAAGTAGATTAAAACTTAAACAACTTATTCTTGTTTATTTTTTTCTAATAATATTTGAATAGGACTTGGTAATTAAAGTAGACATGTAATAAAAGTAGCAATTTAATCTTAGACCATTGTTTTGTTAAAAGCACAACATTATAAACCATTACTGAGGTTTTAAATTAAAAATATAAAATTATTTTGAAATATGAGTTTTTGTACCTTAAAAACATTTTAAATTTTAAAAATGCATTAATAGGCAATTTTTAATTATAATTGGATTAGATTTAGCATTCTACTGGCTTTGTATTTCGATTTCCATTGAATGTAGATAGTTTTAGGCACTTCAGCAGTCCAATTTGGTCAATTAGGAGCAATATTAAAGATATATTAAAGATACCTTTATTTTTCTCTAAAATATCTTATTTTATTGTTCACCTTTTTGCCTTTAAGATGATTTGAAAGAAATAGTTTGAAATAAAATATCTAAAACTTACCAGAGCTAGAAAAATGTTAGAGACCATTTTGGAAAGCTCCAATATCTGTCTATTCTACTGGAAAAGACAAATAAAAAATGAAGGAGGTTAGGTTAAAGGTATTACAAAGAAAAAAAATATTCATTTTTCACTGAAAGTAATTCAAAAATTTGATAGAACTAATTCAAATTAGGAAAAGCTAGTTCTGAACTCATTTTAAGGTCCCAGTACACTAGTTGAAAACTTGCTCCTCATGGGGTTTTTCTAACTTAATAGGTGTCCAGGTGCAATGGCAAATTTGATTTACATTTCTGCTATCTATAGTCAGAGATTTTTTATATCATTCAAGGTGTCTTTAGTTATTTAATATTAGTATTTCTTTGGATTCAAATTGATGTTAAATTTAGGTTTTTAGAAACTCAGAAAATAATAATCCGAATGCAAATGCAACTACTGGAGTCACAACTTTCAGGTATTTTTTTTTCATTTTATTATTAAACAGAAATGTTTCATGTTTCTAATTTGTCCATGATTGATTTAAATTGTAAAATAACCCCAAAAATCAATCACATTTCCCACCCCCTTCTCATGATCAAGCAAAAACTGGATGGTAGCCTATGTTAATCTATTAATTCACTTAAGGTTGTATCAGATTTATTGATCTGGATGATAATCCAGATCCTAAACTTTTTAATGGACAAGAATTGCACATTACAAAATGGAATTTATATCGATGCCATGCAACAATAGGTATTACTTTGAGAATTTTTTTATCTTGAGGAATTACATCTTCCTTATATCTATTGTAAAATACCAAGAACAGTACAGTTTGTCTTTATCAGAATCTCTCTGTAAATCATCAATGAATATTGTAAACAATATTACTCCCAAAATTGAAATATTAATGTTATGTAATTTAGACCAAGATTCTTCAACTTATTTCTGGTTTCTTTCACTCAGATTGCTTTTACCTTGTATACCAGCATTATGAACCCTTTATGGTTGGGACCCTTGCTTCACCTTAATTAATCCCCCCCCCCCCTTATATCTCAGCTTCTTATAGAGTGAGAGAGCTAAAGTGAGACATAAGTCAAATTTCACTTCCTTAACACTTTTATCTTAAATTTAATTTTAAGTTCCTTTTTCACTTAAAATTTAAAAGAGCTGTAATTTCCTTATTTTTAAATCTACAAGAAGCATTTTTGTATAAAATGTTTATTTTTATGTAAAGCTGCCACTGCTTGCTTAAATTTAAAATTTGACATCTCTAAGGAAAATATTGCGGTCACAAATGTCTGGAGATTTCTGGATTTCTAAAATTCTCTTGACCACCTGAATTTCATATACTAATATACATATATCCTAAGTTCTACTTAGGATAGTTTAGAATTTTGGTAACCTTGTTTAAGTCAAAAAAATATTTTGTCCTGTGTCCGCCATGATAAAGATATTCAAAAATGTGCCATACCGCATTTGTAAAGTCACTTAGTTATGAACCTCTAACTTTCACACACAGAAAATGAGATAGAAAAAACCAGAGGGGGTGCGTTCTACGCCCCTCCCCCCTCTTCAACTGTTAATGTAAAGTATATCATGAGCAATATAATCAAAAGCTTTCACTGCATTAATTAAGGAATACTCTGACAACATTATCTCCATGATTTGAAGATTTATTGATATCAATCAATTATTATAAGAATTGCATTGTTAGTGACCTATCTTTGAGAAACCTGAACCAATCTTTATCAAAGAAATCATTAGCATACAAAAAATACAATACCCTTCTACAAAATATTTTTCAAAATAGAATTTTCAGTTTTTACAAATTAAAAATTTTATCATTTTACGTAACTTATTTAACTTATCCAAATTTTTCAGGATCAAAATCTCCATCAACACTAAATCTTGGCCCTGTGTGGTGCTATACTGATAATGGTATACTTTTGATAGAATTTTCATTATTCTGTACCTAATATTTTGGGATATGATTGCAGCTTTAAGTCATCAAAACGCATTTTTTAAAGACTTACATTTAGATTAACTAGAGTTATATATGATATTGATACTCCCTACCCTAAACAATCAGGGCCACCTCAGTCTCATTTTATTTCTAGGCACCAAACAGTCCCAAGATTAAATGACTTTTAAATTTTCTAATTTGTGATTGAGGAAAATTGATTTCATATCAAAATTTTAACTAGAGTGGTCACAGTGACTGATTAAAGTTACCTATTTGTCATAAATATGTAATATATCTGTAAGTTTAAAGTTTGAGTCTGTATGTTGAATAGAATAATAATAAGAGAGGTGGGTGAAAATGCCCCCCCCCCCTCAGATTTATTAGGGTTAAAGACAACTGGAAAGATTGCAGGCATGATTTGAAATGAGATCAAATTTTCAATTTATTCTAGTGCATTATGAATAATTGGAATTTGCATACCCCCTAATAGATCTAAACTATCATTTCTTGTTTCATTGGCCAAATCAATTTTGCAGTATCAGTACGTCTTTTTGCAATCTCTGCTATTTTAAAATCTGAATAAAACTTGTCTGCAAAATGAGATCTCATAGAGGGTACCTTGATAGTAAATAAGAGGTGCCAGGAGATCTCGTGATAATTGAGCTACTAGGCTACCAAGCAAGGTAGTACTTTAAGATGCCTTAGTGGGAGCCTTGCAAAGTTTCAGATCAATATCTCAAAACCCTCATTGCCTTGGAACTGGGACTTGGAATCCTGCCCTCAGGGCCTGCTAGGAAGGGTAAAATGGTTACATTTTGTTGTAAGCAATCAGTTTAAACATTATAAACATTCTCCCCATCATCAATAGACTTGATTAGAACCATTAATTCATCATTCTAAGACAACTTTTTTTTCATTCAAAAATCATCCTTCGTTACCTCCTTCTCAACTTTTTCAGATGGGGATAAAATTTTGTTTTGTCTTGGATTATGGTATTTATCAAGCCAACTATGTCCAGGGAGAACTTGTATAAGGTTTAAAGTGGTCAACTTCAGCAAAACATTTAATATCTAACCCTTATAATCTGGTCAGCTTGCAGGGGACACACTGAGAGGGTCTCACCAAAAGTTGTTTCAACGCCTTGTTAGTTCAGATATCAAGCCAGCATGCTAAGAACAGCACTTATAGATACCTAAGTGGGACACTGTTGAGGTTTCACTTTGATATCTTAACTGTAGGTCCACTTATAGCTTGCCTAAGTCAAACTAAAACTCAAATCTGATATTAAATGCTCCAACCTCACTGTGGGCTAGAATTGAATCAAGACAAAAGTAAGTGCCGAGCCCTGGGACCTATGTATGGTGAAAAAAGACATAAAACTATGATGATTCCAGGTAAAACCAAAATATTTCAGCGGGGGCTTTTTGAGAAAATTAGATTTGAAAATTTCAAGTTCAATTTTCACTCCCTAGGAGATGCCGCATAATCATGACAAGAAAAGCAAATATTATTTATTTTAAATTTTGAACAACTTTGCTTTTATAAAGTTCTCCATAAAACTACTCCTGAAGGGAGTTATTAAATGGCCATTTATATCACTTGCTTTGCAAAGGTCACAAAAATTCAGCCTAAAATAAATCATACATAGAGAGGTTTTAAGAAGGACTTCATAAAAGCAAAGTTGTTCAAAATTTAAAATAAATAATATTTGTTTTTCTTGTCATGATTATGCGGCAACTCCTAGCGGGTGAAAATTGAACTTGAAATTTTCAAATCTAATTTTCTCAAAAAGCCCCCGCTGAAATATTTTGGTTTTACCTGGAATCATCATGGTTTTATGTCTATTTTCACCATACATAGGTCCCAGGGCTCGGCACTTACTTTTGTCTTGATTCAATTCTAGCCCACAGTGACCTGTTATCTCAGCTAATAAGTTTGGACTTTCAATAAAAGAGCTACTCTTTAGTTTACAAGTTCATCCATCTTTGTACATAATTTATTTTGGTTGATTTGTCAACTGTTTATTTGTGTTTCAAATAAAGGAGATCATGAATATGTCTTTATACAAAGTGAATATTGTTTCAGTACAACGGCATTTGCCTGGCCGTGTACAAGATCTTTTAGTACAGACGTACTAAACCTGCTACTTCCCACATGAGCAAAACCAGCGTAGTTACTAATACAATTTATTGTATGAAAACGGTCACGCTGAAATAAAAATAACAAAATTAATAATCAAATATTAAAATGTTAAATACATCATAAAGAAAATAAATCTTGTAAAAGAAAATAATCTTTTTCATTTGGGAATAATCGTCTTTTCCTTATAAAAGGTTTCGTGATTTCGAATTTACATTTCAAAATGTATAAGAGAAATTAGGGTTATTTTTGCTTAAAATTAAATCAAAACTAAATGCGAGTTTGTAATTCATGGATAAAATCATCATAGACTACTATTAAAATATTCTGGTACAAAAATAAATTAATTACTTGGTCTAATTTTAATGAAAATAAAGAAATTAATTTGCCGTCTTTTAAAAATCATTCCACACAATTGAAATGCTTAAAGAAAGAATTCTTACCGAGTTCATTGAACATGTCAAGCCGGGAAGCACTCAAAGGTATTTTTCAGTACGGATAACACCACATTTTTGACTATACATGGGTTTTTATCACACAGATATTCCGCACATCTTGAAAGAAAGAATTAAGATGGCTACGCTAGCTTTGTTTATGTTTGGTTGCGCAAGTGTTATTATGAATGCCGTGTTCAATTATGAACTTTTTGAAAATAGGCGCTTTCTCAACTGCCAATAATGATAAGGAAAACAAAAAGGATAAAGGTTCGAGTTCACAAACGTAACATACTATTATACTACCGATACACACCCGCCTGTAAGTGGGGAATCAAACATAACACCATTCAATTTTCAACTTTGTGTGCAGACAGTGTCCACAAAAGTCACAATTCAAAACCACATAAATTACATGAGTTTAAATTTTGGCCTTAATGGCCTCAAATTTGCTAGTAAAATATTCACGAATACTCGTACTAACACAAATTGACACAATTCCACAAATATGTAGGAATAAAGGAATAGGAGATAAACCATTCTTCATTGAAAGCTTACACATTCACTACTCACTTCTCATGGTTTCACAATTTTCAAAATAAATAAAATAGTTATTTGAATTTGTTAGACCATGTAATGTGATACATAATAATAACTTAAAATAAGTACCCAAACTTTATATTAGGTACCTAATCATCAATAACGATAATAATAATATTCTAATGTTAGAATAAACCTTAATGCTAAACATAATATGCATTAAAATCATCAAAATAATTCATTCAAATCTTTTAATAAAAGAGAGAATAATTACTAAAAAAAAATTCTTTTCAAACAAGTCTTTTTTGCTAAAAGAAAAGTGAAAATGCATACGTGAAAATCTTTCTTCGATCAAATCTTTATGTAAAAGATAGACAAGAAAATAATCCTTAATTCTAGATAAACAGAATAATCAAATAAAATAAAATTATCCTTAATCTAAACATATCATCAAAATAAAATATCCTTAAGTCTAAGAACATAAAAAACAACTGTATTAATTCATCAATTAAAACATTAAAATGAAATAAAATTTGCATTTTGCATATGCGAATCTTAAATTAAGCTCAAAATAAAAGAAAAGTCTCAAAAAGTGTTTATTTGGCAATTTCTCTTTGGCTGAATAGATAATAAGCTTTTCCTTGTACTTATTTATACAGTCTTTAAAATTAAGAGTAATCGGGGCCTCAGTTCAACCTGAACCTCGAAAGATTGCAGATCAAACCAACGCACTACAATTATAAAAATGCCTCTCATGCTACTAATGTTTATGGTTATCTTTGTTTCTTTTTTTTTTTGTGTAACCGTGAACAGGATTCTTGGCGCGGGGCTCAATTCACGAACATTTCTGAAACAAATAGAATGAAAGTGTTCTAAAATTAAAATCATCAATAAAAGAAATCAAAGAAACTACTAAAGAATCTTGAATTATCAGATATTTCTTAAGCTTTAGTTTTGCTGTTATCCAAGGTGTTCGGCCATGGAAACAGAGCTGGAACACCCTGGATAGCAGTTTCATTAGGCTAACTCATCGAAATAAATCAACGAATCAAAGTAAATCTGCTGTGTTCATGAAAATTACTGCTTTTTTGTTTTAGGTAAATCTTCAGAACGAAAAAATAAATAATCTTAATATATAGTTAATATTAAATTATTTGTTGTGCATGTAATATAAAGAAAATATTTTTTAAAATGATTAAATGTGTTTCATTTCTTATTCTTATCTATATATATCATATTTTATGTTGTCAAACAAGGAACGCGAAAATAATGCTTCGCGTCTAAAATAAAAAAATACGTACCTAAGATTTTTTACGCGAAAAAATCCCAGGTCCCGATCAAATAAAATCCGTAAAGAAAACTTGTGTATTCGATTAGAAAACTTTAGTTTTGTGCATTGGAAATAAAATCTTGAGCTCATTTATAAGTTTAAACGAAATTGTAAAGAAATTTGCGTTAAATTATAAATCTAAAAAAATATACAATTGTTGAAAGTCGAAATAATACGCGAAAAGAACGATACCAATAAAATACTTAATCGTCTTGGGGTTCATCTTGGGGTAGGTTTACTTTCAACAATCGTCTTGCGGAAATCTCGTTATCCGTGGCATCAACATCATCAGACAGTTTAAAACGGGCAACAACTGTACGGCCACCACCACGAACATCTTGAACTCTACCCAGGCGGTACTTCTTCACCAAATTGGTGCAACCATCAACAAGAACAACATCTCCAACGCTTAGCGGAACTTGATTACGTCTCCACTTTACGGTGCGCAACAACTCTGGCAACAGCTGTTGCTTGTAGACTTCATGGAACTGTCTAGTCAGCTCCTCCAAATGGTTCAAACGACGTGTGATTTTATCTCTGGAACCTGTTTCAAACGAGCAAATCCCGTCGTTAACTCTGCCACCCAACAGATCAGCAGGGGATATGATTCTCCACGTGTTAACATCATTCCCTTGTGTGGCATAACTCAAAGGTTTAGAATTTAAAATTCTAGCAGTCTCAGCTGTCAGCAACAACAACTCATTGTGATTAACAACTGCTCCACTCAGCTTCTTGTTAAGAACACGCTTGACCATGGCAACCTGGCGCTCAACGCTTCCAACGTACGAATGAGCGCCAGTTGGCACAAGGTGCCACTCAAAGCTCACATCAGACTTCTTCATAACTTCATCAAGGATTCTCTTTGTGCCAAGGAAGTTGGTGCCGCGGTCTGTAGTAACAACTCTGGGCATATTGTACAATGCTTGAAGCTTTCTGAGGCCAATAATGACAGCCTCAGTACTGTAATTCATCAGTACATCAATAAAAACTGCTTGTGTAAAGCGACAACAAGTAATCAACAACCATACCTTGTACTTGGCTGGATTCTTTCTGGTACGAACTGCAGGCCTCTTAACTTCCATCGGTCCCACCAGGTCGAGGTGGGCATGGTAGAAGGGAACCGAAGATTCTAACCTGTCAGGTAGGACGTCTGCCATAGTTGGGGCTGAACGTCATGCATACTCTAGACAACTGGAACATGATTTAACAACCTTCATAGCTTCAAGGCGGCCACGTGAAATCCAAGCATACCTGCGACTTTGTGCCAAAGTCTTTCTGTGGCCGGCATGGCCAAGTTCATCGTGGGCTTGCTGCAGGAACAATCTGGCCAAATTATTGTGACGATCAATCAAAATAAGACCAGGGGAATCCTTAAACAACTTCTTCTCTCCCTCAGCTGTTGCCTCCAAGGCCTTGTCCCCACGGGACTTCATCTTGAGGACTCTAAACTTACGAACAGGATAGTAACCGTCATTACCAACGATAGGCCAGTACACCTCTGTCTCGTGATAAAACGGTTGCAGACTATCAAATCTGCCTTCAGCTTCCATAATCATCTCTTTTTCCTGGTTGTATGATGCCAGGAATAAATCACATACAATATCTAGGTATGTAATTGAAAAAGTGTGGCTGTCATAAAACTTTGAATCATCTATCCGCTCTTGTCCGGCCAGAACCGAAACTCCCGTCGGCTCTTGTCCGGCCGGAACCGAATCACAGATCGGCTCTTGTCCAGCCGGAACTGAAACTCCCGTCTGCTCTTGTCCGGCTGGAACCGAATCATTCATCGGCTCTTGCCTGGCTGGAACTCGTTTCTTGACAAGCAACAATTTAAAAAGATTGGCAGCTTTGAACACTGCCTGCATGGTTTTACGAGCCTGCCTGTAGGTACGACGTGCCAATGTTCTCCAGAAATCAGTATCTACTACCTGGATAGACATGCACTTAAGTTTGACCATCCGTTGATTCATCTCAGCTTCAGGGATGGGATGGTTTACCTCACCCGCTGTCTTTACAGGCCATTGGTCCTGCTCTAAGCGTAGCCATCCAGGTCCATCCTGGTACCTGGATCCAGGTAAAACATCTTGAATTGTACAGGCGCCTCTAGTGGCAAGATCTGCCACGTTCTCATCAGTGGGAAGCCAGCGCCAATCTTCTGGACGGGTCAGCTGTTGGATCTCACTCACACGGTGACTGTTGACTATGTTTAACATTACAGATTCAATAACAATTTGCGATATTGCGCAGGTGCTGTCACTAAAAAACATCTTGCCTGCAATGCCAAACGGCAGGGCACGGACAATTGTGTCCGCCAGTCTTGCCACAATTAAGCATGACAATAACTCTAGTCTTGGGATAGACTCAATCTTGACAGGAGCCACTCGACTTTTGCCGCTACACAAAATCACTTCATAGCCTCTGGCCGTTGGCCAACGTAAATAGACAATGGCTGCGTAGGCTGAACTTGAAGCGTCACAGAAACCAATGATGGTTGGGAGCCCCAATGGCTCATCAGGAACTAAAGAACGTTGAAATGGCACTTCTCCAAGTTTAGCTCTGTCTGCCAAGCTGTCCACAAAATCATCTCTCAACCTTGCAGGTACATGCTCATCCCAAGACACTCCACTTATGCAGACCTCCCGAAGAATAAGCTTAGACTTCAGGAGCAATGGACACATGAGGCCCAAGGGGTCGTACAACTGTTGTACGACCCGCCAAATCTCTCTCTTCGTTATACATTCTGGCATGGCTCTCCATAAATCCAACAGGTCTAGGTCCTCCAGCAACTTGCGGCCTTTCACCTTGGCGCCATGATTCACCCGAGCAGGTAGGGTCAGAACATCTTCTCTGGGGGCCCATTGAATACCCAATACCTTGACAGGATCAATATCAGCTCCAGAATAAATAACTGATTTAAATCTGAAGTTTCCAGGTTCAATCATCTCCTTCAACTCCTCAACCATTTTGACAGCTTCTGGCTTGCTATTGTGGCCGCCAGTATGGTCGTCAATATATGTGCACTGCTCCAGCTTGATAGCTGGAGCATCCTGGTGAAGCACAAACTTGGATCTGGCAGGTTGTTGCTCACTTCTCCACAGGTCTTGCTTCGCAACTACCTCTGCTCCCTTCACGTATTCAGATCCATAAACATCATGTACATCTTGGCGGCTGCGCCCTCCGAAAATCTGTGCTGTAAGTCTCAGGGCTGTCACGGCGAAATCGCCGGCCAATTTCTCCCCGAAGTTAATTTTTTTGGTCAAATAAACTTCGGGGTCAGCATGCTCATTCTCTGCAAACCACACTCTCTTCAGCTGCGAATCTTCATACGTTGCCGCCAAAGAATTGTAGAATTTACACACATCACAAACACAAGCACATTTGTAACCTCTGAACCGAATAAGATTGTGAAACAATGTGTAGGTAGGTTGTGGGCCATCCATCATTATATGATTTAAACTTGTTCCATTGCAGGTCAAGCTAGAATTTGCGCAGATCCTCAACGGGGTAGAAATGCTGTCCTTGAAGGCCGACACCAAAGAATTATAATAAACTGCACCTTCATAGGCTAAATCTTGTGGCGTTGCTTTGACGTAAACACCTCTGGACACCGCTTCTTTGAACACTTTGCAAAAAACTTCATAATCACCATTTTTTATCATGCGCCGGCGATCATGTAGCGCTATATTATACGCCTGCCGCGAATTGTTCGGCAGCGTATTTGTTGGCAGCCGATATGGGTAAGCTGCCGTCCACTCCTTCTTCACAAGATCCAATGTTAAACCTTCTTTAATTAGATCCTGTTTTCTCTGATCAACGGCTGACTTGCCTGACGCAAGTGCCAAGCAGTGCCTGCAGCCTGTGCAACCATTGCACAGCCGCGGCGGCTGTACTCCTAACGACTCCGAGGATAGGAAGTCCATCGCTGCAACTTCCAACTTAGTAACTTTACAAATAACAGGCTTACTAACAGGCTTTCCATCGACAGAAACAACAAGGAAACCTGTTCCAAAAATGCTGCGGTATAATCTTGACTCGCCGATGAGTTTATCCGCCGCTGGGCGTGTCCAATTGTGTGAACAACAGCTGCCTCCATAACATGCTTGTTCTTGTTGCGGTCAACTAAGCAGAGCTTGACCGTTGGACATGACTGAACCTTGCCATCAGCCATCGAAATAGTAGCTACACGTCCAGTAGAGGGCAACTGCAACTTCTTGGCAATAGACTGTGTAACCATGGTGAGGTTGGCACCTGTGTCCCACATCCCGGACACAGGCACCTTCCTCTTGTAGACATCCAGGGCGTCCAGCTTCTGGAGCATCAACATGTAATTGTTCTCACCCAAAAACAGCTGAAACCTGGGCGACGGACTCGTGAAGTAATGAATTATGCTTCTGTCCACAATTGTTGATCCTGCAGCCTCCAAGCCTCTCAGCCCGAGGACACTCTGAGGCGCGGTGCCCTTTGTTAAGACACAAAAGTCACCCGCCGATTTTCATCACAAAATCTTTCCGTTCTGGAACAGACATGGTTGTAAACTTTGAACACTTATACAAGAAATGTTCGCCGCTGCAGCCTTCTGAAGGGCAAGACTGCTTCTTCTTAGATTTGCTAGGTGTACCAGGTTTACCTACGGCGGCCGCAGCTGCGGCAGGATTACCTTTCCTCTTGGACGGCATGTCCAAGCCATGACTGCTGCGCATTAATAAAGCGCCCCTCTGTTGCAGTAATATATCCAGCAACTTAGGTACATCGGGAACATCCATTGACCCCAGTGCGAGGTTAAGCTTGTCTTGAAACTCTTTTGGCAGCTTCTTAGACAGCATCTCCAACAATAAAACCGTGAGTCATTGGCTTGTAGAAACTGTATCCTCATCCTTGGTTATCTGCTCGAGCTGGTTTATGGTGCCGGAGAACTCGGCGAGCGCGCTAACAATTTGGCCGCTCTCGGACAATTTACCTTTCTTGTCCCATTTGTTGTAAATACACAACATCTGTCTGGTTCTTGACTTGAACAGCTGGTCCAAATAAGTCCACTGCGCTGCATGTGTGGCAATCTGTTGTAATTGCAGCCGCAACGGTTTATCCTTCATTACTCGTTCACAACTCAAAACCATCTGAAGGTAGCTAGGCTCGTAACCAGTAGTAAGCTTCTGGAAATTCTCCTTGAATTGTGCGTAAGAAGATTCCTGCCCGTCAAAGCTGGGAAGGAGTTTCTCATCGATACGAGGCATGTATCCATGAGGTGAAAACATCGGATTGGCAGAAAATGATTGAGCGCCAAATGGCGGCAGCCGCAAAGAATCTGCCGAGGCACCCGAGACTGGCGTAACAGGCTCTTGCTTGGCCTTCGCCAACGTCTCCATCAATTTTGTCAGATCACTGCAGATTTTAGCTGGTAAAGGTATGTAATCACCTTTTATAACTTTCACTATCTGCATACAACGTTGTTGTAAACTGTTTTTATGAGCTGCGAGATCATCACCAAGAACTAAAACCTCATTGATAATCGCTTTTAGCTCATCAATGGCATTTAATGTCTGCTGTAGCTCGCTATAATTCTTTCGTGCCATGATAATGTCACTATAAAAATCCTTTAGGTTATTATCATCTTGGATTAACACATCCAGCTGTTGAAAACCGCTCATGGTACGTTCAAGATTTAAGTTCGCATCATGAACAAGGATGCACTCCTTGCCGAGGTTGACATTGATATCAGCAGTATCTGTCACTACCTGCATCACTCTGTCTAACTCTTCGGTTATAACCTCAACTGCCCTAGGCAATCTGTCCGACAATAATTCATACCTAGTCTTTTTAGGTGCCATTTTCACTTTTGTTAACACTGATTACAATTATAGTCACGTGTAGAATTTATTCACATTCAACACTTACGGTAACTGTCACTGGCTTTGTCTGGCTGATTGGACTTCATACCGTTTTCATTGTTTCAGTACAATGGCATTTGCCTGGCCGTGTACAAGATCTTTTAGTACAGACGTACTAAACCTGCTACTTCCCACATGAGCAAAACCAGCGTAGTTACTAATACAATTTATTGTATGAAAACTGTCACGCTGAAATAAAAATAACAAAATTAATAATCAAATATTAAAATGTTAAATACATCATAAAGAAAATAAATCTTGTAAAAGAAAATAATCTTTTTCATTTGGGAATAATCGTCTTTTTCTTATAAAAGGTTTCGTGATTTCGAATTTACATTTAATCTAATTTTAATGAAAATAAAGAAATTAATTTGCCGTCTTTTAAAAATCATTCCACACTATTAAAATGCTTCTTCTCACCTTCTCACCAGTACGCCAGGTAGACTATGGTCCGTCTGGTATCAGCCTCCATATGAACCTTCTCCATTCATCTCTCTCTCTGGCTAGACTTAAGACCTCCTCAAAGTTGGCAATTTTTCTGCTAGTTATCTCTTTAATCTGGTCTAGCCATCTCTTTCTCGGTCTTCCTATCGGTCTAGGTTGATTTGGTTTCCATTCTAACATTCTCTTTACATCTCTGTCCTCTGACATTCTTATGATGTGGCCAAACCATCTCAGCTGGCTTTTCTCAATAATCATTAAAATTGATTTCACTTTGAGAATGTCTCTAATGACGTCATTTCTTAGCCTGTCTCTTCTAGTTACACCATGGATTAAACGTAGAACTCTCATTTCAGTAGCTTGGATTTTACTCTTTAGCTTTGTAGTTAGAGTCCAAGTTTCACATCCATACAAAAGTACAGGTCTCAGGATAGTTGAATAGATACAAACTTTGACACTTTTTGGTATAGATTTTTCTTTCATAAGTGGGTAAAGGCAGTTCAGATTTTTTGTAAATTTTGATATCCTGTTGTTGATTTCTTCTTCAATTAGGTTGTTTGAGGTCAGTTTACTGCCCAGATAGATAAAATTATCAGTCTCCTTAAGAGTGTGGCCGTTAATAATAATTTCACCCTCCTCTGGAGATCTACCAACCTTCATAACCTCAGTCTTCTTGTAGTTTAATTTTAAGCCAGCAGCAGCAAGTTCTCTGTCCCAGGTACTCATCACTTCCTGAAGTCGTTGCATGCTGTCAGCTGCCTGTCCAACATCATCAGCATAGCCAAGCCTCTCCAGCATAAAATTTTCCCGTTCAATTTTAAGAATCACATGATTCATGTAAACAATGAACAGGAGGGGGGAGAGAACTGATCCTTGTCGGACACCAGTGTTTACTGTAAAGTAGATTTTGCCATTAATAACAGAGCTTTTCTGGTTCACATAAGCACTTTTAATAGCTCTTAAAAGTTTAGTGTCCACACCAGATTCATATAGAACATCCCATATTTTATGCCTGGGCACTCTGTCAAAGGCTTTTTCCAAGTCCAAAAAGCAAATATACTGGTTAATATTATGTTCCCAGCTTTTGTCCAGGAAAAGTCTCAGGGCAGCAATCTGGTCAACTGTACCACGTCCAGGTCTAAAGCCACATTGACTTTCTGAAAGAAGATCTTCCACCTGGGCTCTGAGTCTGATTTCAAGGATTCTCTCATAAAGTTTACCAACATGACTCATAAGTGATATTCCACGATGATTGGAGCATTCTAGAGGATCCCCCTTGTTTTTGAAAATAGGACAGATAATTGAATGATTCCACTCCTCTGGAACTGTACCTGTATTCCAAGCTAAGTTCAAGAGTTCTAGGATCAGATTCTTCAATGGTTCGCCTCCTGCTTTAATGGTTTCAATTGGGATAAGGTCTGGCCCAGCAGCTTTGTTACTTTTGGTTAACCTCAAAGACTTTTCCAACTCCTCCATTGTGATTGGGTTAGCAGAATTGTCAATTTCAGGTTCAGCATGGTTCTCATTAACATGTTCACCATCCTCTACACTATCCTCAATTTCTACATTTAGCAGGTCTTCAAAATACTCCACCCATCTTGCAGCAACATTTTCTTCGCCTGTTACAATGTCTCCATCCTTGTCTTTAATAGTAGCATTCTTTGGTTTATCTTCGTTTCTGTTTTTGTAATTCTTGGACATACTGTATATGAGTTTTCTTGTGCCTTTAAGATCATTTTCAAGATCTTTGCCAATACTCGTCCACATATTAGCTTTGGCTTTCTTTTTAGTATAATAGACAGTTTTTCTTTGATGTTCATAAGATTCTCTGCTTTCTGGTGTACGTTCCTTTAGCCATTTTCTAAAGAGCAGTTTCTTCTTATCAACCTCCAATTTAACTTCATCTGTCCACCAACCAGTTTTCTTTTTCTTTGTCTTTCCAACATTTTTCATACCAATGATGTTTTCTTGAATATCCTGGAGATGGTCACGAAGATTCTTCCAATATTCTTCAACATCATTACTTTTAATACTATCAGCATTTTCTCTGATAGCTTGCTGGATGTCATCAGCGGCTTCTTTAATATTTCCAATTTTCACTCTCTTTCTAACAGATGTTTTTTCAATCTTAGGAAGGTGTATTTTCATTTTACCCTTCACCAGTCTATGGTCTGAATCCAGAGATTCTGATGGTATTGACTTAACATCTTTGATAATTGATTTTCTGGTGCTAAGAACAAAATCAATTTGAGTTTTAATATCATAGGTACCAACGTGAGAATTGTACCTGTACCAAGTGTACTGGTGGGCTTCCTTGTGCTTGAAAAACGTGTTCATAACAGAAAGGCCATTTCTAATACAGAAATCAATTATTGCTTCACCTTCCACGTTTTTCTCACCAACTCCAAAGTCCCCTATGACATTCTCCACCTTGATACTTCCAACATGTCCATTTAGATCTCCAATGATGATAATTTCACTTTCAGTAGGTAGTGTGTCAAAAGTGTCTTGCAATTGTTCATAGAATAACTCCTTCTCTTCTTGTGGGCGTCCTTGTTGTGGAGCATAAGCTTGTATAAAGGAGATTTTATAACTCTTTAGGTTTAAAGTAATAGCTATTATTCGGTTATTTACATAAATAACTTTCTCCACTAATCTGCTGACTTCAGGATGTAAAATAATAGCTACACCATGTCTTGTGTTTAAGTGGTCACCAGAGTAAAATAATTCATAATCATCATGAAGTCTTTTTTGTCCGCTGCCTGCATGTCTTGTTTCAGCAAGTCCAAGTATATGTAAATTTCTTTGTGTCATGCTATGTACAATTTCTTCTGCCTTATCTTTAAAAGTGCCAATGTTGATAGTTCCAAAAAACATGTAGTCGTAGGTCTTGGTCCGGTCCGGGTTCGTTGTCCTGTAGGTCTGTCCATAATTTCGAGGCTGATTGCGTAAGAAAGAATTCTTACCGAGGTCATTGAACATGTCAAGCCGGAAGCATTCAAAGGTATTTTTCAGTACGGATAACACCACATTTTTGACTATACATGGGTTTTTATCACACAGATATTACGCACATCTTGAAAGAAAGAATAAAGATGGCTACGCTAGCTTTGTTTATGTTTGGTTGCGCAAGCGTTATTATGAATGCCGTGTTCAATTATGAACTTTTTGAAAATAGGCGCTTTCTCAACTGCCAATAATGATAAGGAAAACAAAAAGGATAAAGGTTCGAGTTCACAAACGTAACATACTATTATACTACCGATACAAATATAATTGAGTCATATTAATGATATCAAAATGTATTCCTATCAATCTATTGATTGCTAGATATAAAACCATGGTTTGTTTTTTAAAATGTTTTTTAGAGACAAGCATTTTCTGTGATAAGAATTTTTTGACATTTAAAAAGAATACACATAATTGATGGTCCTGAGATTAGCTCAGTTTTATGTATCATTTATAATATTATCAATTGCCTGCATGTATCTTGTTAAGTGGTTATATTAAATTTTATCATATATATACAATGCAAATAACTGATTTCAAATGATTTTTAATGTCATATATCTAAAGCCATGTAGATATGTAGATATTTATATAAAGTTTTAAACAAATGAAAAATTGAAATCCAGGAACCATAATCAGTGATATTCTTTTCCATATATGGCTTTATTTTTGTAACCATTGGAAGAAAATTTAAAATCTATCCATAGAAAGCAATTTCAACATTATTTGGTTGGTTTAAAGTAAACTTCAACAAAAAGATTGTTATTTGTTGATTTTGATATAAAGAGATGTATGATAAAAACACCGAAAACATTTATGTTTTCAAGGGAATAAATAAATTTTTAACAAGTTTGATTTATTTTTAAATTGGAAGTATTTAAGACTTAATTCTCAAAATAGTACTCTAAGAAAACATTAATCTGTGACATATATAAATTTTTTTCCTGCTTCATGATCACTTTAAGGGCACTATAAAATGACTTAAGACTATTGGTTCAAATGGTAACTGCCCTTAATTCCTTTTGCCATTTCCAAAAAGTTAGAGAACTTGTTTCTAGGCCATGTTCTTAAAAAATTGTTGTACCAAGGCACCCTTAACACTTGGATCTCACTTTGTACTGAGTGCTGCAACATTGACTGAAACATGAGTCCTCTTACGGTATCTCTAAAATAGGCTACAGTTGCTTGTCGCTCATGGCACTCAAGGGGCACCTAAGGCTCCCCTAAAGATGAGAACCAAATAAATTTCAAAAATTCAGTTCTTGATAAATTTATGTGTGTCAGTATTCTACCCATAGAATCAGTTCTAGGCGTTCAAAACCTCTTCCAGAGGTATTTTTGGTGTCAGGGGACTATGCTGGTTTATATTTGAAAGAAAAAAAGTGATGTAAAAATTTTATCCTTGTAGATTTTAAGTAGCTGTCTGTTATTTAGGGTGCTAGATCGATTCCTAGATTTTAATATTTTTGCAATTCCTCAACTCCATTTCAAGATAGAGGGCTGAAATTTTCAGGGGTTAATTAATTTTACATTCTACATAACTCCACGAAGTTTTATTAAGACTTGTTTATTGGGGTGCTGGATCAATTCCTAGATTTTTAAGTTTTGTGTTTTTAAAGGTTGCGTGATTTATGGTTTTGTAATTTCCCTATTTTACCAAGATTAATGTTTATTTTATGAAACTGTTCTAAAGTAGTTTTTTTTTATTTACATTCTTAATTTTTGAGCTTCATTTCTCATGTTGTCATCATTGTTAAAAAATAGATTGGTATATTTGCTTTTGAAGCTCTGGTGTGACTTGTTCACTTCCCCCCCCCCCCCTGAAGTTGGTTTTGATACCTGAGTTACAATTTTTAATTCTTTTAACACTCATGAAATACTATTGAAACATTAGTTTTTATTTGCTTTTTAATAGTACACCTAGCTTTTTGATATCTAAGTTATTAAAAAATCAGTCAATTGTAATTTTAAACAATATTTGATTAAACTCTTAGTAAATGTTTCAAATGGAGTTCAATAATTAAAATTATTTTCAGGAGCAACAGTACTTCATGAGCTCGCCCATATAATTGGTTTTATACATGAACATAACAGGTTTGTATGGAAGTTAATTAAGTTAATAATTCACTACAAGGCTACACTATGCATTTGTTAACTTAAAATTAAAAAGGCTGAAGTTTTTGCAGTTTATTTCTAAACCTTGGGATTCAATTGATGTGATAAAATTTTCACTAGAAAAGTATTCACAGGTAATAAAATGGTGACAATATCTATGCATAACTAAGCACAAATATATATATTGGAAAAGAGATAAAGTAAATCAAGCATATGCTCTTTGGAAAAAAAGCTTCAATTTATTATAATCATTAGCAGCAGAAAAAATAAAAAAATATATCAAAAATCATAAATTAAGCTACTCGTCCTTTTGTCTATGAACAAAAAAATCCAACAACCAAAGATAATTGAAAATAAAAAAAAATTTAAAGCTGCTAAAAAGCAGTCGGACTGCCTTGGATATTAGATTCTCAAATATGCCCTATAATGATGGGAAAATTTACAAAACAAACATAGGTTTGGCTTTAATAGCAGCTTAGTAAATCTTATTTCTCACATAGCATTATGAATGGACATCATATATATTATGTATAAGACTTAAGGAAGGACAATTTTTTTTCTTCTCTGCAATTAAATGAATTTATTAGATAAATATGATAATGAATAATAGTTTTTGATCCTGGTCAACAAAAAAGACACCTTTATTTTAACTTTTCAAATAGATTCTTAAAACTCAAAAATCCAAATAAAATTTTAGACCTGACCGTGATCAATTTGTTGAAATAAAACATGAATTGATGGATAAAAAATACAAAAACAGAACGAAAATTAGAAATGACACTCATGGAGAAACACATGAGGTAATATATAATTCTTAATTTATGCTTCTCTACACACCCTGCCTTAACCATTTAAAGGATAGAAAAAATTTACCATCAAAACGGATAATGCAGCGTTCAAATAGGACCTAGTGCCAAGTAGAATCCATTGAGCATAAAATCCTAGCTGCTCCTTCTTGGCAGAAATTTCATTTTTAAGATTGAAGGTGAAAAACACTTAATTCACCCAATATACAAGGTAATTCTACTTTTAATACAGGAAGCACAAAGGTGTTTTTGTAAATTTTGCTCAATAGGATACTTTTGTGACACAAATAAAATCTTATTAATGTAAAATCAAAGAAACAGTAGTGATTTGACTCAAATTTGGTTAACTTGTCTTTGTGTTTTAATTGTTTTCTTTTCAATATCAAACATTAAGGTATAGAATTCTTTACTTATTAAGAATAGAGAAAATTTAGAAACATACTCTCTTAATCAGCCAATAGAATAACCATGGAAGAACAATCTGGCTAAGTTATTGGTAGAAATGTGTAAAGATTTTGACAGAAAATAGATATTTTTTTTTGCATTTCTTAAGACAAAGTTAGCTTTTTAGAAATCATATTGTTGAAAAATTTCTTTGCTGTATTACTGGAATGGATCATACATAAAAAAAAATAAACAAAGGTGTTTGTCTGCTAGAATTTCTCTTTTAAGCTGAAAAAGTATAGGACCAGAGATATTTTAGATGATTATAGTGCTAAGATATGACTCTACAGGTTATCGGATTACTTACATGTATGGTTAATATTTCTATAATATTCTATATAATTCTAATAAACTGCCAAGTAATAATTTGTAATAAATCAGTTTCTATTAAAATTTCTGATATGAATTTGTTAATGAAATTGAAGACCAATTAATAAGGTAGGTATCTTTGTGAAATGTAACTAATTCTTTTTTCAAGTTCTCTTCTATATTAAACTGCTGTAAAGCTTTCCACTTAATAATAAAAACTTAATGCTTTGGTGAAACCTAAGGTCTGTGCTGAGTGCTAATATAAATCCCAATAGATGGAGTTATAGATTCTTCTAAGTGTGTGATATTATATTTTCACAAGACTTTAGCTGGTAAAATGATCCTGAAACTGGTATGTTTAATGGCAATAAGCCCCAACCTACAAAATCTACAAGTTCTTGTTTCTGATATGGTTGAATCAAACAGCAACTTTTGATTTATATTTGATCTAAGTAAGTTAAATTTTATTGGATAGTGTCTGATTACAAAGAAATTTGATTGCTTTAGTTCTTTCCAGAAGTTCTTTCCCTATCCTCAATGTTAAGTACCATTTAGAGATGTTGATCTTTTACATCAAATATACTGAAGATCTCAATCATGATAAACATTGCCACAGCACAGCAAAGGCAAGACTTATAGTTAAAGAACCCTTTAATTAAGCGTTTTGTTTTAAAAGGTTATCATGGTACACCTTTTAAAGCTAAAAATTTCATTAATAAACATGAATTTCTGGGAGAAATTCAATACAATCTGAACTTGACAAAGCCAAAGTTTAACTCAAATTTGAACTGTACATTGATTGTAAACAAAGCTTTAGAAAGTAGTTAATACTAGTTTAAGCTCAAAACCAGCTGACATCTGAAGATATGAGAGCCTGGTTGATGATTTTAACATGCATTTAGGCAAACTGGATTCTTAGTCACTTCTAGAGTGATTTGTGTTTAAGCCTAAGATTCCCTGTTCGAGAAAGGCAGACTTAAGTTTCTATCTTCATTTTAAAAGAGTACTTTAAAAAGTAAAAGAAAATTAGCTCAGTGGATTATCATACAGTATTCAATAAACCTTTAAATCATATCTTAGCCATATACATAAAGTATAACTAGTTTGTCAAACAGGTCATGTAATCTGTTGAAATTCTAAAAGACAAAAACCTGTGATTAGTTTGGTTATGGATGATCCATTTGAGTAATACAGGAAAGAAATTTCAACAATTTGAAATGCAACTATTCATAGTTGACTTATTATATACGCTTTAATACCTATATGCTCTACTTTAAACAAGAAAAGAAAGTAATTCTTACAGAATGGGTTTTACCTTTTCAAAGCTTTATTCTAAGAAATGCAAATATTTTCTTTTACACATTTTGCACACAAAATGAAAACTCTCCATCTCTTCCATGCAAAAATCTGTACAACCAATAAAATAGCCAAATTTCTCTTCGCCAGGTATCCTATTGGATGATTTAGAAAGTGCGTTTCTAGATTATCTCTATTTTAGCACATACACAATTTGCAAAGAACTCTATACCCAAATGTTTGAGATTAAAAAAAAACAATTAAAACACAAAGACAAGTTAACTAAATTTGAGTCAAATCACAACTGCTTTATTGATTTCACATTAATAAGATTTTATTTGTGTCACAAAAGTATCCTATTGAGCACAATTTACAGAAACACATTTTTTCTTCCTGTATTAAAAGTAAAATTACCTTGTATATTGGGTGAATTAAGTGTTTTTCACCTTCAATCTTAAAAATGAAATTTCTGCCAAGAAGGAGCAGCTAGGATTTTATGCTCAATGGATTCTACTTGGCACTAGGTCCTATTTGAATGCTGCATTGTCCGTTTTGATGGTAAATTTTTTCTATCCTTTAAATGGTTAAGGCAGGGTGTGTCTAAGCAATAACTAAAATACATTTTTTAATATTTTGTAGTGAATAATGCCTTACCCAAATATGAAATATTAATGTATGAATATATTTAGACTCCATACGACTACTTCTCCATCACCCATTATCCAGAAAGTGGAGGACATTGCAAAGATAATGAGACAGCATGTATAATTGTCAAGGAGCCATTTAGAACATACTTCAATGACACTGGTTTGCTCAAACAATATCCTGTTAGTATTATTTTGAGTCTAATCCTTATAATAAAGTAACAGGATGTTTGTTTGTCTGTGCGTTTGTATGTCTTTACAAAATTATCTCCTAACTGCTGAACCGATCAGGCTCTTCTTTACAGTGTAGCTTCTAATTGGTCCTTGGAAGGTTTTTAACTATTTTAGAGAGGATAGCAACCCCCCCCCCCAAAAAAAAATCGACCTCCCCCACTTTTTTTTAAATTTAACTTTTTAAATCTAAAAAAAATTGGGTTATCAAACTCAACTCCCCCCTCTTCAAGTGCCCCTAGAGGCCTCTAGGTGGGTAATAGCCGCTAGTTATGAATATTCTTTGTTGATATGCCATTATCATCTGATTATAAAACCTTTAGCAATACTTATCAACCAAAAATATCTAATTATCAAAAATATGATTTATTTCTGGATTTGTGGCATTTTTAGAAGGAAAATGGAAAAACATGGAAAATCTTAACATTATTGTTTATTATAAAGAACCACGTACATCTTAATTTTGGAACATTTATTTTCTCTTAAAAGCATAGAATAGTTAATATTATAGGTTTTTTCTAACTTATTTTTTGTGTAGATTTGATATTTGAAGCCAGATTAAATAGAGGATATGTAGTTTTTGAGATATTTGACCTATTAAGAAGCCCCTTAATAAAAAAATATAAATACCAAGAAAGCCACTTAAAATAATACCAAGAATATAGGCTTGATGTAAAAATTATAAAGTTAATGGTATCAATTAAAGAAATAATAGTCATAATTTGGTTTACTTTACAATAAGCTTTTGCTACCTGATATTGGGTTTAAACATCCTCAATATCAGAATTACAGTAAAATATAAGTCAAATAACAGTTCATCAGTACAAAACTTTTTGAGAAACAGCATATGTCACCCCTTTTTTCTTGAATCTCCAATATTCCTGTTGATCTCCTCGCTTTCTCCTTCTACACCATATACGAAAAAATGGCATACCTTGCCTATGTCTAAGTATGGAAAGGATGTTGAAGATTAAAGTTATCCCAAGTATTTAAAGGACAAAGCTTCTATCCTTTAAGGGTTCTCAGTATTGTTCATATAAATTCAACTATTTTTCTACACTAGACCTAACAATCGGCCTCTAATTGTAAAATAAGCTCCTATTTTGTGAGTTTGCATGCCTCATAGATGCAATACAGACTTGAGTTGTGCCACTTTTCTATATATGATGCATTGAAAGTCCTCAACATCCTTTGCATACTGAGACATAGTCAAGGTGTGCCATTTTTTCGTATATGGTGTAGAAGGAGAAAGAGAGGAGATCAATAGGAATATTGGAGATTCAAGAAAAAAGGGGTGACTTATGCTGTTTCTCAAAAAAGTTTTGTACTGATGAACTGTTATTAGACTTATACTTTACTGTAATTCTGATATTGAGGAAGTTTATACCCAATATCAGGTAGCAAAAGCTTATTGTAAAGTAAACCAAATTATAACTATTATTTCTTTAATTGATAACATTAACTTTATAATTTTTACATCAAGCCTATATTCTTGGTATTATTTTTAGTGGCTTTCTTGGTATTTATATTTTTTTTATTAAGGGGCTTCTTAATAGGTCAAATATCTCAAAAACTACAAATCCTCTATTTAATCTGGCTTCAAATATCGAATCTACACAAAAAATAAGTGAGAAAAAACCTATAATATTAACTATTCTATGCTTTTAAGAGAAAATAAATGTTCCAAAATTAAGATGTACGTGGTTCTTTACTAGAGATATTTTCTTGTCAAATATTGTAGAATTACCCTAGTATCCGTGGCCTTTGTAGTCAGGAAGTAGAAGTTATCACTTGTCTAATAATAGTTAAATCTTACCCAAGAACAGTTATTTGTGAAATATCCCTTAATTTGGTTTAAAACTTAAACAAGCCTATTTTCAGAGCCAATTATCTCCAGTGGATGTGGTTGAGATTTCGAGGTATATTTTTTAAAAGTGTTGTTAATAAAACATCTTAAGACTATTTTTTTAAAGTGTTATTAAGTGGTCAGTGAGCTTTTTTTAAGCTTAAAATTTTGATAATTTAGTTACTAATTTTAGAGTAGCTTCAAATTGATCATTTGATTGATTTATGTAAACAATTTTTTTGCCTTTATAGAATCTAGGGATAACCGTCAATATATTCATTATATTTTTCTAATGGAATAATATCAACAAATATTGCCACAAAAAGAACTTTTATTTTATAATTTTGGAGAAACAGCAGTGGCTGGCAGCTACATAGTACAGAAGATGCTGCTGAAATTTATATTATAAATTTACCTAAAGAATTCTGCAAAAGTTGTTCTAGGTTCAATTAAGAATAAGAAAATTATAATGAAACAAAGTTTGTTAAATAAAAGGTTGAAGAAGCAAAATATAACTTTGACTGACTTATGACTAAAGGGGGCTTGGTTTTGCTTGGGATTCTAGACCCCCACATGTTTACTGACATATAGTCAATTTTGTACCCATGATAAAAAAAGTTTAAAAGAAATTTTTGAAAAAGAAAAAAAGAAAAAAATTTATATTTTTTTCTGAGTCATATTTCTTTTTTATAATTTTATCTTATGTTTTTAATTTAGAGCCTATGAGTGTAATGTGACTGATGAGATGAATGTAAGATTTGCTTTATTTTTTAATGAAATTATTTTACTGAAAAAAAATTTATAAAAAGCCCTAATGTTGATGATAAAATTGACTTTTGAAATTAAGATAGGAATGATTTACTACTAATTATAAAATTTCAGGAGAAGTATAAGGAATACAAGAAAAAGCTAGATGAAGCAGGTTAACAGAAAAAATGATAAATATAATGTATATAATACAAATTTGTGTTTACATTGCAAGAAAGATAATTAGCAAAATAGATCTTTTGATAAGAACTTTTATCATAATCCAATTTATATTCTTTTTGAAATACAATAGGAATAAACGGAGGTTTAAGGATTTGGTTTTATATCCCATCCATAATTTATATGGTATCCTGACCATTTAAGGGTACCAAGTACATCCTTGCCTGACTTGTCTAAAGAGTAAACAAACAATAAAAAAATTACTACTCCCCTTCACTAATTTTAATTCTAAAAAAATTTATGTTGTTATTAATGTTCTCATACATTCTTATTTATAGACAGTTAGATTTATATTTCACAAAAGATTAATTTATGTAGGAAATCTTCTTCTTGATGCATCAAAGGCAGGACTATTGGAGAAAGTAAAGTATTATATATCCAATGGTGCAGATGTGAATTTAAAGGATAAAGAAGGTAAGTAATTTTTATCTCTAAATCATTATCTGCACGTCCAATCATCCTTCATCAATATCATTGTTTTACCCAGTCTTTACATTTAAAGGGAGTGTGAACGTAAAAATTTTTCATCTGATTATCAAATCTTAACATTGCATTGTCTAAGCCCATTTCACTACACTGATCAACCAAAAACGTCCTATTAACAAAAACATGCAGGAATAATGACTTGACTTTATGGTATTTTGGGAGGAAAAAAGGAAAAAACAGGGAAAATCTAAACGTTTTTTTTCTCATAATGTTTGTAGGGATATTTAACTTGTCATGTTTAGTTGAAACAATTTACTTCATTTTAAGGCTTTTATGATATAAAATTGCAAATTAGTTTTTTAATAACATAGTAATTAGGTAATAAAGATCTATTTTAAATTCATATTATTGACAAAAAAAAAACCTCACTGTCTACAAAGGGTTGATTCTCAGAGGTTATTTAAAATAATGATATACCTTTTTATTGTGTTGGACAATAAATAACCCACTTAGGAGAATTAGTTTACATTTTCATCTGACTGTTTATTAAGAAATATTGCACTTTTATCAATTTCTAAGTAACTATACGTTAGTTTAAAGCAAGGATTAGGTTAAAAGGCAGCATAACTGTTAGAAAAAATAGAGAACTATGTCAAAAAGCTTAGTTGTTGCTATAGAAGGAAAAAAAGACAATTAACCCATTAGTGCCGAACCGGGCACTAAAACCCGGTTCCGAAAAATGGAAAAAAAAACGGTTTCCGGCTTCATAATTGCATCATTCTCAGAATGAATCCCCCCTCTACTACCCTGACTTTCATTTCCCCCTGGAGCAGGCAGTTTAGCTTACTTCCGTTTGCTGGTATAGCTCAACAAAATTTGAAAATCATGAAAATTCAAAATACCCTTCTAACTTTTTTGTTTTTATAGTAAAGTCGCTGATTTTTTTTGTGAAATCTAATGTTTATTGACAAGTACATCTATTTGTGAATTCGTTTTATTCAAATTATAATTTTTTATGTGATTTTTTTATCGTTTTTTTACGCCCTATTATGACCCGGTTCGGCTTGGCCATAAATACCCGAAAATTTTAAAACCCGGCTCGGTTTCGGTTTTTATTACCCGGTTTTAACTTTTCAACCAATAAAATAACAGTTTACGTCATTAGTAAGGGTTTGAGCCACCCTAATAACCCTAGTAATCTCTATAGGTGTCACCCAATAGTTTTATGCTCGTTTTCTGATATGTAACACCCAAATTTTATATGTTCTTTTTTTGTAGTGTGTGTCTTTTAAAACTTCGAGCAACGGGTTTTTTTACCCGAAAACGGCGGCACCTATAGCCGAAACACTAAATTTGAAATAAATCGCTTCGTATTATACTTGTAGCTCTTTAGATTACATGAGGTTGTGTAGTTTTCAATTACGGATCGTATCAAAGTTCTAAAAAGTGTTCATCTCACTTTTGGCGTTCAAAAATTACATTTTTCGATTTTTGGTCAAAATAACCGGGTTTATACAGGTCAACCGGGTTTTAAAACTGGGGGAAAGCACCAAAAACGGGTGTTAATGCCTGGTTGGTATTTATGGCCAAGCCGAACCGGGTTTTTTTGCAACTTTCCTGTGCACGCCACTAGAGCAAAACAAAAAAATACGAATTCCGTTTTGACCATTATAAAGCTTCCCTGAAACTTACAGCTCGATCGGCCCATAAAAGTGGCGCTCGGCACTAATGGGTTAACTGCACATTTTTATAGTCCAGAAATTTTTTCCCCAATCTTAGAAATGATAAAAATCGGCGGAAAAAGCCGTTTTTAAGGAAATAAGAGACAGTTTTTCCCTATCTTTGAGATTATATGAATGAGATGATCTTAAGATTTGATAATTTGATGAGAAATTTTCTCGTTCACAGTCCCTTTAAGTAACAAGCCAGAACATACTCTAGAACTAGTTGATTGATAATATTGATTAAAAAGTGGCTTAGAATTACTTCTTTGTAAATACTTTCTTTCTTTAATTTTAAATTAAAACATTCAGTGCAGTTGTTTTTTAATTAATTTAATTGTCTTAAATTACAGATTTTTCCCTAAACTGCCTCTTGAGCACTTAATCCCACCATTTTTATGTAATTGAATATAAGAGAGGGAATTAGTTTTGAGTTAGTTTTTTTTTATTTTTGGTCTGCTGTTTGGTAAGTTTGTATTGGTTAGCCCTGCATGGTTAGGCAGGGAGTAAGGGAGGGGACAATGGATCGAATATTCAATTTTTAGGAGTCTCAGACTTTGGGTACTGGCTTAAAGGGAATGTGCACAAATACAGCAGATTTTGGCTGACTTTGGGTACTTGCGCAACAATGCCCCGCTAACTAGCTGAGCTAGTTTTGAATATGCAGACAGAAAAATTTGTTATTAATGGCTGGTTTTAACAAATATTTTTTCCCAAGAAAATGTCATTTCATGTATAGAAACTCTACTGTGATATTTATGTATAAATTAATCTAAGAACCGCTTGACTTTATGTGTCAGTTAAAAATATATGAGAAGGGTTTAGGTAGTTCTAAACAAGATTTTTCAAGTTATTAATTACAGAATGTTTACTACATTGTGATGTATTGATAATTTAATTTTCAAGTAAATGATTTTTTTCTTAGAACTAATTTTGTTCTAAATTAGGTTACCATAATCCCTTTACAATTTTGGTAATATTTTCTTGATAAATCTGGTTTTCATTGCTTTTCAGCGAACGCTCTTAAATTGAATTAATTGCCCATTGTCCCCTCCCTTACTCCCTGATGGTTAGGGCACCACAGTTGTAGGCCCTTCAGTTTTAGGAATCCTCTGCAGACATATAATACAAGAGTTATGGCTAACCTTCTTTTTTTCAATTTAATTTTGAAATATTAGTAGGTAGAGGGGGGGGGGGTAAATGTTTGAAGTACATTGGGGTAACAACAAAATTAACTGAAAACTT
The DNA here is from genome assembly GCF_053477335.1 of Acartia tonsa. NCBI lineage: Eukaryota > Metazoa > Arthropoda > Copepoda > Calanoida > Acartiidae > Acartia > Acartia tonsa. Next base: position 2,285,147 of record NC_137274.1, on the reverse strand, counting down.
TGAGATAAAAGCTACAAATAATCATGGTTAGTTAATTTACCCAACTTATCCACCAATATATACTTATTACTTTTCTATTTCTCTGTGTATCTATAAATCTATTCTAGACTACACAATATAATAAATCTAATATATTTATATCTAGGACAATCCAGTCTTATGTGGGCAGCATATAAAGGACACTATGAAGTTGTGCAGCTCCTATTAGAACATGGAGCTGATATCAACGCCACGGCTAATAGTGGTTAGTTACATAATATTATTATAATTCTATATTTTCATCACATATATCTATTTATCTATCTCACTATACATATATTACAAAATTATACTATTCTATATATAGCTCCCTGTGTATCTATAATTCTACTCTAAACTAAACAATATATAATAAATCTAATATATTTATATATAGGAAGGACAAGTCTTATGTGGGCAGCATGGAATGGACGTACTGATGTTGTGGAGGTCTTATTAGAACATGGAGCTGATATCAAAGCCAAGGATAATTATGGTTAGTTACATAATATTATTATAATACTATATTTACATCACATATATCTATCTACCTGTCTTTCTATGCATATATTACAAAATTATAATTTTCTATATTTATTTCCCTGTGTATCAATAACTCTACTCTAAACTAAACAATATATAATAAATCTAATATATTTATATCTAGGACAATCCAGTCTTATGTGGGCAGCATATTATGGACATACTGATGTTGTGCAGCTCTTATTACAACATGGAGCTTCTGTCAATGCCAAGGATATAAGTGGTTAGTTACATAATATTATTATAATACTATATTTACATCACATATATCTATCTAACTTATTATACATATATTACAAAATTATACTATTCTATATATAGCTCCCTGTGTATCTATAATTCTATTCTAAACTACACAATATATAATAAATCTAATATATTTATATCTAGGAAGGACAAGTCTTATGTATGCAGCATGGAATGGACACTCTGATGTTGTGCAGGTCTTATTAGAACATAAAGCTGATATCAACACCACGGCTAATAGTGGTTAGTTATCAAATTATTATACTTAATTTCTATCTATCTATCTATCTATCTATCTATCTATCTATCTATCTATCTATATATCTATCTATCTATCTATCTATCTATCTATCTATCTATCTATCTATCTATCTATCTATCTATCTATCTATCTATCTATCTATCTATCTATCTATCTATCTATCTATCTATCTATCTATCTATCTATCTATCTATCTATCTATCTATCTATCTATCTATCTATCTATCTATCTATCTATCTATCTATCTATCTATCTATCTATCTATCTATCTATCTATATATCTATCTATCTATCTATCTATCTATCTATCTATCTATCTATCTATCTATCTATCTATCTATCTATCTATCTATCTATCTATCTATCTATCTATCTATCTATCTATCTATCTATCTATCTATCTATCTATCTATCTATCTATCTATCTATCTATCTATCCATCTATCTATCTATCTATCTATCTATCTATCTATCTATCTATCTATCTATCTATCTAACTATCTATCTATCTATCTATCTATCTATCTATCTATCTATCTATCTATCTATCTATCTATATATTTATCTATATATCTATCTATCTATCTATCTATCTATCTATCTATCTATCTATCTATCTATCTATCTATCTATCTATCTATCTATCTATCTATCTATCTATCTATCTATCTATCTATCTAACTATCTATCTATCTATCTATCTATCTATCTATCTATCTATCTATCTATCTATCTATCTATCTATCTATCTATCTATCTATCTATCTATCTATCTATCTATCTATCTATCTATCTATCTATCTATCTATCTATCTATCTATCTATCTATCTATCTATCTATCTATCTATATCTTTGGGAGGGTGGAAATAACATCCATGATTATGAATATAAAACAATCACAAACCCTCTTTTACAGGGTAAAAAATTATTTACCAAATCTCTTTAACTTAACATTATGTATTTCCTTGCCAAATTGTGATGCGCTTTTCCTTTTAAACTTAACTCTTAAAAGTCACACCCCTTTCTGCATTTTTAATTTATTTGGGGGGAGGGTCCTCTTAACACCTCAGCTCCCAAAAAAAATGTGCATGTCCCCTGTTTGATATAAGTTGGTCTGTCTTATTTTGTTTCCTTCACCCTTCAATTTAAAAATCTTTATTTTCTAAAATAAATTCTTAATTATTATCCCCCTTCAAACCCTAGTGCACACCTCTGAGAGATGTATTTTCTTTATACTTTATGAAAAGAAGCTCCCTGTAAAGGAGAGCCGTAAATAGACTTTAGATTATTTAGATTCAATATTCATCTTCTTAACTTTTATTCTTTAATGCCCCATTTGTATTGCAGATTTGATCTACAGTCATATCATTTACATATTTGATTTATAATCACATAATTTTTATATATCTAATAATTTCTAGCTAAAACAGCACTGGACTTTGCCCTTGAGCAATCTCGGTGGGACTCTGAAGGATTGAAAACCAGAAAAGCTAAAATAGCAGAAATACTTAGGGGACATGGTAAGCTTAATTAATCTATAAATATAATTTGATTATTCTTATCTAGTATTATGTGTCTGTCTATCTAAATCGTAAAATTTCATTAAATAAAAAAATATTTTGATCTGTAATTAAATGGTCAAAACAAACAAAGAAAAGAAACAAAATACAAAAATATTATTTTATTATGTAGCAGTATACACAGTCAAAATATGTATTATATGAATTAACAGTCTATTGAAAGCATAAACATTTATATTAATAATACAAAGTAGCTTGATGTCTGTCTGTCCATCTGTCCGTCCGTCCGTCCATCCATCTGTCTGAAGCTTAAGATCTTGGTAACCACAGAACAAATCGGATTATACTCTTCAGTATATATAACTATTGGTCCTGTGGTGGTTTTAAGCTATTTTCTTGGGGGTTGGGTTTTTATTTTTCATAAAATTAACTAATGGCTCAAAGCCCCTAGAGGCTAGGGGCGAAGCCACTAGTTCTTATGATAAAGTAACATGATCTGTGGCTGTGTGTCTGTCTGTAACAAGGGATCTTACTAACCGCTGAGCCAATATGGTTCTCCTTTACAATGTAGCTTATCATATGTTCTGGGAAGGTTTTATTATTATTTTGGGAGAGGGTACTACAACCCTCCGAAGAGAAATTACCCCTAGAAAAAATGAATTTTCAAATGAATTTAAAAAACATAATAATTTCAGGAGCCAAGAGAGGAAGTGAGATATAATTATCTACAACATAAAGCTAGGTAGGATATTTATCTATGTATATGTATATCAAAAAGTTTATTATATATTATATTTATAATATAATAGTAGACAGGTTAATAGTGAAAAATACTTTTTTTATTCAATAATCAAATATTTCTCTCTTAGCTATCTAATTATTCACATCCTAATCTTTCTACTTATCTATTTGTTATTAGTTCATAATTTTTTTAAACATATCTTTTTTATTTGATTACTATTAAATTACTGTTGCCGCTAGCACCTAGTGGCTATATACTCAAAAGGAAGTGCTTAAATATAACCTAAAACTAGGGTTGGGCCGGATATCCGGCCATTTTCAATATCCGGCCGGATACCGGATATTGAAACTATCCGGCCGGATATCCGGTTCTATAATTTTTTATACTTTACACCAAAAATCTCTGCTTTTTAAAATCTTAAATGGCTATAATTTTCTTATTATTGAAGGTAGAAGAACATTTTTTCTGAATAAGTTTAACTTTATGTAAATTTATATAAGATTTCTGAAGAAATTTTTTTTTACTACTTTAATATCTGGTAATTTGGCCGGTTATCCGGCCGGATATCCGGTAATTTGGCCGGATAACAGGATATTTGCCGGATATCCGGCGTTGGCCGGATATCCGGCCGGTTACCGGATATACGGCGTTTGAAATCAGCCGGATATCCAGTATCCGGTATCCGGCCAAAAAAGTATCCGGCCCAACCCTACCTAAAACCATACCCAGAGTTTTTAAATAAAATTGAAATTGCCTAAAATCAATTCAGTAACTATAAGAAGCTTTACTTTGAAGTAGAAACAAGTCGGTTCAACGGTTAGCAAGATCCTTTGCTAACTGACAAAAAAAGCTTACTACCTAATAAAATAGGATTATATCTTGTATATTTATAGTTTAAACTGGTAAATAAATAATATTTCAGGACTGATCAGAATCTTCTAAAGTCCTTTGCTCTGTGTCTGCATCCGTTTCCAAGATTAATACACAAAAATTTGAATAACTTATCATGAATATTCAACATACTCTCCCTTAATCTAATCAAGACAATGATAGTAATTAAGTAAGAATAAACATTGAATATTTTCCTATTTATTCCATAATCAAATATTTCCAGCATACTGTAAATTCAGAATAAACTTTTTTTTATGATTATATAAAAAGTTGCTTTTTGAATATCTAATGTACTTACTTTACAGGAAGAAATAGTTTACTAACTAATTAGATTTTTTCTTGTTTAAATTTCTTGATTGGATTTTGGTAAGGTGTGGGTATTCATGATATTTAATTACTTTTATTTTCTTTAGTTATGTTCTATATTGTCCTATATGTATGTTTGTAAACTTTTTCCATCATGGCTTAGAATCTAATTCATCTGAGCTGTATTGAAACAAGTTCTAAACCATGATGGAAATACATATCTAGTATTGTTTTATACAAATTGTCAAAATTTAAAAAAAAAAATTATTATTTGTTGGCCATTGGAATTCAACACATTTTTTTTATATAAATTCTTTCTATCTTATCTATAAAACCAACTTTAAAGAATTTATTACTTTTTTTTTGGCTAAAGTAATTCGACTTTAATTTCAACTATATAATCTATAAAAACAATACTATAGATATTTAATATGATATGAAGTGCAGCAACTCTATAGCTAGGGTGTCAATAATGTTGTCATGTTTGTCCAACTAACATACAACCAAAAAAAAAGGTTGAATGTGCCTTACTTTCTTATTGAAGGATTTCAAAAAAGGAAACATTATTTAATCTACTTAAGTATAAAAGATATTGAAATTTTAGAAGATTATTTATGAAAAGATATTCTATTTAAAGGGACTGTGAACGTAAATTTTTCTCATCTTAATATCAAATCTTAACATTATCTCATTCATAATATCTCACAGATAGAGCAAAACGCGCTTTTGTTTGCTTAAAAAACGGCTTTTTCCGACGATTTTTATAAGGTACGGTAAAAGGAAGAAATTTTCCGTATTATATAAAATGTGCATTAAATTGCTTTTTTCTCCCATTATAGCTAAAATTAAACTTTTTCACATAGTTCTAGATTTTTCCTAACAGTTAAGCTGGCTTTTAACATAATCCTTGCTTTAATCCAATGTATAGTTACTTAGAAATTGATAAAATAAGCAATATTTTTTTATTGAAAACCAAATACAATAACAAAGCCAGAAACAGGTTTTTTATTAGTATCCAATTAACTTTAAATGGCCCATCTCTCGCCCACCTTTAATTACAAATTTGTAAATAATAAAGACGCAATATTTCTTTATAAACAGTCTGATAAAAGTGTAAACTAATTCTCCAAAGTGGGTTATTTATTGTTCCACACAATAAAAAAGGATATTATTATTTTATATAACCTATGAGATTCAACCCTTTGTAGACAGTGAGGTATTTTTTTTGTCAATAATACGAATTTAAAATATGTCTTTATTACCTAATTACTACGTTATAAAAAAACGAATTGGCAATTTTATAGCATAAAATAAATCCTTAACAGTAAGTAAATTGTTTCAACTATATATGACAAGTTAAATATCCCTACAAACATTATAAGAAACAAAGACGTTCAGATTTTCCCTGTTTTTTCCTTTTTTCCTCTCAAAATACCATAAAATCAAGGCATTATTTCTGGATATTTTTGTGAATAGGACATTTTTGGTTGATCAGTGTAGTGAAATGTGCTTAGTAAATGTTAAGATTTGATAATCAGATGAGAAATTTTTACGTTCCCACTCCCTTTAATGCTGCGCTATTTTTTCATATAACTTTTAAATATAAGAGGGGGGGAAGTTTTGACACATTTGCGTAAGCAGTGTGTATAGGCTTTATCTTTGGACAGAGAGGATAGGTTATTAAAGATAAAATCATTCATATATTATAAATTTCCCCCAATTTTAAGATTTTTTTGATAGGCCTCCAGGTTCAGGAGCTGCAGGCCTCTGTCCAAAGATAAAGCATATACACACTGTTTCCGCAAATGTGTTAAAACTTCCCCCCCTCTAGTATTTAGCATTATAAGGTTATATATATTTTTAATAAGTATTCAAATCTACTTTTAATTCTTTAAAAAAATGAAATATTTTTTTTTCAAATTTCATGATAATCATAGATTAAAAATTAGATTTGAATATTTATTATAAATATTTTGATTTGATTTCTGTACAAAGCAAGCCTGTAGCCAAATTTTGATAAAATTTCAAGTGTTATCTTGAAATTAGTTTTTTTTTAAATTTTCCCTCTAAGATTTTTGTCAATTTAGCCCCTAAATTTTAAAATTTGGTTTTGAGTTAGAAATAAACCTGGATATTTGCTTAGGCATGCTTTACCGACCCGGAATTAATTGATATTAAGATTGTAGAATAATGATTTGGCCACAATTAGTAATTTAGGAATTATTAATTGTTCTCTGTATAAATATGTTTTTAAAATACAGTTCTTTGCATTATAGAGTTGTTTTTCTATAATTAACAAGGATGACAACATCCACAAAAGCAAAGCTCTGAAACGGTAGGACAAACAAACATTAACACTTGTAGAGTGTCAGAACTGAATATATATATAAAATTTGAAACAAAATTGTGAGTAAATTTGTTAAAAAAATACTTAAATACAGTATAATATTTAAGGACATACTTACTTTTTTAGAACTTCATTAAAGAGATGCTTCGCTAATAACATTGTATTTTGTTGTCTAAGGAATTAGTATTCCAAATCTCAGATTAATCAGATCATTACATCACATTAACATTTGTTGTAAAAAAGTTAAAAATCAACATGTTTAATATCGACCTACAGACATTCATGTAACGATTATAGAGTTGCTAAGCTTTCCTATTCGTACTACAGGAATCACCATGCAAAGTCTGAAATCAATAGGACAATTCTAACATGTCTAAATAAACAAAAAAAGCTTTGCATTACAGACGGACTGACCCAAATTATAGAAAAGCTTCCCTTTAAAATATATTCACAAAAAATTATATTTATTTAAAAATAACCGGATGTGTCTAAGTCTTTGTATGTGTGTGTGTTCCAAAAGAGCTTGCTAATTGCTGAACCATTATTGGAGGTTTATAACAATTTAAGGGAGGGTACCACCACCCACCTAAGATAAATCGCCATAAGAAATTTTTTCTTTTCTTTTCTTTCTAAATCTAAAATTGAAAATTCTTCCCCATCCACCCACCTTAAAAGCTTCTATAGCCTCTAGGGGCGTTGCTACTATTTGTTTGAATCTTAAGCTAAAAATCTTTAAAAACGTTGGTCTGAATAAGTTGTTTTCAGGTAGGCTTTAAGAATATCTTGTGATTGGTTTAAGGATATTTTTCTAACCTCCCTCACTCTCCCCTAAGGACTAGGAGTGAAGCAACCTTATATAAAAGTAACATGATGTCTCTGAGTCTGTACATGTGTCTGTCTGTCAGAACTTTGGGTACTTTAGTTAAATCTAGATTGATATTTCTATCTAACTAGAAGTGTCCAAACTTTTCACCAAATAATTCCACTTAAATTGTATTTCCACTTTACAAAAAACGAATTTTATAAAAAAAACTTTGATGCAGATTAGATGGGCATGTGTCGTAGGAATCTTCACTTAAAATTTACAGCTGTCTATCTTTAATAGGAACCGAGAAAATTACGTTTCCCCCACTTCCTGATTGACAGACGGACATTTTGAATTATAGAGTAGCTTTGCTACTAAAGAAATGAAATTACGAACAGATGTGGCATAAGAAAATAAATTATAAATTTACAAGGATGACAACATCCATAAAATTGAAGCACTGAAACAGTAGGACAAACGGACATTAACACTTGTATAGTGTCAGAACTGAATAATCAGAATATAAATGAGACGAAGCAAAATTGTAAGTAAATTTTTTGAAAAACTGCTTAATATAGGATAATGTTTATGGACGTACTTACATTTTTAGGACTTGATTATATGGTTGCTTTGCTTATAACTTTATACTTTGTCATCCCAGGAATCAATTTACCAAAAATCAGATTAATCGGGTGATTGAGATCACATAAAAATTTGTTGTTAAAAAAGTAAAAAAATCAACATGTTTAAAATGGACGTACGGACATTCTGGTAATGATAATGGAGTTGCTACGCTTTCTTAATCGTACCTAACTATTAAAGGAATCACCATGCAAAGTTTGAAATCGATAGGACAATTCTAACATGCCTTAATTAACGAAAAAAGCTATCTATTTGTGACGGACGGACAGCCGGATATTTTAAATTATAGAGTTGCTACTAAAAATAAGTTGTAACTCTTCTGAAATTTCTTATAACAGCAATTTTCAATAAAAAAAAGTTATTAGGACCCCCCCCCCCACAAAAAAAAACAAACAGACAAAAAATGCAATTCAGAGCTGGATCTTTAAATCATTTCAATTGTTCGCCAAATCGGGATGAGCCAACCCCAACCCCAACCCCCCCAAAAAAAAAATCCAGCTCCACAAAAATTCTTTTTACTTTAAAAAAATCTAAAATAAGAAATTGGGTTATCAAATTCTACTCCCCCCTCGCCAAGTGCCCCTAGAGGCCTCTAGGGGGCATAGCCGCTAGTATTCATATATACATCCAGACAATTATTTGGCCTTGAATGTTTATAAATGACAAATTAGCTAGTAGCCTCGCTAATAAAAATGTATTTCCCTAAAGCTTCTATTAAATAACTTATTTTATACGTTTACTTGCGGCTTCGCCCTTAGCCTCTAGGGGTCTGCCAAAGAGGTGATCAAAATGATCTTGAACAAAAAAAAATGGGGGGAATTTTTTTTGTTTTTGGGGGGGTTTTGGGTGTCCCATCGTCCAAGAAAATAGCCTAAAACCACCAAGGACCAGTAGGTATATTCCCTGAAGAGTAGAATCCGATCGGTTCAGTGGTTACCGAGAACTTAAGCTTCAGACGGACGGACGTACGGACGAACAGACAGACGGACAGACATCAAGCTACTTTGTATTGTAGATGAATATTTTAAGTTAAGCAACTCTATAATCAACCCATAAAATGTAAGTCCCCGAACTATGTAATTATACAACAAATTTACTTACAATTTCTAAAAGCGAAGCTTTTCTATAATTAGGGTCAGTCCGTCCGTAACGATTAACTCATTTCCAATTCATCTGATTTTGGTATACTGATTCCTATTACAACAAGGTACAATATCATAAGCAAAGCATCTCTATCATCAAGTCCTAGAAATGTAAACAGTATCATGTATTTAAGCAGTTTTGCAACAAATTTACTTACAATAACGTTCAGACTTATGCATTAAAATATTCTGATTATTCATGGTTCTGACACTCTAAAAGTGTTAATGTTTGTTTATCATTATACTAAAGTAACAGGATGTCTGTTTGTCTGTGTGTTTGTACCAAAGGATCTCGCTAACCGCTGAACCGATCGGGTTCTCCTTAACATAGTATCTTCTCAGAGGTACTGGGAAGGTTTATAACTATTTTGGGGAAGGGTACCACCACCCTCCCAAGAGAAATCGCCCCTAGAAAAAAATTCTCCGCCCCCCCCAAAAAAAAGTTTATTTTTTTACTTTTTCTTTTAAAATATAAAATAATAAATTGGGTTATAAAATTCCACTCTCCTCTCCTCAAGTGCCCCTAGAGGCCTCTAGGTGGCGTATCCGCTAGTCCTTCCATATCGGAGCTTTGCTTTGATAGTTGTTGTAATCCTTGTTTAATATTTTGCTCATTAAGTTTTGACACTGTACAAGTTTTAATATTTGTTTGTCTGATATTTTGGCTTCATCATAATAGCGAAGCTCTGAAATGGTATGACAAAACAACATTAACTCTTGTAGAGTGTCATAACTGAAAGTATATACAAAATATAAATATATAAGTTTTGACAAGATTATACATAAATGTGTTGCAAAAGTTCTTAAATACAGAAACTGTTTAAGGGCACACTGATATATTTTAGGCGTTCAACGCCCCCCCCCCCCCCTATTATCTCAGTTCCTATTAAATAGAGCTAGAGGGCTAAAATTTTTTGTGCAAGTCCCCTGTTTGATAAAAAATTTCCGACCTTTCATAAGTCTAAGTCAATTTTCGCTTCCTTCACCCTTTTATTAAACAACCTTTGTTTTTAGGTCATTTTTTACTTAAAAATTTCAAACGGCTGTAATTTTCTTATTTTTGAAGCTAGAAGAACAATTTTTTTCCAGAAATGTTTATCTTTATGTGAAATTTACATTAGAAATATCAAAATATAAATTTCAGCGGCCGCAGCTGTACTTGGCAGCTGCCAGCCGCCGCAGTCGGCAGTCGGCGGGAAAACGGCGGCGGATCTTCATAAAATTTTAATACGTTATGTAGACATGTGAGAAAAGCTTAAGTTTAAAATTTTAAGTCTCTAAGTCAAAAATTGCGGCCACAGGAGCCTTTTAAAGATTTCTGGAGACCTGGAGGATCAGGACCTGAAGGATCATACCTGTAACCTGAAAGTGACTTGAACACCTGTATTTTATTAAGGATGTACTACTAGAGGATATTTTAGTAATTTGGTATGATAAAATGCTTTGTTTTAGTCAAAAAAATATTTTTGCTCTTTACCTGGATGACCCTGCCAGGTTTGCTGGCATCCTGTGCCCGCCAGGATGGAGATATTTAAAAAATTCCAACTCTCAGTTGTGTGTCATACCCATACCTAAAAAGTCACGCAGTTTGGGCTCTTTATCTTTCACACACAGAAAATGAGATAGAAAAAACCGGATGGGGGGGCGTTCAACGCCCCCCCCCCGACCATTAAGGGTTAAACTATTTATAGAGTGGCTGCGCCCCCAAAGAAGGCTTTAAATAACTGTATATTAATCTATTCTAATCTAGATTTGTTTGTAGAAGGCCGTTCCTTATTTAAACTATTTATAGAGTGGCTGCGCCCCCAAAGAAGGCTTAAAATAACTGTATTATTTTTTTAAATATCTAGAATTGTCTGTAGAGAGCCGGACCTTGTTTTATTGAGTAGCTGCGCCCTAAGGAAGGACTTAAGAGGCCAAGCATTAATCTTCTTTTTTATTAAGATATATTTATCTATATGAGAGGCGGACTAAATATCTATTGAGTAGCTGCGCCCTAAGGAAAGACTTAAGAGGCCAAGCATTAATCTTCTTTTTTATTAAGATATATCTATCTATATGAGAGGCAGACTAAATATCTATTGAGTAGCTGCGCCCTAAGGAAAGACTTAAGAGGCCAAGCATTAATCTTCTTTTTTTTATTAAGATATATCTATCTATATAAGAGGCGGACTAAATATCTAAATATCTGTTGAGTAGCTGCACTCTCAAATACAGCCTATAAAGAAAAGTATCTAATGAAATTAATAGTTTTTTTTATGTATCTAGAAATTCGTGAATGATGCACTGTTGTATGGCTTAGGCGGACCTGTTTATCAGACTTCTGGGACAAGACAAGAAGCCTCATATTGGTCCACCCCAACAGAGCTATCCCTGCAGTGTGCACTGTTTTACTCTACTTATTCTTAGGTAAGAAAAGGTAGCTATAGATACTGATAGAGTAAAGGGGAGCTTCCATGAATAGGGTTTCATCAGTTTAGGTATCTAAATAAACCCGAAGCTATACCTATACCTAAGACAGCCAGTACCTAATTACCCATACAGGGATGTAATGAGTAGATAACCCTAACCTAAATAAGAGGTTCCTAGATGGGTTTGTGTTAAAAAAATCGTCCTAACTTACCTATACATTAAACTCTATAATTCGTTGATAACAACTACAGCTTATGTTACATAAGAGTAATCATTTAAAAGAGTAAACCTTACCCTAAAGGGTCAAGCCAATGAAAGGTATTTAAAGGATTAAACCAGCTTATTTAATTGTACCAATAAGCCTTCCAGATTTGTCCGGCTATTGGTTTCTCTGACTTAAAATAGTTTATTGTTTCAGTATTCAACGCAGTTGATGCAACCGTAGAGAGACACTGCTTACATGTAAATTAATTCATAACCAGAGTCCTACAAACAATTAATACCTACAATTTTAACCACCATTTTATCTACATGTCTAATTTATATGTTACCTATATAATTATGTGCTATTATAAATAAATTGTCGTTTTTAATTTATTGTTAATTACTGGTGGAGAATTTAAGATCCATACGTAGATATGTAGCACCCCCAACCATCCCAAAAATTAGAAAAAAACCACCCCATAAAAAAATTGAATTACATTTTTTGGAAAATCTCAGTAACCGCTGAACCAATTGGGCTCTACTCTTCAGGGAATATACCTACTGGTCCTCTGGTGGTTTTAAGCTATTTTCTTGGGGGGTGGGACACTCCCTCTCTCATTCTCTTATGTCTTCCATTTTTACACTTAAATTTGATCAAATTTATTTGGTAGATTTCATGAATATAATAGAGATCAATTTATCAGCCCATGTTTTATCCCTTTAGATCACTGGTTTTATAATATGATATTATTTCAGTTGATTGCAGAAATGGATTTGTCAATGCAAACACAGGTAAATTAATTTTGTTTATCTTTTCATTCACCTCTTAGGTAAATAAATTATAAATGAGATCTTAAAGAAATTATTAAGAGTTTGTTATACATTCATTATAAGTTTACAATCCTGACACAATTTGATATGAAAAGTGCTATAAAACTTCAATTTTTAAAGTTGCTACAGTACTTATAAAATTCATTTATATGATTATGTGTTAAACAAACTTTTTAATTAAAATATTTGCATTTCTTTTAACCCTTACAGATCGGGGGGGGGGGGGTCATATTGACCCCCCCCTCTAGTTTTTTCAATGTCATTTTTTTGTAGGTAAGATGGAGAGCTGTGACTTCATGACTTTTTAAGTTTAGTAATTATGCGTCGGCAAGAGTTGATTTTATTAAGATATCTGGTCTGTGTCGGTCATGGTGTCCGGTCAAAGTCGGTTGGGTAGCACCAAAATTTTAAAAAAATTCTAAATAAATCTTAATTTCTACATTATGACTTTTGTGTATAAGGTAGAAACCTAAAATTTTTTTGGTGAATACTGAGATATCAATGACCTTATGAGAAAAGAGGTGTTATGACCGTTTGACCGACTTTATGACCGATTTTTGTCCGGCTTTTACTACAGACATATATCATGAATATCGTGGCTTCTATTACAGCTAGAGACCTAAAATTTTTTTTGGTAAATTCTTGAGCAACAATAAACAGATAAAAATATTAATTGGCGCCGCCAACCGCCGTTTTACCGCCGTAACCGCCGAAAATGGCGGTTTACGTTATTTGCCGTTTTTCGGCGATGATCAGAAAAAGTAATTTTTTTGTTATGAAAAATAAAAGTTCGTCCTAAAATTTGGTCATCCTAGCTGCAAAATTGGCCGCTCTACAGCTGTTTTAAAATTTGGCGGCTGGCCGCTAAAAAGCGGCTAAGGAGCGGCCTGGCTGCTATGACTAGAAAAAGTAATTTTCTCTAAAAATACACATGAACCACCAGAAAAAAAATTTACGTCTTTATCTGTAACAGAAGCCGAGATAGAGGGGGGGGTCAATATGACCCCCCCCCCCCCCCCCCCCCGATCTATTAAGGTGGGAATTGGGGCCCGATCTGTATGGGTTAACACAGATAGAGTTATTAATATTGGTACATCTAAAATAAAGTTAAATTTCTGCTGCTTTTTATCTTTTTTTTTGATGAAAACAGAAAAAGTTACAAGCATGGTTTAAAATGTTGCCCCAAGTAACAAAACATTTTTTTTAGTGCAACTAACATAACAGGAAATCAGTACAAGTGTAGAATAATATTTTTGGCGAAACAGCTCAAAGGGTTTTTGAGGAATGTAGTATTAGGAATTCACAATTAAATTCAGTTTAGTTGTTGTGACAACTTGTTTCATTAAAATGATTATTAGAACAGGAAGATATGACAGAGGTATTATTGGATTATATATATATTATAGATATCCAATACAAAATATTTTGATTGTTGATTGATAAACAATAAGATATAAGTTTCTTAGTTTTTTAATATATGCGATCATAACATTTCATGTATTTGGCCATTTAAAAACAATGATTTAATTCATTGTCTTAGTAAAAATTGCTTTGGGTAAAAATGAACAAAATAGTGAGTAAAACCCTCATATTTACGCAAATACATATTTATACAGGGTCATTCAAGAGAAATGATTTTTTTAAAAACTTAATTATGCATAGAAAAAAAAATAATTATTTAAAATCCTTTGTTTATTTGGAAAACCTATTATGGGACATTTATGTTTCAAACATCTAAAAATAATTATTTCAACAAATTATGCCCTAAAAATCGGTTTTTCCAAATGCCTTTTTTTCGAAGATTTACTAATTTAAAGGTTGTAAAAAAAATGCGCACCTTTTTGAAATTCTAATTGCGCAGCTTGTGTTAATGGTAGAAAAATGTTGCGCATACCGTTAGATTTGTCATGAGCTCTAGTTTTTGCAAATATAAGTACCGTTTTTGTGCTATTTGTAGTTTAGGAGCTACGTTGAAAAATGTGAGAAAAAGGTTGAAAAGTTTTAAGTAATTGGAACATTTTATCACGTAGCTACTATACCATACGTAGCACAGAAATGGTTTTTATATATTAAATTCGTTTGGGGGGGGGGGGGTAATCACCATTTACCCCCCCCCCCCTTGGACGTCATTGATAATATCATATAATATGAAATGGGAATTGTTATCTGATTTTTATATTGATTTTTTTTCCTTCTCATATTTTTTCCAAATTATTTCTCCTTTAAATTTATTTTAAAGGGGGGGGGGGTAATCACCATTTTACCCCCCCCCCCCCCTTGGACGTCATTGATAATACATATAATATGAAATGGGAATTGTTATCTGATTTTTATATTGATTTTTTTTCCTTCTCATATTTTTTCCAAATTATTTCTCCTTTAAATTTATTTAAATTTAATTCTTTAATATTTTCAGGACATTGTTACAAAGTGTTAAATGATAGAAATAGAACTTGGTATGAAGCAAAGTCTGAATGTGAGGCCCAGGGTGCAGAACTTGCTTCCATACGGTCAAGTCAAGAGTGGCAATTTGTAAAAGGTTTGTTACAACTCTTTAGAATATAAAGAAAAGACTATATGCCTGAAAGAATTATGGTTGGGGAAAGGTAAAATTTGTCATCCCATTATCTGGTTAGAGGAAAGCCCCACATGGTCAGAATTTAATCTTAAGGTGGTTTTAGGCTATATTTCTACCTAAATTTTACGTCTTTGAATTCAGAGCCACTAGATACAATGGGCAGAGCCGCTAGTATGAAATAATTGATGAATGACATGGTAACAATAAATGATAACATCCATAAAAGTGAAGCTAAAAATCATGGTAGGACAAACAAACATTAATTAAGTATTTTTCCAACTAATAATGAAAGATAACTTACAAATTATCTTATTATACAAAGTTACAAGATTTTAGGCCACAGTTGCTATTATGAAACAAAATAATGAAATTGTATCAAAAAAGATGATAATTCATAAAAGAATGAAGATCTAATATCATGGTAGGACAAACAACCAAAAGGGCTTCTAGAGTGGCAGAACTTAAAAAGAATATATTTCTATATATTTAAACAAAACTGTATGAAAAGTTACAAAATTTCAAAAATTAGCAAAACTAGATAATTATTTTATTCAAAAAATGTTCTTAGACATACCTAACTCTTAAAGGAATCACCATGACAAGTTTGAAATTAATAGGAAAAATATATCTTGCCTAAATTAACAATACAATTATCCATAAATACCAACCAATAAAATTGAAACTTCAAATAGAACTAGTATCATGTTTATTTGCATGTTATATTATTATTTAGATAATATACTAAGTGGAGTTACTAATTATGTACATCTTGGTGGTACAGATGTTGAACAGGAGGACACTTGGTTGTGGACAGATGGATCTCCAGGTATTAACTGTTTGATAGTTAGTATATAACAAATAGATAAATAAAGAGGGTTATTTGTTTTTGTAGTTCCGTAAAGTTGGGTGTAAAATCCAGTCAAATGCAATCATTTTTCTGCTCCCTTCGTACCACTTTGTATACAGAGCCCATGCATGCTAGGTGCGCAGCTGCTAGTATATAATAACACTTTAAAAAATAAAAAATATCTAATTCACAAGAAGCAAGACGTACAAAATTGCAATACTGTGAAACCTTCTGTTCTACTGAAATATTATTAGCTTAGTGTTGCTTTACTAAACATATACTTGTTTGTTTATCATTTAGACAAAATTGTTTTGGTGTGAAAACTTTAGATGTTAGATATACACAATACATGCATAGATGATGTAATATTAAGATTGGATACTAGGATAAAAAACATCAAACCAACCAACCCTTTGATTGCATGATCTTTGTCTGAGAAGTCCTAACTGTGCTTGGTAATGAGTTGCACTTTTTTATGGGCCCTACTCTTTTAAATATTTAAGCCATACACCATACCCATTTTTCATTATGAGGTTGTGTTAGGCCAAGATTCGAACCTATCACTTTTCCGATGATGAACAGATACAGTAGGCTCCATAGTAACTTTAGAATTTAAAATATCAAATCAAATAGGATTTCATAGGATTTGGACTAACAGACTGACAGACATACAAACAGACAAAGTGAATTAAAGATTAGCTTCCCTACTAAAAAAACATGTGTGTTTAAAGTTTTTTATTTCAAAGTTATTTTGTAAAATTAGGATTTATTCAATTAAGGTTCTTTCGCTGTTTTCCAACTCATATTCCATGGAGCTGTGTATGATTGTGTTGGATGTAGATTTCTAATAATTCTTCCTATCTCCATGATTATAGCCAAGTTTACACTCCTTCTTACAGATGAATGGTAATCCACCTGTGATTCAAATTATGCTTTACTAGTCTCTTGAGGAGTGTATAATTATTTATTGCATAATAAACACCTTTCCGCGGTTATAAAAATGTACAGTTATAAAATTAAAATCAGTTTTTGCAGCCCCAAAACAGGTTTCAATCTTATGATTGTAAATTTTTAAATACATAGTAAACTAGATTACATAATTTTTTCAGTATGGCTGAGAACTGGTTCTAATTAAGCGGATATTGATTGGTTTTGAAGCAATATTGGTAAATATTTATATATGTGCAGTAATATGTTTTCACATGTGGGAAATTATCTTAACATGTAGGAAAATATTTGTACGTGTGGGAATTTGTTCAAAGTTTTGAATGCATTGGAAAATAATGAAGAGCATGATAGATATAAAGCATTCCTGAGGTTCCAGTTGTCCAGTTTGTGTTCATATCATATAGCTCTCCAAATATAGGATCTGCAGGTTTGTCCAAATGGTCCAACCGCATGCAAACTGGATTAGGAGGACAGGTTACTTTATTAATATTAGGGATATTGAGGGATAAGACAATGAATGATAAAATTCAAAAATTCAGTTTGGTAGATTAATGTTATGGTGGAAAAGTTAGGATACTGCTAGTTTGCACAAACCAATCAAGCATTAATAGAATAATCCAATATAATCTAAAAAAAACCTGAGAAAGTAACACATAGCACATTTTATTTAAAATTCATTTAAGTATTAAGAAGATTGAACACTTTAATGGTTATTGCAAAAATTAACCAACAACGATTCCCAAAGTTTCAGGCCAACAAATGATAGAGTCTTTCTAAAAACTTTGGGTACCAAATTTATCTATATTTTATTTTCTATAACCTTCAGATTCAAAATCATCATGCATATAAATATTATAACTAGGCCGGGTAATTTAGATTAAAATCAACATGTATACCAGGATTAAAACTAGACTGGGTAATTTAGATTTTATTGTTACCTTCAGATTCAAAATCAACATATATACCAGGATTATAACTAAACTGGGTAATTTAGATTTAATTATTACCTTCAGATTCAAAATCAACTTGTTCGCCAGTGTCATAACCATCATTTGGCTCCCAGCGAGCCTTGTTTTCTGGTTTTGCCAAGGTTTTACTGAATAGGATATTTTTTAATATCGCTTTAGCTCTCTAAAAAAAATTAATTTTTCATCCTTTTAAATACTGACAACTAACCTTTTGATTGCACAACCCTTGCCTAGTATTTTTTAATAATTCTATTACTTTATTCCTAGGTAAAACAAGGTAATGTTGAGCAATCTTAATGGATAAGACAGTTGACAATTTGGTTTATCTATACACCCAAATTGTAATAAACAAAATTTCCACTTTTTCAGTTTAATTTATTGGTGGGGAGATTGGATACCAAAAGTTGTGAATTCTGTCCAAGAATATTTGAATTCTCAAAGTTTTATATCCAACAAATTATAGAACATGATCAATTTATTTGTTGGAGACTTTGGTCACTAACAAATTCTGAAGCCTACACAAGAACATTTAAATTTATTGGTTGGAGACTTTGGTCACTAACAGTTCTAAAGCCTACACAAGAACATTTAAATTTCTCAAGTTTCTAAGAGAACATGTTTACAAAAACCTTAGGTACTATTAAAATACAATCCAATGTCACCCCCCCCCCGCTTTTTGCATGCACAAAAAATGGACTCACTTATTTCTTTGATGCCAGAATAGTTTCCAATCTGTGATGGGAGTTCCATCCAACCATCTCCATGCTGTTGCCATCTGATCTTCAGCCTCATCAACTAGTTGGCAACATGACTCAAATTAGCCGCGACTAAACATGTAGCGTATCTGCTTGTTGGGAGGTAATAGGTTCAAATCTTGACTTAACACTGAATCATAACTAAAGACATTAAAAATAATTCTACTGCTACTATGTCTGGTGCGCTACATTAATAGATAGAGTAAGGGAGAATGCATTTGCCCAAAACAGACACACTCTAAATCAGCCAATAGTATTTTTCAACAGTGGAAGATCAATATGGTCATGTTATTAGTTGTATGTGTACAGATTTTTGCTGTAAATTTTTTAATTTGGAGTTTTTTAAAGCAAAGCTTTTCTATAATAAGAACCAATCCATCTATAACAGTTAGCTCTTTCTTTAATTTAGACATGTTAGAATTGTCCTATTGATTTCAAAGTTTGCATTTTGTTTTCTCTGTTTTCCTCTTTTTCTGTTTTTCTGAAGAATCCCTAACATTAACTCTAAGCTAATTCTCTTCAATAACAGCCAAGAAAATAATATTGAGAAAAGTTTCCTGTGCCAGTCCAATTCTGATAGTTTCCGTGCATCCTGAACATACAATTCAATGTTAAAACCAAGAAATATTTTTTCTCATAATCACATAATATTCCCCAAAAATCACATTGTTATTCCAATGTTTTTCCTATTTTACATGTTTTTGCCAGGGGGAATTTGTCTGGGAGATGTGCAAAGCAAACCAAAAAATACAACCCCCTTGATTCAGAATCAAGGGTGTTGTAGCTTTTAAGGGGGTGTATTACAGACAACATAGGTGTCAGGTGGGTTGGATACACACCCTTGTTGTCCATCCATCCATCTACTGAAAGTCAAAAAAGCATCCCCAAATAAGTAAATTGATTTGCAATACACATCCCTTCTGCAGGCCTCACACTTACCAACTTCATATTTATTCAAAATAGTCTACCATTTGTGCTCATCAGGGCTCTGTGTTTAAGGGTAGAGGAGATGTCCACCATTATTTGGTACCATTTTTAACATGTTTAGTATGAAGAAGTAGGGTCAAGACTTAAGCCTGATACCTCATGAATTCTTCAAATAGATTACTAACCTGATAAGACCAATTTGAACACAAACATACTTGTAATTTGTGAAGGAGTTTATCAAACCCCTATCAATTATACAAATTATATGATAGGCCAATACACAGACTAATTGATTAATGGCAGGCCAATATACATTACTATTGTATAAAAATCATCAGAAGTTTAAAGACCATAGGACAATTACATTACAATTATAATTACCTTAACCAATCAAGTTCTTGTTTAGAATTGATTGAAGTCAGCTGAGCACCATATTCCACACAACTTTGCAGCAAAATATTTAGTGGCCTCTAGGGGTATTTAACTATAGGGGGTGAGGGTCTTTATTACAATTAATCAAAATGTATCCAAACAAATGTCTTATGATAACGTTTTCTTATTTGTTGGCTTAGCAACTTTATTGAATTCTGTTTCAACCAATAATTGTAATCTACATAAGGGGATAGAACAATGGCTGATAAATTGATGTACATCCACAATGTTATGATACACAAAACTACTCCTTCTGTAGATTGCAATTAGTGGTTGAAACATTTGGATGCTCAACTTAATAAACCAACCAATCATCAATCATTAAAAGTTTCCAATGTTTTTCAATCAACAAATAAGAAAATTTATCATAAAACTTTGGGGACAATTAATAAATGTCCCCATCCTCCCTTCCCTAAAGTAATTTATCCTTATATAGATATGTCTTTCTGTCTGTTATATACATTTTTTTCAGAAAAGTCTCTCAATAAAATGTTTTCTCAATAAAATTGTCTGTTCATGTATAAATATTGATTCCTGGCTTGTGCTTTGTAAAATCCCAGGGTCCCTTTTAAATCATCTTTTTAAATATTAATAAATAAATAAAACTAATAATAAATATTAAAACGATGATGACATCAAAAAAAGGGAAGCTCTGAAATGGTGTGAAAAAACGAACATTAATAATAGTAGTGTCAAAACTGAATAAGCAAAATATGAATGTATAAAATCTAAACAAAATTGTAAGTAAATTTGTTTAAAAACTGCTTCAATTCTGGTAACGAATATAGAGTCTTATTGTTAATGACGTACCTATTTATAGAAATGCTTTGCTTTCAACAAGGATGACAACATACACTAAAGTAAAGCAAACAGAATCAGACAGATGGATAAAATAATTTTTTAGTTGGTAACTCAAGAAGCTCAAGAAAATAGGCAAATTAAAAAAAAACTTATGGGCGAAGTATCTGGAATGATATGAATGTCATATTAGAATAATGTATTACAAGTTTTGCAGTATGGCTTCAAAACTGATTAATATCCACTGAATAAGAACCATATTTCAGCCATACTGATAAATCATGAATAGCAAACGTTACAGAAAAATAATAAAATAATCATAAAAATGATAACAAGTTTTCTCTGCCCCGTGACTAACAATAACCTTTTGTTTTAATATCCGCAAAAAGCTTTCCATAATACCACGCAATAAATAACTATTAAAAAGATGAATTTCCCTTTTGCATATTTGTGCCTATCAATCAGATACCAATAATCAGTCTCCTCTCTGTGGGACCAAGTTCTGAATATTTCAACAGTTTCATTTATAGTTCTATCCTTTAGTAACAAGATGTATGCCTGTCTGTCCAAGTTTGCCAAATTATTTCGCTAACCCCTCAACTGATAAGTTTTTCCCATATAATGCTAGCTTCAGTTTTCTTGATATGGTTCTCCTTTAGTGAGCCAGGTTTTATCTTCCTCCAAACTAGAATTAGACTGAAGAGGGTGCGCTGTTTACCAAAATATATTTGAAAATAGGAACTGTGCAGAAAATTAGTTCTATTCTTTAGTAACAGTAGGTATGTGTGTGTGCGTGTACTAAATCATCTTGTTAGCCACTCAACCAATATGGTTCTCCTTTACAAAGCCAACTAGAGTTTGTCTCCAAACCAAAATTAGACTGAAGAGGTTGCTATGTTGAAAAATAATGCTGTTATACTTACTCATAAATAACATTATGCTAAATCTTATATAGAGATTTTACTAAAGTAACAGGATGTCTAAATATCTTGTGTTTAGCAAAGGATCTTGCTAACTGCTGAACTGAAATGTTTCTCATTTACAGTAAAACTTCTCATAGGTCCAGAGAAGGTTTATAATTGATTTGGAAAGGGAAAAATCAACCCTCCTAAGAAAAAATACCCACCCCTCAAATTCCTTATAGAAATTCAAATTCTAATGCCTCTAGGTTTGTAGCTGCTAGTAAATATATATTATACTAGCAGCTATGCCCCTAGAGGCCTCTAAGGGACCTTAAGGTGGGGAAGGGAGAAGTTGTAGTTTTAAAAAGAAACAATAAGCCAAAGGGGCAATTTCTCTTTGGAGATACCATCCTCCAAAATAGTAATATGCCTTCTAGGACCTATGCAAAGCTACATTTTATAGGAGAACCAAAAACCATCCAAAGATTTAGATGAAAAATAGCCTAAAACCACCCCTTAACATATGTTAGGCTTTTCTTATATAGAGAATTTTTTTAGTTTAGTAGTTAACAAATACTTAAAAATAGTTAAAAACCTTCATTGTAAAGGAAAAACATGTAGGTTCAGCGTTTTCAAGATCCTTTGCTACAGACAACATAAAAGCTTACTACTTTATACAATTGTATTACCGGGTCATGCTATACAATCAATTGACACTGGTTGGTCCTAATTACTTTTATATATACTTTATAAGATGATAAACCCGCGATCCTGGCTCAACACATAGCGCATCTGTTCTTCGCTGGGGAGGTGATAGTCTTAAATCCTGGGATAACACCGCGTCACAACTAAAGACGTTTAAAAATGGTTTCTACTGCTGCTATCTCTAGGGCACAACATTATTAAGATTATGGGGAATGCCTTGGCCAATAAACGGGACTTTACTGACAAATGTCATCCACTAATAGGGTTGGTTGCATGATGGATGTTATTGAACCTAATATCCTTGGGTGTAAGAGTATCATTACACATGGATGATGCTCTGGATTCTCTAGATGATTACTTAAATCAAAGGAAATTCCCGCCCATATGAGGTAATGGTAATTATAAGATGATAAGTATCATAGATGGTGTTGTTAATAGTGTAAAGAGATTACTCGGTCATGCAAGCTCTCCATTGAACAGCTCTGGGACAAGCATCTTCTGCTTCTAGCATAGCCCTGCAAAATCAGATATAACTAGATAGATAGATAGTTAGATAGATAGATAGATAGATAGATAGATAGATAGATAGATAGATAGATAAATAGATAGATAGTTAGATAGATAGATAGATAGATAGATAGATAGATAGATAGTTAGATAGTTAGATAGTTAGGTAGATAGATAGATAGATAGATAGATAGATAGATAGATAGATAGTTAGATAAATAGATAGATAGATTGATAGATTGATAGATAGATAGATAGATAGATAGATAAATAGATAGATAGATAAATAGATAGATAGATAGATTGATAGATTGATAGATTGATAGATAGATAGATAGATAGATAGATAGATAGATAGATAGATAGATAGATAGATAGATAGATAGATAGATAGAAAGGTAGATAAATAGATAGATAGATAAATAGATAGATAGATAGATAGAGAGACAGACAGACAGACAGACAGCCCTGCATATGATATATAAATATGATGGATCGATTTTGGACATTTTTATTACGGTGGGTCGTCGATTTGAATGCCTTTTGGGATTTTCACATTAGTACACATTGGCATCTTCTGCTTCTAGCATAGCCCTGCAAAATCAGATATAGATAGATAGGTAGATAGATAGATAGATAGATAAATAGATAGATAGATAGAGAGACAGACAGACAGACAGCCCTGCAAATTGGGTTGTCAAATTCAACCCTTCCCCCCTCCCTCTAGGGGCATAGTCGCATATATGATATACATCCCACTTACCATTGACTTTTTTGTTTCTTGTATTTTCTGAGGGCATTCTTACATCTGGTCCCAATCTTTCTATCTTTTACATTTGGCCTTATAATAGAGGTACAATATAAATGGATATTATGACAGGGTGAAAATATCGTCAATTAGGGTAATTTATTGGTCAGTTTGTTCATATATCAGGAGGGAAGGGGGTAAAGGGGGTGGATTGTTAATTTTGCCTGCTATAAGTTTCATTTTATTAGAGTAGAAAAGAAAATGTTCAGAAAAAAGTCAGTCTTGTGAAGGTAGTAATATTATGATTTTTATTTTGATATTCACAGATAATTGTATTTAATACGATGCTGTGCATGGTTTTTCATTTATTTAGAACCGGTTCTAACCCAGCGGATATAAATCGGTTTGGAAGCCATACTGGAAATGAACTTACCAGTACTTATATTGAGTTCCACAGTCTGTCTCAGTGAAGGTTCTGCACTTGGTCCACTCGGTCTTCTAGATATATAGATAGATAGATAGATAGATAATCAGATTGACAGACAATCAGAAAGACAGAAAAACAGACATACAAACAGACAAGACAGACAGATAAACTTAAAAGACAGACAGACAGTGAGACAGACACACAGACAAACACACACACACACACAGAAAGACAGATAGATAGATATACAGAAAGACAAACAGATAGACAGAGGGACAGACAAACAGAGAGACAGATAGACAGACGGACACACAGGCAGACAGACAGAAAGATAGACACATAGATAAACATACACACGGCCAGACAGACACACAGACCTAAAGACAGACAGACACACACACAGACAAACAGATAGATAGACAGACAGACAGACAGAAGATAGACAGAAAGACAAACGGACACACGGACAGAAACACATACAGACACACATATAGACATACAAACAGATAGACAGACAGACAGATAGACAAATAGATAGACAGTTGGACAGAAAGAGGGAAGATAGACAGATAGATAGACAGAGGGACAGATAGACAGACCTACATACAGACAGATAAACTGACATACAGACAGACACACAGACCTAGAGACAGACATACAGACAGACAGGACAGACTGACACAAAGACAGACAGAGGGACAGACAGACTGACAGACAGACAGATATATACTTACTTGAAGGTCAGCTAGATAAACTTGAGATAAAATCAGAAACAATAATTTTAACATTCTGAACATGATATCTTAAACAGAATATGATTAATATGTTTTCCAGTATGGCTTCCAAAACTGATTAATATCCGCTGGATTAGAACCGGTTCTCAGTTATACGGAAAAAGCATGGATAACACAGTATTACAATTTTAAATTTTGTTTTGTTTGCTCGGGCCTAAAAAAAACTGGTTTTAATCTCAATAATTTTACATTTCAATATCTGCGGACAACTGTCTATAATATGATACTATAAATAACTATTCTAATATGGCTTCAAAACCGATTAATATCCACTAAATTAGAACTGGAACCTGAAAAATCTTAACATACTATTACAATTTGAATTTTTTTTCACAAATTTTAAAATAAAAATTAATAAATCAATACTAGTTTTTCAGCTTCCAGAGAGAAAGGGGACAATGGGCTTTTTATTACACTAGTCCCCAAATAACATTTTCTTATTCGTTGTCTTAACAACTTTTGGGATTTTGATTAGTTGGTTTATTAAGTTCAGTGTCCAAACGTTTCAACCACTTATTTAAATATACAGAAGGGATTATTTGTGTGTAAACATTGGGGATGTACATTGTAGATCAATTTATCGGCTATTGTCTTATCCCTTTAGATATCTGAATAAGAGCTATACAATACTGGCAGACAGACGGACGAACTGAAAGATCCTAAATATGGAAAAACTCAGAAAGCCCAAATTGTGTCAAAACTTATCCATGTGACGTTATAAAATTAGGGAAATAAGAGGAAAATTGGGAAAAAAAACCCTAGAAAATAGATGGATAATCCCTCATTTTTATTACGTCACATGGATCATTTTTTACACAATTTGGGCTTTGATGAGAAGCTTTGCTTTCAATATTGTTAAACATGTTGTAAAGCAAAGTTTTGATGAAAAACTAAACTGATATGTTTGTGAAATATGAGTGAGTGATTTATTCACATTTTTGCAGGTATTTAAAGGGATAAGACAATTGCCAATAAATTGATGTACATCCCCAGTCATGATACACAATATTACACCTTCTTTAGATTTAAATTAGTGATTGAAACCTGTGAACTTAATTAACCAACCAATCAAAATTCACAAAAGTTTCCAAAGTTGTTAAGCAAACCAATGAGAAAATGGTATTATAAAACTTTGGAGATTAGTGTAATAAACATCCCAATGTCCCCTCCCTCCCTGCATTTTTGGATCTAGTTAAGTTCATGCTAAAATATTGCTGAGAACGTACATATTTATGACAGACAGATATACAGACAGACACACAGATAGACACACATACAGACAGACAGATAAACAGACAAACATACAGATAGAACGCAGACAGACAGACAGTTACACAGACAAACAAACAGACAGACAGATAGACAGACAAACAAACAGACAGACGGATAGACAGACACACAGACAGACATATAGATAGACACACAGGCAAACAAACAAACAGACATACAGAAAGACAAACAAACAGACAGACAGACAGATAGACAGTCACACACACAGACAGACACACAGTCAGACAGATAGACATACACACAGATAAACAGACATACAGGCAAACAAACAGACAGACGGATTTACAGACACACAGACAAACAGACAGACATACAGATTGACACACAGATATACAGGCAAACAAACAGACAGATGGATAGACAGACACACAGACAAATAAACAGACACACAGATAGACACGCAGACAGACAATCAAACAAACAGACAGACAGACAGAAAGATAGACACAAAACAAACAAAAATACAGACAGACATTTAGACATACACACAGACAGACAAACATACAGATATATACGCACTTGAATAATATTTTGCTACAAAACAAATATATGTACTTTAAAGACTAGTGTACTGGCTGCCAAACGGTTGAACGTACATGTTATTACCGTACATAGTTATGAGCTGAATTAGAAGGCTGAGAAAGAGGGGACAGTGGGCTATTTACTACACAAGTTCCTAAAATTTTTATATTAACAACTTTGGGGACTTTTAACAAATTTTATTGGTTTGTTTTTTAATTCAGTATTCATATGCTTCATTCAACCACTAGTTGTAAGCCGCAGAACGGGTAATTTTGTGCATTAACAATGGGGATGTACATCAATTTATCGGCCATTGTTTTATTCCATTAGATCCCTAATGAGAAGGCCTACAAATAATCTGTATAATAGCCAAGATGTACAATAATGCACAGGAAAAGTTTGCTGAAAAAAAACACGCATAAAATAAGTCTTTATTAAAGTGGGTGTTCATACGTTTCAACCACTAATTGTAATCTGAAGAAAGGGTAATTTTGTGCATTAACATTGGGGATGTACATAAATTTATTGGCTATTGTCTTATCCCTTTGAAAAAACACACGTAAAATATGTCTTTATTGCTCAATTGAGTATTGACTATTAGGGTGGGTTGATTTTGGACATTTTTGGACCATAGCGTTTTTTTATACACCTCTGGATGATTTAATATTAATCTTAAATCTTAGGTTTTGATGAGAATTGGATAGGTTTTTTGGTCAATCTAAGGCTAGGAACGAGATATTTTGAAACGGACAAAAGTTCCTGATTCAACTTCTTAACGTCTTTTCTATGAGCACCATGAAACCATATTCACAAATAGCTATACAATTGTGGGTGTGTTAGCCAACGAATTTTAGACTTTAGATAAATTTCAAATCATCCAGAGGTGTATTATACTTATAAAAATCACGTGCAAGTTCTCGCTTTGGTCTCAGATAAAAATGTACAAAATCGACCCATCCTAATAAGCAAACTTTTATAAATACTCATAAATGCTACAGAGCGAAGCTAGCCTTAAATGTAGGTCTGTCCGCATCATACATATATACCATTTAAGTTTTAAAAGGATACACGACCTTTAAAACATAAGTTCAGTTCAGTTCAGTCGCGTCTCTCTTTTGGACTGTGGAGTCCAGAGAATACGGCCACCCTGCTCCTCCATGAATTCCTTTTTGTGGCAAGTGCTTCAGCTTCTCCCCATGTTAATTTCAAATTAAAGAGGTCCTTTTCAGTGCTCCGCCTCCAGGTCATTTTTGGTTGTCCCCGTTTTCGTTTACCAGTGGTGGGGTTCCATTTTAAGCACTTTTTTGGAAACCTATTTTGTTCCATTCTGAGCACATGTCCTAGCCATCTTAGTCTTTTAAATTTCACTTCTGCTTCAATACTATTGCACTTGGTCTTAGCATACAGCTCAATGTTTGATATTTTGTTTGGCCAGAATATTTTGCAAATTCTTCTTAGGCAGCTATTGTGAAATGCATTAAGTTGATTTGTTTCAGTTTTCACAGTTCTCCAGCATTCAGCTCCATAAAGAAGAACTGATTTTACATTACTGTTGTAAAGTCTGATTTTTGTTTTCAGAGCAAGTTTCTTTGAATTCCAAACGTTGTGTAGACTGTTGAAAGCAACCCTAGCCTTATCAATCCTGGTTTTAATATCAGCTTTTGAGCCATTTTCACTGCTGATAACACTCCCCAAATAGGTGAATTTGTTGCTTTGTTTCAATTGTTCACCATTTATTGTTATAGTTTGATCAAGGTTTGTAGGTATATTCATAATTTCAGTCTTCTTGACATTAACAAAGAGCCCGACTTGTCCTGCGTATTTGACTAGTCTATCTGTCTTAGCTTGTAGATGTTTAATTGTTTCTGAAATCAGTGCCAGATCATCAGCAAAGTCCAGATCTTCTAGGTGTCCTAGTATGCCCAGCTGGAGACCACGTTTTTTGTCCTCTGTGGTTTTCTTCATCACCCAGTCAATGACCAATATAAATAGAATAGGTGATAAAATGCATCCCTGTCTAACTCCAGTGCTTATTTTAAAGAAATCAGATGTCTTATTGTTTCCAACTGAAACACAGGCTTGGAAGTTGTCATAAAATTTAGTTATCATAATTATCATCTTTTCAGGTATACCATAACTTCTTAGTATTTTCCAGAGTGTTTGTCTGTGTATGGAGTCAAAGGCCTTAGAGAAATCAACAAAATTTACATGGAGTGGCTTGTTAAATTCAACACATTGTTCAATAACTGTCCTAAGGGTGAAAATTTGGTCAACACAGCCTCTTCCAGCACGGAACCCAGCTTGTTCTTCTCTTTGTTTATTGTCAATTTTCTCATCAATTCTGTTTAAAATAACTTTACATAGGACCTTGCTTGGGATAGAAAGCAGCATAATTCCTCTCCAATTATCACAATTGTTCAAATCTCCCTTCTTAGGTAGTTTTATGATTATACCTTTAGACCAGTCAGTTGGTATCTTTTCTTGTCTCCAAATTTTATCAAAGAGATCAGTCAGAGTCCTAGCAGAAAGATCTATGTCTGCCTTAAGCATTTCAGCAGTTATCAAGTCAGGTCCAGGTGCTTTGTCGTTCTTTAGACTATGTATAGCAGCTTTAACTTCTTGAATAGTTGGTGGTCTTGTGTCTATGTCTATTTCATGTCCTGGTTCTGGTTCAGCAGTAATTTCAGGTTCAGGTCTGTTCAACACTTCTTCAAAATGCGATTTCCACCTTTCAGCAACTTCTTTTTCTGTAGTGAGTAATTTACCATCTTTAGCCTTGATAGTTTCACCACTCTTTTTGTTATATTTGCCACTTAATTGCTTGGTTATGTTGTATATTGTTTTCATGTTACCGAAGTCAGCTGCTCTCTGGGCCTTTTCAGCCAGATTGTCAATGTAATCTCTCTTGTCTTTCCTTGTGCGCTTTTTGACTTCTTTAAAACATAAATTATGCTTATATTTACAACTTATTGGCCTAAATTTTGCTTTAGAAAATCCCTTATCAAGCACAAAAAAAAGTATTTTTTGATGCTACAACAAAAAAAGGCATAATTTTACAAGAATAAATCTACAAGAATAAATGAGATAATTCACAATTAGACACTCAAAAGTTCCATTCATAAGTTATATTGCATAAATTACAGAAGTAAAAGAATTTTTTTTCTTCAGACATCCAATGGTAACACCAATCAGACAACTCTTTAAATGCACAACCTATTTATATCGCGCATCTGACATAGCAGCAGTAAGAACCATTTTTAACGTCTTATTGTAGATGGACGGTAAGACAAAAGGACATACTGACAGTCCGAAGTGTATATAGAGATTGCTACTAAACAAGGATGACAACATCCATAAAAGCGAAGCTCTGAAACGGTAGGAGGAACGAAGATTAAGACTAGTAGAGTGTCAGAACTCAGAATTTAAAAGTATAAAAGTCTAAAAAAGTGTAAGTAAATTTGTTAAAAACTGAGAAAATATAGGATAATGTTTCAGGACATACTCACATTTTAGGACTTGATTATAGGGATGCTTTGCTTATAACATTGTACTTTGTTGTCCTAGGAATCAGTATCGACATGTTTAAAATGGACGTACTGACATTCCTATGTTGATTATAGATTTGCTACGCTTTTTAAATTGTGCCTAGCTATTACAGGAATCACCATGCAAAGTTTGAAATCGATAGGACAACTCTAACATGCCTAAGTTAACCAAAAGAGCTATCCGTTCCGAACGGACGGACGGACCAACCCTAATTATAGAAAAGCTTCGCTTTTAAAAATGGTTGCGGCAATTTAACTAGAATCAAGAATAGATCTAGTAAGTCTAGATGCTCAAACTCGCCCAATTATCCGTCAAACATAAAAAAGAAATTCTAGCAGACAAACATTTCTTTTAAATACGATTTTTCTAATAATATGAGCATTGAAATTTTTTGTCTTTATAATTTTTAGAAAGCTAGCTTTATCCTAAGAAATCCAACTTTTAATAATTGACTGGGTATTATACGTATATTTGGGTATAGTCCCTTTCATGACAACGCCTTTTAAGGGGCGTTTTGTTGTATTTTTACAGTAGCTTTTCTCCTATTTCTAGCCCCAAACTTAACCTTACCCTTCAAAAGCTACTTTGAAAATACGACAAAACACCCCTTAAGAGGCGTCGTCATGAAAGGGACTATACTCGTATATTGTTTTGTCATTTTCTTCACATTATACAAACGGAGAAATTTTAATACGATATAATTTAACTTTATCCAAATCTTTATCCAAAAAATGTGAATATTTAAAGCTGATTCTTCAAAAAAAAAATAAGCATTCAACCCCACGGAGAGAGGGGACATTTGCTTTTTATTACACAAGTCCCCAAAGTCTTATAATAAAAGTTTTCTTATTTATTGGCTTAACAACGTTGGGGACTTTTAATGAACTTTGATTGGTTGGTTCATTTATTTGAGTGTCTAAATGTCTCAACCACTAATTGTATTATAAAGAAGGGCTAATATTGTGTATTATCGGCCATTGTCTTATCCCTTTAGACCCCTGAATTTACCCCCCTATATTACTTTTTAAGTTTGACAGATTAACGTGTCTAACAGCCCATCTATGGTTATAAATCTATTGTCTAGGCAATGAAGCGCAAATATACTTTA
This sequence comes from Acartia tonsa, assembly GCF_053477335.1. Lineage (NCBI taxonomy): Eukaryota > Metazoa > Arthropoda > Copepoda > Calanoida > Acartiidae > Acartia > Acartia tonsa. The sequence continues at coordinate 2,253,432 of NC_137274.1, read as the reverse complement.
AAACCTGCTTGGGGCCCCAGGGAGGGAGGGGACATTGGACTGTAAATGAAACTGGTACCCAAAGTATTATAAGCGCTATATCTTATTCTTAAGCTTTAAAATTTTAGGTATTTTAATAATTTTGATTGGTTACATGCAAACTAATAATCTTTTCAATAAATATTTTTAATCTGTAGAAGGAGTAATTTTGTCTATTATCATTGGGTATGTATATTCATTTATTGTCCATTGTCTTATCCCTTTAGATCCCTGTTGGGGCCCTGTATGATATCAGCCGACTGTTGCATAAAACCAGATTTTAAAAGAGAAATTTCCTAACTGCATGGGCCCCACACGGTGTACAAATTTGAAACAAAAATATTGTAAATCCCCTTTTTGATAAAAAAATATCAATGTACTTATTAAAGATGTAGGTAGGTCGTTTATAAAACAGTAAAAGAATTAAGATAAAAATTTCTTGTAACATACATTAGTTTATTATTTATATGACCCCAAAAGATTGGGGGGGGGGGGGAGGGGACAAAAACAGCCATCTCAATGGTTTTTTTGTCATAGTTCTTTTGTGAAATTATTAGTTGAGTATAATGAGGTATTTTGGGCCCCACATTCTCGGGCTAGAAAAAACATATTATAAAACCTGCTTGAGGCCAGGGAGGGAGGGGACATTGGGGGACCTTTATTGAATTTTGATTTGTTGGTTCATTTAGTTAATTTTCTAAACATTTCAACCACTAATTCTAATTTACAGTAGGGGTAAATTTTGTGTATTATCATTTGTGCTATCCCTTTAGATCCCTGGCTTATGGCCCTCTAGGAGACAAGTAAAAGTAACAATTGCATAAGTTGGAATTTCTATTTTAGTTTGGCTTACACACATATAAAGGGATCATAAATGCAATTAGAACATTGTAGTTTTAAAATTAGAACATTGTAGTTTTATAAATATTCTTGATTTTTATACTATTAAATAAAAATTTAACAATGGCTTTTGTTTTATCCTTATGATAAAGTAAAAAGATGTTTTTCTGTGTGTCAAAGGATCTTGCTAACCGCTGGACCGATCGGGTTCTCCTTAACAGGGTAGCTTCTCATAGGTCCCTGGGAGGGTTTATAACTATATTTGGGGAGGGTACCACCACCCTCCTAAGAGAAATCGCCCCTAGAAAAAATTACCCCCCCAATTTTTATTTTTTAAAACTAAATTGAAATGGGGGGAGGGCACCCCCTCCCCCTCCAAATTATTTTTTTCACTTTTTCTTTAAAAATAATATTAGTTGGGTTATTAAATTCGACTCTCTCCTCCACAAGTGCCCCTAGAGGCCTCTAGGGGCGTAACCACTAGTATAAAATAAAAAGCTGAGTAATTTTTATCACTAATATCACTTCTCATATGATACTTGTCACCCAAAAACAATTTTAGAAAAAAAAATTATTTTACCCCCCTCATACAAATTTACCCTTACTTTGGGTGAGCCCCCCCCAAAAAAGCTTTGACGTCCTTGATTGTGACTCCCAATAAGATATAGTTCCACCAGATAAGAAAAGGCATGTAATAGTTTGTTGGATCATATTGCAATAACATTTAAGGTAAACAATGCACTCGGAGTGTTTATTTCAAAGGGGTAGGGAAAGTAGAAAAGAACCTGAAAATTATACCTACTTCAAGCAAATTTTGCCTTAGGGGTAAAAAAAGAATTTCGGGAGAAGAATTATTTTTTGGTGGGCAATTCCCCCTTCCCCCCCCCCTTACATAAAAAAACTTGGACATCCTTGTATGTAAAAAAAATTAGTCATGTAAGGACGGTAAACCTATTAGAAAAATAGTTATAATAAATTTGACAATTATTCTTTTATGACAAGTTTACTTTTATGATAAATATACCTTAATTACAAATATTTTTGTTACAATTGTTTTTATTACAAAAATAATTGAGGCCAATTTAAATCATAACTAGTGGCTACGCCCCTAGAGGCCTCTAGGCGCACTTAAGAAGGAGAGAGTTGAATTTAATAACCCAATTTCTTATTTTAGATTTTTTAAAAAAATATATAAAAAAAATTTTTGGGGGGGCCAAAAATTTTTTTTTTTTTTTGGGGGGGGGGGGTGCCCCCCAATCATTTTTAATTTTAGTCCAAAAAATTTAAAAAAAAAATTTGGGGGGGGGAATTTTTCTTTTTTGGAGGGGGGGTTGGGTGTGTCCCACCCCCCAAGAAAATAGTTATAAACCTTCCCGGGACTTATGAGAAGCTAACCGGGACCTATGAGAAGCTAAGGAGAACCTGATCGGTTCAGCGGTTAGCGAGATCCTTCGGTACAGATACACAGACATCCTGTTACTTTAGTATAAGGATATTAGTTATTTGGACACTTCCCATAATAGGGTAAACTAAAATGAAAATAATTCCTCTTTTAGGAAAATACTATTCTTGTTAAATTTTAGTTTAAATGAAGCCCCAATTATATAAGGACGCATTAGTACCATCTTGACTGCCTTTCTATCTATCACACTGTAGTACCAACTTGACTGCCTATCTATCTATCACACTGTAGTACCATCTTGACTGCCTATCTATCTATCACACAGTTGTACCATCTTGACTGCCTATCTATCTATCACACAGTTGTACCATCTTGACTGCCTATCTATCTATCTATCTCTCTATCACGCAGTAGTTCCAGTTTTACTACCTAGTTATATATAACCAGTGTAGACGTCAACATGAGATGGCTCAACTGTGTATGTTAAAGTTTTTTGTTCATTTCTAATAAAACAAGGATGACAACATCCAAAAGTTGTGAAGCAAAAAACATTTAAAGATATTTTTAAAGAAACATATAATGGGATGATAAATACTAATCTAGAAATTTATTTTTGTTGCTATTACCAAAAAATTTTTTGGACAGATGGACATTACAATTTTAGCTGCAATTATATAACATATATGTCCCTAGAATCCTCCAGTTGCACTTGGGATTGGAGGGAGAAGGGGGAGTCAATTTATCATTTTTTATTTTAATTTTAAATAGTAAATATTTTTTTAATGGGGGGGGGTGAGTATTTTTTTCCATGGGCGACTTTTCTTGAGAGGGTGGTTGAACATTTTTATGTGATATAATTATCCTATTTATTTGATTCTTGGAATGCTGATTCCTATTATAATAAGGTAAAAGCAAAGCATCTCTTTAATCAAATCCTTAAAATGTGAGTGTGTCCATACACAGTATCCTGTATTTAATCAGTTTGCCAAAAATTTACTTACAATTTTGTTTCAGCTTATTCAGTTTTGACACTCTACAATGTTATTTGTCCTACAGTTTCAGAGCTTTGCTTTTATGGATGTGGCATCTTTTTTTATGTTCATTTTAGTTTTTTTTAACACAATGTATGATTATTTAGCATAAAAAAATTTTAGAATTTATTTTTTTTATTTTGGGGAGATTTCTGTGAAATTATAATTAAAAAACAAAAGATTAAAACCAATTTTTTTTAGCTTAGCAAGGTTGAAGACCTGGGCTAACAAAACCAGAATTAATAATAGCAGAATAATTAATAGGGCAGAAAGCCAAAAAGTTTTTTAAAAATTCACCTCAGTTTTGAAGCCTTACTGGAAAATATTTATCAACTTAAAATATTAATATTTTTTTCTTTTAAGGTCTTCCTGCTGTTACTTGTGTATCCAATTATATCTTGTGCCCCTGTACAGGTACTTTAATAATAATTAATGGCTACACCCCCAGAGGCTTCTAGGGGTATATTAGGTTGAAGTCACCCCCACCACATTAATTTTTTTCTATTTTTTTATTTTGGGAAACAATTTAATCTAGAGGTGATTTCTCTTACAGGGGTGGTACACACAGACACACATCTGTTATACAAGGATTAATCAAAATATGACATAGCAAATTATGTTTGTTTGTAGGAAAAAACTGAAGTTTCTTGTTCTGAAGACACCACACTAGCTGAACCTGATACAACAACTCCTGAGAACACCACACTAGCTGAACTTGATACAACAACTCCTGAAGACACCACACTAGCTGAACTTGATACAACAACTCCTGAAGACACCACACTAGCTGAACTTGATACAACAACTCCTGAAGACACCACACTAGCTGAACTTGATACAACAACTCCTGAAGACACCACACTAGCTGAACTTGATACAACAACTCCTGAAGACACCACACTAGCTGAACCTGATACAACAACTCCTGAGGACACCACACTAGCTAAACTTGATACAACAACTCCTGAAGACACCACACTAGCTGAACCTGATACAACAACTCCTGAAGTTACTACAATAACTGAAGTAGAAGCTAGAAATATGGAGTTAGGTAATGTATAGTTTATTTTAATTATTTCAAAAATAATCTTCACCACATACAAGAAACAAATAGTTTTCTTTATTTTTATCTTATGTTAAAATGTGTATCTGTCAAAGAAGATTTTGTAAATAGCAGAAAATTTTTTTACCAAGTTTTCAGGAATCTTAGTGTAGGTGCAGGATAGGTCTTTTCATTCAAGATAAATCAACTCTTCTTGGGTGCAAAACCAATAGTTTTATTTTTCATTAGGTTTGATTGAAGCATCTGAGGCTGGAAATACAAGTGAAGTGATAAAGCTGTTAAGCAGAGGAGTCAACATTGATGCTTATGATAATGAAGGTAAAGATTAAGATTTATTATGCATTCCTTTAAATTCAATTATTTAAATGAATTTTGCTAAATACAAAGTAGAACAATGTTTGTCTGTTTGTTTGTCCATGTTTGTATGTCAAGTAAAGGAGAGTTTGACATTATTTTATCAAGTATGCCAATATTTTATCAAACAAAGCAGAATGACAAAAAAAATATAAAAATGAGGATAAATTTTACATTTTTTTCAATTTATTTCATTTAAATCAATCTTTAAATTTACAACTTAATGTGAATAAAATTGCAGCTGCGTCCCTGGCATCTAGGGGCTCACTATTCCAAGTGGTATAAAAGATAAAAAAAATCCATAAAACCATTAAAATTTTAAAGAAGGTGTCCCAACTTTTTTTATTTTCATTAAAATAGCTAGTCAGTATTTTTAGTAAGTTGTAGATGTAAAATTTTCCATAGAATTTAGTTATGCAATTTTTTTTTTGTAGACTTCTTATTTTTAAAGTAATTTAAGTTTAAAGAAAAAAAATTTGGTCAGTTTTAAGGTACTAAAACACAACAAAAAAAAAGAAGAAAATTGCCATTATAAACAAAAACAGTAATTTTTTTTAATTTTCTTTGATTTGACACCTTACTTTTTTAATTCTGTCGGGTAATTATTGAAAAAATTGATTTTTTTAAACCTCGGTTTAATCAAAACTTTGAACATAAATATATCCTAACACAGGCATAAAAAATATGTGTTCATATATACCTTTAGAATCAGAAAAATATTACGAATCCATTGTAAGCAAAATTGAAAAAAAGTAAAAAAAAATTTTATTAAAATGTCCTAACATATTGTATTATACAGGCAACACTTACTTTACCCCCTTCCCATTTTTACTCCCAAAACAAGGATTTAAGATGGTAAAAGGGAATGGGGGGGGGGAGTAAAGGTTGCCTTTATAATATAATATTTTCATTTAATTTCTTTTATTGCAGTTTATTTACTATTTTGTAAACTTTTTATTTCAATTTTGCTTAGAATGGATTTGTAATATTTTTCTCATTCTAAAAGTATATATAAACACCTATTTCTAATGCCTGTGTTATGATATATTTAAGTAAAAAGTTTTCATTATCTTGGGTTCCAAAAAACAGATTTTTCTAATAATACTTAACAGAATTAAAAAAGTAAGGTGTCAAATTAAAGATCTTGTTGTTCATATTTATTTTTGTTCATAATGGCAATTTTCATCTTTTTTTGTTGCGTTTTTGTACCTTAAAACCCACTTAATTTAAAAAAAAACTTAAATTACTTTACAAATAAGAGGTCTACAAAAAAACCGATTGCATATCTAGATTCTATGGAAAATTTTACATCTACTATTTACTAAAAACACCGGCTAGCTGTTTTAAATAAAAATCAAAAAGTTAAGACACCTTTTTTAAAGGATATAATTGATTGCTGGACTTTTATGGTTCTATAATCATTGGTACTAAACACACCCTGATGATTTTCTTTTTAAAACCTAAATATCGATGAAATAGATCTTCAGCTCTCTCCTTCTCTCAAGTGCGCCTAGAGGCATTGAAGGTCGTAGCTGCTAGTTTATATACATAGATTATTTCAAAAGTTAGGAAAAGCATATTTTGACAAGTAAAGCAGAGTATGCCAATAATCACCCAAGTAAAACAAAGTATGCCAATGTTCCCCCAAGTAAAGCAGAGTGTGACAAAACAGGGTATTGGCACACTCTGCTTGATTTGATCCGTAGAATGTTATGCATACTGTTAGAATCGTCATTAACACTATATTTTGAAAATATAAGTGCTATTTGTAGTTCAGGAGCTTTGTTGAAAAATAGGAGAAAAATACATAATGGTTAAAAAAATATTTTTAAATAATTAAAATATAAATTTCCCAGAACAGGTTTTCCAAATATATTAACTCTTAACGGTCGGAGGGGGGGGGGGGGGGGGCGTTGAACGCCCCCCCCCCCTTCCGGTTTTTTCTATCTCATTTTCTGTGTGTGAAAGATAAAGAGCCCAAACTGCGTGACTTTTTAAGTATGGGTATGACACATAACTGAGAGTTGGAATTTTTTGAATATCTCCATCCTGGCGGGCACAGGATGCCAGCAAACCTGGCAGGGTCATCCAGGTAAAGAGCAAAAATATTTTTTTGACTAAAACAAAGCATTTTATCATACCAAAATACTAAAATATTCTCTAGTAGTACATCCTTATATGAAATACAGGTGTTCAAGTCACTTTCAGGTTCCAGGTATGATCCTGCAGGTCCTGATCCTCCAGGTCTCCAGAAATCTTTATAAAGCTCCTGTGGCCGCAATTTTTGACTTAGAGACTTTAAATTTTAAACTTAAGCTTTTCTTACATGTCTACATCACGTATTAAAAGATCCGCCGCCGTTTTCCCACCGACCACCAACTTCGGCGGCTGGCAGCTGCCAAGTACAGTTCAATATATATATATATAAGCTAAACATGACCAAATGGGTCCTCAAGGACCGAACCAAAGCGCATGGCTGCATGGCCTATTCTATTGTGGGGTTCGTAGGCCCTGAAGACAATGACAATTGGATGAATGTTAGGGAGGCTACCTTAACTGAATATTAAAAAACTTTATTGAAAAATTTACCTTTATCCCTGATTTATTTAAGTCGTTAGAACCCCTCCACAAGTCATCATCCAATCTAGCAGGAATTAACAGAAGTACATTACCAGGCGTTGCTCAAACGCCAAATCCCGACAACAATTTTGTTAGGGAATGCTTTATGTGGGGCTAAAGATGAGATTCCGATTTCGCAAGGGATGCCCCAAAATGGGACGTTAAAAGTGATTTCGATAATTTCTTTGCTAATTTATGGAGAATGGCAAAAACATACAGAATTAGCAACCCAATCTTGTTTAAAGATATCTTATATCATTGTATCTATGACTCAAAAGGTGAAAAGCTTGGGGATCTAACTACCCCTGAGAAAAATCAAGCCTTATCTGCCCTAAGTTACTATCTAATGATTCGTAGGTTGGTCACCCCCTTTAGCGACCCTGAGGTGGCCACTTAATATTTCTACAATTTAAAACAGTAGGCTAATCAACCCCTTGATACTTTCTTCCAGAAAGAAACTAATTGTGTTTAGACTTATGAACCCCAGAACCGTAGGGAAAAAACAGTGGAAGAAATTCTACCTAAACGTCAGCAAGAACTTGCTGTATTCCAACCTCGCGGTAGACATGGCAAACTACGTCGAAAATATGCAATTTTTGGACGACTACAACGCCTTCCTTAATAAGCTGGTCACAACCGGACAATTCGGATAATTCGGGCCATGTCTCCAAGGAGAATTTATCAGCCTGCTACTCTCAAGCAATGGAAATGTTCTTACCCACTAATGCTGCGGAAACGAAAAAACACCCAATCATTAGCATAGTAGAAACTGATAACACCCCTGCCAACACTAACATGGCAGTGTATAAAAACGAGGGGGCTAATACTTGTCCCTATCCATGAAATGCCAATAAATGCATTTAAATCTTTGAAAATAAACAATATATCCCCTAGCTTGCTTAACTTGCAAATTCCTTAGCTATTTTATTTCCCCTACTAAGCACAAATAAATGGTGCGATAATTCTACAACAACAATTTGTTATTTTTCATGAGTAAACATTGCAAAAATGAATAACCTTCCCATTTTCCCTTTACCTCCCCATCACGGACTAGATAAAGAAAAGGGAAAGGAAGCAATCCTAGGAGCATCATGCATGCATCATTTCCATTAAAACTTTTTATTTATAATTTTAATTCAAAAAATATTATCAGTACAAAGTCGAAGATCATCAAGTGAATTAGTAGCTAATCCGCCACTATCGTTTAGTTTTTATTTTTAATCACTAGAGGGACTTTTATGTATTGAATGTAATCGACTAGTATATAAGAAACCGAATTCATAATTCAGTAATATTCAGTTGCAATTTCATTGTTGAGTTTATCTACACAGTTTTAAAATATTTTCTGTAACTGATTTTCAGCAATAATGTAAATATATGTATATAAGTATTATTTTGTTGTGCACTTAATTAATATTTGAAAACTTTCTAGTTTATATTTATATCAGTAATCATTTTGAATATAAATAGTAAAGCAATTGACAAATTGATTCAATCTAAATCTTTACTGTTCATTCAACACGTCTTTGAAGCTGCATTACAGCCATAATCATAATTTAAAAAAAAAATTACAAAGTAATAATTTTAGTTAACTTTTTCCTCACTAGGAGGACCCTTTTTGTTTTAAAATCTATATAAAGACAATAGGATAACTAGGATTAAGGCCAGTCAAGTGTGAGCAGTGACCACAAATCATTTCTCATTTTTTAAAGCTGACTTTTAGCTACAAACTTAATCTTTTGAGTACGTTTTATACTCGTTAGAGGGAACTCAAGTCCCATTTATATAAATACTGGTTAAGATCCTAAATAGAAACAGTCTGTTTTTAACTTCTTGTTAGTAAGAAGCTGTTAACATATTTTTGAGCTGTATTTCAGCATTAATAGGCAATTATCAAAGTTTTTGATTTAATTAGGCCCCACTAGGAGAAAAAATTTAAAAAAGTTTTCTATTTAAACGCTTACATTCACCCCTAATGTAACAGAATTTTCTAATACTTCTACCATTAGGGCTTGTTAAATTTTGTAAGCTATATTTTAGCATTTGTGAATTAGATAAATCATAAGTTAGTTAAAAATCACACCACTAGGTGTCCAATCTAAAGTAAACGCTATATAAAATGATCGCATATAAAAATTAACAACAGTATCTTGTAGTAATCATACCAGTATCCTTCTTTGGAAATTTCTTAAGCTACATCTTAGTGCTAAAAATACCTAAGGAGGGGGGGGGGGGGCTATTTCTCTAAATTTATGTATATGTGCAAAGTTAAAAATTACTTCAGTCAAATTTTGGTTGGAGGTTCTTGTCATAAATTGATATTTTTGAAGCTGCAGCGCAGTACATTAAAACTTGAACAGTTTTTTTTATATAAGTATATATTAAAATCAAAAACTTAACTGAACCCGAAAATTATATAAAATAGTCTTAACAATAAACCATACCCTACAAACATTGCAATTTCTAAAAAATTCTAATAGTAATTTGTACTTACTATATAAAGATGGGTTCCGTGAAGATTATCATTCATTGGTCAGGTGTATTGGTATTATTGAAAACATGCACCTCTGGTTTCACTCGCAATGCTGACCTATAAATAATCAGTAATTAAGATTAGGGTATTTTATATTCAATCTAAATAATGCCTATCTGTTCTAAATTAAAAGTAATCAATCCTGTAGGGGGTGAATTTTTGCAAAATGCACTTATTGATACCGGAAACAATTTTTGGTCACTTATTTCCAAAGAAATTCTGGAGGATAAGAAAATCAGTTTTACCCCCGCAAACCTTAGTGCATTATCAGTAGATTTAAAACCGGTAAATATAATAGGACATTTTCATTCACAATTCAGTATTATTGGATCAAATCAATTATTTGAAGAAACCTTTTATGTGCCTGAAAACACTTCAAAAATTATTAACCAATGTTATGAATTCCTTAAGATGAACCGTATTAATCTATTACTAGATAAGCTTTTTTTTGCAAGAGCTCCTTTCTGGAGAATTTATCCCAATAGAAAACGGATCCCCCCCGATCTGTAAGGGTTAAGATTTAGAAGCTTTATCGTACGCACTGACTCCATTTCATTGGTCCACTACATAAAATGGGCAAAGGGGACAATAAACGGCGTTACATTTAGATGGATAGTATTTATCCAAAGCTTCTACTTTGAGGTAATACATAGGAAAGGGAAACTACACACAAATGCGGACAACCTGTCCAGGGGACAATTTTTATGTAAAGATCATAGGGAAAATAATTGCGAGAAATGCATTAACCAATTTACCTTGGATCCATATAAGTTGGACTGTCCTCTGCAGGACCAGATATTCTCAGTACACACATCCTTGGAAAGGGATATTGATGAAACATGGCAAACTGAAACACAAAAAGATCAAATTTTATTTGATATTTGTAGGTGGGTACTAGAGAAAAAACAATTATCAGTGTTTGAAAAGTCTGAGCTGACCGGCCGGAAAGAAGTTCTTTTTAAACTAATACATTTATATGTCATGAAGGTTTATTAATATTCAGACAACCCCTTAGCAATGGAACTTTTATTGAAAGACCGGTAGTACCCATTGGATTGTATAATAAAATCTTTGACCTGGTGCATAACACAATGACCGGTCACAAGGGTATAAATGAAACGGTCCATAAAATAAACAAAAGATTTTTTATGGTTGGTGTCACAAAGTTTGTAGAGTCACAAGTACATAATTGCATAATATGCTTAAGTAAAATAGGACAAGTTCCTAAACAGCCAATTACGCATTCTGCCTTTAGTCATGAAATCTTTGGGCAAGTCTCAGTGGACCTGATTGGTCCACTCACCACCAACTATTTTCAAGGGCAACATGTCTGATACATCTTTATACTAGAATATTTATTCTCTAGGTACGTCATTGCACATTCTATAAAAGATGCCACTGTTGAAAGTACTGTTAAGGTACTACTGGAACAAGTGATTCCAACTTATGGCTTATTTAGGTCGTTAAGAAGTGATAGGGGGACTAATTTTACAGGCGAGGTTTTTCGGATAGTTATGGAAGAGTTGGGAGTGGATACAAAACTTATTCCTCCATGTAATCCAAATAGCAACCCCTGTGAAAGATATAATCAAAGTATTTATGCAGGTTTAAGATCTGATGACCGCTTTGATTGTAAGGATTGGGCAAAGAAATTGGCACTCACAACCTTTGGAATTAACGCATCGAAGTCCCGCAGGACTGGGCATATGCCATTTTATCTAATATTTAAAAGACAACCTACCTTAAGTCTTGATTTTTTCTCCCCAATCTTGAAAAAAGGACAGGATATTGAAAATATATCAAAAATATATTTAGAATTTCAAAACAAATCTAGAAAAGCCTCACAACCATTGTTCATTAACCCTTACAGATCGGCCCCTATTCCCACCTTAATAGATTGGGGGGGGGGGGGGGGGTCATATTGACCCCCCCCTCTATCTCGGCTTCTGTTACAGATAAAGCCGCTCCTTAGCCGCTTTTTAGCGGCCAGCCGCTAAATTTTAAAACAGCTGTATAGCGGCCAATTTTGCAGCTAGGATGACCAAATTTTAGGACAAACTTTTATTTTTCATAACAAAAAAATTACTTTTTTATCATCGCCAAAAAACGGCAAATAACAGAAACCACCATTTTCAGCGGTTACGGCGGTAAAACGGCGGTTGGCGGCGCCAATTAATATTTTTATCTGTTTATTATTGCTCAAGGATTTACCAAAAAAATGAATAGGTCTCTAGCTGTAATAGAAGCCACGATATTCATGATATATGTCTGTAGTAAAAGCCGGACAAAAATCAGTCATAAAGTCGGTCAGGGTGCGGTCAAACAGTCATAACACCACTTTTCGGTTAAGGTCATTGATATCTCAGTATTCACCAAAAAATTTTAGGTTTCTACCATATATACAAAGTCATAATGTAGAAATTAAGATTTATTTAGAATTTTTTTTTAATTTTGGTGCTACCCAACCGACTTTGACCGGACAACACGACCGACACAGACCAGATATCCTAATAAAATCAACTCTTGCCGACGTATAATTACTAAACTTAAAAAGTCATGAAGTCACAACTCTCTATCTTACCTACAAAAAAAATGACATTGAAAAAATAGAGGGGGGGGGGGGTCAATATGACCCCCCCCCCCCCGTTCTGTAAGGGTTAATGATACTTGTTTCGCTTTTGGGTCAAATCCGATTAAAACAAATCAGGTTGCCAGCAGTGACAAAATTAGGAAAATCAACTCAAAAGTTGAAATCTTTGGGGAAACAATTTCATTTAACGTTTATCCGATCGAAGAAATCGTGCCGTCTGAGGAAATTACATTGTCCATCGACAACACAATTGATAACGATAAGGTTCAGTCTAACACGGAAAATATGAACAACTTTACACACCTAGATAGAGAGGGGGATGATTTTATCGAAATAAACCCCAAACAAGGTATGGAAAGGTATGAAGGGGGAGGGGAAATAGTGGATAAAAATAGCCAAATAATACCTGACATACTGCAATCCAGCAATTTGGAACAGCCAAATCCGGAAACACCGACCAGTCCCAGCCCCCGGGTAGAGGACAGCTTCCTAAGTAAGACAAATCGACCGAATCCTCTTTCTGAATCCCTGAATCCCTGAAAAATTAATTAATATTAATAAACAGAGCATCGTACCTAGGTACATATTAGACGAAGAAAGAAAAACCAGATCACAAGGGGGGGACAACAAAATACATGTGCAAATCGCTTTGCGCAATCCAATTAAAAGGAAAAAATAACTATATATACATTACTAAAACTATCTGGTAGACTGTACATATTTAGTATTTAAAATGTATATATATATATGTACGTATATATTACATAATTTTACAAATAAAAAGCTGTAAATGAATATGACAAGATTAACATTTTTTAGAATAAATAGGACAGAACAAAAATAAAATGCAGCCTCATATGTTGAAACAACCTGGAGATCAAGGCATTTTTATTTGGGATATACTGGGTTTAGCAATGATTATAGTAAATCTGGAAGCATCTGAAATAGTTCAGGTGGATGCTACCCAATGTATTGCAGATAAAATTCCGCGCCTAAAAATCTCCCAAGGCGCAGCATTTTTTAATGTTTTGAATATCGAACAAAAGCAATTTCACCTGCTGCAAAAGGTGGACAAAAAAATTATACCTGGTATACATTGTGCCTTTCCGCAGTAGTACACACTTCTCTTATTGCGGCCAACTTCCATGTTCAGACTGCAGCGCCAGTTCTCGTTGAAATTCTGCGGCTATTATCTTACGAAGATTGCCAGGGGATGTTTGACACTAAAATATTAAATTATGAGGGAGTAACAATGTCAGTCTATGACCATCAAATGTCCTATACCAGGATTATCATTAACAGAAGTTTAACTTACCCTAATGACCTACTTAACGGCATCGACCCCACATGTGAAGGTCATGGTGTAATAATTAACAATGTTTTTATTCCCAATACATTTGACGAAAAACAAATAGGGGTACAAGCTGAACCCATTGAATTATTACAAACTTATTCTGGTTGTTACCTGGAAAGTCATTGGGTAGAATCCGACTGCCTTGACCATAATTTAAGGCTGGGTTATGACCGCATTATTTCTAATTCTAAGTCTGAAAATACAAAAAAATACTTTTCTCACTGGAGAACAATAGATATTTTCAATATATCTTTGTTTACATTTGAAGGTGAAAAACAGGGTGACCAAAAATATTTAGTAATGGATCCCCAACTCACCTTAGCCCTGGAAATCAAAAATAAAAGTCATTTTCAAGATTTAATTCCAGAGTTGTATTATTTTCACACCAATATTGATAACCTAATGATATGGTTTACAACTCAGTGAAACCATACTTTCCGTTACTGAGTGCTAAAGAAAAAGATGATATGATGCCTTTAAAAATATCATACTCATATCAGCAGTATAGTAAATTGATTTTTCCAGGGCAACATTGCTTACAAAGTCATTTTTTGTCCAAAAGTAACAATCAAATACTTGTTGATCATTAATATTAATCTTGTATCGCTAACTGCTCTATACTGAGACACGTCTGTCTGTGAATCGACTATAAGTCAGTACCAACAGATTTTGTTATGTTGAAGAAGTTTAGAAACCAAACATTACTGAATATTGTAAAAGTAATAAATTTATTCCCATAACTGAAAAGACATGTTATTTTTTCCCATTTTTGTATATATTAATTGCTAACTGACTTGATTTAATTTCTCAGGAACCATCTTTACATTGTGTTTAGGATTAAAATAAAAGCCTTGCTTTAATTATTGTACATCCATATATAACAGATTTATATACAAATTTATTCAAAGAATAGAATTTGTGTGCTCTATATCTTATTCCATTCAATTAGATATAATCTAAGCAAGAATTTTACCCCGAAATAAAAAAAAACCTTAATATCTGTAAAAACTTTCTCAATCAATAGTAAAAACTTTAAAATCCCCCAATTATGTGGATGCCTATTTGTATTTTTAGCTATGTAGTATGATTCTGAAAGTGTCAGAGTATATTTTTAGGTTTACCTTTTAAGAATAGGTTAAAGAAAGTTAAATTTTTTAAATGACTTACTTTTGAATTAGCCTTGATAATTACATCCTTCACTTTTAATTACTTCTCTGAGCTCTTGGTTCAATCACTTATCCCCAATCTAAAAAAAAACTTTCCACATTTTCTTCACCCTTAAAAGTCTTTTTATTTCACCACCTTATTTGGTAGAAGGGAGGGCCAGGGGAAAGGGGGCGTTGAATGCTCCATCCTGTTATCTCAGCTAATATTAGAGATAAAAAGCTTGGACTTTATCTCAACAATTTTTAATACACTAGTGGCTTCGCCCCTAGCCTCTAGGGGCTTCGCCCCATGAGGTAATGGAAAGTCAACCCTCCAGAATAATTTTATAGTTATATTTTCAAAAAAGTTATTCTTTGCCGAATTACTCTTTGGTAAAATTAAACCCAGGTTGTGCGCCGTATATCTCGTACGGGGTGAGCATAAGCTAAGTACCCTGTATGCGGCACAAGCTCTGATAGTCCCACTGATTGGACCACATATACACAAAAATTGAAAACTCTCCTCTGTAAATTTTATTTGATACCTATAATTGCAACAACTTTTTAAAGATGTCAATTTTTAAAAGTTACAAAAAGCCCAAAAATTTCAATTCGTAAAAATTAAACCCAGGTTGTTCACCGTATATCTCGTACGGGGTGAGCATAAGCTAAGTACCCTGTATGCGGCACAAGCTCTGATAGTCCCACTGATTGGACCACATATACACAAAAATTGAAAACTCTCCTCTGTAAATTTTATTTGATACCTATAATTGCAACAACTTTTTAAAGATGTCAATTTTTAAAAGTTACAAAAAGCCCAAAAAAATTTTTTGGTTAATTTTTTTTTTTTTTTGGGGGGGGGGTTCATGGGGGGCTTCGCCCCATGGTGCAGTGGGGTATCCCCAACCCAATTACTGGTTTTTGTTTACAAAAATAAAAATAAAATAAAAAATGTGGAAATAGGGATTTTTTTATTTTTAGGGGTGTTTGGGTGTCCCACCTTCCTAAAATATAGCCTAAAACCACCAGAGGACCAGTAGGTATATTCCCAGAAGAGTAGAGCCCAATTTGTTCAGCAGTTACTGAGATTTTACAAAAAATGTAAAAAAAAAATTGGGGGGGGGAGTGGTTTTTTTAGTTTTTTGGGGGGTTGGGGGTGTCCCACCCCCCAGGAAAATAGCTTAAAACTATCGCAGGACCAGTAGGTATAATCCCTGAAGAGTAGAGCCCAATCGGTTCAGCGGTTACTGAGATCTTAAGCTTCAGACGGACAGACAGACGGACAGACAGTCAGACAGACAGACATCAAGCTACTTTGTATTATAGATGAATATGTCTTTATACAAAATGAATAATATCTGATATCATTAATTAGTCATATTTATGATTTCAAAATATATTTTATTAATATATTGATTGCTAGATATGAAACAATGCTTTGTTTTTTAAAATGTAGTTTAGAGAAGCATTTTCTGAGATAAGCATTTTTCGAGATAGGCGTTAAATAAGATTATGACACATAATTGATGGTCCCAAGAATAACTCAATTTTAAATTTCCAATTATGATATTATCAATTGCCTTTATGTAACTTGTTCAGTGGTTATATTACATTTTATCATACATATACAAAGCAATTAACTGATAACGTCATATATCTGAAGCCATGTAGATATGTAGATATTTATATAAATTTTTAAATAAATGAAAAAATGAATATCCAGGTACCATTATCACTGATATTCTTTTCCATATATGGCTTTATTTCTGTGACCATCGGGAGAAAATTTTAATCTATCCGTAGATAGCAATTTCAACATTTTTTGGTTAGTTTAATAGGGTACATAACAAAATCTTTTGTTTTACTTTAAATTTGCAAGTAAACCCCCCAAAAACCCCCAAAAACAAAAAAACCCCAACCCCTCAAAAACTTTATTTACATTTTTTGTAAAACTCAGCAACTACGGATCAAATTGGGCTTTACCCTTCTGGGAATATACCTACTGGTCCTCTGGTGGTTTTAAGCTGTTTTCTTAGGTGGGTAGGAACCCAACCCCCCCTCCCCCATAAAATTAAAAAATCCCCACTTTAAAAATTTTTAATTTTAGAATTTTTATAAACAAAAACAAGAAATTTTGAGGGGGGAACCCCACTGCAACATGGGGCGAAGCCCCCATGAAACCCCCCCCCCCAAAGAAAAAAAATTTAAATGCGAACAACCTAGGTTTAATTTTACAAATTGAAATTTCACAACCTGGGTTTAATTTTACCACAGAGTAATTAAACAACTTTTTTGAATATTTCTATTTAACCCTTAACAGTCGGGCCCCTTGCCGCACCTTAATCAGTCGGGGGGGGGGGGGCGTTCAACGCCCCCCCTCATTATCTCAGTTCCTATTAGAGCTAGAGGGCTAAAAAATTTTGTGCAAGTCCCCTGTGTTATGGTGAATTTCCGACCTTAAGTAAGTCAAGGTCAATTTTCGCTTCCTTCACCCTTTTATTTAACAACCTTTGTTTTTAGGTTCTTTTTTACTTAAAAATTTCAAACGGCTGTAATTTTTTTTTTTTTAAAGCTAGAAGAAAATTTTTTTTGCAGAAAATGTTTATTTTTATTTAAATTTTATATTTGAAATATCAAAACATAAGTTTCAGCGGCCACAGCTGTACTTGGCAGCTGCCAGCCGCCGCAGTCGGCGGTCGGCGGGAAAACGGCGGCGGATCTTTATGAAATTTTAATACATTATGTGGACATGTAAGAAAAGCTTAAGTTTAAAATTTGAAGTCTCTAAGTCAAAAATTGCGGCCACAGGAGCATTTTAAAGATTTCTGGAGACCTGGAGGATCAGGACCTGCAGGATCATACCTGGAACCTGAAATTGACTTGAAGACCTGTATTTAATATAAGGATGTACTACTAGAGGATATTTTAGTATTTTGGTAAGATAAAATACTTTGTTTAAGTCAAAAACAAATTTTTGTTCTTTACCTGGATGACCCTGCCAGGTTTGCTGGCATCCTGTGCCCGCCAGGATGGAGATATTCAAAAAATTCCAACTCTCAGTTATGTGCCATACCCATACTTAAAAAGTCAAGCAGTTTGGGCTCTTTATCTTTCACACACAGAAAATGAGATAGAAAAACCCGGATGGGGGGGCGTTCAACGCCCCCCCCCCGACCGTTAAGGGTTAAGAGGGTTGAGTTACCATTACTTTATAGGGCAAAGCCCCTAGAGGATAGGGCGAAACCGCTAGTACTCAAAATTATACTTTTCTATACAGCCACATATAACCGGACTTTTTCTAAATTGTAAACAAATGAATATAAAAATGTCAATTCTAAAGATTTTATTAACTTTTAAAAATTGGGAAGTAAACTAGGTATATGAATATTAGTTCATTGAATAAAATTGCCACCATCATCAATCACCGCCTCTACCTGCCTCCTCAACTGCCAGCAGACCCAGGTCAGAATGTACCTGTCCAAGCTGGCGAAGTTCTCCTTGATAGTGGCAATGAGTGGGGTCTTTTTGTTATGGGTACATCTATTGATACATGCTTCAATGTAGCCTCTGGCTCAAAAGTCAATTGAATTAAGATTGGGCTGCTGGGAGGCCCCATTTCCTTAGGAACGTGAGTAACCGCAGGATCCAGATTCACCCAACTTTCAAGCTAACATTTGACACGAATGATGTTTTATACCTTTCTGGAAATGGTATAAAGATTCAGCTAGGGTTGTCAGCGCAATCCATAGTCTAAAATGAGTTTTTAGGTTCCATATGGGTCTCTAACGTTGAGAACCAAGAAATTTTCACAATTTTTGATGTTTTTGTCATCTCTAAATCTGCCACATTTCTCTTTACCAAAGTACTACATCCAAGCCATTTTAGATAGAGAGAAAAATTTTATTCTAGTCTTACTTATGTATCTAACAATATCCCCAGCAAGTTTCATTACTCTACCTCATCTACAGATGGGCTGAGGTCTGATTTAGTGGGATCCAGATTAAACCACCGGCGCATTTCGAATCTGCCTTGTTGAACATAAGTGCGGCCAGCTCGGAATACGAAGTGCTAAAAGGTCATTTCCTAAGCTTTAAGTGGAGTCAAACATCCTGATTGGTCAAGTAGTTTTGACACTATGGCCGTTAAAAAAAAGTCCGTTTATATTTGGTGCACCCTGTATATATTTCTCTGTGTATCTATAATTCTACTGTCTATAATACAAATTAGCTTCATGTCTGTCCATCCGTTCCTCTGTCTGTCAATCTGTCCCTTAAGACCTCAGTAACCACTGAACCGATCAGATTTTACTATTCAGGGTATATACCTGTTGGTCCTGTGGTGGTTTTAGGCTATTTTCTTGGGGGGGTGGGACAACAAAAACTAAAAAAAACCATTACCCCTAAAAAATTAATTTATATTTTTTTGTAAAATCCCAGAAACTGCTGATCAAATTGGGCTCTACCCTTCTGGGAATATACCTACTGGTCCTCTGGTGGTTTTATGCTATTTTCTTAGGGGGTGCGGCACCCCAACCACTCAAAAATAAAAAATCTCCACTTTCAAAATTTGAAATTTTTGAAAACAAAAACCAGTAATTGGGGTGTGGGAACCCCATAGCGACATGGGGCAAAGCCCCCAGGAATCCCCAGCCAAAATAATTTGGAAAATTTTAATTTTTGTGTATGCGAACAACCTGGGTTTCATTTTTACGAATTGAAATTTTTGTGCTTACAACGCACAACCTAGGTTTAATTTCACCACAGAGTAATTAAACGAAGAATAACTTTTAAGAATATTTCTATTTAGGAGGGTTGACTAAAGAGGCTAGGGGCCAAGCTAGTAAACTATATGATATATAATAAATCTCATATATTTATATCTAGGATTGACCAGTCTTATGAAGGCAGCAAAGTATGGACGTACTGAAGTTGTGAAGCTCTTAATACAACATAGAGCTTCTGTCAATGCCAAGGATAATGATGGTTAGTTACATAATATTATTATAATACTGTGTTTACATCAAATATATTTATCGAACTATCTTACTATATTTATACATATATTACAAAATTATACTTTTCTATATACATTTCCCTGTGTATCTCTAATTCTATTCTAAACTACTCTTATAATATAATAAATCTAATATATTAATATCTAGGAAGTACCAGTCTTTTGTATGCAGCAAGGGAGGGACACTATGAAGTTGTGCAGCTCCTATTAGAACATGGAGCTGACATCAACGCCAAGGATATAATTGGTTAGTTACATAATATTATTATAATACTATATTTCCATCACATATATCTATCTATCTATCTTACTATACATATATTACAAAATTATACTCTTCTATATATAACTCCCTATGTATCTATAATTCTACTCTAAACTTCACCATATATAATAAATCTAATATATTTATATCTAGGTAAGACCAGTCTTATTGAGGCAGCAAGGCATGGACATACTGATGTTGTGAAGCTCTTACTACAACATGAAGCTGATATCAATGCCAAGAATAAATGGGGTTAGTTACATAATATTATAATACTATATTTCCATCACATACATCTATCTATCTATCTCACTATACATATATTACAAAATTATACTTTTCTATATATAACTCCCTATGTATCTATAATTCTACTCTAAACTACACAATATATACTAAATATAATATATTTATATCTAGGATGGACAAGTCTTATGGAGGCAGCATGGTATGGACGTACTGATGTTGTGAAGCTCTTACTACAACATGAAGCTGATATCAATGCCAATGCTAATAATGGTTAGTTACATAATATTATTATAATAATATATTTCCATCAGATATATCTATCTATCTATCTCACTATACATATATTACAAAATTATACTATTCTATATATAGCTCCCTGTGTATCTATAATTCTACTCTAAACTACACAATATATAATAAATCTAATATATTTATATCTAGGATGGACAAGTCTTATGGGTGCAGCAGAGAATGGACGTACTGATGTTGTGAAGCTCTTACTACAACATGAAGCTGATATCAATGCCAAGGACATAAGTGGTTAGTTACATGATATTATTATAATACTATATTTACATCACATATATCTATCTATCTATCTTAATATACATATATTACAAAAATATACTATTCTATATATATTACTCTGTGTATCTCTAATTCTACTCTAAACAATATATAATAAATCTAATATATTTATATCTAGGATTTACAAGTCTTATGTTGGCAGCAACATATGGACACTCTGATGTTGTGCAGCTCTTAGTAGAACATGGAGCTGATATCAATGCCAAGAATATCCATGGTTTGTTACATAATATTATTATAATACTATATTTCCATCACATATATCTATATATCTATCTTACTCTACATATATTACAAAATTATACTATTCCATAAATATTTCCCTATGTATCTATAATTCTACTCTAAACTACAGCATGACCCTCGAAAAAGTATTTTTAAGCATCTGCAGCCCATATTTCTCAATGAATTATAAAAAAATGTATATGTTCTTGTTCTCTGTAGATTTCCACATAAGTAGATATAAAAATATTTTTTTTACATCAATTAACAGCTGAGATTTTTTGAGCCAAAGTTTTGAAAAAGTGGCTGAGGAAAAAGTAACTTTTCAAGAAAAATGTTTTTTTAAAGTGAAATGACGTGTTTTCCTCATAATTTCAATACTTTTTATAAAACTTATATAAAGATGTTTCCAAGAAATTTATTTCATGCTGAAAGCACTTTTTTCACTTGCTCTAAAAGGCATTTTTAGATTAGTGTAAATTGCAAAAACACCCTTACAGAAAAAAAATCCTATAAAAAATAGTAGCAAATTGAAAGTTTACTTAAACAGAAATTAAACACTTTTTATTTTATCAAAATAAGTTAAAAAACCAAAAAGTTACAGCTACAAACTTTTATTAAACGTTTAATAATTTAAATGATTTTTATGTGTCTTAGATTAATTTGATAAGTGGGCGTGAATTTATTGGTAAAGGTTGCGCTAATCCTTCTGGTAATGAGCATAAATTGGGGAGGGGTTTATTTAAGGTCATATTAATAAGTGGGAGATATTATAAGATTTGAGGGAAAATTATTATAAGAAAAATGTATTCAGTAAAATTTGAAAAGTAGTTTTTTATATGTAAAAGTAACGTTTTTAAATGCAATAAAAAATGTATCAATTGTAAACTTGCTCTTCTTTCTTATTTGTTTTTTAACTGGTTGATAAAAAGTAATATACTAATAAAAAAACTAAGAAATTTTTAGCAATATCCAGTTTCTCAAGCACTTTTTCCAAACTTTGGCTTTAAAAATCTCGGCTGTTAATTGATGTAAAAAAAATATTTTGATATCCTTTGATGTAGAAAATTATAGAGAACAAGTACATATGAATCTTTTAATATTTTATTGAGAATTATAGGCTGCAGATGCTTAAAAATACTTTTTCGAGGGTCATGCTGTACACAATATAATAAATCTAATATATTTATATCTAGGAGGGACAAGTCTTATCTGGGCAGCAAGGAATGGACGTACTGAAGTTGTGGAACTCTTATTAGAACATGGAGCTGACATCAAAGATAAGGATAATAGAGGTTAGTTACATAATATTATTATAATACTATATTTCCATCACATATATCTATCTATTTATCTTACTATACATATATTACAAAATTATACTTTTCTATTTATATTTCCCTGTGTTACTCTAATTCTACTCTAAACTACACAATAAATGATAAATCTAATATATTTATATCTAGGAGGGACAAGTCTTATCTGGGCAGCAAGGAATGGACGTACTGAAGTTGTGGAACTCTTATTAGAACATGGAGCTGACATCAAAGATAAGGATAATAGAGGTTAGTTACATAATATTATTATAATACTATATTTCCATCACATATATCTATCTATCTATCTTACTATACATATATTACAAAATTATACTTTTCTATATTTATTTCCCTGTGTATCTATAATTCTACTCTAAATTACACAATTTATCAATCTACCTATCTATCTATCTATCTATCTATCTATCTATCTATCTATCTATCTATCTATCTATCTATCTATCTATCTATCTATCTATCTATCTATCTATCTATCTATCTATCTATCTATCTATCTATCTATCTATCTATCTATCTATCTATCTATCTATCTATCTATCTATCTATCTATCTATCTATCTATCTATCTATCTATCTATCTATCTATCGTCCTTTCTTTCTTTCTTTCTTTCTTTCTTTCTTTCTTTCTATCTATCGTTCTGTCTGTTTATCTATTTATCTAACATTCTATAAAATTTTATAACAGAGAATTTTGGGAGGATATTTCTATCTATCTCTTTAG
The DNA here is from genome assembly GCF_053477335.1 of Acartia tonsa. Taxonomy (NCBI): domain Eukaryota; kingdom Metazoa; phylum Arthropoda; class Copepoda; order Calanoida; family Acartiidae; genus Acartia; species Acartia tonsa. Next base: position 2,230,082 of record NC_137274.1, on the reverse strand, counting down.
GAGAGAAGAGGTAACATCTCTCTAAAAATTTTACTTTTTTGTGGGGTAGAAAATTAAGTACTAAATCTTTTGAACTTACTTGTTTCATGGTGATGTGCTTAACTTCTTTTAAACTTAATCCTTAAAAGTCAGACCTCTTTCTGCCCTTTAATTGGTTTTGGGGAAGTGTCCTCCTAACACCTCAGCTCCCAAAAAAAATGTGCATGTCCCCTGTTTAATATAAGTTGGTCTGTCTTATTTTGTTTCCTTCACACTTCAATTTAACAATCTTTATTTTCTAAAATAAATTCTAAATGATAATCCCCCTTCAAACCCAGTGCACACCTTTGATAGAAATATTTTCTTTATAATTTATGAAAAGAAGCTCCCTGTAAAGGAGAGCCATAAATAGACTATTTAGATTCAATATTCATCTTCTTAACTTTTATTCTTTAATGCCCCATTTGTATTCCAAGATTTGACCAATAGTCATATCATTTACATTTCTAATAAATTATAAAATTTCTAGATAAAACAGCTCTAGATTACGCCCTTGAAGAATTTCCATGGGATTCTGAAGAAGCGAAAACCAGAAGAGCTAAAATAGCAGAAATACTTAGAGGACATGGTAAGCTTAATTAATCTATAAATATAATTTGATTATTCTTATATAGTATTATGTGTCTGTCTATCTAAATCTTAAAATTTCAGATAATAAAAAAAAAACATTTATCTGGTTTACAAATTTTTTTTTGTTCCCCTATGATCTGATAAAATATTTATATTAAATAAATGGCCATAACACATAAAGATGCAATGAAAAGAAACAGAATACAAATATAAATAATATTTTATAATGTAGCAGTATACATAGTCAAAACATGCATTATATTAATTAAACAGTATATTAAAAACATAAACATTTATATCCTTATGATAAAGTAACAGTAAGTCTGTCTGCACCAAGGGATCTTACTAATCGCTGAGCCAATATGGTTCTCCTTTACAATGAAGCTTATCATAGGTTCTGGGAAGGTTTATAATTATTTTGGGAGAGGGTACTAAAACCCTCCGAAGAGAAATTACCCCTAGAAAAAAATGACCACCCCACAAAAAAGAAATGAATTAACATTGTATGGGGGGGGGGGGGGGGGGTTGGCACTTAAATCAATTAAATCTTTCCCCTAACATTTAAAGGTAAAATGTAATAATATGGGAGGAAATTGTTTAATTTTTCTCTCCTACTCCTTTATCCCTAAAAATTACAATGTAAAAAATTTTTGTGATGAACAAAGTTGTAGCTAACTTTAAGATGAAACCAAATTATTAAGAAGATCTTAACACTCAGTTAAAGAAACAAGCATTTCATAGTTTACAGACATAGTAAGAAATATCAAGCTTTATAGATCACCCTTTGCATGTTGAAAATTAGAATCATTATTCAAGAATGATCTTCTTGCTTTTAAACTCTAGTATCATATATACAAAATATGTTCTAGTTTAAATAAATTTTAAAAAACATAATATTTTTTAGGTGCCAAGAGAGGAGTTGAGATATAATTATCTACAGCATAAAGGTAGGTAGGATATTTATCTATGCATATATATCAAAAAGTTTATATCTATCTATCGGTCAGATATATCTATTTTGACTTATCCTTATAATAAAGTAACAGTATGTCTGTCTGTTTGTCTGTACCAAAGGATCTCACTAACCACCGAATCAATCATGTTCTCCTTAACAGAGTAGCTTCTCATAGGTCCTGGGAAGGTCTATAATTATTTTTATGCCATTTATGAAGTTTCCCCCAAAAGTATAAATGAATCAAATTAGTGATTTTAGATATCTTTAGTTTCAGACAAAAAATCCTTTTTGTTTCTATTTGCTTCTATTCTGTTTCCTTACCCTTAATCATACCATATGTATTCTGTATATCCTTATAATAAAGTAACAGGATGTTTGTCTGTTCAAAGGATCTTGTTAACCACTGAACTGATCGGGTTCTTCTTAATAGGGTAGGTTCTCATAGGTCCCGGGAAAGTTTTAATTATTTGGGGGATGGTAACACCAACCTCCCAAGAGAAATCACAAAAAAAAATATAAAAAAAATTATGTGGAGACTTAAACACAACATAGAATTTTTTTTCTCAAATTAGATATTTGAAATAAAAAACAATTATTTAAAGTGCCACTATTGGCCTCTAGAGGCGTAGCTGCTACTATTTTTTAAACTAGTAAATAAATAATATTTCAGGGCTGATCAAAATCTTCCAAAGTCCTTTGCTCTGCGTTTCCAAGATTAATACATAAAAATGTACATCACAAAAAAAACTTTTTAAGTAGTTAAGCCCATTTTTGTTTCAAATGTTCTGCTGAAGTTTCAAATTCTTTTCTTGGATGATGGTCTTATTTCAAATTTGAATAACTTATCATGAATATTGAACATACTCTCCCTTAATCTAATCAATGAGAGTAATTAAGTAAGATTAAACATTGAATATTTTCCTATTTATTCCAAAATTAAATATTTCTAGCACACTGAAAATTGAAAAACTTCAGTATATAATTTTTTACTGATTATATTATAAGTAGCTTTTTGAATATCTAATGTATATACTTTAGAGGAAGAAATACTTTACTAACTAATTAGATTTTTTTCTTGTTTAAATTTCTTGATTAGATTTTGGTAAGGTGTGGGTATTCATAATATTTAATTACTTTTTATTTTCTTTAGTTATGTTCTATATTGTCCTATATGTATGTTTGTAAACTTTTTCCATCATGGCTTAGAATTTAATTCATCTGAGCTGTAATCAAACAAGTTCTAATCCATGATGGAAATACATATCTAGTATTGTTTTATACAAATTGTCTAAATTTAAAAAAAAATAATTATTATTTGTTGGCCATTGGAATTCAACACATTTTTTTCATATAAATTCTTTCTATCTTATCTATAAAACCAAATTTAAAGAATTTAATACTTTTTTTTTGGCTAAAGTAATTAAACCATAATTCAACTATATAATCTATAAAACAATACTTTAGATATTGAATATGAAATGAAGTGCAGCAACTCTATAGCTAGGGTGTCAATAAGATAAACTGATATTAGTTTCCGAAAGTGTGCGTAGCTCAATATTTGCTACTAGCTAAAAAAGCTTCAAACTTTAAAAAAATTTGAAAAATTTGAAAAATTTAAGTTTTTGAATGTATAATGTATAAATCGTTTTTAAATTAAATTGCTTTTCCATTTGACCGGAGTCGCTTGAAAATAGGGTCTGCAATAATTGGGTTATCTGCTGTACACTTTAGGAAACTAGGGCTCGAATAGGAAATCCATTTCAGTTGATCATCAATAATGTTATTGGGTTTGTCCAACTAACAAACAACCAACATACAGCCAACAAAAAATTAAATGTGTCTTACTTTCTTATTGAAGGATTTCAAAAAAGAAAACATTATATAATCTACTTAAGTATTAAAGATATTGAAATTTCAGAACATTATTTATGAAAAGATATTCTATTTAATGCTGCGCTATTTTTTCATATAACTTTTAAATATAAGAGGGGGGGAAGTTTTGACACATTTGCGTAAGCAGTGTGTAAAGGCTTTATCTTTGGACAGAGAGGATAGGTTATTAAAGATAAAATCATTCATATATTATAAATTTCCCCCAATTTTAAGATTTTTTTGATAGGCCTCCAGGTTCAGGAGCTGCAGGCCTCTGTCCAAAGATAAAGCATATACACACTGTTTCCGCAAATGTGTTAAAACTTCCCCCCCTCTTATATTTAGCATTATAAGTTTATATATATTTTTAATAAGTATTCAAATCTACTTTTAATTCTTTAAAAAAATGAAATATTTTTTTTTCAAATTTCATGATAATCATAGATTAAAAATTAGATTTGAATATTTATTATAAATATTTTGATTTGATTTCTGTACAAAGCAAGCCTGTAGCCAAATTTTGATAAAATTTCAAGTGTTATCTTAAAATTAGTTTTTTTTAAATTTTCCCTCTAAGATTTTTGTCAATTTAGCCCCTAAATTTTAAAATTTGGTTTTGAGTTAGAAATAAACCTGGATATTTGCTTAGGCATGCTTTACCGACCCGGAATTAATTGATATTAAGATTGTAGAATAATGATTTGGCCACAATTAGTAATTTAGGAATTATTAATTGTTCTCTGTATAAATATGTTTTTAAAATACAGTTCTTTGCATTATAGAGTTGTTTTTCTATAATTAACAAGGATGACAACATCCACAAAAGCAAAGCTCTGAAACGGTAGGACAAACAAACATTAACACTTGTAGAGTGTCAGAACTGAATATATATATAAAATTTGAAACAAAATTGTGAGTAAATTTGTTAAAAAAATATTTAAATACAGTATAATATTTAAGGACATACTTACTTTTTTAGAACTTCATTAAAGAGATGCTTCGCTAATAACATTGTATTTTGTTGTCTAAGGAATTAGTATTCCAAATCTCAGATTAATCAGATCATTACATCACATTAACATTTGTTGTAAAAAAGTTAAAAATCAACATGTTTAATATCGACCTACAGACATTCATGTAACGATTATAGAGCTGCTAAGCTTTCCTATTCGTACTACAGGAATCACCATGCAAAGTCTGAAATCAATAGGACAATTCTAACATGTCTAAATAAACAAAAAAAGCTTTGCATTACAGACGGACTGACCCAAATTATAGAAAAGCTTCCCTTTAAAATATATTCACAAAAAATTATATTTATTTAAAAATAACCGGATGTGTCTAAGTCTTTGTATATGTGTGTGTTCCAAAAGAGCTTGCTAATTGCTGAACCATTATTGGAGGTTTATAACAATTTAAGGGAGGGTACCACCACCCACCTAAGATAAATCGCCATTAGAAATTTTTTCTTTTCTTTTCTTTCTAAATCTAAAATTGAAAATTCTCCCCCATCCACCCACCTTAAAAGCTTCTATAGCCTCTAGGGGCGTTGCCACTATTTGTTTGAAATTTTAAGATCTAAAACTGTTGGACTGAACAAGTTGTACTTTTCAGGAAAGCTTTAAGAATATCTTGTGATTGGTTTAAGGATATTTTTCTAACCTCCCTCACCCTCCCCTAAAGACTAGGAGGAGTGAAGCAACTTTATATAAAAGTAACAGGATGTCTGTGCATGTGTCTGTCTGTCAGAACTTTAGGTTCTTTAATTAAATCTAGATTGATATTTCTAGTAACTGCCAGTTTCCAAAGTTTTCATTAGACCTTAAGGGGCGTTGGGAATATTTGTTTGAATCTTAAGCTTAAAATCTTTAAAAATGTTGGTCTGAATAAGTTGTACTTTTCAGGTAGGCTTTATGACTGTCTTGAGGTCGGTTTAAGAATATTCTTCTAACCTCCCTCACACTCCCCTGAAGACTAGGAGGAGTGAAGCAACTTTATATAAAAGTAACAGGATGTCTGTGCATGTGTCTGTCTGTCAGAACTTTGGGTACTTTAATTAAATCTAGATTGATATTTCTATCTAACTTGAAGTGTCCAAACTTTTCACCAAAATAATTCCATAATCAATAACAAAAGGGGTAATTTTGTTATCATTATTATTATTGTCCATTGTCTTATACCATAAGATCTTTATAAATATACAAGATAAAAGGGTGAAGGGTGGTATATCAACCTCCCCTCATTCAAAAGACAGACAGACAAACATCCTATTAAAAGATTTTAGTTTGATTAAGGTTGCGTGATTTTTCATTGTATATCATATCAAAAACAATTTTTGCAATTTTTTTGAATGAATAGCTTCACTAATAAAAAATTGTTAAGAGTTAATTTACCATAGTAAAGAGAAAGATAAACCATTCCAAGAAAAACATAAACAGTATCCAATAATATTAAAAAGTATCTAAATAGTTATTCTTGTTATATCACATGTATTTTATAAGGAATAATTATTCAAAATTAATGTTAGATATTTTTTCTTTATTAAATTTATTTACCTTTGTAAAGAGATGGATAAACCATTCCAAGATAAACATAAATAGTATCCAAACATGCAATAGTATTCAATCTACCACAGGAAAGTATTCTATGATGCAAAACAAAACATTTGATAGTAGAAGTAAAATTATTCTATCTACTTAATAATCTTGAACTTTTAAAAGATACCAAAACTAATTAATAGATTTTTCACAAATATTTTAGAAGATTTTTAAAAGTAACTCTTTTTTTATTATCAGGACAGGTCTTTCTGTAATGGATAGCCATTATTGCTAACTTAAAAAAAGTGGTTTTAATCTTATGGTTTTAGATTTTTATATTCGTAAAAAGCTGAAGCTCTGTGCTCTCATTGGTGGAAAGTTGGCTCACCCCGACCTGGCTCACCACTAAAATGATTTAAAGATCCAGCTCAGTACAAATTAACATACATGAATTTAGTAAGCGACAATAAATATAACCAAATTATAATGAAACTAAATTTACCAAAAAAAAAAACTATTCCAGAGTAATCTTGATTAGACAACTCCTCTATACCCAAAATTAAACCTCGAGAATGGCAAAAAACGCCAAAAATCAACCTTTTTTGTAAAAATTGTAATTGACATAATTTTTGATAAAAATCACGCAACCTTTATCAAACTGAAACCTTTATGTAAGAGTAATAGTACGTATTTCTGTAGCTTATCATTAGCCGCTGAACCAATATGGTTCTTCTTTACAGTGAAGCATCTTTACGTTCCATGGGAAAGTTTACAACTATTTTGAAGGGGGGTACCTACAACCTCCCATAAGAAAACATTCCTCTGAAATTTGTTTGTACTTTTTAAGGATAATCTACTTCACTGACACCCCGTCCCCCCTTTAATTCAAGATCCCTTGTAGCCAGTAGTAATAATTAATTAAAATAAGTAGAAGATAAAGAATAGGAGAAAAAAAAACTTAAAAGAAAAAAAGAGAGTTAAAAAATGGATAATGTAGAAATGGGAGAAAAGAAAAGAAAACAATGAGAAGTTATAAAGAAAAGATGGACGAGAGCAATCCTCCATATAGCGCTTCAAACTTACAACTTGAAAAATACCCCCCCCCCAAAAAAAAAAAAAACTGATAAGAGTTAATTTACCTTAGTGCAGAAATAGATCTATTAATATCCAATAGTATTTAATAGTATCCAAGCGAGTTAATTAATGGCCATTTTTATCAGTTGCTTTGCTAAGGTCACGGAAATTCAGCCTTGAATAAATCATATATAGAGAAGTTTTATGAAAGACTTCATAAAAGGAAAGTTGTTCAAAATTTTAAATAAATAATCTTTGCATTTTATGTCATGATTAACTTCTCAGCCATTTAATATATCCGCGATAGGCAGGTTAAAGGTATAAACAATAAATAAATCCTAAATATCATTTGGGTGGCAAATGGAGAGGTCGTCAAATTTACTATATGTTGCCCCCCAAGAACAGCATAGGTTTTGTGATGTTATTCGAATTAATTTTTTATTGGTATAAGCTGCGCGAAAAGCTGTGTATAATATGATGAAATAAATACCATTACCTTGTAAGGGCGGGATTATCCTTCGATTTGAGTGATCATCTAGAGAATCCAGAGCATCATCCACCAGGGAGTAAGGGAGGGGACAATGGATCGAATATTCAATTTTTAAGGAGTCTCAGACTTTGGGGACTGGCTTAAAGGGAATGTGCACGAATACAGCAGATTCTTACTGATTTTGGGGACTTGCGCATCAATGCCCCGCTAACTTAGCTGAGCTAGTTTTGAATATGCAGACATAAAAGTTTGTTATTTATCACTGGTTTTAACAAATATTTTTTCCCAAGAAAATGTCTTTTCATGTATAGAAACTCTACTGTGATATTTATGTATTAAATAATCTAAGAACCGCTTGAATTTAAGGGTCCGTTATAAATATATCAGAAGGGTTGGGGTAGTTCTAAACAAGATTTTTCTAGTGATTAATTACAGAATGTTTACTACATTGTGATGTGTTGATAATTTTATTTTCTTAGTAAATGATTTTTTTCTTAGAACTAATTTTGTTCTAAATTAGGTTACCATGATCCCCTTACAATTTTGGTAAAATTTTCTTGATAAATCTAGTTTTCATTGCTTTTCAGCGAACCCTCTTAAATTGAATTAATTGCCCATTGTCCCCTCCCTTACTCCCTGATCATCCACGTGTAATGAGATGTGATACTCTAACACCAAAGGATATTAGGTTAAGTAACATCCATCATACAACCAACCCTTTGATTGCACGACCTTTGTCTGAGAAGTTATAACTATTTATGGTAATGAGTTGCGACTTTTTGTGGGCCAAGGCATTCCCCCTACTTTTATTAATGTCACGCACCTGACATGCAAAAGTAGGAACCATGTTTATCGTCTTTAGTTGTGACGCGGTGTCGGCCTGAGATTCTAACCTATCACATCCCCAGCGACGTGTTGAGCCACGATCGCAATAAATAACTTTTCCCTAGTAAACTCAGCATCAGCACTTACCTGTTTTTTTTGGCACGTGATAAGCCATTTTGTCATATTTAAGTCGGACATGCTCACATCGGGAAAATCCGCATTTTACAACAAAGTGTCGTACTTAAATCGGTAATAACAGACTAATGAAACATTTTGGTAAATAAATTGCTGATTTTGACACGGGTTATTGCCCCGTAAACTGCTGAAAATAAGGATGTCTGATAAGAATCACCTTAATTGGATGCTTTTGATGTAAGATTTTAAACCGGATTATTTTCCCTCAAAATTTATCCCATTTTAGTCGTTTCAGGCAATTTTGCAGTTGATTGCCTATTTATATCTTCCATTGTTTTTATATAATACTTTTTAAAATAAGCAATTTTTTTTATTATTTATTAGTTATTACTAATATATCTTCAATCTTTGCAATAAAATCCTTACTTAAACCATCTATTTTTATGGGTTGATTGCATATCAAAATCCTCCCTTTTTGCTGCAAAACCCTTACTTAAACAAGCCATTTTTGGCGGTTCGTTGCTTACTTAAATCCATCCTTTTGGCTGAAAAACCCTTAATTAATAAAAGCAATTTTTGTAATTTAATTCCACTTATATACTCCTTCGTTTTTGCTGTAACACCCTCATTTAAACAAAAAACTAATGACAAACGATGTTTTTTAAGTGTATTTTAAAGCAAGTTTACACATATGTAAGAAACTAATCACAAAAATTGCTTGTTTAAGTAAGGGTATAGTATAGTGCAAATAGATAATATAAGTAAGAAAAATGCCAAAATTTTTTCCAGTTCTTAAATAAAAATACGAATTATGCAATGTAACAATATTTAACATAGATAACATTTATTTATTTCACATATGAGACATAATAATTAATAATAATGATAGGATAATCATAAAAAAAAAGGATGGAAACACATATATAATATATTTCAAGTTATGGATATATAAAAAATAACGGACAACATCCATAAAAGCAAACAATTTCATATTTTATTTGAGAGTTAATCTCTTATTACATATATAATGGACATACCTACATATAGACTATTGAGATGCTATGCTTATAACATTATATATGGCCCTAATTGTCCAAGGAATGGCGCTGCTAAAAACTAAAGTAAAAATGTGTACTTGCATTGATTATAGAGTAGCAATATATTGTACCTTGTTGTTACAAAAATCATCATGCAAGCAAGGTTTGACACGGATAGGAAGATTTTAACATATTAATATATAAATAAACAAGAACAGTTATATCCATTAAGTAGAAATTAATTAACATTCTGAAATGTACATAACTTAAAAGCTAAAAATTCAACATTGAAAAAAATACAATTTTAAAATGAAACTACTACACACTAATACTGTATAATACTTGATAGTTATTTCCAAGTTATAAACTTGGTCTAATAATTTTTTTAGTTGGAAATAAAATTTAAAATTAAGAGACTACATCATAAGACTAGACAAGGGTTAATAATTTGGCTTTACATAAAAAAAAACACGTTGGTACCCAAAGTTTTATAATTCCCTTATCTAGTACGTGTGTTGGCTGTAAAACTTTGGGTACTTGGTTATATTGAACTAGTATTGTCCTCCAAAGTTTGATGGCTACATGAATATACCCCCCCCTCCCCTGTAACTTGGCAACAACTGTAATCATGGAAAGACTTATTTTGCCAATGCAAATTTTACAGTATATATAATAATAATAATAACTGCACATTGCTAATACATAAATATTACAATAAAATACATAAATAAAAAAATGAATATCTAATATTATGATGATAACACCTTTGTTGTGCAGGAAACATTTACAGTTGGTGCACAACTGATGCACAGTGGCACAGAATTTAGTTCTAATTATTAGAAAGATTTCCCTCTCTTGTTCCATAGCTTTTAACAAGCATTAGTCATGTGACAAAATAAAGCCCTACTATTGGCTGATTTTTAGTCATGTGACAAAATAAAGCCCTAATATTGGTTGATATTAATTATTAGGAAGATTTCCCTATCTTGTTCCATAGCTTTTAACAAGCATTAGTAATGTGACAAAATAAAGCCCTACTATTGGCTGATTTTTAGTCACGTGACAAAATAAAGCCCTACTATTGGTTAATATTAATTATTAGGAAGATTGCCCTCTCTTGTTCCATAGATTTTACCAAGCATTAGTCACGTGACAAAATAAAGCCCTACTATTGGCTGATTTTTAGTCATGTGACAAAATAAAGCCCTACTATTGGTTGATATTTAGTCACATGACAAAATAAAGCGCTACTATTGGCTGATTTTTAGTCATGTGACAAAATAAAGCCCTACTATTGGCTGATTTTTAGTCATGTGACAAAATAAAGCCCTACTATTGGTTGATATTAATTATTAGGCAGATTTCCCTCTCTTGTTCCATAGATTTTACCAGCCTTCCTCAGACCAGCCAATAATTCCTAAAACAACAGAGGTGTAGTATGCATTTATAAAAGTAAGTATAGCCGTAACAATTTCTCTTGAAAAGTGGAGCTTCACTGTAAAGGAGAACATCATTGGTTAGCAAGATCTTGAGATACACACACACACACAGACATCCTGTTATTTTTTAATGTTACGTCTCTACTTGTACTGTACTTCGTAAAAACTATATATAGATTACCTTGGAGTCCCGCAGGGTTTTACTCAGCTGTACTGACCACTCCCTCAGGGCTATTTCATCAGAATTGGTGAGAACAATGCGCATGTCTTTTGTACGGATTATAATACTTTGCTCATTCTTTACCTAAATATATATATATAAATATAATATTCTTCACATATATACAGTAAGACCCACAAAAAAGTATCTTTCAGTGTTTACAGCCTTTATTACTTTATATATCATCAAAAGTAGTCCTTGTTCTCTATACATTTTCACATAAGAATATACTTAAATTCTTTGTATATTACTCATCAGTTAGGAGAAATACATTATACATCAATCAAAAAATTATGAAAAACAAAAAAAAATTCTTTTTCTCAAGCGCTCTTTGGAAACTTTGGCCTCAAAAATCTCCATTGATAAATGCTTGAAATTTAATTTTTTTCCTTAATCTGGTGTAAAACATGCTGCTTTTGATGATACATTAAGAAATAAAGGCTGTATACCCTAAAAGATACTTTTTCATGGGTCTTACTGTATATAGTCACAAGGATACCACACTTTCTCCTACTCTAGATTTAAATTTAGAATATTTTTGATATTTGTTGATAATGTATCATTTATGGACTATTATTATTATTATTATTATTATTATGACCTGCTGTAAATCTGTGTTGACATCTTCTATCTGTTCCATAAATATTAGTTCAGGTTTATTACTGTCTGTGTGAAGCTCAATTCTAAACAGTAAATACACAATTATCCCACAGTAGACACACACACACACACACACACATTCTCTTTGTTGAGACAGAGAGAGACTACTGTTGCAGAGGTCCCAAGGTGTATTGACAATTGACGAGAAGAAAGCATTAATTGGTTTTTTTTTGTAGAAGAAGTGAAAAAAAAGGTATAGAACACAAATGAACAATGTCCCTAAGAAGAAACCCCCCCTCCCAAAAAAAAGAAATAAACATATAGATGGACAAACAAACAAGGTGAGTTATAGAGCAGATGTTCACACACACACACACACACACACACACAGGTGGACAAAACTGTAATGATAGAGTAGCTGTGCTAATAAAAAAAAAAACTTGTCCCAATCTGTTTGGATATAACTTAGCATAGCGTGTCTGCCATGTCTGGGCAAAGGGTCCACCCTAAACATAGATAGATAGAGAGATAGAGATATAACTTAGCATAGCGTGTCTGCCATATCTGGGCAAAGGGTCCACCCTAAACATAGATAGAGAGATAGAGATATAACTTAGCATAGCGTGTCTGCCATGTCTGGGCAAAGGGTCCACCCTAAACAGAGATAGATAGATAGAAAGATAACTTAGCATAGCGTGTCTGCCATGTCTGGGCAAAGGGTCCACCCTAAACATAAATAGATAGATAGAGATATAACTTAGCATAGCATGTCTACAATAAAATTAGTCAACTCTAAAGATTATCTTTATAATAAAGTGACAGAATGTTTGTCTGTCTGTTTGTACTGAAGAATCTAGCTAACTGCTGAACTGATCAGGTTTTCCTTTACAGAGTAGCTTCTCATAGGTCCCAAGAAGGTTTGCACTATTTTGGGGGAGGGTATCACCAACCTCCCAAGAAAAATCGCCCTAAGAAAATTCTCCCTCCCCCCTCAAAAAATATCTTAAGTTTTTTAAAATCTAAATAACAAAAATTTGGTAACTTAATTCAACTACCCCCTCCACAAGACCCCTAGAGGCATCTATGGGCGTAGCCGCTAGTACTTTAATATTGTAGCAGCAGAAATCTTAAACAGATATCACTAAACTAGGGGACTATGCACGAACTAGAACAAGTGATTTTAAGCACCTTCCAGCAAGGAACCTGAGTTTTTCTGTTGAATATATATACATTTATAGTAATGTAGTATACTCTAAACTGAATTCTAGTGACTTTAAGTGACAAACACTTTTTTCATATAAAACCAAGGTGAAACTTACTTTTTTAGTTTATATAACTATATTAAGAATAAACCTTGAATATTCAATAATACAAAATTCAGGTTTTGATTACATTTCATCATATTATAATCTGACAAAACCTGAGGTTTTACCATTTTGGTAAGAAAAACTCAGGATTTGCCGATTATAATCTGACAAATCTGACTCAATGTCACTGAATGTCATATATGACTTTTGGTAACAATGTGTCAGGTTTGATTGCATTGCCGAAAATGAGAAAATAACCTGACATAATGTAACTAAATTTCAGATTGGCAGTGAATTTCTAATCTGACCGAAAAGTAGCTGAGACTACTAGGGTATAAAGGGAAACTGCCATATAAAAAAAAAACGTACCAATTTTTTCAAATAGCCATGAAGTAATATGTCTGATTCTTTTTCGTCGGTACCAAAAGTTGCCTAAATAAACATATAAAGTTAGTTTGAAAAGGGGAAATGTTGTTTATTATCATTGGGGATGTAGCAAGCTTACTAAATAAGAACATAATAGAACCAAGAACACTACCCTGTGACACTCCATGGGTTATAAAACATAATACAACCATAAGAACACACCCTATGGGTTATTGTTTTATGATAGGGATCTAAAGGGATAAGACAATGGCCGATAACTTGATGTACATCCACTATGATGATACACAAAATTACCCCTTCTGTAATTTACAATTATTGGTTAAAACATTTAGACAATCAACTTTATGAACCAACTAACCAAAATTCAATAATAGTCCCCAAAGGTGTTAAGCCAACAAGTAAGAAAACTTTGGGGACTAGTGTAATAAACAGCCCAATGACCCCTCCCTCCCTGGATTTATGAAGTTTTACCTTGGGTTTGCGTCTATTGTGCTCCTTCTTGTCATAATCACTATTAATTGTTTCAAATACTGTGTCAGCAACCTACATACATAAATACATAGATAGATAGATAGATAGATACATAGAAAAATAGATAGATAGATGGATAGATAGATAGATATTGTTTCAAATACTGTGTCAGCAACCTACACAGATAAAGATTGTGCAAAACAATGCAGACATTTTTTAAATTAAAATTGCGCGGCTTGTGTTAATAATATAATTTTTTTGTGCATACTGTTAGAACCGGTATTAACTCTAGTTTGTGAAAATATAGAAAGGATTCCTGTGCTACGTATAGTTAGGGAGCTATGTGGTAAAATGTCCAAACTGACTTAAAGTTCTAGTTTTTGGAAAGATAAGAAAGGTTCCTGTGCTACAAATAATTTAGGAGTTAGGGGGTAAAATGCCACGCAATTTAATTATAATTTTTTTAAAGTTAGATAGATAGACAAAGTGATAGATAGATAGATACTTATTGAGTTAAAGATAGACAAACAGACAGACAAATAAATAGTCAGATAGACATACAGACAGACTTATGAACATACAGACAGACTTAAAGACAAACAGACAAACAAACATAACAGACAGACAAATAGACAGACAAACAGACAGACAAACAAACAGAGAGACAAACAGACAGACAGAAAAACAAACAGACAGACAAACTTACCTCTGCCTGCCACCTCTCCGAGATTGTCAAGGGAAAATTTTTGTACAATTCTTGGTCAGCCTCTGTTAACTTTAAACCTAAAAATAAATAAAATACTTGGATAATCAAAAGCACAGTAGTTAGTTCCTACCTCAGTTGAAACTTTAAAGGGGCCTACAAATATCAAGGTGAAATTACTAGGCCTATACAAAATTGTTCATTATTTTATGCAAATGTTTTTTAAGGAATTATAAATGCAACTGCACTACTTTAATTCTAAAAAAAGGAGAAACAAGGATGACAACGTCCATAAGTAGCGAAGCCCAAAATCTATTATAGAATAGATAAACGGACAAAGTAAGCCATAACGTGTCCGTGCCAGGGGGAAGCCGAGCGAAGCAAGGCTTCCCGTAGTGTCTTGAAACCCGAGCGAAGCGAGGCGTGATACTAAGGGGAGATAGGAAGGTAGAACCACCCATAGATAAGCCATAACGTGTCCGTGCCAGGGGGAAGCCAAGCGAAGCAAGGCTTCCCCTAGTGTCTTGAAACCCGAGGGAAGCGAGGCGTGATACTAAGGGGAGATAGGAAGGTAGAACCACCCATAGATAAGCCATAACGTGTCAGTGTCACCAGTACTGAAAACCCAGGTAAACCACCTCGTTGACAGGGTAAAGGAAGGCATCCATCCAAAGCCATTTCAATCTCTGAAGTGCCTTCAGTTGCAACCGTTTTAGAGGGAGCCCTTACTCGCTCCGCTTAAGAGAGAAGCTGCACTCGTGGTCACCCTCTAAAACGGGTGACTGAAGGCTTGCTTCAGAGATTGAAAGGTTGATGGATGGATAATAGTGTTGTCCGTGTCCCCCCTATACACGTCGCTTCGCTCCGGTTAAAGACACTTGAGGTATGGGACCCAAGCCAGCGCACACAAGGTCTGTGTCTCGCTATCGCTCGAAACAGACACCTCACTGCGTTCAGGTTTCAAGACACTTACGGTATGGGAACCAAGCTGCCACCTCGTTGAAGGGTTAAGGAGAGAATCCAACCCCGTAAGGTTTCAATCTCTGAAGTGACTTCAGTTGCAACCGTTGTGTCGTGTGCAAACGCCTCTTTTCAAGTCCATTTTTATCAAAAGTTTAACTTTTAAAACCTTCAAAAGTCAAAAATAGACTTGGCAAAAAAATATGTTGAGTTTTTCTTGATTTAGGGTTGGAGCCGGAAGCCGCACCAAAATCAAACGGCTACGCAACGCTGCTAACAGGGGTGCCGTAGTATTTTCTGTTTCAACAGAGGTGCCATGATATGTTTTGTTTTACCAGAATAGAACATTATTATTATTATTATGACTAGGGAAAAAATGTTTTTAATTTAGATTGCTTTTTCCACTTTTATTGGTCAGTTCATCTATATTTTATGTTGTATTGGAAACTGAATAGAACCGCAGGGTTAATGTACCCTACCAGAGTAGCTAGACATAGTAAAATCATCTTCTACCAATAGCGAAATTAATTAGGGGGAAAAATCACGAAACCTATGCGTGTTTTTCAGGTGTCGTTGGGGGGCAACACATGGTAAAATTGACGACCTCTCCATTTGCCCCCCAAATTTTATTTTTGATTTCTTCGCTTGTTGGTTATACCTTATTCCTGGTCTATAATACGAGCAATAAATTAGTTATTTTTCGCATCATATTATAATCAGCTTTCCGCGGATATAGGATGTACAATTATAAGATAAAAAAACAGTTTTTTAGCTCCGAGATGCTGAAGGCACGGCTAAAAAAACTGGTTTTAATCTTATGATTGTACATTTTTATATTCGTAGAAAGCTGGATATAATACGATGCTAGACATAGTTTTTTTGTATGGATGAGAACCGGTTCCTTTCCACCGGATTTGAATGAATCCGAGAAATAACTATTTTCCAAATTAAATTATTTTACCTTATTAAAGATAAATAGTATCCAAAAGTATCCATTAAGAACCACAAGTATCCAATGAAGATCAAACAAACACATTTTATTGTAGAAGTATATTCTATTTTGAATATTAAAAAGATCCTAAAATTAATTGGTAGATTTTTTATAAAATTTTTGGAAGATTTTTTTTTGAAAAATATTTGATTTTTAAAAGTAAAGCTTTTCTATAATTAGAGTAGGTCTGTACGTCCGTCCATAACTTTTTGTCATTGTAGGCATATTAGAATTGTCCTATAATTATCAAACTTTGTATAGTGATTCCTGTAGTAGTTAGGTACGATAGAGAAAGCGTAACAACTCTATGATCGTTACCAGAATGTCCGTATGTCAATTTAAACATGTTAATTTTTATGCATATTAATTATCCAATTGATTTGAATTTTCGGAATATTCCCAGGACAACAATGTTATAAGCAAATCATCTCTATAATCAAGTCCTTAGAATGTAAGTATGTCCTTAAACATTATAATGTATTTAAGTAGTTTTTCAACAAATTTACTTACAATTTTGGTTCGAAATTTGATACATTTGTATTCTGTTTATTCAGTTCTGACACTCTTAAAGTGTTAATGTTCGTTTGTCCCAAAGTATCTTTTATAAAAAAAAAACTTTGGGTACCAGTATACCTACAAATACATATCAGAGGGTTAGATAAAATGTCGTTATTTCCAGTAAAACTGCTAAAATCACGAAACCTTAATGAATATTATTTTGATTAAATTAATTTAAAGGGATAAGACAATGGCCGATAAATTGATATACATCCCCAATGATGATACCCCTTCTGTAGATTAAAATTAAGGCTTGAAACGTTTGAACACTCAACATCATTAACCTACCAATCTAAATTTATTAGAGTCCCCAATATTGTTAATGCCAACGAATACTTAAATGTTATTAAAACTTTGGGGACTAGAGTAATAAACAGCTCATTGTCCCCTCTCTCTTGTGTTATTTGCTAGCCTTTTGTCCTTCAGGGATCTTAAGGGATAAGACAATAAATTAATTAGTTAGTCATTATACTACTAATCAACGAAAAAATCACGAAACCTTTCTAATAGTTATTTATTAGACAGCTTTCCGCGGATATTAAAATGAAAATTTACAATATTAGAATAATTTTTGTTAATTATAAGGGGGCGAAACTAGTATTAATATTATGCTTTACTTTAATAATCGTAGGAAACTGGCTATAATAAGATATAATACATGACTTTTCAGCATGACTGAGAACCGATTTTAATCCAGCGGATATTAATTGGTTCTAAGCCATACTGGACAGCAAGGATCTTGCGATAAAAATATATTGGTTGAAAAGGTAGAACACAATTAATTTTAAAACTATCAAATCCAAAAGTTTTAGTCCCCAAAGTTTTATGATAATGTTTTCTTATTCGTTGAACCATTCGTTGGGGACTTAGTGAGTTTGATTGGTTGGTTTATTTAGTGTCCAAACGTTTCAAGTTTCAACCACTTGATTTAATCAATAGAAGGGTAAATTTTGTGTGTCATCTTTGGGAATGTACATTAATCCATGGTCCATTGTCTTATCCATTTAGATCTCAGAGATATTCAAGAAATGGAAAATAATGATTAAAAGTAACAGCTGTCTGTGAGAAGCGTAGGGACTAGTGTAATAAACAGTCCCAATTTCCTCTCCCTCCCTGAACTGTTTATATTTAGAGAAATTTGTTGTCAAAAAGTAAAAAATCAACATGTTTAAGAGAGGAGGAAATTTTAGAAGCAGAAGCTGAATCAAAAACAGTAAGTTCACTTTTAATATCTTTTACAAAGTTTAACCTAGTATTTTCCAAAGAAAATTAATAGTATTTTGTTATAAGATTACATCAATTAACATACCAAAAATCAGATCAATCGGATGATTAGATCACAAAAAAATTTGTAGTTAAAAAAGTAAAAAAATTAACATGTTTAATATGGACGTACGGACATTCTTGTTATAATTATAGAGTTGCTACGCTTTCTAAATCGTACCTAACTACTACAGAAATCACCATGCAAAGTTTGAAATCAATAGGACAATTCTAACATGCCTAAATTAACGAAAAAAGCTATTCGTTTGTGACGGACGGACGTACCGACTGACGGACCGACCCTAATTATAGAAAAGCTTCGCTTATAAAAAATGTTGTCATTATGTTAAAAAACAGCATGTTTTAAACGTACAGACTTTTTGGTAATGATTATAGAGTTGCCACGCTTTTTAAATTGTACCTTACTGTTATATGCATCATCACACAAAGTTTTAAAGCAATATGACAATTGTAACATGTTTAAATTATCAAAAATAGCTGTTATGGACCTACAGACGGACTGACTCTTACTATAAAAAGCTTCGCTTAAAAAAAAATATTTTGTATTTGTTACACATATGTTTATGTAGTAATTTTCCATAGCTTAAGAATTATTTAAGCCCGGGTTCAAAGATCAAATATTTTCAATATGTATATACATAGCATATAAGCATCATTTTTTACATTTTAACATATGATCTTTTTCCTACAAAGTGTTAGTTGAGTACTGAACCCCCCCTTCCCCTCCTAATTTTAAAATAAATTCAATATTAGGGATGAGGGGCAGATTTTTTATGTATACCTAGCCCCTAGAGCTGCAGTACCTTATTGCCCTAACCCTGTGGGGCTACTCAGTACACAAATTACCTTACCTAAACGTAACCTAAAGAAATAAACAAATAAAAACTCAACTGCTCTCCCATATTTCAATTTTTTTAAATGGGGGTGTTTGATGTTCACCATGCCATGTTAAGGGAAATGCGCGTGTGTGTGTATGTATGTGTATGTGTGTGTGTGTGTGTGTGTGTGAGTATGTGTGTCTACTTATCTTTAAGCTAGTTTTTTTTACAATCATGTGTTTGAATAGAGATTAATCTATTGTGACCTAGAGAAATATACAAATAAAAGACTTGACCCCCCTCCCATATTTCAATATTTAAAAAAATGGGGGGTGTTTGATGCTCTCCATGCCATGTTAAGGGAAAATACGTGTGTGTGTGTGTGTATGTGTGTATGTGTGTGTATGTGTGTGTGTCTACTAGTCTTTAAGCTTGTTTTTTTCCAATCATATGTTTAAATAGAGATTTGTTAGAGTAGTTGATTTTAACTAATATTGAAATAAAAAAATTTACAAAATTTAGGCCATCACATATTTTAGATCTAACATAATTTGCTTACTGTTCTTATTATATCTTATTTGATAAAACCAGTTCTCAGTCATACTAAAAAAGCATATATTGTACCATAGAGGAACAAAGTGAATAAAAAATCAGCTATGTGACGTCATAAAAATGAGGGGGACAAGAGAAGAAGTAGGATAGAAATCACCTAAAAAGGAGTAGGATAATCCTTCATTTTTATGACGTCACATGGCTGATTTTAGTGTCACTTTGTCCCTCTATATTGTACTGTATTACAGGTAGTTTTCTATAAATATTAAACAGTAAGCTTAATATAAATACCAGTTTTGTTATACAAGGCCTTTGGCCCCTCGGGGCTAACAAAACTAGTTTTTCCTTTTCATTAATGCGAAAAGCTGTCTATAATATGATGCTATATATAACTATTCCTATATTAATTCTTATATTGATAAGAAAAGTATAAAAGTTTAGTTCCCTCCCAGAAATGTCTCTAAAATAATGTGTCTATAACATGATGCTCTGCTCATATGTTTTTGTGTTTATGTATCAGTTACGGAGAACTAGCTTTTTTAGAATGTGTGATTTTGTTGACAGTTTTGTTTAATCTTATGAAAGTTGGGGTTACAAAATTTTCTGACTTCAATTAAGTTAGGAAATTTAGTTATGATTACTACATCTACAAATTAAGTAAATTAAGATTTTATCAATCTAGTTTTTTAATAGTGAAGCTACTCTATAGTTTATTTTTTAATTTTTTTTTATAGGGGCAATTTCTCATGGGAGGGTGTGGTACTCTCCCCCCTAATAGTTATAAATCTTTACAGGATCTAAGAGAAGGTACCATGTTAACCCTTACAGATCGGGGGGGGGGGGGGGGTCATACTGACCCCCCCCCCCTCTGTTTTTTCAATGTCATTTTTTTTGTAGGTAAGATAGAGAGTTGTGACTTCATGACTTTTTAAGTTTAGTAATTATACGTCGGCAAGAGTTGATCTTATAAGGATATCTGGTCTGTGTCGGTCGTGGCGTCTGGTCAAAGTCGGTTAGGTGGAACCAAATTTAGAAAAAATTCTAAATAAATCTTAATTTCTACATTATGACTTTTGTTTATAAGGTAGAAACCTAAAATTTTTTTGGTGAATACTTAGATATCAATGACCTTCTGAGAAAAGTGGTGTTATGACCGTTTGACCGCTCCCTGACCGACTTTATGACCGATTTTTGTCCGGCTTTTACTACAGACATATATCATGAATATCGTGGCTTCTATTACAGCTAGAGGCCTAAAATTTTTTTTGGTAAATCCTTGAGCAACAGTAAACAATTAAAAATATTAATTGGCGCCGCCAACCGCCGTTTTACCGCCGTAACCGCCGAAAATGGCGGTTTCCGTTATTTGCCGTTTTTCGGCGATGATCTGAAAAAGTAATTTTTTTGTTATGAAAAATAAAAGTTCGTCCTAAAATTTGGTCATCCTAGCTGCAAAATTTGCCGCTCTACAGCTGTTTTAATATTTAGCGACTGGCCGCTAAAAAGCGGCTAAGGAGTGGTCTGACCGCTATGACTAGAAAAAGTAATTTTCTCTAAAAATACACATGAACCACCAGAAAATTTTTTTATGTCTCTAACTGTAACAGGAGCCGAGATAGAGGGGGGGGGGGTCAATATGACCCCCCCCCCCCGATCTATTAAGGTGGGAATAGGGGCCCGATCTGTAAGGGTTAAGGAGAACCATATTGGTTCAGTGGTTAGCAAGATCCTTGGTACATACAGAGAGACAGACACACGTCATGTTACTTTATTATAAGGATGAAATATAAAAGTTTTAATATCCTCCTCTCTCATTTACTTCTTTTTCCATCATTCTATTTAATTTCAATGTAACTAGCGAAGCTACTCTATCATTTCAAATGTTTATCCCTCTGACAGAGATTTTCTCAGCCCATAAAAAAGATAGAAGGCTGAAACTTTTTTGACCAAAATCCCATCACTAACATGCACAATAAACTATAAAACATCAATAGCAGTCAAACTGCTTTTTTTTTAGTTTTTTTTCTCTTTTTATACCCCCATATGATTGATGTTTATAGTTTGATTTAAAAAATTTTTATTCTGAGCATTTAGAATTTAATTTAATTTTGCATAAAAATAAAATAACTTTCTCCAATAAATTCATTCTTAATTTCAACAAATAATCTTTAAATTTATTTGTACTACATATAATTCAAATATCAACATGAAATTAGAAACTAAATTCATTTTATAAAAAAATAGAATAAAGGTTTTGGTCAATGGGAGTTTATTGGAGCACTATATATTTATACAATTATGATAATAAAGAATAATAATATTAAAAATATATTTAATTTCAGAGCCAACAAAATGTACTTATCCACTTTGTGGGTAAGCTGCATTTGTGTAATTTTAAGTCAAGGTAGGTTTTAATGTTTTTATGTTAGAAACAAAAATTGGAACATCTATTACAACAAGCATAACATCAAATAATAAATATTGAGTGAGTTTCTTTTCATTCTTTTATGATGAAATTCACGAATTTTTTAAATTTTTGGATATGCCTCCTGATTCTGGAGCTTTTTTAAAAAAGTTATAGGTCAACTTATATTACAAAATATGCATGTTATATTTTTTAATGTTATTCACATATTTGAAGAAAAAACATGCATATTTTGTTTCATAAGCTGACCTCTAACTCTTAAAAAAATTTTTAACAGAGACCACATGGAGGCCTGCAGCTCCGGAACAAGGAAGTCTATCCAAAAAATCTTAAAACTTCTTCAAATTCATCATATAAGAATGATTTTATCTACAAATTGAGCTGTGTGTCTTTCCTTTTCAACAACGTCCCTGTGTATTATTTGATTTTATCATTAATAACCTATCCTCTCAGTCCAAAGATAAAGCCTAGGCACCAGGTTTACACAAATGTGTCAAAACTCCCCCCCCCCTTATTTAAACAATAGGATGATTTTATCCTTTCATATAAAGTAGCTTTTTTAGCAGTCTGTTATTCACTGAACTTATTTGGGTAAAATTCATTGAGGTCCCAATATGGTTTTCGGTTATAATTCTGTCCCTCTTGAACATTAGAATACAGAGTCCCTTGATGCATGGTGCACAGTTGTTGTAATCTTTATATTTTAAAATCAGGCTATTTTGAATGCAACTAACATAACAAAAAATCAGTACAAGTGTAGAATAATATATTTTGGCAAAACAGCTCCAAGGGGTTTTGAGATATGTAGTATTAGGAATGCACAATTAACCCTTAACGGCCAGGGGTGGGGGGAGAGGACGTTGAACGCTCCATCTCCGGTTTTTTCAATTTTAGGTTCCAGGTATGATCCTGCAGGTCCTGATCCTCCAGGTCTCAAGAAATCTTTAAAAGGCTCCTGTGGCCTCAATTTTTGACTTAGAGACTTCAAATTTTAAATTTGAACGCCCCCCCCATCCGGTTTTTCTATCTCATTTTCTG
The DNA here is from genome assembly GCF_053477335.1 of Acartia tonsa. Lineage (NCBI taxonomy): Eukaryota > Metazoa > Arthropoda > Copepoda > Calanoida > Acartiidae > Acartia > Acartia tonsa. The sequence continues at coordinate 2,206,795 of NC_137274.1, read as the reverse complement.
TGTGTGAAAGATAAGGAGCCCAAACTGTGTGACTTTTTAAGTTTGGGTATGACACATAACTGAGAGTTGGAATTTTTTTAATATCTCCATCCTGGCGGGCAAAGGATGCCAGCAAAAATATTTTTTTGACTTAAAAAAAGCATTTTATCCTTCAAAAATTTTAAAATATCCTCTAGTAGTACATCCTTATATTAAATACAGGTGTTCAAGTCAATTTCAGGTTCCAGGTATGATCCTGCAGGTCCTGATCCTCTAGGTCTCCAGAAATCTTTAAAAGGCTCCTGTGGCCTCAATTTTTGACTTAGAGACTTCAAATTTTAAATTTAAGCTTTTCTTACATGTCTATATATAATGTATTAAAATTTCATAAAGATCCACTGCCGTTTTCCTGCCGACCGCCGACTGCGGCAGCTGGCAGCTGCCAAGTACAGCTTTGGCCGCTGAAATTTATATTTTGATATTTCTAACATAAAATTTACATAAAGATAAACATTTTCTGATAAACAAATTTTTTATATCTACAAAAATAAAAAAATACAGCCGTTTGAAATTTTTAAGTAAATAAGGTTGTCAAATAAAATGGTGAATGAAGCGAAAATTGACTTTGAATTACCTAACGCAACCCCCCCCCCCCCCAACCCATTAAGGTGCGAATGTTAACCCTTAACGGTCTGGTTTTTTCTATCTCATTTTCTGTGTGTGAAAGATAAAGAGCCCAAACTGTGTGACTTTTTAAGTTTGGGTATGACACATAACTGAGAGTTGGAATTTTTTTAATATCTCCATCCTGGCGGGCACAGGATGCCAGCAAAAATATTTTTTTGACTTAAAAAAAGCATTTTATCCTTCAAAAATTTTAAAATATTCTCTAGTAGTACATCCTTATATTAAATACAGGTGTTCAAGTCAATTTCAGGTTCTAGGTATGATCCTGCAGGTCCTGATCTTCCAGGTCTCCAGAAATCTTTAAATGGCTCCTGTGGCCGCAATTTTTGACTTAGAGACTTCAAATTTTAAACTTAAGCTTCTCTTACATGTCTACATAATGTATTAAAATTCCATAAATATCTGCCGCCGTTTTCCCGCCAACCGCCGGCTGCGGCGGCGGGAAGCTGCCAAGTACAGCTGCGGCCGCTAGAATTTATATTTTGATATTTGAAATATAAAATTTACATAAAGATTAACATTTTCTGCAAAAAAATTTTTATTCTAGCTTCAAAAATAAAAAAAATTACAGCCGTTTGAAATTTTTAAGTAAAAGGACCTAAAAACAAAGGTTGTTAAATAAAAGGGTGAAGGAAGCGAAAATTGACCTTGACTTACTTAAGGTCGGAAATTTATCATAACACAGGGGACTTACACAAAATTTTTTAGCCCTCTAGCTCTAATAGGAACTGAGATAACATGGGGGGGCGTTAAACGCCCCCCCCCCCACCCCGACTGATTAAGGTGCGGCAAGGGGCCCGACTGTAAGGGGTTAAGGGTTAAAGTCAGTGTAGTTTTGTAATTATTGCTGTGTCAATGTCCCTCAATAAAATGATAATTAGTACAGGAAGAAAATGGCAGAGGTATCATTGGATTAAAAATATTTTAGTTATCCAATACAAAACATTTTGATTGTTGATTGTTAAACAATAAGATATAAGTCTGTTAGTTTTTAATATGTGCGATCATAACATTTCATGTATTTGGCCATTTCAAAACAATCATTTTGTAGTAGAGGGTACTGAATACAACCCCTCTACTACAAGGCATAAATTTGTCCGATAGAGCCCCTAAGCTCCAGTGGTGTTATCCAATGAAAGTCCTTCTGATCTATATGTTTCGAAGCTTTATTAGATACTGATTTAAAAAACAACAAAAAGTCATATTTATAGTCAAATACAATGTTAAAAATAGAATTGGGGTAGGAGCCCCAAGTGGCGTGTGTGAGAAGGAGGTGCACTATCTGCGCAGAGGCAGGAAGGGTAGGCGAATGCTGGGGTAGGCAGGTGGAGGCGAAGGAAAGGGTAAGGTCCGGCCTGTAGAAGGGGAGGGGGGTAATCCAATACCCCCTTCAACTTGTGATAATCTAGGTGGTCCAGGCTGACCGCTCTAGTTAATCCCCGGCGCTGTTGATAACAATGGCCTTTGTTGTCTGGGTGAAGGATTAGGGGCAGATGATTTGTAGATTGTATATCTAATATTAGCTTGCAGCAAATCTTCTTTACAGAACGCTGGTCAGTCCGTCTACTACAATTTCATTGTCTTAGTAAAAGATGCTTTGTGTAAAAATCAACAGAATTGTCAGTTAAACCGTCATATTTGTGCAAATATAGATAGTAAGTTTATTTTTTTGTAACAATAACTTAAGAAGGTTGTATAAATTATCTAAAACCTACAATTTGGTTTAATTCGTATAAGTAATGAGTGATTTAGTACAGCATGTTTGAATTTAGCATAACTTTCCACCTAAAGCTGCTGTGACTTCTGATCATAATTTATAAAAACAACAGATTTCTTATATAAGGGTATTATATTTCTATAAATATGTATTAAATGGATGAACAAGTTAATTCATACAATCAATAATCTTTGTACAGGAACGTGTTACAAATACAAAGTGTTAACAGATGCAAGGAGAAGCTGGACTGATAGCAGAGCAGAATGTCAGAAAGCTGGAGGCGACCTAGCTAAAATAGAAACAAATGATGAATGGCAATATGTGAAAAAAGGTACATGCCCCTTTTTTAAAAAAGCCTATTCCCCCCATTTTTTAGTCTTTTTTTCTATGTGCTATTCCTAAAAAGGCTATAATTCAAAGCATTTTTTAAATTTTAAATCCGCTTGTAGTTTATATATTGTATTGCAAAGAAAAATCATATCTTCAAAGAATTGTTGTTAAAAACTTATTCAGACTTGGTGACAGAGGTGCTCAACCAGATTGGAGCTAATTATGGTGTATGGCTTGGTGGTACTGATGAACAACAGGAAAACACTTGGATGTGGACAGATGGATCTCCAGGTATTAACTGTAACTGTTTTTGTTAGTTAGTAGTAACAAATAGATGGATATATTTAAAGTTAATAAAGAGGGTTATTTTTTTCACGTTTTTCCATGCAAAATCCAGTCAAATGCACTCATTAGGTCAAACTGTTCTTAATTTTTATCAAATGGATAGTATAATAAAATGCAAAATTAAAAACAGTTAAAAACCTAGTAAGTGGATTTGACTGAAAGCATATGATCTAACTTTATGGAATTATGTAGAAAAAATTACCCAGTTTTTTGGCTTTTCTCAAAATATCTTGGGGTTTAACAGTCTTTTAAAAGTAATATGGGTAATATAGAAGATTTTTTACCCGCTCCAATAAAAAAAAAAAAGATTTGACGTCCCTGCAGGCCCCCCATTTATAATTTAGATTCATTTCAATATAATAGGATCCACAATGGTATTTTGTGTGAAATCATCATTGATGTTTTATTTATTTCCTTGTATTTATATTGATGTAAAAATTGAATTTCTTATTTTATAATTTAGTTAGTTTTACTTATTGGAGAAAATGGTATCCGCGGAACAGAACTGATAGCAACTGTCTTGTAGTAAATTGATTTTTTATAATATTAGTACGGAAGAGTAGAATAAGATTAAATTTCATTTCAAAATATTGATCCAAGCAAGAGATCTCCTATCAGAATTGTAAAATTAAGGTCATTTCTGCAAAATTTCTTGGTTTTCATGGTTATTTCAGGATATTTCTGGCTAGGATCAATATTTTAAAAACGAATTTTCATCTTTGCTCTACTACAAATTCAGGAGAAAAAAGAAAATTTGTCCCCAAAAAATTAGTGATTTCTACATTGAGAGAATAATTTTAAAATCTATTACATATCTTATATAATATATTACATTATAACAAAAATGCAACAAATTACAGAATAAAAATCATACTAAAATATAATTGTAATGCATTTTCATCTTACAGTATCATTTTAAAATAAAATTACTGTTTCAAATAAATAAAGGACATGATTGAACGCTAGCTTTGCAAATTTTAGACCACTGACTATGGCAATTGGCAATGGTTTGACTGGTACTGTGATCGTCAATACTATGCTGTGTGTGAGATACAAGGTAATTACAGATACTTATATAACATGTTCCTGGGTAAAAATAACTTGAATACAAATAGTTCAAAATAAAAGGGGTAAGGAGGCAAATAATGGCTCAAATTGTACTTTAGTAGGAACTTCTATATAAAAAACCACACAGAATCTTAAAACCTATAGAAACTAACACTATGACTACAACCACTACTACTACAACCACCACTTCTACAACCACTACTACTGCAATAGGAAATCTGCAGCCGTCATTTAAGTGTTTCAATTTTTAAAAGCGAAGCTTTTCTATAATTAGGGTTGGTTTGTCCATCCGTACGTCCATCTGTCCGAGATAGTTAGCTTTTATTCCTTAATTTAGGCATAATAGAATTGTCCTATTGATATCAAATTTTGCATGATGATTCCTGTAGTAGTTAGGTACGATTTAGAAACTGTAGCAACTCTATAATCATTACCAGAATTTTACGTACATCCATTTTAAACATGTTGATTTTTCTACTTTTTTAACAACAAATTTTTATGTGATGTAATCATCCATTTTTTCAAATTCCTGACAACAAACATTCAATTCATAATATAAAAAATGCCTGTTAACCCTTAATAACCTGTTTTCTATCTCATTTTCTGTGAGGGCTTTAACTGAGTGAATTTTTAAATATGGGTTTGACACATAACTAAGACCTAATTTTTTTTTATACAATTGTACATTAAATGGACAAGGTATGATATACTAAATGAGAAAAAAATCAGGATTTCTTGGATGCTCAAGTTACAAAACCTGCAATGATTCTGTTCAAATAATGAATCTACATTTAAAAAGCACAACAAAACTTTTAGTAGTAACTATTTTAGGCAAATTATATTTTAAAGATTATTATGTAAGGGTCCTTTTATGGATTTATCTCACCAAGCAGCCACAGGAGCCATCCTAAATTCACTAAAATTTTTGTTTTCAAGCTAAAATATTTAATTTAGTCACAGATGATGAAAGTTTTGATTATGATACTGGAGATAGCATGATCAGGTAATAACCTCTCTGCATTAGTGTAAAACATGTCACCTTCAAACTTCACTATTCAAACAAAGTTAAAAATAGTACCTACAACTTGATGCACATTACAATAGTAAGAGTAAGGGGAATGCCTTTTCCAATAAACAGGCACATTGCCATGTACTTTTATTAGTTCCAAACTAATGACTTGCAATGAGAGGGTTAATTGTCAGTTAAATATTACTTTACCTCATTAGAATCACTCATATTTATAAATGTATACTAAAATATTATCAAATATAGATTATTAAAGTTAAACTGTTTTTAACCTATTTTTAAAACATATATAAAAAATATACTATGACAACAGTAGAATCGGACTGCAGAGCCTAAATTTGAATTAAGTCCCAAATAAAATTTTTTTTGGTGGGATTTAAAAATTAATTTTTACTGATGCTCTGGTCATTTTTGACCAGAGCAAAAGGTCTTTTTTTATTGGGGTAAAATTCGTAGCTTTTAGAGTGTTTTGCTTCATAAATCTTGTATTCTGGTATAGAGTAAAATTAGGCCTTTTCATCTAAATTAATTCATTAAAAAAATAATTCTTTGTAATATATCAATGAATTAACATTAACATGTTTGTGTTCTATCACTTATTTTAGAACATAAAAAATGGCTGTAAAGGGTTAAATGACAACAAATGTTTATGCAATACAGCAAATTTATTTTTGTCACATATACAAATGTGATATAAAATAAGATTATTCAAACTTATTTTTTAAAATAATTTTAAAAAGTATGTATCTTTTATGTGTATGGTTTTCATTCTTTTCATTTTAATTAAATAAAAATTATTTAACTACATTGGAAATAAAACACATTGTGAAAAAACTCTTTTTTTGAATTGTAAAGAATTGAAATAAAACAAGACTTCTTATTGGTTAGACTTCAGAATTATTTGTTTTATTGTAAATGTTAGATTTTTCAATGGAATTAAATGTTTTGGAAAAAAAAAGTTATTTCCAATGAACAGAGTAGTGTTTTTTTATTGTATCAATATAAAGTGAATTATATAGAAATGTTCTGTAAGCCACAAAATTAACCGAAGTAAAAAAAGAGCTTTTGCTCCAGTCAAAATGACTACAGCAACACTAAAATTAATTTTTAAATCCCCCAAAAAAAGTTTATTGGGGACTTAATTCAAATTTGGGCTCTGCAGTCTGATTCTATAGGTGTCCTAGTATATTTTTGACCCCCCTGTCCAAAAATAGGTTAAAAACAGTTTAATCTTTCAATGCTTTAGGAATGCTAGTTATCGCTGGAAAGATGGCATTATCCATTACCGATTCATTGACTTTCAAAGAGGTGAAGGATATGATGATAGTGAAAGAAGGTAATTAAATTTTAAGACGATAAATTCAAGCTTCTATTTCAGATAAATAGCCTAATTTTCTTAGTAAATATTTTGGTGACCTATATATTATATAAACACTTCATTTTTTGATTGTCTGTTGCAAATTGCTAGACAATCCATTCTATAAAATTTTGTCCCTCCCTTTCTTTGTCAGTAATTCAATGTCATTTCAAATTCATGGCAAACCCCACCTGAAAATGTGTTAAGTTAGAAAAAAACCTGTGGAAATGATGAGGTCAGGACAAGCTTCTCCTAAATCAAATTAGTTCCTCATATTAGTTGAAAATTTTCTTGTTCCTTTGGTGATTAAATTTTACTTCTTTCTTTGGAGTACCTTCTACCTAACCTCCTTTACTGTCTTATTTTGTCATTCATGTTCATCATGCAAAATTAGTCACATTCCAGTAGAATATACAGATATTGGAGCTTTCTAAAATGGTCTCTAATATTTTTCTAGCTCTAATACTTTTACACAGTTAAAAGGTGAAACTTTAAATTAGATATTTTAGAGAAAAGTGAAAGTATTTTCATATATTAAATCTTTCAAATATTGCACACAATTGACCAAATTGAACATTTAAGATGTATTAAACTATCTGAATTTAATGTACAATCGAAATACATTCTTTAAAAGACAATATAAGCCAATGAGAGCATGCTGACATGGCTTTTGAAAATGCTAAAGAAAAAATTACTTTTTTTAAAATTGACTTTAGCAAGGACTTTTCAACAGATAAGCTTAGTTATGAGAAAGCCAATAAAACAAAAATAGAAAAATTTGAAACATTTCCAAGCAGATTAAAATTAAAAGTTCTCTAACATTTTTCTAGCTCTAATATGTTTTGTGATATATTATAGAGAAAAATACAAGTATCTTTATATAAATCTATCTAATATTGCTCCAAACAATCCAAATACAACATTGAAACATTAAAAGACAACAGGTGGATGCTAAAATGTAATATCAAAGAAATAAATGCTATTCAATTCTAATTAAAAATCATCTATAAGTCATTTTTTAATGTAAAAGGTGTTTCAAAGTACAAGGAACTAATATTTAATATCTTAAAAATCTCAGTAATAGTTTAGAGTACCTAATGGTGTTTATTAGAAAAGAAATCATTGTTGAGGTGGCAAAAACTAATTTTATTTTATAAGGTTGTAAAAAATTTAAAAGAATAATCAAATGTTGGTAGAAAAAAAAACCAAGAATAAGTAGATTATAATTTTAAACTGCTTGGAAATGCTTAAAATTCTAACCAATTTTTGGTTTATTCACAATGACTATTTCTATTTTTATTAGGATATGCTTATATTTATTCAAAATATGAGATGATGGTGTTTAATTAGCTTTCTCATTACAAAGTGACAACTTTATGCACCTTAACTTACCTCAAAATTGTTGCTAAAGTTGATTAAATTTAATTTTATTTTAAAAACCTGGAATCATTTTTTTCTTTAGCATTTTTAAAAATCACTTCAACATGCTCCTATTGGCCTAGTCTTATTAAGTATAGAGTATTTGGATTGTACATTGAATATAGATAGTTTTAGGCACACTAACTGTACAATTTGGTCAATTTGGAGCAATATTACATGAAGATATTTGTATTTTTTTTAATTTCTAATTTTATGTTTAACCTTTTTGCTGTGCATTTTATTATTTTACAGCAATACTTTAAAATAAGATAAGTATTAGAGCTAGAAAAATGTTAGATATCTTTTAAGAAACCTCCAATATCTTTATATTTAACTGTAATGTGAATGAATTTATGTGATGAACATGAAAGACAAAATAAGACAATAAAGGAGGTTAGGGAAAGTTACTCTAGATATAAAAGTAAAATTTGATAAAAAATGTAATTGGAAAAAATTCAACTATGGGAACTTGGGAACCTACAAATTCAATTTAGGGAAAGCATGTTCTGAGCTCACATAAGGTCACACTACATCCTGTGAAAACCGTTTGGTTGGGGTGCGTATATTATTCAAGATGTCTTTAGTCATTTAATATTAGTATTTTCTTGGTTTCAAATTAACGTTAAAATTTAGGTTTACAATTACTCAAAAAAGAATAATCAAAAGGCAAATGCAAAAACTGGAGTCACAACTTTCAAGAGGTATTTTTTATGCTTTATTATTAGATAGAAATGCATAATCTGTGTTTGATACTCATAATCATTTATTTCTACAGTGTAAACTAACTTTGTTGACATTTTTACAAAATCATGTTTAAATAATCATGTCCAAATCCTCTCAATTCATATATGAAGATTCTTATAACTCCTGGAAAGGATTTTTACTATTTTTTGAAGGCTACCTCCAACCTCACAATATCATCCATAGAAAATTTCCTTCCTCCCCCCCCCCCCCACACAAAAGAAGAAAAATCATTTACATTGTTTTACAATTCCACAATCTAAAGATTTCTGTTCTGCTTGCCTGTTATGTTAGTTGCACTAAAATAAGCTAACGAGAAATATCTTTTTATTCATTTGGTCCAACATGCCAAATGCCAACAAATCTAAAACTTTGTTTAGCCCATAACTGTGTAAAAGAATTTTTTGGGTACTGTAGCAAATTTAAAAATAGAAGTTTTAAGGCACTTTTTATATCAAATTTAGCAAAAATTTTGTAATAATTCTAAATAATTAAGTAATTCCAAATATATATCAATTTTTTAAAACTTGCTTCTTGATCACTTAAAGTGATCAATAATTAATTTTTTCAAAATGCATTTTGGTTTACATTTTCTTATTTTTTAAGTAATTTCCATAGAATAAAAGTTCAATTAAGAAAAAAATCAGTTTAAAATGCCAAGCTTATTTCCACATAAAGTTCACATTAAAATTTGTGCAACAATTAAACTATGAAATAATGAGCCATTTCTTCGCTCACAGATAAAAACAAAAAAATCAATACTTAGGAAATATTTTTGTAATACATCTCTATAAATATTTGTCTTTGAAGTTTCTTTAAAATGTAATGAAACAGTTTGGTTTATTTTATAAAATCCTTAACCAAATTTCAGTATGTTTGAGCCGGTATAAAGACAATAGAAAAATTGTTTAAAACTATAGAAAGAATGATATTTAAGAATTAGATTGTTTAAAAAGTAAAAATTTATTATATTTGCTATATACTTCAGCAAAAAATTCAATCATTTTATTAAAGTTTTTCCATAAAAATAAACATTATTTTTTTTATTCCAATGAATAGTTATTGTAATTCGTCACACACACACACACTCATACCCCACCTATCTTGCCACACACACACACACTATCATAGTATAAAACTAACACACACACACACTTAACGCACCCACCCACAAACCCCCTTGCTACCTAAATAACCAGGGAACTAGAGGCATAAGACAATGTCGGGTAAATTTATGGATATTTACAATGAAAATATACACAAAATTACCCATTTTGTAAACAATATTTGGTGGTTTAAACATTTGGACACTCAAAGTAATAAACCAACCAATTAAAATTCTATGAAAGTCCCCAAAGTTAATTAGCCAACTAACAAAATGTCATTAACTTTGGGAACTAATGTAATAAAAAGCCAAATATCCATTTCCTCCCTGCATACAATTACATACAGAATGGTGAGTTTTAAATGAAAAGATTTAACAATATCCTATTTTATAAAGTTGTAAACTTTTTTTATCTGTAGAAAAGGGACTGCTGAAACAATATGGTTCACTTTTACAGTGAAGCTTCTTATAGTTTTTGGGAAAAGTTTTAGGCTATTCTATTTTTATTTAAAAAGTCGTTCGTTGGTTTTAAGCTATTTTTCTGCCCTTTTATATCCCTTTTAATATCCCTAGATACTAGAGATGCAGTTGCTTGTGGATTAGAAATTAGAAAAATATGAATTTAGATTTGGTTTCTTTTTATACATTAAATAATATTTATTTAACAACTAAGCCCCCAGGTAAAAATATGAATGTGTGAGAAGGAAGAGAAACAGAGAGAGAGAGAGAGGGAGAGAGAGAGAGAGAGAGAGAGAGAGAGAGAGAGAGAGAGAGAAAGGGAGAGAGAGAGAGTTAATGCAAATACCGAGACAATAAAATATATTTTAAATTTTGACCTTTAACTAATTTTAGTTTTTGGATTTTTTATAATTAAAATGATTGTCAAGTGTGTTACTTTTAAATGATAAATAAAAGAAACACACAATGTTTTATCAATTTTGAATGCAATTCTCTATAAATCACTACAATTGTTTGTATTTAATTCATTTATTATTTAATTTTCATAAAAATGACGTGCACAGTATTGAACTGTTCAGAAAATTTGAAAATTCTTTTTCATCTAATTAAATAGTTGTCATCTTTATAGGCAATATTTTTAAAGATTTATCTTCTATTGTCAGTTATCTACCTATATATATAACATTATTTGCAAATTCACAGCCACTTTAAAATATTAATTTAATTAAGATTGTATCAGATTTATTGATCTGGATGAAAATCCAGATTCTGAACTATATAATGGACAAGAATTGGAAATTACAAGATGGGATAAAACTGCATGCCATGCAACAATAGGTACCACTTTAAGAATTTTTTTATCTTAAGGAATTTATGATACTCCAACTTTTTTTTGTTTTCTTTCACTTAGATGGCTTTTGAACTAGTTGAGCTTTACTTTGTATACCAGCCCATTATGTATAAGTGGGATGGGGGATAAAGTGGTGATTACCCCCCCCAAAAAAAAGATTACCCCCAAAAATTATTTCTATTAATTACCCCCAAACACAAACTGTCCCCCCCCCATTAAAAAACTTTATCCCCCCCCCCTAAATTAAAAAGCTTGGATGCCCCTAATACCAACATTGTTAAGCTTGATTAAAAGTATATCATGAGTAACAGAATCAAAATCTTTCACTGCAGCAAGGAATACTCTGATAACATTATCTCCATGATTTATAGATTTATTAATAAAATCAATTATCATAAGAATTACATTGTTAGTAACCTATCTTTGGAAACCCAAACCAATTTTTATCAAAGAAATCATTGGCATACCAGAAATACAATAACATTCTGCAAATTAATTTTCAAAATAGAATTTTCAATTATTTATAAACCTAAAACTAGGTCATATTTTATCCTTTTACATAACTTATTCCTAATTTTTCAGGATCAACATCTCCATCAACATTATTTCTTGGCCCTGCAGAATGCTATGCTGATAATGGTATACTATTTTTTTAATGTGTTTTTTTTTTAAATACTTACGGTTAGATTTACTAAAGATGATTATGATTTTTACTAAAATTTTTATTAATTTCACATTTAAAGTAATTTAAAATTTCTTTTTTTTATACATGATACATTTTTCCCTACCCTAAAACAATTAGGTTCCCACCTCTCTCTCTCATTTTATTTCAAGAATCAATGAACTTTAAAAAGTTTCACATTTGTGATTGAGGAGAATTGGCCATATATCAACTGATTTAAGTTTCCTAGATGTCATAAAATAATAAATCTGTGTATGCAGTTAGGGTCTGTATGTTGAATAGAATAATAACAAGAGAGGTGGGGTAAAACGCCTTCCCCCTCCCTCAGATTGAATAGGGTTAAAGACAACTGAAAAGGTTGCAAGCATGATTGTAAATTTTCAATTTATTCAAGTGCAATGTGGATAATAGCTAGGAAATAACATATCCCATCATAAGTCTAAACTATCATTTCAAGTTTGGCCAAATCAATTTTGCCATATCTGTACATCTTTTTGCAATATCTGCTATTTTAAAGGGACTGTGAACGAGAAAATTTATCATCAGATTATCAAACCTTAACATCATCTCATTCATATAATATCAAAGATAGGGCAAAACTGTCTCTCGTTTCCTCAAAAAACAGCTTTTTTAGCCGTTTTTTACTATGTCCAAGATTGGGGAAAAAATTTCCAGACTATATAAATGTGTAGTTAATTGTCTTTTTTTTCCTTCTATAGCTAAAACTAAACTTTTTGACATAGTTCTCTATTTTTCCTAATTGTTAATCTGACTTTTAACATAATCCATGCTTTAAACCAATGTATAGTTACTTAGAAATTGATAAAATAAGCAATATTTTTTATTGAATACAATGACAAAGCTTGAAACAGGTATTTTATTAGTATCCAAGTAACCTTAGATGGCCCATCTCTCGCCCACCTTTGATTACAGATTTGTAAATTATAAAGGTGCAATATTTTTTTTATAAACAGTCTGATAAAAAAATAAACGAATTCTCCAAAGTGGGTTATTTATTGTCCAACACAATAAAAAAGGATATTATTATTTTAAATAACTTCTGAGATTCAACCCTTTGTAGAAAGTGAGGTATTTTTTTGTCATTAAAACAAATTTAAAATAGATCTTTATTACCTAATTACTACGTTATTAAAAAACTAATTGGCAATTTTATATCATAAAATAATTCCTAACCAGTAAGTAAATTGTTTCAACTATATATGCTAAGTTCAGACTTTCCCTGTTTTTTTTTCATTTTTCCCTCCCAAAATACCATAAAATCAAGGCATTATTCCTGGATATTTTTGTTACTAGGACGTTTTTGGTTGATCAGTGTATTGAAATGTGCTTAGAAAATATTAAACTGTTTTTAAAGTATTTTTGAATGGGGGGTCAAAAATATACTTTGCCACATTTAGAATAAGACGGCAGAGCCTAAATTTTAATTAGGCTTCCAAGTTAGTTTTTTTGGGGGTTTTAAAAATTATTTTTTATAGTGGATTGGGTAATTTTTACCCCAGCCGATCGATTATTTATTTTCTGGTAAAATTGTCGCTTATGGAAGAATTTTAGTAATTCACTTTATATGCATAGCATACAAAAAAAATGTACTCTGTTAGATGCAAATAATATTTTTTCTGAAAAAAATGAATTCAATAGAGAAAATAAACATAATGAAAAAAAGTTTAATGGCCAGTTATAGTTTTAATGATATGACTATAAACTGTCTGCTGTATGTAAACAAATAATTTAATAAATATTTACATAATTAATTGTTTCCGTTTTTCCTCTACCAATTTTTTCTCTATATTTTAACATTAAGGAAAATAGAATAAATTGGGGGAAAAAATGTACAAATTATTTATCTAGAAACCATATAAAATGTCGCGAATTTGCATAACGAAAATTCTCATATTTTTTAAACCCCTAATTTTTTTTACAGGGAAAAGAGGATAAAATTATTCAATGAAGAAATTGTCCAAAATTCATTTTATTTACCCGTCTGAGTTGTTTTGTAACAAAAATGCAGATTTTATAGCTGAATGATATTCTTAAACCAATGTATTTTACTTTCATAAATATTTTTTATTTGTTATACCCAATCAAGGGCATAAATTCTTGTTGCGTAAGAAAGAAATAAGTTGTTATTTCATTTAAAATGAATTATTATATATGAAAATAAAGAAATATTTAACATTTTTATTAAGGAATGTACTTTATAAATATCTTTACTTTCTGTGTGTATCCATTTCTGTTTCGATGTTTAAGTTAGGAACTTCTAATCAAGGCTTGTCCTGCAGACAAATAATGTGCATCCCTAACAATTTTAACATTCTTTTTTGGGATTGTTCTAATTTTAAAAAGTTTGATTTTGTAAGAGTAGATAGTCTGATTAGCAGCGGATTGGGCATATTGTGTTTATATGTGGACCAGATATAAAAAAAGAAGTGTGGGATTGTTTTACTTGTTGGTCTATATAGTTTTTTTTATAAGATTTACTGTTTCAGTTTGTATATCATAATAGTTTTGTTTTATGTTTATTTTACTAATTTTACCTTTTGTGTTTGTGAGTTGATCTGAGTACTTTTGAAAAAAAAAACTTGCTACAATTGTTAGCAAAAAAATTTAGTTTCATTTTGAAGTGTGGTTGATTTAATCACACACTAGTATCACATTTTTAATTATTTTAATGTTTGCACAGAGAGACATGTTCTCTCTATGACTGCCTTTCCTCAACTGAGGAAGTTTTATCCCTCGTTTTTGTTATGGTTGTTGCAGAAATCCTTTTCTACTTCTAAATGATTTATAACATAGTAAACATAGTAGGCAAGATAACTGAAAATAAATAATTTCAGTCACAAGATTTATCAAAAGTTTACTTCAAATCAGGAAAATATTATCATGAAAGGTCTTACAACAAACCTGAAGTTGGTTACAATTTCCAACTCATTCTATTGAAATACTAGTTTTTGTCTGCTTTTGCTACAGCTTTTTGAATTTATTATAATAAAAAATCAGTCAATTGTATTTTTAAACAACACTTGATGAAACTATCAGAAAATGCTTAAATGAAGTTCACTAATTAAAATTATTTTCAGGAGCAACAGTGCTTCATGAGCTCGCCCATTTGATTGGTTTTATACATGAACATAACAGGTCTGTATGTTAGTTAATAAAGTTAATAATACACTACAAGGCTAGGCTTAAAAATTGAAAAGGTTGAAGTGTTTGTAGTTTATTTATAAACCATGGGATTTTATTCAAAAGAATACATTTACCATTTTTTTTATAAAACAAGAAAACACAGCAGTTTTTTTTGGGGGGGGGGGGTTATCTATAATACAAAGCATTTTGATGTCTGTCCGTCTGAATCTTAAAGGAAGCCTGCAAGAAATACCACGCTTTAACTGCTGAAAGACTGCCACAAGTAGACTCAATACCCCAAATTTGAAGCCTTCAGCTTCTATAACAAAAAAGTTCTAGGCATTTTAAAATGACATTTTATGTACAATGAAAATTTTGAAAGAATTACAATGGTAATGTTAGAAATTCTGAAATTAAACTACGTGGCCTAGAAACAAAATTATAAGCTTATTTTTGTCACAAATTTAGGTTGCCAGTAACTAATTATATTTTTCCAATAAAAATACCCATTTTTATAGTCAAAATCATTAAAAAAAATTAAGTTTAACTTGCATTGTACTGAGTGTACTGTAGCCAATCAGAAGGCTGAATTAGCTAAGCAACCAATCACAGCTCAGCTTGTATTAGTTTTCCCCTTTTTTTCCGCTATGATTTTTGTTTACAAATGCAATTTAAACCAAATTTTTTTCATAGATTTTGACAATGGAATGTGGTGTTTTTATTGTAAAAATGTAATCAGTTACGGGCAATCTAAGTTTGTGACAAAGATAAGGTTATAATTTTGTGTCTAGGCGACGTAATTTAAAGTGATCACGAAGCTGGAAAATAGTTGATATATGTTACAGATTAATGTTTTTTAAGAGTATCTTTAAAAGAATTAAGTCTTAAATACTTCACATTTAAAAATTTATCAAACTTTAAAAAAATTAATTTTCACACATTAAAACATTTATGTTTTTTTCTGTGTTTTATTATACATATCTTCAAACCTATCAAATTGACAAATAACACTTATTTTTCTTTAAGTTTACTTGTGGATACATAGTAAAATATGTAAGGTTTTGTTACATACATATTAAACTTACCAAAATAGGTTGTATATATAGCTTTCTCCCGATGATCAGAAAAATACATCCATATATGGTAAAAAACAGTTCTGGTTATGGACCCTGGATTTTCAATTTTTCATTTGTTTTAAAATTTATTTAAATATCTACATATCTATAAATATTCATAATGTTAAAAATCATTTCAAATCAGTTATTTGCTTTGTATATATATAATCAAATAATATAACCACTAACAAAATAAAGGCAATTAGTTAATATTATGATAGAAAACATAAAATTGAGAAATCCCGGACCCATTTTAAATTAGAAAGATGGAAGGATAGCAGAAAAGGAGAAGCCAATATAAACAAAACATAGAAACAGCTGATGTTTCAAAGGTGTGCTCTTATACATATATAATCGAGTTATTTTATACATAATTATCCTATAATATATAGATTAGTAAACTTCTTTTTGTCTGAAGCCAACGAATTTATAAAAAGAAAAGCCTTATAATACCATGGAATGGTTTTATACTAAAATCTACGTAATATAATAGGATATATGTCTGACTTTCAAATTAGTTAACTTGTTTTTTTTTATTAACCCTTAACGGTCGGGGGGGGGGGGGCGTTGAACGCCCCCCCCATCCGGTTTTTTCTATCTCATTTTCTGTGTGTGAAAGATAAAGAGCCCAAACTGCGTGACTTTTTAAGTTTGGGTATGACACATAACTGAGAGTTGGAATTTTTTGAATATCTCCATCCTGGCGGGCACAGGATGCCAGCAAACCTGGCAGGGTCATCCAGGTAAAGAGCAAAAATATATTTTTGACTTAAACAAAGTATTTTATCTTGCCAAAATACTAAAATATCCTCTAGTAGTACATCCTTATATGAAATACAGGTGTTCAAGTCAATTTCAGGTTCCAGGTATGATCCTGCAGGTCCTGATCCTCCAGGTCTCCAGAAATCTTTAAAAGGCTCCTGTGGCTTCAATTATTGACTTAGAGACTTCAAATTTCAAACTTAAGCTTTTCTTACATGTCTACATAACGTATTAAAATTTCATAAAGATCCAACGCCGTTTAGATTAGATTAGATTAGATATTTATTTTTATGACACACATAACAAGTAAAAATAATAACAGTGTTATAATACAGGTATTAAATATTCATATACAAACAAAAAAAATGAATATGAATAAAATAATAAGGACAGATCAAATAATAATTATGTACAGTGTCAAAGGACTAAACAATCTCGTGAGAGGTAATATTGGATAGCCTTTGCAATAGATGATATACAAGTTTAAAGAAAATAAAATAGGAATATGAAACAACAACAGAAATTAACTAAAAGGATTATATTTCATTTCAATGTGAAAATGAGGGAGTGAGGAAGGGTGTATGTGAGAGGACTAGAACATTAGATATTAAAATATTTTTTAAAAATAAAATTGATAATAGATGAAGTATGGAGTTAAAGCTATTACTTAATTCAAATTTCTCAAAAGACATGAGCGGCATAAAATTCTATTACATGTGGTTACAATTCTATTTATTAGGCACTTTTTAAGCTCGTTATAAATTGCTTTTTAGTCAAACTATTTCTTATGTTGTCAATATCATTAAAATTATTCCATAGAGTTGGTAAGGAACAGTAAGGTAGTCTTTCAACTAGAGAAATGCGAGAAGCAGGTATAGTTAGATTATCATCATTTCTAAGATCATAATTGGCAATTAAATCACCCCTACGGGGCCACATGTTGTTAAAAGACCTAGGCAACAGATCGTTTTTGTATTCATACATAAGCTTAAGTTTAAAAAAGATACACAAAGAGTCAAAAGGTAGAATTTGAAGATTTTTAAAGATCGGACCAGAGTGACTATAATATGTTGCTTGTTTTATACATCTTACAGCCATTTTTTGCTTTATTTTGGTGGCATTAAGAATTGAAGGCGATGCACAAGTATATATTTGAATTCTATAAACCAAATGGCAGTGAAAAATAGAAAAATACAAAGATTTCATAGCACTTTCTGTTAAAAGGCTTTAACATTTCCTTAAGCAAAAGAGAGATTTAGATAGTTTTTTGTTTAATTCTTTTATATGAAACTTAAAATTTAGGGCTGGATCTAGGTAAATGCCCAAAAACTTGATTGCAGGGATTTCACTTTCATGGTTTACAAAGTCAATTTTATGTTTAAGTAATGGATTGGGATTCAGTGTATTGGGATCATTTTCATCAAAGTAAAGGTTAATTTCATTCCAAGGTATAAGGGATGGGGATGGGGAAAATATTGTAAATTTGGTTTTGTTGGGATGTAAACACATCTGATTGGCTCTGAACCATTGAGAAATAGTTTGAAGTTCAGTGTTAACAAACGAAATAAGATCATTAAGGTTTTTTCCCGAGGCTAAGATTGTTGTGTCATCGCAAAAAAGGAGAAGTTTAAGTAATGTTGACTATAGCTGCGGCGGCTGGCAGCTGCCAAGTACAGCTGCAGCCGCTGAAATTTATATTTTGACATTTCAAATATAAAATTTACATAAAGATAAACATTTTCTGCAAAAAAATTGTTCTTCTAGCTTCAAAAATAAGAAAATTACAGCCGTTTGAAATTTTTAAGTAAAAAAGGACCTAAAAACAAAGGTTGTTAAATAAAAGGGTGAAGGAAGCGAAAATTGACTTTGACTTACTTAAGGTCGGAAATTCATCATAACACAGGGGACTTGTACAAAAAAATTTAGCCCTCTAGCTCTAATAGGAACTGAGATAATATGGGGGGGCGTCCCCCCCCCCCCCCGACTGATTAAGGTGCGGCAAGGGGCCCGACTGTTAAGGGTTAATAGACACTGTAATCCTTTTTTTATAAGCTTTCATTGAACTGCATATTTTTTAGATTAATAAAATGTATTATATGTATTATGTTTTGACCTGACCACAGAATAGTAAAAGCTTGTTTAAAGGTAATTCTAATATCTATAATACAAAGTAGTTTGATGTCTGTCCCTCCGTCTGTGTGTCTCTCCGTCCGTCCCTTAAGATCTAGGTAACCACTGAACCGATCGGATTCTTCTCTTCAGGGAATATACCCACGGGTACTTTGGTGGTTTTGGCTATTTTCTTGGGGGTTGGGACACTCACAACCCCCCCCCCCCCAAAAAAAAAATCCCCATTTTTTTCAAACAGTTAATTCAAAATAGGTTGCTGCAGCACCAGAGGTACTTAAATGTTTTTTGATTACCTCTTGGGGCAAAACCCCTAGTTGCTAGGGGCGATGCCGCTAGTAATTTATATAAGAAGGGATGCATTTGTTCTTTGCCTAAGTCATTTGCAGGAAACATATGTGATAAGTCAATCGAGGATAATTTGATAAAAATTAAGATAAATAAAATTGACCCTTTCGTAGATTCTGTTAATTTGTACCAACCTATCAAGATATAAGTACCCAAAGTATGGATAATGAACTAATGCACATCTCAAATAAGTGGAAAAGTCTGAACATTGCATTTTTGTAATATAGCCAATAAAAAGGAATTAAGTTTATTGTTTAGGTAATAATTTGATGTGTTTGTACTTTTGTGCGTAGTTTTGCAGAAACTGAATCGTTTTTAAAGGTAATTTGAATTGTAAACAAGGAAGATAACATCCACAAAAGCGAAGCTCTGAAACTGTAGGGCAAACGAACATTAACAACTGAATAAGGAGAATAATTGTATAAGTCAAAAGAAAAATGCTACAAAATTTGTTGCAAAACTACTTAAAAACTTCATAAGTTAGAAATACTGATTATTAAACCTTGTTGTAATACAAAGTAGTATTACATTAATGATAAGATATATCCGTCGGATGAACAGACCCTAATTATAAAAAAAAATTTTAAAAATATTTGAATGAATACTAGTTACTTTGAGTAAGGGAAAAGTAGGTTGTGGGTAAAATCCTTTAAAGTGTGTGCTTTAAGGCTTGAAAATAGTGGTAGAACGATAATATTCACTAAATATGTGTATTTCTTATTGAAAAGAACTATAGACGACAAATTTTTTTTAAAAGTTAACATAAATTTATATTGTTCTATTACTGTTTTTAACCTAAAACACACAACATTTACGGATTTTACCCGCATCCTACTTTTCCCTTTATGCAAACCAAGAATGACAACATCCATAAAAGTGAAATTTAACAAGACAAAAAAAACATTCCTTTCACCACTCATCTGTCCACAGATTGTTAACGCTACAAGTACATCATTTTCCAAAAGGAAATAGAATATTAAAAATCTTCCCATTAATAAGATATTCATTCCAAATTATCATCTACTTTATTAGTAGCGAAGCTACTCTATAATTCACAATGTCCGTCCGTCCGTCTGTCCGTCCGTCCGTAATTAATGAATTGGGGGAAACGTGATTTTCTCGGCTCCTATAAAAGATAGAGAGCTGAACATTCCCATCATTAAGGAGCACAATTAACTATAAAACATTAATGGCGGTCAGACTGCTTTCTAGCAGGTTTTAGGCTATTTTTATATTTTTCACATTTTTACCCATATCTTTGGTGTTTTTGGTCCGATTTTCGAAATTTTTCCAGTTAAAGATATCAAAATCAAATTTCCTGTCGTTTGAAGAAAACACTAATGACAGTCAGACTGCCGTTTTGTAGGTTTTTGGCTATTTTTATATTTTTCACATTTTTCCCCATATCTTTTGTGTTTATGGTCCAATTTTTCCAAATTTTTTCAGTTAAAGATGTTAAAATTAAATTTCTGGCATTTTAAGAAAAGAAACAATGGCGGCCAAATTGCCTTTTAGCAGGTTTTTGGCTATTTTTATATTTTTGACATATTTCCCCATATCTTTGGTATTTTTGGTCTAATTTTAAAACTTTTTTGCATTAACAGTTTTAAAATATTTTTTCCGATCTAGTATGTAATTTACTTTAACCGTCTTCATCATACAAAATAAAACAAGGTTTCGTGTTTATTTTCTCCAATAAATCTATTATTGATTTTAATAAATTCACTTTTAATCTACTTCTACGTATTCCCATGCAAAATTTTTTGTGCTTCGCTACTTATGGATGTTGTCATCCTTGTTTTCTAATATGTTTTAGTTTGAGTGGTCAAAGTTTCTGCTACAACACCCCTGATAGAAAGTAAGAACCTAGTTTCCAAAAATTATAAAAACAGGTAAAAACTATTGTTTACTAGCGGCTATACCCTTAGAGAGAAAGTGGGCAGATATAAGGTATAACCAACAAGCGAAAGAAATCTAAAATAATATTTGGGGGAAAATAGAGAGGTCGTAAATTTTACCATGTGTTGCCCCCCAACGACAGCTGAAATAAGTATTGGTTACATGATTTTTTTCCAAATTAATTCTAATGTTAATATAAGCTGGAAGGTGGATTCACTTCAATTTTTAGTTTACAAATAAAAATCTAAAAAATACGGGAAAGGTTGATTTCTTGTTGAAGGTACCCAAAATATTAATAAACTTTTTCTTTACCAAAAAGAAGAGAACCATATCAGTCCAGCGGTTAGCAATATTCTTCAATACAAACACACATACATTCTGTTACTTCATATATAGACAAGCAGCTACTCCCCTAGAAACCTGTAGGTGAACTCTATGTAAGGTGGCGATGATCTTCTCCACTTTTTAAAGGGGAGGGGGCGAAAGTGACATTTTTTGAAACCAAAACTAAAAGTCAAAGGAACTCAACTAAAAAAAGAGTTACAGGTCTGACATTTTGCATGGGAGTTGCCGAAAACCGCTGAGAAAAGGCAAAGAAAATTTCAGCGGGAAACGCCGGTTGCGCCGCCGTCTCTTCACAGTTCCATTTTGTACCCCTTTAAAGCAACTGACATGCAAAATGTCAGACCTGTACTCTTATTTTAGTTGAGTTCCTTTGTTGACTTTTAGTTTTGGTTTAAAAATGTGTCACTTTCGCCCCCCCCCCTTTTAGTTTTAATGTTAGATTTAAAACGTAAAAAATTTTTATGGTGTCATTTTTTGATATGGTTATTTCTCTTAGTATGGTGGTGGTACCCTCCTCCCCACAAAATAATTATAAACCTTGACCTCTGAGAAGCCAAATTGTAATTGTACATGAAAACTATATTGGTTCAGCAGCTAGCGAGATCCTTTGTTACTCACAGACATCATGTTACTTTGTATAAGAATATATTTACACAAGAATGACAAAAAAATGTTTTAAATTAAATCAAAACTAGTGGCTATCTACCTTATACCAACAACAAAAATTAATTAGAAAAAAAACCTACATGTGATTTTCAGTTCTCGTTGGGGGGCAACACTTGACAACCTTTAGTATGCCCCAAATATCATTTTAGATTTATGTTGCATGTTGGCTATGTCTTATTCTTGGCGGCTCCCCTCTTATAGGTTAGGGGCACTTAACCCATTAGTGACGAACCGGCTTTTAACGCCCGGTTCCAGAAAATGCCGAAAAAAAAACGGTTCTCAGTTTCAGGATTGCATCATTCTCAGTATGAATCCCCCCTCTACTACCCTGGTTTTCATTTCCCCCTGGAGCAGGCAGTTTTGCTTACTACCGTTTGCCGGTATAGCTCAACAAAATTTGAAAACCAAGAAAA
Source organism: Acartia tonsa (assembly GCF_053477335.1). Lineage (NCBI taxonomy): Eukaryota > Metazoa > Arthropoda > Copepoda > Calanoida > Acartiidae > Acartia > Acartia tonsa. The sequence goes on along the minus strand of NC_137274.1, from coordinate 2,184,210 downwards.
ACGAGGTGATTTTAAAATATCCTAACTTTTTTGTTTATGAAGTAAAGTTAGTGATTTTTTTCGTGAAATTTAAAGTTTATTGGCAACTACATTCATTTGTGAATTCGTTTTATTCAAATTATTATTTTTTATATGATTTTTTTATCGTTTTTTTACGTTCTATATTGGCCTGGCTCGGCGCAAGTAAAGATACCCGTCCACATATAATATCAAAATTTTAAAACTTCTAGGAAACGGGCTTTTTTAACTGAAAAGGGTGGCACCTATAGCCAAAACACTAAATGTGATATAAATCGTTTTGTATCTTACTTGTAGCTCTATCAATTACATGAGGTTATGTAGTTTTCAATTGCAGATCGTATCGTAGTATTAACTACAACTCACTTTGGACGTTCAAAAATTTGTTAATTTTTTTGGACAAATAACCGGGTATTTAGGACAAAACCGGGCTTGAATGCCGGGGGAAAGCTCAAAAAAACGGCAAAAACGGTTACCTATGCCGAACGGTTTCTTTACTCGCGCCGAACCGGGTTTTATTGCAACTTTCCTGTGCACGCCACTAGAGCAAAACAAAAAAATTGGAATTCCGTTTTTACCATAACAAAGCTTCCCTGAAATTATTAGCTCGATCGGTCCATAAAAGTGGCGCTTGGTACTAATGGGTTAAGATGGAGATGGGGGGGGAGGGTGATTCAAACTATCTGCCCTTTCAGTTTTAGTTCTTAAAAGAATAGGTAAAAAAGACATGAGGAAAGGGGGGGGGGTCATCGTTTTCTTGGCGCGATTTCTCTTTTGAGGTGATGAAGCCCTAGTCCAAAATAGTTATAGTTTTTTTTTCAAAATTTAAAATAAGGGGAGAGAGTTATTTTTTCATCAAAATACTTAAGAACCTTTCCCGGACTTTTTAAAAGCTTTGATTTAAAAGTAATCCTTTATCAGTTAGCGAGATTTTTCAAACAGATTAAAATGTTATTTATGTTCTTTTTTCAGATTTTGAGAAGTTACCTAGCTACTTTACGTTGAGAAATCAAGAACAAATTAAATCAATAAAATTAATGATATTTGATTTATTCATTCGAAACCGATTTATATCCGGTGGATTAGAACCGGTACTCAGCCTTATAAAATATTATTTCTAGTATTGTATTATATCCAGTTCTACATAATATAAAATGTACAATTATAAGATTAAAATCAGGTTTTTTAGCCCTGAGATGCTGAAGGCACGAAAAGCTGTTTATAATATGATACATGAGACAACTATTATTGTATTTTATGTCTTTGCTATGTATTTTTCTAGTTGAAATTAAAATATAAAACATTCTTAAAATAATGACTTATTTTTATGATATTCACTTTTTATAATGCAATGTATAATTTTTAATTAACAAAGCTACTCTATGATTATAAATGTCCATTGTTGTTTAAGGGACTAGATAAAAGTCGTAACATTATGACCTCTTGTAGGTATAAGATAATGATTTTCTCGTGGAACAATCCCTTTTTTTGATTTCTAAGTATTAATTTGTCCCTTCGTTGTTTGCTTTTTGGGTTTTTTTCTCTTTAGAACTATTTTGGATGAAGTTAAAAAGATTAATAAATTTAAGGGTTACATACTTTTTTCATACACTTTATGACATACTAGCGGCTACGCCCCTAGAAGCCTCTAGGGGTACTTAAGGTAAGAGAGGTAAAAGTTGACCATATCCCATTTTAAATTTGAGTTTCAAAAAAAATATTTTTTGGGGGGATGGGGATGAAGACACCCTCCCCAAAAATAGTTTAAAACCTTCCCAGGACCTATCAGAAGCTTCATTGTAAAGGAGAATAATATCGGTTTAGCGGTTAGCAAGATCCTTTGGGACAGACAAAAAACGCTTACTACTTTATATATTAGGATGGACAAAGTTATGATACTGTTTTTAAAACGAAGCAAAGCTTTTCTACAATTAGGGTCATTACATCCGTTCATCTGTCATGGTTAATGTTAATTAATTTAGACATGTCATAAATGTCATGTTGATTTCAAACCTTGCATGCTGATTCAAATAACAGTTAGGTACAATTTAGGAATCATAGAAACTCTATAATTGTTACCAGAAAGTCCGTTTATGATTTTAAATTTTTTTGACAATAACTTTTTCATGATATAATTACCCTAAGACAAAAAGGTATAATATTTTACACAAGGCATCTTTAATCAAATTCTTAAAATCAATGTCCTTTTAATTTACTCTGTACTAGTGGCTATTTCCCTAGAGGCCACTAAGGGCCCTTGTGGTAAGTTAAGATAAGTCGACCCCCTTGACTCATTTTCATGAAAATTAAAATAATATTTTCAGTGGGTTTTAATTTTTTCTAGGGGTGATTTATCTTGGTTTGATAGGATTTACACAATTTTGTAAAAATTAATTTATAATTTATTTTCGACTAGCGGCTACGCTACGACAGTTGAGGAGGAGGTTAAATTGAATAACCCAATTTCTTATTTTAGATTTTAAAAGAAAAAAAAAATTTATGGGGGGAGGTTCAGCGAGATCCATCAAGACAAACAGACAGAGAAACATCCTTTTACTTTATTACAAGTATTTACAAATTAAAAGCGGAGCTTTCCTATATTTAGGGTTGGTCTGTCCTTCCATAGATATTTTTGTTTATTAAGGCCTGTTAGAATTGTCCTATCAATTCAAACTTTGGATGATGATTCCTATAACAGTAAAGCACGTACTAGTAATAGTAGGAACTCTATAATCTTTGCCGAGAAGTCTGTACGATTATTAAAACAATCTGATTTTTAATATTTTTAAAACTTTTCTTTGTATAATCTGATTATCCTATTCATCTAATTTTTGGAATAATGATTCTAAGGACAACAAGTTAAAGTATATTAAGTGAGACAATTCTATAATCATATCCTATAAATGAAAGTATGTCCTTTTATGGTATCCTAAATTTGCACAATTTTGCAACAAAGGGGGAGGTAGCTTTCGCCGAATTCCATAAAGGTATGTGTTTTAAGACTTAGAAGAACTCTGAAATTTGGTATGACAATTGCTCTAATATGGCACAGTATAGAACTGTGAAGAAATGGCGGCAAAACCGCCGCTGCCGCTGAAAACCGGTTTGCCTCAAAATTATCTAATTTGGCAAGAAAACCATGTTATACCCCATTAAAGCAACTACCATGCAAAATTTTAGAGTTATATTCAAACACACACTTTTTTGGAATTCTGTGAAAGCTACCTACCCCTTATGTACAATATTATTTAGACTTTAGAAATTAATGTTCTGCTTAGTAAGTTCTGACACTCTACAAAAGTTATGGTTCGTTTTTCCTCCGTTTTGATTTAGAGCTTCGTTTTTTTGTGGATGTTGTCATCCTCATTTTCCTACGCTGCTTATGGATATTTTCATCCTTGTTATTAACGTATTATTAGTTCGAAGTTGGATAGGATAAAATCCAACTAATTAATCTTGCCTTATAGAATGTATAGTATAAACCAAGAAACTCTTTTCAAATTAAGTATTTTATTGATCAAAACACAAAAACTGAATATATATGTATATAGAAATTTTAATCTTCACTAAAAATACAAACATAATCAATTATAAAAGCTTAGGGTTTACAATATTTAAAGGAGTCATTCTATGATATTTTCTGGTGAAATTAAAAGTAAGATCAAATCCATAGAAATTTTAAGAAATTAGTTTTTACTGTAAAGTGTTATAAAACTTTTTTTTTATATTGACTTAGTTTTATGAAAAAAGTAAAAAATGATAATCTATTTAGTCAAAATAGTATCAAATATTTTGCTTAGTTCAATATGTATACATAAATCTCTGCAAAATATCAACAAATATAAGTACTTAAAACATATATAACAAATAAATCACAAAAGTTAGTATCAAAGAATTAAATCATCATTAGTGTCAACTTTATTTTTAAATTTTCAATAACGAAGCTCTTCTACAATAAGGGTCAGTCTCTCCATTTGTAATGGATAGCTTTCAGCCTTTTTTAGTTCATTTAGGCATGCAATAATTGTCTTATTGATGGATAATTGTCATGGTGATTCCTGTAACTGAAAGGTATGATTCAGATTATCCTTACCAGAAACATAATATGTCCAATAAAAATATGTAATTATGGGGAAATTTTTTTGGCAACAATATATATTTGTGGGCCAAAAAATAGTCTAAAGCCATAAACCATATCCAGACTTTTTATGATAATAAAATAGCCTAAAACCATCCCGAGCCCTATAAAAAGCTTCACTGTAAAAAGGACCAAGATTATTTGCTACAAACAAAAAAGCTTAAATAATACAATAATCATTTTTCTGATTTTTGGATTAACAATTCCCATAACAACAAGGTACAGCATTTTAAGAGGAGGTTCTTTACAATCAAGTCATAAAAATGTAAGCATGTCCTAAACATACAATTAATAACTTGATCTTTAAGTACTGACACTCTAATAATGTCAATGTTCATTTTTGAGCTTCCCTTTTATATATGTTGCCATCTTTGTTTTGTTAAAGGGGGGGAGGGTAATGTGGTTACTCGTGCCATGACGTACCAGCAATTTTATTTTGGGTGCTACTCCCTTAGTTTTAGAGATGATTGGGTAAAATCTTTTGGGCTAGGTTCCTAATTACCCCAAGTTTTGGCATCTTTCATAAAAAAAACGGCGGCGGGACCGCCGCTCCCTCCATTTACCACCATTTTCCGCCGCCGCCAAAAAAAAAGATTATTGCATTTCTCACCGCATTAAGCAATTTGGAATCATTTAAGGCCATGTTATTTATTTTCAAAAAATTTTCCCCTTACCAGCAACCCTGTGGGGGGACTCGTTTTTTTTTGGCGTCGGTGGTGAAAAACGGCGGTGGACGGCAGGAGCGGCGGTACCGCCGCCATTTTTTGTTAAAATATTTTTTACTGACCTACCTAAAAAGATTTTGTTTCAATATCTTTAAAAGCACAGGAATGGCACTGAATTTAAGATATACCTTGATAAATGAGAATTTGAAAAGTACCTCCGCAGGGTTGCTTGTAAGGGGAAATTTTTTTGAAAAAAATAATATGGTCTTAAATGATTCCAAATTGCCTAATTCGGCGAGGAATGCAATAAAAAAAATTTTTTGGCGGCGGCGGAAAATGGCGGTTAACAGCGGGAGCAGCGGTCCCGCCGCCGTTTTTTTGAAAGATACCAAAACTTGAGGTAATTAGTGACCCACCCCAAAAGATTTTACCATATTATCTCTAAAACTAAGGGAGTAGCACCCAAAATAAAATTGGTGGTATGTCGTGGCACGAGTCACCATATCCCCCCCCCCCCCAAAGAAACCTAGTATATTTAACTGAAAAAGAAATGTGCTTAAAATTAATTGCTTTCGTTCATATATGAATTTAATGAAATAATAAAATTCAAAATTTCCCGAAAGCATAGGCATGCAATTGCTACTTGAAACTAAGAAATGTAAGCTGTAAAAGTTTGTTTTTCAAAAAGTGACACTATCATTCTCTCACTTAGTCTTTATTTCTTCCAGATTTTGAATAATAAGCTTCAGTTTGTCTAATGAAATCACAGTCAACAAGATCATCTAAATAAAACAATAATATTATTTATATAGTTTGAAAACAAAATAAATGTCAATTTTGGGCCGATTTAAAATAAAGTAGGATGGATACACTCCCTGGAAAAACTAAGGTGGACGGATACACCTCCCTCTCCTTGACAATGGTCTGCACCCACCTATAGGTAAAAAGTCAAATCCCCCATAAATTATAGAGGATATTACAAAACTACGCCTGTTAACCCTTTACAGTCGGGCCCCTTGCCGCACCTTAATCAGTCGGGGGGGAGGGGCGTTCAACGCCCCCCCATATTATCTCAGTTCCTATTATAGCTAGAGGGCTAAAAAATTTTGTGCAAGTCCCCTGTGTTCTGATGAATTTCCGACCTCAAGTAAGTCAAAGTCAATTTTCGCCTCCTTCACCCTTTTATTTAACAACCTTTGTTTTCAGGTCCTTTTTAACTTAAAAATTTCAAACGGCTGTAACTTTTTTATTTTTGAAGCTAGAAGAAAATTTTTTTTACAGAAAATGTTTATCTTTATGTAAATTTCATATTTAAAATATCAAAATATAAATTTTAGCGGCCGCAGCTATACTTGGCAGCTGCCAGCCGCAGCAGTCGGCGGTCGGCGGGAAAACGGCGGATCTTTATGAAATTTTAATGCATTATGTAGACATGTAAGAAAAGCATAAGTTTAAAATTTAAAGTCTCTAAGTCAAAAATTGCGGCCACAGGAGCCTTTTAAAGATTTCTGAAGACCTGGAGGATCAGGACCTGCAGGATCATACCTGGAACCTGAAATTGACTTAAACACCTGTATTTAATATGAGGATGTTCTACTAGAGGATATTTTAGTATTTTGGTAAGATAAAATGCTTTGTTTAAGTCAAAAAATATTTTTGCTCTTTACCTGGATGACCCTGCCAGGTTTGCTGGGATCCTGTGCCAGCCAGGATGGAGATATTCAAACAATTCTAACTCTCAGTTATGTGTTATACCCACACTTAAAAAGTCAAGCAGTTTGGGCTCTTTAACTTTCACACACAGAAAATGAGATAGAAAAAACCGCCCCCCCCCCCCCCAACCATTAAGGGTTAATCTATCAATTAATGGACAACTGTTTAACGTTTGTTTGTGAATTCTTTCAAAAAATACAAACATATTGAAGAAAGTAATACATTCCCTCGATTTAGGTTTATTGAAGGTGTCAAAATTTTTAAATGCGCTTCGCAAAAGCCTGTGCATGCCACTAAATAAGAGGTTTTGTCAATTCATTTTAAACATGTTTGACATAAATAACAGCAAATAACCCATAACTGTGGCTCAACACGTAGTGCAACCGCTCATTGTTGAGAAGGTGATAGGTTCGAATAATGGTACGACACTGCGTCAAAACTAAAGACGTTAAAAATGGTTCCCACTGCTGCTATGTCAGATGCACAACGTAAATTTATCTCAAAAGGGATTCACATTCTCGGCTAAAACGTCGTACATTTTCATTTTGTTTCTAAAATCAAATTGTAGTTTTGTTAAATATTGAATATTTATTTAAAGTTTTACACTCACTCTCCACCACAAATATCTCGTTTGACGTAATTGGTTTTAGCATTTTCTTATAAAAGTGTACTTACTTAGGTTTATAGAATACATTCTTCCGTTATTTATATATCATAAGAAGTGTACTTAGAAGCCATGGTAAAAGAATAAATCGCATACAATCTTTTTATCTATAATGCAAAGTAGAATGATGTCTGGTCCATCTGTCTGTCCGGCCATCTGTCCCTTAAGATCTCTGTAACCATTGAACCAATCGGATTCCACTCTTCAAGGAATATACCTACTGGTCCTGTGGTTATTTTAGGCTATTTTCTTGTTACTACTACAGTGTTAAATAAAAAGTGTACTTAGATTCCAAGGTAGAATAATACATTATGATAGAAAGAGTTAAATAAAAAGATAAAAAAGACTAATTTAACCCTTTACAGTCGGGCCCCTTGCCGCACCTTAATTGGTCGGGGGGGGGGGAGCGTTCAACGCCCCCCCTAATTATCTCAGTTCCTATTAGAGCTAGAGGGCTAAATTTTTTTGTGCAAGTCCCCTGTTTGATAATGAATTTCCGACCTTTTATAAGTCTAAGTCAATTTTCGCTTCCTTCACCCTTTTATTTAACAACCTTTGTTTATTTTTATGTAAATTTTACATTAGAAATATCAAAATATAAATTCCAGCGCCCGCAGCTGTACTTGGCAGCTGCCAGCCGCTGCAGTCGGCGGTCGGCGGGAAAACGGCGGCGGATCTTCATGAAATTTTAATACGTTATGTAGACATGTAAGAAAAGCTTAAGTTTAAAATTTGAAGTCTTTAAGTCAAAAATTGCGGCCACAGGAGCCTTTTAAAGATTTCTGGAGACCTGGAGGATCAGGACCTGCAGGATCATACCTGGAACCTGAAATTGACTTGAACACCTGTATTTCATATATAGATGTACTACTAGAGGATTTTTTAGTATTTTGGTATAATAAAATGCTTTGTTTTAGTCAAAAAAATATTTTTGCTCTTTACCTGGACAACCCTGCCAGGTTTGCTGGCATCCTGTGCCCGCCAGGATGGAGATATTAAAAAAATTCCAACTCTCAGTTATGTGTCATACCCATACTTAAAAAGTCAAGCAGTTTGGGCTCTTTATCTTTCACACACAGAAAATGAGATAGAAAAAACCGGATGGGGGGGCGTTCAACGCCCCCCCCCCCCCCCCCAACCATTAAGGGTTAAATAAAAATGATAACGAAGGAAGGGAATAGTAGATATATATTATTATTATAACAATAACAAACCATAAAATGTAAATAAACCTTGGGCCCTGAATTTTCATTTTATATAACCTTTTCTTTTAAAATAAATGTTTTGTCAAAAACACGTGAAAAACATTTATTATAATTATAAAGATAAGAATTTTAGGCTTTACAAAAATTTAAATAAAAAAAAATATGTTTTGGATATCTAGGGGTTAAATATAGTAAATTTTGTTGGAAAAATTTGGTTTGTTTCCGATGATCGGGAGAACAAAAGAATGCTCATTATTATGAAAATATTTTATTAAAATGACTCAACTTTTTGCTGTAAATGTATAGCAAATATAATAGATCATTGGTTTTTAAACAATTTAATTCTTAAATGTTATTGATTCTAGAGATTTAAACAATTTTTCTTTTGTCACTATATCTGCATAAACACAGCGGTATTTGGTTAATGATTTTATAAAATAAACCAAACTTTTTCATTACATTTTAAAGAAAGTTTGAAGACAAATATTAATAAAGATATATTACAAAAATATTTTCTAATTATCATTTTTTTTGTTTTTATCTGCAAGCAAAGAAATGGCTTATTTTCTCTTAGTTTAATTGATGCTCAAATTTTAACATTATTTTCATGTGAAAATACTCTTGGCATTTTAAACTGATTTTTTTCTAACTTAGTTAAACTTTTAAGGCATTATACTTTGAAAAATACTTTAAAAATACGAAAAGGTAAACGAAAATGCATTTTGAAAAATCAAATTTGCGATCACTTTAATATTGTTTTTTCTTTTATAAGCATTGAAAATCTTTCAAATTTTCATTGTACATAAAATGCTATTTTGAAATGCCTAGAACTTTTTTGTTATTGAAGCAGAAGGCTTTAAATTTGGGGTATTGGGTCTACTTGTTGCAGTCTTTCAGCAGTTAAAGCGTGGTATTTCTTGCAGGCATCCTTTAAGATCTCAGTATTCACTGAACCAATTGGGCTCTACTCTGCAGGGAATATACCTACTGGTCCTTAAAAGACACCCCCAACCCTCCTAAAAACTAAAAAAACACCCCACAAAAAAAATTTATTTAAATTTTTTTTGTAAAATCTCAGTAATTGCTGAACAAATTAGGCTCTACTCTTCTGAGAATATACCTACTGGTCCTCTGGTGGTTTTAAGCAATTTGCATTTAATTTTAAAAAATCAACATTTTTAAAAGTTGTCGCACATATTTGTATAAAAAGTTTTCAAGAGATGAAAATATCTGTGTGTTTATTTCAAGACAAGAAATGCTGACATAGAAAAACAATTTTGTAGCCTTTTTTTGTTAAAAAACAAATAATGACATTGTATTTTGGATGTATATATTAAATGCAGTATTCTATGACACACAAAACAACAATAAAGGGAAGGGGTTGGACTTTCATACCTGTCTTGGGGTGAAGCCCCTAAATGCTAGGGACAAAGCCGCAAGTATATTATATATTGAAGTTAATTCTAATACTTTTAACTAAAAAACTTGACCTAAGGAGGGACATTTTTTTCTAGAAAACTATGTGAAATAAAGTATTTTTATAAATTTAAATGAATTTATTTGATAATTTTAGTAATGAATAATAAAACTCAAAAATCTAGATAAAATTTTTAGACCTGACCGTGATCAATTTGTTGAAATAAAACATGAATTGATGGTTGAAAAATACAAAAACAAAATGGAAATTAGAAATGCCACTCATGGAGAAACACATGAGGTAAAATATAATTTTTAATTTATGCTTCTCTAAGCAATAACTAAAATACATTTTTTAATATGTTGTAAAGAATTTCTTACCAAAATATGAAATATTATAGTTTGAATATATTTAGACTCCATACGACTACTTCTCCACAACCCATTATCCAGAAAGTGGAGGACATTGCAAAGATAATGAGACAGCATGTATAATTGTCAAGGAGCCATTTAGAACATACTTCAATGACACTGGTTTGCTCAAACAATATCCTGTGAGTGTTATTTTGATCGAGTCTAATCCTTATAATAAAGTAACAGGATGTTTGTTTGTCTATGCGTTTGTATGTCTTTACAAAATGATCTCCTAACTGCTGAACCGATCAGGCTCTCCTTTGCAGGGTAGCTTCTAATTGGTCCTTGGAAGGTTTTTTAACTACAAAAAAAATCGACCTCCCATACTTTTTTTTTATTTTAATTTTTAAATATAAAAAAAAATTGGTTATCAAACTCAACTTCACCCTCCTCAAGTTCCCCTAGAGGCCTCAAGGGGGTCATTGCTGCTAGTTATGGATATCTTATGTTGATATGCCATTAAAGGGACTGTGGTGAATATAAAAATTTATCATCGGATTATCAAACCTTTAGCTATACTGATCATTTAAAAATGTCTTATTAACAAAAATATCAAGGATTTATTTCTTGATTTTGTGGCAATTTTAGAAGGAGAAATGGAAAAACACGGAAAATCTGAGTTTCTTGGGATGTTTAACTTGTCATATCTAGTAGAATTATCCTAGAATCAGTGCCCTTTGCAGGAAGGAAGTCAAAATTATCACTTGCCTAATAGTTAAATCCTACCCAAGACCAGTTGTTTATGAAATATCCTTTAAATTGATTATATTTAAAACTTAAACAAGCCTAATTTCAGAGACAATTATCTCCAGTGGATGTGGTTGAGATTTCAAGGTAAATTTTTTTTAGATATTGTTCGTTCAATGCCCCCCCCCCTTTGTTTTTTTTTGTCATTTTCTGTGTGTGAAAGATAAAGAGCCCAAACTGCTTGACTTTTAAAGTCGGAAATTCATTATCAAACAGGGGACTTGCACAAAAATTTTTAGCCCTTTAGCTGATCTAATAGGAACTGAGTTCAATGCACCCCCCCCCCCCCCCCCCACCGACCAATTAAGGTGCGGCATGAAATTCTAAAGAAACAAAGGTTGTTAAATCAAAGGTTGAAGAAAGAAAAATATGACTTTGACTGACTTATGACTAAAGGTGGCTTGGTTTTGCTTGGGATTCTAGACCACTCCATGTTGACTATCAATTTTGTACCCATGTTATTTTGTTTTTATTTCAGAGCCTATAACTGTTATGTGACTGATGAAATGAATGTAAGATTTACTTTATTTTTCAATCAAATGATTTTACTGAAAAAAAAGTTATGAGAATTCCTAGTGTTGATAAAAAATTTACTTTTGAAATTAGGATAGGAATATTCTTCTCATTCAAACAAAAACACATTTTTATGCTAAAATGTGGTTTAGTTTTGGTTTTTAATTTTCATTTTTTCCCAACAGTAGTAATTTTTATTGAACATCAAAATTAAAAACAACAAAATCTTCCAAATTAAATTGAAAAATCTTTGAATTATTGGTCAATTTAATTTCAAAGATTTAAAATAATATTTTCAAAACAAAAAATTAAAACTTGAATATCTTTTTTCAAAGATTGAATTTCAAAAATCGGTCTGACAGTTTTTCCAAAGTTGAGAAACTCTATCAAAAGGAAAAGGTTTGAAACTGATAGAACATTTCTTTATACTAAAACATATTTTAAAGAAATGAGTTATTTAAGCATAAAAATGTTACCCCCGGGAAATAAATGAATATTTACATTTACTATATTTTACTATTTAAGGGGTTGTTTATATGAGAATGATTTATTACTAATTATAAAATTTCAGGAGAAATATGAGGAATACAAGAAAAAACTAGATGAAGCAGGTTAACAGAAAAAATGATAAATATAATGTATAAATGTAAAGGACCTAAGAAATCTTCTGCAAATCCCGTATCCCTTATCCCTGTAATATGTTTGTACAATACATTTGTGAAGTTTTTTATGTAGATTTCAAAAATGGTGTTATTTTTTTAAAATTTTGATTATTTGTATGTTTTTTTTAAACAAAAAATTTAATCAAAGAAATCTAACTATTTTTCGCTTTCTGGACAATTATAGATATTTTACAATAGATAGGATGTCTAAATCCCCAATCACTTAATATGACCAATAGGAATAAAACATAGACACAATCATACCACAAAAAAATTTAATTGAGAGTAAACAATTTGACATGTATTTTTGCAATAATTGATTAATACAACTTTCTTAAAATATTTGAATTTAGCTTCGGATAAAAGTTGTTTAGGGAAATTATGATGTCTAAAAACTGTATTAGTTTATTAGGATTGTTTATCTAATAATAATAAACCCATTGTATGGAGAATATTTCAGCCAATTATCGCATCGTATCATAGTCATCTTTCCTCCTGTACAATCAAAAACATAACCGGTTCTAATCCACTGGATATCATTAAGTTTCATAACCTTTAACCACCCTTCCTTTCTCTTGATTTCTCTCTTTCTCTGTCCCTCTTACTAGAGAATGACAGAAAGGGGTGATATTTTGTAGATTTGATTTGCAATTTTATTATTTAAATTCGGTTAAAAATTACATACAGTAAAAAAAGGAAAATAAGAATGAAAATATAAAGTTTTTAAACTTTTAAATTTAGATAAAAAAAATTTATCTCCAAAATAAAACCATGTAAATTGCCTAGTTGGTGGGGGGGGGGGAGGGTTGAAAGTTGGGGGAGTGTTCTATCTCACGGTTTTTTTCACTTTCTTGTCAAAAAGCTAGCTTCATATAGTATATATGTATATATAAAATAACGTTTTTTTAATGTAATGTATTTAAATACACTAAAACAATTTTTTATTTACAAAGCTACCTTTTCACTAGCAGAAAAAAATAAAAGAAAAATATAAGATTTTGAACACTCCACCCCTTCTTTCTCTTTCTCCCTCTAAAACTCTTACACCTTTCCCCCTTTTCTATTCTCTCTCTCTCTCAATGCACTTTCTGAAATTTCTTAATATCTCAGAACACATGTAATAATTAGTTTTGCTACTTGTTCTGAAGAGCAATTTAATTTAAAACATATCTATAGCTTTTTTTCCATAATGCGGAAACTTGTCAATATGTGTCGATTAAATTTTTGAATTAAAAAAAACATAGAAATAATAATTTTTTTTTTAAATCAACATTATTTTAGAAATCTACGTAAAAAAATTCTCAAATATATTATACAAACATGCAATCAGGGATAAGGGATAAGGGATTTGCAGAAGATTTCCTATGTCCTTTGTGTTTACAATACAAGTAAAATAATTTGCAAAATAGATCTTTTAAAAATAACTCTCATAATCCAATTTATATTCTTTTTGAAATACAATAGGAATAAAAGGAGGTTTAAGGATTTGGTTTTATATCCCATCCATAATTCAAGTGGTATCCTGACCATTTAAGGGTACCAAGTACATCCTTGCCTGACTTGTCTAAAGAGTAAACAAACAATAAAAAAATTACTACTCCCCTTCACTAATTTTAATTCTAAAAAAAATTTATGTTGTTATTAATGTTCTTATACATTCTTATTTATAGATAGTTAGATTTATATTTCACAAAAGATTAATTTATGTAGGAAATCTTCTTCTTGATGCATCAAAGGCAGGACTATTGGAGAAAGTAAAGTATTATATATCCAATGGTGCAGATGTGAATTTAAAGGATAAAGAAGGTAAGTAATTTTTATCTCTAAATCATTATCTGCACGTCCAATCATCCTTCATCAATATTATTGTTTTACCCAGTCTTTACATTTAAAAGGAGTGTGAATGTAAAATTTTTTTATCTAATTATCAAATCTTAACATTGCATTGTCTAAGCCCATTTCACTACACTGATCAACCAAAAACGTCCTATTAACAAAAACATGCAGGAATAATGACTTGACTTTATGGTATTTTGGGAGGAAAAAAGGAAAAAACAGGGAAAATCTAAACGTTTTTTTTCTCATAATGTTTGTAGGGATATTTAACTTGTCATGTTTAGTTGAAACAATTTACTTCATTTTAAGGCTTTTATGATATAAAATTGCAAATTAGTTTTTTAATAACATAGTAATTAGGTAATAAAGATCTATTTTAAATTCATATTATTGACAAAAAAAAACCTCACTGTCTACAAAGGGTTGATTCTCAGAGGTTATTTAAAATAATGATATACCTTTTTATTGTGTTGGACAATAAATAACCCACTTAGGAGAATTAGTTTACATTTTCATCTGACTGTTTATTAAGAAATATTTCACTTTTATCAATTTCTAAGTAACTATACATTAGTTTAAAGCAAGGATTATGTTAAAAGTCAGCATAACTGTTAGAAAAAATAGAGAACTATGTCAAAAAGCTTAGTTGTTGCTATAGAAGGAAAAAAAGACAAATAACTGCACATTTTAATAGTCCAGAAATTTTTTCCCCAATCTTAGAAATGATAAAAATCGGCGGAAAAAGCCGTTTTTAAGGAAATAAGAGACAGTTTTGCCCTATCTTTGAGATTATATGAATGAGATGATGTTAAGATTTGATAATTTGATGAGAAACTTTCTCGTTCACAGTCCCTTTAAGTAACAAGCCAGAACATACTCTAGAACTAGTTGATTGATAATATTGATTAAAAAGTGGCTTAGAATTACTTCTTTGTAAATACTTTCTTTCTTTAATTTTAAATTAAAACATTCAGTGCAGTTGTTTTTTAATTAATTTAATTGTCTTAAATTACAGATGTTTCCCTAAACTGCCTCTTGCACAGTGGGATCCAGTGGGACATCCAAAAAATTTAAAATTGACTTTTATCTATCCTAGGAATTAATAATGGCTGTAAGTAGACAGCTAGAAAAGAAATTTTTATAAAATATTCATTTTTGGCGGATTTATGCCATTTTTAAAAAAGGTAGTGAAAAATTTCTTTTCAGTTTTGATGATTTTCCAGATTTTTTTACACAATTTTTTCAAAGCAACAAAAAATACATTTATGTTCATCTTATGAAAATAATTTTTGATTGAGGTACTTTTCAGATACCTGTACCAATGACTAATTAAAGAAAAATTTTTAAAAAATATTTTTTTGGTGGTGTAAATTGACATTTTGTGAGAAAATTTCACCAAAAATATTAAGATTTTTAACCCCAAAAAATCAGTTTTCTCCATTTTACCCAAAAACGGCCAGGATGCCACGGGTTTTGCAATAATAATATTAATATGCAACATGTATTGTGTTTAAAACAGTTTTCATAACCTGGGGCCTCCCGGCCGTTTTTGAGCAATTGAGCATTTTACATTGCATGGTTTGAACAATTTCGTTCTTGTTAATTTGAAATTTTCCCTCGTTAGAGGGGGAAGGAGTCATTTTAGAGCCCAAAGTCATCTCTGCAATGTTTTCTAACTTTTTGAGGCGGAACTTTCTTTACTTATGCATTATTTGCCTCCGGCCAACCGTTTCGCCGTTATTTGCCACCGTAGGTGTGATTTTTAACGATTTTTGCCATTCTCGCGGTTTTAATGGACATTTAAGGGAACAAGAAGTCCTTAAAAAAAAGATGACTTATAAATACTTTTATTTTAGCAATTAAATTTGCTAAATTTCATGTGTTCTTAAAAAAATTGTATTTCTAACTGGTTTTGGTTCAGCAGAAATTCAAATTCGGGGATTAATTATAATATTGCAAAAACATTATATATGCGTCTGAGAGAGAGAGAGAAATATACGTTTGAGAGAGAATATAATATGAGCAATTATGTTTATATTCTTATACAAACTTTAAATGAAGATAGCTAGACTTAGAATAAAGGTATTAACACAAAATCAAAAGTGTTTTGAAAATTATGTTATTGTTGTTTATATCTGTAAAAAAAAACATTAGAAAACATGCCTTATTAGTGTCCTATTTTACTTATACTGGACCTACCTAAAAATGCCGGGACTCGAACTGGGTGCACCTGACGCTATATTCATGTTCACAAACATTGTTTGCGTTGAAGAAATATTTACATAGACGTTTATTTTGTTAAAATATTCCTATCATAACTAAAGTTATGAAGGTTTATAGATTTTTTAAAAATAGGGTAGCTTCGCTCCTCCAAAACCGCCAGACGTACTTACCAAATGCACATTAAAAGTTAACAGGAGCAAAATTTATGTTATTTTTGAGTTAAAGCAAAAGAAATTACATCATTTCGTCAAATACAAGCTTTTTTATTGATGTTTACTTTTGTCTACCCTTAATGTCCCGTTTTTTGGCAAAAGATCCCACTGTGTCTTGAGCACTTAATCCCACCATTTTTATGTAATTGAATATAAGAGAGGGAATTAGTTTTGAGTTAGTTTTTTTTTATTTTTGGTCTGCTGTTTGGTAAGTTTGTATTTGTTAGCCCTGCATGGTTAGGCAGGGAGTAAGGGAGGGGACAATGGATCGAATATTCAATTTTTAGGAGTCTCAGACTTTGGGTACTGGCTTAAAGGGAATGTGCACAAATACAGCAGATTTTGGCTGACTTTGGGTACTTGCACAACAATGCCCCGCTAACTAGCTGAGCTAGTTTTGAATATGCAGACAGAAAAATTTGTTATTAATAGTTGGTTTTAACAAATATTTTTTCCCAAGAAAATGTCATTTCATGTATAGAAACTCTACTGTGATATTTATGTATAAATTAATCTAAGAACCGCTTGACTTTATGTGTCAGTTAAAAATATATGAGAAGGGTTTAGGTAGTTCTAAACAAGATTTTTCAAGTTATTAATTACAGAATGTTTACTACATTGTGATGTATTGATAATTTAATTTTCAAGTAAATGATTTTTTTCTTAGAACTAATTTTGTTCTAAATTAGGTTACCATAATCCCTTTACAATTTTGGTAATATTTTCTTGATAAATCTGGTTTTCATTGCTTTTCAGCGAACGCTCTTAAATTGAATTAATTGCCCATTGTCCCCTCCCTTACTCCCTGATGGTTAGGGCACCACAGTTGTAGGCCCTTCAGTTTTAGGAATCCTCTGCAGACATATAATACAAGAGTTATGGCTAACCTTCTTTTTTTCAATTTAATTTTGAAATATTAGTAGGTAGAGGGGGGGGGGGTAAATGTTTGAAGTACATTGAGGTAACAACAAAATTAACTGAAAACTTTGAGATAAAAGCTACAAATAATCATGGTTAGTTAATTTACCCAACTTATCCACCAATATATACTTATTACTTTTCTATTTCTCTGTGTATCTATAATTCTACTCTAAATTACAAAATATAATAAATCTAATATATTTATATCTAGGATATACAAGTCTTATCTGGGCAGCAGAGAAAGGACACTATGAAGTTGTGCAGCTCCTATCAGAACATGGAGCTGACATCAATGCCAAGAATAGATGGGGTTAGTTACATAATATTATTATAATACTATATTTCTATCACATATATCTATTGATCTATCTTACTATACATACATTACAAAATTATACTATTCTATATATAGCTCTCTGTGTATCTCTAATTCTACTCTAAACTACACAATACATAATAAATCTAATATATTTATATCTAGGAGAGACCAGTCTTATATATGCAGCAAGGAAGGGACACACTGATGTTGTGCAGCTCTTATCAGAACATGGAGCTGACATCAACGCCAAGGATATATTTGGTTAGTTACATAATATTATTATAATACTATATTTCCATCACATATATCTATCTATCTATCTTAATATACATATATTACAAAATTATACTCTTCTATATATAACTCCCTATGTATCTATAATTTTACTCTAAACTTCACCATACATAATAAATCTAATATATTTGTATCTAGGATGGACAAGTCTTATGGGTGCAGCAGAGGATGGACATACTGATGTTGTGCAGCTCTTATTAAAACAAGGAGCTGATATCAACGCCAAGGATGACAATGGTTAGTTACATAATAATATTATTATATTAATATATTTCCATCATATCTGTTTTTATTTGTATGTCTCTAAATCTATATATCTATCTATTTACCTATTTATATATCTATCTTTATATTTATTTATCTATAAATAAATGGGGTTAGTTACATAATATTATTACATTATTATTATTATATATTTCCATCACATATATCTATCTATCTATCTTACTATACATACATATATTACAATATTATACTATTCTATATTTTTATTTCTCTGTATATCTATAACTCTACTCTAAACTATATACACAATATAATAAATCTAATATATTTATATCTAGGATGGTCAAGTCTTTTGCAGGCAGCAGAATATGGACATACTGAAGTTGTGAAGCTCTTAGTAGAACATGGAGTTGATATCAAAGCCAAGAATAATGATGGTTAGTTACATAATATTATTATAATACTATATTTCCATCACATACATCTATCTATCTATCTCACTATACATATATTACAAAATTATACTATTCTATATATAGCTCCCTATGTATCTATAATTCTACTCTAAACTACACAATATATACTAAATCTAATATATTTATATCTAGGATGGACAAGTCTTATGTTGGCAGCAATGATTGGACACTCTGATGTTGTGCAGCTCTTATTGGAACATAAAGCTAATATCAATGCCAAGGATATTGGTGGTTAGTTATCAAATTATTATACTTAATTTCTATCTATCTATCTATCTATCTATCTATCTATCTATCTATCTATCTATCTATCTATCTATCTATCTATCTATCTATCTATCTATCTATCTATCTATCTATCTATCTATCTATCTATCTATCTATCTATCTATCTATCTATCTATCTATCTATCTATCTATCTATCTATCTATCTATCTATCTATCTATCTATCTATCTATCTATCTATCTATCTATCTATCTATCTATCTATCTATCTATCTATCTATCTATCTATCTATCTATCTATCTATCTATCTATCTATCTATCTATCTATCTATCTATCTATCTATCTATCTATCTATCTATCTATCTATCTATCTATCTATCTATCTATCTATCTATCTATCTATCTATCTATCTATCTATCTATCTATCTATCTATCTATCTATCTATCTATCTATCTATCTATCTATCTATCTATCTATCTATCTATCTATCTATCTATCTATCTATCTATCTATCTATCTATCTATCTATCTATCTATCTATCTATCTATCTATCTATCTATCTATCTATCTATCTATCTATCTATCTATCTATCTATCTATCTATCTATCTATCTATCTATCTATCTATCTATCTATCTATCTATCTATCTATCTATCTATCTATCTATCTATCTATCTATCTATCTATCTATCTATCTATCTATCTATCTATCTATCTATCTATCTATCTATCTATCTATCTATCTATCTATCTATCTATCTATCTATCTATCTATCTATCTATCTATCTATCTATCTATCTATCTATCTATCTATCTATCTATCTATCTATCTATCTATCTATCTATCTATCTATATCTTTGGGAGGGTGAAAATAACATCCATGACTATGAATATAAAACAATCACAAACCCTCTTTTACAGGGTAAAAAATTATTTACCAAATCTCTTTAACTTACATTTTTCATTTTCTTGCCAAATTGTGATGCGCTTTTCCTTTTAAACTTAACTCTTAAAAGTCACACCCCTTTCTGCATTTTTAATTTGTTTGGGGGGAGGGTCCTCCTAACACCTCAGCTCCCAAAAAAAATGTGCATGTCCCCTGTTTGATATAAGTTGGTCTGTCTTATTTTGTTTCCTTCACCCTTCAATTTAAAAATCTTTATTTTCTAAAATAAATTCTTAATTATTATCCCCCTTCAAACCCTAGTGCACACCTCTGAGAGATGTATTTTCTTTATACTTTATGAAAAGAAGCTCCCTGTAAAGGAGAGCCATAAATAGACTATTTAGATTCAATATTCATCTTTTTGACTTTTATTCTTTAATGCCCCATTTGTATTGCAGATTTGATCTACAGTCATATCATTTACATATCTAATAAATTATCAAATTTCTAGGTTACACAGCTCTAGATTGGGCCCTTGAAAAATATTCATGGCAGTCTGAAGAAGAAATAACCAGAAAAGCTAAAGTAGTAGAAATACTTAGGGGACATGGTAATCTTAATTAATCTATAAGTATAATTTGATTATTCTAATATAGTATTATGTGTCTGTCTATCTAAATATTAAATTTTCATTAAATAAAAAAAACATTTTGATCTGTAATTAAATGGTCAAAACAAACAAAGAAAAGAAACAAAATACAATAATATTATTTTATTATGTAGCTGTATATACAGTCAAAATATGTATTATATGAATTAACAGTCTATTAAAAGCATAAACATTTATATCAATAATACAAAGTAGTTTGATGTCTGTCTGTCCAAACGGCCGTACATCTGTCCATCTAGTAAGGGAGACGAAGGTTTATAGATTACTCGATGAAGGTTAAAAATTAGTATCATTATTCTTAAACTCTAGTATCATATAAACAATATATGTTCTAGTTAAAATAAACTTTTTAAAAACATAATATTTTTTAGGTGCCAAGAGAGGAAGTGAGATATAATTATAGACAACATAAAGGTAGGTAGGATATTTATCTATGTATATGTATATCAAAAAGTTTAGATCTATCTATTGATCAGATACATCTATTTTGACTTATCCTTATAATAAAGTAACAGGATGTCTGTCTGTTTGTCTGTACCAAAGGATCTCACTAACCACTGAATCAATCGTGTTCTCCTTAACAGAGTAGCTTCTCATAGGTCCTGGGAAGGTCTATAATTATTTTTATGCCATTTATGAAGTTTCCCCCAAAAGTATAAACGAATCAAATCAGTGTTTTTAGATATCTTTAGTTTCAGACAAAAAATCCTTTTTGTCTCTATTTGCTTCTTTTCTGTTTCCTTATTCTTAATCATACCATATGTATTCTGTATATCCTTATAATAAAGTAACAGGATGTTTGTCTGTTCAAAGGATCTTGTTAACCACTGAACTGATCGGGTTCTTCTTAATAGGGTAGGTTCTCATAGGTCCAGGGAAAGTTTTAATTATTTAGGGGATGGTAGCACCAACCTCCCAAGAGAAATCACAAAAAAATATAAAATAAATTATGTGGAGACTTAAACACAACATAGAATTTTTTTCTCAAATTAGATATTTAAAATAAAAAACAATTATTTAAAGTGCCACTATTGGCCTCTAGGGGCATAGCTGCTACTATTTTTAAAACTAGTAAATAAATAATATTTCAGGGCTGATCACAATCTTCCAAAGTCCTTCTCTCTGTGTCTGCATACGTTTCCAAGATTAATACACAACAATTTGAATAACTTATCATGAATATTCAACATACTCTTCCTTAATCTAATCAATGGTAGTAATTAAGTAAGATTAAACATTGAATATTTTCCTATTTATTCCATAATTAAATATTTCTAGCACACTGTAAATTGAAAAACTTCAGAATAAAATTTTTTTATGATTATATAAAAAGTAGCTTTTTGAATATCTAATGCACTTACTTTAGAGGAAGAAATAGTTTACTAACTAATTAGATTTTTTTGAATATCTAATGTATAAACTCTAGGGGAAGAAATACTTTACTAACTAATTAGATTTTTTTCTTGTTTAAATTTCTTGATTGGATTTTAGTAAGTTGTGGATATTCATGATATTTAAATACTTTTTATTATCTTATTGCTTTGTTCTATATTGTCCCATATGTATGGTTATAAACTTTTACCACCATGGCTTAGAATCTAATTCATCTGAGCTGTATTCAAACAAGTTCTAAACCATGATGGAAATACATATCTAGTATTGTTTTATACAAATTGTCCAAATTAAAAAAAAAAATTTTATTATTTGTTGGCCATTGGAATTCAACACATTTTTTTTAGAAATTCTTTCTATCTTATCTATAAAACCAAATTTAAAGAATTTATTACTTTTTTTTTGGCTAAAGTAATTCAACTTTAATTTCAACTATATAATCTATAAAAACAATACTTTAGATATTTGATATGATATAAAGTGCAGCAACTCTATAGCTAGGGTGTCAATAATGTTGTCAGGTTTATCCAACTAACATACAGCCAACAAAAAGGTTGACTGTATCTTACTTTCTTATTGAAGGATTTCAAAAAAGGAAACATTATTTACTCTACTTAAGTATTAAAGATATTGAAATTTTAGAACATTATTTATGAAAAGATAATCTATTTAATGCTGCGCTATTTATTCATATAACTTTTAAATATAAGAGGGGGGGGGGAAGTTTTGACACATTTGTGTAAACAGGCCTCCAGATTCAGGGGCTGCAGGCCTCCAGGTGGTCTCTAGACAGGCAAAAATAAAAAATAAAAATTTAAGAGTTAGAGGTCAACTTAAAAAACTTAAAATATGCATATTTTTCAATGTTATTTACATACTTGAAGAAAAAAGATGCATATTTTGTTTTATATGTTGACCTTTAACTCTTCAAAAAAAAAATTTATTTTTATATTTACCTGTCCAGACACCAACTGGAGGCCTGCAGCTCCTGAACCTGGAGGCCTATCCAAAAAATCTTAAAGCTGGGGGAAATCTATCAAATAAGAATGATTTTATCCCTAATAACCTATCCTCTCTGTCCAAAGATAAAGCCTATACACACTGTTTCCGCAAATGTGTCAAAACTTCCCCCCCTCTTGTATTTAGCATGTAAGGTTATATATATTTTTGATAAGTATTCAAATCTACTTTTAATTCTTAAAAAAAAATAAAACATTTTTTTCTTCAAATTTCATGATACTCATAGATGAAAAAAAAATAGATTTGAATACTTATTATAAATATTTTGATTTGATTTCTGTACAAAGCAAGCCTGTAGCCAAATTTTGATAAAATTTCTTTAAAATTTCAAGTGTTATTTTAAAATTAGTTTTTTTGTAGTTTAAAAAAAATTTTCCCTATAAGATTTTTGTCAATTTAGCCCCTAAATTCTGAAATTTTGATATTACCACAGGCATGCTTTACCGACCCGGAATTGATAAATATAAAGATTGTAGAATAATGATTTGGCCACAATTAGTAATTTAGGAATTATTAATTGTTCTCTGTATAAATATGTTTTTAAAATACAGTTCTTTGCATTATAGAGTTGTTTTTCTACAATTAACAAGGATGACAACATCCATAAAAGTGATGCTCTGAAACAGTAGGACAAACAAACATTAACACTTGTAGAGTGTCAGAACTGAATATATATATAAAATTTGAAACAAAATTGTGAGTAAATTTGTTGAAAAAATACTTAAATGCAGTATAATACAGTGTGTTTTTTTTTATGAGAACTTTTTTGAAAGCAATTTTACCCCACTTATAGTTATCAGAATTTAATGATTAATGGCTTATTTCCTTTGTTTTTTAAGGCAATTAATAGAACAACAGAAAAATATTTCAGTTTTTATTTAAAAAGTACAGTAAAATCTAAATTTCAAAACTTAGGTGTCAACATATAAAAATGGTTTTAGCGCATTTTTCTTAAAAAAATGGATTTTCTGTAGTCGACTTTGGGGGGGCAGTACTCCCTCCCTGGTTGAGATATGACCTTCAAACTTTGATATGTTCTAGTACATGTCCCTAATAGTATCTGTATACATTTTTAGCTCTATATCTCAACTTTGAAGTTTTTAGCAGTCATTCTTGCAAAAGGTTGATTATTTGAGCATAAGAAAAATGCGCTAAAACCATTTTTAGATGTTGACACCTAAGTTTTGAATTTTAGATTTTACTGTACTTTTTGAATAAAAACTGAAATATTTTTTTGTTGTTCTATTAATTGCCTTAAAAAACGAAGAAAATAAGCCATTAATCATTAAATTCTGATAACTATAAGTGGGGTAAAATTGCTTTCAAAAAAGTTCTCATAAAAAAACACACTGTATTTAAGGACATAATTACTTTTTTAGAACTTCATTATAGAGATGCTTCGCTAATAACATTGTATTTTGTTGTCTAAGGAATTAGTATTCCAAATCTCAGATTAATCAGATCATTATATCGCACTAACATTAAAAAAGTTAAAAATCATGTTCAAAATGGACGTACAGACATTCTTGACACAATTATAGAGTTGCTTCACTTTCTAAATCATTCCTAACTACTACAGAAATCACCAAGCAAAGTTTGAAATCAATGGGACAATTCTAACATGCCTAAATTAACAAAAAAAATATTCATTAAGGACGGAGGGGCAGACTGACACTAATTATAGAAAAGCTTCGCTTTTAAAAATATATTTAAAAAAACAATACTAGGTATACTAATATAAAAGTAACATGATGTCTCTGAGTCTTTGTATATGTGTGTCTGTCTGTCTGTGTGTTCCAAAAGAGCTTGCAAACTGCTGAACTGTTAATGTCCAGGGGAGGTTTATAACTATTTTAAGGGAGGGTACAACCATCCACCCAAATTAAATCACCCCTTCTTTTTCTTTTTAATTAAGAAATTGAATATGGACAAGGTATGTTTTATCCCCCCCCCCCCCTAAGTGCCCTTCTATGCCTCTAGGAGCGATGCCATTATTTTGAAGATAATTAAGATCTTTGAAACTACTGGTCGGAATAGGTTGCGATTTTTAGGAAAGATTTTTGAATGTCCTGCGGTTGGTTTAGAATATTTTATGAACTAAAAGAACTTGCTGCTGCTATTATTGTCAAGGGAAGGTTTATAACTATTTTAAGCGAGGGTACCACCACCCACCAAAGATAAATTACCGTTTTTTTCTTTTCTTTCTAAATCTAAAATTGAAAATTCTTCCCCATCCACCTCAAGTGCTTCTATTGGCCTCTAGGTTCGTTGCCACTATTTATATGAAATCTTAAGATCTAAAACTGCTAATCCGAACTAGTTGTACTTTTCAGGAAAGCTTTATGAATGTCTTGTGATTGGTTTAAGGATATTTTTCTAACCTCCCCCACCCTCCCCTAAAGACTGGGAGGAGTGAAGCAACCTTATATAAAAGTAAGATGATGTCTCTGAGTCTATTCATGTGTCTGTCTGTCAGAACTTTGGGCACTTTCAGCAAATCTAGAATGAAATGTTCTTTATTTGTAGTGTGTGTCTTTTAAAACTTCGAGCAACGGGTTTTTTTACCCGAAAACGGCGGCACCTATAGCCGAAACACTAAATTTGAAATAAATCGCTTCGTATTATACTTGTAGCTCTATAGATTACATGAGGTTG
Organism: Acartia tonsa; assembly: GCF_053477335.1. Classification (NCBI taxonomy): domain Eukaryota; kingdom Metazoa; phylum Arthropoda; class Copepoda; order Calanoida; family Acartiidae; genus Acartia; species Acartia tonsa. Next base: position 2,158,691 of record NC_137274.1, on the reverse strand, counting down.
TGTAGTTTTCAATTTCGGATGGTATCAAAATTCTAAAAAGTGTTCATCTCACTTTTGGCGTTCAAAAATTACATTTTTCGATTTTTGGCCGAAATAACCGGGTTTTTACAGCAAAACCGGGTTTTAACGCCGGCGGAAACCGCCCAAAACGGGTAATAATGCCTGGTTGGTATTTATGGCCGAGCCGAACCGGGTTTTTTTTTGCAACTTTCCTGTGCACGCCACTAGAGCAAAACAAAAAAATACGAATTACGTTTTGACCATTATAAAGCTTCCCTGAAACTTTCAGCTCGATCGGCCCATAAAAGTGGCGCTCGGCACTAATGGGTTAATTTTGTTATTGTTATATTGTATACATTACGATGCGATAAATAACTATTCCCTAGTAAACTCTGTATCAGCACTTAATCTGTTTTTTGCAAGTGATAAGCAATTTTGTCATATTTAAGTCAGACATGCTCACATTGGGAAAATCCGCATTTTACAACAGTGCCGTACTTAAATCGGTAATAACAGACTAATGAGACATTTTAGTGAGTAAATTGCTGATTTTAACAATGATTATTGCACTATAAACCCCTAAATATAAGGGTGTCTGATAAGAATCAGCAAAATTGGATGCTTTTGATGAAATGTCTGAGAGGTAAAGATTTTAAACCGTATTATCTTAATTTAAAATTTTAATCATTTCAGGCAATTTTTTGTGGTTGATTGCCTACTTGTATCTTCCATTTTTCTTGATTGCTTATCAAAATCCTCCGTTTTTGCAGCAAAAACCCTTGCCTATACAAGCAATTTTTATGTTTGATTGCTGCTTAAACCCTCTCTTTCAGGTGCAAAATCCTTACATAAACAAGCAAATTTTTGGATTGATTGCCTATTTAGATCATCCATTTTTGCTGAATAAGCAAGCAATTTTTAAGGGTTTGATTGCTTCTTAAATCCTCCATTTTGGGTGCAATATCCTTACTTAAAAACAAGCAATTTTTGTGAAAAATTTCCATTTTTGATATGAAATCATTACTTAAACAAGCAATTTTTAAGGGTTGATTGCTTCTTAAATCCTCCCTTTTAAGTGCAAAATCCTTCTTTAGACAAGCAATTTTTGTGATTTATTTCCAACTTAAATGTTTCAATTTTGCTATGAAATCCTTACTTAAACAAGCAATTTTCCAGTTGATTGCTTGCTAAAATCCTCCTTCGGTTTTGCTGTGTTTTAAAGCAAATTTGGAAGACATGTGTAAGAAATTGATCACAAAAATTGCTTTTTCCAGTAAGGATATAGTATAATGGAAATAGATAATATAATAAAGAAAAATTGTCTAAATCTAACCCAGTTCTTAAATATAATAAATACGAATTATGCAATGTAACAATATTTAACATAGATAACATTTATTTATTTCACATATGAGACATAATAATTAATAATAATAATAGGATAATCATAAAAAAAGGATGGAAACACATATATAATATATTTCAAGTTATGGATATATAAAAAATAACGGACAACATCCATAAAAGCAAACAATTTCATATTTTATTTGAGAGTTAATCTCTTATTACATATATAATGGACATACCTACATATAGACTATTGAGATGCTATGCTTATAACATTATATATGGTCCTAATTGTCCAAAGAATGGCGCTGCTAAAAACTAAAGTAAGAATGTGTACTTGCATTGATTATAGAGTAGCAATATATTGTACCTTGTTGTTACAAAAATCATCATGCAAGCAAGATTTGACACGGATAGGAAGATTTTAACATATTTATATATAAATAAACAAGAACAGTTATATCCATAGGAAGTGGAAATTAATTAACATTCTGAAATGTACATAACTTAAAAGCTAAAAAATCAACATTGAAAAGAATACAATTTTAAAATGAAACTACTACACACTAATACTGTATAATACTTGATAGTTATTTCCAAGTTATAAACTTGGTCTAATATTTTTTTTAGTTGGAAATAAAATTTAAAATTAAGAGACTACATCATAAGACTAGACAAGGGTTAATAATTTGGCTTTACATAAAAAAAAAACACGTTGGTACCCAAAGTTTTATAATTCCCTTATCTAGTACGTGTGTTGGCTGTAAAACTTTGGGTACTTGGTTATATTGAACTAGCATTGTCCTCCAAAGTTTGATGGCTACATGAATATACCCCCCCCCCCTCTGTAACTTGGCAACAACTGTAATCATGGAAAGACTTATTTTGCCAATGCAAATTTTACAGTATATATAATAATAATAATAACTGCACATTGCTAATACATAAATATTACAATAAAATACATAAATAAAAAAATGAATATCTAATATTATGATGATAACACCTTTGCTGTGCAGGAAACATTTACAGTTGGTGTACAACTGATGCACAGAAGCGTCCACACAATTTAGTTCTAATTATTAGGAAGATTTCCCTCTCTTGTTCCATAGATTTTACCAAGCATTAGTCACATGACAAAATAAAGCCCTACTATTGGCTGATTTTTAGTCATGTGACAAAATAAAGCCCTACCATTGGCTGATTTTTAGTCACGTGACAAAATAAAGCCCTACTATTGGCTGATTTTTAGTCACGTGACAAAATAAAGCCCTACTATTGGTTAATATTAATTATTAGGAAGATTTCCCTCTCTTGTTCCATAGATTTTACCAGCCTTCCTCAGACCAGCCAATAATTCCTAAAACAACAGAGGTGTAGTATGCATTTATATAAGTAAGTATAGCCATAACAATTTCTCTTGAAAAGTGGAGCTTCACTGTAAAGGAGAACATCATTGGTTAGCAAGATCTTGAGATACACACACACACATCCTGTTATTTTTTAATGTTACTTCTCTACTTGTACTGTACTTCGTAAAAACTATATATACATTACCTTGGAGTCCCGCAGGGTTTTACTCAGCTGTACTGACCACTCCCTCAGGGCTATTTCATCAGAATTGGTGAGAACAATGCGCATGTCTTTTGTACGGATTATAATACTTTGCTCATTCTTTACCTAAATATATATATATATATATATATATATATTAGGATGGGTCGATTTTTGACATTTTTTTTCTGAGACCAAAGCGGGGATCTGCAAATGATTTATATGAGTATAATACAGCTCTGGATGATTTAAAATCTATCTTTAGTCCTAAAACCGCTGACGACCAGACATACAAATGTATAGCTATTTGTAAATTGGTGTAAAAAAATTAATGAATCAGAACTATGGCTTCATGGTGCTCCCAGGAAAGGCATTGAGGAGTAGAATCAGGAACTTTTGACCGATTCCAAAAATCTTGTTCCTAGCCTGAGAAAATCTCAAAAACCTCTACATATTGGACAATTCTCAATAAACCTTAAAAAATAGTGGTTTTTTTAGTCATTTCTAAAGTTAGGAACAAGATATTTTGAAACGGACAAAAGTTCCTGATTATACTCCTCAACTTATTCTACTTATGGGCGATTATTATTATTATTATTACGGACTATTATTATTATTATGACCTGCTGTAAATCTGTGTTGACATCTTCTATCTGTTCCATAAATATTAGTTCAGGTTTATTACTGTCTGTGTGAAGCTCAATTCTAAACAGAAATACACAATTATCCCAGAGTAGACTCACACACACACACACACACACACACACACACACACACAGACACACATTCTTTGTGGAGACAGAGAGAGACTACTGTTGCAAAGGTTTCAAGGTGTATTAATTAATTGACAATTACGAAAAGAAATTGTTTAGGATTTTTTTGTGGAAGAGGTGAAAAAAAGGCATAGAACACAAATGACCAATGTCCCTAAGAAGCAAAGTCCCACCCCCCCCCCAAAAAAAATAGAAAAGAAATAAACATATAGATGGACAAACAGACAAGGTGAGTTATAGAGCAGATGTTCACTGTTCACACACACACACACCCACACAGGTGGACAAAACTGTAATGATAGAGTAGCTGTGCTAATAATAAATACTTGTCCCAACCTGTTTGGATATAACTTAGCATAGCGTGTCTGCCATGTCTGGGCAAAGGGTCCACCCTAAACATAGATAGATAGTTAGATAGAGAGATAGAGATATAACTTAGCATAGCCTGTCTGCCATGTCTGTGCAAAGGGTCCACCCTAAACATAGATAGATAGTTAGATAGAGAGATAGAGATATAACTTAGCATAGCGTGTCTGCCATGTCTGGGCAAAGGGTCCACCCTAAAAACAGCACACCCCACCCGAGGGCGTGTTAGGTTAGAAAAAACCCCCCGTGGAAACGGTTTACACAGGCTGTACCGGGACCTTATGGTAGTTTCAGAACATGCTTTCCCTAAATTGAGTTAGTAGCTTCCCATAGTAGATAATTTTAAAATTACTTTTTGTGATCAAATTTTACTTTTATTTTTAGACAACCTTAACCTAACCTCCTTTATTGTCTTATTTTGTCTTTCATGTTCATCATGCAAATTCCTTCACATCACGGTTGAACTGACAGATATTGGAGCTTTCTAAAAAGGTCTCTAACAATTTTCTAGCTCTAATACTTTTTAAGATATCTTATTTCAAAGTATTGCTATTAAATCATCTTTTACACAACAAAAAGGTGAAAAATAAAATTAGATATTTTAGAGAAAATTACAATTATCTTCATATAAATCTCTCTAGTATTGCTTAAAATTGACCAAATTGGACAGTTAAGGTACCTAAACCTATCTACATTCAATGGAAAATCCAAATTCATACTTACAAAGACTATATAAGCCAATAGGATTAAGCTGAAGTGATTTTTAAAAATACTAAAGGAAAAAAAAATTCCTGTTTTATTTAGATAAATTGATATTTAATAAACTTTAGCAAGGATTTTAAGGTAAGTTATGGTGTATAAAGTTGTCACTTTGTAATTAGAAAGCCAATAAAACACAATCATCTGATTTTTTGAACAAATAGAAACATATCTAAAAAAAAATAGACATAATCATCGTAAATAAACCAAAAATTGATTAGAACTTTAAGCATTACCAAGCAGTTTACAACTGTAATTTACTAATTCTAGTAATTTTTATCTAAGAATAGTTGATTGGGCTCTTAAATTCTTTACAACCTCATGAAACAAAATTATTTTTTGCCACCTTAACTAAGAAAACATAGTAATTAAAAGACTTTCATGGATGATCTCACATGTAATAAAAGAAACAATTTATTCTTAGGCAACAATTTTTTGTTAATATACACCATTAGTTACTCTAAACTAGTACTGAGGTGTTTTAAAATATTAAATCATTATCAGATATGAGTTTCTTGTTCCTTAAAACACCTTTTACATTCAAAAAAAATGTCCTACAAGTGATTTTTAATTAAAATTAAATTACTCTTGTTTCTTTGATATTACATTTTAGCATCCTCCTGTCAACTTATAAAGTGTTAAAAAGTATTTATTTGGATTGTCCATTGAATGTAGATAGTTTTAGGCACCTTAACTGTCCAATTTGGTCAATTTTAAGCGATACTAGAGAGATTGATATGAAGATACTTTTAATTTTCTCCAAAATATCTAATTTTATTTTTCACCTTTTTATTGTGTAAAAGATGATTTAACAGCAATACTTATAAATAAGATATATCAAAAAGTATTAGAGCTAGAAAATTGTTAGAGACCTTTTTAGAAAGCTCCAATATCTGTCAATTCAACCATAATGTGAAGGAATTTGCATGATGAACATGAAAGACAAAATAAGACAATAAAGGAGGTTAGGTGAAGGTAGTCTAAAAATGAAAGTAAAATTTGATCACCAAAAGTAATTTCAAAATTTTCTACTATGGGAAGCTACTAACTCAATTTAAGGAAAGCATGTTCTGAAACCACCAAAAGGTCCCAGTACATCCTATGTAAACCGTTTCCACGGGGGGTTTTTTCTAACCTAACACGCCTTGGGGTGGGGTGTGACAGAGAAATAATAAAATTAGTCCACTCTAAAGATTATCTTTATAATAAAGTGACAGGATGTTTGTCTGTCTGTTTGTACTGAAGGATCTAGCTAACTGCTGAACTGATCAGGTTCTCCTTTACAGAGCAGCTTCTCATAGGTCCCAAGAAGGTTTGCACTATTTTGGGGGAGGGTATCACCAACCTCCCAAGAAAAATCGCCATAAGAAAATTCCTCCTCCCCCCTCAAAAAAAAAATATCTAAAAGAAGGTGTATCAACTTTTTTTTATAGCTAGCCGGTTCTTTTAGTAAGTAGTAGATGTAAAATTTTTCATAGAATTCAGATATGCAATCGGTTTTATTGTAGATCTCTTATTTTTTAAGTAATTTAAGTTTTTAAAAAAATAATTAAGTCGGTTTTAAGGTACTAAAACGCAACAAAATAAAAGAAGAAAATGGCCAGTAAGAACAAAAATAGTAAGATCTTTAATTTGACACCTTACTTTTAAAATTCTGTTGAGTAATTATTGAAAAAATCTATTTTTTTAACCTCGGTTTAATAAAAACTTTAGACCTAAAATGGACGTACTGACATTCCTATGTTGATTATAGATTTGCTACGCTTTTTAAATTGTGCCTAGCTATTACAGGAATCACCATGCAAAGTTTAAAATCGATAGGACAACTCTAACATGCCTAGGTTAACGAAAAGAGCGATCCGTTCCGAACGGACGGACGGACCAACCCTATTATAGAAAAGCTTCGCTTTTAAAAATGGGTGCGTCAATTTAACTAGAATCAAGAATAGATCTAGTAAGTCTAGATGCTCAAACTCGCCCAATTATCAATCAAATATTAAAAAAATTCTAGCAGACAAACATTTCTTTTAAATACGATTTTTCTAAAAATATGAGCAATAAAATTTTCGTCTTTATAATTTTTAGAAAACTAGCTCTATGCTAAGAAATTCAACTTTTAATTATTGACTGGGTATTATACGTATATTTGGGTATAGTCCCTTTCATGACAACGCCTCTTAAGGGGCGTTTTGTTGTATTTTCTCCTATTTCTAGCCCCAGCAGGGAGGCTCTAACCCTGCAGGGCAATCACCAAACTTAACCTTACCCTTCAAAAGCTACTTTGAAAATACGACAAAACACCCCTTAAGAGGCGTCGTCATGAAAGGGACTATACTCGTATATTGTTTTGTCATTTTCTTCACATTATACAAACAGAGAAATTTTAATACGATATAATTTAACTTTATCCAAATCTTTATCCAAAAAATGTGAATATTTAAAGCTGATTCTTCAAAAAAAAAAAATAAGCATTCAACCCCACGGAGAGAGGGGACATTTGCTTTTTATTACACAAGTCCCCAAAGTCTTATAATAAAAGTTTTCTTATTTATTGGCTTAACAACGTTGGGGACTTTTAATGAACTTTGATTGGTTGGTTCATTTATTTGAGTGTCTAAATGTCTCAAACACTAATTGTATTATAAAGAAGGGCTAATATTGTGTATTATCGGCCATTGTCTTATCCCTTTAGACCCCTGAATTTACCCCCCTATATTACTTTTTAAGTTTGACAGATTAACGTGTCTAACAGCCCATCTATGGTTATAAATCTATTGTCTAGGCAATGAAGCGCAAATATACTTTAAAACCTGCTTGGGGCCCCAGGGAGGGAGGGGACATTGGACTGTAAATGAAACTGGTACCCAAAGTATTATAAGCGCTATATCTTATTCTTAAGCTTTAAAATGTTAGGTATTTTAATAATTTTGATTGGTTACATGCAATCTTTTCAATAAATATTTTAAAACTGCAGAAGTAGTAATTTTGTATATCATCATTGGGTATGTATATTCATTTATTGTTCATTGTCTTATCCCTTTAGATCCCTGTTGGGGCCCTGTATGATATCAGCCGACTGTTGCATAAAACCAGATTTTAAAAGAGAAATTTCCTAACTGCATGGGCCCCACACGGTGTACAAATTTGAAACAAAAATATTGTAAATCCCCTTTTTGATAAAAAAATATCAATGTACTTATTGAAGATGTAGGTAGGTCGTTTGTAAAACAGTAAAATAATTAAGATAAAAATTTCTTGTAACATACATTAGTTTATTATTTATATGACCCCAAAAGATTGGGGGGGGGGGGGGAGGGGACAAAAACAGCCATCTCAATGGTTTTTTTGTCATAGTTCTTTTGTGAAATTATTAGTTGAGTATAATGAGGTATTTTGGGCCCCACATTCTCGGGCTAGAAAAAACATATTATAAAACCTGCTTGAGGCCAGGGAGGGAGGGGACATTGGGGGACCTTTATTGAATTTTGATTTGTTGGTTCATTTAGTTAATTTTCTAAACATTTCAACCACTAATTCTAATTTACAGTAGGGGTAAATTTTGTGTATTATCATTTGTGCTATCCCTTTAGATCCCTGGCTTGGGGCCCTCTAGGAGACAAGTAAAAGTAACAATTGCATAAGTTGGAATTTCTATTTTAGTTTGGCTTACACACATATAAAGGGATCATAAATGCAATTAGAACATTGTAGTTTTAAAATTAGAACATTGTAGTTTTATAAATATTCTTGATTTTTATACTATTAAATAAAAATTTAACAATGGCTTTTGTTTTATCCTTATGATAAAGTAAAAAGATGTTTGTCTGTGTGTCAAAGGATCTTGCTAACCGCTGGACCGATCGGGTTCTCCTTAACAGGGTAGCTTCTCATAGGTCCCTGGGAGGGTTTATAACTATATTTGGGGAGGGTACCACCACCCTCCTAAGAGAAATCGCCCCTAGAAAAAATTACCCCCCCAATTTTTATTTTTTAAAACTAAATTGAAATGGGGGGAGGGCACCCCCTCCCCCTCCAAATTATTTTTTTCACTTTTTCTTTAAAAATAATATTAGTTGGGTTATTAAATTCGACTCTCTCCTCCACAAGTGCCCCTAGAGGCCTCTAGGGGCGTAACCACTAGTATAAAATAAAAAGCTGAGTAATTTTTATCACTAATATCCCTTCTCATATGATACTTCTCACCCAAAAACAATTTTAGAAAAAAAAATTATTTTACCCCCCTCATACAAATTTACCCTTACTTTGGGTGAGCCCCCCCACCCCCCCCCCCCCCAAAAAAAAAGGCTTTGACATCCTTGATTGTGACTCCCAATACGATATAGTTCCACCAGATAAAAAAGACATGTAATTGATCATATTGCAATGACATTTAAAGTAAATAATGCATTGGGAATTCTTAATTGAAAGTAGGGAAAGTAGAAAAAAATTTAAACAATTCCAAGACTTCAAACTAAAGAGCCCAAAACCATCCCAGGATCCATGAAACCATTTTGAAGCTTCCACTAAATAAGTAACACAACTCAATTGGCATTATCTCTTGACAATGGTACCCTCCCCAAATCTAGTTATAAGCCTTACTAGGACCTATATATATTTATAGTAACTACTACATATTTTGGGTTAATTACCCCCTTCAGCAGATTATGGGTGGATATTTAACCACCCCTCCGCCAAAACAAATTTCAGGGGGGGGAGGGGGGTACTTATCCACACCTCAAGCAAATTTTATCCCAAAAAAAATTCTTGGAAGGAATTATTTGTTTGGCCTCTTTGTGTGCAATGTTACAACCCCTCCCCCCCCCAAAAAAAAAAATAGAAATTGCTCCTTCTCCCTTGAGATTCTGCCCCCTCCAAAGAAAAACTTAGACATCCTTGTATGTCATAAAAAAACTTTTGTCAGGAAGGTACACTCTTCATAAAAATACTAATGGTATGTTTGCATGACAATTAAATCTGTCATAAATACAGTTGATGTAAAAAAAATGTTGGTCATAAAAGTACATATATACATGAAAAACATACCTTTTATGACAAATATTCAATCATAATTTTTAGTTATTTAAACACTACCCAGAATTGGGCTCCTCTTTTTGGAAAATATTTTTCTGGTTAAATTTTAGTTTAGATTAGGCCCCAATTGCATAATGACGCAGTAGTACCAACTTGACTGCCTATCTATCTATCACACAGTTGTACCATCTTGACTGCCTATCTATCTATCTATCTCTGTATCACGCAGTAGTTCCAGTTTTACTACCTAGTTGCATATTACCAACGTAGACGTCAACATGAAACGGCTCAACTGTGTATGTGTTAAAGTTTTTTGTTCATTTTTAATAAAATAAGGATGACAACATCCAAAAGTAGTGAAGCAAAAAACATCTAAAGATTTTTTTAAAGAAACATAATGGGATGATAAATACTAATCTAGAAATTTATTTTTGTTGCTATTACCAAAAAAATGATGGACAGGTGGACATTACAAATTAAAGAGCAGTAGCTATCAAATAAAACTTTTCTTAGAAACACTTCATTTCTGAACAAGATTGGAGGAGGGGGGGAGGGGACAATGAGTTATGTGATTGACTATACTTTTTGAGGGAAAGCACTAAACAGTATATTCTTTTAATTTATATTTTACTAGCAGCTACATCCCTAGAGTCCTCCAGTTGCACTTGGAATTGGAGGGAGAAGGGGGGAGTCAACAATTCCTCATTTTTTATTTCAATTTTAAAAAGTAAATATTTTTTTTTAATTGGGGGGGGGGGATAGGGTATTTTTTAACAAGAGTGATTTTTCTTGAGAGGGTCGTTGAACCCTCCAAAAAAAATTATTTTCCTAGGACCTATTAGAAGCTACTTTGTATGTGAGAACCATATCGGTTTGACGGTTAATGAGATTCTTTGGTACAGACAGACACACAAACAGACAGAGATCCTTTTACTCTATTAAAAGGATTATAATTAACATTAGGTTATAATTAACTATTAATTTAACATAAGGTTTAATATTATGATTTCATTTTAGTGTATTTATTTTTAAAGCAAAGATGTATTATAATTAGGGTCAGTCTTTCCATCTGTTACTGTTTGCTCTTTTTATTAATTTACACATGTTATATTTGCCCTATCAATTTCAAACTTTGTATGTTGATTCATATAACAATTAGGTACAATTTATAAATCATAGCAACTCTATGATTGTTACCAGAAAATCTGTACTTACATTTAAGACATGTTACTTTTTGACAGAAATTTTTATGTGATATAATCATCCTATTTATTTGATTCTTGGAATGCTGATTCCTATTATGATAAGGTAAAAGCAAAGCATCTCTTTAAATAGATCCATAAAATGTAAGTGTGTCCATAAACAGTATCCTGTATTTAAGCAGTTTGCAACAAATTTACTCACAATTTTGTTTTAGCTTACTTATATTCTGCTTATTCAGTTTTAACACTCTACATGTTTAGACCTTTGCTTTTTTGGATGTGGCATCCTTGTTTTTATGTTCATTTTAGTTTTTTTTTTTAACACAATATATGATTATTTAGTCTAAAAAGAAATATTTGATTATATATATACATTAAGTTTTAGAATTTATTTTTGTTCTTTTTGGGAGATATCTGTGATATTGAAATTAAAAAATAAAAGATTAAAACCAGTTTTGTTTTAGCCAACAGTGTTGAAGACCTGGACTAACAAAACCAGAATTAATAATATATTATAATTTTTATTTTGTAATACATAGAAAACTATCTGTAATACTATGCTAAACATGATTTTTTAGTATGGGTGACAACTTAGTCTAATCCTGCATTTATTAATCAGAGGTGAATTCTTAAAATACTTTTTTGGCTCACTGCCTCACTATGTCTCACTAACAAATTATCCCCTCAAAATTTTAGCAAACCTTACTGATTTTAGTGAGGCAGTGAGCCAAAAAGTTTTTTAAGAACTCACCTCAGTTTTGAAGCGTTACTGAAAGATATTTATCAACTTAAAATAAATTAATCTTTTTTTTAAGGTCTTCCTGCTGTTACTTGTGTATCCAATTATATCTTGTGCCCCTGTACAGGTACTTTAATAATAATTAACAGCTACACCCCTAGAGGCTTTTAGGGGCATATAAGGTTGAAGTTACCCCCACCTCATTCAATTTTAGTTTTTGTAAAGTAAAAAAAATTATGGGAAATCATTTAATCTAGAGGCAATTTCTCTAGGGGTGGTACACACAGACACACATCTGTTATACAAGGATCAATCAAAATATGACATAGCAAATTATGTTTGTTTGTAGGAAAAAACTGAAGTTTCTTGTTCTGAAGACACCACACTAGCTGAACTTGATACAACAACTCCTGAAGACACCACACTAGCTGAACTTGATACAACAACTCCTGAAGACACCACACTAGCTGAACTTGATACAACAACTCCTGAAGACACCACACTAGCTGAACTTGATACAACAACTCCTGAAGACACCACACTAGCTGAACTTGATACAACAACTCCTGAAGACACCACACTAGCTGAACTTGATACAACAACTCCTGAAGACACCACACTAGCTGAACTTGATACAACAACTCCTGAAGACACCACACTAGCTGAACTTGATACAACATCTCCTGAAGACACAACACTAGCTGAACTTGATAAAACAAATCCTGAAGACACCACACTAGCTGAACTTGATACAACAACTCCTGAAGACACCACACTAGCTGAACTTGATACAACAACTCCTGAAGACACCACACTAGCTGAACCTGATACAACAACTCCTGAGGACACCACACTAGCTAAACTTGATACAACAACTCCTGAAGACACCACACTAGCTGAACCTGATACAACAACTCCTGAAGTTACTACAATAACTGAAGTAGAAGCTAGAAATATGGAGTTAGGTAATGTATAGTTTATTTTAATTATTTCAAAAATAATCTTCACCACATACAAGAAACAAATAGTTTTCTTTATTTTTATCTTATGTTAAAATGTGTATCTGTCAAAGAAGATTTTGTAAATAGCAGAAAATTTTTTTACCAAGTTTTCAGGAATCTTAGTGTAGGTGCAGGATAGGTCTTTTCATTCAAGATAAATCAACTCTTCTTGGGTGCAAAACCAATAGTTTTATTTTTCATTAGGTTTGATTGAAGCATCTGAGGCTGGAAATACAAGTGAAGTGATAAAGCTGTTAAGCAGAGGAGTCAACATTGATGCTTATGATAATGAAGGTAAAGATTAAGATTTATTATGCATTCCTTTAAATTCAATTATTTAAATGAATTTTGCTAAATACAAAGTAGAACAATGTTTGTCTGTTTGTTTGTCCATGTTTGTATGTCAAGTAAAGGAGAGTTTGACATTATTTTATCAAGTATGCCAATATTTTATCAAACAAAGCAGAATGACAAAAAAATATAAAAATGAGGATAAATTTTACATTTTTTTCAATTTATTTCATTTAAATCAATCTTTAAATTTACAACTTAATGTGAATAAAATTGCAGCTGCGTCCCTGGCATCTAGGGGCTCACTATTCCAAGTGGTATAAAAGATAAAAAAAAAATCCATAAAACCATTAAAATTTTAAAGAAGGTGTCCCAACTTTTTTTATTTTCATCAAAATAGCTAGTCAGTATTTTTAGTAAGTTGTAGATGTAAAATTTTCCATAGAATTTAGTTATGCAATTTTTTTTTTGTAGACTTCTTATTTTTAAAGTAATTTAAGTTTAAAGAAAAAAAATTTGGTCAGTTTTAAGGTACTAAAACACAACAAAAAAAAAGAAGAAAATTGCCATTATAAACAAAAACAGTAATTTTTTTTAATTTTCTTTGATTTGACACCTTACTTTTTTAATTATGTCGGGTAATTATTGAAAAAATTGATTTTTTTAAACCTCAGTTTAATCAAAACTTTGAACATAAATATATCCTAACACAGGCATAAAAAATATGTGTTCATATATACCTTTAGAATCAGAAAAATATTACGAATCCATTGTAAGCAAAATTGAAAAAAAGTAAAAAAAAATTTTATTAAAATGTCCTAACATATTGTATTATACAGGCAACACTTACTTTACCCCCTTCCCATTTTTACTCCCAAAACAAGGATTTAAGATGGTAAAAGGGAATGGGGGGGGGGGGAGTAAAGGTTGCCTTTATAATATAATATTTTCATTTAATTTCTTTTATTGCAGTTTATTTACTATTTTGTAAACTTTTTATTTCAATTTTGCTTAGAATGGATTTGTAATATTTTTCTCATTCTAAAAGTATATATAAACACCTATTTCTAATGCCTGTGTTATGATATATTTAAGTAAAAAGTTTTCATTATCTTGGGTTCCAAAAAACAGATTTTTCTAATAATACTTAACAGAATTAAAAAAGTAAGGTGTCAAATTAAAGATCTTGTTGTTCATATTTATTTTTGTTCATAATGGCAATTTTCATCTTTTTTTGTTGCGTTTTTGTACCTTAAAACCCACTTAATTTAAAAAAAAACTTAAATTACTTTACAAATAAGAGGTCTACAAAAAAACCGATTGCATATCTAGATTCTATGGAAAATTTTACATCTACTATTTACTAAAAACACCGGCTAGCTGTTTTAAATAAAAATCAAAAAGTTAAGACACCTTTTTTAAAGGATATAATTGATTGCTGGACTTTTATGGTTCTATAATCATTGGTACTAAACACACCCTGATGATTTTCTTTTTAAAACCTAAATATCGATGAAATAGATCTTCAGCTCTCTCCTTCTCTCAAGTGCGCCTAGAGGCATTGAAGGTCGTAGCTGCTAGTTTATATACATAGATTATTTCAAAAGTTAGGAAAAGCATATTTTTACAAGTAAAGCAGAGTATGCCAATAATCACCCAAGTAAAACAAAGTATGCCAATGTTCCCCCAAGTAAAGCAGAGTGTGACAAAACAGGGTATTGGCACACTCTGCTTGATTTGATCCGTAGAATGTTATGCATACTGTTAGAATCGTCATTAACACTATATTTTGAAAATATAAGTGCTATTTGTAGTTCAGGAGCTTTGTTGAAAAATAGGAGAAAAATACATAATGGTTAAAAAAATATTTTTAAATAATTAAAATATAAATTTCCCAGAACAGGTTTTCCAAATATATTAACTCTTAACGGTCGGAGGGGGGGGGGGGCGTTGAACGCCCCCCCCCCCTTCCGGTTTTTTCTATCTCATTTTCTGTGTGTGAAAGATAAAGAGCCCAAACTGCGTGACTTTTTAAGTATGGGTATGACACATAACTGAGAGTTGGAATTTTTTGAATATCTCCATCCTGGCGGGCACAGGATGCCAGCAAACCTGGCAGGGTCATCCAGGTAAAGAGCAAAAATATTTTTTTGACTAAAACAAAGCATTTTATCATACCAAAATACTAAAATATTCTCTAGTAGTACATCCTTATATGAAATACAGGTGTTCAAGTCACTTTCAGGTTCCAGGTATGATCCTGCAGGTCCTGATCCTCCAGGTCTCCAGAAATCTTTATAAAGCTCCTGTGGCCGCAATTTTTGACTTAGAGACTTTAAATTTTAAACTTAAGCTTTTCTTACATGTCTACATCACGTATTAAAAGATCCGCCGCCGTTTTCCCACCGACCACCAACTTCGGCGGCTGGCAGCTGCCAAGTACAGTTCAATATATATATATATATAAGCTAAACATGACCAAATGGGTCCTCAAGGACCGAACCAAAGCGCATGGCTGCATGGCCTATTCTATTGTGGGGTTCGTAGGCCCTGAAGACAATGACAATTGGATGAATGTTAGGGAGGCTACCTTAACTGAATATTAAAAAACTTTATTGAAAAATTTACCTTTATCCCTGATTTATTTAAGTCGTTAGAACCCCTCCACAAGTCATCATCCAATCTAGCAGGAATTAACAGAAGTACATTACCAGGCGTTGCTCAAACGCCAAATCCCGACAACAATTTTGTTAGGGAATGCTTTATGTGGGGCTAAAGATGAGATTCCGATTTCGCAAGGGATGCCCCAAAATGGGACGTTAAAAGTGATTTCGATAATTTCTTTGCTAATTTATGGAGAATGGCAAAAACATACAGAATTAGCAACCCAATCTTGTTTAAAGATATCTTATATCATTGTATCTATGACTCAAAAGATGAAAAGCTTGGGGATCTAACTACCCCTGAGAAAAATCAAGCCTTATCTGCCCTAAGTTACTATCTAATGATTCGTAGGTTGGTCACCCCCTTTAGCGACCCTGAGGTGGCCACTTAATATTTCTACAATTTAAAACAGTAGGCTAATCAACCCCTTGATACTTTCTTCCAGAAAGAAACTAATTGTGTTTAGACTTATGAACCCCAGAACCGTAGGGAAAAAACAGTGGAAGAAATTCTACCTAAACGTCAGCAAGAACTTGCTGTATTCCAACCTCGCGGTAGACATGGCAAACTACGTCGAAAATATGCAATTTTTGGACGACTACAACGCCTTCCTTAATAAGCTGGTCACAACCGGACAGCATTACTTAAATTCGGATAATTCGGGCCATGTCTCCAAGGAGAATTTATCAGCCTGCTACTCTCAAGCAATGGAAATGTTCTTACCCACTAATGCTGCGGAAACGAAAAAACACCCAATCATTAGCATAGTAGAAACTGATAACACCCCTGCCAACACTAACATGGCAGTGTATAAAAACGAGGGGGCTAATACTTGTCCCTATCCATGAAATGCCAATAAATGCATTTAAATCTTTGAAAATAAACAATATATCCCCTAGCTTGCTTAACTTGCAAATTCCTTAGCTATTTTATTTCCCCTACTAAGCACAAATAAATGGTGCGATAATTCTACAACAACAATTTGTTATTTTTCATGAGTAAACATTGCAAAAATGAATAACCTTCCCATTTTCCCTTTACCTCCCCATCACGGACTAGATAAAGAAAAGGGAAAGGAAGCAATCCTAGGAGCATCATGCATGCATCATTTCCATTAAAACTTTTTATTTATAATTTTAATTCAAAAAATATTATCAGTACAAAGTCGAAGATCATCAAGTGAATTAGTAGCTAATCCGCCACTATCGTTTAGTTTTTATTTTTAATCACTAGAGGGACTTTTATGTATTGAATGTAATCGACTAGTATATAAGAAACCGAATTCATAATTCAGTAATATTCAGTTGCAATTTCATTGTTGAGTTTATCTACACAGTTTTAAAATATTTTCTGTAACTGATTTTCAGCAATAATGTAAATATATGTATATAAGTATTATTTTGTTGTGCACTTAATTAATATTTGAAAACTTTCTAGTTTATATTTATATCAGTAATCATTTTGAATATAAATAGTAAAGCAATTGACAAATTGATTCAATCTAAATCTTTACTGTTCATTCAACACGTCTTTGAAGCTGCATTACAGCCATAATCATAATTTTAAAAAAAAAATTACAAAGTAATAATTTTAGTTAACTTTTTCCTCACTAGGAGGACCCTTTTTGCTTTAAAATCTATATAAAGACAATAGGATAACTAGGATTAAGGCCAGTCAAGTGTGAGCAGTGACCACAAATCATTTCTCATTTTTTAAAGCTGACTTTTAGCTACAAACTTAATCTTTTGAGTACGTTTTATACTCGTTAGAGGGAACTCAAGTCCCATTTATATAAATACTGGTTAAGATCCTAAATAGAAACAGTCTGTTTTTAACTTCTTGTTAGTAAGAAGCTGTTAACATATTTTTGAGCTGTATTTCAGCATTAATAGGCAATTATCAAAGTTTTTGATTTAATTAGGCCCCACTAGGAGAAAAAATTTTAAAAAGTTTTCTATTTAAACGCTTACATTCACCCCTAATGTAACAGAATTTTCTAATACTTCTACCATTAGGGCTTGTTAAATTTTGTAAGCTATATTTTAGCATTTGTGAATTAGATAAATCATAAGTTAGTTAAAAATCACACCACTAGGTGTCCAATCTAAAGTAAACGCTATATAAAATGATCGCATATAAAAATTAACAACAGTATCTTGTAGTAATCATACCAGTATCCTTCTTTGGAAATTTCTTAAGCTACATCTTAGTGCTAAAAATACCTAAGGAGGGGGGGGGGGGGCTATTTCTCTAAATTTATGTATATGTGCAAAGTTAAAAATTACTTCAGTCAAATTTTGGTTGGAGGTTCTTGTCATAAATTGATATTTTTGAAGCTGCAGCGCAGTACATTAAAACTTGAACAGTTTTTTTTATATAAGTATATATTAAAATCAAAAACTTAACTGAACCCGAAAGTTATATAAAATAGTCTTAACAATAAACCATACCCTACAAACATTGCAATTTCTAAAAAATTCTAATAGTAATTTGTACTTACTATATAAAGATGGGTTCCGTGAAGATTATCATTCATTGGTCAGGTGTATTGGTATTATTGAAAACATGCACCTCTGGTTTCACTCGCAATGCTGACCTATAAATAATCAGTAATTAAGATTAGGGTATTTTATATTCAATCTAAATAATGCCTATCTGTTCTAAATTAAAAGTAATCAATCCTGTAGGGGGTGAATTTTTGCAAAATGCACTTATTGATACCGGAAACAATTTTTGGTCACTTATTTCCAAAGAAATTCTGGAGGATAAGAAAATCAGTTTTACCCCCGCAAACCTTAGTGCATTATCAGTAGATTTAAAACCGGTAAATATAATAGGACATTTTCATTCACAATTCAGTATTATTGGATCAAATCAATTATTTGAAGAAACCTTTTATGTGCCTGAAAACACTTCAAAAATTATTAACCAATGTTATGAATTCCTTAAGATGAACCGTATTAATCTATTACTAGATAAGCTTTTTTTTGCAAGAGCTCCTTTCTGGAGAATTTATCCCAATAGAAAACGGATCCCCCCCGATCTGTAAGGGTTAAGATTTAGAAGCTTTATCGTACGCACTGACTCCATTTCATTGGTCCACTACAAAAAATGGGCAAAGGGGACAATAAACGGCGTTACATTTAGATGGATAGTATTTATCCAAAGCTTCTACTTTGAGGTAATACATAGGAAAGGGAAACTACACACAAATGCGGACAACCTGTCCAGGGGACAATTTTTATGTAAAGATCATAGGGAAAATAATTGCGAGAAATGCATTAACCAATTTACCTTGGATCCATATAAGTTGGACTGTCCTCTGCAGGACCAGATATTCTCAGTACACACATCCTTGGAAAGGGATATTGATGAAACATGGCAAACTGAAACACAAAAAGATCAAATTTTATTTGATATTTGTAGGTGGGTACTAGAGAAAAAACAATTATCAGTGTTTGAAAAGTCTGAGCTGACCGGCCGGAAAGAAGTTCTTTTTAAACTAATACATTTATATGTCATGAAGGTTTATTAATATTCAGACAACCCCTTAGCAATGGAACTTTTATTGAAAGACCGGTAGTACCCATTGGATTGTATAATAAAATCTTTGACCTGGTGCATAACACAATGACCGGTCACAAGGGTATAAATGAAACGGTCCATAAAATAAACAAAAGATTTTTTATGGTTGGTGTCACAAAGTTTGTAGAGTCACAAGTACATAATTGCATAATATGCTTAAGTAAAATAGGACAAGTTCCTAAACAGCCAATTACGCATTCTGCCTTTAGTCATGAAATCTTTGGGCAAGTCTCAGTGGACCTGATTGGTCCACTCACCACCAACTATTTTCAAGGGCAACATGTCTGATACATCTTTATACTAGAATATTTATTCTCTAGGTACGTCATTGCACATTCTATAAAAGATGCCACTGTTGAAAGTACTGTTAAGGTACTACTGGAACAAGTGATTCCAACTTATGGCTTATTTAGGTCGTTAAGAAGTGATAGGGGGACTAATTTTACAGGCGAGGTTTTTCGGATAGTTATGGAAGAGTTGGGAGTGGATACAAAACTTATTCCTCCACGTAATCCAAATAGCAACCCCTGTGAAAGATATAATCAAAGTATTTATGCAGGTTTAAGATCTGATGACCGCTTTGATTGTAAGGATTGGGCAAAGAAATTGGCACTCACAACCTTTGGAATTAACGCATCGAAGTCCCGCAGGACTGGGCATACGCCATTTTATCTAATATTTAAAAGACAACCTACCTTAAGTCTTGATTTTTTCTCCCCAATCTTGAAAAAAGGACAGGATATTGAAAATATATCAAAAATATATTTAGAATTTCAAAACAAATCTAGAAAAGCCTCACAACCATTGTTCATTAACCCTTACAGATCGGCCCCTATTCCCACCTTAATAGATTGGGGGGGGGGGGGGGGGGTCATATTGACCCCCCCCTCTATCTCGGCTTCTGTTACAGATAAAGACGTAAAATTTTTTTCTGGTGGTTCATGTGTATTTTTAGAGAAAATTACTTTTTCTAGTCATAGCGGTCAGGCCGCTCCTTAGCCGCTTTTTAGCGGCCAGCCGCTAAATTTTAAAACAGCTGTATAGCGGCCAATTTTGCAGCTAGGATGACCAAATTTTAGGACAAACTTTTATTTTTCATAACAAAAAAATTACTTTTTTGATCATCGCCAAAAAACGGCAAATAACAGAAACCACCATTTTCGGCGGTTACGGCGGTAAAACGGCGGTTGGCGGCGCCAATTAATATTTTTATCTGTTTATTATTGCTCAAGGATTTACCAAAAAAATGAATAGGTCTCTAGCTGTAATAGAAGCCACGATATTCATGATATATGTCTGTAGTAAAAGCCGGACAAAAATCAGTCATAAAGTCGGTCAGGGTGCGGTCAAACAGTCATAACACCACTTTTCGGTTAAGGTCATTGATATCTCAGTATTCACCAAAAAATTTTAGGTTTCTACCATATATACAAAGTCATAATGTAGAAATTAAGATTTATTTAGAATTTTTTTTTAATTTTGGTGCTACCCAACCGACTTTGACCGGACAACACGACCGACACAGACCAGATATCCTAATAAAATCAACTCTTGCCGACGTATAATTACTAAACTTAAAAAGTCATGAAGTCACAACTCTCTATCTTACCTACAAAAAAAATGACATTGAAAAAATAGAGGGGGGGGGTCAATATGACCCCCCCCCCCCGTTCTGTAAGGGTTAATGATACTTGTTTCGCTTTTGGGTCAAATCCGATTAAAACAAATCAGGTTGCCAGCAGTGACAAAATTAGGAAAATCAACTCAAAAGTTGAAATCTTTGGGGAAACAATTTCATTTAACGTTTATCCGATCGAAGAAATCGTGCCGTCTGAGGAAATTACATTGTCCATCGACAACACAATTGATAACGATAAGGTTCAGTCTAACACGGAAAATATGAACAACTTTACACACCTAGATAGAGAGGGGGATGATTTTATCGAAATAAACCCCAAACAAGGTATGGAAAGGTATGAAGGGGGAGGGGAAATAGTGGATAAAAATAGCCAAATAATACCTGACATACTGCAATCCAGCAATTTGGAACAGCCAAATCCGGAAACACCGACCAGTCCCAGCCCCCGGGTAGAGGACAGCTTCCTAAGTAAGACAATTTCGACCGAATCCTCTTTCTTTTATCAACAGCCACAAAAATCCAGCCCTGAAAAATTAATTAATATTAATAAACAGAGCATCGTACCTAGGTACATATTAGACGAAGAAAGAAAAACCAGATCACAAGGGGGGGACAACAAAATACATGTGCAAATCGCTTTGCGCAATCCAATTAAAAGGAAAAAATAACTATATATACATTACTAAAACTATCTGTTAGACTGTACATATTTAGTATTTAAAATGTATATATATATATGTACGTATATATTACATAATTTTACAAATAAAAAGCTGTAAATGAATATGACAAGATTAACATTTTTTAGAATAAATAGGACTGAACAAAAATAAAATGCAGCCTCATATGTTGAAACAACCTGGAGATCAAGGCATTTTTATTTGGGATATACTGGGTTTAGCAATGATTATAGTAAATCTGGAAGCATCTGAAATAGTTCAGGTGGATGCTACCCAATGTATTGCAGATAAAATTCCGCGCCTAAAAATCTCCCAAGGCGCAGCATTTTTTAATGTTTTGAATATCGAACAAAAGCAATTTCACCTGCTGCAAAAGGTGGACAAAAAAATTATACCTGGTATACGTTGTGCCTTTCCGCAGTAGTACACACTTCTCTTATTGCGGCCAACTTCCATGTTCAGACTGCAGCGCCAGTTCTCGTTGAAATTCTGCGGCTATTATCTTACGAAGATTGCCAGGGGATGTTTGACACTAAAATATTAAATTATGAGGGAGTAACAATGTCAGTCTATGACCATCAAATGTCCTATACCAGGATTATCGTTAACAGAAGTTTAACTTACCCTAATGACCTACTTAACGGCATCGACCCCACATGTGAAGGTCATGGTGTAATAATTAACAATGTTTTTATTCCCAATACATTTGACGAAAAACAAATAGGGGTACAAGCTGAACCCATTGAATTATTACAAACTTATTCTGGTTGTTACCTGGAAAGTCATTGGGTAGAATCCGACTGCCTTGACCATAATTTAAGGCTGGGTTATGACCGCATTATTTCTAATTCTAAGTCTGAAAATACAAAAAAATACTTTTCTCACTGGAGAACAATAGATATTTTCAATATATCTTTGTTTACATTTGAAGGTGAAAAACAGGGTGACCAAAAATATTTAGTAATGGATCCCCAACTCACCTTAGCCCTGGAAATCAAAAATAAAAGTCATTTTCAAGATTTAATTCCAGAGTTGTATTATTTTCACACCAATATTGATAACCTAATGATATGGTTTACAACTCAGTGAAACCATACTTTCCGTTACTGAGTGCTAAAGAAAAAGATGATATGATGCCTTTAAAAATATCATACTCATATCAGCAGTATAGTAAATTGATTTTTCCAGGGCAACATTGCTTACAAAGTCATTTTTTGTCCAAAAGTAACAATCAAATACTTGTTGATCATTAATATTAATCTTGTATCGCTAACTGCTCTATACTGAGACACGTCTGTCTGTGAATCGACTATAAGTCAGTACCAACAGATTTTGTTATGTTGAAGAAGTTTAGAAACCAAACATTACTGAATATTGTAAAAGTAATAAATTTATTCCCATAACTGAAAAGACATGTTATTTTTTCCCATTTTTGTATATATTAATTGCTAACTGACTTGATTTAATTTCTCAGGAACCATCTTTACATTGTGTTTAGGATTAAAATAAAAGCCTTGCTTTAATTATTGTACATCCATATATAACAGATTTATATACAAATTTATTCAAAGAATAGAATTTGTGTGCTCTATATCTTATTCCATTCAATTAGATATAATCTAAGCAAGAATTTTACCCCGAAATAAAAAAAAACCTTAATATCTGTAAAAACTTTCTCAATCAATAGTAAAAACTTTAAAATCCCCCAATTATGTGGATGCCTATTTGTATTTTTAGCTATGTAGTATGATTCTGAAAGTGTCAGAGTATATTTTTAGGTTTACCTTTTAAGAATAGGTTAAAGAAATTTTTTAAATGACTTACTTTTGAATTAGCCTTGATAATTACATCCTTCACTTTTAATTACTTCTCTGAGCTCTTGGTTCAATCACTTATCCCCAATCTAAAAAAAAACTTTCCACATTTTCTTCACCCTTAAAAGTCTTTTTATTTCACCACCTTATTTGGTAGAAGGGAGGGCCAGGGGAAAGGGGGCGTTGAATGCTCCATCCTGTTATCTCAGCTAATATTAGAGATAAAAAGCTTGGACTTTATCTCAACAATTTTTAATACACTAGTGGCTTCGCCCCTAGCCTCTAGGGGCTTCGCCCCATGAGGTAATGGAAAGTCAACCCTCCAGAATAATTTTATAGTTATATTTTCAAAAAAGTTATTCTTTGCCGAATTACTCTTTGGTAAAATTAAACCCAGGTTGTGCGCCGTATGCACAAAAATTTCAATTCGTAAAAATTAAACCCAGGTTGTTCACTGTATATCTCGTACGGGGTGAGCATAAGCGAGTACCCTGTATGCGGCACAAGCTCTGATAGTCCCACTAATTGGACCACATATACACAAAAATTGAAAACTCTCCTCTGTAAATTTTTTTAATACCTATAATTGCAACAACTTTTTAAAGATGTCAATTTTTAAAAGTTACAAAAAGCCCAAAAAAATTTTTTGGTTAATTTTTTTTTTTTGGGGGGGGGGGTTCATGGGGGGCTTCGCCCCATGGTGCAGTGGGGTATCCCCAACCCAATTACTGGTTTTTGTTTACAAAAATAAAAATAAAATAAAAAATGTGGAAATAGGGATTTTTTTATTTTTAGGGGTGTTTGGGTGTCCCACCTTCCTAAAATATAGCCTAAAACCACCAGAGGACCAGTAGGTATATTCCCAGAAGAGTAGAGCCCAATTTGTTCAGCAGTTACTGAGATTTTACAAAAAATGTAAAAAAAAAATTGGGGGGGGGGAGTGGTTTTTTTAGTTTTTTGGGGGGTTGGGGGTGTCCCACCCCCCAGGAAAATAGCTTAAAACTATCGCAGGACCAGTAGGTATAATCCCTGAAGAGTAGAGCCCAATCGGTTCAGCGGTTACTGAGATCTTAAGCTTCAGACGGACAGACAGACGGACAGACGGTCAGACAGACAGACATCAAGCTACTTTGTATTATAGATGAATATGTCTTTATACAAAATGAATAATATCTGATATCATTAATTAGTCATATTTATGATTTCAAAATATATTTTATTAATATATTGATTGCTAGATATGAAACAATGCTTTGTTTTTTAAAATGTAGTTTAGAGAAGCATTTTCTGAGATAAGCATTTTTCGAGATAGGCGTTAAATAAGATTATGACACATAATTGATGGTCCCAAGAATAACTCAATTTTAAATTTCCAATTATGATATTATCAATTGCCTTTATGTAACTTGTTCAGTGGTTATATTACATTTTATCATACATATACAAAGCAATTAACTGATAACGTCATATATCTGAAGCCATGTAGATATGTAGATATTTATATAAATTTTTAAATAAATGAAAAAATGAATATCCAGGTACCATTATCAGTGATATTCTTTTCCATATATGGCTTTATTTCTGTGACCATCGGGAGAAAATTTTAATCTATCCGTAGATAGCAATTTCAACATTTTTTGGTTAGTTTAATAGGGTACATAACAAAATCTTTTATTTTACTTTAAATTTGCAAGTAAACCCCCCAAAAACCCCCAAAAACAAAAAAACCCCACCCCCTCAAAAACTTTATTTACATTTTTTGTAAAACTCAGCAACTACGGATCAAATTGGGCTTTACCCTTCTGGGAATATACCTACTGGTCCTCTGGTGGTTTTAAGCTGTTTTCTTAGGTGGGTAGGAACCCAACCCCCCCTCCCCCATAAAATTAAAAAATCCCCACTTTAAAAATTTTTAATTTTAGAATTTTTATAAACAAAAACAAGAAATTTTGAGGGGGGAACCCCACTGCAACATGGGGCGAAGCCCCCATGAAACCCCCCCCCCAAAGAAAAAAAATTTAAATGCGAACAACCTAGGTTTAATTTTACAAATTGAAATTTCACAACCTGGGTTTAATTTTACCACAGAGTAATTAAACAACTTTTTTGAATATTTCTATTTAACCCTTAACAGTCGGGCCCCTTGCCGCACCTTAATCAGTCGGGGGGGGGGGGCGTTCAAATTTTATATTTGAAATATCAAAACATAAGTTTCAGCGGCCACAGCTGTACTTGGCAGCTGCCAGCCGCCGCAGTCGGCGGTCGGCGGGAAAACGGCGGCGGATCTTTATGAAATTTTAATACATTATGTGGACATGTAAGAAAAGCTTAAGTTTAAAATTTGAAGTCTCTAAGTCAAAAATTGCGGCCACAGGAGCATTTTAAAGATTTCTGGAGACCTGGAGGATCAGGACCTGCAGGATCATACCTGGAACCTGAAATTGACTTGAAGACCTGTATTTAATATAAGGATGTACTACTAGAGGATATTTTAGTATTTTGGTAAGATAAAATACTTTGTTTAAGTCAAAAACAAATTTTTGTTCTTTACCTGGATGACCCTGCCAGGTTTGCTGGCATCCTGTGCCCGCCAGGATGGAGATATTCAAAAAATTCCAACTCTCAGTTATGTGCCATACCCATACTTAAAAAGTCAAGCAGTTTGGGCTCTTTATCTTTCACACACAGAAAATGAGATAGAAAAACCCGGATGGGGGGGCGTTCAACGCCCCCCCCCCCCGACCGTTAAGGGTTAAGAGGGTTGAGTTACCATTACTTTATAGGGCAAAGCCCCTAGAGGATAGGGCGAAACCGCTAGTACTCAAAATTATACTTTTCTATACAGCCACATATAACCGGACTTTTTCTAAATTGTAAACAAATGAATATAAAAATGTCAATTCTAAAGATTTTATTAACTTTTAAAAATTGGGAAGTAAACTAGGTATATGAATATTAGTTCATTGAATAAAATTGCCACCATCATCAATCACCGCCTCTACCTGCCTCCTCAACTGCCAGCAGACCCAGGTCAGAATGTACCTGTCCAAGCTGGCAAAGTTCTCCTTGATAGTGGCAATGAGTGGGGTCTTTTTGTTATGGGTACATCTATTGATACATGCTTCAATGTAGCCTCTGGCTCAAAAGTCAATTGAATTAAGATTGGGCTGCTGGGAGGCCCCATTTCCTTAGGAACGTGAGTAACCGCAGGATCCAGATTCACCCAACTTTCAAGCTAACATTTGACACGAATGATGTTTTATACCTTTCTGGAAATGGTATAAAGATTCAGCTAGGGTTGTCAGCGCAATCCATAGTCTAAAATGAGTTTTTAGGTTCCATATGGGTCTCTAACCTTGAGAACCAAGAAATTTTCACAATTTTTGATGTTTTTGTCATCTCTAAATCTGCCACATTTCTCTTTACCAAAGTACTACATCCAAGCCATTTTAGATAGAGAGAAAAATTTTATTCTAGTCTTACTTATGTATCTAACAATATCCCCAGCAAGTTTCATTACTCTACCTCATCTACAGATGGGCTGAGGTCTGATTTAGTGGGATCCAGATTAAACCACCGGCGCATTTCGAATCTGCCTTGTTGAACATAAGTGCGGCCAGCTCGGAATACGAAGTGCTAAAAGGTCATTTCCTAAGCTTTAAGTGGAGTCAAACATCCTGATTGGTCAAGTAGTTTTGACACTATGGCCGTTAAAAAAAAGTCCGTTTATATTTGGTGCACCCTGTATATATTTCTCTGTGTATCTATAATTCTACTGTCTATAATACAAATTAGCTTCATGTCTGTCCATCCGTTCCTCTGTCTGTCAATCTGTCCCTTAAGACCTCAGTAACCACTGAACCGATCAGATTTTACTATTCAGGGTATATACCTGTTGGTCCTGTGGTGGTTTTAGGCTATTTTCTTGGGGGGGTGGGACAACAAAAACTAAAAAAAACCATTACCCCTAAAAAATTAATTTATATTTTTTTGTAAAATCCCAGAAACTGCTGATCAAATTGGGCTCTACCCTTCTGGGAATATACCTACTGGTCCTCTGGTGGTTTTATGCTATTTTCTTAGGGGGTGCGGCACCCCAACCACTCAAAAATAAAAAATCTCCACTTTCAAAATTTGAAATTTTTGAAAACAAAAACCAGTAATTGGGGTGTGGGAACCCCATAGCGACATGGGGCAAAGCCCCCAGGAATCCCCAGCCAAAATAATTTGGAAAATTTTAATTTTTGTGTATGCGAACAACCTGGGTTTCATTTTTACGAATTGAAATTTTTGTGCTTACAACGCACAACCTAGGTTTAATTTCACCACAGAGTAATTAAACGAAGAATAACTTTTAAGAATATTTCTATTTAGGAGGGTTGACTAAAGAGGCTAGGGGCCAAGCTAGTAAACTATATGATATATAATAAATCTCATATATTTATATCTAGGATTGACCAGTCTTATGAAGGCAGCAAAGTATGGACGTACTGAAGTTGTGAAGCTCTTAATACAACATAGAGCTTCTGTCAATGCCAAGGATAATGATGGTTAGTTACATAATATTATTATAATACTGTGTTTACATCAAATATATTTATCGAACTATCTTACTATATTTATACATATATTACAAAATTATACTTTTCTATATACATTTCCCTGTGTATCTCTAATTCTATTCTAAACTACTCTTATAATATAATAAATCTAATATATTAATATCTAGGAAGTACCAGTCTTTTGTATGCAGCAAGGGAGGGACACTATGAAGTTGTGCAGCTCCTATTAGAACATGGAGCTGACATCAACGCCAAGGATATAATTGGTTAGTTACATAATATTATTATAATACTATATTTCCATCACATATATCTATCTATCTATCTTACTATACATATATTACAAAATTATACTCTTCTATATATAACTCCCTATGTATCTATAATTCTACTCTAAACTTCACCATATATAATAAATCTAATATATTTATATCTAGGTAAGACCAGTCTTTTTGAGGCAGCAAGGCATGGACATACTGATGTTGTGAAGCTCTTACTACAACATGAAGCTGATATCAATGCCAAGAATAAATGGGGTTAGTTACATAATATTATTATAATACTATATTTCCATCACATATATCTATCTATCTATCTTACTTTACATATATTACAAAATTATACTATTCTATATATAGCTTCCTGTGTATCTATAATTCTACTCTAAACTACACAATACATAATAAATCTAATATATTTATATCTAGGATGGACAAGTCTTATGTGGGCAGCAAGGCATGGACATACTGATGTTGTGAGGCTCTTATTAGAACATGGAGCTGATATCAACGCCAAGAATGATGATGGTTAGTTACATAATATTATAATACTATATTTCCATCACATATATCTATCTATCTATCTCACTATACATATATTACAAAATTATATTATTCTATATATAGCTCTCTGTATATCTATAATTCTACTCTAAACTAAACAATATATGATAAATCTAATATATTTATATCTAGGAGGGACAAGTCTTATGTATGCAGCATGGAATGGACACTCTGATATCATCATATATATCTATCTATCTATCTTAATATACATATATTACAAAAATATACTTTTCTATATATATTTCTCTGTGTATCTGTAATTCTACTCTAAACTACACAACATATAATAAATCTAATATATTTATGTCTAGGATGGACAAGTCTTATGGGTGCAGCAAAAATCGGACACCAAGATATTGTGCAGCTCTTATTAAAACAAGGAGCTACTGTCAATGATAAGAATATGGATGGTTAGTTACATAATATTATCATAATAATATATTTACATCATATAAATATCCTTCTATCTATCTTACTTAAATAAAAATTATACTTTTCTATATATATATTAGTAAGTTAGTTATAAAATTATTTTACTTTATTTCCGTCATATAAATCAATCTATCTATCTATCTATCTATCTATCTATCTATCTATCTATCTATCTATCTATCTATCTATCTATCTATCTATCTATCTATCTATCTATCTATCTATCTATCTATCTATCTATCTATCTATCTATCTATCTATCTATCTATCTATCTATCTATCTATCTATCTATCTATCTATCTATCTATCTATCTATCTATCTATCTATCTATCTATCTATCTATCTATCTATCTATCTATCTATCTATCTATCTATCTATCTATCTATCTATCTATCTATCTATCTATCTATCTATCTATCTATCTATCTATCTATCTATCTATCTATCTATCTATCTATCTATCTATCTATCTATCTATCTATCTATCTATCTATCTATCTATCTATCTATCTATCTATCTATCTATCTATCTTTCTGTCTGTTTATCTATCTATCTAATGTTCTATTGTATATCTATAACATATGTATTTATAACAGAGAATTTTGGGAGGATATTTCTATCTATATCATTATGAATTTAAAACAATGACAATGTCTATGGAAATTTTACTTTGTGTGGGGTAAAATATATTTTGTTTCCCTAAAATAAATTTCTAAGAGATTATCTCCTTGTCAAATTCTTGTGAAAGAGAAAGATATTTCAATTATATAGTTTGTGAAAACCTATAAGAAGCTCCCTATAAAGAAGAGCCATAAATAGACTTTATACTAAATAGTATTCATCTTCTTGACTTTTATTCTTAAATGCCCTATTTGTATTGCAAGATTTGATCTACAGTCATATCATTTACATATCTAATAAATTATCAAATTTCTAGGTCCCACAGCTCTAGATTACGCCCTTGAAAAAAATTCATGGCAGTCTATATATATTTCCCTGTGTATCTCTAACTCTACTCTAAACTAAACAATATAATAAATCTAATATATTCATATATAGGATATACAAGTCTTATCTGGGCAGCAAGAAATGGAAATACTGAGGTTGTGGATCTCTTACTAGAACATAGAGCTGATATCAAAGCCAAGAATAATGATGGTTAGTTACATAATATTATTGTAATACTATATTTCCATCACATACATCTATCCATCTATCTCACTATACATATATTACAAAATTATACTCTTCTATATATAACTCCCTATGTATCTATAATTCTACTCTAAACTACACAATATATACTAATTCTAATATATTTATATCTAGGATATACAAGTCTTATCTGGGCAGCATGGAAAGGGCATACTGAAGTTGTGAAGCTCTTATTAGAACATGGAGATGATGTCAATGCCAAGGATAATATTGGTTAGTTACATAATATTATAATACTATATTTCCATCAGATATATCTATTGATCTATCTTACTATACATATATTACAATATTATACTATTCTATATATAGCTCCCTGTGTATCTATAATTCTATTCTAAACTACACAATACATAATAAATCTAATATATTTATATCTAGGATATACAAGTCTTATGGGTGCAGCATTGTATGGACACTCTGAAGTTGTGCAGCTCTTAATACAACATGGAGCTGATATCAAGGCCAAGGATGATTTTGGTTAGTTACAATTATTATAATATTATATTTCCATCATATATATCTATCTATCTATCTTACTATACATATATTACAAAATTATACTTTTCTATATTTATTTCCCTGTGCATCTGTAATTCTACTCTAAACTACACAATATATAATAAATCTAATATATTCATATATAGGATATACAAGTCTTATCTGGGCAGCAAGAAATGGAAATACTGAGGTTGTGGATCTCTTACTAGAACATAGAGCTGACATCAACGCCAAGGATAATGATGGTTAGCTACA
Source organism: Acartia tonsa (assembly GCF_053477335.1). Taxonomy (NCBI): domain Eukaryota; kingdom Metazoa; phylum Arthropoda; class Copepoda; order Calanoida; family Acartiidae; genus Acartia; species Acartia tonsa. Next base: position 2,127,432 of record NC_137274.1, on the reverse strand, counting down.
TAATATTATTGTAATACTATATTTTCATCATATATATCCATCTATCTATACATATATTACAATATTATATTTTTCTATATCTAACTCCCTATGTATCTATAATTCTACTCTAAACTACACAACATATAATAAATCTAATATATTTATATCTAGGATATACAAGTCTTATGTATGCAGCATTGTATGGACATACTGATGTTGTGAAGCTCTTACTACAACATGGAGCTTCTGTCGATGCCAAGAATAATGATGGTTAGTTATCAAATTATTATACTTAATTTCTATCTATCTATCTATCTATCTATCTATCTATCTATCTATCTATCTATCTATCTATCTATATATCTATCTATCTATCTATCTATATATCTATCTATCTATCTATCTATCTATCTATCTATCTATCTATCTATCTATCTATCTATCTATCTATCTATCTATCTATCTATCTATCTATTTATCTATCTATCTATCTATCTATCTATCTATCTATCTATCTATCTATCTATCTATCTATCTATCTATCTATCTATCTATCTATCTATCTATCTATCTATCTATCTATCTATCTATCTATCTATCTATTTATCTATCTATCGATCTATCTATCTATCTATCTATCTATCTATCTATCTATCTATCTATCTATCTATCTATCTATCTATCTATCTATCTATCTATCTATCTATCTATTTATCTATCTATCGATCTATCTATCTATCTATCTATCTATCTATCTATCTATCTATCTATCTATCTATCTATCTATCTATCTATCTATCTATCTATCTATCTATCTATCTATCTATCTATCTATCTATCTATCTATCTATATCCTTGGGAGGGTGGAAATAACATCCATGATTATGAATATAAAACAAATCACAAACCCTCTTTTACAGGGTAAAAAATTATTTACTAAATCTCTTTAACTTACATTTTTCATTTCCTTGCCAAATTGTGATGCGCTTTTCCTTTTAAACTTAACTCGGAAAAGTCGGACTCCTTTCTGCATTTTTTAATGGTTTAGGGGGAGGGTCCTCCTAACACCTCAGTTCTCAAAAAAAATGTGCATGTCCCCTGTTTGATATAAGTTGGTCTATCTTATTTTGTTTCCTTCACTCTTCAATTTAAAAATCTTTATTTTCTAAAATTAATTCTTAATTATTATCCCTCTTCAAACCCTGGTTTATGAAAAGAACCTATAAGAAGCTCCCTGTAAAGGAGAGCCGTAAATAGACTTTAGATTATTTAGATTCAATATTCATCTTCTTAACTTTTATTCTTTAATGCCCCATTTGTATTGCAAGATTTGATCTACAGTCATATCATTTACATATCTAATAAATTATCAAATTTCTAGGTAAAACAGCTCTAGATTGCGCCCTTGAAATAACTGGATGGCGGTCTGAAGAAGAGAAAACCAGAAAAGCTAAAATAGCAGAAATACTTAGAGGACGTGGTAAGCTTAATTAATATAATTTGATTATTCTTATATAGTATTATGTGTCTTCTATCTAAATCTTAAATTTTCATTAAATAAAAAAAAACATTTTGATCTGTAATTAAATGGTCAAAACAAACAAAGAAAAGAAACAAAATATAATAATATTATTCTATTATGTAGCAGTATACATAGTCAAAATATGTATTATATTAATTAACAGTCTATTAAAAGCATAAACATTTATATCAATAATACAAAGTAGCTTTATGTCTGTCTGTCTGTCTGTCCATCTGTCTGTCCGTCTGTCTGCCTGAAGCTTAAGAATTCGGTAACCACAGAACCGATTAGATTCTACTCTTCAGGGTATATACCTATTGGATAACACCCCCAACCCCCCCAAAAATGAAATTTGCCCCCCCCCCTAGAGGCTAGTAGCAAACCCGCTAGTTCTTATGATAAAGTAACATGATCTGTGGCTGTGTGTCTGTCTATACCAAGGGATCTTACTAACCGCTGAGCCAATATGGTTCTCCTTTACAATGTAGCTTATCATATGTTCTGGGAAGGTTTTATTATTATTTTGGGAGAGGGTACTACAACCCTCCCAAGAGACTTTTTCCCTAGAAAATTGACCAACCCACAAAAAAATAAATTTAAACAGTAATTAACAATGGGGGGGGGGGGAGTTGTTGTTATTTAAATCAATTTACAACCAAGTTCTTTTTGAATTTGCTTCCTGAGGAAAATGTATAAATAAAAAGGGAGAGGGATGCAGGATGAACACACTTTAAGATGAAACTAAATTATTAAGATCAGTCTTTGCAAGTTGAAAATTAGAATCATTATTCAAGAATGAACTTCTTGCTTTTAAACTCTAGTATCATATATACAATATATGTTCTAGTTTAAATAAATTTTAAAAAACATAATACTTTTTAGGTGCCAAGAGAGGAGTTGAGATATAATTATCTACAACATAAAGGTAGGTAGGATATTTATCTATGCATATATATATCAAAAAGTTTATATCTATCTATCGGTCAGATACATCTATTTTGACTTATCCTTATAATAAAGTAACAGGATGTCTGTCTGTTTGTCTGTACCAAAAGATCTCACTAACCACTGAATCGATCGTGTTCTCCTTAACAGAGTAGCTTCTAATAGGTCCTGGGAAGGTTTATAATAATTTACTTCATTAGCTATTTGATTAATTTACTTATTTGTTTAATTATATATAAACTAGTCGCTTCAACCCTAGCTTCTAGGAAATGCAAAATATGTTAGAAAATCGCCTTAAACCACCCCAAGCCAATTATGAAGTTTCCCCCAAAAGTATAAACGAATCAAATCAGTGTTTTTAGATATCTTTAGTTTCAGACAAAAAATCCTTTTTGTCTCTATTTGCTTCTATTCTGTTTCCTTATCCTTAATCATACCATATGTATTCTGTATATCCTTATAATAAAGTAGCAGGATGTTTGTCTGTTCAAAGGATCTTGTTAACCACAGAACTGATCGGGTTCTTCTTAATAGGGTAGGTTCTCATAGGTCCCGGGAAAGTTTTAATTATTTGGGCGATGGTAGCACCAACCTCCCAAGAGAAATCACAAAAAATATAAAAAAAAAATTATGTGGAGACTTAAACACAACATAGAATTTTTTTCTCAAATTAGATATTTGAAATAAAAAAACAACTATTTAAAGTGCCACTATTGGCCTCTAGGGGCCTAGCTGCTACTATAGTTTAAACTAGTAAATAAATGATATTTCAGGGCTGATCAAAATCTTCCAAAGTCCTTTGCTCTGTGTCTGCCTACATTTCCAAGATTAATACACAAAAATTTGAATAACTTATCATGAATATTCAACATACTCTCCCTTAATCTAATCAAGACAATGAGAGTGATTAAGTAAGTATAAACATTGAATATTTTCCTATTTATTCCATAATTATATATTTCTAGCATACTGTAAATTGAAAAACTTCAGAATAAAATTTTTTTATGATTATATAAAAAGTAGCTTTTTGAATATCTAATGTATTTACTTTAGAGGAAGAAATAGTTTACTAACTATAAATTAGATTTTTTTCTTGTTTAAATTTCTTGATTGGATTTTGGTATGGTGTGGGTATTCATGATATTTAATTACTTTTATTTTCTATAGTTATGTTCTATACTGTCTCATATGTATGTTTGTAAACTTTTACCATCATGGCTTAGAATTTAATTCATCTGAGCTGTATTCAAACCAGTGTTGAAGATCCGCATTTTTTTTAGTCCAAGGATACGGATCTGGATCCGGATCCTGGGGTATAAATTTATGGAAAAATCTACCTAAATTTATATAAAATAGTCACTTACTAATTTTGAAATATCTGGTAACCTTGTTAAAATCAGCTGATTCACTCCCACACTCTTCTCTCTCACATTGTATTCGAGATTAAAGAATAAATATTTTTTAAAAAATTTGATGATTTTATTTTTATTGTCAAGGATCTGGATCCACACTGACCAAATTTTGAGGATTTGGATCCGGATCCGCATACAATCAATGCGTATCCACAACACTGATTAAAACAATTCTAAACCATGATGGAAATACATATCTATAGTATTGTTTTATAGAAATTACCCGCATTCAAATTTAAAGAATTTATTACATTTTTTTGGCTAAAGTAATTTAACTTTAATTTCAACTATATAATCTATAAAACCATACTATAGATATTGAATATGATATAAAGTGCAGCAACCCTATAGCTAGGGTGTCAATAATGCTGTTAGGTTTGTCCAACTAACATACAACCAAAAAAAAAGGTTGAATGTGTCTTACTTTCTTATTGAAGGATTTCAAAAAAGGAAACATTATTTAATCTACTTAAGAATTAAAGATTTTGAAATTTTAGAAGATTGTTTATGAAAAGATAATCTATTTAATGCTGCGCTATTTATTCATATAACTTTTAAAATATAAGAGGGGGGGAAGTTTTGACACATTTGTGTAAACAGTGTGTATAGGCTTTATCTTTGGACTGAGAGGATAGGTTTTAAAAGATAAAATCATTCTTATAAGATAAATTTCCCCCAATTTTGAGATATTCTTTTGATAGGCCTCCAGGTTCAGGAGCTGCAGTCCTCCAGATTCAGGGGCTGCAGGCCTCCAGGTGGTCTCTAGACAGGCAAAAATAAAAATGTAAGAGTTAGAGGTCAACTTATAAAACTTAAAATATGCATATTATTCAATGTTATTTACATACTTGAAGAAAAAATATGCATATTTTGTTTTATATGTTGACCTTTAACTCTTCAAAAAAAAATTTAATTTTTATATTTACCTGTCCAGACACCACCTGGAGGCCTGCAGCTCCTGAACCTGGAGGCCTATCCAAAAAATCTTAAAGCTGGGGTAAATCTATCAAATAAGAATGATTTTATCCCTAATAACCTATCCTCTCTGTCCAAAGATAAAGCATATACACACTGTTTACACAAATGTGTCAAAACTTCCCCCCCTCTTATATTTAGCATGTAAGGTTTTATATATTTTTGATAAGCATTCAAATCTTCTTTTAATTCCTTAAAAAAATGAAATATTTTTTTTCAAATTTCATGATAATCATAGATTAAAAAATAGATTTGAATATTTATTATAAATATTTTGATTTGATTTCTGTACAAAGCAAGCCTGTAGCAAAATTTTGATAAAATTTCTTTAAAATTTCACGTGTTATCTTAAAATTAGTTTTTTTTTAGTTATAAAAAATTTTGCCTCTAAGAATTTTGTCAATTTAGCCCCTAAATTATTAAATTTGGTATTGAGATAGAATAAACCACAGGCATGCTTTACCGACCCGGAATTGATAAATATAAAGATTGTAGAATAATGATTTGGCCACAATTAGTAATTTAGGAATTATTAATTGTTCTCTGTATAAATATGTTTTTAAAATACAGTTCTTTGCATTATAGAGTTGTTTTTCTATAATTAACAAGGATGACAACATCCACAAAAGCAAAGCTCTGAATCGGTAGGACAAACAAACATTAACACTTGTAGAGTGTCAGAACTGAATATATATATAAAATTTGAAACAAAATTGTGAGTAAATTTGTTAAAAAAATACTTAAATACAGTATAAAATTTAAGGACATACTTACTTTTTTAGAACTTCATTATAGAGATGCTTTGCTAATAGCATTGTATTTTGTTGTCTAAGGAATCAGTATTCTAAATCTCAGATTAATCAGATCATTATATCACATTAACATTTGTTGTAAAAAAAGTTAAAAATCAACATGTTAAAAATAGACCTACAGACATTCATGTAACAATTATAGAGTTGCTACGCTTTCCTAATCGTACTACAGGAATCACCATGCAAAGTCTGAAATCAATAGGATAATTCTAACATGTCTAAATAAACAAAAAAAGCTATGCATTACAGACGGACTGACGGACTGACCCAAATTATAGAAAAGCTTCCCTTTAAAATATATTCACAAAAAAATTATATTTATTTAAAAGTAACCGGATGTGTCTAAGTCTTTGTATATGTGTGTGTTCCAAAAGAGCTGAACCATTATTTGAGGTTTATAACAATTTAAGGGAGGGTACCACCACCCACCTAAGATAAATCGCCATAAGAAATTTTTTCTTTTCTTTCTAAATCTAAAATTGAAAATTCTCCCCCATCCACCCACCTCAAGTGCTTCTTTTTGCCTCTAGGGACGTTGCCACTATTTATTTGAATCTTAAGCTAAAAATCTTTAAAAACGTTGGTCTGAATAAGTTGTACTTTTCAGGAAAGCTTTATGAATATCTTGTGATTGGTTTAAGGATATTTTTCTAACCTCCCTCACCCTCCCCTAAAGACTGGGAGGAGTGAAGCAACCTTATATAAAAGTAACAGGATGTCTGTGCATGTGTCTGTCTGTCAGAACTTTGGGTACTTTAAGTAAATCTAGATTGATATTTCTATTAACTAGAAGTGTCCAAACTTTTCACCAAATAATTCCACCAATAACAAAAGGTGTAATTTTGTTATCATTATTATTATCGTCTATTGTCTTATCCATTAAGATCATTAAGGGGAAGAACCATTGACCCTCCCTCATTCAAAAGACAGACAGACAAACATCCAATTATTCTTATATAAAGATTTTAGTTTGATGAAGGTTGCGTGGTTTTTGTTAAATATTTTATCAAACACAATTCTGAAAACTTATGAGTGGTCCTTATTATTATTATCGTCCATTGTCTTATCCATTAAGATCTTTATAAATATACAAGATAAAAGGGTGAAGGGTGGTATATCAACCTCCCCTCATTCAAAAGACAGACAGACAAACATCCTATTAAAAGATTTTAGTTTGATTAAGGTTGCGTGATTTTTCATTGTATATCATATCAAAAACAATTTTTGCAATTTTTTTGAATGAATAGCTTCACTAATAAAAAATTGTTAAGAGTTAATTTACCATAGTAATGAGAAAGATAAACCATTCCAATAATATTAAAAAGTATCTAAATAGTTATTCTTGTTATATCACATGTATTTTATAAGGAATAACAATTCAAAATTAATGTTAGATATTTTTTCTTTATTAAATTTATTTACCTTTGTAAAGAGATGGATATGCCATTCCAAGATAAACATAAATAGTATCCAAACATCCAATAGTATTCAATCTACCACAGGAAAGTATTCTATGATGCAAAACAAAACATTTGATAGTAGAAGTAAAATTATTCTATTTACTTAATAATCTTGAACTTTTAAAAGATACCAAAACTAATTAATAGATTTTTCACAAATATTTTAGAAGATTTTTAAAAGTAACTCTTTTTTTTATTATCAGGACAGGTCTTTCTGTAATAGATAGCCATTATTGCTAACTTAAAAAAAGTGGTTTTAATCTTATGGTTATAGATTTTTATATTCGTAAAAAGCTGAAGCTCTGTGCTCTCATTGGTGGAAAGTTGGCTCACCCCGACCTGGCTCACCACTAAAATGATTTAAAGATCCAGCTCAGTACAAATTAACATACATGAATTTAGTAAGCGACAATAAATATAACCAAATTATAATGAAACTAAATTTACCAAAAAAAAAAAACTATTCCAGAGTAATCTTGATTAGACAACTCCTCTATACCCAAAATTAAACCTCGAGAATGGCAAAAAACGCCAAAAATCAACCTTTTTTGTAAAAATTGTAATTGACATAATTTTTGATAAAAATCACGCAACCTTTATCAAACTGAAACCTTTATGTAAGAGTAATAGTACGTATTTCTGTAGCTTATCATTAGCCGCTGAACCAATATGGTTCTTCTTTACAGTGAAGCATCTTTACGTTCCATGGGAAAGTTTACAACTATTTTGAAGGGAGGTACCTACAACCTCCCATGAGAAAACATTCCTCTGAAATTTGTTTGTACTTTTTAAGGATAATCTACTTCACTGACACCCCGTCCCCCCTTTAATTCAAGATCCCTTGTAGCCAGTAGTAATAATTAATTAAAATAAGTAGAAGATAAAGAATAGGAGAAAAAAAACTTAAAAGAAAAAAAGAGAGTTAAAAAATGGATAATGTAGAAATGGGAGAAAAGAAAAGAAAACAATGAGAAGTTATAAAGAAAAGATGGACGAGAGCAATCCTCCATATAGCGCTTCAAACTTACAACTTGAAAAATACCCCCCCCCCAAAAAAAAAAAAAAAAACTGATAAGAGTTAATTTACCTTAGTGCAGAAATAGATCTATTAATATCCAATAGTATTTAATAGTATCCTAGCGAGTTAATTAATGGCCATTTTTATCAGTTGCTTTGCTAAGGTCACGGAAATTCAGCCTTGAATAAATCATATATAGAGAAGTTTTATGAAAGACTTCATAAAGGGAAAGTTGTTCAAAATTTTAAATAAATAATCTTTGCATTTTATGTCATGATTAACTTCTCAGCCATTTAATATATCCGCGATAGGCAGGTTAAAGGTATAAACAATAAATAAATCCTAAATATCATTTGGGTGGCAAATGGAGAGGTCGTCAAATTTACTATATGTTGCCCCCCAACAACAATATAGGTTTTGTGATGTTATTCGAATTAATTTGTTATTGGTATAAGCTGCACGAAAGGCTGTGTATAATACGATGCAATAAATACCATTACCATGACCTTGTAAGGGTGGGATTCTCCTTTGCTTTGAGTGATCATCTAGAGAATCCAGAGCATCATCCACATGTAATGGGATGCGATACTCTAACAACCAGAGATATTAGGTTAAGTAACATCCATCAGACAACCAACCCTTTGATTTCACGACCTTTGTCTGAGACTTTCTAACTGTTTGTTGTGATGATTTGCCTCTGTTTGTGAGCCAAGGCATTCCCCCTACCATTACTTATGTCACACACCTGACATAGCAGCAGTACAAACCATTTTAACGTCTTTCGTTACGACGCGGTGTCGGCCCGAGATTCGAACCTATCAACTCCCCGGCGACGAGCGGATGCGCTACGTGTTGAGCCACGATCGCGATCAATAACTATTCCCTAGTAAACTCTGTATTAGCACTTCACCTGTTTTTGAATGGATAAGCCTTTTTGTCGCATTTAAGTCGGTCATGCTCACATCGAAAAAATCCGCAAAACAAAGTGTCGTACATAAATCGGTAATAACAGACTAAAAAGACATTTTGGTAAGTAAAATGCTGATTTTAACAATGATTATTGCACTATAAACCCCTAAATATAAGGGTGTCTGATAAGACACAGGTCTCCCTAACAAAACCTTAGATTAAAAAAAATCTCCAAAGAAACTGACAACGGGGCTTTCAAATAGGGCACAGTGGTGGTCAGAATCCGTTGGAGATTAAATCTTAGCTGCTCCTTCTTGCCAGATATTGCAATTTGAAGTTTTGTGGTAAAAATGCCTAAAACTGCAAGGATTCCAAGGATATATGCATACATGAACACCTTAATTCATCAAATAAAAAGGGTGAGTTTAACATTTGAAGAGTTAAGATATCTCTTCATATGTAACTTACACACTACATCCCCATTCAAAACAATTTTTACTACTATAAATGATGTTTTTACCTTCAATAAGAGTAATAAATAAGGTACTATAAGCTTAAGGAGGTTTGTCCAATTTACAACTTTATCCTAAAGGCTATTACCCTTAAGTTTACATATGGCCTAAGTTACTTTTAGTAATTCTGCTCCCTCCCACCCCCCCCCCCCCCCCAAACTCTTACAACCTACAAACTTTAGGGTGGAGAGGGGAGGGAAGCATAATGATACTATTATGTGTTTCTCAAAAACTAATTTAAGTATAGTGAGAAAAATTTTTATGTAAGGTTTTTAGGCCAAAAGTTTGTACAAATTATGTTGACCACCTTCTCCCCCCCCCCCTCCCCTTCTTCCTAACCTAATTGAGAGGGGAAGGGGGGTGGCAAAAGATCATTTCAATGTGTTTTAAAAGGACCCAAAGCACTTTTTCCAGTTGATTGCTTGCTTAAATCCTCCTTCGTTTTTGTTTTGTTTTAAAGCAAATTTGGAAGACATGTGTAAGAAATTGATCACAAAAATTGCTTTTTCCAGTAAGGATATAGTATAGTGGAAATAGATAATATAATAAAGAAAAATTGTCTAAATCTAACCCAGTTCTTAAATATAATAAATACGAATTATGCAATGTAACAATATTTAACATAGATAACATTTATTTATTTCACATATGAGACATAATAATAGGATAATCATAAAAAAAGGATGGAAACACATATATAATATATTTCAAGTTATGGATATATAAAAAATAACTGACAACATCCATAAAAGCAAACAATTTCATATTTTATTTGAGAGTTAATCTCTTATATACATATATAATAGACATACATATAGACTATTGAGATGCTATACTTATAACATTATATATGGCCCTAATTGTCCAAGGAATGGCGCTGCTAAAAATTAAAGTAAATATTCTACAAATAAATGTGTATTTGCATTGATTATAGAGTAGCAATATATTGTACCTTGTTGTTACAAAAATCATCATGCAAGCAAGGTTTGACACGGATAGGAAGATTTTAACATATTTATATATAAATAAACAAGAACAGTTATATCCATAGGAAGTGGAAATTAATTAACATTCTGAAATGTACATAACTTAAAAGCTAAAAATTCAACATTGAAAAGAATTTTGAAATGAAACTACTACACACTAATACTGTATAATACTTGATAGTTATTTCCAAGTTATAAACTTGGTCTAATAATTTTTTTTAGTTGGAAATAAAATTTAAAATTAAGAGACTACATCTTAAGACTAGACAAGGGTTAATAATTTGGCTTTACATAAAAAAAAACACGTTGGTACCCAAAGTTTTATAATTCCCTTATCTAGTACGTGTGTTGGCTGTAAAACTTTGGGTACTTGGTTATATTGAACTAGCATTGTCCTCCAAAGTTTGATGGCTACATGAATATAACCCCCCCCCCCCCTGTAACTTGGCAACAACTGTAATCATGGAAAGACTTATTTTGCCAATGCAAATTTTACAGTATATATAATAATAATAATAACTGCACATTGCTAATACATAAATATTACAATAAAATACATAAATAAAAAAATGAATATCTAATATTATGATGATAACACCTTTGCTGTGCAGGAAACATTTACAGTTGGTGTACAACTGATGCACAGAAGCGTCCACACAATTTAGTTCTAATTATTAGGAAGATTTCCCTCTCTTGTTCCATAGATTTTACCAAGCATTAGTCACGTGACAAAATAAAGCCCTACTATTGGCTGATTTTTAGTCACGTGACAAAATAAAGCCCTTCTATTGGCTGATTTTTAGTCACGTGACAAAATAAAGCCCTACTATTGGTTAATATTAATTATTAGGCAGATTTCCCTCTCTTGTTCCATAGATTTTACCAGCCTTCCTCAGACCAGCCAATAATTCCTAAAAGAAACATTTGTGTAGTATGCAAGTAAGTAGAGCCATAACAATTTCTCTTGAAAAGTGGAGCTTCACTGTAAAGGAGAACATCATTGGTTAGCAAGATCTTGAGATACACACGCACACACCCACACACACACACCCACACACACAGAGACATCCTGTTATTTTATAGATAATGTTAACATCTCTACTGTACTTTGTATATCCTATTATATAAAGAAGTAAGCGTTTTTTGTCTGTCCTGAAGGATCTCGCTAACCGCTGAACCGATATTGTTCTCCTTTACAGTGAAGCTTCTTTTAGGTCCTGGGAAGGTTTTAAACTACTTTTGGAGAGGGTATCTTTACCCCCCCCCAAAAAAAAAAAAAATATATCTTTTTTAATCTTTTGAAACTCAAATTTAAAATGGGATGATGTCGACTTTTCCCCCTCCCACCTTAAGTTCCCCTAGAGGCTTCTAGGGGCGTAGCCGCTAGTATACTATAAATAGATTACCTTGGAGTCCCGCAGGGTTTTACTTAGCTGTACTGACCACTCCCTCAGGGCTATTTCATCAGAATTGGTGAGAACAATGCGCATGTCTTTTGTACGGATTATAATACTTTGCTCATTCTTTACCTAAATATATATATATATATATTAGGGTGGGTCGATTTTGGACTTTTTTTTCTGAGACCAAAGTGGGGATCTGCAAATGATTTATATGAGTATAATATACCATTGGATGATTTAAAATTTATCTTTAGTCCTAAAACCGCTGACGACCAGACATACAAATGTATAGCTATTTGTAAATTGGTGTCAAAAAATTAATGAATCAGAACTATGGCTTCATAATGCTCCCAGGAAAGGCATTGAGGAGTAGGATCAGGAACTTTTGACCGTTTCCAAAAATCTCGTTCCTAGCCAGAGAAAATCTCAAAAAACCTCTACAAATTGGACAATTCTCAATAAACCTTAAAAAATAGTGTTTTTTTAGTCATTTCTAAGGTTAGAAACAAGATATTTTGACCTGCTGTAAATCTGTGTTGACATCTTCTATCTGTTCCATAAATATTAATTCAGGTTTATTACTGTCTGTGTGAAGCTCAATTCTAAACAGTAAATACACAATTATCCCATAGTAGACACACACACACACAAACACAAACACACATTCTCTTTGTGGAGACTGAGAGAGACTACTGTTGAAAAAAAGTCATAGAACACAAATGACCAACATCCATAAGAAGCAAAGCCCCCCCCCCCCAAATAGAAATAAACATATAGATGGACAAACAGACAAGGTGAGTTATAGAGCAGATGTTCACTGTTCACACACATACACACACACACACACACAGGTGGACAAAACTGTAATGATAGAGTAGCTGTGCTAATAAAAAAAACTTGTCCCAACCTGTTTGGATATAACTTAGCATAGCGTGTCTGCCATGTCTGGGCAAAGGGTCCACCCTAAATATAGATAGAGAAATAGAGATATAACTTAGCATAGCGTGTCTGCCATGTCTGGGCAAAGGGTCCACCCTAAACAGAGATAGATATGTAGTTAGATAGAGATATAACTTAGCATAGCGTGTCTGCCATGTATGGGCAAAGGGTCCACCCTAAACAGAGATAGATAGTTAGATAGAGAGATAGAGATATAACTTAGCATAGCGTGTCTGCCATGTCTGGGCAAAGGGTCCACCCTAAACATAGATAGATAGATAGTTAGATAGATAGAGATATAACTTAGCATAGCGTGTCTGCCATATCTGTGCAAAGGGTCCACCCTAAACATAGATAGATAGATAGAGAGATAGAGATATAACTTAGCATAGCGTGTCTGCCATATCTGGGAAAAGGGTCCACCCTAAACAGAGATAGATATGTAGTTAGATAGAGATATAACTTAGCATAGCGTGTCTGCCATGTCTGGGCAAAGGGTCCACCCTAAACAGAGATAGATAGTTAGATAGAGAGATAGAGATATAACTTAGCATAGCGTGTCTGCCATGTCTGGGCAAAGGGTCCACCCTAAACATAGATAGATAGATAGTTAGATAGATAGAGATATAACTTAGCATAGCGTGTCTGCCATGTCTGGGCAAAGGGTCCACCCTAAACATAGATAGATAGATAGTTAGATAGATAGAGATATAACTTAGCATAGCGTGTCTGCCATGTCTGGGCAAAGGGTCCACCCTAAACATAGATAGATAGATAGTTAGATAGATAGAGATATAACTTAGCATAGCGTGTCTGCCATATCTGGGAAAAGGGTCCACCCTAAACAGCGATAGATAGATATATAGATAGATAGAGAGATAGGGATATTAACTTAGCATAGCGTGTCTGCCATATCTGGGCAAAGGGTCCACCCTAAATATAGATAGAGAAATAGAGATATAACTTAGCATAGCGTGTCTGCCATGTCTGGGCAAAGGGTCCACCCTAAATATAGATAGAGAAATAGAGATATAACTTAGCATAGCGTGTCTGCCATATCTGGGCAAAGGGTCCACCCTAAATATAGATAGAGAAATAGAGATATAACTTAGCATAGCGTGTCTGCCATGTCTGGGCAAAGGGTCCACCCTAAAAAGAGATAGATAGATAGATAGATAGAGATATAACTTAGCATAGCGTGTCTGCCATGTCTGGGCACAGGGTCCACCCTAAACATAGATAGATAGATAGATAGATAGAGTTATAACTTAGCATAGCGTGTCTGCCATGTCTGGGCAAAGGGTCCACCCTAAACATAGATAGATAGATAGAGATAGAGATATAACTTAGCATTGCGTGTCTGCCATGTCTGGGCAAAGGGTCCACCCTAAACATAGATAGTTAGATAGAGAGATAGAGATATAACTTAGCATAGCGTGTCTGCCATATCTGGGCAAAGGGTCCACCCTAAACATAGATAGTGAGATAGAGATATAACTTAGCATAGCGTGTCTGCCATATCTGGGCAAAGGGTCCACCCTAAAAACAGAGAATCAATAAAATTAGTCCACTCTAAAGATTATCTTTATAATAAAGTGACAGGATGTTTGTCTGTCTGTTTGTACTGAAGAATCTAGCTAACTGCTGAACTGATCAGGTTTTCCTTTACAGAGTAGCTTCTCATAGGTCCCAAGAAGGTTTGCACTATTTTGGGGGAGGGTATCACCAACAGCCCAAGAAAAATCGCCATAAGAAAATTCCCCCTCCCCCCTCAAAAAAAAATATCTAAATAACAAATATTGGGTAACTGAATTCAACTACCCCCTCCTCAAAACCCCTAGAGGCCTCTAGGGGCGTAGCCGCTAGTACTTTAATATTGTAGCAGCAGGAATCTTAAACAGATGTTGCTAAACTAGGGGACTATGCAAGAACTAGAGCAAGTGATTTTAAGCACCTTCCAGCAAGGAACCTGAGTTCTTCTGGGCAATATATATATATATATTTTTAGGGTACTACGTCAAACCCTAGATACGTCAAACAATAGATGCAACAAACGCTAGACAGACAAACAGTAGACAGACAAACCCTAGACACAACATACGCTAGATACGCCAAATGCTAGAATACGACAAACACTAGAATATGACAAACGCTAGATTTTTTCTAAATGGGACAAACAATAGATGCGACAAACGCTAGAATTAATCCTTATAAAAGAGTAAAAGGTTGGTTGTTTGTCCATACCAAATGATCTTGCTACCCGCTGAACCGATCGGATTCTCCTTAACAGTGTAGCTTATCATAGGTCACGGGAAGGTTTAAACCTATTTTGGGGAAGGGTACTACCACCATCCCAAGATATTTCAATCCCTAGAAAATAATTATACCCCCCCCCAAAAAATTTTTTTTTTAGAAAATACTAAAATAAAAAATGGGGATGGGGGGAGTGGGTCAAAAGTTTTAGAAGAAAGTTTTCTTATTCATTGGCTAACCAACTTTTGGTACTTCAATGAATTTTGATTGGTTGGTTTAATAAGTTCAAAGTGTTCAAACGTTTCAACCACTATTTGTACGCTATAGGGGATGTACATAGATTTTTTGGCCATTATCTTATCCCTTTAGATCCCTAAAATGATAGTAATAGGTATAAAGGAGGATGTGCATAAGTCCCATTTGGGCAGGGGGGGGGGGGTTAATCGAGAACCCTTAGTGCTAGAGGGAGCTAATTTTGGATTTAAGCTTCTATAGGGCCAAAGTTACTTTTAAAATTATCGTCGACCCCCCACCCCCCCCCCCCAATTTTTTTTTTTGGGGGGGGGGCGGGTGGATTATACTATAGGATGTTTCTAAGAAACGACTTGAGATAAATGGAGCAAACCTTGGGATAACACTTTTGTAGGCCTATATTTGATTTTAGAATTATCGCTGACCACCCACCCACCCCAAAACCCCTAATTTAGGGGAAGGGGGGGGGGCGGGTGGATTATACTATAGGGTGTTTCTAAGAAACGACTTGAGATAAATGGAGCAAACCTTGGGATAACACTTTAAATTCAGGTTTTGATTATATTTCATCAGATTTTAATCTGACAAAACCTGAGGTTTTACCATTTTGGTAAGAAAAACTCAGGATTTGCCGATTATAATCTGACAAATCTGACTCAATGTCACTGAATGTCATATATGACTTTTGGTAACAATGTGTCAGATTAGGTAATTTTCCCAACTCTGACTCTATGTCACTAAATGTCATATATGATTTTTGGTGATATTGTGTCAGGTTTGATTGCATTGCCGAAAATGAGAAAATAACCTGACATAATGTCACTAAATTTCAGATTGGCAGTGAATTTCTAATCTGACCGAAAAGTAGCTGAGACTACTAGGGTAGAAAGGGAAACTGTCATATAAAAAAAAACGTACCAATTTTTTCAAATAGCCATGAAGTAATATGTCTGATTCTTTTTCGTCGGTACCAAAAGTTGCCTAAATAAACATATAAAGTTAGTTTGAAAAGGGGAAATGTTGTTTATTATCATTGGGGTTATAGATTACTAAATAAAAACATAATAGAACCAAAAACACTACCCTGTGACACTCCATGGGTTATAAAACATAATACAACCATAAGAACACACCCTATGGGTTATTATTTTATGATAGGGATCTAATGGGATAAGACAATGGCCGATAACTTGATGTACAATGTACATCCACTATGATGAAACACAAAATTACCCCTTCTGTAATTTACAATTATACATTTAGACAATCAACTTTATGAACCAACCAACCAAAATTCAATAATAGTCCCCAAAGTTGTTAAGTCAACAAGTAAGATAACTTTGGGGACTAGTGTAATAAACAGCCCAATGTCCCCTCCCCCCCTGGATTTATGAAGATTTACCTTGGTTTATTTATTTATTGCATCGTATTATAGACAGCTTTCCGCGGATATCTTGCGGATAGTATGTCTGAGAACCGGATCTAATCCAGCGGATAAGAAACAATTTTATGAAGTTTTACCTTGGGTTTGCGTCTATTGTGCTCCTTCTTGTCATAATCACTATTAATTGTTTCAAATACTGTGTCAGCAACCTACATACATAAATACATAGATAGATAGATAGATAGATACATAGAAAAATAGATAGATAGATGGATAGATAGATAGATAGATGGATAGATAGATAGATATTGTTTCAAATACTGTGTCAGCAACCTACACAGATAAAGATTGTGCAAAACAATGCAGACATTTTTAACATTCAAATTGCGCGGCTTGTGTTAATAATATAGAAATTTTTTTGTGCATACCGTTAGAACCGGTATTAACTCTAGTTTGTGAAAATATAAAAAGGATTCCTGTGCTACGTATAGTTAAGGAGCTATGTGGTAAAATGTCCCAACTGACTTTAAGTTCTAGTTTTTGGAAAGATAAGAAAGGTTCCTGTGCTACAAATAATTTAGGAGTTAGGGGGTAAAATGCCGCGCAATTTCATTTAAATTTTTTAAAAGTTAGATAGATAGACAAAGTGATAGATAGATAGATACTTATTGAGTTAAAGATAGACTGACAGACATACAAACTTACCTCTGCCTGCCACCTCTCCGAGATTGTCAAGGGAAAATTTTTGTACAATTCTTGGTCAGCCTCTGTTAACTTTAAACCTGAATATAAAAAATACTTGGATAAGCAAAAGCAGAGTTGTTAGTTCCTACGTCAGTTGAAACTCTAAAAGGGGCCTACAAAATTCAAGGTGCATATACAAAAGTGTTAAATATTTTATGCAAATGTTTTTTACGGCATTATAATTGCAACTGCACTACTTTAATTTTAAAAAAGGAGAAACAAGGATGACAACGTCCATAAGTAGGAAAGCACAAAATCTTTTATAAAATAGATAAACGGACAAAGTGAGTTATAGAGCAGATTATCTGTTATCATAACAAGAGAAAAGAAAGAGAGAATATGCAAAAACTGAAAAGCGTGAAACCTTAAGAAAATCAGGTTTATGTCTTTGAAAGCTGCTTAAAAGCAGTCAGATTACCATAGATTTTTATACCTAATTCTGGTACATATTGAAAGAAATAATGGCAAAAAAAATTCAAGTATCATTTGTAGGAGCCGAGAAAATCTGTTGTAAAAAGTGAAGGCGGCTAAAAAGCTGCTTAAAAGCAGTCCGTTTGCTATGGATGTTATATAGTTAATTAATCTCCCTAATGATGGAAATGTTGACAAAAAGTTTCAGCATTGTATCTTGAGTAGGAACAAGAGAAAATCAGATTTCTCCACACTTCGTGACTGACGGACAGAATTATAGAGTAGCTTCCCTACTAAAAAATTCGGGGAAATAAAATTCTCCTATTGCAGTGTTCAAACTTTTCCACCAATAGAAATGCTTACCCTTTGTGTCTTCCTCATCAAAAGATCCGATGTCGAAGGCGTCAGCCGCGTTTACCTCCCCCCGCGGGGGAATTAGCGGCGGGGTATACTTTTGCTGGTATACCTAGATACATAGATAGATAGATAGATAGATAGATATAGATATATACATAGATAGATAGATAGTTTACCTCCCCCCGAGGTGGAATTAGCGGCGGGGTATACTTTTGCTGGTAAACCTAGATAGTGATACATAGATAGATAGTATTAAATAGATTATAGATATATAGATAGATAGATAGATAGTTTACCTCCCCCCGTGGAGGAATTAGCGGAGGGGTATACTTTTGCTGGTATACCTAGATAGATAGATAAATAGATAGATAATAGATAGATTTAACATAAATAGATAGATAGATAGTTTTCAAAATATTTTTGCATATTTATTCAGACATTACAACTTGTTTCATGCATTTTTACACTCTTCAGATGTCAATGAAAAACTAAAAAACAATATAAAACTAAATTTAAAGGATTTTTATAAATATTTTGGAAGATTTTTTTGAACATAATAATTTATAAAAAAAATATCCATAGATAGCAGCACCAGAATTTCGGGATGGTAGTTGAATGAAATCAATATTGTTTCAATTAGAGTTGATTCAATTTTGATCAGAGGTTTCAACTATTTTAATAATAGGAGACTTGTTTAATAAATACCTAGACGTAAGTAAATAGTTACAGTATACGTTACAAAAAATGACCGGTTTTTAATATTGTCTAGCCCCCCCCCCCCCCCCTGTAATGACCCTTCAACTCTATTATTTGTGTGTGTTCTCTTTATATTAATATATAATGGTGTATTATTACCTGTTCCCAATCTACACCATCAAAGAACTTTGGGGACTCTCTCTGGGTATTACCTGTTCCCAATCTCCACCATCAAAGAACTTTGGGGACTCTCTCTATGTATTACCTGTTCCCAATCTACGCCATCAAAGAACTTTGGGGACTCTCTCTGTGTATTACCTGTTCCCAATCTACGCCATCAAAGAACTTTGGGGACTCTCTCTGGGTATTACCTGTTCCCAATCTACGCCATCAAAGAACTTGTGACTCTTGAGTTCCTCGGAGCCCCCGCCACAACATCCAAGTCTCTTGTCCACATCTCTCTAGATAGATAGATAGATAGATAGATAGTTAGATATATATATAGATAGATAGATAAATAGATAGATAGATAGATATATATATATAGATAGATAGATACATAGATAGATATAGTTCCTCGGAGCCCCCACCACAACATCCAAGTCTCTTGTCTACATCTCTCTAGATAGATAGATAGATACATAGATAGATAGATAGATAAATAGATAGATGGATATATTGATAGATAAATAGATAGATAAATTGATAGATAGATATTGGGCTGTTTATTTCACTATTCCCCAAAGTTTTTTCTTATTCGTTGGCTTAACAACCTTGGGGACTTTCATTGGATTTTGATTGATATGTTCATCAAAATGAGTATTCAAACGTTTCCATCACTAATTGTAATCTACAAAAAAAGGGGTAATTTTGTGTAACATCATTGTGATTGTACATAAATGTATAGGCCATTGTCTTATCCCTTTAGATCCACCAGTATTATTTACCTGTTATTATCGTATCGTGTTATAGTCAGCTTTCCGCGGATACTATGCGGATAGTATTACTAGAGAACCGGTTCTAATCCAGCGGATTCTAGCTGCTAGCCGCTGGATTACTATTATTTTACCTGTAATAGCGACTCTAATAAGCTCTTTAGTTCTGGAGAAAAATTGTCGGGCAGTTCTACATTCATTGTCAGGGTCATCTTATCTATCTCATGCTTGTCCTAGATAGATAGATAGATAGATAGATAGATAGATAGATAGATAGATAGATAGATAGATAGATAGATAGATAGATAGATAGATAGATAGATAGATAGATAGATAGATAGATAGATAGATAGATAGATAGATAGATAGATAGATGAATAGATAGATAGATAGATAGATAGATAGATGAATAGATAGATATATAGATAGTTAGATAGATAGATAGACAGATAGATAGATAGATAGAGGGATAGATAGATAGATAGATAGATAGATATAAATAAATAGATAGATAGAGGGATAGATAGATAGATAGATAGATAGATATAAATAAATAGATAGATAGATAGATATAAATAGATAGATAGATAGATAGATAGATAGATAGATAGATAGATATAGATAGATAAATAGATAGATAATAGATAGTCAGGTAATTAGTTGGGTAGTTAGGTAGTTAACTGGTTAAGTGAAGATGGAAATATTGATAAAATAGAAAGAGAGACAAATAGTGAGAAAGAAAGAAAAAATAAGCTCAGAACTCATATTTTTAGCGTTTGGGGGGTTTTTGTGCTCCACAAGCCCCAAGAAGGAAAGTGCCGAAATTCAATTTTCAAAGTTTTATGTGTACATCCAGTCATTTAAGAGAGCCTACAAAAAGAATTAGGTTGATAACTATAAAAACAAGCCCACACGGCCCTCCCAAACTTTTATAGAGACAGATAGACAAACAGACAGACAGACAGACGGAGAGACCTACCTTTGTTTTGTGCTGTCTGAAAGGAGAATGTCCCTTTAGAAGTTTGTAGAGCATACAGAGAGACAGATAGACAGACAGACAGACAGACAGACAGACAGAAGGACGGAGAGACCTACCTTTGTTTTGTGCTGTCTGAAAGGAGAATGTCCCTTTAGAAGTTTGTAGAGCATACAGATAGACAGATAGACAGATAGACAGACAGACAGACAGATAGACCTACATACCTTTGTTTTGTGCTGTCTGAAAGGAGAATGTCCCTTTAGAAGTTTGTAGAGCATACAGCCGAAACTAAACCAGTCCGCGCTACTGTCATAGGCAGTTCCTGAATATTTAACAAGTCAAGCATCTAAAGGGATAAGACAATGGCAGATAAATTGATATACATGCCATTGCCCAATGATGATCCAAAACATTTCCCCTTCAGTAAATTTAAGTTAGTGGTTGAAACGTTTGGGCCTTACTTTATAAATAAACAATCAAAATTCGATGAAAGTCCCCAAAGTTGTTAAGACGACGAGTAAGAAAACGTTATTATAGGATTTTGGGGACTAGTATAATTAACAGCCTATTGTCCCCTCTTTCTCTCTCTTCATTTTCCCGCCAAAAAATTTAAATCACACAATTTCCCGCCTAAACTTAGAATAGTTATGTATAGCATCGTATCATAGACAGCTTTCCGCGGATATTGTTATGAAAAATTATATAACTGGTATTAATCTTATCATTTTGATTTTATCTATCGTGGAAAATTGTCTGTAATACAATAATATAAAAGATTTTTCAGTATAGCTGACTGAACCGGTTCTAATCCAGCGGATATTGACCTGTTTGGAAGCCATACTGGAAATATATTTCTCCTTGTATGTGTTTTTATTATCATATCGTATTATAGACAGCTCTCCGCAGATATTATGCGGATAGTATGCTTAGAACCGGTTCTAATCCAGCGGATATTAATCGGTTTGGAAGTCAAATAATTTACCTTTGGACAAAACTTCTGGTGCCATATAGCCGTGGGTTCCCACTGAGGCATGCGGCCGTTTTTTACTAGAAATAAATATTCAATATATAGATGGATAGATAAGAGGGGGGGGGCGTAATGACATTTATTCGTAATCCGTGAGCAAAATGGTCTAAATGTTTAGCTAGACCCTTCAAACTTGGTATATAAGCCTAGTCCTATAGGTATTACATCTAAATGGCAAAACAATCCAAAAATTTTTATTTTAAGGTTAGGTTAGGTAAGAAAAACCCTGCAGAAATGGGGTTTTTAGGCTTTTTTTGGTCTATTTTCATGTGGAAACTTACCTTAAATTGTTTATTCTTAGGGTTTTAACTTAAATACACTGTATCTATTCATATGGACATTATTTAAGATGATTCAGCAAGTCGGGGACCGACCCCAGGGGGCTAGGTGGGTGGCCCGCAGGGGTTAAGTGCCTTTTTCCCAATACATATGTTGTGATACATCTAATTATATGTTTTAGGTCAAGGAACTCAAATTCAGAGCTAAAATAAGCATTAGACTAATCTGAAGCTAGCCCCAGTGGGCTAGGTTGGTGGCCCGCAGGGGTTAAGTGCATTTTTTCCAATATATATCTTGTTATATATCAAAATATAGGTTTTTTAGGTCAAGAAACTCAAATTCTGAGAGAAAATTAGCATTAGACTAACCTGAAGCTAACCCCCCCCCCCCCCGGGCTAGGTTGGTTTTCTGCAGGGATTAAGAGCATTTACCCAACCTAACCTAGAAACTTACTTATAATTTTACTTAGTTTTTTTAATTAACTTTGTCTATTAATGAGGACTTTATTTAAGATAATCCAGCAAGTCGGGAACCGACCCCAGCGGGCTAGGTTGGTGGCCCGCAGGGGTTAAGTGCATTTTTTCCAATATATATCTTGTAATATATCAAAATATAGGTTTTTTAGGTCAAGAAACTCAAATTCTAAGCGAAAATTAGCATTAGACTAACCTGAAGCTAACCCCCCCGGGCTAGGTTGGTTTTCTGCAGGGCTTAAGAGCATTTACCCAACCTAACCTAGAAACTTACCTAAATTTTTACAGGTTTTTTTTGTGTATAAACTGGGTCTATTAATGAGGACTTTATTTAAAATGATCCAGAAAGTCGGGGACCGACTAATCTGAAGCTAGCCCAAGCGGGCTAGGTGGGTGGCCTGCAGGGGTTAAGTGCATTATTTTCCAAAATACACTTACTTTTAACTTAAATACACTGTTTCTATTCATATGGACATTATTTAAGATGATTCAGCAAGTCGGGGACCGACCCCAGGGGGCTAGGTGGGTGGCCCACAGGGGTAAAGTGCATTTATCCCAACATATATGTTGTGATACGTCTAATTATAGGTTTTTTGGGTCAAGGAACTCAAATTCAGAGCAAATATAAGCATTAGACTAATCTGAAGCTAGCCCCATTGGGCTAGGTTGGTGGCCCGCAGGGGTTAAGTTCATTTTTTCCAATGTATATCTTGTTATATATCAAAATATAGGTTTTTTAGGTCAAGAAACTCAAATTCTGAGCGAAAATTAACATTAGACTAACCTGAAGCTAACCCCTCCGGGCTAGGTTGGTTTTCTGCAGGGCTTAAGAGCATTTACCTAACCTAACCTAGAAACTTACTTATATTTTTACATGTTTTTTCTTAAATAAACTTTGTCTATTAATGAGGACTTTATTTAAGATAATCCAGCAAGTCGGGAACCGACCCCAGCGGGCTAGGTTGGTGGCCTGCAGGGGTTAAGTGCATTTTTCCCAATATATATGCTGTGATACATCTAATTATAAGTTTTTTAGGTCAGTTAACTCAAATTCAGAGCTAAAATTAGCATAAGACTAATCTGAAGCTGGCCCAAGCGGGCCACCCACCCAGCCTGCTGGGGTCGGTCACTGACTTGCTTGATCATCTTAAATAATAAATAGACACAGTTCATACCAGAAAAAAACCCTAAAAAAACAAGTAAGGTTCCAGGTTAGGTTAGGTAAAATGCACTTAAGACTTGCAGGCAACCCACCTAGCCCGCTGGGGCTAACTTCAGATTAGTCTGATACTTTTATTAGCTGTAAATTTGAGTTTTTTGACCTAAAAAACCTATAATTTGATGTATGATAACACATACTTTTTCTTAAAAATGCATTTAACCCCTGCGGGCCACTCACCTAGCCCGCTGGGGTCGGTCTTCGACTTGCTGGATCATCTGAAATAAGATCCTCATGAATGGACAGTTTATTTGAGAAACAAAACCTAAAAAGGCCACCCACCTAGCCCGCTTGGGCTAGCTTCAGATTAGTCGGTCCCCGACTTTCTGGATCATTTTAAATAAAGTCCTCATTAATAGACCCATTTTATACACGAAAAAAACCTGTAAAAATTTAGGTAAGTTTCTAGGTTAGGTTAGGCAAATGCTCTTAAGCCCTGCAGA
Organism: Acartia tonsa; assembly: GCF_053477335.1. Classification (NCBI taxonomy): domain Eukaryota; kingdom Metazoa; phylum Arthropoda; class Copepoda; order Calanoida; family Acartiidae; genus Acartia; species Acartia tonsa. The sequence continues at coordinate 2,103,105 of NC_137274.1, read as the reverse complement.
AAACCAACCTAGCCTGGGGGGGGGGGGGTTAGCTTCAGGTTAGTCTAATGCTAATTTTCGCTCAGAATTTGAGTTTCTTGACCTAAAAAACCTATATTTTGATATATAACAAGATATATATTGGAAAAAATGCACTTAACCCCTGCGGGCCACCAACCTAGCCCGCTGGGGTCGGTTCCCGACTTGCTGTATTATCTTAAATAAAGTCCTCATTAATAGACAAAGTTAATTAAAAAAAAACAAGTAAAATTATAAGTAAGTTTCTAGGTTAGGTTAGGTAAATGCTCTTAAGCCCTGCAGAAAACCAACCTAGCCCGGGGGGGGGGGGGGTTAGCTTCAGGTTAGTCTAATGCTAATTTTCGCTCAGAATTTGAGTTTCTTGACCTAAAAAACCTATATTTTGATATATAACAAGATATATATTGGAAAAAATGCACTTAACCCCTGCGGGCCACCAACCTAGCCCACTGGGGCTAGCTTCAGATTAGTCTAATGCTTATTTTAGCTCTGAATTTGAGTTCCTTGACCTAAAACATATAATTAGATGTATCACAACATATGTATTGGGAAAAAGGCACTTAACCCCTGCGGGCCACCCACCTAGCCCCCTGGGGTCGGTCCCCGACTTGCTGAATCATCTTAAATAATGTCCATATGAATAGATACAGTGTATTTAAGTTAAAATCCCAAGAAAAAAACAATTTAAGGTAAGTTTCCACATGAAAATAGACCAAAAAAAGCCTAAAAACCCCATTTCCGCAGGGTTTTTCTTGCCTAACCTAACCTTAAAAAAAAAATTTTTGGATTTTTTTGCCATTTAGATGTAATACCTATAGGACTAGGCTTATATACCAAGTTTGAAGGGTCTAGCTAAATATTTAGACCATTTTGCTCACGGATTACGAATAAATGTCATTACGCCCCCCCCCCCCTTATATAGGGATGGATGGATAGATAGATAAATGGATGGAAAGATAGATAAATAGATAGATAAATGGATAGATAGATAGAACTGGATTTATTTTTACTTCGATCTTTCATGTTCTACATACAATAAAGTGAACTCTGTAGCGGGCTAAAATATTGATCTCCCTCATCCCCCTTCTTTACGTTCCCATCTCCTCCTACTAGGTAAACGGCCCGACCAATAAAGGCGAGGGTATATTGCAACTTAAATTGACGACAATTTTACTGTTGTTATAATATCCAAGTATATTCTACAAACATTTATTCAATAAGATCAAAGATAGAAAAAGATCACGAAACCTTTTTATATATTTTGTTATTTCTTTTTTGAAGCACGACTAACAGAACTTACCTAAAATCACACTAAAGGAGAGAGGGAGGGAGGGGAGGGGGGGACCTTACCTAAAATCACACTATAGGAGGGAGGGAGGGAGGGGAGGGGGGGACCTTACCTAAAATCACACTATAGGAGAGAGGGAGGGAGGGGAGGGGGGGACCTTACCTAAAATCACACTATAGGAGGGAGGGAGGGAGGGGAGGGGGGGACCTTACCTAAAATCACACTATAGGAGAGAGGGAGGGAGGGGAGGGGGGGACCTTACCTAAAATCACACTATAGGAGGGAGGGAGGGAGGGGAGGGGGGGACCTTACCTAAAATCACACTAAAGGAGAGAGGGAGGGAGGGGAGGGGGGGACCTTACCTAAAATCACACTATAGGAGAGAGGGAGGGAGGGGAGGGGGGGACCTTACCTAAAATCACACTATAGGAGAGAGGGATGAAAGGGAGGGGGGACCTTATCTAAAATCACACTACGGGATAAAAGGGAGGGGGGAGCTTACCTAAAATCACACGCCAGTCCAAGATCTGATATTCTGATGTGGCCCCCTTCATCCAGAAGTATGTTGGCAGGTTTCAGGTCTCTATACACTATAAACCTAAAATAAAAGTAGCTTAAAACCTGCCTAAAAGCATTCCAACCTCCATGGATGTTTTATACTTATTTCTGCTCCATATTGATGGGAATGTTGACAAAAAGTTTCAGGCGTCTATCTTTTATGGGAACAGAGAAAATCATGTTTTTCAAAAAATAAAACAGGACCTAATATGCAACCTTGAGGCACTAATTATATCTTTACACTTTAAACCTTAAATAAAAGTAGCTTTAAACCTGCCTAAAAGTAGCTGAAAACCTGCCTAAAAGCACTCCGACCGCCATGGATGTGTTATACTTATTTCTGCTCCATATGGATGGGAATGTTGACAAGAAGTTTCAGGCGTCTATCTTTTATGGGAACAGAGAAAATCATTTTTTTCTAAAAATAAAACAGGACCTAATATGCAACCTTGAGGCACTCCACTAATTATATCTTTACACTTTAAACCTTAAATAAAAGTAGCTGAAAACCTGCCTAAAAGCACTCCAACCGCCAAGGATGTTTTATACTTATTTAATATTTATGCTCCATATTGATGGGACCGAATGTCGAAAGAAGTTTCAGGCGTCTATCTTTTATAGGAACAGAGAAAATCATGTTTTTTTTCAATTTAAAACAAGGACCTAATATGCAACCTTGAAACCTAAAAAAAGTAGCTTAAAACCTGCATTAAAGCACCACGACCGCCATGGATATTTTATTTATATTTATTGATGGGAATATAGGGGCGTCGTAGCTCAGTGAATACATTTGAATACATTCACGCAACTTCCCCTGGTTGTGTAAGAAGGGGATTATTGAGTAAGCTTGGATCTATAACATTATACCTTGTTGTAATAGGAATCAGTATTTTGAAAATCAAATGAATAAGATAATTCTATCACATAAAATATTTTTGCCAAAAAGGTTAACAATCAACATGTTTCAAATGGAAGTACTGACCTTATAGAGTGGCTACGCTTCCTAAATAGTACCTAAATCAACCCTAAATGTTACATGAATCATCATAATACCTTTTGTGCATGTGTTGAAGGCCAAGGATAACTTCAGCAGCATAAAACTTCATGTCTTGTTCGTTGAATACTCCATGCTAAGATAATACATTATAATAGTTATTTACCGTAATATAGACAGCTTTCCGAGGATAGTAGTATGAAAAATGATAAGGTTAAAACCAGTTTTTTAAACACCAAAGGGTTTCAGACCCGGGATAACAACACTACAGCACTGTTTTTTTTCTCATGATTTTATTTTGATATTCGTGGAAAATTGTCTGCAATGCAAAGCTTTACATGATTTTTCAGTATGGCTGAGAACCAGTTCTAATCCAGCGGATATTAATTATTCAGTTTTAAAGCAATAATGAAAATATGTATAGAGACAAGTACAAATTTTTGTAATTTTCTTCAAAACAATTTTTTGATAACCAAAAAACTGGAAAAATAGACAGTGGGGAAAAAATGTAGATCTTGGGAAAAAGTGTCGAACATGGGAAAAAAGTGTCAACCTTGAGGGAAAATGCGTGGACCATGGGAAAAAATGTAGACTGTGGGGAAAAAAATGTAGAACGAGGGAGAAAAAAATGTAGAACGAAGGAGAAAAAAATGTAGACCGTACAAAAAAAATGTAGACCGTGGGGGAAAATGTAGACCGTGGGAAAAAATGTAGACCGTGGGGAAAAAATGCAGACCATGGGAGAAAAATCTAGACCGTGGGGAAAAAATGTAGACCGTGGGAACTAACCTGAGAGAGAGGGTAGTGTAGGTCACCCCCATTTATTCGGTCAAGAATAAAACGGAGTGAAAAGCATAAGTCATGCATATAAAAATGTGGACCGCGGGAAAAAATGTAGACCGTGGGAAAAATAAGGACCGTGGGAACTAACCTGGGAAAGATGGTAGTGTAGGTCACCACCATTCATAAGGTCAAGAATAAAACGAAGTGAAAAGCATAAGTCATGCATATAGAAATGTGGACCGTGGGAAAAAATGTAGACCGTGGGAAAAATAAGGACCGTGGGAACTAACCTGGGAAAGATGGTAGTGTAGGTCACCACCATTCATAAGGTCAAGAATAAAACAGAGTTTGTCACTCGTATGGAAAGCATAAGTCATGCATACAATGAAGGGACAATCATGTCCTGACAACACAATTACAAATTTATTCAAATGTCTGTCTGTTGGTTTGTCTGTCTATCTATCTGTCTATGCAATAATGTTTGTTATAGTTCCTGTGGAAACAAGGTTAAGAATTCTGTTTGTCTATCTGTCTGTCTTTCTCTCTGTCTATCTTTATTCTAATGAATGTTTTGTAAAAAATGGCTATGCATCCTGTCTGTCTATCTGTCCTTCTTTCCATTAGTCTATCTGTCTGTCTGTCTATCTGTATGTGTGTCTGTCTATCTATCTGCCTGTGTATCTATCTCTCTGTCTTTCTATCTGTCTATCTATGTTCCTGTATAGACAATGCATATTCCTCACATTAAGAGCTATAGTTCTATCTGTCTGTCTGTTTGTCTATTTGTATGTCTGTTTGTCTATTTGTATGTCTGTTTGTCTATTTGTATGTCTGTCTATCTATTTGTATGTCTGTCCGTCTATCTGTATGTCTGTATGATAATGTTTGTTATGTTCCGGTAGAAACAAGGCTAAGCATAATCCAGAGTTCTATCTGTCTGTCTATCTATCTGTCTGCCTATCTATCTATCTGTCTGTCTGTCTTTCTATCTGTCTATCTATGTTCCTGTAGAGACAAGGCATATTCCTCACATTAAGAGCCAGAGTTCTATCTGTTTGTCTATCTATCTATCTTTCTATCTGTCTATCTGTCTATTTGATAAATGTTTGTAATATGTTCCTGTTGAGACAAGGCTAAGCATAATCCTCTCATTAAGAGCCAGAGTTTCTCCTGTCTGTCTGTCTGTCTATTTGTATGTCTGTCTGTCTGTCTATCTGTCTGCCTATCTGCCTATCTATCCTGCCTATCTATCTATCTATCTATCTATCTATCTATCTATCTATCTATCTATCTATCTATCTATCTATCTATCTATCTATCTATCTATCTATCTATCTATCTATCTATCTATCTATCTATCTATCTATCTATCTATCTGTCTGTCTGTCTGTCTGTCTGTCTGTCTGTCTATCTATCTGTCTGCCTATCTATCTATCTGTCTGTCTGTCTTTCTATCTGTCTATCTATGTTCCTGTAGAGACAAGGCATATTCCTCACATTAAGAGCCAGAGTTCTATCTGTTTGTCTATCTATCTATCTTTCTATCTGTCTATCTGTCTATTTGTATATCTATCTATCTGTCTATCTAATAATGTTTGTAATATGTTCCTGTAGAAACAAGGCTAAGCATAATCCTCTCATTAAGAGCCAGACTTTCTCCTGTCTGTCTGTCTATCTATCTATCTGTTTGTCTGTCTATCTGTCTATCTATCTAAAAATATTTGTAATATGTTCCTGTAGATACAAGGCTAAGCATAATCCTCTCATTAAGAGCCAGAGTTTCTCCTTGCTTCATCTTTATACGTTTCTTGTCCAAACACTTAATAAGTAGATAGATAGAGAGTGAGAAAGATAAATGGATAGATTGTAGGAAAGATAGATAGATAGATAGATACCTAATGGAAATGATTGATAAGATTGGTAGTAAGAAAGAAAGATAGTTATTGGAAAAGAAAGATGGATAGATGCCTAGGTAGTGGAAATGATAGAAAGATAGATATGATTAGTAGGATATATAAGTTAGAAGGAATTTTAATGTTAGGAGGAGGAGATTTGATATCTGCATCAAATTTTAAGGATTTTTATAAAATTCGTTTTTTGTATTATTCTTTATCTAAAAGCGGAAATACAATTTAAGTTAATAAATTTTGACCAAAATTTTGATAGGTGGATTGGAAACTACCTGCGCGCTAATTAGATGAATGATGTACGACACTTAAGCTTCTTCAATCAGAGCGTAGATTTTTTAAATCCACCAATTACAGATGTCAAAATCAATTAACTTAAATTGTATTTCCGCTTTTAGATAAAGAATTACAGTGTGGCCACAACCAAAAAAATACTGATACTGAAGAAAAAAAAGGAAATACTGAAAATACTGAATCCTAAAATAAGAAAAAATACTGAAATACTGAACAAAAAAGTATTTTTTTATATGTTTCCTCATTTTAAAATTTCATATATCATAGCTTTATTATTAGGGGGATATTTTAAAGATCTTTTAATTTTGCCTCTTAGATTTTCTTGCACCAATTAGGCAGAAAATGACTGATAAATATTTTTAATAATTACAAAACTTAAATACTTTTTAGTTGAGTTAAGAGCATGCTAAAAAACTTTACCTTCAATAATCATGCAAAGTACTCACCTTAGATTATTCATTCTATTAATAGACAAAAACAAGGATGACAACATCCATAAGTAGCGAAGCACAAAAAATTGTGGATGGGAATGTACAAGTAGATTTAAAGTGTATTTTTAAAAATCAAGAATAGATTTACTGGAGAAAATAAACACGAAACCTTGTTTTATTTTGTAAGATGACAACATAAAAGATGCTTATAACAATGGAAAAAATTATTTTGATTCTGATATCCCAAAAAAGTTTGAAAATTGGACCAAAAACACCAAAGATATGGGGAAATATGTAAAACATATAAAAATAGCCCAAAACCTGCTAAAAGGCAGTCTGACTGCCATGTTTTTTTCTTAAAACGACAGGAAGTTTAATTTTGATATCTATAACTGAAAAAATTATGGAAATCGGACCATAAACACCAAAGATATGGAGAAAAATGTGAAAAATATAAAAATAGCCTAAAACCTGCAAAAAGGCAGTTGGACCGTTTTGGTTGTTTCCTTTAATGGACGGGAAATTTAATTTTGATATCTATAACGGAAAAAATTTTGAAAATCGGACCATAAACAAAGAAAAATTGGAGAAATGGAGAAAATTTAGAAAAATATAAAAATAGCCTAAAACCTGCTAAAAAGGAGTCCGACTGGCATTCATGTTTTATACTTAATTATGCTCCATATTAATGGGAATGTTGACAAGAAATTTCAGCCTTCTATCTTAAACAGGAGCCGAGAAAATCACGTTTCCCCTTTTCTGTCTCAGACGGACGGACAGACGGACGGACGGACATTTTGAATTATAGAGTAGCTTCGCTACTAAAAATATCTGAGCTGGATCTTTAAATCGTTTAGTGGTGCGCTGAATTGGGGCGATCCAGTTCACCCCGGTTTGGCGCAGCAATGTCACTCGTTGAGTGCCATTGCTGCGCCAGTACTGCGCCACTGGGCGCGCTGATTCGCTCATTCCATTTTGATTTAAAGTTTGAAATCTAATAATATCTAGGTGCGCCGAACTGGATCGCCCCGATTCAGCGCACCATTAAACGATTTAAAGATCCAGCTCTGAAAAAAATACTGTATAAAAGCATCTCAAATATCTAAAAAATTTATATTTGAGATGAAATTGAAAAAAAAATGTATATTACCATAAAAAAAGCAAAATTAATGTACAAAGTTATAGGGTAATTTAAAGGAAAGTAAAGTGAGGCGCGAAGCGCCGAAAAAAATCTGACATCAACTAGTTGAAAAAAACATCTTATTTATGCAAAAAAAATTGGAATTTAAGAAATAATGAAAATACTGAATCATGAAAATTTCCAAAAACTGAAAAATACTGAATAAAATTTTCAAATACTGAATATTCAGTATTTACTGAAAATACTGAACCCCCAATTTCTAAATACTGAAGAATACTGAATATTTTCAGTATACTGAAAAATGTGGCCACCTTGGAATTATACAAAAAACGAATTTTATAAAAAAAATCCTTAAAATTTGATGCAGATTTCAAATCTCCCTCTAACATTAAAATTCCTTCCAACTTATATATCTTAATGATTAGTGGATAGTAGGATCATTATGATCATTATACTAGGATAGATAATAAGATAGATAGAAAGTAGAAGATATAGATAAAAGATAGATAGTAGAAAAGATAGATAATTATATAGTGAGATAGATAGATAACTAGTTGCAAAGATGGGAAGGTAGATTGTGGAAAATATAGAGAAATAGGTACTGGAAAATGTAGATGAATAGAAGGGGTAACTTTGTGTATCATCTTTGGGGATGTATGAAAATTTATCGGTCATTGTCTTATCCCTTTAGATCCCTGAGTTTTATAATTATTTTTCCCTCTGTATTATAGACAGCTATCCGCGGTTATCATGCGGACAGTATGGCTGAGAACCGGTTCCAATCCAGCGGATATCCATCGGTTTGAATCTCAGGACTTACCTTCATGGCGTACATTTTACCCGTATCCGCTTTCCTACACCCATACACCTCACCAAAACCACCCCGGCCAATTATTCGGTGAACTGTTCAAACAAATCAAAATTATCGTGGGAATTTTTGCAAAACCATGGGAATATTTGCAATACCGTGAGAATATTTGCAATATTGTGATAAAATATGCAACGCCGTGGGGATATTTTCAATACCGTAGGGATATTTACAATACCATAGGAATATATCCAATCACTAGAGAAAAATTGCAATACAGTGAGAAAATTTGCAATACCATGATAATATTTGCAATATTGTGAGAAAATCTTCAATAACGTGGGAAAATTTGCAATGCAGTAGGAAAAATTGCAATATTGTGAGAAAATCTGCAATGACGTGAGAATATTTGCAATACTGGGGTAAAATTTGCAATATCATGAGAAAATTTGCAATATCATGAGAAAATCTGCAATGCCATGAGAAAATTTGCAATATTGTGAGAATATATGCAATACCTTGGGAATATATTCAATATTGTAAGAAAATCGGCAATACCGTTGGAAAATTTGCAATATTGTGGGAATATTTGCAACAATATGAGAATATCTGCAATAACGTGGGAATATTTGCAATATTGTGGGAATATCTGCAATACTGTCAGCAAACTGTTATTTTTTGCCTCAAATTTTCACTACAAAATAATTATGATTTTCCTGAAAAGTCGTTCATGCTCAAACTTATGTTCAATTCTAAATTTTTCCATTGACAGAACCTAAACAAAAGAATCAATCAATCAATCAATCAATCAATCAATCAATCAATCAATCAATCAATCAATCAATCAATCAATCAATCAATCAATCTATCTATCTATCTATCTATCTATCTATCTATCTATCTATCTATCTATCTATCTATCTATCAATCAATCAATCAATCAATCAATCAATCAATCAATCTAACAATCAATCTCACAATCTATCAATCAACCAATCTATCAATCAATCTATCAATCAATCTATCAATCAATCTATCAATCAATCTATCAATCAATCTATCAATCAATCTATCAATCAATCAATCTATCAATCAATCAATCAATCAATCAATCTAATAATCAATCTATCATTCAATCTAACAATCAATCTAACAATCTATCAATCAACCAATCTATCAATCAATCTAACAATCTATCAATCAACCAATCTATCAATCAATCTATTAATCAATCTATCAATCAATCTATCAATCAATCTACCAATCAATCTATCAATCAATCTATCAATCAATCTATCAATCAATCTATTAATCAATCTATCAATTAATCTATCAATCAATCAATCAATCTATCAATCAATCTATCAATCAATCTATCAATCAATCTATCAATCAATCAATCTATCAATCAATCTATCAATCAATCTATCAATCAATCTATTAATCAATCTATCAATTAATCTATCAATCAATCAATCAATCTATCAATCAATCTATCAATCAATCTATCATTAAATCTATAAATCAATTTATCAATAATCTAGGTATCAATTTACAAATATATTGATCTATCAATAAATCGATCAATCAATCTATAATTAGATTCTTTTCAAAAATTTAGCTGACTATCTCTAATAGCATCTGAGAAAATCACATTTCCCCTAAAGCATTATAACTAACTGATAGAATGACTGACGGACAGACAAAGTGAATTATAGAGTAGCTTCGCTATAAAAAAAAAGTTAAAAACATACCTTGTAAATTTTTCACTCTCTAAAAATTTTGGGAAAACATGATTTCTAAATTTTTAAAAATTTATACAAAAACTCTCAGGGGATATAAAGCCTAAATGATAATAAACCAAATACCCCTATGTGGATTATATTTGGTTGAAAAGTTTGGAATCTACGTGTTTGATCCTAGACTTGACTTTTTGGTAATGATTATAGCATTGCTGCGCTTTCTAAGTCATACATAACTTTTATAGGAATCAGCATGCAAAGTTTAAAATCGATAGGACAATTCTAACCTGTTTAAATTAACGAAAAGAGCTAACTGTAACGGAAGTAGGGACCGACCCTAATTAAAGAAAAATTTCGCTTTTAAAAATCACGACTTCGACGACAAATAACGGCCAAACGGTTGGATGGTGCATAATTAACGAAATAATCGTTTCAAAAAGATCTACAAAAGTGAAGAAAAGGTTAAAGTTGCTAAAATGACTCCTTCACCCCTAAACTGTCCATTAAAATCTGTGAAACAGTTGTTTGTATAAATTCCTGAGATACGACAGAATTTCTTCTATGTAAGGCTCGAACAAATTTTCTAAACATTTTAATAATTTTATTTTATATACAAACTAGTGACTACGCCCCTAGAGGAACTTTAGATGAGTGAAGTTCAATTCCAACTACCAATTTTAAAAGAAAAAGTTAAATTATTGACAGCTTTCCGCGGATATTAAAATAAAAAATTATAGGATTAAAACCAGCCTTCGGCCAATCGAGGCTAACAAAACTGGTATTAATTTCATAATTTTTATTTTAATATTCGTGGAAAATATAGTCTGTAATACGATGCTATACATGATTTTTCAGTAAGGCTTGCAGTAGGAACCGGTTCTAATCCAGCTTATATCAAAGACGTACTAGAAGAGTTATTTATAGCGTCGTATTATAGACAGCTTTTCGCGTATATTATAATTAAAGATTATCTGATAAAATCAGTTTTGTTAGCCCTAGCCTTCGGCTCCTCGGGGTATTGATTAAATGATTTTTATTTTACATTCCGCGGAAAATTGTCTGAAATACGATGTTATACATGATTTTTCAGAGATTGACTGAGAACCGGTTCTAAATCAGCAGAAAATAAAATTATTTTTTTTTTCCTGGAATATTTGAATTTTCATGAAATTTTTTGTTGACAATTTCTGCCGCTTCCTTGGAATAAAGATCTGAATATTGGAACAATAAAACAGCTGTCCAATATACGGGGGTAATTATGTTGATTATCATTGGAAATGTACATCAAGGGTGAGGTAGGTTGTGCTAAAATTTCGTAAAGGTGTGAGTTTTAAGGCTTAAAACAGTATATAAATATAAATATGTGTATTCCTTATTGATTAAAACCCATAGACAAAAAAGGGGGAGACGGATGTGCCACTTTTTGAAACCACAAGTTAAACGTACATGATCTCAGCCTATAAAAGAGTTACAGCTCTAAAAAAACGGCACAGCAGTTGCTTTTGAGGAGAACAATGTGGCATTGTGAAGTAATTGTGTCTATTGTGGCGAGAAAAGACAAAAAAATCGGTGGGAAACGGTGGCCGCCGTTTCTTCACGGTTCCATATTGTTCTCCACATAAGCAACTGCTTTGTGTAGCATTTTATAAAACTTTGGGTATTAGTTTATAAAACTTTGGGTACCAGTATATATAACTTTGGGTACTTATTTATAAAACTTTGGGTCTTTATTTATAAAACTTCGGGAACCAGTCTATAAAACTTTGAGTACAACAGATAAAACTTTGGGTACCAGTGTGTACTACTTTGGGTACTAAAAAACAGCTGTTTTGTTGTTTCCTGAATTGGCCAATAGTTCTCTCATTATAAATTATAATCAAAATTATTGTGGGAATATTTGCAATGTCGTGAGAATATTTGCGATGCCGTGGGAAATTTTGCAATGCCGTGGGAATAATTGCAATGTCGTGGAAAAAATTAGCTGTTTTGTGTTTCCTGAATTGGCCAATAGTTCTCTCATTATAAACTGATCATAGATCTCTCTCCCCTTCTTCTTTCTCTCCTCTATACAGTCCAGCTAGGATAGATATATAGATAGATAGTGTGATAGATAGATGGCGCTCGGCCCCTAGCTTGTGGGAGGGAATTTTAAGGAATATCTCGTTAGGATAAAATATTGAGTTACCTATCCTTTTCCTTTGGCCCCCGCCCTATAGCAAAATTTCCTATACACGCAACTGGTTCAATATCAAATGCTATTCAAATTTCAAGAATGAAATGTAATGTTAATATAACAAGGATGAAAATAAAAGCGAAGCTCTGAAAAGGTAGAACATACGATTATTAACACTTGTAGAGTGTCAACACTGAATAAGGGGGGGGGGGGGGAGTTTGTACACTTATAGGAAATGAAATTCAGTACCAAAGTTTGGGAGGGTCGTATGGGCTTGTTTTTAAAGTTATCAACCTAATTCTTTTTGTAGGCTCTCTTATATGACTTGATATACACGGAAAACTTTAAAAATTCATTTTCGGTACTTTCCTTCTAGGGGCTTGTGGAGCAAAAGACCCCCAAAACAATAAAAATATGAGTTCTGACCTTAATTTTAAAGATATCGACCTGATTTTTTCTTTATAATACTTTTATAACATACCCGAATCAACGAACCATTACAGATTTCATTTTGGGACTTTCCTTCTAGGGGCTTGTGGAGCAAGAGACCCCCAAAACACAAAAATATGAGTACTGGGCCTATTTTTGAAGATATCGACCTGATTTTTTTATAATACTTTTTTAACATAACCGAATTAACGAACCATTACAGATTTCATTTTGGGACTTTCCTTCTAGGGGCTTGTGGAGCAAGAGACCCCCAAAAATCATAAAAATATGAGTTGTGGGCTTCTTTTTTAAGATATCAACCTGATTTTTTATATAAAAATACTATTTTAACATAACCGAATCTACGAACCATTACAGATTTCATTTTGGGACTTTCCTTCTACGGGCTTGTGGAGCAAAAGACCCCAAAAACACTAAAAATATGAGTTCTGAGCTTATTTTTTTTAGATATCAACCTGATTTTTAAAAAATAATACTTTTTTAACATAACCAAATTAAGAAAACATTACAGATTTCATTTTGGGACTTTCCTTCTAGGGGCTAGTGGAGCAAAGATTCCAAAACAACTAAAAATATGAGTTCTGAGCTTATTTTTAAAGATATCAACCTGATCTTTTTAAAATAACACTTTTTTAACATAACCGAACTAAGAAACCATTAAGGATTTCATTTTGGGACTTTCCTTCTAGGGGCTTGTGGAGCAAAAGATCCCCAAAACACTAAAAATATGAGTTCTGAGCTTATTTTTTAAGATAACCTGAGAACTCAATTTATTTTGTTTTGGAGGTGTTTTACCCTACTTTCCCCTGAAAGGAAAGTGCCAAAATGAAATTATTAGTAGCTACCTAGTTCAAACATGTGAAAAAAGTTTTCATGAAAAAAATCAGCTCAATATCTCTAAAAATATTTTTTGGGGGTCTTTTGTCCCACTAGCTTCTAGAAGAAAAGTCCCAAAATGAAATCTGTAATGGTTTCTTAGTTCGGTTATGTTAAAAAAAGTGTTCCTAAAAAAATCATGTTGATATATTTAAAAATAAGGTCAGAACTCATATTTTTAGTGTTTTTGGTGTCTTTTGCTCAACAAGCCCCTAGAAGGAAAGTCCCAAAATGAAATCTGTAATGGTTCGTAGATTCGGTTATGTTAAAATAGTATTTTTATATAAAAAATCAGGTTGATATCTTTAAAAATAAGCTCAGAACTCATATTTTTAGTGTTTTGGGGTCTTTTGCTCCACAAGCCCGTAGAAGGAAAGTCCCAAAATGATATCTGTATTGGTTCGTAGATTCGGTTATGTTAAAATAGTATTTTTTATTATATAAAAAAATAAGGTTGATATCTTAAAAGAGAAGCCCACAACTCATATTTTTATGATTTTTGGGGATCTCTTGCTCCACAAGCCCCTAGAAGGAAAGTCCCAAAATGAAATCTGTAATGGTTCTTACATTCGGTTATGTTTAAATATTATTTTTATATAAAAAAAGCAGGTTGATATCTTCAAAAATAAGCCCAGTAGTATGTTAAAAAAGTATTATACAGAAAAAATCAGGTCGATATCTTTAAAATTAAGGTCAGAACTCATATTTTTAGTGTTTTGGGGGGTCTTTTGCTCCACAAGCACCTAGAAGGAAAGTACCGAAATTCAATTTTCAAAGTTTTCCGTGTACATCAAGTCATATAAGAGAGCCTACAAAAAGAATTAGGTTGATAACTTTAAAAACAAGCCCATACGACCCTCCCAAACTTTGGTACTGAATTTCATTTCCTATAAGTGTACAAACTCCCCCCCCCCCCCTTAGAATATAAATGTATGTAAATTTTACGTTTATTTGTTGAATAGAGGATAATGTTTAAGGACATACTTACAGTTTTAGGACTTGTCTTTAGAGATGCTTCGCCTATAACATTATAATTTGTTGTCCTTGGAATCATTATTTAAAAAATCAGATCAATTGAATAATTTTATCACATAAAAATTTGATGTTAAAAAAGTTCAAAATCAACATGTTTAAAATGGACGTACGGACATACTAGTAACGATTATAGAGCTTTCTAAATCGTACCTAACTACTACAGGTATCACCATGCAAAATTTGAAATCGTTAGGACTATTCTAACATGCCCAAATTAACGAAAAGAGCTAACCGTTACGGACTGACGGACGGACTGACCCTAATTATAGAAAAGCTTCGCTAAAACACCAGGTATGGCTAATCAATCAATGAATCACCTTTTCAAACTTTTTTATTTCTTCGTAGAAAGAGAACTGTGGAACCTGTTCTGTTGAAACATGGAGGCAGTATTCCTAGTATTCAACATCATATGCTCAATAGTTTATAATTTGGGTACTTTATGGTATATGTCCCCAAAGTTGTTAGGCCAACTAATAAGAAAACATTATTATAAAACTTTGGGGACTAGTATACTAGTAGTGTCCCCTCCCTCTCAGGGCGTTTCACCCAAAGTGCCTGTTTTGTACTGCTAATACCCCTTTCTCTTATTTTTTAAATAAATTGAAAATAAGAGGAGAGGGTACCTAGTTTTTAAACGGGGCCTAAACCTGCGGGGCTACCCAGAGTCCAATTTAACTCTGCCTTGTCTATATTTAAAAGTAACAGGATGTCTTTCTGTGTTGCAGTAAAGCTTCATTCAAGTACCCCTAGAGGCTTCTAGGGGCGTAGCATCTTGTCGTAGCTAAACAAATAAACAAAAACATCCCACCATTTCAATTTATTTGTTCAAATTTTTCACTTGTATTCTAATATACCTAGAATTAACAGGATGTCTGTCTGTTTCTCTGTACCTAAGAATCTCACTAACCGCTCACTGTACCGATATGGTTTACCTTTACAGTGTAGCTCCTCACAACTCCTGTGAAGTAAGTTTATATTTATTTTAGGGGAGGGTACCCACACCCTCCAGGGAGAAATCGCATCTAAAGAACCTCCCCCCCCCCCCACCCTTCCACAAAAGGCCTCTAGGGGCAATATTGAGCATATGAAGGAACCTTGAAGAGTAGAAATCCCAATTTCTGACTAAATATTTTGTCAAACGACAATTCACCTAGAAAAAAAAGAATTAGGGTTGGGCCGTTGTTTCAGTAGGTACCTAGGTACCCCTTAAATATTTTTTAATACAGACGGACAGACAGACACACGAACAGACAGTTGGACAGACAAATATACAGACAGACGGAAGGACAGAAAGACAAACAAACAGACAGAAAAACAGAAAAACGAACAGACAAATGGGCAGAAGTACAGACAGACGGACAGACAGAAAGCCAGACGGGAAAGACCAAACTTACCATTTTCAAGGCGACCACTCAAAACCAAAAAATACCTGACAGATAGATGGACATAAGGACAAACAAATAGACATACAGACAGACGGACAGACAAACAGAAGGACATACAGAAAGAATGACAACCAGACAGGCAGACAGATAAACAGACGGACAGACAAACAGACGGACGAAAAATCAGACGGAAAGACACACAGACAAACAGACGGACAGACAAACAAACAGACAGACAGATATACATAAATACATACAGACAGACAAACAAACAGAATAACAGACAAAAAGACAGATAGACAGACAAAAAGACGGACAGACAAACAGATAGACGGAGAGATATACAAATAGACGGACAGGCATACAGACGGACAGACAGAAAGACAGACAGACAAACAGACTAACTGCAACTGTTCGGACAGACAGAAGAATTCAGACAGCCAGACAGACAAACAAACTGACAGACCAAACTTACCATTTTTCTCCAAATATTTGATCATAACACTGCGCACACTCGGGTCAGGAAGAGAGATCTTCTTACTCGCTCTAAGAATAGTACCCAATGTTAATATAAGTACCCAAAGTTGAATGGGTACCCAAGGAAAAGTTCACTACGGCACCCCCCAAAAATTACTCAAAGTTGAATGAGTACCCAAAGTTGAAAACCCTGAAATGTGTACAGTTTCTGGTAGACAAAGGTTGCTCCAAGATTCGTCAATAAATGATCCCCAATGAAGACAAACAAGCTTAACCCTTCTAGAGTAAAATTAAGATTATTCGTTGAAAAGTTTAAACACTAATAATTCAGAGCCAAGTGCCAACCAATTCAGATTCAATAAAAAAAACAAAGTTTGAAGCTGACGATTAAGTTATTTTATAAGCAATTTTATTTAAAAGTAACAGGATGTATGTTTGTACCAAAGGATCTCGATAACCACTGAACCGATATGGTTCTCCTTTACAAAGTAGTTTCTAAAGGGTGCTACAAAGATTCATAACTATAATACCATTACCAACCTAAATCCCCCCTAAAAAAATATCTTTTTTTGTAATAATTAAATTTAATACCTAAAGGGGGGGGGGGGGTTGATTGAACGAATTAAACTGCAAAATTACAAAATGTTCATTCAAAGGTGTCGTGGAGAGGACTTGTACCCTAAACGTCACCACCCCTCCCCCCCCCCCCCCCATCCATATCATTAACTTTAAAATAGGGGGGAGGATTCTATAGCTCGACCTTGAGGGAATCCATCCAGCTTATCTTCATTGCCATGAGATATGTGACATCAGGTAGTACCCAAAGTTAATAGGTATAAGTACCCAAAGTTAATAGGTATAAGTACCCAAAGTTGAATAAGTACCCAAAGTTGAATAAGTACCCAAAGTATTTACCTGGCTGCTGGTGTGCACTTGGACTTCTCCATGGCCATGAGGTAGCTGACATCAGCCAAGACTGCCTCCAGGTCTGCCATCCTGCATCCACAAATATTTAGTACCCAAAGTTAAAATATTCTGTTTGATTAGCTACAGGCACAGATCCTTATGGTGTTTTGTCTGTCTGTCTGTATGTTTGTCTGAATTTTTTCTGTATGACTGTATATAGGTATATCTGCATGTTTGTCTGTGTGTCTGTCTATCTGTATATCTGTCTGTTATGTTTGTCTGTCTGTATGTCTGTCTGTCTGCTTGTCTGTATGTCTGTTTGTCTGAATGTTTGTTTGTCTATCTATCTATCTTTAAGTCTGCCGAGAACCGGTTCTAATCCAGCGGATAATCCTCTGATAATATATTTCTCTTAATGTTTTTAAAACATTAATACCTAACAACGGAAGAAATTTTAAAAATTGGAAGATTTTTCCTTTTTTTCTTGGAACATTTTTTTCAACATTAAGGGGGGGGGGGGAAGTTTGTACACTTATAAGAAATGAAATTCAGTACCAAAGTTTGGGAGGGTCGTATGGGCTTGTTTTTAAAGTTATCAACCTAATTCTTTTTGTAGGCTCTCTTATATGAATTGATAAACACGTATTTCTTTGAAAATTGAATTTCGGTACTTTCCTTCTAGGGGCTTGTGGAGCAAAAGACCCCCTAAAACACTAAAAATATGAGTTATGACCTTATTTTTAAAGATATCGACCTGATTTTTCTTTATAATACTTTTTTAACATACCCGAATCAACGAACCATTACAGATTTCATTTTGGGACTTTCCTTCTAGGGGCTTGTGGAGCAAGAGATCCCCAAAACACAAACATATGAGTACTGGGCTTATTTTTGAAGATATCGACCTGATTTTTTTTTATAATACTTTTTTAACTTAACCGAATTAACAAACCATTACAGATTTCATTTTGGGACTTTCCTCTTAGGGGCTTTTGGTGCAAGAGACCCCCAAAACACAAAAATATGAGTACTGGGCTTATTTTTGAAGATATCAACCTGCTTTTTTATATAAAAATAATATCTAAACATAACCGAATCTACGAACCATTACAGATTTCATTTTAAGACTTTCCTTCTAAGGGCTTGTGGAGCAAGAGACCCCCAAAAATCATAGAAATATGAGTTGTGGGCTCCTTTTTTAAGATATCAACCTGATTTTTTATATAAAAATACTATTTTAACATAACCGAATCTACGAACCATTACAGATTTCATTTTGGGACTTTCCTTCTACGGGCTTGTGGAGCAAAAGACCCCCAAAACACTAAAAATATGAGTTCGGTTAAGTTAAAAAAGTATTATAAAAAAAATCAGGTCGATATCTTCAAAAATAAGCCCAGTACTCATATTTTTGTGTTTTGGGGGTCTCTTGCTCCACAAGCCCCTAGAAGGAAAGTCCCAAAATGAAATCTGTAATGGTTCGTTGATTCGGGTATGTTAAAAAAGTATTATAAAGAAAAAATCAGGTCGATATCTTTAAAAATAAGGTCAGAACTCATATTTTTAGTGTTTTAGGGGGTCTTTTGCTCCACAAGCCCCTAGAAGGAAAGTACCGAAATTCAATTTTCAAAGAAATACGTGTATATCAAGTCATATAAGAGAGCCTACAAAAAGAATTAGGTTGATAACTTTAAAAACAAGCCCATACGACCCTCCCAAACATTGGTACTGAATTTCATTTCCTATAAGTGTACAAACTTCCCCCCCCCCCTCTTATTTTTCTTAAGCCTACGAATACAAGAACGTGTTTTTAAAACCAATCAAATGTCCCCTTCCCCTCTAAATTTTAGAGAATATTAAAAGCGAAGCTTTTATATAATTAGAATCAGTACGTCCGTCCGGAATGTCTGTACGTCCATTTTAAACATGTTGTTTTTAAACTTTATAAACAACAAATTTTTATGTGTTATATAATTATCTGATTTTTGGAAAACTGTTCTTAGGACAACAAAGTACAATGTTAATAGCAAAGCATCTCTATAGAAGACAAGTCCTAAAACTGTAAGTATGTCCTTAAATATTATCCTGTATTTAAGCAGTTTTTCAAAAGAATATCTTTTTATCTCTTCTGCTAATTCAGTTCAGACACTCTACTAGTGTTAATGATTGTTTGTCCTAATGTTTTAGTGCTTCGCTTTTATGGATGTTGTCATCCTTTTTAATTATTTAAGTAGTAGGTAGTTTATATTGTTTTTCCCCAATGAGACCAGATAATCCTGAACTTAAATATCTCAGTAATCTATCACAGAGAGGGAGGGGACATTGGGCTACATTACACTAGTCCCCAAAGTTTTTTTATCCATTGGCTCAACAACTTTGGGTACTTTTATCGAATTTTGATTGGTTAGTACATTTAATTTCAGTGTCCAAACGTTTCAACCACTAATTGTAATCTACACAAGGGGTAATTATGTGCATCATTATTGGGTAGGTACATGAATTTATGAGCCATTGTCTTATCCTTTTAGATCCCTAAATTTGTCAAGAACAATAATTTTTGTAAAAATTATTTTTTTATTTAAGAATTGCAACAAAAAAAAGCAGGGATCTAAAGTGATAAGACAATGGCCAATCAATCGATCTACATCCCCAATGATGATACATAAAATTACCATACCCCTTATGTAGATTACAAATAGTGTGGTTAAAACATTTGGACACTCAACTTACTATCTATAACTATCAACATTCGATAAAAGTTGCCAAAGTTTTTAAGCAAACAAATAAGAATGCGTTGTTATACAACTTTGGGGACTAGTGTAATTAACCGCCCATTTTCCACTCCCTCCTTGGATTTTAATGAATTAAGTAAATTGTATTACCAATATCAGCTTCCGATAGATTCACATTTTTTACGACATTTTGAAAAGAACTCGAAGATTTTTTTTAAAAAATTCAAAGATTTCAAAAAATAAATTCGAAGATTTTTTTGTTCAAAGATCTAAATAAAAACCATTGAAAAAAACTATTGAAAGGTTTAATAAACTGGTACCCAAAGTTTTATATAAACTGGTACCCAAAACGTTATGAATCTAAATATTTTCCTTGAGATATTTCAAGGGTCCCGACCAAACCAAAAACACGGCTCTCTATTTCTGAAAAACAAGAATGACAACATCTATAAGTAGCGAAACAAAAAATATTTATGAAAAGACAAGCAGACGATATGAATTATATAGAAGATGTTCAGTTGATAAAAATGCGATAATACATAGAAATCACGAAACCTTTGAAAAAAATAATAAAAAAATATTTTTGATGTCTTTTTAAGCATGACCGACAGACTGACGGACAAAGTAAATTATACACTGGATGTTCATTGATACAGGGAATCTTCACAAGAAATTTCAGCCGTCAATCTTTAATAGCAGCCGAGAAAATTGCATTGATAGAGAGAAAGAGACAGAGAGAAAGATAAATTGATAGATAGAGAAAGATAGATAGATAGAGGGAGAGAGATATAGATTCATAGATAGATAGATATAGATTGATAGAGAGAAAGAGACAGAGAGAAAGATAGATAGATAGGGATATAGTTAGATAGATAGTTAGATGGAGAGATATAGATAGATAGATAGGGAGATAGATAGATAGATAGAGAAAGAAAGATAGATAGGAAGAGAGAGAGAGATAGATAGGGAGAAAGATAGATAGATAGATAGAGAGATCTAGAGATAGAGAGAAAGAAAGAGATATAGATTCATAGATAGATAGAGAAAGATAGATAGATAGATAGATAGAAAGAAAGAAAGATAGATAGAGAGAGATAGATAGATAGACAGAGAGAGAGAGAGAGAGGAAGAAAGATGGACAAAGTCAAATAAGAAATACCTGATTTATAAAGATTCTGATGGATTCTGATCATTCATTTTACAGAGGCTGACATTTTCTTTTCACTAGGTAGCTATTTAGGTAGTAAATTACTAGGTACCTAGCAATTTCCTAGGTAGCTATTTATTGTTTTCTAAAAAGAACACTTTTCATTGTAAATCCTTCTTCGATGAATTAATAAAAATCTCCAGAGCTGGATCTCTAAATCATTTTAGTGGTGAGCCAGATCGGGATGCGCCGAATTTCGGCCAATCACAGCGCGGCATTTCATAAAATGCTGTGCTCTCTTTGGTGGAAAGTTGGCTCACCCCGATCTTGCTCACCACTAAAATGATTTAAAGATCCAGCTCAGGTACCCAAAGTTTTATTTTTATCATTTAAGTGGAGTTTTATCGTTGACTCAAAAACTTTGGGTACTTAACGTTCTAAACCTTTTGATTTACAGAAGGGGTAATTTTGTTTTTTATAATTTGGGATCTATTGTATTACCTATTGTCTTATCCCTTAAGATCCTAGATTTTATGAAATTCAGAACTGTATGAGTGTCCAGCTTTGAAACCGATTAACATCCGCTGGATTGGAACCGGTTATCAGCCATTTTATCAGCATAATGTCCGCGGAAAGCTGTCTATAATACGATTTTCGAAAAGTGTTCCCTGGATTTTATTTCTGCTGATCAGTTCCTCATTCTCTTTATTTCATTTTTATCTGAAAATTATCAAAGAAATAACAGGTTGTCTTTCTTTATTTATGTCTGTCTGTTAGTCTGTCTGTCTGTTTGTACTCAAATTGAGAAAAATATCCTTTTATGAAAATAACAAAATGTTTTTCGGTCTCTCTATGTGTATGTTTTAAAAACGAGAAAAAATGGATCATAGAAAGAAAACGAAGTAGCGGGTTGGGTCTTGTTTTCACAGTAGCTTTTAATAGGTTATTTTAGGTTGGATAAATGTGTATGATTACCCAGCAGGGTTAGAGTCCCCCGCAAGGGCTAGAAATAGGAGAAAAGCTACTGTGAATATGCGACGAAACCCGCTGCTTGGTTTCCTTTCCATAATCCGAAAATCCTTTTATAAAAGTAACATGATGTCTATTTGTATGTCTGAAAATAAGAAAATAAATTCGGATCATGGAAAGAAAACGAAGTAGCGGGTTGGGTCTTGTTTTCACAGTAGCTTTTAATAGGTTATTTTAGGTTGGGTAAATGTTAATGATTGCCCCGCAGGGTTAGGAAATAGGAGAAAAGCTACTGTGAATATACGACGAAACCCTCTACTTCGTTTCTTTCCGTGATCCAAAAATTCTTATATAAAAGTAGCAGAATGTTTTTCTGTCTCTCTATGTGTCTGTCTGTGTATGTGTGCTGAAAATGAGAAAAAATGTAGATCATGGAAAGAAAACGACGTAGCAGCTCAGGTTTCGTTGTATATTCACAGTTGCCCAGTTCACAAATAACTTTTAAAGGTCGACTGATTTTTTCTGTAGGTCAACCTAAATAAGTACAACCCACAAATACCTTTATAAAATTGGTCATCCTAAAGCTTCTAAAATTTCTAGAGGTCGACCTTTGTCTTTTGTGAACTATGCTAGTAGCTTTTGATAGGTTATTTTAGGAAAATGTTAATGATTGCCCTGCGGAGGTTAGGAAATAGGAGAAAAGCTACTGTGAATATACGACGAAACCCGCTACTTCGTTTTCTTTCCATGATCCAAAAATCCTTTTATAAAAGTAACAGGATGTCTTTATGTCTGTCAGTGAATTAGAACAAGGATGACAACATCCATAAAAACGAAGATCTGAAACGGTAGGACAAACGAACATTAACACTTGTAGAGTATTAGAATTAAATAATCAGAATTTAGATGTATAAAATCAAAACAAATTGTAAGTGAATTTGTTGAAAAACTGCTTAAATACAGGATATTGTTAAAGGACATACTTACATTTTTAGGACTTGATTATAGAGATGCTTCGCTATTAACACTGTACTTTGTTATCCTAGGAATCAGTATTCCAAAAATCAGATCAATCGGATAATTTTATCACATAAATATTTGTTGCAAAAAATCCACATGTTTAAGATGGACATACGGACATTCTGGAAACGATTAGAGAATTGTTACGCTTTCTAAATTGTACCTAACTACTACAGGAATCACCATGCAAAGCTTGGATTAGACAGGACAATTCTAACCTGTTTTAAAAATGAGAAAAATTCCTGTATAAAAGAAACAGGATAATTCACTGTCTGTAGCTTATGATCTCGCAGGGCTTATATTTCCTTTGTTCTTTTTAAAAATTAAAATGGAATGTGCAGGGTTGACAAACAGATATCCTATTACTTTACACATTTAACAATTTTAAGAGAGAGAGGGGACCATGGGCTGTTTATTACACTAGTTCCCAAAGTCTTATAATAAAGTTTTCTTATTCGTTGGATTAACAAAAGAATAGAGGGGTGGTCTTCTCCAATTTTTGTTTTACTTTTTTTTAAAATTTAAAATAAAAAATTGGGTTAGGTAGTTATCGAACTTAACTTCCCCCTCCTAAAGTGCCCCTAGGGGGCGTTGCCGCTAGTATATATATAAAGATACAAGTGGTTATGCATTCAAAAGGGGTAAGAAGGGTCCGAATTTGCTTTACCAAGGATGACAACTTCCATAAGTAGCGAAGCTAAAAAGTTATAAATGGACATCTGTAAATAAGAATGAAAACTTATACAATCCCTGAAAATTTAAACTATCTATCTTGAATATGAGTAGAGAAAATAAAAAAAATCTAGGAATCAATCTAGAACTGCAATAAATAGACAAACCTTATTGAACTTATTCAATCCCTGAAAGTTTCAGCTGTCAAGAAAATAATGTTTCCTCCATAGCATTACGGCCGGATAGACAAAGTGAATTATAGAGCAGCTCTGCTACTAAGACGACATATGTGAGAACTCAATAAGTTCAGTGGTTATTGAAATCTTACGCTTCAGGCAACAAAAAGCCTTAATACTTTATATGATAGGATTACAAACAAAAAATTACAACTAAAAATCTCGAATAAAAGACGTTGTAGCCAACGTTAGACGGATGTACAGATAGATAATCAGACAGACAGACATATGAACAGACTAACAGACAGACAGATAGACATACAGACAGAAATAAAAGCAGACAGACAATCAGACAGACAGACAGATAGACACACAGATAGACATACACACAGACAGACAGACAAACATACAGACAGACACACAGACAGACAGACAGACCCTCACACAGAAAGACAACAGAGACAGACAGACAAACATACACACAGACAGATAGACACACACACAGCGGACAGACAAACATACCTTAATTATAAAAAAAATAATTGGTGCCTAGGTAAGTAATGATAAAAGTTTTTACAAAGTTTAGAATAGTTTTTTCTCGTATTCATTTGAATCCGGTGGATAGGAACCGGTTCTCATGAATACGAAAAAACTATGTCTAGCATCGTATTATATCCAGTTTTCTACGAATATAGAAATGTACAATCATAAGATTAAAACCAGTTTTTTTAGCCGGTGCCTTCGGCAACACGGGGCTAAAAAAAACTAGTTTTAATCTTATAATTGTACATTCTATATCCGCGGAAAGCCGTTTATAATACGATACGAGAAATAACTATTATAGCATCGTATTATAGACAGCTTTCCGCGGTTAGTAAAATGAAAAAAAAGACCCCAAAGTTTTTATGATTATTATTTAATTATTCAAAGAAAATTGTTTGTATTACGATGCTATACATGATATTTTAGTATGGCTCGGAAGGAACCGGTTATAATCCAGCGGATATTAATCGGTTACGAAGCCATACTGGAAATATATTTCTTCTTGTATGTGTTTTTATTATCGTATCGGGTTATAGACAGCTTTCCGCGGATATTATGCGGATAGCATGTTTATAACCGGTTCTAAGCCAGCGGATATTAATCGGTTTCAAAGCCATATATTGATCCAACGAAGTAGTACACAGGAACCTTAAGGGATAAGACAATGGATGATAAGTTGATGTACATCCCCCAATGATGATACACAACATTACCCCTTCTGTAGATAAAAATTAGTGGTTAAAACGTTTGTACACTCAAGTTTAAGAACTAACCAATCAAAATTCACCATAGTCCCCAAAGTTAATAACCCAACTAATAAGAAAACGTTATTATAAAACTTTGGGGACTAGTGTAATATACAGCCTATTGTCCCCTCTCTCTCTCTCTCTAAAACAAGCTCTAATATCAGAAGGAGGGACAAACAACCAATAACAATAATAATGTATCATCATGCAAAGTTTAAAATCAATAGGAGAATTCTAACATGTCTAGATTAAAGAAAAGTCGGACGGAGAGCCCTACCCTATTTATAGAAATGGTTTGTCCTTAAAAATTGTTAGGATTGAACTGAAGATATGGAGAAAAATGTGAAAAATATAAAAATAGCCAAAAACCTGCTAAAAAGCGGTCCTACCGCCATTGATGTTTTATAGTTAATTGTGCTCCCTAATTATAAAAATGTTGTCAAAAAGTTTCTTTTATAGGAGCTGAGTAAATCCCATTTCCGCCATAGCGTTACGGACTGACGGACGGACAAAGTGAATTATAGAGGAGCTTCGCTACTAAAATGTACCCAAAGATTTTAGGACAATCAATGACAGATCGCGTTTATAAAATTTTGGGTACCAGTATAATTTACAGTCCAGTGTCTCTTTCCCTTCCCTATTTAAAATTACATTCATTGGTTTCAGAAGGGATTGGACAGTGGACATCTTATTACACTGGTACCCAAAGTTTTATAAACACATTATTCTTTGGGTACTTTTAGAATGAATGTTACCAAACTTTTCAACCTTTAATTTTGATGTTCCGAAAGGGAAAATTTTGTTTATCATCATAGGAAATGTATATTGTAGATCAGAGCTATCCTTGACGGACGGACGGGCGCTCCTTTAAATTCAGGGATCTAAAGGGATAAGACAATGGACGATAAATTAATGTTCACTCCCCAATGATAATGAACACAAAATTACCCTTTCTGTTAATTACATTTTGTGGTTAAAACTTTGTAGAACCAACCAATCCAAATTCAATAAGGGCCCTCAAACTTGTAGAGCCAACGAATAAGAAAACATTGTTATAAAACTTTGGGGACTAGTGTAACAAACAGCCCAATGTCCCCTCCCTCACTGCTTGAATTAATGCACAACCCCAGACAAAATTAACGCTTCTCTGAAGATTGAAATTATTTATTTTAAAGCTTAGTTTGAACCAGCCAATCAAAAAATCTCCAAGAAAATTTTAAGTATGTAAAGAATTACAGTCTAATGCCCCCTCCCTCCCTTCTTTGCGGAATAGCTAGTTATCGCATCGTATTATAGACAGCTTTCCGCGGATAGTATAGCTGACTGAGCCGGTTCTAATCCTGCGGATATCAAATCGGTTTGGAAGCCATACCCTGGAATATAAATTTGTTGTAGAGCAAGACAAATGGTTCCAATTATTTCCCATGGGTATCATCTTCTATATGGGAAGAGAAAGAGAGAGAGAAAGAGAGAGAGAGAAAGAAAGAGAGAGAGATGGAGAGAGAAAGAGAGAGAGAAAGAAAGAAAAAGAAAGAAAAAGAAAATACTTATATAGAAGTAACAGAATGTCCGTCTGTTTATACCTAAGGATCTCGCAGACCACTGAACCGATATGATTCTTCTTTACAATGTATTATTTCTCATAGGTCCTGGGAAGTTAAAACTATTATGGGGGAGAGTACCACCACCCTCACCTCCCAACGTTTTTTTTATCTTATTCTTTACAGCTAAAATCTAAGTTTCGGAGGGTTGATTAGGATTTACTGCTATAAGGGGGGGGGGGGGAAGTTTTGCCACTTTCGCGTAATCCGTGATTATTAGGCTAGGTATTGATGTGAGACTATAGGTTATTTGGGATAAAAGTTTACTTTTGGGTAGTACTTCACGTATATTTAATCATTTTTTGGATAGGTCTCCAGGTTCAGGTGCTGCAGGCTGGAAAGTGGTTTCTGGACAGGTAAAAAAAATTAAAATTTTTGTTTGAAGAGTTAGAGATCAAATTATGAAACAAAATATGCATCTTTATGGATATTATTGACATGTAAGAAGAAAAAATTGAAATCGGCCTCCAGGTTCAGGTGCTGCAGGCCTCCAGGTCAACTCTGGACAGGTAAAAATCAAATTTTTTATTTGAAGAGTTAGAGGTCAACTTATAAAACAGAATATGCATCTTTTTTTATATTATTGACATTTTTGAAGAAAAAATTAAAATCGGCCTCCAGGTTCAAGTGCTGCAGGCCTCCAGGTCCACTCTGGACAGGTAAAAAAACAAGTTTTTTATTTGAAGAGTTAGAGGTCAACTTATAAAACAGAATATGCATATTTTTTAATATTATTGACATATTTGAAGAAAAAATTAAAATCGGCCTCCAGGTTCAGGTGCTGCAGGCATCCAGGTCCAATCTGGAAAGGTAAAAAATAAAAAAAAATTTATTTAAAGAGTTAGAGGTCAACTTATAAAACAGAATATGCATATTTTTTGATATTATTGACATATTTGAAGAAAACATTAAAATCGGCCTCCAGGTTCAGGTGCTGCTAGCCTCCAGGTCCACTCTGGACAGGTAAAAAAATATTTTTTTTTATTTGAAGAGTTAGAGGTCAACTTATAAAACAGAATATGCATCTTTTTTTGTATTATTGACATTTTTGAATAAAAAAATTTAAATCAGCCCTCAGGTTCAGGTGCTGCAGGCCTCCAGGTCCACTCTGGACAGGTAAAAAATCAAATTTTTTATTTGAAGAGTTAGAGGACAACTTAAAAAACAGAATATGCATCTTTTTTGATGTTATTGACATGTTTGAAGAAAAAATTAAAACCGGCCTAAAGGTTCAGGTGCTGTAGGCCTCTAGGTCCACTCTGGAAAGGTAAAAAATAAAATAAAAATTATTTGAAGAGTTAGAGGTCAACTTTTAAAACAGAATATGCATATTTTTTGATATTATTGACATATTTGAAGAAAACATTAAAATCGGCCTCCAGGTTCAAGTGCTGCAGGCCTCCAGGTCCACTCTGGACAGGTAAAAAAACAAGTTTTTTATTTGAAGAGTTAGAGGTCAACTTAAAAAACAGAATATGCATATTTTTTAATATTATTGACATATTTGAAGAAAAAATTAAAATTGGCCTCCAGGTTCAGGTGCTGCAGGCATCCAGGTCCAATCTGGAAAGGTAAAAAATAAAAAAAAATTTATTTAAAGAGTTAGAGGTCAACTTATAAAACAGAATATATGCATATTTTTTGATATTATTGACATATTTGAAGAAAACATTAAAATCGGCCTCCAGGTTCAGGTGCTGCTAGCCTCCAGGTCCACTCTGGACAGGTAAAAAAATATTTTTTTTTATTTGAAGAGTTAGAGGTCAACTTATAAAACAGAATATGCATCTTTTTTTGTATTATTGACATTTTTGAATAAAAAAATTTAAATCAGCCCTCAGGTTCAGGTGCTGCAGGCCTCCAGGTCCACTCTGGACAGGTAAAAAATCAAATTTTTTATTTGAAGAGTTAGAGGACAACTTAAAAAACAGAATATGCATCTTTTTTGATGTTATTGACATGTTTGAAGAAAAAATTAAAATCGGCCTAAAGGTTCAGGTCCTGTAGGCCTCTAGGTCCACTCTGGAAAGGTAAAAAATAAAATAAAAATTATTTGAAGAGTTAGAGGTCAACTTATAAAACAGAATATGCTTCTTTTTTTATATTATGGACATATTTGAAGAAAAAATTAAAATCGGACTCAGATCCTGCAGGCCTCCAGGTCCACTCTGGACAGGTATAAATTAAGTCTTTTTATCTGGAAAGTTACAGGTCAACTTATAAAACAAAATATGCTTTGTTTTGGATATATTAAATATACTTGAAGATAAAATTAAAATCGGCCTTCAAGTTTAGGTGCTGCAGGCTTTCATTTTCAGGTATTTTTGCTTTTTTCCTGTTTTAAAACATGGTAGGTAGGTATCATACATTTTTACTTTTTTATATGGACAGTGACACTTTTACCTGGATCCTGGTGAACGCTGGTTGTTGCCGGCCAGGTGAATATCTCAAATGGTTATTTTGGAATTTAGAAGAAAGATTTCGAAATAGAATAAGTTTAAAACTTAAAATATAATAATATAGTGAAATTAAAGGACCTGGAGCCTGTCTGGACACACATTTTGAGGCCTTAAATGATTAATTTTACTGTATTATCTTATTTTAACCATTTTTTAAATACATACCTTTCCTCTAAATTCAAAAATTACCTGGATATTTACCTGGCCAATGGCCAACAGCGGTCACTGGGATCCATCAAAAAGTTTCAATGAATATGATAACTACCATATACAATAGAAAAAAAAGTAGGGGGGAAATCAAATAAATAGGAAATATACCTGAAAATAGTCTCTAAAGTTCACCTGGAAGCCTGCAGCACCTAAACCTGGACGCCAATTTTATCTAAAAAGATGCTAATGTTGTTTTAAAAACTGAACTCTAACTCTTCAAATAAAAAATTTGATTGTTTTACCTGCCCAGAGTGCACCTGAAGGCCTGCAGCACGTGAACCTGGAGGCAAATTTTAATTTTTTCTTCAAATATGTCAATAATAACAAAAAAATGCATATTCTGTTTTATAAGTTGACCTCTAACTCTTCAAATAATTTTTTTTATTTTTTTACCTGTCCTGAGTTGACCTGGAGGCCTGCAGCACCTGAACCTGGAGGCCGATTTTAATTTTTTCTTCAAATATGTCCATAATATAAAAAAATATGCATATTCTGTTTTATAAGTTGACCTCTAACTCTTCAAATAAAAAATTTGATTTTTTACCTGTCCAGAGTGGACCTGGAGGCCTGCAGCACCTGAACCTGGAGGTCGATTTAAATTTTTTCTTCTTATATGTCAATAATATCAAAAAAGATGCATATTCTGTTTTATAAGTTGACCTCTAACTCTTCAAATAAAAAACTTTTTTTTTACCTGTCCACAGTGGACCTGGAGGCCTGCAGCACCTAAACCTGGAGGCCGATTTTAATTTTTTCTTTAAATATGTCAATGATATAAAAAAATATGCATATTCTGTTTAATAAGTTGACCTCTAACTCTTCAAATAAAAAAAAAACTTGTTTTTTTACCTGTCCAGAGTGGACCTGGAGGCCTGCAGCACCTGAACCTGGAGGCCGATTTTAATTTTTTCTTCAAATATGTCAATAATATCAAAAAATATGCATATTCTGTTTTATAAGTTGACCTCTAACTCTTCAAATAAAAACTTGTTTTTTTACCTGTCCAGAGTGGACCTGGAGGCCTGCAGCACTTGAACCTGGAGGCCGATTTTAATTTTTTCTTCTGATATTTCAATAATATCCATAAAAATGCATATTCTGTTTTATAAGTAGACCTCTAATTCTTCAAATAAAAAAAACTTGTTTTTTTTACCTGTCCAGAGTGGACCTGGAGGCCTGCAGCACTCGAACCTTTAGGCCGATTTAAATTTTTTCTTCAAATATGTCAATAATATAAAAAAATATGCATATTTTGTTTTATAAGTTGACCTCTAACTCTTCAAATAAAAAACTTGTTTTTTTACCTGTCCAGAGTGGACCTGGAGGCCTGCAGCACTTGAACCTGGAGGCCGATTTCAATTTTTTCTTCTTATATGTCAATAATATCCATAAAGATGCATATTTTGTTTAATAATTTGATCTCTAACTCTTCAAAAAAAAATTTTAAATTTTTTTTACCTGTCCAGAAACCACCTTCCAGCCTGCAGCACCTGAACCTGGAGACCTATCCAAAAAATGATTAAATATACGTGAAGTACTACCCAAAAGTAAACTTTTATCCCAAATAACCTATAGTCTCACATCAATACCTAGCCTAATAATCACGGATTACGCGAAAGTGGCAAAACTTCCCCCCCCCCCCCCTTATTGAAAACTTCAGCTTCAAACCTTTATAATTATATCTATCTTAGATAGAAGCCGAGAAAATTACATAACAATACAGACTGAAGGACGGGCGGACAGACAAAGTGAATTGAGAAATATTGAGAGAACAAAAAAAAGGGAAAAAGTTAAAATTCCGAATTTTGATAAAAAGGACGTATTGACATTTTGACAACGATCATATAGTTGCTACACTTCCTAAGTTGTACCTAACTGTTATAGATATATTCATGCAAAGTTTGAAATCGATAAGACAATTCTAACATGCCTAAATTAGCGAAAAGAGCTGACAGTTACGGTAGGACCAACCCAAATAATAGAAAAGCTTCACTTTTGACAAATCAGACGAAAGTTTTTGGTAAAATCAAAGCCCTTGTATAATTAGGGTAGGTACCTACTTCTGTAGGTCTGTAACGGATAGCTCTTTTCGTTAATTCAAAAAGGTTAGAATTGTCCTATCAATTTAAAACTTTGCATGATGATTCTTATAACAGTTAGGTACGATTTAGAAAGTGCAGCAACTCTATAATCGTTATCAAAAAGTCCGTACGTCCATTTAAAACATGCTGATTTTTTACTTTTTTGACAACAAATTTTTGTATGTTAAAATTATCCTATTCATCTGATTATTTGAATACTGATTCCTATTACAACTAGGTAAAATGTTAAAAGCGTAGCATCTCTGTAATCAGGTCCTAAAAATGTAAGTATGTCCATAAACAGTGTCACCTATTTATGCAGTTTTGCAACAAATTCACTTACAAAATTATTGTTTGTACTTTTGCGTGAATATTCTGCTTATTCAGTTCTGACACTCTACTAATGTTAATGTTCGTTTGTCCTTCCATTTCATAGCTTCGCTTTTATGAGCGTTGTCATCCTTGTTATCAGAATGTTGTTTGGAAAGCAGATTATTGCTGTAGGAAATCCAAAAAAAAAAACGCCGAGAAACTTAACAGTAGGTACCTAACAATAATCTAAATATCAAAGGTTTGGGGGGAGGGAGGGGCATTGGACTGTAAATTACACTGGTACCTAAAGTTTTTTTTTGACTAGGTATGTTATCTTATTCTTTAGCTTGATTACATCTCTCATTTTCTTTCTTTTTTTCATGTATACCAACTGTATATCAGAGAGAGAGAGAGAGAGAAGGTCAATGAGCTGTTTATAACACTAGTCCCCAAAGTTGTTAAACTAACTAATAAGAAAACATTATTTAAAACTTTGGGGGACTAGTGTAATAAACAGCCCATTGACCCCTCTCTAAAACATTGAAAGAGAAAGAAAATGATAGAGAGAAAGAAAGAGAGAGAGAAAAAAAGAAATCTTCATATAAATACAATACTACATATATGCTATTATCTAGGACCTCTACATTCGAAGTGATATATATGGAAAGGTAGAAAAATAGCCAAAGACCATACCTACCCAGACCTAATCATAAACGTAAATTATCCTAAAACCATCTCAGGACCTATAAGAAGCTTCACACTTTAAAGGAGAACCATATCGGCTCAGCGGTCAACGAGTTCCTTCGCCACAGACAGAAAAAAAGCTTACTACTTTATATAATAGGATATATATATTATAAACTAGCGGATACGCACCTAGAGGCCTCTAGGTACACTTGACAAAGGGGGGAAGGGGGAGTTGACTCTTTAGTTTCAATTCTAGTTATAAAAATTAGGGGGCGTTTTCTCTTATGGGTTGGAGATACCCTCCCCCAAAATAGCTATGAACCTTCCCTAGCTAAACCTATAAGAAGCTTCGCTGTAAAGGAGCATCATATCGTTTCAGCGGTTAGCGATATCCTCTGTTACATGTTACAGACATCCTGTTACTTTATTATAAGTATGACTATGTTCAACTAACGAACGGACAGAATTTTTGAAGATATGATAATATAATTTATACAAAGAGGGAGGGGACATTGGACTGTAAATCATATTGGTATCCAAAGTTTTATAATAACCTATTTTCTCTAGATAAATATTATATATGGGTACTTTTTAATCTTAAATTATAATAATTATCAGTGTTTTAACCTATCAACCATTAGAATTAAGTTTAAACTACAGAAAAGGGGTGTGGTACTTTAAATTATCGTCCATTGTCTTATTCTTTAAAAACACTTCCAATATTTTTAGGTTAGGTATAGGATCCACAATGATAATAAACAAAATTACCCCTTCTAAAGATAAAACTCAATAAAAGGAAGTATGTATGTTTTTAATTGTAAAAGTACCCAAAGTATCTGAGCCAACAAATTAAAAAAAACTTTGGGTACCAGTGTAAAAAATTACAGTTAAATGTCTCCCAATAAAAAATATTGATAAAAGTTATTGGTTGAAAACTTTGTACAACTGGAATTATATAATATCTTTGCCAATTTATAAGATATGTTATAAGTAATAAAACTTTGAGAACTAAGTGTAATTTACAGTCAAATGTCCCCTCCCTCTCTTCTAAATTAATAAAAAAAATATTAATAAATTAAAATTAATATACAGTAGGTATATAATGCTAGTTTGGGGAGTACCCAAAGTTTTTAAAAAGTTTTATAAAATGTAGTTACAAAACTTTGGGTACCAAACACAGAGTAACAAATTAAAATTTTTGTTTTCACTTTTTTTCATGAATTTTCACTATTTTAAATGCTGAGTTGACGAAAGAAATAACTTTTAGAGCTCAAAAAACAACACATACATACACACACACACATACACACACACACATACAAATACACACCGATATGTAAACAAACAGACAAAATAAGACACCCAACCCACACACACACACACAGCTGACAGCAGACAACTCACACACACACACACACACACACACACACACACACACACACACACACACTAGCTGACAGCAGACAACCCACACACACACACACTAGCTGACAGATGACACACGCACACACCAAGTGTACACTCTAGTTGATAGAGAAAACATGGTTGCCAAAAATTTATAATAACTTTTATTTTAATGCCTTAGTAGAAATATGTTCATAATTTAAACAAACTCGTTTTTCAATAAAAAAAATCCTCAAATAATTTGTAGGAAAATCCACGAAATTTTTGAAATTATAGAATTAGAAGATTTTTTTCTTGCAATATTTAGCTTCTCGGATTTTTATCTAAAAAAGGTTGTCAAATTTTGCGTTGCTAAAACTCAAATTATTGCCTAGCATTTGAAATTTAACAAATAACATAAATATGTTATCCTATTATATAAAGTAGTAAGGTATTTTTTGCTTGTAGCTTTATAATATTTCAATAACTACTGAACCGATTGAGTTCTTCAATTTATGAAAGCTTCTTATCGGTCCCTGGATGGCTTTGGGCTATTTAATTCTTATATCTAAGTTTGGGTTTAGGCTATTTTTCTAATTTCATTTATCTCCAACGAATACATAAATTATTATTTTTTTCTGGCAACCCTGGTTTGTAAGAGAGAAATAAGAGGATTTTTGATGTAAGGAAAAAAGGAAAAAGTATATAAACAAAAAAAGATATAAAGGGATAAGACAATGGCCGATAAATTGACAAAAATTTACCTTTTTTAGATCATAATTAGTGGTGGAAACGTTAATACACTAAACTTATATATCATTGAAATTTTAAGAAAAGTTCCCAAAGTTGTTAAAAAAAACGAATAAGAAAATGTAATTATAAAACTTTGGGTACTTAGTGCGCATAAACAGCCCATTGTCCTTTCTCTCCCTGACTAAAATTCACTCATTTTTTATTGGTTGAAACGTTTGAACACTAAACTTATTATATAAACAAACCAATGAAAAGTTCCCAAATTTGTTATAAAAAAACGAATAATAAAACTTTGGGTACTAGTGTAATAAACCTCCCTATGTCTATCTGTTTGTCTGTTTGTAACGACGGATCTTGCTACAGCTGGACCGATATGAATCTCTTTTACAATGTACAGCTTCTCATAGGTCCTGGGAAGGTTTATAACTTTTTTTTGGGGGGGGGGGGGAGGGAAGGGAGGGAAGTAACACTACCACCCCCAAAGTTAAATAGCCCCTAGAATTCGCCGCTTGCCCTAACAAATAAAGGTTTAAGGGTTTTTTGTCTGAAGCTTAAGATCTCAATAACTACAAAACCATTCATATAGGTCCAAAGAAGTTTTTAGGCTGTTTTAGATTTTTAGATTTTAGTCTTGGGATGGTTTTAGGTAGGGTTGGGCCGGATACCAGATATCCGGCTGATTTCTAATGCTGGCTATCCGTTATCCTGCCGAATATCTGACCAACGCCAGATATCCGGCAAACTACTGGATTTCTGGCCGGATAACCGGATATCCGGCATTAAAAATCAGCCGGATATCCGGTATCTATATGGTTTAAATATCCGGTATCCGGCCGGATATCCGGCCTAACCCTAGTTTTAGGCTATTTTTAAAAATCAAACTATATACTTGTTCCTTAATGACTGCTAAAAGGGCATGTATGCAAAATTGGATGGAAAAGGGTAAAACTAAGGAATATCCGCGGCTAGCAGCAAGAATCCGCTGGATTAGAACCGGTTCTTTATCTAATACTATCCGCATAGTATCCGCATGAAGCTGTCTATAATACGGAGCAATAAATAACTTAATAATATCAGGGATCTAAAGGGATAAGACAATTAAACTAATGTAAATCTCTGATGATAGTAAACAAAATTTACCCTTCTATAGATTGCAATTATAGTGGTTGAAGCGTTTAGACACTCAACCTAATAAACCAACCAATCAAAATTCATTGTAGTCCATAAAGTTAAAAAGACAATGAATAAGAAAACATTATTATAAAACTTTGGGGACTAGTGTAGTAAACAGCTCAATGTTCCCTTCGTTTCTGGAGGAATATATGTAGTTATTTAAAACATCGTATTATTGACAGCTTTCCGCGGACATCAAAATGAATAATTATAAGATTGAGTTACAACTTATTTTTAGTAGCGAGGCTACTCTATAGTTCACTTTGACTGTCCATCAGTCCGTCCGTCTGTAACGTTTTGGTGGAAATGGGATTTACTCAGCTTCTATAAAATTTTTTTAAATTTTTTGACAAAAATCCCATCATTAAGGATCACAATTAACTATAAAATATCAACGGCTTTTTAGCAGGTTTTAGGCTATTTTTTAATTTTCCACATTTTCCCCCATATCATTGGTGTTTTAGTCCGATTTTTAAAATTTTTTCAGTTAAATATATCAATTTAATTTCCCGTCATTTCAAGAAAACGACCATGACGGCCAGTCCCATCCACGAAATTTTGTGCTATGCTACTTATGGATGTTGTCATCCTTGTTAATTTATATTTTATTTTCTTATGACACATCCGGTTACTTTTAAATGAATATAATTTTTTTGTGAATATATTTTAAAGGGAAGCTTTTCTATAATTAGGGTCGGTCCGTCAGTCCGTCTATAATGCAAAGCTTTTTTCGTTTATTTAGACATGTTAGAATTGTCCTATTGATTTGAGACTTTGCATTGTGATTCCTGTAGTACGACGTAGCAACTCTATAATCGTTACATGAATTTCTGTAGGTCGATATTAAACATGTTGATTTTTAACTTTTTTTACAACAAATTCTAAAAAAGTAAGTATGTCCTTAAATATTATACTGTATTTTTTCAACAAATTTACTAACAATTTTGTTTCAAATTTTATATATATATTCAGTTCTGACACTCTAAAAGTGTTAATGTTTGTTTGTCCTACCGTTTCAGAGCTTCGCTTTTGTGGATGTTGTCATCCTTGTTAATTATAGAAAAACAACTCTATAATGCAAAGAACTGTATTTTAAAAACATATTTATACAGAGAACAATTAATAATTCCTAAATTACTAATTGTGGCCAAATCATTATTCTACAATCTTTATATCAATTAATTCCGGGTCGGTAAAGCATGCCTGTGGTAATATTAAGGTTTATTTCTATCTCAATACTAAATTTAATAATTTAGGGGCTAAATTGACAAAAATCTTAGAGGCAAAATTTTTTATAACTAAAAAAAAACTAATTTTAAGATAACACGTGAAATTTTAAAGAAATTTTATCAAAATTTTGCTACAGGCTTGCTTTGTACAGAAATCAAATCAAAATATTTATAATAAATATTCAAATCTATTTTTTAATCTATAATTATCATGAAATTTGAAAAAAAAATATTTCATTTCTTTTAAGAATTAAAAGTAGATTTGACTACTTATCAAAAATATATATAACCTTACATGCTAAATACAAGAGGGGGGGAAGTTTTGACACATTTGCAGAAACAGTGTGTATATGCTTTATCTTTAGACAGAGAGGATAGGTTATAAGGGATAAAATCATTCTTATTTAATAGATTTACCCCCAGCTTTAAGATTTTTTTTGATTGGCCTCCAGGTTCAGGAGCTGCAGGCCTCCAGGTGGTGTCTGGACAGGTAAATATAAAAATTGAATTTTTTTTGAAGAGTTAAAGGTCAACTTATTAAACAAAATATGCATCTTTTTTCTTCAAGTATGTAAATAACATTGAAAAATATGCATATTTTAAGTTTTATAAGTTGACCTCTAACTCTTAATTTTTATTTTTTATTTTTGCCTGTCCAGAGACCACCTGGAGGCCTGCAGCCCCTGAATCTGGAGGCCTGCAGCTCCTGAATCTG
Organism: Acartia tonsa; assembly: GCF_053477335.1. Classification (NCBI taxonomy): domain Eukaryota; kingdom Metazoa; phylum Arthropoda; class Copepoda; order Calanoida; family Acartiidae; genus Acartia; species Acartia tonsa. The sequence goes on along the minus strand of NC_137274.1, from coordinate 2,065,231 downwards.
GAGGCCTGCAGCTCCTGAACCTGGAGGCCTATCAAAAAAATCTCAAAATTGGGGGAAATTTATCATATAAGAATGATTTTATCTTTAATAACCTATCCTCTCAGTCCAAAGATAAAGCCTATACACACTGTTTACACAAATGTGTCAAAACTTCCCCCCCCCCTTCTTATATTTAAAAAGTTATATCAATAAATAACGCAGCATTAAATAGAATATCTTTTCATAAATAATCTTCTAGAATTACAATATCTTTAATACTTAAGTAGAGTAAATAATGTTTCCTTTTTTGAAATCCTTCAATAAGAAAGTAAGACACATTAAATTTTTTGTTGGCTGTATGTTAGTTGGACAAACATGACAACATTATTGACACCCTAGCTATAGAGTTGCTGCACTTCATATCATATCAAATATCTTAAGTATTGTTTTATAGATTATATAGTAAGAGATATAAGTTTTCCGGAATTTTAATGTAGGGAGGAGATTTGAAATCTGCATCAAATTTTAAGGATTTTTTATAAAATTCGTTTTTTGTATAATTCTTTATCTAAAAGCGGAAATACAAATTAAGTTAATTAATTTTGGCATCCATGATTGGTGGATTTAAAAAATCTGCGCTCTTATTGGATGTCGTACATCATTCAACCAATTAGAGCGCAGGTAGTTTAAAATCTACCTATCCTATTGGTCAAAATTAATTAACTTAAAATATATTTCCGCTTTTAGATAAAGAATTTTACAAAAAACGAATTTTATAAAAAATCCTTAAAATTTGATGCAGATTTCAAATCTACTCCCTACATTAAAATTCCGGAAAACTTATATCTCTTATTATATAGTTGAAATATAGTTTAATTACTTTAGCCAAAAAAAGTAATAAATTCTTTAAATTTGGTTTTATAGATAAGATAGAAAGAATTTATAAAAAAAAAATGTGTTGAATTCCAATAGCCAACAAATAATAATTAATTTTTTAAAATTTAGACAATTTCTATAAAACAATACTAGATATGTATTTCCATCATGGTTTAGAACTTGTTTGAATACAGCTCAGATGAATTAGATTCTAAGCCATGATGATAAAAGTTTACAAACATACATATGGGACAGTATAGAACAAAGCAATTAGATAATAAAAAGTAATTAAATATCATGAATACCCACACCTTACCAAAATCCAATCAAGAAATTTAAACAAGAAAAAAATCTAATTAGTTAGTAAAGTATTTCTTCCCCTAGAGTTTATACATTAGATATTCAAAAAAATCTAATTAGTTAGTAAACTATTTCTTCCTCTAAAGTATATACATTAGATATTCAAAAAGCAACTTATTATATAATCATAAAAATATGTTATACTGAAGTAATTTAATTTTCAGTGTGTTAGAAATATTTAATTATGGAATAAATAGGAAAATATTCAATGTTTAATCTTACTTAATCACTCTTATTGATTAGATTAAGGGAGAGTATGTTGAATATTCATGATAATTTACTCAAATTTTTGTGTATTAATCTTGGCAACATTTGCAGACACAGAGCAAAGGACTTTGGAAGATTGTGATCAGTCCTGAAATATTATTTATTTACCAGTTCAAACTATAAATATACAAGATATAATCCTATTTTATTAGGTAGTAAGCTTTTTTTGTCAGTTAGCAAAGGATCTTGCTAACCGTTGAACTGATTTGGTTCTACTTCAAAGTAAAGCTTCTTATAGTTACTGAATTGATTTTAGGCAATTTTATTTTTATCTAAAAACTCTGGGTATGTTTTTTGGTTTTAAGCACTTCCCTTTGAATATATAGCCACTAGTTGCTGGGGGCACACTGCTAGTTACAGGTAATGAAACAGAATAGTAGCAAATAGAGACAGAATATTTAGAAAGATACAGATACAAACTAAATATTACTAAAACTAAGTTAAAAAACTGCTTTAAAATTAAACAGTAATTTAATAGTAATCAAATAAAAAAGATATGTTTAAAAAAATTATGAACTAATAACAAATAGATAAGTAGAAAGATTAGGATGTGAATAATTAGATAGCTAAGAGAGAAATATTTGATTATTGAATAAAAAAAGTATTTTTCACTATTAACCTGTCTACTATTATATTATAAATAAGTCAAAAGAGATATATCTGACAGATAGATAGATATAAACTTTTTGATATATATATGCATAGATAAATATCCTACCTACCTTTATGTTGTAGATAATTATATCTCACTTCCTCTCTTGGCTCCTAAAAATATTATGTTTTTTTAAAAATTCATTTGAACCAGAACATATATTGTTTATATGATAGTAGAGTTTAAGAATAATGATACTAGTTTTTAACCTTCAAAGAGTAATCTATAAACCTTCGACTCCCTTACTAGACGGACGGACGGACGGCCGTTTGGACAGACAGACATCAAACTACTTTGTATTATTGATAAAAATGTTTATGCTTTTAATAGACAGTTAATTCATATAATACATATTTTGACTGTATATACAGCTACATAATAAAATAATATTATTGTATTTTGTTTCTTTTCTTTGTTTGTTTTGACCATTTAATTACAGATCAAAATGTTTTTTTTATTTAATGAAAATTTAAGATTTAGATAGACAGACACATAATACTATATTAGAATAATCAAATTATACTTATAGATAAATTAAGATTACCATGTTCCCTAAGTATTTCTGCTATTTCTTTAGACTGCCATGCATATTTTTTAAGGGCGTAATCTAGAGCTGTTTTACCTAGAATTTGATAATTTATTAGATATGTAAATGATATGACTGTAGATCAAATCTTGCAATACAAATGGGGCATTAAAGAATAAAAGTTAAGAAGATGAATATTGAATATAAATAATCTAAAGTCTCCTTTACAGGGAGCTTCTTTTCATAAAGTAAAAAGGAAATATATCTCTCAGAGGTGTGTACTAGGGTTTGAAGGGGGATAATCATTTAGAATATATTTTAGAAAATAAAGATTGTTAAATTGAGGGTGAAGGAAACAAAATAAGACAGAACAACTAATATCAAACAGGGGACATGCACATTTTTTTTGGGAGCTGAGGTGTTAAGAGGACCCTCCCCCCAAACAAATTAAAAATGCAGAAAGGGGTGTGACTTTTAAGAGTTAAGTTTAAAAGGAAAAGCGCATCACAATTTGGCAAGGAAATGAAAAATGTAAGAGATTTGGTAAATAATTTTTTACCCTGTAAAAGAGGGTTTGTGATTGTTTTATATTCATAATCATGGATGTTATTAGATAGATAGATAGATAGATAGATAGATAGATAGATAGATAGATAGATAGATAGATATATAGATATATATATAGATAGATAGATAGATAGATAGATAGATAGATAGATAGATAGATAGATAGATAGATAGATAGATAGATAGATAGATAGATAGATAGATAGATAGATAGATAGATAGATAGATAGATAGATAGATAGATAGATAGAAATTAAGTATAATGATATGATAACTAACCAGCAATATCCTTGGCTTTGATATCAGCTCCATGTTCTAATAAGAGCTTCACAACTTCAGAGTGTCCATTCCATGCTGCCCACATAAGACTTGTCCTTTCTAGATATAAATATATTAGATTTATTATATATTGTTTAGTTTAGAATAGAGTTATTGATACACAGGGAGTTATATATAGAAGAGTATAATTTTGTAATAAATGTATAGTAAGATAGATAGATATATATGATGTAAATATAGTATTACAATAATATTATGTAACTAACCCCAAATATTATCCTTGGCATCGACAGAAGCTCCATGTTCTAATAAGATCTTCACAACATCAGTACGTCCATTCCTTGCTGCCCAGATAAGACTTGTATATCCTATATATGAATATATTAGATTTATTATATTGTTTAGTTTAGAGTAGAGTTAGAGATACACAGGGAAATATAAATAGAAAAATATAATTTTGTAATATATGTATAGTAAGATAGGTAACTAACCATCATTATTCGTAAAATTGATGTCAGCTCCATGTTCTAATAGGAGCTGCACAACTTCATAGTGTCCTTTCTCTGCTGCCCAGATAAGACTTGTCCATCCTAGATATTAATATATTAGATTTATTATATTATAAGAGTAGTTTAGAGTAGAGTTAGAGATACACAGGGAACTAAATATAGAAAAGTATAATTTTGTAATATATGTATAGTAAGATAGATAGATAGATGTATGTGATGGAAATATAGTATTATAATATTATTATGTAACTAACCATTATTATCCTTGGCGTTGATATCAGCTTTATGTTCTAATAAGACCTTCACAACATCAGTACGCCCATTCCTTGCTGCATACATAAGACTGGTCCATCCTAGATATAAATATATTAGATTTATTATATTTTATAATTTAGAGTAGAATTATAGATACACAGGGAAATAAATATAGAAAATTATAATTTTGTAGTTTATGTGTATATTAAGATAGATAGATATATATGATAGAAATATAGTATTATAATAATATTATGTAACTAACCATCATCATCCTTGGTGTTGATATTAGCTTTATGTTCCAATAAGACCTGCACAACATCAGAGTGTCCATTCCATGCTGCATACATAAGACTGGTCTCTCCTAGATATAAATATATTAGATTTATCATATATTGTGTAGTTTAGAGTAGAATTATAGATATACAGAGAGCTATATATAGAATAATATAATTTTGTAATATATGTATAGTGAGATAGATAGATAGATATATGTGATGGAAATATAGTATTATAATATTATGTAACTAACCATCATCATTCTTGGCGTTGATATCAGCTCCATGTTCTAATAAGAGCTTCACAACTTCAGTTTGTCCATTCTCTGCTGCATACATAAGACTGGTCTTACCTAGATAGATATTAATATATTAGATTTATTATATATTGTTTAATTTAGAGAAGAATTATAGATACACAGGGAAATATATATAGAATAGTATAATTTTGTAATATATGTATAGTAAGATAGATAGATAGATATATGTGATGGAAATATAGTATTATAATAATATATGTAACTAACCATTATTAGCCTTGGCATTGATATCAGCTCCATGTTCTAATAAGACAACCACAACATCAGTATATCCATTCCTTGCTGCATACATAAGACTGGTCCATCCTAGATATAAATATATTAGATTTATTATATTTTATAATTTAGAGTAGAATTATAGATACACAGGGAAATAAATATAGAAAATTATAATTTTGTAGTTTATGTGTATATTAAGATAGATAGATATATATGATGGAAATATAGTATTATAATAATATTATGTAACTAACCATCATCATCCTTGGCATTGATATTAGCTTTATGTTCCAATAAGACCTGCACAACATCAGTACGCCCATTCCATGCTGCCAACATAAGACTGGTCCATCCTAGATATAAATATATTAGATTTATTATATATTGTGTAGTTTAGAGTACAATTATAGATACACAGGGAAATATATATAGAAAAATATAATTTTGTAATATAGGTATAGTAAGATAGATAGATAGATATATATGATGGAAATATAGTATTATAATGATATTATGTAACTAACCATAACTATACTCCTTGGCATTGATATCAGCTCCATGTTCTAATAAGACAACCACAACATCAGTGTGTCCCTCCCTTGCTGCATACAAAAGACTGGTACTTCCTAGATATTAATATATTAGATTTATTATATTATAAGAGTAGTTTAGAATAGAATTAGAGATACACAGGGAAATGTATATAGAAAAGTATAATTTTGTAATATATGTATAAATATAGTAAGATAGTTCGATAAATATATTTGATGTAAACACAGTATTATAATAATATTATGTAACTAACTATCATTATCCTTGGCATTGACAGAAGCTCTATGTTGTATTAAGAGCTTCACAACTTCAGTACGTCCATACTTTGCTGCCTTCATAAGACTGGTCAATCCTAGATATAAATATATGAGATTTATTATATATCATATAGTTTACTAGCTTGGCCCCTAGCCTCTTTAGTCAACCCTCCTAAATAGAAATATTCTTAAAAGTTATTCTTCGTTTAATTACTCTGTGGTGAAATTAAACCTAGGTTGTGCGTTGTAAGCACAAAAATTTCAATTCGTAAAAATGAAACCCAGGTTGTTCGCATACACAAAAATTAAAATTTTCCAAATTATTTTGGCTGGGGATTCCTGGGGGCTTTGCCCTATGTCGCTATGGGGTTCCCACACCCCAATTACTGGTTTTTGTTTTCAAAAATTTCAAATTTTGAAAGTGGAGATTTTTTATTTTTGAGTGGTTGGGGTGCCGCACCCCCTAAGAAAATAGCATAAAACCACCAGAGGACCAGTAGGTATATTCCCAGAAGGGTAGAGCCCAATTTGATCAGCAGTTTCTGGGATTTTACAAAAAAATATAAATTAATTTTTTAGGGGTAATGGTTTTTTTTAGTTTTTGTTGTCCCACCCCCCCAAGAAAATAGCCTAAAACCACCACAGGACCAACAGGTATATACCCTGAATAGTAAAATCTGATCGGTTCAGTGGTTACTGAGGTCTTAAGGGACAGATTGACAGACAGAGGAACGGATGGACAGACATGAAGCTAATTTGTATTATAGACAGTAGAATTATAGATACACAGAGAAATATATACAGGGTGCACCAAATATAAACGGACTTTTTTTTAACGGCCATAGTGTCAAAACTACTTGACCAATCAGGATGTTTGACTCCACTTAAAGCTTAGGAAATGACCTTTTAGCACTTCGTATTCCGAGCTGGCCGCACTTATGTTCAACAAGGCAGATTCGAAATGCGCCGGTGGTTTAATCTGGATCCCACTAAATCAGACCTCAGCCCATCTGTAGATGAGGTAGAGTAATGAAACTTGCTGGGGATATTGTTAGATACATAAGTAAGACTAGAATAAAATTTTTCTCTCTATCTAAAATGGCTTGGATGTAGTACTTTGGTAAAGAGAAATGTGGCAGATTTAGAGATGACAAAAACATCAAAAATTGTGAAAATTTCTTGGTTCTCAACATTAGAGACCCATATGGAACCTAAAAACTCATTTTAGACTATGGATTGCGCTGACAACCCTAGCTGAATCTTTATACCATTTCCAGAAAGGTATAAAACATCATTCGTGTCAAATGTTAGCTTGAAAGTTGGGTGAATCTGGATCCTGCGGTTACTCACGTTCCTAAGGAAATGGGGCCTCCCAGCAGCCCAATCTTAATTCAATTGACTTTTGAGCCAGAGGCTACATTGAAGCATGTATCAATAGATGTACCCATAACAAAAAGACCCCACTCATTGCCACTATCAAGGAGAACTTCGCCAGCTTGGACAGGTACATTCTGACCTGGGTCTGCTGGCAGTTGAGGAGGCAGGTAGAGGTGGTGATTGATGATGGTGGCAATTTTATTCAATGAACTAATATTCATATACCTAGTTTACTTCCCAATTTTTAAAAGTTAATAAAATCTTTAGAATTGACATTTTTATATTCATTTGTTTACAATTTAGAAAAAGTCCGGTTATATGTGGCTGTATAGAAAAGTATAATTTTGAGTACTAGCGGTTTCGCCCTATCCTCTAGGGGCTTTGCCCTATAAAGTAATGGTAACTCAACCCTCTTAAATAGAAATATTCAAAAAAGTTGTTTAATTACTCTGTGGTAAAATTAAACCCAGGTTGTGAAATTTCAATTTGTAAAATTAAACCTAGGTTGTTCGCATTTAAATTTTTTTTCTTTGGGGGGGGGGGGTTTCATGGGGGCTTCGCCCCATGTTGCAGTGGGGTTCCCCCCTCAAAATTTCTTGTTTTTGTTTATAAAAATTCTAAAATTAAAAATTTTTAAAGTGGGGATTTTTTAATTTTATGGGGGAGGGGGGGTTGGGTTCCTACCCACCTAAGAAAACAGCTTAAAACCACCAGAGGACCAGTAGGTATATTCCCAGAAGGGTAAAGCCCAATTTGATCCGTAGTTGCTGAGTTTTACAAAAAATGTAAATAAAGTTTTTGAGGGGGTGGGGTTTTTTTGTTTTTGGGGGTTTTTGGGGGGTTTACTTGCAAATTTAAAGTAAAACAAAAGATTTTGTTATGTACCCTATTAAACTAACCAAAAAATGTTGAAATTGCTATTTATGGATAGATTAAAATTTTCTCCCGATGGTCACAGAAATAAAGCCATATATGGAAAAGAATATCACTGATAATGGTACCTGGATATTCATTTTTTCATTTATTTAAAAATTTATATAAATATCTACATATCTACATGGCTTCAGATATATGACGTTATCAGTTAATTGCTTTGTATATGTATGATAAAATGTAATATAACCACTGAACAAGTTACATAAAGGCAATTGATAATATCATAATTGGAAATTTAAAATTGAGTTATTCTTGGGACCATTAATTATGTGTCATAATCTTATTTAACGCCTATCTCGAAAAATGCTTATCTCAGAAAATGCTTCTCTAAACTACATTTTAAAAAACAAAGCATTGTTTCATATCTAGCAATCAATATATTAATAAAATATATTTTGAAATCATAAATATGACTAATTAATGATATCAGATATTATTCATTTTGTATAAAGACATATTCATCTATAATACAAAGTAGCTTGATGTCTATCTGTCTGACCGTCTGTCCGTCTGTCTGTCCGTCTGAAGCTTAAGATCTCAGTAACCGCTGAACCGATTGGGCTCTACTCTTCAGGGATTATACCTACTGGTCCTGCGATAGTTTTAAGCTATTTTCCTGGGGGGTGGGACACCCCCAACCCCCCAAAAAACTAAAAAAACCACTCCCCCCCCGGATTTTTTTTTTACATTTTTTGTAAAATCTCAGTAACTGCTGAACAAATTGGGCTCTACTCTTCTGGGAATATACCTACTGGTCCTCTGGTGGTTTTAGGCTATATTTTAGGAAGGTGGGACACCCAAACACCCCTAAAAATAAAAAAATCCCTATTTCCAAATTTTTTATTTTATTTTTATTTTTGTAAACAAAAACCAGTAATTGGGTTGGGGATACCCCACTGCACCATGGGGCGAAGCCCCCCATGAACCCCCCCCCCCAAAAAAAAAAAAAAAATTAACCAAAAAATTTTTAAGGGTGAAGAAAATGTGGAAAGTTTTTTTTTAGATTGGGGATAAGTGATTGAACCAAGAGCTCAGAGAAGTAATTAAAAGTGAAGGATGTAATTATCAAGGCTAATTCAAAAGTAAGTCATTTAAAAAATTTAACTTTCTTTAACCTATTCTTAAAAGGTAAACCTAAAGATATACTCTGACACTTTCAGAATCATACTACATAGCTAAAAATACAAATAGGCATCCACATAATTGGGGGATTTTAAAGTTTTTACTATTGATTGAGAAAGTTTTTACAGATATTAAGGTTTTTTTTTATTTTGGGGTAAAATTCTTGCTTAGATTATATCTAATTGAATGGAATAAGATATAGAGCACACAAATTCTATTCTTTGAATAAATTTGTATATAAATCTGTTATATATGGATGTACAATAATTAAAGCAAGGCTTTTATTTTAATCCTAAACACAATGTAAAGATGGTTCCTGAGAAATTAAATCAAGTCAGTTAGCAATTAATATATACAAAAATGGGAAAAAATAACATGTCTTTTCAGTTATGGGAATAAATTTATTACTTTTACAATATTCTGTAATGTTTGGTTTCTAAACTTCTTCAACATAACAAAATCTGTTGGTACTGACGTATAGTCGATTCACAGACAGACGTGTCTCAGTATAGAGCAGTTAGCGATACAAGATTAATATTAATGATCAACAAGTATTTGATTGTTACTTTTGGACAAAAAATGACTTTGTAAGCAATGTTGCCCTGGAAAAATCAATTTACTATACTGCTGATATGAGTATGATATTTTTAAAGGCATCATATCATCTTTTTCTTTAGCACTCAGTAACGGAAAGTATGGTTTCACTGAGTTGTAAACCATATCATTAGGTTATCAATATTGGTGTGAAAATAATACAACTCTGGAATTAAATCTTGAAAATGACTTTTATTTTTGATTTCCAGGGCTAAGGTGAGTTGGGGATCCATTACTAAATATTTTTGGTCACCCTGTTTTTCACCTTCAAATGTAAACAAAGATATATTGAAAATATCTATTGTTCTCCAGTGAGAAAAGTATTTTTTTGTATTTTCAGACTTAGAATTAGAAATAATGCGGTCATAACCCAGCCTTAAATTATGGTCAAGGCAGTCGGATTCTACCCAATGACTTTCCAGGTAACAACCAGAATAAGTTTGTAATAATTCAATGGGTTCAGCTTGTACCCCTATTTGTTTTTCGTCAAATGTATTGGGAATGAAAACATTGTTAATTATTACACCATGACCTTCACATGTGGGGTCGATGCCGTTAAGTAGGTCATTAGGGTAAGTTAAACTTCTGTTAACGATAATCCTGGTATAGGACATTTGATGGTCATAGACTGACATTGTTACTCCCTCATAATTTAATATTTTAGTGTCAAACATCCCCTGGCAATCTTCGTAAGATAATAGCCGCAGAATTTCAACGAGAACTGGCGCTGCAGTCTGAACATGGAAGTAACGGCCGCAATAAGAGAAGTGTGTACTACTGCGGAAAGGCACAACGTATACCAGGTATAATTTTTTTGTCCACCTTTTGCAGCAGGTGAAATTGCTTTTGTTCGATATTCAAAACATTAAAAAATGCTGCGCCTTGGGAGATTTTTAGGCGCGGAATTTTATCTGCAATACATTGGGTAGCATCCACCTGAACTATTTCAGATGCTTCCAGATTTACTATAATCATTGCTAAACCCAGTATATCCCAAATAAAAATGCCTTGATCTCCAGGTTGTTTCAACTTATGAGGCTGCATTTTATTTTTGTTCTGTCCTATTTATTCTAAAAAATGTTAATCTTGTCATATTCATTTACAGCTTTTTATTTGTAAAATTATGTAATATATACGTACATATATATATATACATTTTAAATACTAAATATGTACAGTCTACCAGATAGTTTTAGTAATGTATATATAGTTATTTTTTCCTTTTAATTGGATTGCGCAAAGCAATTTGCACATGTATTTTGTTGTCCCCCCCTTGTGATCTGGTTTTTCTTTCTTCGTCTATTATGTACCTAGGTACGATGCTCTGTTTATTAATATTAATTAATTTTTCAGGGCTGGATTTTTGTGGCTGTTGATAAAAGAAAGAGGATTCGGTCGAAATTGTCTTACTTAGGAAGCTGTCCTCTACCCGGGGGCTGGGACTGGTCGGTGTTTCCGGATTTAACTGTTCCAAATTGCTGGATTGCAATATGTCAGGTATTATTTGGCTATTTTTATCCACTATTTCCCCTCCCCCTTCATACCTTTCCATACCTTGTTTGGGGTTTATTTCGATAAAATCATCCCCCTCTCTATCTAGGTGTGTAAAGTTGTTCATATTTTCCGTGTTAGACTGAACCTTATCGTTATCAATTGTGTTGTCGATGGACAATGTAATTTCCTCAGACGGCACGATTTCTTCGATCGGATAAACGTTAAATGAAATTGTTTCCCCAAAGATTTCAACTTTTGAGTTGATTTTCCCAATTTTGTCACGGCTGGCAACCTGATTTGTTTTAATCGGATTTGACCCAAAAGCGAAACAAGTATCATTAACCCTTACAGAACGGGGGGGGGGGTCATATTGACCCCCTCCCCCCCTCTATTTTTTCAATGTCATTTTTTTGTAGGTAAGATAGAGAGTTGTGACTTCATGACTTTTTAAGTTTAGTAATTATACGTCGGCAAGAGTTGATTTTATTAGGATATCTGGTCTGTGTCGGTCGTGTTGTCCGGTCAAAGTCGGTTGGGTAGCACCAAAATTAAAAAAAAATTCTAAATAAATCTTAATTTCTACATTATGACTTTGTATATATGGTAGAAACCTAAAATTTTTTGGTGAATACTGAGATATCAATGACCTTAACCGAAAAGTGGTGTTATGACTGTTTGACCGCACCCTGACCGACTTTATGACTGATTTTTGTCCGGCTTTTACTACAGACATATATCATGAATATCGTGGCTTCTATTACAGCTAGAGACCTATTCATTTTTTTGGTAAATCCTTGAGCAATAATAAACAGATAAAAATATTAATTGGCGCCGCCAACCGCCGTTTTACCGCCGTAACCGCCGAAAATGGTGGTTTCTGTTATTTGCCGTTTTTTGGCGATGATCAAAAAAGTAATTTTTTTGTTATGAAAAATAAAAGTTTGTCCTAAAATTTGGTCATCCTAGCTGCAAAATTGGCCGCTATACAGCTGTTTTAAAATTTAGCGGCTGGCCGCTAAAAAGCGGCTAAGGAGCGGCCTGACCGCTATGACTAGAAAAAGTAATTTTCTCTAAAAATACACATGAACCACCAGAAAAAAATTTTACGTCTTTATCTGTAACAGAAGCCGAGATAGAGGGGGGGGTCAATATGACCCCCCCCCCCCCCAATCTATTAAGGTGGGAATAGGGGCCGATCTGTAAGGGTTAATGAACAATGGTTGTGAGGCTTTTCTAGATTTGTTTTGAAATTCTAAATATATTTTTGATATATTTTCAATATCCTGTCCTTTTTTCAAGATTGGGGAGAAAAAATCAAGACTTAAGGTAGGTTGTCTTTTAAATATTAGATAAAATGGCGTATGCCCAGTCCTGCGGGACTTCGATGCGTTAATTCCAAAGGTTGTGAGTGCCAATTTCTTTGCCCAATCCTTACAATCAAAGCGGTCATCAGATCTTAAACCTGCATAAATACTTTGATTATATCTTTCACAGGGGTTGCTATTTGGATTATGTGGAGGAATAAGTTTTGTATCCACTCCCAACTCTTCCATAACTATCCGAAAAACCTCGCCTGTAAAATTAGTCCCCCTATCACTTCTTAACGACCTAAATAAGCCATAAGTTGGAATCACTTGTTCCAGTAGTACCTTAACAGTACTTTCAACAGTGGCATCTTTTATAGAATGTGCAATGACGTACCTAGAGAATAAATATTCTAGTATAAAGATGTATCAGACATGTTGCCCTTGAAAATAGTTGGTGGTGAGTGGACCAATCAGGTCCACTGAGACTTGCCCAAAGATTTCATGACTAAAGGCAGAATGCGTAATTGGCTGTTTAGGAACTTGTCCTATTTTACTTAAGCATATTATGCAATTATGTACTTGTGACTCTACAAACTTTGTGACACCAACCATAAAAAATCTTTTGTTTATTTTATGGACCGTTTCATTTATACCCTTGTGACCGGTCATTGTGTTATGCACCAGGTCAAAGATTTTATTATACAATCCAATGGGTACTACCGGTCTTTCAATAAAAGTTCCATTGCTAAGGGGTTGTCTGAATATTAATAAACCTTCATGACATATAAATGTATTAGTTTAAAAAGAACTTCTTTCCGGCCGGTCAGCTCAGACTTTTCAAACACTGATAATTGTTTTTTCTCTAGTACCCACCTACAAATATCAAATAAAATTTGATCTTTTTGTGTTTCAGTTTGCCATGTTTCATCAATATCCCTTTCCAAGGATGTGTGTACTGAGAATATCTGGTCCTGCAGAGGACAGTCCAACTTATATGGATCCAAGGTAAATTGGTTAATGCATTTCTCGCAATTATTTTCCCTATGATCTTTACATAAAAATTGTCCCCTGGACAGGTTGTCCGCATTTGTGTGTAGTTTCCCTTTCCTATGTATTACCTCAAAGTCGAAGCTTTGGATAAATACTATCCATCTAAATGTAACGCCGTTTATTGTCCCCTTTGCCCATTTTTTGTAGTGGACCAATGAAATGGAGTCAGTGCATACGATAAAGCTTCTAAATCTTAACCCTTACAGATCGGGGGGGATCAGTTTTCTATTGGGATAAATTCTCCAGAAAGGAGCTCTTGCAAAAAAAAGCTTATCTAGTAATAGATTAATACGGTTCATCTTAAGGAATTCATAACATTGGTTAATAATTTTTGAAGTGTTTTCAGGCACATAAAAGGTTTCTTCAAATAATTGATTTGATCCAATAATACTGAATTGTGAATGAAAATGTCCTATTATATTTACCGGTTTTAAATCTACTGATAATGCACTAAGGTTTGTGGGGGTAAAACTGATTTTCTTATCCTCCAGAATTTCTTTGGAAATAAGTGACCAAAAATTGTTTCCGGTATCAATAAGTGCATTTTGCAAAAATTCACCCCCTACAGGATTGATTACTTTTAATTTAGAACAGATAGGCATTATTTAGATTGAATATAAAATACCCTAATCTTAATTACTGATTATTTATAGGTCAGCATTGCGAGTGAAACCAGAGGTGCATGTTTTCAATAATACCAATACACCTGACCAATGAATGATAATCTTCACGGAACCCATCTTTATATAGTAAGTACAAATTACTATTAGAATTTTTTAGAAATTGCAATGTTTGTAGGGTATGGTTTATTGTTAAGACTATTTTATATAATTTTCGGGTTCAGTTAAGTTTTTGATTTTGATATATACTTATATAAAAAAAACTGTTCAAGTTTTAATGTACTGCGCTGCAGCTTCAAAAATATCAATTTATGACAAGAACCTCCAACCAAAATTTGACTGAAGTAATTTTTAACTTTGCACATATACATAAATTTAGAGAAATAGCCCCCCCCCCCTCCTTAGGTATTTTTAGCACTAAGATGTAGCTTAAGAAATTTCCAAAGAAGGATACTGGTATGATTACTACAAGATACTGTTGTTAATTTTTATATGCGATCATTTTATATAGCGTTTACTTTAGATTGGACACCTAGTGGTGTGATTTTTAACTAACTTATGATTTATCTAATTCACAAATGCTAAAATATAGCTTACAAAATTTAACAAGCCCTAATGGTAGAAGTATTAGAAAATTCTGTTACATTAGGGGTGAATGTAAGCGTTTAAATAGAAAACTTTTTTAAATTTTTTCTCCTAGTGGGGCCTAATTAAATCAAAAACTTTGATAATTGCCTATTAATGCTGAAATACAGCTCAAAAATATGTTAACAGCTTCTTACTAACAAGAAGTTAAAAACAGACTGTTTCTATTTAGGATCTTAACCAGTATTTATATAAATGGGACTTAAGTTCCCTCTAACGAGTATAAAACGTACTCAAAAGATTAAGTTTGTAGCTAAAAGTCAGCTTTAAAAAATGAGAAATGATTTGTGGTCACTGCTCACACTTGACTGGCCTTAATCCTAGTTATCCTATTGTCTTTATATAGATTTTAAAACAAAAAGGGTCCTCCTAGTGAGGAAAAAGTTAACTAAAATTATTACTTTGTAATTTTTTTTTAAAATTATGATTATGGCTGTAATGCAGCTTCAAAGACGTGTTGAATGAACAGTAAAGATTTAGATTGAATCAATTTGTCAATTGCTTTACTATTTATATTCAAAATGATTACTGATATAAATATAAACTAGAAAGTTTTCAAATATTAATTAAGTGCACAACAAAATAATACTTATATACATATATTTACATTATTGCTGAAAATCAGTTACAGAAAATATTTTAAAACTGTGTAGATAAACTCAACAATGAAATTGCAACTGAATATTACTGAATTATGAATTCGGTTTCTTATATACTAGTCGATTACATTCAATACATAAAAGTCCCTCTAGTGATTAAAAATAAAAACTAAACGATAGTGGCGGATTAGCTACTAATTCACTTGATGATCTTCGACTTTGTACTGATAATATTTTTTGAATTAAAATTATAAATAAAAAGTTTTAATGGAAATGATGCATGCATGATGCTCCTAGGATTGCTTCCTTTCCCTTTTCTTTATCTAGTCCTTGATGGGGAGGTAAAGGGAAAATGGGAAGGTTATTCATTTTTGCAATGTTTACTCATGAAAAATAACAAATTGTTGTTGTAGAATTATCGCACCATTTATTTGTGCTTAGTAGGGGAAATAAAATAGCTAAGGAATTTGCAAGTTAAGCAAGCTAGGGGATATATTGTTTATTTTCAAAGATTTAAATGCATTTATTGGCATTTCATGGATAGGGACAAGTATTAGCCCCCTCGTTTTTATACACTGCCATGTTAGTGTTGGCAGGGGTGTTATCAGTTTCTACTATGCTAATGATTGGGTGTTTTTTCGTTTCCGCAGCATTAGTGGGTAAGAACATTTCCATTGCTTGAGAGTAGCAGGCTGATAAATTCTCCTTGGAGACATGGCCCGAATTATCCGAATTTAAGTAATGCTGTCCGGTTGTGACCAGCTTATTAAGGAAGGCGTTGTAGTCGTCCAAAAATTGCATATTTTCGACGTAGTTTGCCATGTCTACCGCGAGGTTGGAATACAGCAAGTTCTTGCTGACGTTTAGGTAGAATTTCTTCCACTGTTTTTTCCCTACGGTTCTGGGGTTCATAAGTCTAAACACAATTAGTTTCTTTCTGGAAGAAAGTATCAAGGGGTTGATTAGCCTACTGTTTTAAATTGTAGAAATATTAAGTGGCCACCTCAGGGTCGCTAAAGGGGGTGACCAACCTACGAATCATTAGATAGTAACTTAGGGCAGATAAGGCTTGATTTTTCTCAGGGGTAGTTAGATCCCCAAGCTTTTCACCTTTTGAGTCATAGATACAATGATATAAGATATCTTTAAACAAGATTGGGTTGCTAATTCTGTATGTTTTTGCCATTCTCCATAAATTAGCAAAGAAATTATCGAAATCACTTTTAACGTCCCATTTTGGGGCATCCCTTGCGAAATCGGAATCTCATCTTTAGCCCCACATAAAGCATTCCCTAACAAAATTGTTGTCGGGATTTGGCGTTTGAGCAACGCCTGGTAATGTACTTCTGTTAATTCCTGCTAGATTGGATGATGACTTGTGGAGGGGTTCTAACGACTTAAATAAATCAGGGATAAAGGTAAATTTTTCAATAAAGTTTTTTAATATTCAGTTAAGGTAGCCTCCCTAACATTCATCCAATTGTCATTGTCTTCAGGGCCTACGAACCCCACAATAGAATAGGCCATGCAGCCATGCGCTTTGGTTCGGTCCTTGAGGACCCATTTGGTCATGTTTAGCTTATATATATATATATTGAACTGTACTTGGCAGCTGCCAGCCGCCGAAGTTGGTGGTCGGTGGGAAAACGGCGGCGGATCTTTTAATACGTGATGTAGACATGTAAGAAAAGCTTAAGTTTAAAATTTAAAGTCTCTAAGTCAAAAATTGCGGCCACAGGAGCTTTATAAAGATTTCTGGAGACCTGGAGGATCAGGACCTGCAGGATCATACCTGGAACCTGAAAGTGACTTGAACACCTGTATTTCATATAAGGATGTACTACTAGAGAATATTTTAGTATTTTGGTATGATAAAATGCTTTGTTTTAGTCAAAAAAATATTTTTGCTCTTTACCTGGATGACCCTGCCAGGTTTGCTGGCATCCTGTGCCCGCCAGGATGGAGATATTCAAAAAATTCCAACTCTCAGTTATGTGTCATACCCATACTTAAAAAGTCACGCAGTTTGGGCTCTTTATCTTTCACACACAGAAAATGAGATAGAAAAAACCGGAAGGGGGGGGGGCGTTCAACGCCCCCCCCCCCCTCCGACCGTTAAGAGTTAATATATTTGGAAAACCTGTTCTGGGAAATTTATATTTTAATTATTTAAAAATATTTTTTTAACCATTATGTATTTTTCTCCTATTTTTCAACAAAGCTCCTGAACTACAAATAGCACTTATATTTTCAAAATATAGTGTTAATGACGATTCTAACAGTATGCATAACATTCTACGGATCAAATCAAGCAGAGTGTGCCAATACCCTGTTTTGTCACACTCTGCTTTACTTGGGGGAACATTGGCATACTTTGTTTTACTTGGGTGATTATTGGCATACTCTGCTTTACTTGTCAAAATATGCTTTTCCTAACTTTTGAAATAATCTATGTATATAAACTAGCAGCTACGACCTTCAATGCCTCTAGGCGCACTTGAGAGAAGGAGAGAGCTGAAGATCTATTTCATCGATATTTAGGTTTTAAAAAGAAAATCATCAGGGTGTGTTTAGTACCAATGATTATAGAACCATAAAAGTCCAGCAATCAATTATATCCTTTAAAAAAGGTGTCTTAACTTTTTGATTTTTATTTAAAACAGCTAGCCGGTGTTTTTAGTAAATAGTAGATGTAAAATTTTCCATAGAATCTAGATATGCAATCGGTTTTTTTGTAGACCTCTTATTTGTAAAGTAATTTAAGTTTTTTTTTAAATTAAGTGGGTTTTAAGGTACAAAAACGCAACAAAAAAAGATGAAAATTGCCATTATGAACAAAAATAAATATGAACAACAAGATCTTTAATTTGACACCTTACTTTTTTAATTCTGTTAAGTATTATTAGAAAAATCTGTTTTTTGGAACCCAAGATAATGAAAACTTTTTACTTAAATATATCATAACACAGGCATTAGAAATAGGTGTTTATATATACTTTTAGAATGAGAAAAATATTACAAATCCATTCTAAGCAAAATTGAAATAAAAAGTTTACAAAATAGTAAATAAACTGCAATAAAAGAAATTAAATGAAAATATTATATTATAAAGGCAACCTTTACTCCCCCCCCCATTCCCTTTTACCATCTTAAATCCTTGTTTTGGGAGTAAAAATGGGAAGGGGGTAAAGTAAGTGTTGCCTGTATAATACAATATGTTAGGACATTTTAATAAAATTTTTTTTTACTTTTTTTCAATTTTGCTTACAATGGATTCGTAATATTTTTCTGATTCTAAAGGTATATATGAACACATATTTTTTATGCCTGTGTTAGGATATATTTATGTTCAAAGTTTTGATTAAACCGAGGTTTAAAAAAATCAATTTTTTCAATAATTACCTGACAGAATTAAAAAAGTAAGGTGTCAAATCAAAGAAAATTAAAAAAAATTACTGTTTTTGTTTATAATGGCAATTTTCTTCTTTTTTTTTGTTGTGTTTTAGTACCTTAAAACTGACCAAATTTTTTTTCTTTAAACTTAAATTACTTTAAAAATAAGAAGTCTACAAAAAAAAAATTGCATAACTAAATTCTATGGAAAATTTTACATCTACAACTTACTAAAAATACTGACTAGCTATTTTAATGAAAATAAAAAAAGTTGGGACACCTTCTTTAAAATTTTAATGGTTTTATGGATTTTTTTTATCTTTTATACCACTTGGAATAGTGAGCCCCTAGATGCCAGGGACGCAGCTGCAATTTTATTCACATTAAGTTGTAAATTTAAAGATTGATTTAAATGAAATAAATTGAAAAAAATGTAAAATTTATCCTCATTTTTATATTTTTTTGTCATTCTGCTTTGTTTGATAAAATATTGGCATACTTGATAAAATAATGTCA
The DNA here is from genome assembly GCF_053477335.1 of Acartia tonsa. Taxonomy (NCBI): domain Eukaryota; kingdom Metazoa; phylum Arthropoda; class Copepoda; order Calanoida; family Acartiidae; genus Acartia; species Acartia tonsa. Next base: position 2,045,682 of record NC_137274.1, on the reverse strand, counting down.
AACTCTCCTTTACTTGACATACAAACATGGACAAACAAACAGACAAACATTGTTCTACTTTGTATTTAGCAAAATTCATTTAAATAATTGAATTTAAAGGAATGCATAATAAATCTTAATCTTTACCTTCATTATCATAAGCATCAATGTTGACTTCTCTGCTTAACAGCTTTATCACTTCACTTGTATTTCCAGCCTCAGATGCTTCAATCAAACCTAATGAAAAATAAAACTATTGGTTTTGCACCCAAGAAGAGTTGATTTATCTTGAATGAAAAGACCTATCCTGCACCTACACTAAGATTCCTGAAAACTTGGTAAAAAAATTTTCTGCTATTTACAAAATCTTCTTTGACAGATACACATTTTAACATAAGATAAAAATAAAGAAAACTATTTGTTTCTTGTATGTGGTGAAGATTATTTTTGAAATAATTAAAATAAACTATACATTACCTAACTCCATATTTCTAGCTTCTACTTCAGTTATTGTAGTAACTTCAGGAGTTGTTGTATCAGGTTCAGCTAGTGTGGTGTCTTCAGGAGTTGTTGTATCAAGTTTAGCTAGTGTGGTGTCCTCAGGAGTTGTTGTATCAGGTTCAGCTAGTGTGGTGTCTTCAGGAGTTGTTGTATCAAGTTCAGCTAGTGTGGTGTCTTCAGGAGTTGTTGTATCAAGTTCAGCTAGTGTGGTGTCTTCAGGAGTTGTTGTATCAAGTTCAGCTAGTGTGGTGTCTTCAGGAGTTGTTGTATCAAGTTCAGCTAGTGTGGTGTCTTCAGGAGTTGTTGTATCAAGTTCAGCTAGTGTGGTGTCTTCAGGAGTTGTTGTATCAAGTTCAGCTAGTGTGGTGTCTTCAGAACAAGAAACTTCAGTTTTTTCCTACAAACAAACATAATTTGCTATGTCATATTTTGATTAATCCTTGTATAACAGATGTGTGTCTGTGTGTACCACCCCTAGAGAAATTGCCTCTAGATTAAATGATTTCCCATAATTTTTTTTACTTTACAAAAACTAAAATTGAATGAGGTGGGGGTAACTTCAACCTTATATGTCCCTAAAAGCCTCTAGGGGTGTAGCTGTTAATTATTATTAAAGTACCTGTACAGGGGCACAAGATATAATTGGATACACAAGTAACAGCAGGAAGACCTTAAAAAAAAGATTAATTTATTTTAAGTTGATAAATATCTTTCAGTAACGCTTCAAAACTGAGGTGAGTTCTTAAAAAACTTTTTGGCTCACTGCCTCACTAAAATCAGTAAGGTTTGCTAAAATTTTGAGGGGATAATTTGTTAGTGAGACATAGTGAGGCAGTGAGCCAAAAAAGTATTTTAAGAATTCACCTCTGATTAATAAATGCAGGATTAGACTAAGTTGTCACCCATACTAAAAAATCATGTTTAGCATAGTATTACAGATAGTTTTCTATGTATTACAAAATAAAAATTATAATATATTATTAATTCTGGTTTTGTTAGTCCAGGTCTTCAACACTGCTGGCTAAAACAAAACTGGTTTTAATCTTTTATTTTTTAATTTCAATATCACAGATATCTCCCAAAAAGAACAAAAATAAATTCTAAAACTTAATGTATATATATAATCAAATATTTCTTTTTAGACTAAATAATCATATATTGTGTTAAAAAAAAAACTAAAATGAACATAAAAACAAGGATGCCACATCCAAAAAAGCAAAGGTCTAAACATGTAGAGTGTTAAAACTGAATAAGCAGAATATAAGTAAGCTAAAACAAAATTGTGAGTAAATTTGTTGCAAACTGCTTAAATACAGGATACTGTTTATGGACACACTTACATTTTATGGATCTATTTAAAGAGATGCTTTGCTTTTACCTTATCATAATAGGAATCAGCATTCCAAGAATCAAATAAATAGGATGATTATATCACATAAAAATTTCTGTCAAAAAGTAACATGTCTTAAATGTAAGTACAGATTTTCTGGTAACAATCATAGAGTTGCTATGATTTATAAATTGTACCTAATTGTTATATGAATCAACATACAAAGTTTGAAATTGATAGGGCAAATATAACATGTGTAAATTAATAAAAAGAGCAAACAGTAACAGATGGAAAGACTGACCCTAATTATAATACATCTTTGCTTTTAAAAATAAATACACTAAAATGAAATCATAATATTAAACCTTATGTTAAATTAATAGTTAAATATAACCTAATGTTAATTATAATCCTTTTAATAGAGTAAAAGGATCTCTGTCTGTTTGTGTGTCTGTCTGTACCAAAGAATCTCATTAACCGTCAAACCGATATGGTTCTCACATACAAAGTAGCTTCTAATAGGTCCTAGGAAAATAATTTTTTTTGGAGGGTTCAACGACCCTCTCAAGAAAAATCACTCTTGTTAAAAAATACCCTATCCCCCCCCCCCCAATTAAAAAAAAATATTTACTTTTTAAAATTGAAATAAAAAATGAGGAATTGTTGACTCCCCCCTTCTCCCTCCAATTCCAAGTGCAACTGGAGGACTCTAGGGATGTAGCTGCTAGTAAAATATAAATTAAAAGAATATACTGTTTAGTGCTTTCCCTCAAAAAGTATAGTCAATCACATAACTCATTGTCCCCTCCCCCCCTCCTCCAATCTTGTTCAGAAATGAAGTGTTTCTAAGAAAAGTTTTATTTGATAGCTACTGCTCTTTAATTTGTAATGTCCACCTGTCCATCATTTTTTTGGTAATAGCAACAAAAATAAATTTCTAGATTAGTATTTATCATCCCATTATGTTTCTTTAAAAAAATCTTTAGATGTTTTTTGCTTCACTACTTTTGGATGTTGTCATCCTTATTTTATTAAAAATGAACAAAAAACTTTAACACATACACAGTTGAGCCGTTTCATGTTGACGTCTACGTTGGTAATATGCAACTAAATAGTAAAACTGGAACTACTGCGTGATAGAGAGATAGATAGATAGATAGGCAGTCAAGATGGTACTACAGTGTGATAGATAGATAGGCAGTCAAGATGGTACTACAGTGTGATAGATAGATAGTCAGTCAAGTTGGTACTACAGTGTGATAGATAGATAGGCAGTCAAGATGGTACTACTGCGTCATTATATAATTGGGGCTTCATTTAAACTAAAATTTAACAAGAATAGTATTTTCCTAAAAGAGGAATTATTTTCATTTTAGTTTACCCTATTATGGGAAGTGTCCAAATAACTAATATCCTTATACTAAAGTAACAGGATGTCTGTGTATCTGTACCGAAGGATCTCGCTAACCGCTGAACCGATCAGGTTCTCCTTAGCTTCTCATAGGTCCCGGTTAGCTTCTCATAAGTCCCGGGAAGGTTTATAACTATTTTCTTGGGGGGTGGGACACACCCAACTCCCCCTCCAAAAAAGAAAAATTCCCCCCCCCCAAATTTTTTTTTTAAAATTTTTTGGACTAAAATTAAAAATGATTGGGGGGCACCCCCCCCCCAAAAAAAAAAAAAATTTTTGGCCCCCCCAAAAATTTTTTTTATATATTTTTTTAAAAATCTAAAATAAGAAATTGGGTTATTAAATTCAACTCTCTCCTTCTTAAGTGCGCCTAGAGGCCTCTAGGGGCGTAGCCACTAGTTATGATTTAAATTGGCCTCAATTATTTTTGTAATAAAAACAATTGTAACAAAAATATTTGTAATTAAGGTATATTTATCATAAAAGTAAACTTGTCATAAAAGAATAATTGTCAAATTTATTATAACTATTTTTCTAATAGGTTTACCGTCCTTACATGACTAATTTTTTTTACATACAAGGATGTCCAAGTTTTTTTATGTAAGGGGGGGGGGGGGGAAGGGGGAATTGCCCACCAAAAAATAATTCTTCTCCCGAAATTCTTTTTTTACCCCTAAGGCAAAATTTGCTTGAAGTAGGTATAATTTTCAGGTTCTTTTCTACTTTCCCTACCCCTTTGAAATAAACACTCCGAGTGCATTGTTTACCTTAAATGTTATTGCAATATGATCCAACAAACTATTACATGCCTTTTCTTATCTGGTGGAACTATATCTTATTGGGAGTCACAATCAAGGACGTCAAAGCTTTTTTGGGGGGGGCTCACCCAAAGTAAGGGTAAATTTGTATGAGGGGGGTAAAATAATTTTTTTTTCTAAAATTGTTTTTGGGTGACAAGTATCATATGAGAAGTGATATTAGTGATAAAAATTACTCAGCTTTTTATTTTATACTAGTGGTTACGCCCCTAGAGGCCTCTAGGGGCACTTGTGGAGGAGAGAGTCGAATTTAATAACCCAACTAATATTATTTTTAAAGAAAAAGTGAAAAAAATAATTTGGAGGGGGAGGGGGTGCCCTCCCCCCATTTCAATTTAGTTTTAAAAAATAAAAATTGGGGGGGTAATTTTTTCTAGGGGCGATTTCTCTTAGGAGGGTGGTGGTACCCTCCCCAAATATAGTTATAAACCCTCCCAGGGACCTATGAGAAGCTACCCTGTTAAGGAGAACCCGATCGGTCCAGCGGTTAGCAAGATCCTTTGACACACAGAAAAACATCTTTTTACTTTATCATAAGGATAAAACAAAAGCCATTGTTAAATTTTTATTTAATAGTATAAAAATCAAGAATATTTATAAAACTACAATGTTCTAATTTTAAAACTACAATGTTCTAATTGCATTTATGATCCCTTTATATGTGTGTAAGCCAAACTAAAATAGAAATTCCAACTTATGCAATTGTTACTTTTACTTGTCTCCTAGAGGGCCCCAAGCCAGGGATCTAAAGGGATAGCACAAATGATAATACACAAAATTTACCCCTACTGTAAATTAGAATTAGTGGTTGAAATGTTTAGAAAATTAACTAAATGAACCAACAAATCAAAATTCAATAAAGGTCCCCCAATGTCCCCTCCCTCCCTGGCCTCAAGCAGGTTTTATAATATGTTTTTTCTAGCCCGAGAATGTGGGGCCCAAAATACCTCATTATACTCAACTAATAATTTCACAAAAGAACTATGACAAAAAAACCATTGAGATGGCTGTTTTTGTCCCCTCCCCCCCCCCCCAATCTTTTGGGGTCATATAAATAATAAACTAATGTATGTTACAAGAAATTTTTATCTTAATTCTTTTACTGTTTTACAAACGACCTACCTACATCTTCAATAAGTACATTGATATTTTTTATCAAAAAGGGGATTTTCAATATTTTTGTTTCAAATTTGTACACCGTGTGGGGCCCATGCAGTTAGGAAATTTCTCTTTTAAAATCTGGTTTTATGCAACAGTCGGCTGATATCATACAGGGCCCCAACAGGGATCTAAAGGGATAAGACAATGGACAATAAATGAATATACATACCCAATGATGATATACAAAATTACTACTTCTGCAGTTTTAAAATATTTATTGAAAAGATTATTAGTTTGCATGTAACCAATCAAAATTATTAAAATACCTAAAATTTTAAAGCTTAAGAATAAGATATAGCGCTTATAATACTTTGGGTACCAGTTTCATTTACAGTCCAATGTCCCCTCCCTCCCTGGGGCCCCAAGCAGGTTTTAAAGTATATTTGCGCTTCATTGCCTAGACAATAGATTTATAACCATAGATGGGCTGTTAGACACGTTAATCTGTCAAACTTAAAAAGTAATATAGGGGGGTAAATTCAGGGGTCTAAAGGGATAAGACAATGGCCGATAATACACAATATTAGCCCTTCTTTATAATACAATTAGTGGTTGAGACATTTAGACACTCAAATAAATGAACCAACCAATCAAAGTTCATTAAAAGTCCCCAACGTTGTTAAGCCAATAAATAAGAAAACTTTTATTATAAGACTTTGGGGACTTGTGTAATAAAAAGCAAATGTCCCCTCTCTCCGTGGGGTTGAATGCTTATTTTTTTTTTGAAGAATCAGCTTTAAATATTCACATTTTTTGGATAAAGATTTGGATAAAGTTAAATTGTATCGTATTAAAATTTCTCCGTTTGTATAATGTGAAGAAAATGACAAAACAATATACGAGTATAGTCCCTTTCATGACGACGCCTCTTAAGGGGTGTTTTGTCGTATTTTCAAAGTAGCTTTTGAAGGGTAAGGTTAAGTTTGGTGATTGCCCTGCAGGGTTAGAGCCTCCCTGCTGGGGCTAGAAATAGGAGAAAATACAACAAAACGCCCCTTAAGAGGCGTTGTCATGAAAGGGACTATACCCAAATATACGTATAATACCCAGTCAATAATTAAAAGTTGAATTTCTTAGGATAAAGCTTGCTTTCTGAAAATTATAACGCCAAAAAATTTGGTTGCTCATATTATTAAAAAAATCGTATTTAAAAGAAATGTTTGTCTGCTAGAATTTTTTTAATATTTGATTGATAATTGGGCGAGTTTGAGCATCTAGACTTACTAGATCTATTCTTGATTCTAGTTAAATTGCCGCACCCATTTTTAAAAGCGAAGCTTTTCTATAATTAGGGTTGTTCCGTCCGTCCGTTCGGAACGGATTGCTCTTTTCGTTAACTTAGGCATGTTAGAGTTGTCCTATCAATTTTAAACTTTGCATGGTGATTCCTGTAATAGCTAGGCACAATTTAAAAAGCGTAGCAAATCTATAATCAACATAAGAATGTCAGTACGTCCATTTTAAACATGTTGATACTGATTCCTAGGACAACAAAGTACAATGTTATAAGCAAAGCATCTCTATAATCAAGTCCTAAAATGTGAGTATGTCCTGAAACATTATCCTATATTTCAGCAGTTTTTAACAAATTTACTTACACTTTTTTAGACTTTTATACTTTTAAATTCTGAGTTCTGACACTCTACTAGTCTTAATCTTCGTTCCTCCTACCGTTTCAGAGCTTCGCTTTTATGGATGTTGTCATCCTTGTTTAGTAGCAATCTCTATATACAATTCTGACTGTCAGTATGTCCTTTTGTCTTACCGTCCATCTACAATAAGACGTTAAAAATGGTTCTTACTGTTGCTATGTCAGATGCGCGATATAAATAGGTTGTGCATTTAAAGAGTTGTCTGATTGGTGTTACCATTCGATGTCTGAAGAAAAAATTTCTTTTACTTCTGTAATTTATGCAATATAACTTATGAATGGAACTTTTGAGTGTCTAATTGTGAATTATCTCATTTATTCTTGTAGATTTATTCTTGTAAAATTATGCTTTTTTTGTTGTAGCATCAAAAAATACTTTTTTTTGTGCTTGATAAGGGATTTTTAAAAGCAAAATTTAGGCCAATAAGTTGTAAATATCAGCATAATTTATGTTTTAAAGGTCGTGTATCCTTTTAAAACTTAAATGGTATATATGTATGATGCGGACAGACCTACATTTAAGGCTAGCTTCGCTCTGTAGCATTTATGAGTATTTATAAAAGTTTGCTTATTAGGGTGGGTCGATTTTGTACATTTTTATCTGAGACCAAAGCGAGAACTTGCACGGGATTTTTATAAGTATAATACACCTCTGGATGATTTTAAATTTATCTAAAGTCTAAAATTCGTTGGCTAACACACCCACAATTGTATAGCTATTTGTGAATATGGTTTCATGGTGCTCATAGAAAAGACGTTAATCAGGAACTTTTGTCCGTTTCAAAATATCTCGTTCCTAGCCTTAGATTGACCAAAAAACCTATCCAATTCTCATCAAAACCTAAGATTTAAGATTAATATTAAATCATCCAGAGGTGTATAAAAAAACGCTATGGTCCAAAAATGTCCAAAATCAACCCACCCTAATAGTCAATACTCAATTGAGCAATAAAGACATATTTTACGTGTGTTTTTTTCAAAGGGATAAGACAATAGCCAATAAATTTATGTACATCCCCAATGTTAATGCACAAAATTACCCTTTCTTCAGATTACAATTAGTGGTTGAAACGTATGAACACCCACTTTAATAAAGACTTATTTTATGCGTGTTTTTTTTCAGCAAACTTTTCCTGTGCATTATTGTACATCTTGGCTATTATACAGATTATTTGTAGGCCTTCTCATTAGGGATCTAATGGAATAAAACAATGGCCGATAAATTGATGTACATCCCCATTGTTAATGCACAAAATTACCCGTTCTGCGGCTTACAACTAGTGGTTGAATGAAGCATATGAATACTGAATTAAAAAACAAACCAATAAAATTTGTTAAAAGTCCCCAAAGTTGTTAATATAAAAATTTTAGGAACTTGTGTAGTAAATAGCCCACTGTCCCCTCTTTCTCAGCCTTCTAATTCAGCTCATAACTATGTACGGTAATAACATGTACGTTCAACCGTTTGGCAGCCAGTACACTAGTCTTTAAAGTACATATATTTGTTTTGTAGCAAAATATTATTCAAGTGCGTATATATCTGTATGTTTGTCTGTCTGTGTGTATGTCTAAATGTCTGTCTGTATTTTTGTTTGTTTTGTGTCTATCTTTCTGTCTGTCTGTCTGTTTGTTTGATTGTCTGTCTGCGTGTCTATCTGTGTGTCTGTTTGTTTGTCTGTGTGTCTGTCTATCCATCTGTCTGTTTGTTTGCCTGTATATCTGTGTGTCAATCTGTATGTCTGTCTGTTTGTCTGTGTGTCTGTAAATCCGTCTGTCTGTTTGTTTGCCTGTATGTCTGTTTATCTGTGTGTATGTCTATCTGTCTGACTGTGTGTCTGTCTGTGTGTGTGACTGTCTATCTGTCTGTCTGTCTGTTTGTTTGTCTTTCTGTATGTCTGTTTGTTTGTTTGCCTGTGTGTCTATCTATATGTCTGTCTGTGTGTCTGTCTATCCGTCTGTCTGTTTGTTTGTCTGTCTATCTGTCTGTCTGTTTGTTTGTCTGTGTAACTGTCTGTCTGTCTGCGTTCTATCTGTATGTTTGTCTGTTTATCTGTCTGTCTGTATGTGTGTCTATCTGTGTGTCTGTCTGTATATCTGTCTGTCATAAATATGTACGTTCTCAGCAATATTTTAGCATGAACTTAACTAGATCCAAAATGCAGGGAGGTAGGGAACATTGGGCTATTTTTTACACTAGTCTCCAATCTTTAAAAGTAATGATTTATTATTGAATTAACATCTTTGGAGACTTCTATTGAATTTTGATTAGTTCAATGTTCAAACATTTTAACCATAAATTGTAATTTACTAGGGATAGAATGTGAATCATCATTGGGGATGTATTACAATTTATCGGCAATTATCCCTTTAAATACCTGCAAAAATGTAAATAAATCACTCACTCATATTTCACAAACATATCAGTTTAGTTTTTCATCAAAACTTTGCTTTACAACATGTTTAACAATATTGACAGCAAAGCTTCTCAACAAAGCCCAAATTGTGTCAAAAATGATCCATGTGACGTAATAAAATTGAGGGATTATCCATCTATTTTCTAGGGTTTTTTCCCCAATTTTCCTCTTATTTCCCTCATTTTATTACGTCACATGGATAATTTTGACACAATTTGGGCTTTCTGAGCTTTTCCGTATTTAGGATCTTTCAGTCCGTCCGTCTGTCTGACAGTATTGTATAGCTCATATTCAGGGATCTAAAGGGATAAGACTATGGTCGAAAAAAGTATTAGAATAAGTGATGTATGATTACCTGGATCTTACACCAGATTTTTTATATTTTTATATTAATGTAAAACTGAAAGCGGACTAAATTAAAGATTTTACTCATTTCATCCACTTAAATTATAATAATTTACAAATAATTATTTTAGTTCTAAATTGATTTATATTAGTTAGTTATCTTACCGTATTATGGACAGCTTTCCACGGGTATTAGAATGAAATATTATGCCAATCAAACCAGTTTTGTTAGACCATAGGAGACGAAGGCCCAGTCTAACAAAACCGGTCTAAATTTTATGATTTTTATTAGAAGTTCATGGAAAATTGTCTGTAATTCGATTGTTAATTTTCAGTATAGCTGAGAACCGGTTCTAATCCAGCGGATATTTATAATTTTTAAATCCATACTGAAAATAGTATTAATTATATTCTGTTTAAGATATCATGTTAAGAATTTTAAAATTATTGTTTCTGATTTTATCTCAAGTTTATCTAGCTGACCTTCAAGTATGTATATATCTGTCTCTCTGTCTGTCTATCTGTCTCCTGTCTCTCTGTGTGTCTGTCCCTCTGTCTGTCTGTCCCTTTGTCTGTCTGTCTGTCTATCTGTCTGTATGTCTATATGTGTGTCTGTATGTGTTTCTGTCCGTGTGTCTGTTTGTCTTTCTGTCTATCTGTCCTGCCTGTCTGTTAATCTGTCTGTCTCTAGGTCTGTGTGTCTGTCTGTATGTAGGTATGTCTTGTCTGTCTTGTCTGTCTTGTCTGTTTGTCTGTCTTGTCTGTCTTGTCTGTTTGTCTGTCTTGTCTGTCTTGTCTGTTTGTCTGTCTTGTCTGTCTTGTCTGTCTTGTCTGTCTTGTCTGTCTTGTCTGTCTTGTCTGTCTTGTCTGTCTTGTCTGTCTTGTCTGTCTTGTCTGTCTTGTCTGTCTTGTCTGTCTTGTCTGTCTTGTCTGTCTTGTCTGTCTTGTCTGTCTTGTCTGTCTTGTCTGTCTTGTCTGTCTTGTCTGTCTTGTCTGTCTTGTCTGTCTTGTCTGTCTTGTCTGTCTTGTCTGTCTTGTCTGTCTTGTCTGTCTTGTCTGTCTTGTCTGTCTTGTCTGTCTTGTCTGTCTTGTCTGTCTTGTCTGTCTTGTCTGTCTTGTCTGTCTTGTCTGTCTTGTCTGTCTTGTCTGTCTTGTCTGTCTTGTCTGTCTTGTCTGTCTTGTCTGTCTTGTCTGTCTTGTCTGTCTTGTCTGTCTTGTCTGTCTTGTCTGTCTTGTCTGTCTTGTCTGTCTTGTCTGTCTTGTCTGTCTTGTCTGTCTTGTCTGTCTTGTCTGTCTTGTCTGTCTTGTCTGTCTTGTCTGTCTTGTCTGTCTTGTCTGTCTTGTCTGTCTTGTCTGTCTTGTCTGTCTTGTCTGTCTTGTCTGTCTTGTCTGTCTTGTCTGTCTTGTCTGTCTTGTCTGTCTTGTCTGTCTTGTCTGTCTTGTCTGTCTTGTCTGTCTTGTCTGTCTTGTCTGTCTTGTCTGTCTTGTCTGTCTTGTCTGTCTTGTCTGTCTTGTCTGTCTTGTCTGTCTTGTCTGTCTTGTCTGTCTTGTCTGTCTTGTCTGTCTTGTCTGTCTTGTCTGTCTTGTCTGTCTTGTCTGTCTTGTCTGTCTTGTCTGTCTTGTCTGTCTTGTCTGTCTTGTCTGTCTTGTCTGTCTTGTCTGTCTTGTCTGTCTTGTCTGTCTTGTCTGTCTTGTCTGTCTTGTCTGTCTTGTCTGTCTTGTCTGTCTTGTCTGTCTTGTCTTGTCTTGTCTATCTATCTATCTATCTATCTATCTATCTATCTATCTATCTATATATCTATCTATCTATCTATCTATCTATCTATCTATCTATCTATCTACCTATCTATCTATCTATCTATCTATCTATCTATCTATCTATCTATATATCTATCTATCTATCTATCTATCTATATATCTATCTATCTATCTTTATAATCTATTTATCTATCCATCTATCTATCTATCTATAAATCTATATATCTAACTATCTATCTATCTATCTATCTATCTATCTAGAAGACCGAGTGGACCAAGTGCAGAACCTTCACTGAGACAGACTGTGGAACTCAATATAAGTACTGGTAAGTTTTTTTCCAGTATGGCTTCCAAACCGATTAATATCCGCTGGGTTAGAACCGGTTCTAAAAAAATGAAAAACCATGCACAGCATCGTATTAAAGACAATTATCCGTGAATGTCAAAATAAAAATCATAATATTATTACCTTCACAAGACTGACTTTTTTCTGAACATTTTCTTTTCTACTCTAATAAAATGAAACTTATAGCGGGCAAAATTAACAATCCACCCCCTTTACCCCCTTCCCTCCTGATATATGAACAAACTGACCAATAAATTACCCTAATTGACGATATTTTCACCCTGTCATAATATCCATTTATATTGTACCTCTATTATAAGGCCAAATGTAAAAGATAGAAAGATTGGGACCAGATGTAAGAATGCCCTCAGAAAATACAAGAAACAAAAAAGTCAATGGTAAGTGGGATGTATATTATATATGCGACTATGCCCCTAGAGGGAGGGGGGAAGGGTTGAATTTGACAACCCAATTTGCAGGGCTGTCTGTCTGTCTGTCTCTCTATCTATCTATCTATTTATCTATCTATCTATCTATCTACCTATCTATCTATATCTGATTTTGCAGGGCTATGCTAGAAGCAGAAGATGCCAATGTGTACTAATGTGAAAATCCCAAAAGGCATTCAAATCGACGACCCACCGTAATAAAAATGTCCAAAATCGATCCATCATATTTATATATCATATGCAGGGCTGTCTGTCTGTCTGTCTGTCTCTCTATCTATCTATCTATCTATTTATCTATCTATCTATCTATCTACCTTTCTATCTATCTATCTATCTATCTATCTATCTATCTATCTATCTATCTATCTATCAATCTATCAATCTATCAATCTATCTATCTATCTATTTATCTATCTATCTATTTATCTATCTATCTATCTATCTATCTATCAATCTATCAATCTATCTATCTATCTATCTAACTATCTATCTATCTATCTATCTATCTATCTATCTATCTATCTATCTATCTACCTAACTATCTAACTATCTATCTATCTATCTATCTATCTATCTAACTATCTATCTATTTATCTATCTATCTATCTATCTATCTATCTATCTATCTATCTATCTAACTATCTATCTATCTATCTATCTAGTTATATCTGATTTTGCAGGGCTATGCTAGAAGCAGAAGATGCTTGTCCCAGAGCTGTTCAATGGAGAGCTTGCATGACCGAGTAATCTCTTTACACTATTAACAACACCATCTATGATACTTATCATCTTATAATTACCATTACCTCATATGGGCGGGAATTTCCTTTGATTTAAGTAATCATCTAGAGAATCCAGAGCATCATCCATGTGTAATGATACTCTGACACCAAAGGATATTAGGTTAAGTAACATCCATCATACAACCAACCCTATTAGTGGATGACATTTGTCAGTAAAGTCCCGTTTATTGGCCAAGGCATTCCCCATAATCTTATTTATGTTGTGCCCTAGAGATAGCAGCAGTAGAAACCATTTTTAAACGTCTTTAGTTGTGACGCGGTGTTATCCCAGGATTTGAGACTATCACCTCCCCAGCGACGAACAGATGCGCTATGTGTTGAGCCAGGATCGCGGGTTTATCATCTTATAAAGTATATATAAAAGTAATTAGGACCAACCAGTGTCAATTGATTGTATAGCATGACCCGGTAATACAATTGTATAAAGTAGTAAGCTTTTATGTTGTCTGTAGCAAAGGATCTTGAAAACGCTGAACCTACATGTTTTTCCTTTACAATGAAGGTTTTTAACTATTTTTAAGTATTTGTTAACTACTAAACTAAAAAAATTCTCTATATAAGAAAAGCCTAACATATGTTAAGGGGTGGTTTTAGGCTATTTTTCATCTAAATCTTTGGATGGTTTTTGGTTCTCCTATAAAATGTAGCTTTGCATAGGTCCTAGAAGGCATATTACTATTTTGGAGGATGGTATCTCCAAAGAGAAATTGCCCCTTTGGCTTATTGTTTCTTTTTAAAACTACTACTTCTCCCTTCCCCACCTTAAGGTCCCTTAGAGGCCTCTAGGGGCATAGCTGCTAGTATAATATATATTTACTAGCAGCTACAAACCTAGAGGCATTAGAATTTGAATTTCTATAAGGAATTTGAGGGGTGGGTATTTTTTCTTAGGAGGGTTGATTTTTCCCTTTCCAAATCAATTATAAACCTTCTCTGGACCTATGAGAAGTTTTACTGTAAATGAGAAACATTTCAGTTCAGCAGTTAGCAAGATCCTTTGCTAAACACAAGACATTTAGACATCCTGTTACTTTAGTAAAATCTCTATATAAGATTTAGCATAATGTTATTTATGAGTAAGTATAACAGCATTATTTTTCAACATAGCAACCTCTTCAGTCTAATTTTGGTTTGGAGACAAACTCTAGTTGGCTTTGTAAAGGAGAACCATATTGGTTGAGTGGCTAACAAGATGATTTAGTACACGCACACACACATACCTACTGTTACTAAAGAATAGAACTAATTTTCTGCACAGTTCCTATTTTCAAATATATTTTGGTAAACAGCGCACCCTCTTCAGTCTAATTCTAGTTTGGAGGAAGATAAAACCTGGCTCACTAAAGGAGAACCATATCAAGAAAACTGAAGCTAGCATTATATGGGAAAAACTTATCAGTTGAGGGGTTAGCGAAATAATTTGGCAAACTTGGACAGACAGGCATACATCCTGTTACTAAAGGATAGAACTATAAATGAAACTGTTGAAATATTCAGAACTTGGTCCCACAGAGAGGAGACTGATTATTGGTATCTGATTGATAGGCACAAATATGCAAAAGGGAAATTCATCTTTTTAATAGTTATTTATTGCGTGGTATTATGGAAAGCTTTTTGCGGATATTAAAACAAAAGGTTATTGTTAGTCACGGGGCAGAGAAAACTTGTTATCATTTTTATGATTATTTTATTATTTTTCTGTAACGTTTGCTATTCATGATTTATCAGTATGGCTGAAATATGGTTCTTATTCAGTGGATATTAATCAGTTTTGAAGCCATACTGCAAAACTTGTAATACATTATTCTAATATGACATTCATATCATTCGGGATACTTCGCCCATAAGTTTTTTTTTAATTTGCCTATTTTCTTGAGCTTCTTGAGTTACCAACTAAAAAATTATTTTATCCATCTGTCTGATTCTGTTTGCTTTACTTTAGTGTATGTTGTCATCCTTGTTGAAAGCAAAGCATTTCTATAATTAGGTACGTCATTAACAATAAGACTCTATAGTTGTTACCAGAATTGAAGCAGTTTTTAAACAAATTTACTTACAATTTTGTTTAGATTTTATACATTCATATTTTGCTTATTCAGTTTTGACACTACTATTATTAATGTTCATTTTTTCACACCATTTCAGAGCTTCCCTTTTTTTGATGTCATCATCGTTTTAATATTTATTATTAGTTTTATTTATTTATTAATATTTAAAAAGATGATTTAAAAGGGACCCTTGGATTTTATAAAGCACAAGCCAGGAATAAATATTTATGGAAGTACAGAAAATTTTACTGAGAAAACATTTTATTGAGAGACTTTTCTGAAAAAAAATGTATAGAACAGACAGAAAGACATATCTATATAAGGATAAAGTACTTTAGGGAAGGGAGGATGGGGACATTTATTAATTGTCCCCAAAGTTTTATGATAAATTTTCTTATTTGTTGATTGAAAAACATTGGAAACTTTTAATGATTGATGATTGGTTGGTTTATTAAGTTGAGCATCCAAATGTTTCAACCACTAATTGCAATCTACAGAAGGAGTAGTTTTGTGTATCATAACATTGTGGATGTACATCAATTTATCAGCCATTGTTCTATCCCTTTAGATCTCTGACTAAGAATTGATGTACATCCCCAATGAAATTATCCCCTTATGTAGATTACAATTATTGGTTGAAACAGAATTCAATAAAGTTGCTAAGCCAACAAATAAGAAAACGTTATCATAAGATGATAAGACATTTGTTTGGATACATTTTGATTAATTGTAATAAAGACCCTCACCCCCTTTAGTTGAATGCCCCTAGAGGCCACTTAATATTTTGCTGCAAAGTTGTGTGGAATATGGTGCTCAGCTGACTTCAATCAATTCTAAACAAGAACTTGATTGGTTAAGGTAATTATAATTGTAATGTAATTGTCCTATGGTCTTTAAACTTCTGATGATTTTTATACAATAGTAATGTATATTGGCCTGCCATTAATCAATTAGTCTGTGTATTGGCCTATCATATAATTTGTATAATTGTTAGGGGTTTGATAAACTCCTTCACAAATTACAAGTATGTCTGTGTTCAAATTGGACTTATCAGGTTAGTATTCTATTTGAAGAATTCATGAGTTATCAGGCTTAAGTCTTGACCCTACTTCTTCATACTAAACATGTTAAAAATGGTACCAAACAATGGTGGACATCTCCTCTACCCTTAAACACAGAGCTCTGATGAGCACAAATGGTAGACTATTTTGAATAAATATGAAGTTGATAAGTGTGAGGCCTGCAGAAGGGATGTGTATTGCAAATCAATTTACTTATTTGGGGATGCTTTTTTGACTTTCAGTAGATGGATGGATGGACAACAAGGGTGTGTATCCAACCCACCTGACACCTATGTTGTCTGTAATACACCCTCTTAAAGCTACACCTCCCTTGATTCTTGATCAGGGGGGTTGTATTTTTTGGTTTGCTTTGCACATCTCCCAGACAAATTCCCCCTGGCAAAAACATGTAAAATAGGAAAAACATTGGAATAACAATGTGATTTTTGGGGAATATTATGTGATTATGAGAAAAAATATTTCTTGGTTTTAACATTGAATTGTATGTTCAGGATGCACGGAAACTATCAGAATTGGACTGGCACAGGAAACTTTTCTCAATATTATTTTCTTGGCTGTTATTGAAGAGAATTAGCTTAGAGTTAATGTTAGGGATTCTTCAGAAAAACAGAAAAAGAGGAAAACAGAGAAAACAAAATGCAAACTTAAAAATCAATAGGACAATTCTAACATGTCTAAATTAAAGAAAGAGCTAACTGTTATTGATGGATTGGTTCTTATTATAGAAAAGCTTTGCTTTAAAAAACTCCAAATTAAAAAATTTACAGCAAAAATCTGTACACATACAACTAATAACATGACCATATTGATCTTCCACTGTTGAAAAATACTATTGGCTGATTTAGAGTGTGTCTGTTTTGGGCAAATGCATTCTCCCTTACTCTATCTATTAATGTAGCGCACCAGACATAGTAGCAGTAGAATTATTTTTAATGTCTTTAGTTATGATTCAGTGTTAAGTCAAGATTTGAACCTATTACCTCCCAACAAGCAGATACGCTACATGTTTAGTCGCGGCTAATTTGAGTCATGTTGCCAACTAGTTGATGAGGCTGAAGATCAGATGGCAACAGCATGGAGATGGTTGGATGGAACTACCATCACAGATTGGAAACTATTCTGGCATCAAAGAAATAAGTGAGTCCATTTTTTGTGCATGCAAAAAGCGGGGGGGGGGGGGTGACATTGGATTGTATTTTAATAGTACCTAAGGTTTTTGTAAACATGTTCTCTTAGAAACTTGAGAAATTTAAATGTTCTTGTGTAGGCTTCAGAATTTGTTAGTGACCAAAGTTTCCAACAAATAAATTTAAATGTTCTTGTGTAGGCTTCAGAATTGTTAGTGACCAAAGTTTCCAACCAATAAATTTAAATGTTCTTGTGTAGGCTTCAGAATTTGTTAGTGACCAAAGTTTCCAACAAATAAATTTAAATGTTCTTGTGTAGGCTTCAGAATTGTTAGTGACCAAAGTTTCCAACCAATAAATTTAAATGTTCTTGTGTAGGCTTCAGAATTTGTTAGTGACCAAAGTTTCCAACAAATAAATTTAAATGTTCTTGTGTAGGCTTCAGAATTGTTAGTGACCAAAGTTTCCAACCAATAAATTTAAATGTTCTTGTGTAGGCTTTAGAACTGTTAGTGACCAAAGTCTCGAACAAATAAATTGATCATGTTCTATAATTTGTTGGATATAAAACTTTGAGAATTCAAATATTCTTGGACAGAATTCACAACTTTTGGTATCCAATCTCCCCACCAATAAATTAAACTGAAAAAGTGGAAATTTTGTTTATTATAATTTGGGTGTATAGATAAACCAAATTGTCAACTGTCTTATCCATTAAGATTGCTCAACATTACCTTGTATTACCTAGGAATAAAGTAACAGAATTATTAAAAAATACTAGGCAAGGGTTGTGCAATCAAAAGGTTAGTTGTCAGTATTTAAAAGGATGAAAAATTAATTTTTTTTAGAGAGCTAAAGCGATATTAAAAAATATCCTATTCAGTAAAACCTTGGCAAAACCAGAAAACAAGGCTCGCTGGGAGCCAAATGATGGTTATGACACTGGCGAACAAGTTGATTTTGAATCTGAAGGTAATAATTAAATCTAAATTACCCAGTTTAGTTATAATCCTGGTATATATGTTGATTTTGAATCTGAAGGTAACAATAAAATCTAAATTACCCAGTCTAGTTATAATCCTGGTATACATGTTGATTTTAATCTAAATTACCCGGCCTAGTTATAATATTTATATGCATGATGATTTTGAATCTGAAGGTTATAGAAAATAAAATATAGATAAATTTGGTACCCAAAGTTTTTAGAAAGACTCTATCATTTGTTGGCCTGAAACTTTGGGAATCGTTGTTGGTTAATTTTTGCAATAACCATTAAAGTGTCCAATCTTCTTAATATTTAAATGAATTTTAAATAAAATGTGCTATGTGTTACTTTCTCAGGTTTTTTTTAGATTATATTGGATTATTCTATTAATGCTTGATTGGTTTGTGCAAACTAGCAGTATCCTAACTTTTCCACCATAACATTAATCTACCAAACTGAATTTTTGAATTTTATCATTCATTGTCTTATCCCTCAATATCCCTAATATTAATAAAGTAACCTGTCCTCCTAATCCAGTTTGCATGCGGTTGGACCATTTGGACAAACCTGCAGATCCTATATTTGGAGAGCTATATGATATGAACACAAACTGGACAACTGGAACCTCAGGAATGCTTTATATTTATCATGCTCTTCATTATTTTCCAATGCATTCAAAACTTTGAACAAATTCCCACACGTACAAATATTTTCCTACATGTTGAGATAATTTCCCACATGTGAAAACATATTACGGTCCTACCCCAAACGTAAGAGTCCCAAACGTCAGAGTGGACAAACGCAAGAGTCCCAAACGCAAGAGTCCCAAACGCAAGAGTCCCAAACGTCAGAGTGGGACAAACGTCAGAGTGGGACAAACGTCAGAGTGGACATTGCTTAAGTAAAACATCAGAGTCTATGCTATTTTAATTATATGACAAAAAATAGACAGTTAGGCCCCCTAGCCTGCCTAGCCGCGGGCGCTCGGCCCCCTAGCCTATAACCTAACCTAACCTAATCATAAAGAAAATGACTCTGGCTGCAGCACTCAGCACCCTGGCCTACCTAGCCGCAGCGCTCGGCCCCCTAGCCTGCCTAGCCGCGGGCGCTCGGCCCCCTAGCCTATAACCTAACCTAACCTAATCATAAAGAAAATGACTCTGGCTGCAGCACTCAGCACCCTGGCCTACCTAGCCGCAGCGCTTTAATGATTATAAAATCGAGACTCATACGTTTTACTTATAAAATGTCCACTCTGACGTTTGTCCCAAAAATCCTGCGTTTGTCCACTCTGACGTTTGTCCCACTCTGACGTTTGTCCCACTCTGACGTTTGGGACTCTTGCGTTTGTCCACTCTGATGTTTTTCCACTCTGACGTTTGGGACTCTTACGTTTGTGGTGGAACCCATATTACTGCACATATATAAATATTTACCAATATTGCTTCAAAACCAATCAATATCCGCTTAATTAGAACCAGTTCTCAGCCATACTGAAAAAATTATGTAATCTAGTTTACTATGTATTTAAAAATTTACAATCATAAGATTGAAACCTGTTTTGGGGCTGCAAAAACTGATTTTAATTTTATAACTGTACATTTTTATAACCGCGGAAAGGTGTTTATTATGCAATAAATAATTAAACACACCTCAAGAGACTAGTAAAGCATAATTTGAATCACAGGTGGATTACCATTCATCTGTAAGAAGGAGTGTAAACTTGGCTATGATCATGGAGATAGGAAGAATTATTAGAAATCTACATCCAACACAATCATACACAGCTCCATGGAATATGAGTTGGAAAACAGCGAAAGAACCTTAATTGAATAAATCCTAATTTTACAAAATAACTTTGAAATAAAAAACTTTAAACACACATGTTTTTTTAGTAGGGAAGCTCATCTTTAATTCACTTTGTCTGTTTGTATGTCTGTCAGTCTGTTAGTCCAAATCCTATGAAATCCTATTTGATTTGATATTTTAAATTCTAAAGTTACTATGGAGCCTACTGTATCTGTTCATCATCGGAAAAGTGATAGGTTCGAATCTTGGCCTAACACAACCTCATAATGAAAAATGGGTATGGTGTATGGCTTAAATATTTAAAAGAGTAGGGCCCATAAAAAAGTGCAACTCATTACCAAGCACAGTTAGGACTTCTCAGACAAAGATCATGCAATCAAAGGGTTGGTTGGTTTGATGTTTTTTATCCTAGTATCCAATCTTAATATTACATCATCTATGCATGTATTGTGTATATCTAACATCTAAAGTTTTCACACCAAAACAATTTTGTCTAAATGATAAACAAACAAGTATATGTTTAGTAAAGCAACACTAAGCTAATAATATTTCAGTTGAACAGAAGGTTTCACAGTATTGCAATTTTGTACGTCTTGCTTCTTGTGAATTAGATATTTTTTATTTTTTAAAGTGTTATTATATACTAGCAGCTGCGCACCTAGCATGCATGGGCTCTGTATACAAAGTGGTACGAAGGGAGCAGAAAAATGATTGCATTTGACTGGATTTTACACCCAACTTTACGGAACTACAAAAACAAATAACCCTCTTTATTTATCTATTTGTTATATACTAACTATCAAACAGTTAATACCTGGAGATCCATCTGTCCACAACCAAGTGTCCTCCTGTTCAACATCTGTACCACCAAGATGTACATAATTAGTAACTCCACTTAGTATATTATCTAAATAATAATATAACATGCAGATAAACATGATACTAGTTCTATTTGAAGTTTCAATTTTATTGGTTGGTATTTATGGATAATTGTATTGTTAATTTAGGCAAGATATATTTTTCCTATTAATTTCAAACTTGTCATGGTGATTCCTTTAAGAGTTAGGTATGTCTAAGAACATTTTTTGAATAAAATAATTATCTAGTTTTGCTAATTTTTGAAATTTTGTAACTTTTCATACAGTTTTGTTTAAATATATAGAAATATATTCTTTTTAAGTTCTGCCACTCTAGAAGCGCTTATGGTTGTTTGTCCTACCATGATATTAGATCTTCATTCTTTTATGAATTATCATCTTTTTTTATACAATTTCATTATTTTGTTTCATAATAGCAACTGTGTCCTAAAATCTTGTAACTTTGTATAATAAGATAATTTGTAAGTTATCTTTCATTATTAGTTGGAAAAATACTTAATTAATATTGTTTGTCCTACCATGATTTTTAGCTTCACTTTTATGGATGTTATCATTTATTGTTACCATGTCATTCATCAATTATTTCATACTAGCGGCTCTGCCCATTGTATCTAGTGGCTCTGAATTCAAAGACGTAAAATTTAGGTAGAAATATAGCCTAAAACCACCTTAAGATTAAATTCTGACCATGTGGGGCTTTCCTCTAACCAGATAATGGGATGACAAATTTTACCTTTCCCCAACCATAATTCTTTCAGGCATATAGTCTTTTCTTTATATTCTAAAGAGTTGTAACAAACCTTTTACAAATTGCCACTCTTGACTTGACCGTATGGAAGCAAGTTCTGCACCCTGGGCCTCACATTCAGACTTTGCTTCATACCAAGTTCTATTTCTATCATTTAACACTTTGTAACAATGTCCTGAAAATATTAAAGAATTAAATTTAAATAAATTTAAAGGAGAAATAATTTGGAAAAAATATGAGAAGGAAAAAAAATCAATATAAAAATCAGATAACAATTCCCATTTCATATTATATGTATTAATATTGATATTATCAATGACGTCCAAGGGGGGGGGGGTAAAGTGGTGATTACCCCCCCCCCCCAAACGAATTTAATATATAAAAACCATTTCTGTGCTACGTATGGTATAGTAGCTACGTGATAAAATGTTCCAATTACTTAAAACTTTTCAACCTTTTTCTCACATTTTTCAACGTAGCTCCTAAACTACAAATAGCACAAAAACGGTACTTATATTTGCAAAAACTAGAGCTCATGACAAATCTAACGGTATGCGCAACATTTTTCTACCATTAACACAAGCTGCGCAATTAGAATTTCAAAAAGGTACGCATTTTTTTTACAACCTTTAAATTAGTAAATCTTCGAAAAAAAGGCATTTGGAAAAACCGATTTTTAGGGCATAATTTGTTGAAATAATTATTTTTAGATGTTTGAAACATAAATGTCCCATAATAGGTTTTCCAAATAAACAAAGGATTTTAAATAATTATTTTTTTTTCTATGCATAATTAAGTTTTTTAAAAAATCATTTCTCTTGAATGACCCTGTATAAATATGTATTTGCATAAATATGAGGGTTTTTCCAGTATTTTGTTAATTTTTACCCAAAGCAATTTTTACTAAGACAATGAATTAAATCATTGTTTTTAAATGGCCAAATACATGAAATGTTATGATCGCATATATTAAAAAACTAAGAAACTTATATCTTATTGTTTATCAATCAACAATCAAAATATTTTGTATTGGATATCTATAATATATATATAATCCAATAATACCTCTGTCATATCTTCCTGTTCTAATAATCATTTTAATGAAACAAGTTGTCACAACAACTAAACTGAATTTAATTGTGAATTCCTAATACTACATTCCTCAAAAACCCTTTGAGCTGTTTCGCCAAAAATATTATTCTACACTTGTACTGATTTCCTGTTATGTTAGTTGCACTAAAAAAATTGTTTTGTCACTTGGGGCAACATTTTAAACCATGCTTGTAACTTTTTCTGTTTTCATCAAAAAAAATGATAAAAAGCAGCAGAAATTTAACTTTATTTTAGATGTACCAATATTAATAACTCTATCTGTGTTAACCCATACAGATCGGGCCCCAATTCCCACCTTAATAGATCGGGGGGGGGGGGGGGTCATATTGACCCCCCCCTCTATCTCGGCTTCTGTTACAGATAAAGACGTAAAATTTTTTTCTGGTGGTTCATGTGTATTTTTAGAGAAAATTACTTTTTCTAGTCATAGCAGCCAGGCCGCTCCTTAGCCGCTTTTTAGCGGCCAGCCGCCAAATTTTAAAACAGCTGTAGAGCGGCCAATTTTGCAGCTAGGATGACCAAATTTTAGGACGAACTTTTATTTTTCATAACAAAAAAATTACTTTTTCTGATCATCGCCGAAAAACGGCAAATAACGTAAACCGCCATTTTCGGCGGTTACGGCGGTAAAACGGCGGTTGGCGGCGCCAATTAATATTTTTATCTGTTTATTGTTGCTCAAGAATTTACCAAAAAAAATTTTAGGTCTCTAGCTGTAATAGAAGCCACGATATTCATGATATATGTCTGTAGTAAAAGCCGGACAAAAATCGGTCATAAAGTCGGTCAAACGGTCATAACACCTCTTTTCTCATAAGGTCATTGATATCTCAGTATTCACCAAAAAAATTTTAGGTTTCTACCTTATACACAAAAGTCATAATGTAGAAATTAAGATTTATTTAGAATTTTTTTTAAATTTTGGTGCTACCCAACCGACTTTGACCGGACACCACGACCGACACAGACCAGATATCTTAATAAAATCAACTCTTGCCGACGCATAATTACTAAACTTAAAAAGTCATGAAGTCACAGCTCTCCATCTTACCTACAAAAAAAATGACATTGAAAAAACTAGAGGGGGGGGTCAATATGACCCCCCCCCCCCGATCTGTAAGGGTTAAAAGAAATATTTTAATTAAAAAGTTTGTTTAACACATAATCATATAAATGAATTTTATAAGTACTGTAGCAACTTTAAAAATTGAAGTTTTATAGCACTTTTCATATCAAATTGTGTCAGGATTGTAAACTTATAATGAATGTATAACAAACTCTTAATAATTTCTTTAAGATCTCATTTATTTACCTAAGAGGTGAATGAAAAGATAAACAAAATTAATTTACCTGTGTTTGCATTGACAAATCCATTTCTGCAATCAACTGAAATAATATCATATTATAAAACCAGTGATCTAAAGGGATAAAACATGGGCTGATAAATTGATCTCTATTATATTTATGAAATCTACCAAATAAATTTGATCAAATTTAAGTGTAAAAATGGAAGGCATAAGAGAATGAGAGAGGGAGTGTCCCACCCCCCCAAGAAAATAGCTTAAAACCACCAGAGGACCAGTAGGTATATTCCCTGAAGAGTAGAGCCCAATTGGTTCAGCGGTTACTGAGATTTTCCAAAAAATGTAATTCAATTTTTTTATGGGGTGGTTTTTTTCTAATTTTTGGGATGGTTGTGGGTGTCCCACCCCCCAGGAAAATAGTTTAAAACCATCACAGGACCAGTAGGTATATTCCTGAAAGAGTAGAGCCCAATCGGTTCAGTGGTTAGTGAGATCTTAAGCTTCAGTTTTTTTTATCCTGGTCAAACTAAAAATATTATTAACCCCTGTTGAAAGGTTTGAGTTTTTACAATTTTTATCAACATTTAATTTAAATGCACCCCACATTATTTCATTATCATTATTTGATTTCATTTTCTAGTCATTGATTCAATAAGTTAGAACAAGTTATTGATTTAACCCATTAGTGACGAACCGGCTTTTAACGCCCGGTTCCAGAAAATGCCGAAAAAAAACGGTTCTCAGTTTCAGGATTGCATCATTCTCAGTATGAATCCCCCCTCTACTACCCTGGTTTTCATTTCCCCCTGGAGCAGGCAGTTTTGCTTACTTCCGTTTGCCGGTATAGCTCAACAAAATTGGAAAACCAAGAAAAACGAGGTGATTTTAAAATACCCCTCCTAACTTTTTTGTTTATGAAGTAAGATTAGTGATTTTTTTCGTGAAATTTAAAGTTTATTGGCAACTACATTCATTTGTGAATTCGTTTTATCCAAATTATTATTTTTTATATGATTTTTTTATCGTTTTTTTATGTTCTATATTGGCCCGGCTCGGCCCAAGTAAAGATACCCGCCATTTTTATTGCCCGGCTCGGCGCGAGTAAAGATACCCATCCACATATTGTAATATAAAGCACATTTCTCTCTGCCTTAAGAGAAATATATGTATTTGACAAATATAACTTAAGTCTTGTGTATTCTTTCTTGGAGCAAGGTTATTTGCTCTGGGATCTGGCACAGACCTAAAGTGACATTATTGTTGTTATAGTTATTATAACCTTATTTTATATAATTATATGTAATTGAATTAATACACATTATTAGTAAATTAACTGTTTGTTCTATTATACTACACGTCATTTTTGGCGCAGTCTAATACGAACTTACGGCTCAAATTTTCTTTTAATTGTATTATTTCTTTTCTTTTTAGTTTTGTGCAGGTATTTTTGAGGTGGCACGATGAGCTTGGACGTTGCTGAGTTCAGGAAGAAAATGGCTGAGTTCAGGAAGATGTCTCGTGAGGAGAAGGACAACATGTGGGTGTTGCTGTTTAATTCCTTTGATATAGCGCCGCTGGAGAAGCAAGTTAAGGAGTTGGCGGATAATGTTGAGACCAGCAGTGAGGCGATTACAGGATTAGCTAACCGTATGGACGATTTCGAAGCTCAAATTGCTAATGAACAATTGTGTTCCCTTGAACAAGAAAGTTTGGTGGTGTTGCCAACACTTTCTATGGACGATTTCGAAGCTCGAATTGCTAATGAAAAATTGTGTTCCCTTGAACAAGAAAGTTTGGTGGTGTTGCCAACACTTTCTAGGTTAGGGGGGGGAGAGTGTATAGGTGGAGAGGACCAGGTATATGCGATGGTGGACCAGGTCGAATACCTGGACCAGGAGAAGAATGGAGAGATGGTGAACCAGGTCGAACCCCTGGAGGAGGAGAGACATGTGATGCTGGACCAGGTCGAATTCCTGGACCAGGAGAAGAATGGAGAGATGGTGAACCAGGTCGAACCCCTGGAAGAGGAGAGACATGTGATACTGGACCAGGTCAAATTCCTGGACCAGGAGAAGAATGGAGAGATGGTGAACCAGGTCGAACCCCTGGAGGAGGAGAGACATGTGATGCTGGACCAGGTCGAATTCCTGGACCAGGAGAGGGATGGAGAGATGGTGGACCAGGAGAAGGATGGAGAGATGGTGAACCAGGTAGAACCCCTGGAGGAGGAGAGATATGTGATGGTTAAGAACACCATGTCACCATCCTGTCCATTGAAGGACACCACGACACCATCCTGTCTAGTGAAGGACAACATGTGGGTGGAGGACACCAACATAATGTCCGGGGAAAGATATGTGCCGCCCTGGACATGTACTATGTTGGTGGAGGACACCATGATATCAGACTGTTCAATGTCCATGGTCAAGGACATAATGTCTAGGGGGGAAAGGTGCCGCCCTGGACATGTATCAGCAGGGAGAGAAGGGTGGAGAGAAGGATAGACATGTGTCGTTAAACATATATCTTTCTATTCTATTTCTTTCAGGGAGACGAGGACAGACGAGTATCGTTAAATATGTATTCTCTCTACAGTTTATTTCTTTCTACACTTTGCAGGGAAGCAAGGATGTATCGTAAACAAGGACAGACGTATATCGTTAGACATGTATTTCTTTCTATAGTTTATTCTGGATAGACCTGTATTGATTAAACGAGTATTTCTTTCTACAATTTGCAGGGAAAGAAGGACAGACGTGTATTGATTAAACGAGTATTTTTTTATACAATTTGCAGGGAAAGAAGGATTCTCTCTACAGTTCTGGATTGTATCAGCAGGGTATACATGTACTACGGCGATTTGACGGCGGTGTGGCGGCGATCAATTTTTGTAGTTTTGCAATTAAGATATCTATAATTGAATAAGTTTTGTATCTGATAGATTTGACGGCTTATAAAAATGTATAGAAGTTGTGCCTCTGCAAGTATTTTAATTTGATTAAATGCTTACAATATTTAGGATGAAAAACACGGAGATGTTATGTTGACATACAAATCATATCAATTATTGGTGGAGCAACTTTTTCTAGAATGAACAAAAAATTATCTGCTATTGTTATATCCATGTATATTACTGATCTAACTCGGAGATGTTATGTTGACATACAAATCATATAAATTATTTGTGGAGCAACTTTTTCTAGAATGAACGAAAATTTATCTGCTATTGTTATATCCATGTATATTACTGATCTTACTCGATTTTTTGGAATGAACGTCAATTTATTTGCCATTGTCGTATACATTGCTATTCAATGCAGATCTGAAAGGAGTGAAACGAAGCAACTCTATAAAGTTTGTGATGGAAAATATTTTGATTTATGATAATTATTTGAATTAAGAATATAACATTTTGTTGATTTACGTGATTCATTTGATAAATAGAAATATATGTTATTATGAAAAATCAGAATATATGGATTCAAGTTATTTTTGTTTCACAAGAAGTGGATATATTCATATTTGTTCTTTTCAGGCTATCGATGTACCTGACAGGGATAAGAATATATAAAGTTAAAAGATGATACAAAATTCAACAATCAGAATTATTACAATTTTGCGAATATTTAGAAAATATTGATTTTAAAAAATAAATTATGATTTTAGTTGAAGTAATTGGAGAAGAATTTGACTAATTTACTAGAAAAAAACGAGAATTTTGATTATATGGCTAAAATTTGTTTTATGATTGATTCAGATATTATTGTTTAAAATAATTAATTTTTAAACAATTATATTGCGATTTTAGTAAATGTCGATTCATCAGAATTTTATATGAAGCCATTATTTTTAACAGAATTTATACAATGTATAAATAAAGGGAGTAGAGCTACTCTTAAGTTTATATGTATGGAAACAAAATATTTTGAATATGGTTAAAATGAGACTATGAATAATAACGATTGTACTTGCGTAAATATAGATATGTGATCTTTGATCTGTGATATCTGTGATATATTATTCATAGTACGAAATTTCTATTATATATAGAACAGAAATTTTGTTTGTTTTATTTTGAATTTACGTTGATTTGGATTGATACATACTTGTTATTATGATCAGTAGAATGTGATATTTGATTTGTGGGCTGAATTTTTGTGGATTTTACTAGATTTATTTTAAACAATTAAATGGCGATTTAAGATTGGAATGCATAACTCAGCAAAAATTTTTAATGAAGCAAAAATTGTTATTATGTATTTGATTATGATGTGAGAAAGAGAGAGAGAGAGAGAGAGAGAGAGAGAGAGAGAGATATGTGTGTAGAATTGGAATGTACAATGGACATATTATATGTGGATGAATTATGATATGTGTGCAGAATTGAAATGTATAATGGACATATTATATATATATGGATGAATTATGATATGTGTGCAGAATTGAAATGTATAATGGACATATTATATATATATGGATGAATTATTGGAAATATTTGTATGGTACGGAAATGAATGTTATTGGAAATATTTGTATGGAGCGAGAGAAAAAGAGAATGATAGTACGGAACTTGTTGATGTGTGTACAATGGATATATTATATATGGATGCTTGTTGAAAATAAAACTTTGTGCAAGTTTTGACAATAGATCTATTATATATAAACGATTGAGTAGGGAAGAGATGTCTATTGTGTATATCTATATCCAATGATGGGTGATGCAAGATAGATTAATACTAAATGTGTTGTTTAGACTTGGAGGTTAAATGTTGCAAGTTTAGTTTGACTTATATATGACTTCTATTGCATATAAAACATTTTCGAATATGACGTATAAATCAAGGATGATAATATTCATAAAAATGGAGCATTAACACTCGTATAGTAAATGTTGGAAGCTTAGCTTGGCTGATATATGATTTATATGATATATGATTTTTATTGTAATGAGAATATGATGTATAAAAACAAAGATGACAGCATCCGTAAAAACGAAGCAATGGAATGGCAGGACAAACGGACATCAACACTTGTATAGTGTCAAAATTAAATAATTAGAATATACGCGTATAAGATTTAATGCAAAATTGTAAGTAAATTTGTTTGTAAAAAAAAACAAGGAAGACAACATTAATAAAAGCAAAGCATTGAATGGTAGGACAAACGACATCAACACTTGTATAGTGTCGAACTGAATAATCAGAAAATAAGTGCATAGGAGTCGATGTAAAATTGTAAGTAAATTTGTTAAAAACTGATTGATACAGAATGATGTTTTACTTACATTTTAAGAACTTTAAGATTATAGAGTGGCTTCGCTTGAAAACCGCTTAACACGTAGCACATCTACTCGTCGTCGGGTAGGTGATAGGTTTGAATCTTGGTCTGACACTGAGTCATAACTAACAATGTTAAAAATGGTTCCTACTGCTACTATGTGAGATGTGTGACGTAAAAGTTAGAGTGGGGGAAATGTTTTGGCCAAAACAGGTGAAACTCGTTACCATGCACAGACGTTAAAAATGGTTCTCACTGCTACTATGTCAGATACTCGAAGTAAATGAAGTAAATACCTTAGTAAGTTAGAAGTAAGTTAGAGTGGGGGAATACCTTGGGCCAAAACATATCATTATTATGCATAGACGTTAAAGTTGGTTCTCACTGCTACTGTGTCAGATGCTCGAAGTAAATAGTTAGAGTGGGGGAATGCCTTGGGCCAAAACAGGCACAACTCAATACCATGCACAGTTAAGATTTCTCGAAAAAGGTTGTGCATCCCAGAGTGTTGGTTGTCTGAAGGGTGATTGGATGCTTGACGCCGCAATCATAAAGTATTATACTTTGTTGTCCCTGGAATCAGTATACAATTGAATCAATCGGATAAATAGATCATATAAAAATTATTGAATAATTAGATATTTCAACTGCTTCGGTTATAGTATTGTACTTTGTTGTTCCAGGAATTAGTATACAATCGGATCAATCAGATAATTAGATCATATAGAACTTTGTGGTTTAAGGAGAAAATCAACATGTTTAAAATGGAAGTACGGACGTCTTAGAAATGATTATAGTGTTCCTACGTTTTTTAAATCGTACCTAAATACTCCAGGAATCACCATGTAAAGTTCGAAGGATGGAAGAGTGATGGAAGGACGAACGGTCGTATGGACGTGCGGACCGAACCTAATTATAGAAAAAGCAAATATATAAATAACACAGGGTGGTGAATCAAAATTGCACTCAAACTTGAAATTGAAACATTATGTGTTGTGAAATTTTGGATGGATCAAAATAGAGTGAATGAAACACTGTTCATATTTGAGATAGATGCAGGCGGATTTCAATCTATTAAAACTTGGAATATAATGAACGTATTGCGAAAGTTTTGGTGGATCAGAATAAAATGGAAGAATATTGAGGGGCGGATTGAAATCTACTAAAACTTGGAATTATAATGGATGTGTTAAGAAAAATGTTCAGAAACTTATTTTAAGTTTTTGTTTAAGCTTAAATTAGTATTAAAGGAGCGTTCTTTATGACTGGTTGTTGGTGGAGAGAAAGTGGAGGCTGGTACATGATACACTGTGCTCTGACTGATTAAATGTTGAATTTTATCGATATTAAAGGAGCATTAATAATTGGACCAATAATATTGTGAAACATGCTATTGCTGTTGGTAAGAGAGAATCTGTTTATAGATTAGATCTGAAGTCTGTAATATTGTGAAACATGCTATTGCTGCTGGTAAGAGAGAAGCTGTTCATAGATTAGATGTGAAGTCTGTTGAAGTTCAGAATGCTAAACAGGATGCTAAAACTGCTCTCAAGAATACAGTCAAGAAGCTTGGAATATCACCAGGAAGGCAGATATCAAGTTCAAGGTTCCTGTATTCTTTGGCAACTATAGGGAGATTGATTGTCAAGGAGATTTAGTGATCATTAAAAGTATCTGAAGCTAACAACTGAGTGCTTGCACAAATCTCCAAAGGAAGCCTGTGCTGGATTGACAACATATTTGGAATGTATGGAGCTGCTGGAATTTATGGATGTTTATGGATATACTGATATTCTGTCTATTGTGTAACAGAATATGTTTTCTCATGATGTACTAGATTAAATACTTGCAAACAATGGTTGATGAAGCTACCTCTGAGCTTGAATATGATATCTCTATATGTGGGAAGACTATTACTGATCTTGGCAATAAGAGTCTTAAAACAACCAGGAGTGGCAAATCATATGCAGCTAATGATAATACTGGTGATAGTGATGATCATAATCCTACTGAAGCAAGTCAA
Organism: Acartia tonsa; assembly: GCF_053477335.1. NCBI lineage: Eukaryota > Metazoa > Arthropoda > Copepoda > Calanoida > Acartiidae > Acartia > Acartia tonsa. The sequence continues at coordinate 2,014,322 of NC_137274.1, read as the reverse complement.
TCTGTTGGTACTGTTGTTGCAACCCTTTCTCAACCTGTTACAAGTACTCCAATCAACAGTCCAACTGCTGCCAAGGAGAAGAAGAGTAGTTTTAAAGCTTAATTTGAAAATTTTGACTGTTGAAAAGTTTTGGAGACCTGGAGGTGTTAGATTTAAGTTGTGGATGTGTAAGACGTCGAAGAGTAGTTTTTTTTGAAAATTGAAGATTTGTATGTCAAGGATAATGAAATAACATTGAGTTAAACAAAATATGTTGATATTGTAACATTTTGAACAGATGTGCACAGTGTGCCAGGATGATGCAAATAAATGCACAGTGAGTCAGGTAGCTACAAAGAGATGTATTTACAGTTGTCAAGATGAGAAGTATTTATTTGATAAATATACAGAGATATACACCATGGGCTAGAAGCTATTGTGAAGTTGTGCAGAATTTTCAATAGCATGCATTGTATCTTAAATATATTTATGACTGATAAAACGGATATTTGGATGTTGTTAATACAGTGGGCAGTTAAAGTAAAATGCTGGTTAGTGAAATTTTAGCTGTTTTAAAGAAGGCGGGGCTTAAAGATGATGTGGCTGTTGCAGATTTGACTGCCAGGTTGAATATCTTGCTTGTCAATAGCTGGTGTTTTTGTCGATAGCTAGTATTGAAGAAAAAAAATATGGTTATGGATCAGATTTCGAATCAATTTATGGAGAAGGTTTTGGTTGCTTTTGTTCGGCTGCAGTTTTTTCTGTGTTGGTTGCTTCTGTTCATTGTTTTCAACGTTATCTTTCCATCCATTTATCTATCTATCCATCCATCCCTATATAAGGGGGGGGGGGGGGCGTAATGACATTTATTCGTAATCCGTGAGCAAAATGGTCTAAATATTTAGCTAGACCCTTCAAACTTGGTATATAAGCCTAGTCCTATAGGTATTACATCTAAATGGCAAAAAAATCCAAAAATTTTTATTTTAAGGTTAGGTTAGGCAAGAAAAACCCTGCGGAAATGGGGTTTTTAGGCTTTTTTTGGTCTATTTTCATGTGGAAACTTACCTTAAATTGTTTTTTCTTGGGATTTTAACTTAAATACACTGTATCTATTCATATGGACATTATTTAAGATGATTCAGCAAGTCGGGGACCGACCCCAGGGGGCTAGGTGGGTGGCCCGCAGGGGTTAAGTGCCTTTTTCCCAATACATATGTTGTGATACATCTAATTATATGTTTTAGGTCAAGGAACTCAAATTCAGAGCTAAAATAAGCATTAGACTAATCTGAAGCTAGCCCCAGTGGGCTAGGTTGGTGGCCCGCAGGGGTTAAGTGCATTTTTTCCAATACATATCTTGTTATATATCAAAATATAGGTTTTTTAGGTCAAGAAACTCAAATTCTGAGAGAAAATTAGCATTAGACTAACCTGAAGCTAACCCCCCCCCCCCCCGGGCTAGGTTGGTTTTCTGCAGGGCTTAAGAGCATTTACCTAACCTAACCTAGAAACTTACTTATAATTTTACTTGTTTTTTTTTAATTAACTTTGTCTATTAATGAGGACTTTATTTAAGATAATACAGCAAGTCGGGAACCGACCCCAGCGGGCTAGGTTGGTGGCCCGCAGGGGTTAAGTGCATTTTTTCCAATATATATCTTGTTATATATCAAAATATAGGTTTTTTAGGTCAAGAAACTCAAATTCTGAGCGAAAATTAGCATTAGACTAACCTGAAGCTAACCCCCCCCCCCGGGCTAGGTTGGTTTTCTGCAGGGCTTAAGAGCATTTGCCTAACCTAACCTAGAAACTTACCTAAATTTTTACAGGTTTTTTTCGTGTATAAACTGGGTCTATTAATGAGGACTTTATTTAAAATGATCCAGAAAGTCGGGGACCGACTAATCTGAAGCTAGCCCATGCGGGCTAGGTGGGTGGCCTTTTTAGGTTTTGTTTCTCAAATAAACTGTCCATTCATGAGGATCTTATTTCAGATGATCCAGCGAGTCGAAGACCGACCCCAGCGGGCTAGGTGAGTGGCCCGCAGGGGTTAAATGCATTTTTAAGAAAAAGTATGTGTTATCATACATCAAATTATAGGTTTTTTAGGTCAAGAAACTCAAATTTACAGCTAATAAAAGTATCAGACTAATCTGAAGTTAGCCCCAGCGGGCTAGGTGGGTTGCCTGCAAGTCTTAAGTGCATTTTACCTAACCTAACCTGGAACCTTACTTGTTTTTTTAGGGTTTTTTTCTGGTATGAACTGTGTCTATTTATTATTTAAGATGATCAAGCAAGTCAGTGACCGACCCCAGCAGGCTGGGTGGGTGGCCCGCTTGGGCCAGCTTCAGATTAGTCTTATGCTAATTTTAGCTCTGAATTTGAGTTAACTGACCTAAAAAACTTATAATTAGATGTATCACAGCATATATATTGGGAAAAATGCACTTAACCCCTGCAGGCCACCAACCTAGCCCGCTGGGGTCGGTTCCCGACTTGCTGGATTATCTTAAATAAAGTCCTCATTAATAGACAAAGTTTATTTAAGAAAAAACATGTAAAAATATAAGTAAGTTTCTAGGTTAGGTTAGGTAAATGCTCTTAAGCCCTGCAGAAAACCAACCTAGCCCGGAGGGGTTAGCTTCAGGTTAGTCTAATGTTAATTTTCGCTCAGAATTTGAGTTTCTTGACCTAAAAAACCTATATTTTGATATATAACAAGATATACATTGGAAAAAATGAACTTAACCCCTGCGGGCCACCAACCTAGCCCAATGGGGCTAGCTTCAGATTAGTCTAATGCTTATATTTGCTCTGAATTTGAGTTCCTTGACCCAAAAAACCTATAATTAGACGTATCACAACATATATGTTGGGATAAATGCACTTTACCCCTGTGGGCCACCCACCTAGCCCCCTGGGGTCGGTCCCCGACTTGCTGAATCATCTTAAATAATGTCCATATGAATAGAAACAGTGTATTTAAGTTAAAAGTAAGTGTATTTTGGAAAATAATTCACTTAACCCCTGCAGGCCACCCACCTAGCCCGCTTGGGCTAGCTTCAGATTAGTCGGTCCCCGACTTTCTGGATCATTTTAAATAAAGTCCTCATTAATAGACCCAGTTTATACACAAAAAAAACCTGTAAAAATTTAGGTAAGTTTCTAGGTTAGGTTGGGTAAATGCTCTTAAGCCCTGCAGAAAACCAACCTAGCCCGGGGGGGTTAGCTTCAGGTTAGTCTAATGCTAATTTTCGCTTAGAATTTGAGTTTCTTGACCTAAAAAACCTATATTTTGATATATTACAAGATATATATTGGAAAAAATGCACTTAACCCCTGCGGGCCACCAACCTAGCCCGCTGGGGTCGGTTCCCGACTTGCTGGATTATCTTAAATAAAGTCCTCATTAATAGACAAAGTTAATTAAAAAAACTAAGTAAAATTATAAGTAAGTTTCTAGGTTAGGTTGGGTAAATGCTCTTAAGCCCTGCAGAAAACCAACCTAGCCGGGGGGGGGGGGGGGGTTAGCTTCAGGTTAGTCTAATGCTAATTTTCTCTCAGAATTTGAGTTTCTTGACCTAAAAAACCTATATTTTGATATATAACAAGATATATATTGGAAAAAATGAACTTAACCCCTGCGGGCCACCAACCTAGCCCACTGGGGCTAGCTTCAGATTAGTCTAATGCTTAATTTAGCTCTGAATTTGAGTTCCTTGACCTAAAACATATAATTAGATGTATCACAACATATGTATTGGGAAAAAGGCACTTAACCCCTGCGGGCCACCCACCTAGCCCCCTGGGGTCGGTCCCCGACTTGCTGAATCATCTTAAATAATGTCCATATGAATAGATACAGTGTATTTAAGTTAAAATCCCAAGAATAAACAATTTAAGGTAAGTTTCCACATGAAAATAGACCAAAAAAAGCCTAAAAACCCCATTTCTGCAGGGTTTTTCTTACCTAACCTAACCTTAAAATAAAAATTTTTGGATTGTTTTGCCATTTAGATGTAATACCTATAGGACTAGGCTTATATACCAAGTTTGAAGGGTCTAGCTAAACATTTAGACCATTTTGCTCACGGATTACGAATAAATGTCATTACGCCCCCCCCTCTTATCTATCTATCTATATATTGAATATTTATTTCTAGTAAAAAACGGCCCCATGCCTCAGTAGGAACTCACGGCTATATGGCTCCAGAAGTTTTGTCCAAAGGTAAATTATATGTTTCCAGATTAATATCCGCTGGATTAGAACCGGTTCTAAGCATACTATCCGCATAATATCCGCGGAGAGCTGTCTATAATACAATATGATGATAAAAACACATACAAAGAGAAATATATTTCCAGTATGGCTTCCAAACAGATTAATCTCCGCTGGATTAGAACCGGTTCACTCAGCCATACTTAAAAATCATGCATAGTATTGTATTACAGGCAATTTTCCACGATAGATAAAATCAAAATGATAAGATTAATACCCATCAGTTTTGTAATTTTTCATAACAATATCCGCTGTATATAATACGATGCTATACATAACTATTCTAACTTTTGGCGGGAAATTGTGTTAATTAAATTTTTTGGCGGGAAAATTTCAGAGAGAGAAAGAGGGGACAATAGTCTGTTTATTTTACTAGTCCCCAAAAATCCTATAATAACGTTTTCTTACTCGTCGTCTTAGCAACTTTGGGGACTTTCATCGAATTTTGATTGTTTATTTATAAAGTAAGGTCCAAATGTTTCAACCACTAACTTAAATCTACAAAAGGTGTATTTGTTTTAATTATCATTGGGGGTGTACATCAATTTACCTGCCATTGTCTTATCCCTTTAGTTAGATGCTTGACTTGTTAAATATTCAGGAACTGCCTATGACAGTAGCGCGGACTGGTTCAGTTTCGGCTGTATGCTCTACAAACTTCTAAAGGGGCATTCTCCTTTCAGACAGCACAAAACAAAGGTATGTAGGTCTATCTGTCTGTCTGTCTGTCTGTCTGTCTGTCTGTCTGTCTATCTGTCTCTCTGTATGCTCTACAAACTTCTAAATGGACATTCTCCTTTCAGACAGCACAAAACGAAGGTAAGTCTGTCTGTCTGTCTGTTTGTCTGTCTGTCTGTCTGTTTGTCTGTCTGTATATTTGTTTGTCTTTCTGTCTGTCTGTCTGTATGTATATATGTTTGTTTGTCTGTCTGTCCGTCTGTCTATACGTCTATCTGTCTGTTTGTCTGTCTCTCTGTATTCTATACAAACTTCTCAAGGGTCATTCTCCTTTCAGACAGCACAAAACTAAGGTAATCTTTCTGTTTGTCTGTCTGTCTGTCAGTCTGTCCGTATGTCCAAGATGACCCTAACAATGATTGTTGAACTATCTATCTATCTATCTATCTATCTATCTATCTATCTATCTATCTATCTATCTATCTATCTATCTATCTATCTATCTATCTATCTATCTATCTATCTATCTATCTATCTATCTATCTATCTATCTATCTATCTATCTATCTATCTATCTATCTATCTATCTATCTATCTATCTATCTATCTATCTATCTATCTATCTATCTATCTATCTATCTATCTATCTATCTATCTATCTATCTATCTATCTATCTATCTATCTATCTATCTATCTATCTATCTATCTATCTATCTATCTATCTATCTATCTATCTATCTATCTATCTATCTATCTATCTATCTATCTATCTATCTATCTATCTGTCTATCTGTCTATCTGTCTATCTGTCTATCTGTCTATCTGTCTATCTGTCTATCTGTTTATCTGTCTATCTGTCTATCTGTCTATCTGTCTATCTGTCTATCTGTCTATCTGTCTATCTGTCTATCTGTCTATCTGTCTATCTGTCTATCTGTCTATCTGTCTATCTGTCTATCTGTCTATCTATCTATCTATCTATCTAGGACAAGCATGAGATAGATAAGATGACCCTGACAATGAATGTAGAACTGCCCGACAATTTTTCTCCAGAACTAAAGAGCTTATTAGAGTCGCTATTACAGGTAAAATAATAATCCAGCGGCTAGCAGCAACAATCCGCTGGATTATAACCGGTTCTTAGTTAATACTATCCGCAGAGTATCCGCGGAAAGCTGACTATAATACGATACGATAATAACAGGTAAATAATACTGGTGGATCTAAAGGGATAAGACAATGGCCTATACATTTATGTACATTCACAATGATGTTACACAAAATTACCCCTTTTTTGTAGATTACAATTAGTGATGGAAACGTTTGAATACTCATTTTGATGAACATATCAATTATAATCCAATGAAAGTCCCCAAGGTTGTTAAGCCTTAAAGAACAAGAAAACGACTTTGGGGACTAGTGGAATAAACAGCCCAATGTCCCCTCCATCCCTTTAAATAATTCCAGGACTATTTTCATTAAAAAAACAAAGATGACATCTAAATATTGTTTTATCTATCTATATATCTGTGTATCTATCTATCTATATATCTATGTATCTATCTATCAATATATCCATCTATCTATTTATCTATCTATCTATCTATCTATCTATTTATCCATCTATCTATTCATCTATTTATCTATCTATCTATCTATCTAGAGAGATGTGGACAAGAGACTTGGATGTTGTGGCGGGGGCTCCGAGGAACTCAAGAGTCACAAGTTCTTTGATGGCGTAGATTGGGAACAGGTAATACCCAGAGAGAGTCCCCAAAGTTCTTTGATGGTGTAGATTGGGAACAGGTAATACCCAGAGAGAGTACCCAAAGTTCTTTGATGGTGGAGATTGGGAACAGGTAATACCCAGAGAGAGTCCCCAAAGTTCTTTGATGGTGGAGATTGGGAACAGGTAATCCCCCAGAGAGAGTCCCCAAAGTTCTTTGATGACGTAGATTGGGAACAGGTAATACCTAGAACGAGTCCCCAAAGTTCTTTGATGGCGTAGATTGGGAACAGATAATCCCCAGAGAGAGTCCCCAAAGTTCTTTGATGGTGGAGATTGGGAACAGGTAATACCCAGAGAGAGTCCCCAAAGTTCTTTGATGGTGGAGATTGGGAACAGGTAATACCTAGAGAGAGTCCCCATAGTTCTTTGATGGTGTAGATTGGGAACAGGTAATACCTAGAGAGAGTACCCATAGTTCTTTGATGGTGGAGATTGGGAACAGGTAATCCCCCAGAGAGAGTCCCCAAAGTTCTTTGATGGTGGAGATTGGGAACAGGTAATACCTAGAGAGAGTCCCCATAGTTCTTTGATGGTGGAGATTGGGAACAGGTAATACCTAGAGCGAGTCCCCATAGTTCTTTGATGGTGGAGATTGGGAACAGGTAATACACAGAGAGAGTCCCCAAAGTTCTTTGATGGCGTAGATTGGGAACAGGTAATACCCAGAGAGAGTCCCCAAAGTTCTTTGATGGTGGAGATTGGGAACAGATAATCCCCTGAGTGGTGGTTAGTTTGGTTTTACTCATAGAATTGATCCTTGAGGAACACCACACTCATAGAAAACATAGAATTGATCCTTGAGAAACACCACACTCATAGAAAACATAGAATTGATCCTTGAGGAACACCACACTCCTAGAAAACATAGAATTGATCCCTGAGGAACACCACACTCCTAGAAAACATAGAATTGATCCTTGAGAAACACCATACTCATAGAAAACATAGAATTGATCCTTGAGAAACACCATACTCTTAGAAAACATAAATCAATGGCCTTTAGATTGTGAATAGTGTACCCCTTAATATAAAAGTAACAGGCTGTTTGTTTGTCTATCTGTGTGTACCAAAAGTTCTCTAACTGCTGAACTGATATTTAATTTTCTTTTGCATTGAAGGTTCATGTTTTAGTTTTCTATCAAGCTCTATGGTGGGAAGGTTAATAACTCTTTTATCCCAAGATAAATCGCCCCTACATAAAATTGCCCTTCCCTCTCCCATAAAAAATTTATAATTGTTTATTAAATCTTTGTAAAGTGAGAGAGGTCAAACACCAAAAAAAAACACCTTATTCAGAGATATTAATACATAAGACAATGGAAGATGAATTGATAATTGATAGGGTAGTGCGGGGTTAATGCGGTCATCGGGTCAATTCCGGTCAAACGACCAGCTGTCAGATCACTCCTTCTATGATTTTTTTGCCCTCAAAAAGTTGCAAAAAATTTGCAAAAAAAAAAATTTCAAAATAGGCCATGTTCAATCTAAAATTTTGAAAAAATGGTAAGTCCTATCGACCCCCGGGTTTTTGTAAAATGAAAGATATGGCATTCATTTATCGTTTGCAATTGGAGGCCTTGTTCTAACTTGATTTTTTCATAATTTTTTTTTCGTCTAAAAAAATTGGTCTATTCCGGTCACTTTTTTTACTTTTTTTATTACTGTATTTATAACTGTATAATACCCTAATGTTTTATTTAGGTGATCTGGAAGCATGAACAACCTAAATGCATGACCTAAGCTTTAGGCATTGCCTTGCCTGTTGTGTGATGTACATTACTAGTCATTTTACTGCTTGTATTATGTCATGTTTTGATGCCTAAGCTTTTCAATTTGTAAAGACATTAAAAATTTTTGCCGACACATTTTTATAGTAATGGGAAGAGTATATCACCCAAAGGAACGCCTTAAATATTTTCCTGAAAATGTATCATCTGCATTGGCTCATGTAAGAAGGGGTATGTCTATTAGAAAGACTGCTAGAAGATTTAAAATTCCATATGAAACCCTTGCATCTTTTTCGTATAAGAGAGTGTTAGAGATTTTTGCGCGGTTTGGATTTTTTATGTCAAATCGGCTAGGATTAAGCTAGAAAGGTGTTTAAGGTGTCTATAGGAAGCTCTTTGCATGTCCTAACAAAAACTTCCCAGGATATGGGTTCTATCTCCAAGATTTAGAGTACATATTCAAGATATTGCATTTTCAAAATTCCTGTTGCATAAAATGTGTTGAAATATTAGAGTTAGACCCCATATAATTTCCAGTTAATTGTCAGGCATGTAATTTTGCATCTTTAGACACCTTAACCACCCTTGTAGGTCAATCCTAGCCAATTTGAGACAAGAAAAAATGTATCAAAAACTGCTGTCAAAACTGGCAGGATTTTTAAAATTAAAAAGGGAGAGGTCATTTTCTAGTAAATCCCGTAAAGGTGTGTGTTATAAGGCCTAAAAATAGTAGTAGAACGATAAGGTGCTCTAGATATATGTATTCCCTATTGAATAGAACAATAGGGAAATTTTTTTTTTTTTTTTGATAACCGTACCTGGATTATCTAAAAAAAATACGAAATTTCTATCAAACGCTTTGTTTGGCTCAAACTGACAAAAATTTAAAAAAAATATAATTATAATAATAATGTTTTCTATAGGTACTAGGTAAAGGTTAAGAACAATCTATACCATTAAACAAAGGAAGAAGTCATTCTTTACAGGTTGATTTATTATAATTATATTTTTTTTTTTGTGTCAGTTTGAGTTAAACAAAGCGTTTGATAGAAATTTCAGATATTCCAGGTACGGTTATCAAAAAAAAAAAAAAAATTTCCCTATTGTTCTATTCAATAGGAAATACAAATATATAGAGCACCTTATCGTTCTACTACTATTTTTAGGCCTTATAACACACACCTTTACGGGATTTACTAGAAAATGACCTCTCCCTTTTTTTGGAAAAAATCACTTTTTTCAAGAAATTCCAAGACCTGCGAATCAGAAATTTCCTCTAATTTATGTATAAAGCTTAAAAAAACCTAATCATATAATAAAAAGTATGATTTTTTTTTAAAAGTTTGCATGAAAAAAATTTATGTTTTTTTTTTGCGATTTTACCGACTTTTTTATAATGGGGAAAATGTGGTCAAAAAATTGTCTGATCTGCATGCGACTAGTACTGTTAGAAAGCTAATGACCTCAGCTTTCTACTCATAGTTTAAAATGTTAAAAAAAAAATATTTTAAGGGGGTGTTCCACCCCCCCAAAGTCAACTGACCAAAATAGCCCCACCGGTGGGGTTATTCCGGTATAGGCCAACTGCCGCCCTTTAAACCGATTTTTGACCGACTTCTAGTTGCGAGATCTTAATGGGACCAAGACAGGCTTCTTCGTTATTGCCATATCGTTCATTTGCACTCTTAAAAACCGGAAAAAGTTTTTGGGAAGTATGTTTTTTTTTAAGTTGAAGCAAAAAATTGACCGGAATTACCCCGCACTACCCTAATCAGTTTTTCAATCTATCTAAATATCTACATCTATCGTTCTATCCATCTACCGATTTATTTATCTATATCTACCTTTCTATCTATAAATATAATTATCTATATCTATCTATCTATCTATTTACTTATCTATCCATTATCTATTTACTTATCTATGTATCTAGGTTTACCAGCAAAAGTATACCCCTCCGCTAATTCCTCCGCGGAGGGAGGTAAACTATCTATCTATCTATGTATATATCTATATCTATGTTAAATCTATCTATCTATGTATATATCTATAATCTATTTAATACTATCTATCTATCTATGTATCTAGGTATACCAGCAAAAGTATACCCCACCGCTAATTCCTCCGCGGGGGGAGGTAAACGCCGCTGACGCCTTCGACATCGGATCTTTTGATGAGGAAGACACAAAAGGTAAGAAGCAATAGGCGATGTTTTATCCCAATTTTTAAAAGCAAAGCTTTTCTATAATTAGGGTTGGGCCAGTCCTTCCGTCAGTCATTCTATCCGTAACGGTTAGTTAATCTAGAAATGTTTGAATTGTCCTTTTGTTTTTAAACTTTGAATGATAGTAGTTATGAACGATTTAGAAAGCTTGGCAGCTCTATAATAGTAATAAAATGTTCGTACTTTCATTTATAGTATGTTGATTTTTAACTTTTTTGACAACAATTTTCTATGTGGTCAATTCAACCTATTCATCTGATTTTTGGAATACTGATCCATAGCACTACAAAGTACTATGTTTTAAGCGGAGCATCTCTTTAATCAAGTCCTGAAAATGTGTGTCCTTAAACAACATCCAGTATTTAGATATAGCAATCTTTATTAAATTTAAACGTTGAAAGAAAAGTATTCAACATTAGTTTATCCTGTATTATTTTTTCTTCTGAATAGTCTGTAATTTATCATAAAAGGTATGACCTTAAAACTGGCAATTTCTTTCAAAATAATACCAAAATTGTTACAGATTTAACAAGAGGTTGATTAGAATGATTAATTACAAAAGTATCACAGTAGGTTCTGGTCCCCAAAGTCCAAGACAGCAAGAAAAATGAATTGTCTTAGTTTTTCTAACTCTGTGTTACAACTGGGGGGTTCCGCAGGGATGTTTTCTTGGACCCATGATAATCCGAGTATTTTTCATTTTTAGGTTTAAAGTTAACAGAGGCTGACCAAGAATTGTACAAAAATTTTCCCTTGACAATCTCGGAGAGGTGGCAGGCAGATGTAAGTTTGTCTGTTTGTCTGTCTGTCTGATGTATGTTTGTCTGTCTGTATATTTGTCTATCTATAAAATTGTCTATTTATTAAAATCTATATCTATTTATTAAATCTATTTAACTCTATATCTGTCTATCTATCAAATTGTCTATCTATTTAACTCCTTTCACAAACTAGAGTTAATATCGGTTCTAATGGTATGCATAAAATTATTCTACTATTACCACATATAATTTCTATTATTAACACAAGCCGCGCAATTTGAATTTTAAAAATGTCTGCATTTTTTTGCATTTAGGTTGCTGACACAGTATTTGAAACAATATCTACCTATCTCTGTATCTATCCATCTATCTATCTATCTATCTTTCTATATATCTATCTGTCTATTTATCTATCTATCTATATATTTATCTATCTATCTATCTATCTATCTAATCATCTTTCTATCTATGTAGGTTGCTGACACAGTATTTGAAACAATTAATAGTGATTATGACAAGAAGGAGCACAATAGACAATAACCCAAGGTAAAACTTCATAAAACCGTTTCTTATCCGCTGGATTAGATCCGGTTCTCAGACATACTATCCGCAAGATATCCGCGGAAAGCTGTCTATAATACGATGCAATAAATAAATAAACCAAGGTAAATCTTCATAAATCCAGGGGGGGAGGGGACATTGGGCTGTTTATTACACTAGTGCCCAAAGTTTTCTTACTTGTTGACTTAACAACTTTGGGGACTATTATTGAATTTTGATTGGTTGGTTCATAAAGTTGATTGTCTAAATGTATAATTGTAAATTACAGAAGGGGTAATTTTGTGTTTCATCATAGTGGATGTACATCAAGTTATCGGCCATTGTCTTATCCCATTAGATCCCTATCATAAAACAATAACCCAATGATAATAAACAACATTTCCCCTTTTCAAACTAACTTTATATGTTTATTTAGGCAACTTTTGGTACCGACGAAAAAGAATCAGACATATTACTTCATGGCTATTTGAAAAAATTGGTATGTTTTTTTTTTGGCATTTCCTCTTTTAGTACATTAGTCCGTCCTTTAAAGTGATTGTCTAGATATTACAGGGAACTATACATAAACAAGAGCAAGTGATTATAAGCACCTTCTAGGACTATGGGACTATGTATGATCAAGATGATTGTAAGCAACTTTCAGCAGTGGAACTGAGTGTTGTTTTCGTGAATATACTAGGTTTTTGTTTAATATAGTTATATAGACTAAATAAATTAAGTTTCACCATGGTTTTATATGAAAAAAAACTTTAATGTTAAAAAATGTTTTTTTGGGCACAATTTTTTCAAATATTGGTTGAGTTCAAAACACAAAATAAAATAATCTAGCAAAAAAAATAAAGTACTTTAAAATACAAAATTACATTTGATACACTGTTTCATTATTACAAGTAACAAATCCTTTGTCTAATATTACATTTTTCATAAAAAAATATACTTTTTATCAAATCCATTAAACAGTTTGAACTCTACAATACATTTGATAATATTTCATCAAAAAATACTTCAATCAATTCAAATTTTTTTATTGAATTAACATGGTGATTTGTCTATATTATCATATTAAACATAAACCTAGCCCTAGTCCCCCAAAAATCTGAAAAGTAGTTACAAAACCTTGAGTAATCTAATTGATTGATTGATTGATTAGCCATAGTTTCTTAGGGTTTGGGCCTAAGTAGTCATGGAGTAGGCTGAGACACTTTTGTCTAGCCACTAGGGCTATCAAGCTCCACGTTCAAGCACATTATGACTTGACCCGCTGTCTCATGAGAGCTACTCATTATTACCTCACCCTCGCCGAGTATGGCAGGTGTCCCAATTTAAGTCACCGTAATGAATGACGCTCTCCTCAGAGGAGCTTGGGATAAGGGTAGTACTGATATTATGTACGTGACTATTGAGTATCCAAACTTACCCAATAATCCCCTTCTAACACAACCAGGGGAAGTTGCGTGATTATTATTGCGAATGAGAAATTCGAGTCAACACACGGAGAATTGAACTCGAACTCTCACCACCGTAGTTCAGTGTGTTACCACTGAGCCACGGCGCCCCTTATAGTAATCTAATTATAATCTGACAAAAACCTGAGTTTGGGCATGGTTTCGTAAGTAAAACTCGGGGATTTCCGATTATAATCAGACGAATTTGACTCAATGTTCAGTTGATAATTATCGTAATCTACGATTAGATTGGCCCTCAAAATTACTTAAAGGCAGTATTACTGTTTGTTATTAAAATCCAGTTTAGAGTATGAAAAAGATTATGACTAAAAGTCAAATAAAAGTATACTGTATGACACTAAAATTCAGGTTAGAGTATACTACTTTACTATATGTATATTCACCAGAAAAAAAACTCATGTTCCTTGCTGGAAGGTGCTTAAAATCACTTGCTTTATGAGACCTATGAGAAGCTTTTCTGCAAGGGAGAACCTGATCAGTTCAGCAGTTAGCTAGATCCTTCAGTACAAACAGACAGACAAACATCCTGTCACTTTATTATGAAGATAATCTTTAGAGTGGACTAATTTTATTGATTCTCTGTTTTTAGGGTGGACCCTTTGCCCAGACATGGCAGACACGCTATGCTAAGTTATATCCAAACAGGTTGGGACAAGTTTTTTTTTATCAGCACAGCTACTCTATCATTACAGTTTCGTCCACCTGTGTGTGTGTGTGTGTGTGTGTTTGTGTGTGTGTGTGTGTGAACAGTGAACATCTGCTCTATAACTCACCTTGTCTGTTTGTCCATCTATATGTTTATTTCTTTTTTTGGGGGGGGGGGAGGGGGCCCGGGGGGGGGGCTTTGCTTCTTAGGGACATTGTTCATTTGTGTTCTATGCCTTTTTTTCACCTCTTCCACAAAAAAATCCTAAACAATTTCTTTTCGTAATTGTCAATTAATTAATACACCTTGGGACCTCTGCAACAGTAGTCTCTCTCTGTCTCCACATAGAATGTGTGTGTGAGTCTACTCTGGGATAAATGTGTATTTACTGTTTAGAATTGAGCTTCACACAGACAGTAATAAACCTGAACTAATATTTATGGAACAGATAGAAGATGTCAACACAGATTTACAGCAGGTCATAATAACAATAATAATAATAATAATAATAATAATAGCACATAAGTAGAATAAGTTGAGGAGTAGAATCAGGAACTTTTGTCCGTTTCAAAATATCTTGCTCCTAACCTTAGAAATGACTAAAAAAAAACACTATTTTTTAAGGTTTTTTGAGAATTGTCCAATATGTAGAGGTTTTTTGAGATTTTCTCAGGCTAGGAACGAGATTTTTGGAAACGGTCAAAAGTTCCTGATCCTACTCCTCAATGCCTTTCCTGGGAGCACCATGAAGCCATAGTTCTGATTCATTAATTTTTTGACACCAATTTACAAATAGCTATACATTTGTATGTCTGGTCGCAGCGGTTTTAGGACTAAAGATAGATTTTAAATCATCCAGAGCTGTATTATACTCATATAAATCTTTTGCAGATCCCCGCTTTGTTCTCAGAAAAAAAATGTCAAAAAACGACCCACCCTAATATATATATATTTAGGTAAAGAATGAACAAAGTATTATAATCCGTACAAAAGACATGCGCATTGTTCTCACCAATTCTGATGAAATAGCCCTGAGGGAGTGGTCAGTACAGCTGAGTAAAACCCTGCGGGACTCTAAGGTAATCTATATATAGTTTTTACGAAGTACAGTACAAGTAGAGAAGTAACATTAAAAAATAACAGGATGTGTGTGTGTGTATCTCAAGATCTTGATAACCAATGATGTTCTCCTTTACAGTGAAGCTCCACTTTTCAAGAGAAATTGTTAAGGCTATACTTACTTATATAAATGCATACTATAACTCTGTTGTTTTAGGAATTATTGGCTGGTCTGAGGAAGGCTGGTAAAATCTATGGAACAAGAGAGGGAAATCTTCCTAATAATTAATATTAACCAATAGTAGGGCTTTATTTTGTCACGTGACTAAAAATCAGCCAATAGTAGGGCTTTATTTTGTCACGTGACTAAAAATCAGCCAATGGTAGGGCTTTATTTTGTCACATGACTAAAAATCAGCCAATAGTAGGGCTTTATTTTGTCATGTGACTAATGCTTGGTAAAATCTATGGAACAAGAGAGGGAAATCTTCCTAATAATTAGAACTAAATTGTGTGGACGCTTCTGTGCATCAGTTGTGCACCAACTGTAAATGTATCCTGCACAACATAAGTTTAACAACAAGGTGTTATCATCATAATATTAGATATTCATTTTTTTATTTATGTATTTTATTGTAATATTTATGTATTAGCAATGTGCAGTTATTATTATTATTATATATACTGTAAAATTTGCATTGGCAAAATAAGTCTTTCCATGATTACAGTTGTTGCCAAGTTACAGGGGGGGGGGGGGGGGTATATTCATGTAGCCATCAAACTTTGGAGGACAATGCTAGTTCAATATAACCAAGTACCCAAAGTTTTACAGCCAACACACGTACTAGATAAGGGAATTATAAAACTTTGGGTACCAACGTGTTTTTTTTTTATGTAAAGCCAAATTATTAACCCTTGTCTAGTCTTATGATGTAGTCTCTTAATTTTAAATTTTATTTCCAACTAAAAATTATTAGACCAAGTTTATAACTTGGAAATAACTATCAAGTATTATACAGTATTAGTGTGTAGTAGTTTCATTTCAAAATTTTATTCTTTTCAATGTTGAATTTTTAGCTTTTAAGTTATGTACATTTCAGAATGTTAATTAATTTCCACTTAATGGATATAACTGTTCTTGTTTATTTATATATAAATATGTTAAAATCTTCCTATCCGTGTCAAACCTTGCTTGCATGATGATTTTTGTAACAACAAGGTACAATATATTGCTACTCTATAATCAATGCAAGTACACATTTTTACTTTAGTTTTTAGCAGCGCCATTCCTTGGACAATTAGGGCCATATATAATGTTATAAGCATAGCATCTCAATAGTCCATAGGTATGTCCATTATATATGTATATAAGAGATTAACTCTCAAATAAAATATGAAATTGTTTGCTTTTATGGATGTTGTCAGTTATTTTTTATATATCCATAACTTGAAATATATTATATATGTGTTTCCATCCTTTTTTTATGATTATCCTATTATTATTATTAATTATTATGTCTCATATGTGAAATAAATAAATGTTATCTATGTTAAATATTGTTACATTGCATAATTCGTATTTATTATATTTAAGAACTGGGTTAGATTTAGACAATTTTTCTTTATTATATTATCTATTTCCACAAAGCAATTTTTGTGATCAATTTCTTACACATGTCTTCCAAATTTGCTTTAAAACACAACAAAAACGAAGGAGGATTTAAGCAAGCAATCAACTGGAAAATTGCTTGTTTAAGTAAGGATTTCATAGCAAAATTGAAACATTTAAGTAGGAAATAAATCACAAAAATTGCTTGTCTAAAGAAGGATTTTGCACTTAAAAGGGAGGATTTAAGAAGCAATCAACCCTTAAAAATTGCTTGTTTAAGTAAGTGAAAATGGGAATTTTTCACAAAAATTGCTTGTTTTTAAGTAAGGATATTGCACCCAAAATGGAGGATTTAAGAAGCAATCAACCCTTAAAAATTGCTTGCTTATTCAGCAAAAATAGATGATCTAAATAGGCAATCAATCCCAAAATTTGCTTGTTTATGTAAGGATTTTGCACCTGAAAGGGAGGATTTAAGCAGCAATCAAACATAATAATTGCTTGTATAGGCAAGGGTTTTGCTGCAAAAACGGAGGATTTTGATAAGCAATCAAGAAAAATGGAAGATACAAGAAGGCAATCAACCACAAAAAATTGCCTGAAATGATTAAAATTTAGAATTAAATTAATACGGTTTAAAATCTTTACCTCTCAGACATTTACATCAAAAGCATCCAATTTTGCTGATTCTTATCAGACACCCTTATATTTAGGGGTTTATAGTGCAATAATCATTGTTAAAATCAGCAATTTACTTACCAAATGCCTTGTTAGTCTGTTATTACCGATTTATGTACGACACTTTGTTGTAAAATGCGGATTTTTTCGATGTGAGACTGTCCGACTTAAATGCAACAAAAAGGCTTATCCATTCAAAAACAGGTGAAGTGCTAATACAGAGTTTACTAGGGAATAGTTATTGATCGCGATCGTGGCTCAACACGTAGCGCATCCGCTCGTCGCCGGGGAGGTGATAGGTTCGAATCTCGGGCCGACACCGCGTCGTAACGAAAGACGTTAAAATGGTTTGTACTGCTGCTATGTCAGGTGTGTGACATAAGTAAGAGTAGGGGGAATGCCTTGGCCCACAAACAGAGGCAACTCATCACCACAAACAGTTAGAACTTCTCAGACAAAGGTCGTGCAATCAATGGGTTAATGCAGAACATGGTAATATCCTCTTATAAATTGTTTTTCTATTTTGAAAATTTGAGTACCCCCACCCCCCCGACAGCGAACTATGAACTCTGGCCGCAGCGCTCGGCTCCTTAGCCTGCCTAGCCACAGTGCTCGGCCCCTTGCCTGCCTAGAGTATAATAATCAACATGTTTAAAATGAACGTACGGAAATTCTGATGATGATTATAGAGTTGCTACAATTTCTATATCGTACCTAAATACTACAGGAATCACCATGCCAAGTTTGAAATTGATAGGACAATTCTAACATGCCTAAAACAATGAAAAAAAGCTATCCGTTCCGGACAGATCAACACCCTAATTATAAAAAAATCTTCGTTTTCAAAAATCAGATTAATCGGATTAATTATATCCTATAAAAACTTGTTTAAA
Source organism: Acartia tonsa (assembly GCF_053477335.1). Classification (NCBI taxonomy): domain Eukaryota; kingdom Metazoa; phylum Arthropoda; class Copepoda; order Calanoida; family Acartiidae; genus Acartia; species Acartia tonsa. Next base: position 1,995,969 of record NC_137274.1, on the reverse strand, counting down.
AAAGTTAAAAATCGTCATGTTTAAAATAGACGTATGGACATTCTGGTTTTGATTATAGAGTTGCTGCACTTTCTAAGTCATACCTAACTGTTATAAAAATCATCATACAAAGTTTGAAATCGATAGGACAATTCTAACCTGTTTAAATTAACGACAAAAAGTTATCTGCCAAGTACAGACGGACGTACGGGCCGACCCTAATTATAGAAAAGCTTCGCTTTTACAAAGGCTGCTGTGTGAGTATTTTATATCAAACTTAATTTGTTTATCTGTCTATTTAATAATCTATTATATATATTTAGAAATTAGATATTTTAGGAGAAAAAAATCTTCCAAAATTTATGTGAAAAATCTTTGAAATATTTTTGTTATCTCAGAAAATTAAACATAGAAGGTTGTTCTGTTATAAAATGTTTTGCTTCATGGAATGAATCTTTATTGGGAAGCTGGTTTTTCTTTACTTTTGATACAGGTAAAATATTATAATAATTGGTGAATTCCTGCAAAGAGTCTAGTCGAACAAAAAAACCCGCTGAAAAAGGGTAGTTTTTTAGAGAGAGAAAGGCCAATGAGCTGTTTGTTACACTAGTCCCCAAAGTTTAAAATAACATTATCTTATTCGTTGTCTAAATAGCTTTAAGAACATTATCCTGTATTTAAGCAGTTTTTTTTCAACAAATTTACTTACTATTTTGTAACTACTTTTATGCATTTATATTTTGATTATTCAGTTCAGACACCTTACAAGTGTTAATGTTTGTTTTGTGCTACCATTTTAGAGCTTCACTTTCATGGATGTTGTCATCCTTGTTTTCAAAGTTACCTGGGTGTCCCAAAAAATGTATTAAATCCTTACGGAAAAAAAATATATATTTAGAGTAAAAATTAATGATAAATAGAAATCTTCTCTCTGTCCATCTGTCTGTCTGTAAACATGTAATTTTCTCAGTTGATATATGTCTGGCTGTCCATCTTTCTGTTTAATATTTTAAAAATACCCACTGAAAATGTCTGTTGTTTGTCTTATCTGTCTGCATGTCTGTATGTCTTGTCTGTCTGTCTGTATGCCTTTATGTCTGTATGTCTGTCTGTTTATTTTTAAAAAAGACTTACAGAAAATGTCTGTTTTTTGTCTTGTTTGTCTGCATGTCTTGTCTGCATGCCCGTATGTCTGCATATCTATCTGTATGTCTGCATATCTATCTGTATGTCTGCATATCTATCTGTATGTCTGCATGTCTGTCTGTATGTCTGTCTGTCCTTCCCTCTGCTAGTGTAAGGGTGTAAGGAAGCAGTACATCTTTCTTCTAGTTGGAAATTCTAAGTATAAAGAACCACTCATAAGTTTTCAGAATTGTATTTGATAAATAATTTAACAAAAATCATGCAACCTTCATCAAACTAAAATCTTTATATAAGAATAATAGGATGTTTGTCCTGTCTTTTGAATGATGGGAGGTTGATATCTCCCCCCCCCCCCCCTTCACCCTTTTATCTTGTATATTTATAAAGATCTTAAGGGATAAGACAATGGATAATAATAATAATATTAATTGGTTAGTGGCAGAATCATCTTATGAAAACTTTGAAAACTGTTCGAAATATCAATCTAGATTTAACTAAAGTACCCAAAGTTCTGACAGACAGACACATGCATAGACATCCTGTTACTTTTATATAAAGTTGCTTCACTCCTCCTAGTCTTTAGAAAAATATCCTTAAACCAATCACAAGATATTCTTAAAGCTTTCCTGAAAAGTACAACTTATTCAGACCAACGTTTTTAAAGATTTTTAGCTTAAGATTCAAATAAATAGTGGCAACGCCCCTAGAGGCAAAAAGAAGCACTTGAGGTGGGTGGATGGGGAAGAATTTTCAATTTTAGATTTAGAAAGAAAAGAAAAAATTTCTAATGGCGATTTATCTTTGGTGGGTGGTGGTACCCTCCCTTAAAATAGTCATAAACCTTCTCTGGACCATAACAGCTTAGCAGTAAGCAAGCTCTTTTGGAACACACAGACAGACAGACTCAAATATACAAAGACTCATAGATATCCTGTTATTTTTATATGAGTATACCTAGTATTGTTTTTTTAAATATATTTTTAAAAGCGAAGCTTTTCTATAATTAGGTCGGTCTGCTTGTCCGTCCGTAATGCATAGCTTTTTTTTGTTAATTTAGGCATGTTGGAATTATCCTATCGATTTCAAACTTTGCTTGGTGATTCCTGTAGTAGTTAGGTATGATATAGAAAGCGTAGCAACAAATGTCTGTCCATTTTAAACATGTTGATTTTTAACTTTTTTTACAACAAATGTTAATGTGATATAATAATCTGATTAATCTGAGATTTGGAATACTGATTCCTTAGACACAAAATACAATGTTATTAGCGAAGCATCTCTATAATGAAGTTCTAAAAAAGTAAGTATGTCCTTAAATATTATACTGTATATAAGTATTTTTTCAACAAATTTACTCACAATTTTGTTTCAAATTTTATATATATATTCAGTTCTGACACTCTACAAGTGTTAATGTTTGTTTGTCCTACCGTTTCAGAGCTTTGCTTTTGTGGATGTTGTCATCCTTGTTAATTATAGAAAAACAACTCTATAATGCAAAGAACTGTATTTTAAAAACATATTTATACAGAGAACAATTAATAATTCCTAAATTACTAATTGTGGCCAAATCATTATTCTACAATCTTAATATCAATTAATTCCGGGTCGGTAAAGCATGCCTAAGCAAATATCCAGGTTTATTTCTAACTCAAAACCAAATTTTAAAATTTAGGGGCTAAATTGACAAAAATCTTAGAGGGAAAATTTTAAAAAAAACTAATTTTAAGATAACACTTGAAATTTTATCAAAATTTGGCTACAGGCTTGCTTTGTACAGAAATCAAATCAAAATATTTATAATAAATATTCAAATCTAATTTTTAATCTATGATTATCATGAAATTTGAAAAAAAAATATTTTATTTTTTTAAAGAATTAAAAGTAGATTTGAATACTTATTAAAAATATATATAAACTTATAATGCCAAATATAAGAGGGGGGGAAGTTTTAACACATTTGCGGAAACAGTGTGTATATGCTTTATCTTTGGACAGAGGCCTGCAGCTCCTGAACCTGGAGGCCTATCAAAAAAATCTTAAAATTGGGGGAAATTTATAATATATGAATGATTTTATCTTTAATAACCTATTCCCTCAGTCCAAAGATAAAGCCTATACACACTGCTTACGCAAATGTGTCAAAACTCCCCCCCTTCTTATATTTAAAAGTTATATGAAAAAATAGCGCAGCATTAAATAGAATATCTTTTCATAAATAATGTTCTAAAATTTCAAAACCTTTAATTGTTAAGTAGATTAAATAATGTTTCCTTTTTTTGAAATCCTTCAATAAGAAAGTAAGATACAGTCAACCTTTTTGTTAGTTGTATGTTAGTTGGACAAACCCAATAACATTATTGACACCCTAGCTATAGAGTTGCTGCACTTCATATCATATTAAATATCTATAGTATTGTTTTATAGATTATATAGTTGAAATTAAAGTTGAATTACTTTAGCCAAAAAAAAAGTAATAAATTCTTTAAATTTGAATGCGGGTAATTTCTATAAAACAATACTATAGATATGTATTTCCATCATGGTTTAGAATTGTTTTAATCAGTGTTGTGGATCCGCATTGATTGTATGCGGATCCGGATCCAAATCCTCCAAATTTGGTCAGATTCAGATCCTTGACAATAAAAATAAAATCACCAAATTTTTAAGAAAATATTTATTCTTTAATCTCGAATACAATGTGAGAGAGAAGAGTGTGGGAGTGAATCAGCTGATCTTAACAAGGTTACCAGATATTTCAAAATTTGTAAGTGAATATTTTATATAAATTTAGGTAGATTTTTCCATAAATTTATACCCCAGGATCCGGATCCAGATCCGCATCCTTGGACTAAAAAAAATGCGGATCTTCAACACTGGTTTGAATACAGCTCAGATGAATTAGATTCTAAGCCATGATGGAAAAAGTTTACAAACATACATATAGGACAGTATAGAACATAACTAAAGAAAATAAAAGTAATTAAATATCATGAATACCCACACCTTACCAAAATCCAATCAAGAAATTTAAACAAGAAAAAAATCTAATTAGTTAGTAAAGTATTTCTTCCCCTAGAGTTTATACATTAGATATCTAAAAAGCTACTTTTTTATATGATCATAAAAAAAGTTTATTCTGAAGTTTTTCAATTTACAGTGTGTTCGAAATATTTAATTATGGAATAGATAGAAAAATATTCAATGTTTAATCTTACTTAATCACTCTCATTGTCTTGATTAGATTAAGGGAGAGTGTGTTGAATATTCATGATAAGTTATTCAAATTTTTGTGTATCAATCTTGGAAACGTATGCAGACACAGAGCAAAGGACTTTGGAAGATTGTGATCAGTCCTGAAATAGTATTTACTAGTTTAAACTATAAATATAGTGATATAATTCTATTTTATTAGGTAGTTAATTTTTTTGTCAGTAGCGAAGGTTCTCACTAACTGTTGAACCGATTTGGTTCTACTTCAAAGTAAAGCTTCTTATAGTTACTGAATTGATTTAAGGCAATTTTATTTTTATTTTAAAACTCTGGGTATGGTTTTTGGTTATATTTAAGCACTTCCCTTTGAATATATAGCCTTTAATTGCTAGGGGCGCACTGCTAGTTACAGGTAATGAAATAGAATAGTAGCAAATAGAGACAAACAGAATATTTAGAAAGATACAGATACAAACTAAATATTACTAAAACTAAGTTCAAAAACTGCTATAAAGTTAAACAGTAATTTAGTAGTAATCAAATAGAAAAGATATGTTTTTAAAAAATTATGAACTAATAACAAATAGATAAGTAGAATGATTAGGATGCAAATAATTAGAAAGCTAAGAGAGAAATATTTGATTAATGAATAAAAAAAGTATTTTTCACTATTGACCTTATACTATCTTTAATACAAAGTAAAATGATGTCTGTCTGTCTGTCTGTCTGTCTGTCCGTCCGTCTGTCTGTCTGTCCCTTAAGATCTCAATAACAACTGAAACGATCGGATACCACTCTTCAGGGTATATACCTATTGGTCCTGTGTTGGTTCACCCCTGACCCCCCCCCCCTCCCAAAAAAAAAAAAAAAAATTCCCCCCCCCCCAAAAAAAAATAAAATTTCTTGGGAACACAATAGACTATGAGCAGCACCAATAGTACTTTTTTTTTTTAAATTATCTCTTGGGGTAAAGCTCCTAGAGGCTAGGGGCAAAGCCACTAATTAAATTATATATTAGTTAAAATAGATATATCTGACATATAGATAGATATAAACTTTTTGATAACAACTTTTTGATATATATATGCATAGATAAATATCCTACCTTCCTTTATGTTGTATATAATTATATCTCACTTCCTCTCTTGGCACCTAAAAATATTATGTTTTTTGAAAATTCATTTGAACTAGAACATATATTGTTTATATGATACTAGAGTTTAAGAATAATGATCCTAATTTTTAACCTTCAAAGAGTAATCTATAAACCTTCATATCCCTTACTAGACGGACGGACGGACGGCCGTTTGGACAGACAGGCATCAAACTACTTTGTATTATTGATATAAATGTTTATGCTTTTAATAGACTGTTAATTCATATAATTCATATTTTGACTGTATATACTGCTACATAATAAAATAATATTATTGTATTTTGTTTCTTTTCTTTGTTTGACCATTTAATTACAGATCAAAATATTTTTTTATTTAATGAAATTTTAAGATTTAGATAGACAGACACATAATACTATATAAGAATAATCAAATTATATTTATATATATTAATTAAGCTTACCACGTCCTCTAAGTATTTCTGCTACTTTAGCTTTTCTGGTTTTCATTCCTTCAGACTCCCATCCAGGTTTTTCAAGGGCCTGATCTAGAGCTGTTTCACCTAGAAATTTGATAATTTATTAGAAATGTAAATGATATGACTGTAGATCAAATCTTGCAATACAAATGGGGCATTAAAGAATAAAAGTCAAGAAGATGAATATTGAATCTAAATAGTATAAAGTCTATTTATGGCTCTCCTTTACTGGGAGCTTCTTATAGGTTTTCATAAAGTATAAAGGAAATATCTCTCTCAGAGGTGTGTACTAGGGTTTAAAGGGGGATAATCATTTAGAATATATTTTAGAAAATAAAGATTTTTAAATTGAAGGGTGAAGGAAACAAAATAAGACAGAACAACTTATATCAAACAGGGAACATGCACATTTTTTTTGGGAACTGAGGTGTTAAGAGGACCCTCCCCCCAAACAAATTAAAAATGCAGAAAGGGGTGTGACTTTTCAGAGTTAAGTTTATAAGGAAAAGCGCATCACAATTTGGCAAGGAAATGAAAAATGTAAGTTAAAGAGATTTGGTAAATAATTTTTTACCCTGTAAAAGAGGGTTTGTGATTGTTTTATATTCATAATCATGGATGTTATTTCCACCCTCCCAAGGATATAGATAGATAGATAGATAGATAGATAGATAGATAGATAGATAGATAGATAGATAGATAGATAGATAGATAGATAGATAGATAGATAGATAGATAGATAGATAGATAGATAGATAGATAGATAGATAGATAGATAGATAGATAGATAGATAGATAGATAGATAGATAGATATATGTGATGGAAATATATTATTATAATAATATTATGTAACTAACCATATTTATTCTTGGCATTGATATTAGCTTGATGATCTAATAAGACCTGCACAACATCAGTGTGTCCATACCATGCTGCATTCATAAGACTTGTCCATCCTAGATATAAATATATTAGATTTATTATACATTGTGTAGTTTAGAGTAGAATTATAGATACACAGGGAGCTATATATAGAATAGTATAATATTGTAATATATGTATAGTAAGATAGATAGATAGATATATATGATGGAAATATAGTATTATAATAATATTATGTAACTAACCACTATTAGCCTTGGCGTAGATATCAGCTCCATGTTGTATTAAGAGCTTCACAACTTCATAGTGTCCTTTCTCTGCTGCATACATAAGACTTGTCCTTCCTAGATATAAATATATTAGATTTATTATATATTGTTTAGTTTAGAGTAGAATTAGAGATACACAGAGAGCTATATATAGAATAGTATAATTTTGTAATATATGTATAGTGAGATAGATATAGATATAAATATATATGATGGAAATATATTATTATAATAATATTAATGTAACTAACCAGAATTAGCCTTGGCGTTGAAGTCAGCTTGATGATCTAATAAGAGCTTCACAACATCAGTATGTCCACTCCCTGCTGCCCAGATGAGACTGGTATATCCTAGATATAAATATATTATATTTATTATATATTGTGTAGTTTAGAGTAGAATTATAGATACATAGGGAGTTATATATAGAAAAGTATAATTTTGTAATATAAGTATAGTAAGATAGATAGATAGATATATGTGATGGAAACATAGAATTATAATAATATTATGTAACTAACCAGCATTATTCTTGGCGTTGATGTCAGCTCCATGTTCTAATAAGAGATTCACAACTTCATAGTGTCCCTTCCTTGCTGCATACATAAGACTTGTCCATCCTAGATATAAATATATTAGATTTATTATATATTGTTTAGTTTAGAGTAGAATTAGAGATACACAGAGAGCTATATATAGAATAGTATAATTTTGTAATATATGTATAGTGAGATAGATATAGATATAAATATATATGATGGAAATATATTATTATAATAATATTAATGTAACTAACCAGAATTAGCCTTGGCATTGACAGAAGCTCTATGTTGTAATAAGAGCTTCACAACATCAGTGTGTCCATCCCATGCTGCATACATAAGACTTGTACATCCTAGATATAAATATATTAGATTTATTATGTATGGTGAAGTTTAGAGTAGAATTATAGATACATAGGGAGTTATATATAGAAGAGTATAATTTTGTAATATATGTATAGTAAGATAGATAGATAGATATATGTGATGGAAACATAGAATTATAATAATATTATGTAACTAACCAGCATTATTCTTGGCGTTGATGTCAGCTCCATGTTCTAATAGGAGCTGCACAACTTCATAGTGTCCTTTCTCTGCTGCCCAGATAAGACTTGTATATTCTAGATATAAATATATTAGATTTATTATATTTTGTAATTTAGAGTAGAATTATAGATACACAGAGAAATAGAAAAGTAATAAGTATATATTGGTGGATAAGTTGGGTAAATTAACTAACCATGATTATTTGTAGCTTTTATCTCAAAGTTTTCAGTTAATTTTGTTGTTACCTCAATGTACTTCAAACATTTACCCCCCCCCCCTCTACCTACTAATATTTCAAAATTAAATTGAAAAAAAGAAGATTAGCCATAACTCTTGTATTATATGTCTGCAGAGGATTCCTAAAACTGAAGGGCCTACAACTGTGGTGCTCTAACCATCAGGGAGTAAGGGAGGGGACAATGGGCAATTAATTCAATTTAAGAGCGTTCGCTGAAAAGCAATGAAAACCAGATTTATCAAGAAAATATTACCAAAATTGTAAAGGGATTATGGTAACCTAATTTAGAACAAAATTAGTCCTAAGAAAAAAATCATTTACTTGAAAATTAAATTATCAATACATCACAATGTAGTAAACATTCTGTAATTAATAACTTGAAAAATCTTGTTTAGAACTACCTAAACCCTTCTCATATATTTTTAACTGACACATAAAGTCAAGCGGTTCTTAGATTAATTTATACATAAATATCACAGTAGAGTTTCTATACATGAAATGACATTTTCTTGGGAAAAAATATTTGTTAAAACCAGCCATTAATAACAAATTTTTCTGTCTGCATATTCAAAAATAGCTCAGCTAGTTAGCGAGGCATTGATGCGCAAGTACCCAAAGTCAGCCAAAATCTGCTGTATTTGTGCACATTCCCTTTAAGCCAGTACCCAAAGTCTGAGAATCCTAAAAATTAAATATTTAATCAATTGTCCCCTCCCTTACTCCCTGCCTAACCATGCAGGGCTAACCAATACAAACTTACCAAACAGCAGACCAAAAATAAAAAAAAACTAACTCAAAACTAATTCCCTCTCTTATATTCAATTACATAAAAATGGTGGGATTAAGTGCTCAAGAGGCAGTTTAGGGAAACATCTGTAATTTAAGACAATTAAATTAATTGCTTATAACTGCACTGTTACTTAAAGGGACTGTGAACGAGAAAGTTTCTCATCAAATTATCAAATCTTAACATCATCTCATCCATATAATCTCAAAGATAGGGCAAAACTGTCTCTTATTTCCTTAAAAACGGCTTTTTCCGCCGATTTTTATCATTTCTTAGATTGGGGAAAAAATTTCTGGACTATAAAAATGTGCAGTTAATTGTCTTTTTTTCCTTCTATAGCAACAACTAAGCTTTTTGACATAGTTCTCTATTTTTTCTAACAGTTATGCTGCCTTTTAACCTAATCCTTGCTTTAAACTAATGTATAGTTACTTAGAAATTGATAAAAGTGCAATATTTCTTAATAAACAGTCAGATGAAAATGTAAACTAATTCTCCTAAGTGGGTTATTTATTGTCCAACACAATAAAAAGGTATATCATTATTTTAAATAACCTCTGAGAATCAACCCTTTGTAGACAGTGAGGTATTTTTTTGTCAATAATATGAATTTAAAATAGATCTTTATTACCTAATTACTATGTTATTAAAAAACTAATTTGCAATTTTATATCATAAAAGCCTTAAAATGAAGTAAATTGTTTCAACTAAACATGACAAGTTAAATATCCCTACAAACATTATGAGAAAAAAAACGTTTAGATTTTCCCTGTTTTTTCCTTTTTTCCTCCCAAAATACCAAAAAGTCAAGTCATTATTCCTGCATGTTTTTGTTAATAGGACGTTTTTGGTTGATCAGTGTAGTGAAATGGGCTTAGACAATGCAATGTTAAGATTTGATAATCAGATGAAAAATTTTTACGTTCACACTCCCTTTAAATGTAAAGACTGGGTAAAACAATGATATTGATGAAGGATGATTGGACGTGCAGATAATGATTTAGAGATAAAAATTACTTACCTTCTTTATCCTTTAAATTCACATCTGCACCATTGGATATATAATACTTTACTTTCTCCAATAGTCCTGCCTTTAATGCATCAAGAAGAAGATTTCCTAGATAAATTAATCTTTTGTGAAATATAAATCTAACTATCTATAAATAAGAATGTATAAGAACATTAATAACAACATAATTTTTTTTAGAATTAAAATTAGTGAAGGGGAGTAGTAATTTTTTTATTGTTTGTTTACTCTTTAGACAAGTCAGTCAAGGATGTACTTGGTACCCTTAAATGGTCAGGATACCATATAAATTATGGATGGGATATAAAACCAAATCCTTAAACCTCCATTTATTCCTATTGTATTTCAAAAAGAATATAAATTGGATTATGATAAAAGTTCTTATCAAAAGATCTATTTTGCTAATTTTCTTTCTTGCAATGTAAACACAAATTTGTATTATATACATTATATTTATCATTTTTTCTGTTAACCTGCTTCATCTAGCTTTTTCTATAATAGATAGATAGATAGATAGATAGATAGATAGATAGATAGATAGATAGATAGATAGATAGATAGATAGATAGATAGATAGATAGATAGATAGATAGATAGATAGATAGATAGATAGATAGATAGATAGATAGATAGATAGATAGATAGATAGATAGATAGATAGATAGATAGATAGATAGATAGATAGATAGATAGATAGATAGATAGATAGATAGATAGATAGATAGATAGATAGATAGATAGATAGATAAATAGATAGATAGATAGATAGATAGATAGATAGATAGATAGATAGATAGATAGATAGATAGATAGATAGATAGATAGAAATTAAGTATAATAATTTGATAACTAACCATTATACTCCATGATATCAGCTCCATGTTCTAATAAGACCTGCACAACATCATGGTGTCCGCTCCATGCTGCATACATAAGACTTGTATATCCTAGATAAATATATTAGATTTATTATACATTGTGTAGTTTAGAATAGATTTATAGATACACAGAGAAATATATATAGAATAGTATAATATTGTAATATATGTATAGATAGATGGATATATATGATGGAAATATAGTGTTATAATAATATTATGTAACTAACCACTATTATCCTTGGCGTTGATGTCAGCTTGATGATCTAATAAGAGCTTCACAACATCATAGTGTCCACCCCATGCTGCCAACATAAGACTTGTATATCCTAGATATGAATATATTAGATTTATCATATGTTGTGTAGTTTAGAATAGATTTATAGATACACAGAGAAATAGAAAAGTAATAAGTATATATTGGTGGATAAGTTGGGTAAATTAACTAACCATGATTATTTGTAGCTTTTATCTCAAAGTTTTCAGTTAATTTTGTTGTTACCTCAATGTACTTCAAACATTTACCCCCCCCCCCTCTACCTACTAATATTTCAAAATTAAATTGAAAAATGAAGGTTAGCCATAACTCTTGTATTATATGTCTACAGAGGATTCCTAAAACTGAAGGGCCTACAACTGTGGTGCCCTAACCATCAGGGAGTAAGGGAGGGGACAATGGGCAATTAATTCAATTTAAGAGCGTTCGCTGAAAAGCAATGAAAACCAGATTTATCAAGAAAATATTACCAAAATTGTAAAGGGATTATGGTAACCTAATTTAGAACAATATTAGTTCTAAGAAAAAAATCATTTACTTGAAAATTAAATTATCAATACATCACAATGTAGTAAACATTCTGTAATTAATAACTTGAAAAATCTTGTTTAGAACTACCTAAACCCTTCTCATATGTTTTTAACTGACACATAAAGTCAAGCGGTTCTTAGATCAATTTATACATAAATATTACAGTAGAGTTATTATACATGAAATGACATTTTCTTGGGAAAAAATATTTGTTAAAACCAGCCATTAATAACAAATTTTTCTGTCTGCATATTCAAAACTAGCTCAGCTAGTTAGCAAGGCATTGATGCACAGGTACCCAAAGTCAGCCAAAATCTGTATGTATTTGGATTTTCCATTGGATGTAGATAGTTTTAGGCACCTTAACTGTCCAAGTTGGTCAATTTGGAGCAATATTAGAGAGATTTAGATGAAGATACTTGTAATTTTCTCTAAAATAACTAATATTATATTTCAACTTTTTGCTGTGTAAAAGAAGATTTTACAACAAAACTTTGAAATAAGATATATCAAAAAGTATTAGAGCTAGAAAAATGTTAGAGACCTTTTTAGAAAGCTCCAATATCTGTCATTTCAACTGTAATGTGAGCGAATTTGCATGATAAAAATGAAAGGCAAAATAAGACAATAAAGCAGGTTAGGTGAAGGTAGTCTAAAAATAAAAGTAAAAATTTGATCACCAAAAGTAATTTTAAAATTTTCTACTATGGGAAGCTACTAACTCAATTTAGGGAAAGCATGTTCTGAAACCACCATGAGGTCCCAGTACATCCTGTGTAAACCGTTTCTGCGGGGGGTTTTTTCTTACCTAACACGTCTTCGGGTGGGGTGTGCCTTGCTTTAAACTAATGTATAGTTACTTAGAAATTGATAAAAGTGCAATATTTCTTTATAAACAGTCAGATGAAAATGTAAACTAATTCTCCTAAGTGGGTTATTTATTGTCCAACACAATAAAAAGGTATATCATTATTCTAAATAACCTCTGAGAATCAACCCTTTGTAGACAGTGAGGTATTTTTTTGTCAATAATATGAATTTAAAATAGATCTTTATTACCTAATTACTATGTTATTAAAAAACTAATTCGCATTTTTATATCACAAAAGCCTTAACATGAAGTAAATTGTTTCAACTATACATGACAAGTTAAATATCCCTACAAACATTATGAGAAACAAAAACGTTCAGATTTTCCCTGTTTTTTCCTTTTTTCCTCCCAAAATACCATAAAGTCAAGTCATTATTCCTGCATGTTTTTGTTAATAGGACGTTTTTGGTTGATCAGTGTAGTGAAATGGGCTTAGACAATGCAATGTTAAGATTTGATAATCAGATGAAAAATTTTTACGTTCACACTCCCTTTAAATGTAAAGACTGGGTAAAACAATGATATTGATGAAGGATGATTGGACGTGCAGATAATGATTTAGAGATAAAAATTACTTACCTTCTTTATCCTTTAAATTCACATCTGCACCATTGGATATATAATACTTTACTTTCTCCAATAGTCCTGCCATTGATGCATCAAGAAGAAGATTTCCTACATAAATTAATCTTTTGTGAAATATAAATCTAACTGTCTATAAATAAGAATGTATAAGAACATTAATAACAACATAAATTTTTTTAGAATTAAAATTAGTGAAGGGGAGTAGTAATTTTTTTTATTGTTTGTTTACTCTTTAGACAAGTCAGGCAAGGATGTACTTGGTACCCTTAAATGGTCAGGATACCATATAAATTATGGATGGGATATAAAACCAAATACTTAAACCTCCATTTATTCCTATTGTATTTCAAAAAGAATATAAATTGGATTATGATAAAAGTTCTTATCAAAAGATCTATTTTGCTAATTTTCTTTCTTGCAATGTAAACACAAATTTGTATTATATACATTATATTTATCATTTTTTCTGTTAACCTGCTTTATCTAGCTTTTTCTTGTATTCCTTATACTTCTCCTGAAATTTTATAATTAGTAGTAAATCATTCCTATCTTAATTTCAAAAGTAAATTTTATCATCAACATTAGGGCTTCTTATAAATTTTTTTTCAGTAAAATAATTTCATTAAAAAATAAAGTAAATCTTACATTCATCTCATCAGTCACATTACACTCATAGGCTCTAAATTAAAAACATAAGATAAAATTATAAAAAAGAAATATGACTCAGAAAAAAATATAAATTTTTTTCTTTTTTTCTTTTTCAAAAATTTCTTTTAAACTTTTTTTATCATGGGTACAAAATTGACTATATGTCAGTAAACATGTGGGGGTCTAGAATCCCAAGCAAAACCAAGCCCCCTTTAGTCATAAGTCAGTCAAAGTTATATTTTGCTTCTTCAACCTTTTATTTAACAAACTTTGTTTCATTATAATTTTCTTATTCTTAATTGAACCTAGAACAACTTTTGCAGAATTCTTTAGGTAAATTTATAATATAAATTTCAGCAGCATCTTCTGTACTATGTAGCTGCCAGCCACTGCTGTTTCTCCAAAATTATAAAATAAAAGTTCTTTTTGTGGCAATATTTGTTGATATTATTCCATTAGAAAAATATAATGAATATATTGACGGTTATCCCTAGATTCTATAAAGGCAGAAAAATTGTTGACATAAATCAATCAAATGATCAATTTGAAGCTACTTTAAAATTAGTAACTAAATTATCAAAATTTTAAGCTTAAAAAAAAGCTCACTGACCACTTAATAACACTTTAAAAAAATAGTCTTAAGATGTTTTATTAACAACACTTTTAAAAAATATACCTCGAAATCTCAACCACATCCACTGGAGATAATTGGCTCTGAAAATAGGCTTGTTTAATATTTAAACCAAATTAAGGGATATTTCACAAATAACTGTTCTTGGGTAAGATTTAACTATTATTAGACAAGTGATAACTTCTACTTCCTGACTACAAAGGCCACGGATACTAGGGTAATTCTACAATATTTGACAAGAAAATATCTCTAGTAAAGAACCACGTACATCTTAATTTTGGAACATTTATTTTCTCTTAAAAGCATAGAATAGTTAATATTATAGGTTTTTTCTCACTTATTTTTTGTGTAGATTCGATATTTGAAGCCAGATTAAATAGAGGATTTGTAGTTTTTGAGATATTTGACCTATTAAGAAGCCCCTTAATAAAAAAAATATAAATACCAAGAAAGCCACTAAAAATAATACCAAGAATATAGGCTTGATGTAAAAATTATAAAGTTAATGTTATCAATTAAAGAAATAATAGTTATAATTTGGTTTACTTTACAATAAGCTTTTGCTACCTGATATTGGGTATAAACTTCCTCAATATCAGAATTACAGTAAAGTATAAGTCTAATAACAGTTCATCAGTACAAAACTTTTTTGAGAAACAGCATAAGTCACCCCTTTTTTCTTGAATCTCCAATATTCCTATTGATCTCCTCTCTTTCTCCTTCTACACCATATACGAAAAAATGGCACACCTTGACTATGTCTCAGTATGCAAAGGATGTTGAGGACTTTCAATGCATCATATATAGAAAAGTGGCACAACTCAAGTCTGTATTGCATCTATGAGGCATGCAAACTCACAAAATAGGAGCTTATTTTACAATTAGAGGCCGATTGTTAGGTCTAGTGTAGAAAAATAGTTGAATTTATATGAACAATACTGAGAACCCTTAAAGGATAGAAGCTTTGTCCTTTAAATACTTGGGATAACTTTAATCTTCAACATCCTTTCCATACTTAGACATAGGCAAGGTATGCCATTTTTTCGTATATGGTGTAGAAGGAGAAAGCGAGGAGATCAACAGGAATATTGGAGATTCAAGAAAAAAGGGGTGACATATGCTGTTTCTCAAAAAGTTTTGTACTGATGAACTGTTATTTGACTTATATTTTACTGTAATTCTGATATTGAGGATGTTTAAACCCAATATCAGGTAGCAAAAGCTTATTGTAAAGTAAACCAAATTATAACTATTATTTCTTTAATTGATACCATTAACTTTATAATTTTTACATCAAGCCTATATTCTTGGTATTATTTTAAGTGGCTTTCTTGGTATTTATATTTTTTTATTAAGGGGCTTCTTAATAGGTCAAATATCTCAAAAACTACATATCCTCTATTTAATCTGGCTTCAAATATCAAATCTACACAAAAAATAAGTTAGAAAAAACCTATAATATTAACTATTCTATGCTTTTAAGAGAAAATAAATGTTCCAAAATTAAGATGTACGTGGTTCTTTATAATAAACAATAATGTTAAGATTTTCCATGTTTTTCCATTTTCCTTCTAAAAATGCCACAAATCCAGAAATAAATCATATTTTTGATAATTAGATATTTTTGGTTGATAAGTATTGCTAAAGGTTTTATAATCAGATGATAATGGCATATCAACAAAGAATATTCATAACTAGCGGCTATTACCCACCTAGAGGCCTCTAGGGGCACTTGAAGAGGGGAGATTTGGAGTTATTGATAGATGAACTAAATCGCGGCATTCGCAACGCCAATGTGAAACGCGTTATGATGGGTCATGAGATCGCCTCGGTACCTGAGTACACGAGGCGAGCCATGTTCACCGTGACCATGATCACCAAGCAGCTGAAGGAGGGTGTGTGCCTAGTGGATGCCACCGACGGGCTCATGGGATCGGCCAGCGTCCAGTTGCCCCAGTACGATGAGTCGGAGCCAATGGAGATTGGCGCCTTGGCTCCGGGTCTCCACCAGATGGGGAAGGTTGCACCAGACGACAAGATTCCAGGCCGCTGCTACCACTGCCATGGGAAGGGCCACCGAATCAGAGATTGTCCTACGCCTATGGAGGTCAGCCTAGAAGAGCGACGCACCCAGCCACGCCGTGACCGTCCTGCCAAATGTGAACGTTGCCATTACGCAGGCCATACGGCAGCCGAGTGCAAGGCTGACTGGGACCAGGTAGCCGGCAGGAGACGTGTAGCTGACAAGGGCGCTCACTCAGGGAAGCCCAGCCGGGTAGCCAACATGGAAGGGAGCGCGCCCCCAGCAACACTCCAGCAAGCAGCCGCCCCCAGCGCGGCGGGCCAATCAGAAGGAATGCCGCAGTTTGGGACTATCCCAGCCAGGATCAACGTGCTGGGAGGAGCGGCTGAACCCAACCGGGTTGGCCTGGGCTTCAGCCTCAACCACTTGGGACCGGAGTTCGTGCAGCCAACCAACATTGCGGAGCCAGAAGTCCTGCGGCCTCAACCATTCAGCCTCAACATGATGGGGCCTGCCAGACCGAGTCCCCCCAGCAAGAGCGAAGGGGCGCTACCTAGCGCCACCGAGACAGTGTACGGGGAGGCCCTGGCGGCCGCCGAGCGGGAGAGGCGAGAGGCGCTAGCCAGCGCATCTGAGTCGATGTATGGGGCGCCATCCGGCGTCGCCACCTGGGAAGGACGAGAGGTGCGACCCCGCACCCCCAAGCTGATGTCTGGGGCGGCAACCGCCGCCGCCACCTGTGAAGACTGGGGGGTGCTATCCAGCGCCCCCACACTGATGCCTGGGGCGACAACCGTCGCGGCCACCGAGATACCTGGACCCTGGAAAGAGCCTGCAGCCTCAGACGGAGGGGTGACATCCGTCACCCCCAGTCAGCCAGCAGGGAGAGTCCAGCTATCCATCATCCAGAGCCCCCTGCCAGCAGAGAGAGTCCAGCTGTCTACCACCCTCAACTGAGCAAGGATAAGTTAAAATTGACAAATGCATTGTATCCAAAATATTGTGACCCTCCAGCCTTGCCTGTGCCTCCTGCACCAGAGGCTGGGGAGATTGAGATTTGGGGTTATCAGGACTTGCCTGTGCCACATGCACCTGAGTTCCTAGGGCAGGGGAGGGATGTAATACAGGGCAAGCCTGTGCCACACGCACTCCAGCCCCATGCCACTGGGCATGCCATGGATGAGGGAAGGGCCAACTTGGGGCTAGGGGAGCCGACGCCCAGACAGGCGCCCGTCGCCTGTCAGTCTGTCATTGGGGAGGGCATCGGGACGCCCCGGGCGTCCAAAGATAACACTCAATGGAAATTTATATCTAGCCAGGAGCAGTCCAGCAGTGTCCAGCCCCAGGAAGCAGTTGTGGCCAAAGCCGAGGATCCCCAGATGCGTGCGCGAGGACGATGGCTGTCTGGCAGATTCTCCCATTGGTGGATGGTTCTGTGGGGCCTATTGCTAGCAGCTGTGTGGCCTACAACTAGCTATGTCTTAGTAGGGTGGGACTGTGCCAACCCCACCCATGTCACCGCCTACAACAAGGAGCAGATGTGTAGCAAGGAGCCGCTACACCAGGAGGTGCCCTTGGGCCATGAGGTACATGTCCTGCAGCAAGTCACGATTCGGGAGACCACGGGATATAGCTGTCAACTCACAGTGTCCCAGTGGACATTTAGGTGTGGAGTCTGGGGCCACCTGAAGGTGACCTCGGTCCCCACCCTCATGCCGCCAACCAAGATTGACCCAGAAACGTGCCGGGACCTGGCCCGGAGCCGAGTCTACACCCTGCCAGGCAAGACCCAGCCATTGACGTTCCAGCTGAACCACCCTCTGTTCTTTACCCTCGCTATGGTAGGCGCATTGGTCAACAGCCCCGAGGGGGTGGGTTGTGAAGGGGAGGACGTCCATTTTGAAGGCCAGCTGTACCGAAATGAATTAGTGCTCCAGGAGCGACGGCTGCTGGTCAAGGAAGAGACCTACGTAGTTGAGAACGGACGGGTGGAGTCCCAGTCTGACCACCTGACCCTAGAGTGTCCCCATTCCGAGCTGTCCTGTATCACTGGAGAGGCCACATATGTGTGGGACCACCTGGGAAGAGATTGCCCCTTGAGGCTGATCCGCAGCCTCCAGCCCAGCCTGGTGATGGATGCGTTCCTGGTTGACCATCAGGCCCAATTCTTCATCAACATGACTACCCCCACCTCAATAGTGAACTGCGACTTTGAGGCCCATGCCACCAACCACCCAGCATTGTTCGTGGCAGCCGACCAGAGTATCGGCCAGGGACGTGGATGTCCCCCTCCAGGCCCAGATACACGCGGGTTACATCGGATTTACCCTGGAAACTCGAATGAGAAGCGCAGCAGCAGAAGAAGTAGCGGCCAATTGCTGGAAGCTCCAGCAGCTAGACCCGGCCCATCCGGTGCGTGTCCAGGGGAGCACGTTCTCTATTTTGAGGGGAGATGTATTGCTCCAGCTTACCTGCCAACGTAGTAAGTACGTGGTAAGGGAGAGCAAGGAATGTTGGGACAAGGTGCCGGTGGAGCCCACAGGATTTGTAGATGCCGTGACAAAGGTGTATAGCAGCAACGCCACCAAGATTCCCTGCTCCTCCACCTACCCCCTAACCGTACACGCCAAGGAAGGATGGATAGAGCTAACTCCTGCACCTAAGAAGAGGCCGCCCCCGCTGGATACACCCAAGCAGCTGCTGACTGAGCCCTTGGATGACTTTAGCTTGGGAGGATTGTATTCCCAGGCCGAGCTGAATGACTGGCAGCAGCTACTAGCGTTCCCGGCGTATAAGGCCGCCATGCTGACCGGCCTGTCGTATGGCTCATGCATCCAGCAAGGCAGCTGTTCAGCCACCGGAGACCATGGGATCGTGTCCTACAATATTGACCGACTGGCGGAGGAAGGGGAGGAAACCCTGGATGTCTGGGCTGGGTTCAGACAGGCTATTCATGAGTGGGGAGATGGCGCAGCCATACTGTGTCTGCTGCTGTTGATCCTCAAGCTGCTGGGAGACTTAACCATCATCTCCCTGGCAGCTGCACAAGGAGGTGTACGAGCCGCCCTGAACGCGATGTCACAAGTATTCCTGTATCACCCAACCTTGTATCGTAAGGCCTTGGCCAGGGCCAGGCTCACCCATGCCAAGTCCCGGGACTTTTCAGTGGACTGGGATGCCATTCCTATTGGCCGGGAAGCAGCCGAGGAGATGGTATCCATGAAATCAGCCGATAGTGGAAATGACCGCCCAGGCAGGCCTGGGCCACACTCTGGAAAGCCCCGCGGCCCCTCGGGAGGCCAGGCTGTCGCCCAGACAGTCAACCTGGTAGCCAGTGCCCCAGCTGCTGCCAACACCAATCAGAATGCCCCGTTGCTGACCGGTCCCGCAGTGGCTGCGCCCCATGCCAACCTGACACCCGCTGGCGCCGAGCTACGTGCCCAACAAAAGCCAGCCTCTACCTTCTACCCCACGTTGGGGGCCCATCAGCCCTGAAAATCACCACTAGGATTCCATTGAATCATTATCTCTTGTACATAATAGCCCCTAATGAGCGGGCCGAAGGCCTCAACCACTGTCGGAAGTCTGGCAGGAAAACCCCCTCCCAGCCTTCCGAGGGGAGAGTTGTGGTATTCGGCAGCCGTGAGCCATGTTCTATGGCAACCCTGACCTTGGTTTGGAGAAGGGCCGAGGGCCCTCCCCCGAGTACTGGGGAAGGGGTCAGCCGACCCCTCCCTATGCTTTAAAATTAATGATAGATTTTGACAGCCTTATTATGGTTAAGCTGTATTGTTTGGTTCCCCCACCCTTTCCAGGGATGGGGGATCATTATTGCCCAATCTGATTATTGTATATGTATTTATATTGATTCTGCTTTATGATTACTTATTCCAATCTGTGTATTTATTGTTTGTTGTATATAACTTTAGTAAACCTTAGACCCTGAATAAAGGAACATCTGAATAGACTCTGTTTATTATTTAGTGATTGCTAGAGAAGCGTAGCTTCTCTATAATATACGTGTCCACGTCTGTTCGCACTGCCGTAGTCATTTGAACTCGGGTGTCTGCCATTTAACCTAGGTGGATACCACACTTACTACACTCTTTCATAAAAGCGTTTGGGGAAAACTTAAGTAAAAATTTTATTAGTTTTTGATGATATTTAGGGTATTTTAGATCTAAAAACAATAAAATTGAGTATTTAAAATATTTTCCTCTAAAGCACCTATACAAAAACGTTTGTAAGCCCAGACTACAAGTGTCTGCATACAATAGAAGTCAAGAATAATAAAGGAATACTCTTTAAAAGGGTTTTAAAATACTTAAGCATTAAATTACAAAATAACACATGGGAAATATTCAAAGGGTGATGTTGATGTCAAATAATAATTGTTAACTGCTGCAAAATTTTCAAGTTAAGAATATGGGTTATTATTGTTTAAGCCTTGGATTTGTTTTCATAGTGTTCTTTGTTTAAAACTTATTAAATCTATTGTGAAATTTAAAAAAAAAACGAGTGTTAATGTATAATGTGTTTTGTACATTTTGTTTAGTTGAAAACTTAATCGCAGTAAAATAAATAATAGAAGATTAAAGTTTTAAAGGTTTTTAAAATTATATTGAAAATTTTGATCTTCAAAATTAAAAAACTCATCTAAGGCGGTATAGATCAAAAAATATCTAAAGCTTTTTTCAGATGGCGGAAAATTGTCTAAATGTGTCGATTAAATTTTTTGTTTATAAAAAAACATAGAAAAAAGCAAAATTTTAAAAATTTAACCTCATTTTAGAAATCTGCATAAAAAATTTCTCAACTATATTGTACAAACATACAAGCAGGAATAAGGGATAAGGGATTTGTAGAAGATTTCCTAGGTCCTTTGTTGACCTTTTAAACAGAAGTCATAAGACCACATTTAATAAAATTGTTTCTCTAAAATTGATTGACATCTGTTTTGAGTGTTAATTCAGCAAAAAAACTTTGATATGACTATCATATTTATAAATATTTTTACTTGCATTTTTATTTTAATTCAATTTTTTGCTATTTAAAGGTAAAAGCCATTCAAAGGTAACCTATTTTATTTTAGCTCTATCATCACTGGGAAAGGGTTAATACAAAATTAAGTCAAACTTTAGTTTAAACTTTGAAAAATATAACCTTAAAGTTCTTAGTTAGGTAGAAAATATTTTGTTTGCCTCCCTCCCCCCCCCCCACAAGGTAATTAGAAATGAAAAATAAATGGAGACATTTACATCCTTAATATATAAGAGTATAAAAAAACTATTGTTTCAAATGATTGTTTTAGATATATTTGTTAAGAGTTAAATTATTTACTTACTGGATATTCATTCAGCAGCAATCCACTTTCATTGAAATATGTTTTGAAGGGTTCTTTTACTTTTATACACACATTGCCATCAGAGCACCCTTTTGTCTCAGGATAATGGGTTACTGAGAAGTAATCATATGGGGTCTAAAAAGATATAATTTTGTTTCAGCAATATCAAATAGATAAAATAATAGAAGCAACTAGTTTTAAAACATATCTTAAAACAATACAAATTTTTAATCTCAAGTCTTATTAAAAGGACCTGGTGTGTCTCTCCATGAGTTTCATTTTTTACTGACATTGCTGAATTTTTTATAACTAATTCATGTTTTATTTCAACATACTGATCACGGTCAGGTCTAAAAATAAATAATATTTGCAAATTGAAATCATTTCAATCACAAATTCTATGTCGCTGGAATTTAATATCTATTCTTATTCAAATAATTTGCCAAATTATTCATAAAAATATGCTTAAAATAGATTAAAAGCTTATTGTCACAGCTTTAATATGCATTGTTAAATATATCTTTAGAATGGACAATTTTGGATCGTAGCTTTACAAAATATGTCCCAAATGATTGCTGCACCTTGGAAGTATTCAGAAATAATAATAGTTCAATTCTTAATGGCTAATCAAATTCTACCTAAAGATTAAAGTATCTATTTTTCTGAATTTATCTAAGACATTAGTTATTTCCTTTAAGGTTAATAAAACTGTTATACTCTTGCAAAGATGTTATTTGAAATTTTGGACAACACATTTCATATTTTCTGCTGCCTTCACTTCCCCTCTCTCACACTACCTCTCCCTTAACCCTTAACGGTCGGGGGGGGGGGCGTTGAACGCCCCCCCATCCGGTTTTTTCTATCTCATTTTCTGTGTGTGAAAGATAAAGAGCCCAAACTGCTTGACTTTTTAAGTATGGGTATGACACACAACTGAGAGTTGGAATTTTTTGAATATCTCCATCCTGGCGGGCACAGGATGCCAGCAAACCTGGCAGGGTCATCCAGGTAAAGAGCAAAAATATTTTTTTGACTAAAACAAAGCATTTTATCATACCAAAATACTAAAAAATCCTCTAGTAGTACATCCTTATATGAAATACAGGTGTTCAAGTCACTTTCAGGTTCCAGCTATGATCCTGCAGGTCCTGATCCTCCAGGTCTCCAGAAATCTTTAAAAGGCTCCTGTGGCCGCAATTTTTGACTTAGAGACTTCAAATTTTAAACTTAAGCTTTTCTTACATGTCTACATAACGTATTAAAATTTCATGAAGATCCGCCGCCGTTTTCCCGCCGACCGCCGACTGCGGCGGCTGGCAGCTGCCAAGTACAGCTGCGGCCGCTGAAATTTATATTTTGATATTTCTAATGTAAAATTTAAAGAAAATATGTAAACATTTTCTGGGAAAAAATTTTTCTTCTAGCTTCAAAAATAAGAAAATTACAGCCGTTTGAAATTTTTAAATAAAAAAAGACCTAAAAACAAAGGTTGTTAAATAAAAGGGTGAAGGAAGCGAAAATTGACTTAGACTTATAAAAGGTCGGAAATTCATTATCAAACAGGGGACTTGCACAAGAAAATTTAGCCCTCTAGCTGTAATAGGAACTGAGATAATTAGGGGGGGCGTTGAACGCCCCCCCCCCGACCGATTAAGGTGCGGCAAGGGGCCCGACTGTAAAGGGTTAATAAACGGTTATTTTTTTGCTTTTAATAACCTGTTTTGTTCATGTATAAGACCAAATAGATGGGCAATCTCATGAAGAACTGTTGTTCCTAATAATATATTTTGTTATAAAAATTTTTTTTTAAACTACTATTATTCTATTAGAACTTTTTAATAAGTTAAATTTTTTACAAATCTACAGTGGAAAAAGTTTAAAAATTGCTAGTGTTCTAAAGACTACAAATGTAGGAATTCCAAACGTCAGAGTGAACAAATGAAGTCCTAAGCGTTGGAGTTGGACAAATGTTGGAGTGGACAAATGTATTTTTATTTCAAACATCAGAATGGACATTTTGATAGTAAAATGCAGGAGTGTCTATTATATTTTTTTTAAAGTTTTAACATTATTTGTTCAGGTATTTCTACACAGGTCAGTTTAGGCTAAGATAAGAATATACAAATAAGCCCCCCGCAGGCTAATTTAGCCCTCCCTCTTTCTTGGCTCCTGTTACAGATAGAGACATGAAATTTTTTCTGGTGGTTCATGTGCGTTTAAAAGAAAATTACTTTTTGTAGGCATAGCGGCCTGACCGCTCCTTGGCCACTTTTAAGAGGCCAGCTGAAAAATATTAAAACAGCCGTAGAGCGACCAATTATAAAGCTAGGATAACCATATTTTAGGTAGAACTTTTATTTTCAATAACAAAAAAATTACTTTTTCAACCATTGGCAAAAAACAGCAAATAATGGAAACCGCCATTTTTGGCTGTTATGACAGTAAACCGGCGGTCGGCAGCGCCAATTAATATTTTTATCTGTTTCTTATCACAATATAAGACTAGATAAAAATTTTTGCTGGTCTAGAGCTGTTTTGAAATTTTGGTAGCTGGCAGCTTAAAAACGGCAAAATTACAAAATCCTTCAAAAATCGGACAAGGAGTGGTCAAACGGTCATTCAAATCAGTGGTTAGGGAGATCTTAATTGAGAAACAAACAAATATTGCTACATTGTTAAGAATAAAAAGCCACTAGAAAAGACTTTAGAAGGCTTATGACCTAAGATTTCCATTTATAGTTTAAAATGTTGATAAAAATTGTTTTAAGGGGTTGTACCATCCCCCCAAAGTCAAATGACCATGCCAACCACTGCTCTTTAGACCAATTTTTGACCAATTTCTAGTTGCGAGATCTTAATGGGACAGGCATCAAGCTCATTGCCATAGCTTTCATTTGTGATGATAATATTTTGAAAAAAAGTTATTAGAAGAATTTTTTTTAGGAAGATGAAAAAAATTACTGGAATTCCCCCTCTATACCCTATTTTCCAATAATAAAATAAAAATTCTGTTTGAAAGATTGATGTTTGACTGAATTAGAAGTTGTAAAGGCATTATGTCATTAAATTCAGTTTGATCAAATATCAATACATTGAGTAATAAGATATAATATCTTAGAGAGATTTTTTGAAGGAAAATAAGATACTTGCTATTAAACATTAAATGAAACATAAGAATTACCATTGTTTTCAAAGCATTGTGCATCACCAAGATTTAATATAGGTGGACCTCTTTCTACTTTAGATCCTGAAAATGGCAAAACAAATTTACACTTTTAATCATTCTGCTCTGAAGCCCCTATATACAAGTCTTGCTTTTAATATTGATTTTATCTATGTACATTTTTGATAATAAAATTTGTTATCATATTTTATTAAAGTTAGACAAAAAATTTCTGGTTCTCAACAAAGTGGAGATTAAGCAATTCCCCCCCCCCCCCCCCAATAAAGGTTTATATTTGGATAAGACCGTTTAGTGTTAAGTTTTTTAAACTATAAAACTAGTTATTTTTTTATAATTTATTTGTTTTCAGCATGTCTAACTACATGAGAATTACCTATAGTTGCCCGGCATGAATATCTCATCCAGTTTGTAACTTCTAATTCTTGTTCTAGATTTAATTTTGAATTCAGGTCTAGATCAATAAATCTCATACATCCTAAAGTAAGAGGTAAGATGAATTAATGTTGATAATGATATTTGTAATTTATTCTAGACCTTAATAAAAAAAACAGTTTTGTTAATTAGATAACTCCTACTCTTTATAATTTGGCTGTTTAGGAATTAATTTCTATTTAAAGTGTTTATGAATCTCCTGTGGTTTTATCATAATTAATTTACAGTCACTATTTACTATCCTAAGCATAAAAATTATATTTAATAAGATCTTTATGAACATATGTCATTTCAAGGCCAAAAAATCTAATTTGTAAATGTGACAATTAATGCCTAAGCCTAAATAATCAAACAAATATCTCTTATTTACAACACCAAAAGCCCAAATAATAAATCAGATTTGTAGACCTTATGTGGTAGGCGGCTCACGGACAAGCCCTTTCCAGAGTATGCGATGCTCTGTGTTTACCAAATAACACCCCGACGCTAATCCCAGCTTATCACAATTCTGCCCAGCCCCTTTCTGGCCATTGTCTACACATCAGAGACGGCGGTCAACTTGGACACCGCTGATAATGGGAGGGGCGCTGCCCCTCTCCCCTTCATGCCCCCAGCAACCTACCCTTTTCCGGGAGACGTCTACCTTAGCCCCTACGGGAGCCTACCACTCTACTGCTCACCTGGATGGGGCTTCTCCCCATCTCCCCCACACCCTTCTCTACCTAACCCATTTATAATCTATTTTGTATATAAACTAGTAACTTTGTTGTATATGCATTCAGTTCAAATATATCTTGTAGTACTTTATTGATAGAATCCTTAAGGCTAGGGGCTCTTTTGAATCGAACTTGCTCAGTAGGGTTGAACTGCTTCACCCCTACCACAATTTGGTGTCAGCGTGTTTCAATCGAGCCCCGTTAAAATAGCCGATTCTATCTCTGGCCGAGAGATTGGACCCTTTTGCAAGTAAGGGGACAGTCAACTGACAACCTTAGAAGCACTCCTGGCCGAGAGATTGGACCCTTTGGAAAGTAAGGGGACAGTCAACTGACATCCAACAAGACTTCAAGAAGCCAACTGACAAGAGAGACGGCCTTTTTAGGCAACTTGCGGGTAAATTTTTGCCTGCTGAACGCACCACAGACAACCTGATTCTAGGGCTCAAAGAACCAAAGATCTAGACACAACTGTAACTGAAAGCCTCGTTCCCGAGCAGTTACACTAGCTGACACGAGGGCACGAGTAGGCCAGACCCATGAGACAGAGTGCTGAGTAGCTGGTCTCCCCCCGAGAATCTACGAGACCAGGCGGGCCTCCAGAACTGCGGAGAAATCTAACGTAGAATCGTGCGTTAGACGGCTGAAACATGCCCACTGACTGGCTGAAACATGCCCACTGACTGGCCGAAGCAGGCCAAATAACTGTAGACGGCTGAAACATGCCCACTGACTGGCTGAAACATGCCAAATGACTGGCCGAAGCAGGCCAAATAGCTGCGAAATGGCAACGTGTCGGCTGGACAGCACCCCGACACGAGTAAGCCCAGACCCCGAGACGGACAGCTGATTAGCTGGTCCCCCTGAGCAGGCAATGTGTGGCTGGGAAGCTCCAGCACACAAGTAAGGCCTACCCCCTGCGACGGACAGCAGGACACGCACCCACGGCGCCTGCAGGACAAGTATTCCCTGCCGCCACTGCTTCTAGATCGACCGTGTAGCTGGGACAAGCCCCAGGACACGTACCCACGGCGCTTGCAGGACGAGTGTTCCCTGCCGCCACTGCTTCCAGATCCACCTGTGTAGCTGGAACAAGCCCCAGGACACGAACCCACGGCGATTGCAGGACAAGTATTCCCTGCCGCCACCGCTTCCAGATCCACCTGTGTAGCTGGGACAAGCCCCAGGACACGAACCCACGGCGCTTGCAGGACGAGTATTCCCTGCCGCCACCACTTCCAGATCATCCTCTGGAGCTCTGTGCCCCCACTATGGTAGGAGAGGGCACCATAGCTGCGGCCAGGCCGTCGCCGAAATTCCGCCAGACGCCAGCGGAACAAAAGAACCCCCTGTCTAGTGGCCAGGATTTACCCTTCCACATCAGGGTGCGGTTCCCCACTCACGACCCTGCCCAGCACGTGCAGGTCAACGCAATGATAGACCCTGGCAACCGTATGCCCGGGTCTGCAGTAATTTCCGAGTCCCTCATGCACGTAATGGGCATGCAGAAACTGCTGATTCCAACACGTACGTGTATCATAACTGCCAATGAAAAGGGGCAGCCCCTCCAGGTAATTGGCAAACTAAGCGAGCTCTATATGGCGGTGAGCCATTCGCTCATCCTCCATTTGTACCGCGTGACTGTGGTCAGGAATCTCTCGCACCCACTGAGCTTAGGCGGAGTCTTTCTGTGTGAGTTCTGAACTAGGCTTTGTTTTGACATGCAGACCCCCTGCCTGTGGGTGCGTGTGGAGTTTATCCCCCTCCACGGTGTCCCAGTGGACCGCGAGACCGCCAAGTCCGGGACCAGGCCCATCGAGTCGCAGTCAGCTAAGTCCGGGGCCAGGCCCGTCAAGTCGCGGCCTGAGGCCCCTGGTACCGCGCTCGGCCAGCGGAGTCCGGCTAACCCCAAGACCGAGCCCGTCAAGCCGCGGCCGGTCCCCGCCAAGTCCGAGCCCGTCAAGTTGCAGCCGGACGCCCCTGGTGCCAGGCCCATCAAGTCGCGGCCGGCCACCACCGAGCCCGAGCCTGTCAAGTCATGGCCAGATGTTCCCGGTGC
This sequence comes from Acartia tonsa, assembly GCF_053477335.1. NCBI lineage: Eukaryota > Metazoa > Arthropoda > Copepoda > Calanoida > Acartiidae > Acartia > Acartia tonsa. The sequence continues at coordinate 1,967,564 of NC_137274.1, read as the reverse complement.
TGAGCCCGTCCAATTACGGTCGGCCACCCGTGACGACACTGTACATGAACCAAGCCACAAGGAGCCGCTGCCGGGCCTGAACCCAGAATCATCCCATATTGGTGAGAGCGGAACCCACTGGGTGGACACGGCCCTCACCGCCAGCAAGGGAACCAACCTGCCGGCTGTGACCCTTCCACCTGTACCAGACACGGCCGCAGTAGAATCGCCAACAGCCTTCCCGGAGACAGATTGCATCCCGGAAGCCTTCCTGACTGAGGATACTTTCATCAACGGCCAACCGTGTCCTCCCGGATCCATCCCTGAGTGCTCCTACCAAGCCGAGCCCATCAAGTCGCAGCCGGCTACGCACACCTTGAACGCCGTGTTCCCCTTGAACGGGCACGCGGCCCCGCTGACCATGGCCAAGCAAGTCACCCTACTGGCCTGCAGCCTCACAATGGTCTCCGTCCAGCTACTTGGCTGACCCCTTCAGGCCGCAATCCACTTGGCTGTCCCAGCGCAGCAGGTTGGGGAGCACTACCTCCTACTGGATGCTGGCCTCCCTGTGGCTAGGGAGCTAGTCAAGCCTGATGTTCGGGAGGTTTCCACAAATCCACCCCAACGTCTACATGCCAGGGGAGAACCTGTAGGACTCCAGGCGGACCTGGAGCTGGACAAGACTGAATCCTGGGAGACAGACCCCATGCTCAAGATGGAGGTACCTAGCGCTCTAGGACAATTACCCTTTTAACCCAGGAGGATGGAAGCTTCAGCCCGATAGAGCCCAGGGCCATAGGAAGAGGCCATCACCCGGCATCAGGCACCCAGCCCCCCTGAGGAGAGTCCAGGCCCCCACAGGATCAAGGCCTGGGGATGACCCCAACCACAAGCCTCAGGACTGCCCGCCAGGAAGCTACATGTGACATCAACCATACCGAACGGTAGGGTTGCCCCTGGAGGCCCTGTTGCAACCGAGTCCTTTCACTCGGACCCGCAACTACCTGGTCACCTGGCCCAGCTTATTGCCTGCCTTAGACAAATGAGACGTCCCACCGTGCAGCAAGAAGTCAGGGATGGCCAACTTGGGACCCTCAACCACCTGGCATCAATGACCACCATCTGGCTGCCGGTCATCGTATTGTTAATGTTGAGTGGTTGTACCTGGCTCTTACCCCTACATCTCTCGATATTCTTACAAATGTTCACCCGGATTGGAAAGTCAGCAACTGAGTACAGCAGCGGGGGTATATGGCAGCGTAGAAGAGTCCAGGCATCCAGCCTGTTGCCATATCCGGCGCTATCACAGAAACCCAGAAGATCCCCTGACCAAGGTTCAGGGGGTTCGAACCCTTGCCAGAGAATTGGTTGCCTACGAGAGAGGTACAAGACCCCCAGGGCGGACCAGAGGCCACCAGAGGTTGATCACCAGGCCAGCCAAGAAGAACTTGCCAGCCAGGGGAGACCTACCAAAACCTACGCCTCCAGCTGATGATGTGTGGGAACCAGGAATACCGACATCAGCCACCTTCAGCAAACTTGAAGAAGCCGCCTGGAGAGAGAGAGGAGATGCACCCAGTAACGAGCCCAATGGTCAAAGACCTTGTCCTAGCCCAGAGGGAGACAGAGTGCCAGGTCACCTCCCAGCTAGGGGAGAGATATCAGGATGTGGTACCTTTAGTCCCCTCACAGCAGGGACTGGGGAGCTGTATGCCCAGAGGCCAGCCAGACCCCCGCCGGACCTCCAGACCAGCGCTGACCCCCGACACAGAGAACTGACCTATCCCTACACTGAAGATCTAACTGCCAGTCTCCTACCTGCCCCCGTCCACGACAACCCTAGGGGAGACAAGGTGGCCGCCAGCGTTGTCCGAGACCCTAGAAGCTGGATACTCCTGGACCAGTCCAATGGTGGAACGGTTGCAGCAACCGTACCAGCTAGCAGTCAACCTGGAACCATTGGCCAACTGCCCCTGTACCAACCAGCCGAAGTCACTGTCCTGCCACCGCCAGCTGTGGACTGGAGTCTGACCAGCAACCCTACAGAAGGAGGAGAGCAGTCTGGACCTGCTCCTGCGCCGCCAGCTGGCGCCATATGTAATCCAACGGACGAACTAGAGTTTGAGATACCTAAGAACCGGACCAACCACCCTGGAGGAGAAGAAGAGAACCTGACCAGCCAACCTGCAGAACTGGGAACAGCCCCTCCGGCGCTACCCACCGACGCAATATGGAACCCAGATGCCGACATGGAGCCTCTGCCAGCCAACAGCGAGTCCCCAGGACGAGAAGCAGCCACTGAGATGGAGTTGCGGCCCCTGAGGACAACGCCAAAGCAATGTGCCCCCTCCAGATGACAGCTATACCCACCAGAGTTGGAGCCAAGGCCCCCAGTAACCTGGACAAGGCAGGCGCCCCCATGGAACTCTACACGCCTACTACCATCGCCGTCCCCCCTCTAGGGGCCTCTAGAGTGAGCCTGGGCCTCCATGTCAAGCTGCCGGCTGAGACAGAAATAGTTCTCCAGACGAGGCCTAACTTCCAGCGCCGAGGCTTGACTGTCACCAACCCTCAGCTACGAGCCAACCGAGAATTGACCATGCTGATTACCAACCACAGCCAGACTGAGTTTCCTGAGGGGCCTGTGTGGCCCGAGCTGTCCTACACCGTGCTGTGCCCCAGGGAGAGTCTGCCGCCCACCATGGTTCAAGGCCTGATTTCCTGATGGTTCCACAGCCCTTGTTGTGGTAGGCGGCATACGGACAAGCCTTTTCCAGAGTATGTGATGTTCCGTGTTTACCAAATAACACCCCGACGCTAATCCCAGCTTATCACAATTCTGCCCAGCCCCTTTCTGGCCATTGTCTACACATCAGAGGTGGCGGTCAAGTTGGACACCGCTGATAATGGGAGGGGCGCTGCCCCTCTCCCCTTCATGCCCCCAGCAACCTACCCTTTTCTGGGAGACGTCTACCTTACCCCCTACGGGAGCCTACCACCTTACTGCTCACCTGGATGGGGCTTCTCCCCATCTCCCCCACACCCTTCTCTACCTAACCCATTTATAATCTATTTTGTATATAAACTAGTAACTTTGTTGTATATGCATTCAGTTCAAATATATCTTTTAAACAGTAACTACTTGTAGTACTTTATTGATAGAATCCTTAAGGCTTGGGGCTCTTTTGAATCGAACTCGCTCAGTAGGGTTAAACTGCTTCACCCCTACCACACTTACAGAAAAATGTTTTGCCTGTCTATTGGGTCCATTAAATTCTTTAGTAAAAATAACCATTGAAGTTTCTTTTTTAAATTGTAACTAGCAGATCACAAATTACCAAAAATTAACAAATAGTTATGCTTATCTCCAAAATGTAGCAAATAGAATTGCTTGAAAAAAGGAATACAATATATTCAATAGATGTCACAATAAAATAATAATTGCATAACATGAAAAGAATGAAAACGTATTTAGAAATATGCTTCAGCCAGTTTATTCAACTTCAAAACAATACAGTTAAGAATACCTTATTGTTTCTTGTGTTTAAAACAAATCTGTTACATTGCATTGTTCTTTTATTGACTTTTTTTAGTTAACCCTTTAAAGCCAAATGTTATTTTTAGATAAAATGATATTTCAGAAATTGACAAAAACATACATGAAATGCAATATTTATTAAAAGTGAAGTGTGCATGATTGATTATGTTTGGGCTAACTTATTAATAAAATTTCATCTTTCCTATTGACAAAGTGATCTTAGGATTTTTTTGTAGTTTTTTTTTCCTCAAAAAAATATTTCTATATTACTGAAAATTGTATTACTGGGCTGATTTGTTAGACATTATGGATACCTTTACATTTTATAATATATTTCTTTTCATTCTTCCCTGTAGGGAGAAAATTATATTTGAAATCATGTATTAAGCGACAAGAATATTTAGGCAAAGTAAAAATATTATATACATATCTTCATTAGGAAACAGAAGAGAAATTGCCCAAATAAATGGTCATTATATTTCTGTATAGTTTCTGTAACATCAAATTTGAATTTTTCCTCAATTTTATTTAATGAAGCATCGATCCTTAATCACTAGGGGATTTTTTTTCCCTGGCTTTTTTTTCAATTCAAGTAGTGCATTTGCAATTATTATGCCTTTTGGTGAAAGAATACTTGTGTTAGAATTTTAACTATTTTGGACAAGTATTATGCCCAGTAATTTCACTTTGAAATTTTGACGCCCCCCTTATGCGGGTCAAAAAATCATAGCATCAGAACTAAGGCTTCATAGTGCTCCCTGAATAGGTCTTGAGGGCGTCAAAATTTTATAGTGAAATTACTGGGCATAATACTTGTCTAAAATGGTTAAAATTTTTACACAAGTGTTTTTTCACCAAAAGGCATAATAATTGCACTACTTGAATTTTAAAAAAAGCCGGGAAAAAATTCTCCTATTAATCACTAATATTCACTGAGAAATATGGGTGCTGAAAATAAAACAGAGTAATTTTTCATGACTTGATTACAAAAATTTACGTGAATATAATTATTGAGTTAAGCTAAAGCTTCTACATGGATGCTACAAGATTAGTATTAGCTTCCTATAGTCTTTAAAGTTTTCACAATTGTTTTTGTAAATATTTTATCAATTTTAAAACCTTCTGGAAGTTGTGACTCCACTATTTCCATTTGTCTTCTGACTATTTCTTTATCTTCAGCAGTAAAACTAAAATATAAAAATAATATTAAATTGTTTTCAGTCAAAAGTAAATCATGGATTTAAAAGCATCTTATGTGCATCCACACTCAAACAGTCCAAGGCACAAAACCTTTTGAGTACACTAATGGAATTTAATTGGTCCAAACCTTTTCACTAATAATCTTAATCTATAGAAGGAGTAATTTTGTTTACAATAATTGAGGTTGTATAACAATATATCATTCGGTGTCATATCCCTTGAGATTCATGCAATGTTTATTTACAACACAACATATTACATATTAAATCTATCAACAACTGTAATTTTTTATTCTTATACTGAAAGGAAAATTATTGCAGGGAAATTTTTTACCTTGATCTGGAGGTTGACTTAAACATTTATATTGTTTTAAACTAATATTTTTAGTTTTGTTTAAATGCTTTGCTGAAGTAAAAAAACCTCAATTAAGATGACCCCTGTAATATCTACTTGCATCCTAGGATGCTGTTATTCTTGAATTCCCACTTGTGTTTAATTACAACATTTGCAATCAAAATTTGTATGACTTTATTGTTTAAAAACAGAAAATTAGGTTGAATATTGCAAGAGTAGTGGCATTCAACCAGCAAAAAAATGGCAAGATCTATTGGTACCTATTTTTTGGCAATTTATATTTTTACTTATTTAAAAAAAGTAAATTAATATATTTTTTGTATTACAGAAAATATTAATTTACTTTTCACTTCAATTTATTTTGTTACCTATATCTATCTGAATGAATTTTAAATCTATATCCGATGATTCCACCTGTCCATCTATAACTGACATCTCTGAAAAATCAATCAATAAAATGTATTTGATCATAATTGTATTTTTAGATAAAATTAGCCTTGTTATACCTAATCATACTTTCTCCATAGTCATATTCTTCTATTTCTGTATCTATAATAGTATTAGTTTCAAAGAAAATTTATTTTGATGACAATTAAAAAAAATACAAATAGATATTTTAGAGAAAAAATTTTATTTAAATAAGTTTTAAAAAACCTTTGATTTCAACATCAGAAGATTCAGCCAACAATCTAAAAACCTCATTATCTAAAATATAATTGTTTTGAATAAATAATATAAAAAGGTAAAAAGCACATTAAGAAAATAAGATATAATACTATTAAACTTAGTAATAAGTTTTATTTTATAGGTTTAATACAATGACTTTATGTTATCATTTTTTATTTCTATTATTGATCTTATTTTATCTATTTAATACATTAAGAATTGTACTATCATCTATTTGTAATAATATTTAGGAACAAATTAAATTATTCAAAATATTTTGAATTAAATACTAACGTTAAAAATTTAAAATTCTTTTTTTGGGGGGGGGGGAGAGGGGGGTAATTACTTCTAAATTATCTCCACATAATGAGATGGCTCTATCCAAATTCTTTTACTAAACCAACATTCAGAGGACATTGTCAATTGAAACATATATTTATCAAATTCTACTTGACCTGCTGGAGATTGTACTAACTACCTGCACCTAGTGCCCCTATTATCTGCAAGATACCTAAACCTTAAGGTAGCTAAGCAACTCTGGGGATCTATCTTAAGCTAAAAAATGTAATACTTTGAAATTGTATGAAATATACCTGTTACTACTCCATTTTTAAAAACCACAGAGTACTTTTCTCCAGAACTCTTGATTATTTGTCCATATCCATGAGGTTTACCATTCAGAATTTGTCCAGCATATACTAAGCCATCATCAAGTGTCAACCCAGGAGAAGTCTAAATGTATATGTACAGCTTGGATTCAGAACCGATTAATATCTGGTGGATAAGAACCAGTTTTCAGCCACACTGAAAAACCATGCATCATATTCTATTATAACTAGTTTTCTAAGAATGTACAATCACAATATTAAAACCAGTTTTTTAGCTCATAACATTGGAATCTAGAGTCTATCAAAACTGGTTTTAATCTTATAATTGTACATTTTTTTTATAATTGATAAAAAGTGGTCAAATTTTGCAATATACATACATTTCAGACATTATACATATCTTTTACATGCATATACATTGAGGTCCATTACGAAGATGAACTATTTGCTACTAACAAGATTGACAATATCTATAGTTAGGTAATATTTAGTAACATTTGAAGAAAAAAAAATATTGATTAAACCTGCTCTAGGACAGAGATCTGTATAAAATCAAAATTCTCATCTTTCCAGCATCTAAAAAAGATATTTTCAAATATTGGATCTTCATCTTAATTACTTCTACGTATGAAAAGCTTGTAAAAAATATGTTTAAAAAGAATGCAACTCATAACAATGCAAAGTTATGGCTTTCAGATAAAAGTTGTGCAATGAAAGTGTTGGTTTCTTAAGGATGTTTGGCTATGTATTTGATTCAGAATTACAACAGAAGAAATTCCACTTTTGTATAACATAAAAATTTTATAACATCATATAAAGTTTTTTTTGTTAAAAGAATGATCTTGTAATTTGGTCAATTAGTATTTTAAAAATCTACTGCCAAAGTTTTAATTACAATTTTATGAAAATCTTTAAATATTTTTTTTTTAGCAAATATAAAACAACAATGACAACATCCATAAGTAGTGAAGCACCAAAAATATCATGAATGATAAGATTACAGACATAGAGATTTAAAGAGCATTAGTTAAAAGCAATAGAAATATTTTATTATAAATTGTTTTATAAACTACAGAAATAAACATTCTGATATGGGGAAATAAGTGAAAAATATATTATGCTCTATTATGGTGTGAATGTTAACAATAAGTTTTAGCTGTGTATCTTGAATAGGAGCTGAGAAAATCACAATTTCCCCACTTTGTGTTTTATGGACAGATGGAGAGAAATAAACATTCTGAAAATAACCTCAATTCCAGGCCATTGTCTTGAAGAGTGAATATGAACTGTATAACCATCAACTTCTCTGTCCCATCATCCTTCAATTCTGCTGAATATTTCCTAGGAAAATTAATCAAATCAATAGATTACCATAAATACATCTAACACAAGCATTTTTATCTATACATCCAAAATTGTCAATTTTACATCTGTTTCTTGCCAATTTTGCATCTAAACTTTTTCATATGTCATTAATACATCCTTTACATTTAAATTAATAATAAACAATAGTAACTGTATAGTAGATATTTGTTATCAATACAAGATATCAATACAAAACAGCAGGGTTAGGAAAATGCAACAACCCATTTCTTAAAATATGATCTTCCTCTCTTGGGACTGTACAAAAAAAAATAATTTAAAAAGATAGATAGATATTTCTTTAATTCACTGATTAGATTTACGTAAGTATTATCTATAATTCTTAAACTTTTGATTACTATACTTTTAAGCACAATAAAAAGAATATACATACTATTTATTGCACAACTTTTACCTTAACCCCTTACAGTCGGGCCCCTTGCCGCACCTTAATCAGTCGGGGGGGGGGGGGGGGGGGGGCGTTCAACGCCCCCCCCTATTATCTCAATTCCTATTAAAGCTAGAGGGCTAAAAATTTTTGTGCGAGTCCTCTGTGTTATAATGAATTTCCGACCTTAAGTAAGTCGAGGTCAATTTTCGCTGCCTTCGCCCTTTTATTTGACAACCTTTGTTTTTAGGTCCTTTTTTACTTATAAATTTCAAACGGCTGTAATTTTTTTTATTTTTTAAGCTAGAATAAAATTTTTTTTTGCAGAAAATGTTTATCTTTATGTAAATTTTATATTTGAAATATCAAAATATAATTTCAGCGGCCGCAGCTGTACTTGGCAGCTGCCAGCAGCCGAAGTCGGCGGTCGGCGGGAAAACGGCGGCGGATCTTTATGAAATTTTAATACATTATGTAGTCATGTAAGATAAGCTTAAGTTTGAAATTTGAAGTCTCTAAGTCAAAAATTGCGGCCACAGGAGCCTTTTAAAGATTTCTGGAGACCTGGAGGATCAGGACCTGCAGGATCATACCTGGAACCTAAAATTGACTTGAACACCTGTATTTCATATGAGGATGTACTACTAGAGGATATTTTAGTATTTTGGTAAGATAAAATGCTTTGTTTAAGTCAAAAAAATATTTTTGCTCTTTACCTGGCATCCTGTGCCCGCCAGGATGGAGGTATTCAATAAATTTCAACTCTCAGTTATGTCTCATACCCACACTTAAAAAGTCAAGCAGTTTGGGCTCTTTATCTTTCATACACAGAAAATGAGATAGAAAAAACCGGATGGGGGGGCGTTCAACGCCCCCCCCCCCCCCTGACCGTTAAGGGTTAATATCAGACATTATAATAAACTAAAGAAAACTATCATAATTCATATATATATACATTTACAATTTTACAATAGAGTTTAATATATGAGTAAAATATTCTAGAAATTATTGTTGTTATGTGGTGACTATCTCGACATTTTCTTACAAAAATGTTTATTTCTATGTAATTTTCAATATTATAAACCTATACCCAGCCCCCATCCCCCTTGTAAAATCTATTGGATGTTTTGTTTATTTTTTTGGGTTTTACAATAAAATATTACTTTAATTGAGAAAACTTAAGGAAGCTTTTATTAAATGATGTAGGTACCTTTTTCACAGTAAATAACGGAGCCAATTTGTAAATCTAATTTTAACTATCCTGTTTTTTATTCCATGGAACTTTGCTTTTCAGTTTGTCATAATATTTCATTGTCTTATAGTTTCTTATAGCAGAGTTGTCCCCTCTTGATTTTCAAATTTCTAATCAGTGTGTTTTCAGTGCTTGATATGCACTTTATGGGAAAGCATTCTATACCTCACTTTTTCCATCCATCTGTTTTCCTGTCATTTCTTTTTATTAAATATTTCTTGTTGAAGTGAAGCTACTCTTTAATTAGAAAATCTTTTATTTTTACTTTCTTGATATTTTGCTAAATGGTTATATTTATCTGTGCTATGCTACTTCGATGTTGTCATCATGGTTTATTACAAAACATGATTTAATATTATGCTTAAATATTTTCTTTGTTTTAAAGATTAAATTTTCCTCTCTCTCACTTCCCTTTTCTTCTGTATTTTTTAAAATTTCATTACTTTTATTTAAAAACCATAATTACAATTTTGCCTCTATTTCTTTAAAATATAATGGAATCCAATATTTTTTATTTCAAATTATCATCCTGAAATGTACAGGATGTATTTATGACATATAAAAAAGTTTAGATGTAAAATTGGCAACAAATATATGTATAATTGACAATTTTGGATGTTTAAATGCCTGTGTTAGATGTATATTTGTCAGCATACCTACGATATATAGCAAATTACTGTCGAATTTACATCCAGACAAACAATTTTGACAAAAATACATCCACTGTATTTCTGCCAGTTGCAGGAACGGCAACGTCCCTACTAGCTGCTACGCCCCTAGAGGCCTCTAGGGGCACTTGAGGAGGAGAGAGTTGATTTTAATAACCCAATTTCTTATTTTAGATTTTAAATAAAAAGTAAAAAAAAATTTGGAGAGGGGGGCGAAAAAAATGTTTTTTTTGGAGGGGATGCCCCATCCCCTTCATTTTTAATTTTAGATAAAAAATTTCCAAAAAAATCTTATTTTTTGGGGGGGGGGATTTTTCATTTTTTTGGAGGGTTGGAGGTGTCCCACACCCCAAGAAAATAGTTATAAACCTTCCCGGGACCTATAAGAAGCTACCCTGTTAAGGAGAACCCAATCGGTTCAGCGCGTAGCAAGATCCTTTGGTACAGATACACAGACAAACAAACAGACAAACATCCTGTTACTTTAGTATAAGGATATTTCTTTTTGTTGCATGACAGAGTGACACACCAAGAAATCATTAGTACAGATAATCATTACAAATTTTTTTTTATGAATAGACATTTTCTATAGACAGACAAACTGACATTTTGAATTTTAGAGTAGCTTTGCAACAAATTATAATACTTGTATGTTATTACCTATCTCCAAGAGTCCAGTAATGATTTGCATCAGTATTATCAACTATACATTCAAATGTGTTGATTTCACCTAAACATGTCAATTCTCTAAATGAATGAACCTTTGTGTTTACAAAATAGGTTTCTTAACTTTTTTTCTTTTTCTTTTAAATAGCTAGTCATTGTTTTTAATAAGTAGTAGATGTAAAATTTTCCATAGAATTTAGATATGCAATCGTTTTTTTTGTAGACCTCTCATTTTTAAAGTAATTTAAGTTTTTTTTTAGATGAAGTCAGTTTTAAGGTACTAAAACCCAACAAAAAAAAAAATTGCCATAATGAACAAAAATAGTATGATCTTTAATTTGGCAGCTTACTTTTGAATTCTGTTTGCTAATTATTGAAAAAATCAACTTTTTAAACCTTGGTTTAATCAAAACTTTGAACTTAAATATATTCTAATTCAGACATGAAAAATGTATGTTTATATATACCTTTAGAATGAGAAAAATATTACGTATCTATTCAAAGCAAAATTTAAATAAAAAGTTTACAAAATAGTAAATGAACTACAATAAAAGAAATTTTATGAAATATTATATTATACAGGCAACCTTTACTCACCCTCCTATTCCCTTTTACCATCTTAAATCCTTGTTTTGTTTTGTTAGGCCATTTATAAAAAATTATTTTACTTTTTTTCAATTTAGCTTACAATGGATTCATAATATTTTGCTGATTCTAAAGGTATATATGAACCCATATTTTTCGTGCCTGTGTTAGGATATATTTATGTTCAAAGTTTTGATTAAACCAAGGTTTAAAAAATCGAATTTTTCATTACCTGACAGAATTTTAAAAGATAAAGGAATGAATAATACCTGCTTTTACTGTAACTGTTCCATAATAATGCAGATACTCTTGGCAGGACACTAAATATTATCAAGGTCAAAATTTGTATATCATATATTACATCTAGCGGGTATGCCCCATATAAAACTCTAGGGCCATTTAAAATTGGGTGGGGGGGGGGAGAGTGGTGATATATTGAGTCCCTATTCAGTCACAGGGGAATTGACCTCCCCCCATTTAAATTTAAGTTAGAAAAGATTTTTATGATACAAACCTTGATGCAAGAGTAAACATATTATGTTAACCCAAAGTGGGTCAAACAGTTTCATTGTGCAATTCTTCTGAAATATATCACAGTTATAGGAAATTAACAGTAGAAATATCCAGGGATCTAAAGGGATAAGACAATAAACGATATAATGTACATCCTCAATAATAATACACAAAAGTGGTTGAAAATTCAATGAAAACTCATATTTAATATGTAATAGCAGAGAAGTAAGGTTTATTGTCTGAAGCTTAAGATCTCAATAAGTACTGAACCGATTGGGTTCTCTTAATTTGTCCTGTGTTGTTTTTATGCTATTTCATTTTCAGATTTAAGACTTGGGATGGTTTTGGGCTATTTTTCTTGCCCTTCTCTGTCCCTTTCAAAAAAGCTGTTATAAAGTAGATTCGCTTCTATTAATTTGATAGTGGAATATTCTTACTGATATCATCATTACTTAACCCTTAACGGTCGGGGGGGGGGGGGGAGCGTTGAACGCCCCCCATCCGGTTTTTTCTATCTCATTTTCTGTGTGTGAAAGATAAGAGCCCAAACTGCGTGACTTTTTAATTATAGGTATAACACATAACTTAGAGTTGGAATTTTTTGAATATCTCCATCCTGGCGGGCGCAGGATGCCGGCAAACCTGGCAGGGTGATCCAGGTAAAGAGCAAAAATATTTTTTTTACTTAAACAAAGCATTTTATCTTACTAAAATACTAAATTATCCTCTAGTAGAAAATCCTTATATAAAATACAGGTGTTCAAGTCAATTTCAGGTTCCAGGTATCATCCTGCAGGTCCTGATCCTCCAGGTCTCCAGAAATCTTTAAAAGGCTCCTGTGACCTCAATTTTTGACTTAGAGACTTCAAATTTTAAACTTAAGCTTTTCTTACATGTATACATAACGTTTTAAAATTTCATAAAGATCCACTGCCGTTTTCCCGCCGACCGCCGACTGCGGCGGCTGGCAGCTGCAAAGTACAGCTGCGGCCGCTGAAATTTATGTTTTGATATTTATAATATAAAACTTACATAAAGATAAATATTTTCTGTGAAAAAATTGTTCTTCTAGCTTCAAAAACAAGAAAATTACAGCCGTTTGAAATTTTTAAGTGAAAAAGGATCTAAAACAAAGGTTGTTAAATAAAAGGGTGAAGGAAGCGAAAATTGACTTCGTTTCACTTAAGGTCGGAAATTTATTATCAAACAGGGGACTTGCACAAAAATTTTTAGCCCTCTAGCTCTAATAGGAACTGAGATAATAGGGGGGGAGGCATTGAACGCCCCCCCCCCCCCCCCCGACCGATTAAGGTGCGGCAAGGGGCCCGACTGTAAGGGGTTAAAATCATTTTATCTAATTTAAATGTATGTAAAATGTATTCTTCCCTATAATAGGGCTCGGCAGCCTGTATACCTCAGGAAAACCTTCTACAATTTTAAAAATCAAATGAAAGTTTGAATCCAAGTATGACAATCCCTCTTATAAAAAATCTGTTAAAGCATCAAAATTGGTTTAAATTTATGGCTTATGTTATATTACATAAGCCATAACCTGTATGTGAAAGGTTTTAACTTTATTTTTAGATGAAATAAGCTTTTGTGTGCAATTGTGATTGGTAAAGTTAAAATATCCCCAAAACAGCCAAAAAACCCACTGTGCCCCCCCTCCAAAAAAGGCTTTCTACTTTACTTTATATTTATTAAACAATTGGGCTCAACTCACACCCCCCCCCCCCCCCCACCCTCCTACATTCATATCTTGGATGATAGACAGTACAATTTGATATTTATTGCTTAAATTTTCTAAATTAACAAGCTTTATACTAGGTCTTCAAGAAAAATGCATATTTTCACATTTAATGTCAGAAAATTTTATAACTCCATCTTTCATAAAATTGAGTTTAGAGGCAAAAACATTAAGGGTGGGGGGTTTATTGTACAACACCCCTCCCCCTGAAATATAGTTAAACAAGACTGTTAACAAAATCCTAGTTCACACATGCTAAAAAAGCTAGTTTTCAATAACTGAGACATAAACACTAAAACATATGAGCAGAGAATCTTGGAATAGACAACGTCCATAAGTAGCAAAGCTCTAAAGTTATGGATGTACATCTGGAAAAAAATCAACTATAAATCAGTGTCATAAAAATAAACATTAAACTAAAATAAATCGCAAAACCTTATAAAATTTTTAATTTGAAAATCTAGGAATCGATTGAGAGCAAATTTAATGAACCTGTGGAAATATGTAAAATGTGACCTTATTTGATACCTGAAAAATTCAGCCATCTATCTTAAAAAGTAACCAAAAAAATCATGTTTCTCCAAAAACGTTTCAGTTGACAGATGGATATTTCAAATTATAAAGTAGCTTTGCTTCTAAAAATCAGAGTTAATTCACTATTTTTCTAAAGAAGCAGTTCTCCGTAACTGAGACATAAACACAAAAACATATGAGCAGAGCATCATGTTATAGACGCATTATTTTAGAGATATTTCTGGGAGGGAACTAAACTTTTGTACTTTTCTTATCAATATAAAAACTAATATAGGAATAGTTATATATAGCATCATATTACATACATCTTTTCGCAGAAATGAAAAGGAAAAATTATAATTTTAAAACTAGTTTTGTTGGCCCCGAGGGGCCAAAGTCCCTGGCTAACAAAACTGGTATTTATATTAAGATTATTGTTTTAATATTTATAGAAAACCATCTGTAATACAGTACAATATAGAGGGACAAAGTGACACTAAAATCAGCCATGTGACGTCATAAAAATGAAGGATTGTCCTACTCCTTTTTAGGTGATTTCTATCCTACTTCTTCTCTTGTCCTCCTCATTTTTATGACGTCACATAGCTGATTTTTTATTCACTTTGTCCCTCTATGGTACAATATATGCTTTTTCAGTATGGCTGAGAACTGGTTCTAATAAATAAGATACAATTAAGAACAGTAAGTATTAAATCAATAGCATGTTTTGTCCTAAAATTTGTATTTTTTACTGAAATATTATACAACTAGCGGCTTCGCCCCTAGCCTCTAGGTATAAGAGGTATAATTACATCTTCTATTACCTACCTAGCGGGAAAAAATGCGAATTTGCAAAATTCGTAAAAATTCTTTTTAAAAAAATTGGGAGGGGATTTGTTTGTTTTTGGGGGGGGTTGGGGGTGTCCCACCCCCAAAGAAAATAGCCTAAAACCACCACAGGACCAGTAGGTATATTCCCTGAAGAGTATAATCCGGTTCAGGTGTTACTGAGATCTTAAGGGACGGACTGACAGACGGACGGATATCAAGCTACTTTGTATTATAGATTAAATCAACTACTCTAACAAATCTCTATTTAAACATATGATTGAAAAAAAAACAAGCTTAAAGACTAGGAGACACACACACACACATTAACACATACATACACACACATATACACACATACACACACACACACACACATACATACACATACATACACACACACACACATACACACACACACACACACATACATACACTCACATACACACACACACTCATACACTCATACACACACACACACGCATTTTCCCTTAACATGGCATGGTGAGCATCAAACACCCCCCATTTTTTGAGAAAAAAAATTGAAATATGGGAAGGGGGTTGAGTATTTTTAGTAGGGTTGGGCCGGATATACGGTGTGGCCGGATATCCGGCCATTTTCAATATCCGGCCGGATACCGGATATTGAAACTATCCGGCCGGATATCCGGCTATAACTTTTTTTATATTTTACACCAAAAATCTCTGCTTTTAAAAATTTTAAATGGCTATAATTTTCTTACTATTGAAGCTAGAAGAACATTTTTTAAATATGTTTATCTTTATGTAAATTTTATATATGAAATCTCAAAAGTTTATTAATAAATTTTGTTTGCTACTTTAATATCTGGTAATTTAGCCGGTTATCCGGCCGGATATCCGGTAATTTGGCCGGATAGCCGGATATTTGCCGGATATCCAACCGGATACCGGATATCCGGCATTTGAAATCAGCCGGATATCCGGTATCCGGCCAAAAAAGTATCCGGCCCAACCCTAATTTTTAGTTGTTTAATTCTGTATGTCACTTTAGGGTAAGGTAATTTGTGTACTGAGTAGCCCCACAGGGTTAGGGAAATAAGGTACTGCAGCTCTAGGGGCTAGGTATAGGTAAAAATTCTTCCCATCCCCTTTAATATTGGATTTATTTTAAAATTAGGAGGGGGGGGGGGTACAGTACTCGACTGACACTTTGTAGGAAAAAGATCAGTCGCGGATATGTTAAAATGTAAACAATGATGCTTATATGTTATGTATATACATATTGAAAATATTTGATCTTTGAACCCGGGCTTAAATAATTCTTAAGCTATGGAAAATTACTACATAAACATAGAAAATATTTTTTTTAAAGCGAAGCATTTTTATAGTTAGGGTCAGTCTGTCACGATTTTCCATAACAGTTAGCTATTTTTGATAATTTAAACATGTTAGAATTGTCCTGTTGCTTTACAACTTTGCATGATAACTCTTTGGGCAGTTAGGTACAAATTAGAAAGCTTAGTAACTATAGAATCATTACCAGAAAGTCCGTGCAATTTAAAACATGCTGTTTTTTAACTTTTTTTGACATAATTTTTTCTTATATGTAATTTTTAAAATAGGCATGTTAGAATTATCCTAATAATTTCAAACTTTGCATGATGATGCCTATGACAGTTAGGTACGAATTAGAAAGCGTAGCAACTATATAATCATTACCAGAAAGTCCGTGCGTCAATTTAAAATATGCTGTTTTTTAACTTTTTTGACAACATTTTTTCTTACGTATAATTATTAAAATAGGCATGTTAGAATTATCCTAATAATTTCAAACTTTGCATGATGATGTCTTTACAGTTAGGTACAATTTAATAAGCGTATCAACTCTATAATCATTACCAGAAAGATTGAATTTCAAAGAAAGTATATGTTTTTTTTTAAAGCGAAGCTTTTCTATAATTAGGGTCGGTCCGTCCGTCCGTAATGGATAGCTTTTTTTGTTAATTTAGGCATGTTAGAATTGTCCTATCGATTTTAAATTTTGCATGGTGATTCCTTTAGTAGTAAGGTACGATTTAGAAAGCATAGCAACTCTGTAATCATTACCAAAATGTCCGTAAGTCCATTTTAAACATGTGGATTTTTTTACTTTAATAAAAAAAATTTGTCTGATTTAATCATCAGATTAATCTGATTTTTGGTATTTTGATTCCTGGCACTACAAAGCATAAAGAAATGCAACTCTATGATCAAGTCCTGAAAATGTAAGTATGTCCATAAACATTATCCTGTATCATGCAGTTTTTCAACAAATTTACTTACATTTTAGCTTTGACTCTTATACATTTATATTATGATAATTCAGTTCTGACACTATACAAGTGTTAATGTCAGTTTGTCCTACCGTTTCAGTGCTTTGCTTTTATGGATGTTGGCCCTTGTTTTATTGCACATTCTATACTGTAATCTTTAATGATTTACTTGCAAGTCAAGTTTTATGTCAGTTGGGACAATTTACCACGTAGCTCCCTAACTATACATAGCACAGAAATTGGTTTTCTTGTAATCATTCGAATCCAGTGGATAGGAACCGGTTCTCATCCATACGAAAAATCTATGTATGTCCAGCATTGTATTATATCCAGCTTTCTATGAATATAAAAATGTACAATAATGAGATTAATCCTATAATTGTACATTCTATATCCGCAGAAAGCTGTTAATAATACGATTCAAGAAATAACTATTATATTTTCAAACTAAAGTTCATAATAGTTCTAACAGTATGCATAACATTTTTCTACTATTAACACAGGCCGCGCAATCTGATTTTTAAAAAGGTCCCTGCTTATATCTATTCTTTACAAACATGTCTCTTTTATTTTCAAATCTGGGTAGGATTATCATCATCCTCACAGGATACATCCCCCCCCCCCTCCATCTCCCAAAAAAACTATGACTCTGGCTGCGGCTCTCGGCCCCCTTGCCTGCCTAGTCTTTTTGTTGAAAAGTCTTGCAGAATTAGATAGAGAGTAAGTAAATAAAATTCGGATCAACTGCAGTTCACGGTAAAATATTGCTGGTAAGCAATATTTCCAAAAATCTATGAATTTTAAAGGCTGCTAGCTGCCAAACGACTACTCGCACACTGTTTTAAGCTGCATACGAAGGCCTACAAATAATCTGGAATAGCCATAAATCAATAATGCATAGTTATCTCGCAGTGCAGAGAAATGTGCGAAAAAGACCTATTTTATGCGTTTTTTCTTCAGTGAAGCTTTCCCTGTGCATTATTGGATCTTGGCTATTCCAGATTATTTGTAGGCCTTCTTATGCCGCTTAAAATGGTGTGCGGGTATGATCTGTACGTTCAGTCGTTTGGCAGCTAGCAGCCTTTGAATTTCATAGATTTTTGAAAATATTGCTTACCAGCAATATTTTACCGTGAACTGCAGTACATCCAAAACTTGGATATTTGCAAAGGCATGCTTTACTGACCCCAGAATTGATTAAAATAAACAGGGATCGGCAGCCGCGCGTAAGCCTTAGTGAAACGTCATTACATCACTATAAAATTCAGCTGGATGTATAAAACTGCTCTTTAGCAGACAATACTTCTTTCTGAAATTTCTTTTTCTGCTCACAAACAGATTTAAAACTTAGGCTTATGCACGGCTGCAGAACCCTGAAAATAAAGATTAAAGGATAATGATTTGGCCACAATTAGTAATTTAGCAATTATTAATTGTTCTATGTATATATTTTTTTATTTTTTTTTAAATACATATGTTTGTGTGGTATAAAGCTTGTCAGATTCAATCATTAATTTTAGACATAGGGAGGGGGTCGGCAGACCCCTTCCCCAGGACTCGGGGGAGGGCCGTTGGCCCGTCCCCGAACCCCGGTCAGGGGTGCCATAGGCATGGCTCACGGTTGCCGAATACCACATTTGCATTGGAGAGTTTTTATTTTCCTTGCTATGATTTTTTTAAAGGAAAGCTTTTCTATTATTTGGGTCGGTCTGTCTGCCCGTATGTAATGGTTAGCTCTTATAGTTTAGGCATGTTAGAATTGTCCTATTGATTTCAAACTTTGTATGGTGATTCCTGTAGATGTCTGTACATCCATTTAAATTATTTATTCTGTGATATTATTTT
The DNA here is from genome assembly GCF_053477335.1 of Acartia tonsa. Taxonomy (NCBI): domain Eukaryota; kingdom Metazoa; phylum Arthropoda; class Copepoda; order Calanoida; family Acartiidae; genus Acartia; species Acartia tonsa. Next base: position 1,948,558 of record NC_137274.1, on the reverse strand, counting down.
TCAATTGATCTGATTTTTGAATACTGATTCCTATGACAACAAAGTACAATGATAAAAGCATCTCTATAATCAAATCCTAAAAATGTAAATATGTCGTTGAACATTATCCTGTATCAAAGCAGCTTTTTACTTTTATACTTTATTAGTTCTGATAATCTAAAATTACAAGTGTTAATGTTCATTTTTCTTACTGTTTCAGATCTTTGCTTTTATGGATATTGTCGTCCTTGTTAAAAGCGAAGCTTTTCTATAATTAGAGTCGGTCCATACGTCCGTCCGTTCGAGACAGATAGCTTTTTTGGTTAATTTAAGCATGTTAGAATTGTCCTATCGTTTTCAAACTTAGCATGGTGATTCCTGTAATAGTAAGGTACGGTTTAGAAAGCGTAGTAACTCTATGTGATCTAATTATCCGATTGTTCTGATTTTTGGTATATTGATTCCTGGGACAAAAAAGTACAATATTATAAGCAGAGCAACTCTATAATTAAAACCCAAAAATAAGCATTATCCTGTAACAAGAAGTTTATCAACAAATTTACTCACAGTTTTGCTTTGACTCTTATTCATTTATATTTTGATTATTCAGTTCTGACACTATTGTTAATGTCCGTTTGTTCCATCGTTTCAGAGCTTCTTTTCATTTAAATACCTTCACTTGACCATTATTTATTCAGGAGTATACATCAAAAGGCCATTTTATAGTAAAAAAACTGTCAAAAAATCAACAGAAATTTTTACCCTACAGAAACCCAACTTAACTTTTCGCGCAAATATAAAGCGTAATTAAAATATCAATATAAAGAAGGATTTTTGAATTAGATATCTTAAAACTTTTTAGGATCTTTTAATTGTAAATCGGTCTTTTTAATAATAATCCCTTTTATTTTGGTTATAGGTTTGTATATAGTCATTTAGGTTGCTAAATAATTATTTACGAGTTTTTTAAAGCTTGAATCATTTTTGACCATTTCTTAATATACAAGTAAGTTAGGCATGTTATAATCGTCTTACATATTTTAAACATAACAGCAGAGCAACTCTGTAATAACTTCCGTAAAGTCAGTGCATCCATCTAATTTTTAGGCTTTCTAGAGATATTACATGATTTATTTAAAATGATAAAACAAAAAGATTGAACATAATATTTTAATTGTAAAATAACTATAATTGTGAAAGAAATAAAAAAATCTTGCGGCAGTTTGGACGAGCACAGAACTCCCCATCCCTCCCACCTTATTAATTTGAAATTTAAAAAAAGTTGAGGTATTGGTTTCTGTGTTTGTTTTGTACTATGTGAGTCAGTTTAGATTTTGTTAGGTACAGTGTAGCCCCGCAGCCTGACAAAACAAATTCAGAGATCTAAAGGGATAAGAGAATGGACGATAAATTGATGTACATCCCCAATTATGATACACATAATCATGGCTGAAACTTTTGGACATCCAACCTAATGAACGATCCTAGGGAGGAGGGGGACATAGGCTGCCCAAAGTTTTATAATAATGTTTTCTGATTTGGGAACTTTTATTAAATTTTGATTGGTTGGTTAATTAAGATAAGGGACTAAATGTTTCAACCACTAATATTTATCTACAGAAGGGGTAATTTTATTTATCATCATTGGATATGTAAGTTAATTTATCAACCATTGTCTCATCCATACAAAATAATCTAGTATGTTGATGATTACATTTAATAGTTGAAATATTTGGACACTCAACATAATGAGCCAACTAATTAAAATTCATTAAAAGTCCTCAAAGTTGTATAGTTAAAAATAAAAATAACACGTTATTTTAAAACTTTGGGGTTTCTGTGATCGACCAGGCAATTTAAAGGAATCAGTCGATTTTTATAATATTTTACCTGTATGAAGTAGTATAGAAACTATGAAGTATAACAGAATAACATTCTATGCTTTATTATCTCAGAAAAAAATATTTCAAATAAATTCAATGATTTTTACATTTAAAGGTTTCGAAGATTTTTTCCAAAAATTTTAAATTTATAACTTGAAATAAAGATATTTCTTTTATAAAAGTAACAGGATGTTTGTGTGTATGTTTGTATTGAAGGATCTCTTAACCGCTGAACCGATATGGTCCAGAGAAGGTTTTAACTATTTTGTTGGAGGGTACCATCAACCTCCTAATAGAAATCTCCACTAGAAAAATCAGAGAGAGAGGGGACAATGGACTGTTTATTACACAAGTCCCCAAAGTTTTAAAATAACGTTTTTTTATGTGTTGGATTAACAACTTTTGGAACTGGATTGGTTTATTAAATTGAGTGTCCATACGTTTCAACCATTGCACTGATTGTAATCTACAGAAGGGGTAATTTTATATATTAACATTTGGGATGTACTTCAATTAATTGGCCATTGTCTTATCCCTTTAGATCCAAGAGAAACTAAAACGGCTGGCCTTTTTTATACAGGGAGGGAGGGGACATTAGACTCTAAATTACACTGGTTCTTTATATTCCTATTCGTTGGCTCAGAAGCGAGTTTTTTTTCTAGCAACCAATTTAGCCTTTATAGAAGCTGTAGCAATGGATATAAGATATACATGGATATATTAACAGGGGAAAATTTAGAGTCAATTTACTATTTTACTTGATAATATGGAATTCATTAATTGGTCAGTGCGTTTATCAAGTATTAGGGGAGGGAACGGGGTTAAGGGTGTGAATTGTTATTTTAGCCAACTGCCATTATTACTTTGATAGAGTTCATGAAAATGTGGTGCAACATCCAAGTAATAATATATATTGATTGCTGTAGCTAGTAGGCCGAATTCAGCCATACAGCTTAAATTTTTTCCAGTATACCTACCCTTTTTTTATCTTTTTAGGTACGCTCACCAAAAATAGTTAAAAACCTTTCCTGGATTTTTCAGTAGTTTCACTGTAAAGGAGATCCTTATCTGTTGAGCGGTTTGCAAGATCCTTTGCTACATACAAAAAAAGCTTAATACTTTATATAATAGGATTAGCTTTCTATTTGTTAGTTCCCAAGGCATTTTAAACAATTTATTAATCTCTTATTATTAAGGGGTTAACTTAGGCAGGGAGTGGACATTAGACTGTAAATTATACTGGTACCCAAAGTTTTATAAACAAGTAATCTTAATCTTTGGCTTAAAAGCTTTGGGCACTTTAATTGAATTTTGTTAGTTAATTCTGACAGTGTCCAAACTTTTTAACCAATAATTTGTATCTACACAATAAGTTTGCTACCATACATTTGAACAAAATCGTTCTCTTTAAAGTTAAAATATGCATTTTTAATTTTGCCTTTAAATTTCAATTTTTTGTGTTAAATTTTTCTGCTTATCTCTAACGGTAAAAATTACCAGACAGAGAGAGATAGAGAAGGGACAATGGTCTGTTTATTACACCAGTCCCAAAAGTTTTACAATGATGTTTTCTGATTTATTGGCTTAATAACTTTGGGGACTAAAATAATTTTTTTATTGGATTGTTAATTAAGTTGAGTATCCAAACGTTTTAACCCCTAATTGTAATCTACAGGAAAGAGGCAATTTTGTGTATCATCTTTCGAGATGTACATCAATTTATCGGCCATTGATTTATCTCTTTAGATCCCTGATTACAGACGAACAGACAGACAAAGTTAATTATATGCAGAGTAGCTTTGCTACTATAAAGAACATGGGGAAAAACGAGAATTTTTTATTTTTTACAAATCTTGAAAGAACCAGAAAATAATATTTTTATCTCCAACTTATCCAGAGCTGGATCTTTAAATCATTTTAGTGGTGAGCCAGATCGGGGTGCGCCGAATTTGTGCCAATCGCAGCGCGGCATTTCATAAAATGCTGTGCTCTCATTGGTGGAAAGTTGGATCACCCGAATCTGACTCACCACTAAAATGATTTAAAGATCCAGCTCAGCTGTCAAAAATGATCAAAATGCATGATTTATCTAACATTATAATTTACATATAAAAGTACTTTTTCATTTACTGGCTGAGAGTTTTTTATTTTAGTGGGGGAGGGGGGGCAAAATAGATTTTCCTAAAAGTGCAAAATTACACTCCCCAAATGTTCATTAGTATGTATGCATGTCAAAATTATTTGGCGCGCTTTTTCACAATCAGCTGTTGAACAGGATGTACGTGTGTCAGAATTATTTGGCGCGCTTTTTCACAATCAGCTGTTTCTTGAGATGTATGCGTATCAGAATTATTTGGCGCGCTTTTTCACAATCAGCTGTTTTGAAAGTTCATTGATTATTAGGATGTACGAGTGTTTGTCTTTTGCTGCTAGGTTCACCAGAGTCATCTCTAAAAATAAAAGGATTCAACTTTTGTCAATTTATAGAAGATTAGCGTCTATGCCCCTAGTGATCTCTAGGGGCACTTTAGGGGAGGGATTAGGGGGGGGGGGTGGTCGGATACCGGATATCCGACTGATTTCTAATGCTGGATATCTAGTATCAGGTCAGATATCCGGCAAATTATACTTGCCTTTGCCCCTAGTAATCTCTAGGTGTACCTTAGGAAATTAATGAATGGGGATCATTTAGTTCGACCTTTTGTAGGTAGTTTAAAAAAAAAAAAAATTAGGGGGGGGGGGGTGTTAAAAAAATGGGTGGGGGGGGAGAATGCAAATGTAAATTAATTTTGACAAAAGTTATTCCTGTCCCTGTCATCTAGGGGGGCTTGTGGAGCTCCTGGCTCCCCCTCGGGGGGAGAATTGGGGCTCAGTTCAGTCTTGTCCTCCTCCCCCGGGCCCTGGGGGTTACAGTGCCCCTCCCCCTCCTCTTCTTTCCCATGCTTCAGCTGGTTCAATCTGAAATACATAAGGTACACATAATGGGGTAATATTGCAATTGTTTATCATCATTGAGGATGTATTGTTGCAATGAATCGTCCATTGTCTTATCGCTTGAGATTCCTGTAGAACCCGATTTTAAAACTTGTGTCCCCAGAAATTAGAATGCAGGGATCTTCAGTGATAAGACAATGGTTGATAAATTGACGTTTATTACTAATACTATGTACTATTACCGCAACTCCCCCCCCCCCCTTCCACCTTACCGCAACTACATCCCTCTTATCCTTACTGCTACGATTACAGACAGAATAATGCCTGTGGCACGGGTTAAGGTCGTGATTTAAATCTGAACAACAAAAATTTTTCCATTCTCAATTTAGGCGTTTTTATCTAATTGAAATATTAATTCCTAGCGATAAATAATAAAGTGTCAAAAATTACATAAATGTGCATTGATATATTTGTTTCTTAGTAAATAAACCTACTTATTCAATATATATAGGACATGGCTATAGAAAAATCAAAATAAAGAGCTAAACGGGTGATTGCACCCCTTTCTCTTTTTGTTGACAGATGCACTTGAATAAATTATTTTTCAGAATAAAATATCTGTATTTCCCATTTCAACGTCAGCTTATGTGTAAATTTGGTTTATGTGAGCTACGTTATTGAGTAGCATTATAAAGTTTTGATTGAGGCATTTATAAATGAAAGTGAAAGTGGGGAAGAGAATAAGGAAGGGGGTATAACCAGTAATAATGTTTTATTTTCTTGACTTTCAGTTAAACTCGACCGACTGACCTGCACTCCAGGGCATGGTGTAATGTCTCCCCCTCCTTCTGTGACAGAGAGATCAGAAAAATCCTGAACAAAAATATTGGATTGGTGGCAAAATGTTCCTGGGAACGATTATCTCAAAGTTCACCAAAAAAACATGAATGGCCAAACGGACATGACAATGAATCAAGCAAATGGTCAGTTGTCATACATGAAAAAGAGGACACAGGACAAAAGGAAATATTATTGATAGAAAACCTTCTGTAGATTACAATTAGAGGTTGAAACGTTTGGATACTCAACTTCATGAACCAACAAATCAAAAAGTCTCTAAAGTTGTTAAATCAACTAATAGGAATCATTATTATAAAACTTTGGGAACTAGAGTAAAAAAAGAGGTCCAATGAAATGTCCCCTCCCTCCCTGGTGGTACAGACTTGAACCCAGGTCACCTTCCTAATACAGGAAGGAAGGGGACATTGGGCGGTTTATTACACTAATCCCCAAAGTTTTATATTAACATATTATTATTCAATGGCTTAACAACTGAGTTTTGATTGGTTTGTTGGTTTAGCTGAGTGTCCAAATGTTTCAACCACAGAAGAGGTTATTTTGTTTATCATCGTTGTGGATGTACAACAATTTATCGACCATTGTCTTATCCCTTTAGATCTCTGGTAATTGACTTACTTGATAATATTCTCATCCCATGCGCTTATTCTTATATTCTTGTCGTTCACCTGAAGTAAGAAAATAAACTAGGGGCGGAAAGTGATCCTTGGAGTGCACCATAATATTATGTATCCTTAGGTTACCTCGTCAATTACCTCATATGGGCGGAGATGCTGTCCATGACATGAAACGCAATGGTCCAACAACCCAGGATAACTAAGGGAAACCAAATGTCTCCTTTTCTGTCCAAACATCCGGGGTATTAGGTTAAGTAACACTCATCAAACAACAAACCCTTTGATTGCACGACCTTTGTCTAAAAAGTCCTAACTGTGTATAGTAATGAGTTGCGCCTGTTTTGGGCCAAGGCATTCCCCTACTCTAACTATTTATGTCGCCCACCTGACGTAACAGCAGTAGGAACTATTTTACCGTCTTTAGTTATGACGCAGTGTTGGACCCGACTTCTAACCTATCACCTTCCCAACAACAAGCGGATGCAGGGTCAAACTATGGGTAGCAGGGTATTTTACAGTCCCTCCAAGTAAATGGGCTAAAATCATTGTTACTAGAGTTGGGCCGGATATCTGGCCATTTTCAATATCCAACAGGATACCGGATATTGAAACTATCCGATTACCAGATACACGGCTGATTTCTAATGCCAGATATCCGATAATTTGCCGGGTATGAAACGTTGGCCAGATATCTGACATAAGAAGTCAGCCGGATATTCGGTATCCGGCCCAACCATACTATCATTGTTACCTTTTCGCACACCATCTCTGGCCAGAGTTTGGTATTGAGAACAACTCGTTGTGTTCCATGTGTCCGCATCACAAGGCGAGAAAATACGTGGCCAGGCGTCGAGTTGGGCGAATCATTTAACCTGAATTTCATATTTACAAATAGCCTGTATGAAAACCATGGGGAAGCAGGGCACTACTTATACTTAATTTAAATAAAATCTATATGAAAACCATGGGGAAGCAGAGCACTACTTATACTTAATTTAAATATAGTCTGTATGAAAACCATGGGGAAGCAGGGCACTACTTATACTTAATTTAAATATAGTCTGTATGAAAACCATGGGTAAGCAGAGCACTACTAATACTTAATTTAAATATAGTCTGTATGAAAACCATGGGTAAGCAGAGCACTACTAATACTTAATGACAATTTTTCATAGGTCAGGATCATAAGGCTAGAAAATATGGGGCATAGCATAGAGTTTTGCATGTCTATTAACCATAAATAATATATAGGGCCTGTATGGAAACCATGGGTAAGCAGAGCATTATGTAATAAACAACACAAAATAGGCATCCATGTCAATGTTCAGTTTTTGATGGGACATGTAATGACCTTTCTTTAGACATTTCAACCAGGTTTCTAACACTATCAAAGCCAATTTTGCATAAAAAAATAAGACATATCACAAGTTACAGACAGAGCAATTAATGTTTGATTGTTCTGTTTTTTTTTTATGCTAAAATTGGCTAGAATTGGGTTAGAAACCAGGTTGAGGTGTCTATAGAAAGGTCTTTACATGTCCCATCAAAAAACCTAAAGATCACTAAGATTTCAAGTACCCAAGACGGTTTAAATCATGAGCATTTTTTTTTTTCGTGGACAGAGTTTGTATCGATGGAAACATCCTTCATAAAAGATAATTATTTAATGTTTAAAGTACCTAACATGTTTTGAAACTAAATGATAGAAAATAAGTATTCTTTAGAAGTATTATACAATATATATTTTTTATTTTAATGAATGTAGTTGTTTACCTTAGTACACCTCTACCTCTCTCCATCCAATTTCTGTTTGCGGAATCAAAAATAAAAAGTTTGACATTACACTTGAGTACATTGGATTCTTCTTCTTCTCCTAGATAGATAGATATAAAGATAGATAGATAAATAGATAGATGGATAGACAGACAGAAAAGATAGATAGACCGACAGATATATAGACAGACAGACAGACTGATAGATAAAAAGTTTGACATTACACTTGAGTACATTGGATTCTTCTTCTTCTCCTAGATAGATATAGATAGATAAACGGTCTGTCTATTTTTCTGTCTATCTATCTGTCTGTCTGTCTATCTGTCTGTCTATTTATCTGTCTATCTATTTTTCTGTCTGTCTATTTGTTTGTCTATTGGTCTGTCTGTCTATCTATATGTCTGTCTATCTATCTGTCTGTCTATCTATCTGTCTGTCTATCTATCTGTCTGTCTATCTATCTGTCTGTCTATCTATCTGTCTGACTATCTATCTGTCTTTCTATCTGTCTATTTGTTTGTCTATTGGTCTGTCTGTCTATCTGTCTGTCTATTGGTCTGTCTGTCTATCTGTCTGTCTGTCTATCTATCTATTTGTCTTTCTATCTATCCGTCTCCCTGTCAATCTGTCTATCTATATGTCTATCTATCTATCTGTCTGTCTATTTGTCTGTCTATTGGTCTGTCTATCTATCTGTCTTTTTATCTATTTGTCTGCCTATCAATCTGTCTGTCTATCTATATATCTGTCTATCTATCTGTCTGTCTATCTGTCTAGTTTATTTATTTGTCTATCTGGAATCATGGATCTTCAGGGATAAGACAATGGAATATAAATATTACCTGTGACCACAGTCACTTGTTCATACTTCCTCTTGTTGCTGTTGGTCTGCTGGGTCAGTTCAGCCGCCGCCTCACTCAATGTTTTTCCGCCTTCGGCGCCGCCGCACTCAGCATCCGCCCCGGCAGGAGTTGCGGTAACTTAATTATTTAGTATTAATCATAGCTATTATCGCATTGTTTAATAGACAGCTTTCCGGAGATAGTGAAATGAAAATTAAAAGGATAAAGCTGCTGCCTAAATCAATGTTTTCCCCCTTCCCCGCCGCACTCATAGTTGAAGTAACTTAATCATTTTAGGATTTATGATTAGGAAGGGAGGGGATTCGGCTGTTTATTAAACTAGTCTCCAAAGTTTTATAATAACATTTTCTTATTCGTTGTCTCAACAACTCTGAGTACTTTCCTTAATTTTGATTGGTCAAATATTTGAACCACTAATTGTAATCTACAAAAAAGTAATTTTGTGCATCATCATTGGGGATATACATCAATTTATCAGCCATTGTCTTATCCCTTAAGATCCCTATTATCGCATCATATTAAAGACAGTTTTCTGCGGATAGTGAAATGAAAATCATAATGTTAATTCCAGTATATAGCACTAATGCTTTAATAATAAATATGTAAGATCTAGATACTATGGTTGGCAATCCAAATCCGGAATCTGCCCAATTTTTAGCCAATTTTGGAATCCGAATCCGGAATCCGTTTTTTAATAGCGGATTCGGATTCTTAATTGGTAGGCTAAAATTAGCGTCTTGAGTTTTTTCTTTCAACTCCCCCTTTTTGAAGGCAAAGATTATCATCAATATAATCATCATAATATCTTTCAAAATTTGGTTCGATTCTCGGCAGTGAATTATAGAGAACACCAAGAACATTAATTTTTAGGACATATGTAGCACTGAAATTTCTTAATTTAAAGAAGCCTTTTAAAATATTGCTAGAATCCAGAATCCGCCAAAAATAAGAATCAGGAATCCACCTTTTTTTTGACGGATTCATGTAAGAATCCGAATCCGGTCCAAAAATTTGACGGATTGCCATCCCTACTCGATATATACTTTCTAAACCAGGAAAACAGTGGAGGATTAATCCCGCCATAATATTGGTTGAAAAGAGAGACAGACATCCTGTTACTTCCCTATGGTTATGGATTTCAAACTGTTTTTTATCCGCTTGATTAGATCCGGTTCTAAGACATATTATCCTCGGAGAGCTGTCTATAATACGATGTCACTATCGAGACCGCCGTAAGATGCTTTTTTTCGAAACCGTTCCTTATCCGCTGGATTAGAACCGGTTTTCAGCAATACTATCCGCGGCTAGCTGTCTATAATACCTGATGAGAAGCCCAGATCTTTTGTTTCTTTGTCAGGAGTTCTACAAACAGAATGTCAGATTTTTAAAACAAAAAAAAACACGCAAACTTTTTATATTGTACTAGCGGCTACGTCCCTAGAGGCCTCTAGTGGCACTTTAAATGTTTTTTATTTCGTGTCTATGTTTTGTTCAAGTCTCTAGAATATTAAAAAATATTTCGATTTTTTTGTGATTTCTCTTAAGAGAGTGGTGGTACCCTCCCCCAAAATAGTTATAAACCTTCCCGGGACCTATGAGAAGCTACCCTGTAAAGGAGAATCATATCGGTTTAGTGGTTAGCAAGATCCTTCAGTACAGACAAACAAACATACTTTATTGGTGTTGACCGACAGACCGACGAACCAAGTAAATTATATACTTTACATAGGTATAGAATCCTTCAAAAAATTCTTGTCGTCTATTTTAAATAACAGCTGAGCAATTAAATATTTCTCCATTTCGAATTTTAGATTAGTATCATTAAAAAATATTTCAGTCCAGGGATAAGACAATGGCCGATAAATCGATGTACACCCCCGGTTAGGATAAACAAAATTAAACCTTAATTGAAAACTAAAATGGTTTACCCTTTAGTTTTTCAATTAATCAATTTATCCCATAGTATTACAGACAGCTTTCCGCGGATATTAAAATAAAATCTTAAGAGATTATAACCAGTTATGTTAGACCCAAGGGGCCGAAGGGTCGGGATATCTGATATCAATATCTACTTTAATATTCGTTGTAAATTGGCTATAATACTGTGCTATACATGATTGTTCATTGTGGCTAATCCAGTGGATTTTAATCGGTTTTAAAGCCATACTGGAACCATTATTAATTACAGAGAGAGAGGGAGAGAGGGTACAATGAGCTGTTTATTACACAAGTCCCCAAAGTCCTATAATAATGTTTTCTTGTTCGTTGGCTTGAGGACTTTTAAAAGAATTTTGATTGGTTGGTTGTTAATTAAACTGAATGTTAACCAATAATTGTTATCTACAGAAGGGGTAATTTTTTGTATCATCAGTGGGGTTGTGCATCAATTTATCAGCCATTGTCTTATTCTTTTAAATCTCTGAAACCAACCAGAAATACTTTAATTAAAGGGGTAGTTTCATGAAATGCATTTGAACTTAATTTAGTGAACCACATATTTTTTGCTAGTTAATGGTTTAAACTATATTTATTTATATGGCATCCTATATTTGAAAGAATTTAAATTTTCTACCACGTAGTTTTTAAAATATCAAAACTTGAAAATCGTCTTTTTGTGATATATGCAATTTAAAAAGACAATTTTCAAGTCCTGATATTTTAAAAACTACATGGTAGAAAATTTAAAAATTTTTAATTATATGCCATATAAATGCAATTTAACCAATTAACCAGGAAAAAATATGCAGTTCACTAAATTAAGTTCAAATGCATTTCGTGAAACTACCCCTTTTGATTGGTTGAAAAGTTTGACATTCCTTTGAGGTTCTTGTATTTGTTCTGTTGTTGTAGTTGTTGTGGGGGGGAGGAGAACTTTCTCTTTTAAATTCTCACCAAACACAGGTCCAGTTACTTTACTAAAGAAAACAAGTATCAATTACTATCTGTATGTCTGTCTATATGTCTGTCTATCTATCTGTCTGTCTAACTGTCTATATATCTGTCTGTCTATCTGTCTGTCAATCTGTCTGTCTGGATGTCTATTTGTCTGTCTGTCTGTCTACCTATCTGTCTACCTTTCTGTCTACCTATCTATCAGTCTATCTATATATCTGTCTGTCTATCTATCTGTCTACCTATCTACCTATCTATCTGTCTGTATCTGTAACATAATTATACAACTTTTCTAATAGAATAGGGGATAGGATTCCAATGGAACAAAGCATACCTTAGATTTTCCCCAAAGATTTGGGTCTTTTGCGCGGATGCCGCTGAATTATCTCCGCCCAGCTTTGATTGATTACTTGGTGACTTGGCGCCCTGCGGTATCAAGTTTATACATGCAATAAAGGAGAACTCCATAGGTATATATTTTTTTTTGTTGGGGGTAGGTGAATTTTTTTAGGGTTGGTATCCCTTGGTACGTAGGTGGTACACTACCCAAAAATAGTTGAAAACCTTCCCAGGAAATGAGAATCTACCCAGTAAAGGAAAACCATATCGGTTCAGCGGTTAGCAAGATCTTTCTGTACAAACAGACAGACAAACAAAAAGATAGACAGATATCCTGTTACATTATTATGAAGACTACCGCGCCCCAAGAATCTAGAGGATGTGTGTTTAAAATGGAAGAAAAGTAGCCTAAAACCCTCATGGCACCAGAGTTAAGCTACTCTAGTACTAGGAACTCAATTCCGAGGGGGAGGGTGTAACTACCCCCCCCTTACCAAAAAAATCTTAAAATCACCACAGGAAAAGTAGGTATATTCCATTAAGAGTGGAGCCTAATTGGTTCAGTGGTTACTGAGATCTTAAGCTTCAGAGGGAATGACGGACAGACAGACACCCATCCTGTTTCTTAAATTTAAAGATAGAAGGTTCAATATCCATTTGTATAAACTTTGCCTTTTCTGAGTTAGCAGGAGGAGCAGATACTTCTTTACAGATATTATTTTCATTCTCCTAATCATCATCATATACATTAAATTTAAAATGTCCTAGTAGACAACCTTGTGACACTCCAAATAGAATGGATGTAGAATAGGTATTCCTGGATTATATAACGGGAGACAAATTGTTATAAATTTAGGTTGCAATTATCCCACCGCATTTTATTGGTCGGGTCGTTTATCCAGTAGAAGGAATGGAGATCGTTATTTAAGCCCGATACAGGGTTCATTTTATAACTAAACATGAAAATCTGGTGTAAGATCCAAGTAATAATACATCCATTGATTTAATCAATCATTGCAGAGCATGCTAACAGACCGAGGCAACCCCCCCCGCCACACACTCTTAAAGCTTAAATCTGCCTCCCACCCCCTACTAATTTTCGAAAAATTGGATCATGGAAAGAAAACAAAGTAGCAGGTTTCGTCATATTTTCACTGTAGCTTTATTTTTAGGTTAGGTAGGTAAATTATCATGATTGCCCTGCAGGGAGGGGGACTTTTAGTCAATATTTATTGTTTTGTTCAATAAGTTGGGTGTCCAAACGATTTGACCACTAATTTTAATCAGCAGAAGCAGTAAATTCGTTGTGGATGAACATCAATTTATCGGTCATTGTCTTATTCCTTTAGCTCAATGTCTTTATATATAGTTTGTGGAGTGCATATTAGGTCCTATTATATATAGTTTGTGGAGTTCCCCAAGGTTGCATATTAGGTCCTATTATTTATCTAACAGTTACATCAATCCCGAGGTTCTGCATTGATTGGGGACTAGTGTAATAAACAGCTCATTATCCCTTAAGATTCCTTTAAATAAATGTGATTTACTTCAAGGATGGAACATCTTGGAACTCCCCCAATTATGATAAATAAAATTAACCCTGGTATAAACTACATTAAGTACCCAAAGTACACTAGAGTACCCAAAGTACACTAGAGTACCCAAAGTACACACTAAAATACCCAAAGTACACACTAGAGTAACCAAAGTACACTAGAGTACCCAAATTATTCTATAGTACCCAAAGTACACTAGAGTACCCAAATTATTCTATAGTACCCAAAGTACACTAGATTCCCAAAGTACACTAGAGTACCCAAATTATTCTGTAGTACCCAAAGTACACTAGAGTACCCAAAGTACACAAGAGTAATCAAAGTACACTAGAGTATCCATAGTACACACTAAAGTACCCAAAGTACACTAAAGTACCCAAAGTACACACTAAAGTACACACCAAAGTACCCAAGGTACACACTAAAGTACCCAAAGTACACAAAAGTTAATGCAATGATGTTCCTTGTGTTGTTGTGGAGCTGCGCTACTCTGATCAGATGTTGTACTCCCAGCCAAGGAATTAGACACAGGCTTTGTCAGGGGGGTGAAACTGAAACAAAATAATATCCATTAGCAACGAAAAAGAAAAGAGAGAAAGAAAGAGAAAGAATGAAAGAGAGAGAAAGAAAGAGAGAAAGAAAGAGAGAGAAAAAAAAGAGATAAAGAAAGAAAAGAAAGAGAGGGAAGGAAAAAGAGAGAAAGACAAAGAGAGAGAAAGGGAAAGAGAGGGAAAGGGAAAGAGAAAGACGGAGAAAAAGAGAGAGAAAGAGAACGAAAGAAAAAAAAGAAAGAAAAAGAGAGAAAGAAAGAAAGATAAAGAGAGAGAAAAAGAAAGATAAAGGCGGGAGATATATATTAAGTAAAAGTATTATCTAAAAATTGGAAGATTTTTTTTTATAGTTGGAACATTTTCTTCTTCATTTCAAATTAATTTTGGATAAAAGCATAATGTAAAGAAAAAACATATTTATTTCAGTAGTTCTTATAAGATATAAATAAATTTTGGAGGGGGTGGGTGTAGGTTTTTCTCTTGGGTAATTTGCCCCAAGAGGTATGGTGGTAAATTATAGCTTAAAACCATCCAAGGACAAGCGAAATAAATCAAATATTTTTTTAGTTTTTTTTGTGGGGAGGGGGAGCAGAAACAAAGGTCGTCAAAATCCTACTATGCAGTCCCCACCCAACAACAACAATTAAAAATCATGTATAGGTTTTGTAATTATTTTTAATTTCGTTGTTGGTCAGGGGATACATAGGTAGAAAAACAGGTAGTCATAGATAGATAGACACATAGACTAGATAGACAAACAAACAGACAGATAGATAGACATATAGATAGATAGACACGTAGATAGATAAACACATGGAAGGACACATAGACTAGATAGACAAACAAACAGACAGATAGATAGATATTTAGAAACATAGATAGATAGACATATAGATTGATAGATAAACACATGGAAGGACATATAAATAGACAGACAAACAAACAGACAGATATATAGATAGAAACATAGATAGACATATAGATAGTCAGATTTATAGATAGATAGACACATGGAAGGACATATAGATAGATAGACAAACAAACAGACAGATAGATAGATAGAAACATAGATAGATAGACATACACATAGATAGGACGGACAAAGTGAATAATAATGAACCTGAAAGTTGCAGGTTTAACTGTTGGGGGCGCAGTCTCTTTCTCCTCAGATTTGGTGGGGGATGATGACAAGGTTGGGGGTGCGGGCACAGGGGCTGATGCTGCAGGGGGGGTGCTCAACACCCCTCCACCACCTCCAGGAGATCCAAATAACACAGAATTACTAAAAAATAAGAAGAGGTAATTATGTGAATCATCATTGGGGATGTACATGACTTTACGGACAGACAAACATAAACTGGAAACTCAGAGGAATCTTCACTTCACAATTATAAAATTCCTAACGTCCAAACGTTTCAACCACTAATTTTTATCTACAATTCTGGTTTAGTGGGGGGGGGGGGGTAACAGGGATAAAAATCTAAAATTACACTAGTATCCATAGTTTTCTAAAGATAAAGAATGCCAAATAACAAAGAATTACTGAAAATAAGAAAATAAAAAATAGCCATTGGTCTGTAAAATTTACGTTGGTACCCAAAGTATTATAAACACAATGTCTTATTTAATGGCTTAAAAAACTTTGGGTACTAATAGTGTCCAAAATTTTCAACCAATAGGGGGGGGGGGGGTAAGGAATAACAAAGCCAAATAATAAGAAAACCAAAATTAGGTTATTTGAGTGTAAATTACCAGGAATCTAAAGGGATAAGACGATGGTCGATAAATTGATGTACATCCCCCATGATGATACACAAAATTGCCTCTTCTTAAGATTACAATTATAGGTTAAAACGTTTGGACACTTAAGTTAATGATCCACCTAATCAAAATTCCCCAAAGTTGTTAAGCCAACGAATTAGAAACTTTTATTATAAGACTTTGGGGACTAGTGTAATAAACAGCCCATTATGCCCCCTTCAGTAAATTACACAGGTGTCCAAAGTATTATAACCATGTTATCTTAATGGTTCGCTCAAAACTTTGGGTACTTTTATTAAAATTTCTACAGAAGGGGTAATTTAGTGTATTATCATTGGGGGTGTACATTAATTTATCAGCCATTGTCTTATCCCTTTAGATCCCTGCAAATAGCGCAGTGATAACAAAATATAAAATGTAAATACCTTGAAGGTGTGAATTTAGATTCTGCTAATAATCCAAGCTTGCTCTGTTTAAAACCTGCAACAAAATGTAACAAGGATGACAATATCCATAAAAGCGAAGCTCTGAAACGGTAGGACAAACGGACATTAACACTTGTAAAGTGTCAGAACTGAATAATCAGAATATAAATGTATAAAAGTCAAAACAAAATTGTAAGTAAATTTGTTGAAAAACTGCATAATACAGGATAATGTTCAAGGACATTCTTACATTTTTAGGATTTGATTATAGAGATAATTTGCTTGTACCTTGTTGTCCTAGGAATCAGTATTAAAAAATCAGATCAATCGGATTATTATATCACTTTAAAAAATTTGCTTTTAAAAAAGTTAAAAACCTTCGTTTTCTAAATCGTACCTAAATACCACAGGAATCACAATGCAAAGTTTGAAATCGATAGAACAATTCTAACATGCCTAAATTGACTAAAAGAGCTATCTTTTCCGGACGGAAGTACGTACGGACCGACCCTAATTAAAGAAAAGCTTAGCTTTTAAAAACAAGGATGACAACAAATAATCCATAAGTAGCGAAGCAAAGTATTATTTACTAGTGGCTTCACCCCCTAGTCTCTAGGGGTAACACACACACACCCAAACACACACGCTTTACCTGTAAACTTTGGCTTGGCCAGGACTGCAGGACCCTCGTCCTCTGTGCCCGGGGGCTTACCAAACTTGGAGGGGGCTAGGAAGAATCCTTTTCTTTCCGTCATAATACAAATTCACTTGTTACAGATGGGGCTATTATATTTTTCTATTAAAGTGTTGAAATCTGAAAATAGTCAAGCATAGGTTAACATCAAAGTAACAGGATGTTTGTGTGTGTGTAACAAAAGATATTGCGAATTGCCGAACCGTTATGGTTCTCATTTACAGGGTAGCTTCTCATGGGTCCTGGAAAGGTGTATAGCCACTTTAGGGGAGGATTCCTTCTAAGATAAATCGCCTCTAGAACAAAAAAAAATATAATATCTTATTTTAACTTTATTATACTTCTCTTAAAAGTGGGGGGGGGGGGGGTCGACTTGTGTTAAATGCGAAGCATCTCTATAATCAAGTCCTAAAAATGAAATGAAAGTATGTCCTAAAAACAGTACCTATCCTGTATTTTCTGCTTATTCAGTTTTGCCAGAGCTTCACTTTTATGGATGTTGTCATTCTAGTTTGTCTGATTTTAGCCAGGGGTAACAATTCTAACCACCAATTATACCAAAAAATAACAAAACCTTACTAAGTATCTGGTGGTATATTTTGTTTTTGTCATTTAAGTAACGAGGGGTGGGAAGGAAGAGGAGGAAAAGGGGAAGGGGTTGTGGGGAAATTTTCCTTTAGAGTTGTTTGTCAGAATATCATTCACTGGATTTTTACATTTTTTTCTATTAAAACACTTAACTTTACGGGGGGGGGGGGGGGTAATTTAAAGGCATACGAATTTAAAATCTTAAAAAGTGTCCAATAAACAAGAAACATATATTTTAAGGGGTTTAATGTCCACTTCAAAATACATTATTTTCATTTTTTTTTTAAATCTGAAAATAAATCATTTTTAGTAAGGAGAAAATATATAATAGGTATAAAAAATGTAAATTTTTAAACATAAATTTAGGTTTAAAAAATATTAATATAAAATATAAGCACAGAGTTAAAAATAAGCATAGGTATAATAATAATAATACTAGGGTTGGCCCGGATATCTGGCAAACGTTTGATATCCGGCCGGAAAACCGGATATCCGGCATTAGAAATCCGCCGGATATCTGGTAACCGGATAGTTTCAATAACAAGTACTCGGCCGGATATCCGGCCGGGTATCTAGCAAAACCGGATATCCGGCCCAACCCTAAATAATACATTAACATATTTTTTGTTTGTCCATTAAGATTTCGCTAACCACTGAACCGATTTAGCTCTTCTTTCTAAGAAAGTTTCATATAGGTATTAGGATGGGTTTAAGCTATGTTAATTCTAAATTTTAGTCTTTGCATTGGTTTATGCTATTTGACTATCCCCCTCCCCTCTCTTCGTAAAATTAAGAGAATATAGCCTTAAACCATCATTCCCCAACTATTTATACACCGTCCCTGAAAAGTACAACAAAACCGGATCAGTAAATTTTTGCTTTAGACAATTTTTTTTATAGCTTTAGACACAAAAAATATTGTTTTTTTTTTTTATAAAATATCCTAATAAAAAAGTGTTGGATTGGGCTGGATACCGGATATCCAGCTGGTCAACACTGGATACCCGGCAAAATACTGGATATCCGGCCGGATAACCGGAATTAGAGATCAGCTGGATATTCGGTATCCGGATAGTTTCAGTATCCAGTCGGATATTGAAAATGGCCGGATATCCGGCCCAACCCTAGCGGAGTCTAAATGCACTATTGGAAATTTAAAGTAGACCCCCGCCCACCTCCTCTAGGGTGTCAGGGTTGTGGCCGTCCCGCAGGGGTTAGGCGAAAAAAAAGGTATAGTTCCTTTCGTGACATCGCACCTTAAGGGGCGATTCTTCGTATTCTTCACAGTAGGTTTTCTCCTATTTCTAGCCACTGCGGGGGGCTCTTCCCCTGCGGGGCCAATTACCTAACCCAATATAACCTAACCTAACCTATAAAAAGCCATTTTAAAAATACGACAAATCGCCCCTTAATTTGCGATGTCACGAAAGGGACTATTCCCGAAAAAAATTCGATGAGTTAAATGCTAAAAATAATATGAGTTTGTAATTTTACTAAAAGGGGGAGGTAGGTTGTGCTAAAATTCCGTAAAGGTGTGAGTTTAAGTAGAACGGTAATATTCACTAAATATTTTTCACTAATATTTTTGTCTACCTATAGTTCTTTTCAATAAGAAATACACATATTTAGTGAATATTATCGTTCTACTACTGTTTTTAAGCCTTAAAACTCACACCTTTACGGAATATTAGCACAACCTACCTCCTATATCATAAGTACAATTAATTGTCATAAGTTGGAAGCCATGATAATTCAATAAAAGGATCGGTTGATGCATTAAGTTGACTGTTCAAACGTTTCGACCAATAATTGTAATCTACAGAAGGGGCAATGTATTGTGTGTTATTATTGGGGATGTACATTAGCCATTGTCTTATCCCTTTAGATCCTTGGAGAACACCTGAGTTTAACTAAAAGAAAAAAGGGATAGAGGGTGGGGGGGGGGGGGGTCATGAATGGTCCAGAGGCTTTTCATGTGAAATCACCTTTTATCAAATCGTCATGGCTTGAAAACCAAATAGTAAATTTATCTAACAAACAGTACTAGTGCATTACAGGTATATAAAGGGATAAGACAATGGACGATAAATTCATGAACATCCCCAACAACTGATTGAAATGTTTAGGCACTTAAACCAAATTTCAAGTACCCAAAGTTTACAAGCCAACGAATAGAAGAGCTTGGTAATAACTGTTTGGGTACCAGTGTAATTTACAGTCCAATGTCCCCCCCCCCCCCTGTGTTTTATATAGAACTGTATTTGGTAGAATGGACCATTTTATCCAGAGTAGCTGCAGCCGACATTAGCGCATTCTTTTCTCGTCTAAAACAAAAATGTATGAAAAAAATCTTCCAAAATATTTGTAAAAATCCTTTAAAGAACGTGTCCTAACTTTTGTGATTTTGTATTAACCCATTCGTGACGAGCTCTGTTCAAAGTTTTGATTCATTGGGCTTCAACAAAATAGATTTTTCAATAATTACTCAACAGAATTAAAATATTAATGTGTCAAATTAAAGACCATTATATTTGTTCAAAATGGCAATTTTCTTCTTTTTTTGTTGCTTTTTGGTACATGTACTCAACTTTAAACTGTTTTTAACCTATTTTTAAAACGTATATAAAAAATATACTATGACACCAGTAGAATGAGACTGCAGAGCCTAAATTTGAATTAAGTCCCCAATAAACTTTTTTGGGGGGATTTAAATATTAATTTTTACTGTTGCCGTGATCATTTTGACCGAAGCAAAAGGTTTTTTTTATTTGGGTAAAATTCGTAGCTTTTAGAGTGTTTTGCTTCATAAATATTGTATTCTGGTATAGAGTAAAATTAGGCCTTATGATTTTACTATAAAAATTCACTAAAAAGTTAATTCTTCATAATATATCAACGAATTAACATTAACATGTTTGTGTTCTCTCACTTATTTTAAAAACATAAAAAATGGCTGTAAAGGGTTAAATGACAAAAAATGTTCATGCAATACAACAAATTTATTTTTGTCACATATACAAATGTGTTATAAAATAAGATTATTCAAACTTATCTTTTAAAATAATTTTAAAAAGTATGTATCTTTTATGTGTATGGTTTTCATTCTTTTCATTTTAATTAAATAAAAAATATTTAACTACATTGGAAATAAGTCACTTTGTGAAAACACTCTTTTTTTGAATTGTAAAGAATTATATAAAACAAGACTTCTTATTGGTTAGATTTCAGAATTATTTGTTTTATTGTAAATGTTAGATTTTTCAATAAAATTAATTGTTTTGGAAAAAAAAATTATTTCCAATGAACAGAGTAATGTTTTTTTATTGTATCAATATAAAGTGAATTATATAAAAACGTTCTGTAAGCCACAATATTACCCGAAGTAAAAAAAGAGCTTTTGCTTCAGTCAAAATGATTACAGCAACACATAAAATTAATTTTTAAATCCCCCAAAAAAAGTTTATTGGGGACTTAATTCAAATTTGGGCTCTGTAGTCTTATTCTATAGGTGTCCTAGTATATTTTTGACCCCCCATTCAAAAATAGGTTAAAAACAGTTTAATGAACCAACCAATCAAAATAAATAAAAGTCCTAAAAATTTGTTAAGCTACCGAATAAAAAAAAGTTATAATACTTTGGGGACTAGTGTAATAAACAGCTCAATAACCCCTTCCCTGGAAAACAACCCCCTCCCCCACCCAAAAAAAGGTATAGACAAAACTACCCCTTCTAATATTACTATTAGAAGTTGAAACGTTTGGACACTCAACTTAATTAACCAACCAATCAAAATCAAAGTTCCAGAAAGTTATTATAAAACTTTTGGGACCTGGGAAACGTCCACCCCCCCCCCTCAAAAAAACTTACTTGTTAAATAGAGAAGCCATGAACAATGTGTAGATAGTACTTAAGACAAGCACAAATCTGAAATATTGAACAGTAATCCTTATAATAAAGTAACAGGATGTTTGTCTGCATATATGTCTGTACTGAAGGATCTTGCTAACTGCTGAACCGATATGATTCTCCTTTACAATGTATAGATAGTACTTAAGACGAGTACAAATCTGAAATACAAACAGTAATCCTTATAATAAAGTAACAGGATGTTTGTCTGTTTATCTGTCTATCTATCTGTCTGTTATGTATCTATCGTTATATCAAACTTTCTACCTGTTTATCTGTCTATCTGTCTATCTGTCTATCTGTCTATCTGTCTATCTGTCTATCTGTCTATCTGTCTATCTGTCTATCTGTCTATCTGTCTATCTGTCTATCTGTCTATCTGTCTATCTGTCTATCTGTCTATCTGTCTATCTGTCTATCTGTCTATCTGTCTATCTGTCTATCTGTCTATCTGTCTATCTGTCTATCTGTCTATCTGTCTATCTGTCTATCTGTCTATCTGTCTATCTGTCTATCTGTCTATCTGTCTATCTGTCTATCTGTCTATCTGTCTATCTGTCTATCTGTCTATCTGTCTATCTGTCTATCTGTCTATCTGTCTATCTGTCTATCTGTCTATCTGTCTATCTGTCTATCTGTCTATCTGTCTATCTGTCTATCTGTCTATCTGTCTATCTGTCTATCTGTCTATCTGTCTATCTGTCTATCTGTCTATCTGTCTATCTGTCTATCTGTCTATCTGTCTATCTGTCTATCTGTCTATCTGTCTATCTGTCTATCTGTCTATCTGTCTATCTGTCTATCTGTCTATCTGTCTATCTGTCTATCTGTCTATCTGTCTATCTGTCTATCTGTCTATCTGTCTATCTGTCTATCTATCTATCTGTCTATCTATCTGTCTATCTATCTGTCTATCTATCTGTCTATCTATCTGTCTATCTATCTGTCTATCTATCTGTCTATCTATCTGTCTATCTATCTGTCTATCTATCTGTCTATCTATCTGTCTATCTATCTGTCTATCTATCTGTCTATCTATCTGTCTATCTATCTGTCTATCTATCTGTCTATCTATCTGTCTATCTATCTGTCTATCTATCTGTCTATCTATCTGTCTATCTATCTGTCTATCTGTCTATCTGTCTATCTGTCTATCTGTCTATCTGTCTATCTGTCTATCTGTCTATCTGTCTATCTGTCTATCTGTCTATCTGTCTATCTGTCTATCTGTCTATCTGTCTATCTATCTATCTATCTATCTATCTATCTATCTATCTATCTATCTATCTATCTATCTATCTATCTATCTATCTATCTATCTATCTATCTATCTATCTATCTATCTATCTATCTATCTATCTATCTATCTATCTATCTATCTATCTATCTATCTATCTATCTATCTATCTATCTATCTATCTATCTATTTATCTATTTATCTATCTATCTATCTATCTATCTATCTATCTATCTATCTATCTATCTATCTATCTATCTATCTATCTATCTATCTATCTATCTATCTATCTATCTATCTATCTATCTATCTATCTATCTATCTATCTATCTATCTATCTATCTATCTATCTATCTATCTATCTATCTATCTATCTATCTATCTATCTGTCTATCTATCTATCTATCTATCTATCTGTCTGTCTGTCTGTCTGTCTGTCTGTCTGTCTGTCTGTCTGTCTTTATCTCTGTCTATCTATCTGTGTGTCTATTTAACTGTCTATCTATATATCTATCAATCTGTCTGTCTATCTATCTATATATTTATCTATCTATCTATCTAACTGTATATCTGTCTGTCTGTCTATCTGTACCTGACAAAGAAAACCAGAGCATCCACCAAAACACTCTCAGTCAGGAAGAATGCTATCTATCTATCTATCTATCTATCTATCTATCTATCTATCTGTCTGTCTGTCTGTCTGTCTGTCTGTCTTTATCTCTGTCTATCTATCTGTGTGTCTATTTATCTGTCTATCTATATATCTATCAATCTGTCTGTCTATCTATCTATATATTTATCTATCTATCTATCTAACTGTATATCTGTCTGTCTGTCTATCTGTACCTGACAAAGAAAACCAGAGCATCCACCAAAACACTCTCAGTCAGGAAGAATGCTAAATAAATATTATACAGGGGTGTATATTCTGAATAATATTCATTTTTTTTTCCCCGGCTACAAAATTTTTTATTTCCCCCCCCCCCTAGCTTTTTATCACCAATTTTTTTTACCAAGGAGGGGGGGGGGGGGAAATGGAAAAAATGTTTTCAGTTTTCTTAATTTTTACATTTTTTTCCCTCCAACCACTTTTTTTTTATTCCACCCCCCCCCCCCCTGAGCAGGGGATCCCATGTAGAATATACACCCCTGTATATATAATCATATTTAAAAGTAACAGGAGGCCAGTGTTTGATAGATTGGAAGAAATTTTGCAAAAATAATTAAAATTGAGAACACACAAAAGTACTAAAAACAGGTCTTTTTGCAGATTTCAAATATTTTGCAGTGATTGCGTGGTCGCAATTTTTGCATTACAGAAAAAATATTTTTGTACAAATAGAATTTTTTCCTAGGGCCGGACGATTTAATAGACACATAGATAAGAAATTTAGATAGATATACAGACAGAAAGATAGATAGATAGATGGACAGAGACAAAGATAAATAGACATATAGACAGACAGACAGAAAAACAATCAAACAGACAGACAGACAAATAGATAGTTAGATAAACAGACAGACAGACAGACAGTAGTTTACCAGAAAAAGACGCCATGAACAATATCAGAGACAAACCACAAAGCGCGGCGTAGAAAATCATATCACTAACAACAGACAGACAGACAGACAGACAGACAAGACAGATAAACAGACAGACAGACAAAGCTCAGCATAGAAAATCATATCTGTGACAACAGACAGACAGACAGATAAACAGACAGACAGACTGACAAGACAGATAAACAGACAGACAGATACATAGATAGATTAGATAGATAGACATACAGATAAACAGACAGACAGACAGACAGACAAACAAACAAACAAACAGACAGATAAACAGACAGACAGATAAACAGACAGACAGATAAACAGACAGACAGATAAACAGACAGACAGATAAACAGACAGACAGACAGACAAACAAACAGACAGACAGATAAACAGACAGATAAACAGACAGACAAACAGACAGACAGATAAACAGACAGACAAACAGACAGACAGATAAATAGACAGACAGATAGACAAACAAACAAACAGACAGACAGACAGACAGATAAACAGACAGATAAACAGACAGATAAACAGACAGATAAACAGACAGACAAACAGATAAACAGACGAGATTGATAGACAGACGGACAAACAGACAGACAAACAGACAGATAGACAGACGAGACAGATAAACAGACGGACAAACAGACAGACAAAGAGACTGACAGACAGACAGTAGTTTACCTGAAAAAGACGCCAGGAACAAGAACAAAGACAAACCACAAAGCGCAGCATAGAAGATCATGTCTGTGACAACAAACAGACAGACAGACAGATAGATAGATAGACTGATAGACAGACGGACAGATAGACAGACAGATAAATAGACACACAGATAGATAGATTTACATATAAGTAGATTGATAGACATATAGTTAGATAGACAGACACATATTATATATGCATAGATAGATAGTTACATAGATAGATAGACAGACAGACAGACAGACAAACAGAAAGCCAGACAGTAGTTTACCTGAAAAAGAAGCCAGGAACAGGAACAATGACAAAGCACAAAGCGCAGCGTAGAAGATCATGTCTGTGACGACAACTTTCTGGGCGCTCTTGATCAACTCCAGAGACTCAGTCACACAGTCATGGCGGGCTAGATTTAAATTTGTGGTTGAAATGTTTGTGCACTCAACCTAATTAACCAACCCCAATTAAAATTCATTAAAGTCCCCAAAGTTGTTAATCAAACGAATAGGTAAGGAAACAAGGATCTAAAGGGATAAAAAGACAATGGCCAATAAATTGATGTACATCACCAATTTTGATACATAAAATTTCCACTTCTGTAGATTATATCTAATGGTTGAAACGTTTGGACACTTAATTAACCAACCCCAATCAAAATTCATTAAAGTTCCCAAAGATGTTAAGCCAACAAATAAGAAAACAATGGCCAATAAATTGATGTACATCAACAATTTTGATACATAATGGTTGAAACGTTTGTACACTCAATTAACCAACCAATCAAAATTCATTAAAGTCCCCAATGTTGTTAAGCTAATGGCTAATAAATTGATGTACATCACCAATTTTGATGCACAAAATTACCCCTTCTGTAGATTACAACTAATGGTTGAAACGTTTGGACATACAACTTAATTAACCAACCCCAATCAAAATTTAATTAAAGTCCCTAAAGTTGTTAAGCCAACGAATAAGAAAACTGGGATCTAAAGGGATAAAAGACAATGGCCAATAAATTGATGTACATCAACAATTTTAATACACAAAATACCCCCTATGTAGATTACAACTAATGGTTGAAACGCTTGGACACTTAACTTTATTGACCAACCAATCAAAACTTAATAAAAGTTGTTAAGCCAACGAATAAGAAAACATTATTATAGGACTTTGGGGACTTGTGTAATAAACTGCTCATTGTCCCCTCCCTCTCTCTCTCTGTGACTAATATTTATTTCCAGTATTGCTTCAAAACCGATTGATATCCGCTGGATAAGAACCGGTTCGGTCTGCCATACTGAAAAGTCATGTTTAGCATTGCATTACAGGCAATTATCCACGAATAATAAAATAAAACATCATTGTGAATGTACATCAATTTATCAGCCATTGTATTATCCATTTAGATCCGTGATTATTACAGTTATTTATTGCTTCGTATTATAGACAGCTTTCCGCGGATTTTATGCGGATAGAACTGGATCTTATCCAGCGGATATCCATCGGTTTAGAATCTGTGCATAACTCTGTGCATTACCTTGGGAGAACTTGTTTTGATTTCTTCTGAAGACCAGATTATTATTAGGCACATCTCCTTCCTAATAATAAAACATATAAAAGTACCAGGATGTTTATGAGTCTGTTGGGGTAAGTTTGTTTAACATCATTGAGGATTTACTTTAGATCCGTGAGTTTTAACCAAAACAAGGATGACAACATCCATAAGTAGCGAAGCACAAAAAATCGTGGATGGAAATACGTAAAAGTAGATTTAAAGTGTATTTATCCCAAAAAAGTTTGAAAATTGGACCAAAAACACCAAATATATGGGGAAATATTTAAAACATATAAAAATAGCCAAAAAACCTGATAAAAGGCAGTCTGACCGCCATGGTTGTTTTCTTTAAACGACGGGAAATTTAATTTTGATATCTATAACTGAAAAAATTTTGAAAATCGGACCATAAACACTGAAGATATGGAGAATAATGTGATAAATACAAAAATAGCCTAAAACCTGCAAAAAGGCAGTCTGGCCGTCATGGATGTTTTCTTTAAACGACGGGAAATTTAATTCTCATATCTATAACTGAAAAAATTTTGAAAATTGGACCATAAACACTGAAGATATGGTGGAAATGTGAAAAATACAAAAATAGCCTAAAACCTGCAAAATGGCAGTGTGGCCGTCATGGTTGTTTTCTGTAAACGACAGGAAATTTAATTTTGATATCAATAACTGAAAAAATTTTGAAAATCGGACCATAAACACTGAAGATATGGAGAAAAATGTGAAACATACAAAAATAGCCTAAAACCTGCTAAAAAGGGGTCCGACCGCCCTTGATGTTTTATAGTTAATTGTGCTCCTTAATAATGGGAATGCTGTCAAAAAATTTCAGCTGTCTATCTTTAATAGGAGCCGAGAAAATCACGTTTCCCCTATTCTGTCTTACACGGACAGACGGACGGACGGACAGACGGACGGACAGACGGACGGACAGACGGACGGACGGACATTTCGAATTATAGAGTAGCTTCGCTACTAAAAAAGGTGTAACAATTTGGCGGAGAAATATAAAGTTTTGGCGGGAAAATATTGAGATGAGATTTTTATTGGGAGCATCTTTTCTATTATAATAATAAAAAAACATATAAAAAGTACCAGGTTCTTGGCGGAAAAATATCAAGTTTTAGCGGGAAAAAGTCATTTTTTGGTGGTTAAATGTCAAGTTTTGGTGATTAAATGTAAAGTTTTGACAGAAATATGTCAAGTTTTGAAATATTGATTTTTGGCGGGAAAATATGTAATTTTGGCGGGAAAGTTACCTGGCTCTTATCCTGGTCCAAATCTTGTATGAGTATTGTTGCCTGCACAGCTTCGTGATCACTGTAACTAACCTATATTTATATATATGAATAATAACAATTATTGAGTAGCAACACAGTTATGCCTCTATAGCAGGAAAGAAGGGGACATTCAGCTGTCAATTAAACTGTTACCTAATCAAAGTTTTATAGTAATATTTTCTGTTTTATTGGCTTAGAAACTTTGGGTACTTTGATTGGTTGGTTTATTAACTGGAGAGTTAAAACGTTTTAAAAGCTGATTTTAATCTACACAAGGGGTAATTTTGTGTATCATTATTGGGGAATGTACATCAATTTATCGGCCATTGTCGTATCCCTTTAGATCCCTGTTATCATTCCGTATTATAGACAGCTATCCGCGGATATTATGCGGATAGTATGGCTGAGAACCGGTTCTAATCCAGCAGATATTAAACGGATCCCTGGTTACCTGTGCTCCATAGGAAGATGGAATCCTGACTGGAAGGGGCAAACTACACTCCACAGCTCTGGCCTGTAACAATAAAATATGTTCAGCAATGACGTCAAAGCTTTTTTCGGGGGGGGGGGGGGATGTTGATAGTTATTATAACATAAATCAAAAGCGAAGCTTTTCTATCATTACCAGAATGTCCGTACTTCCATTTTAAACATATTGATTTTTTACTTTTTTTAACAACAAATTTTTATGTGATCTAATTATCCGGTTGATCTGATTTTGGTATACTTCCATATTATAAGCCAAGCAACTCTATAATCAAGTCCTAAAAATGTAAGTATGTCCATAAATATTATTCTGTATCAAGCAATTTTTCAACAAATTAAGTTACAATTTTGCTTCGACATTTATATTCTGATTATTCAGTTCTGACACTATACAAGTGTTAATGTTCGTTTGTCCTATTATTTCAGTGCTTCGCTTTTATGGATGTTGTCATCCTTGTTTATATTTATATATTACATACAGCTTTCCGAGGATAACAAAAATAATTTAAATTTTATGATTTTTATTTTAATTTTAGTGAAAAATTGTCTGTAATAAAAAGCTATCATAATTTTTTAGCACGACTAGGACCCGGTTCTAATCCAGCAGATATTAATCGGTTTCGAAGCCAAGTAATAGAATTTTATCGGCTTGAAATAAAAAAAAAACATTTCTAGTTATTCTTGAAGTAATACTTGAGCATGGGGCTTGAGCTAGCCCTGATGTCTATATTAAAGGATCTCTTATACTCCATGAGTCTTCGGTCCAAACTTTGGTTAAAAATGGTTGCTACTGCTGCTATGTCAGATGCGCGAGACATAAATAGTTAGAGTATGGGGAATGCCTTTGCCCAAAACAGGCGCAACTCATTACCATGCACAGTGAGTTAGGAATTCTCAAGACAAAAACCCTAGGCGATTGAGCGCGTTACATTGCAATTTAAAAAAGGACTTGTACCTGAAGCGTCACCGCGCCTCTAGAGTCAATAATCAATGGTTACTCAATGAAATGAATTACCTTTGTATTTGGACCAGATGAATACATGATGTAGTCAATTCTTTTTCCATTTGGAAAATCATTCCTCTCCGTATTATAGACAGCTTTCCGCGGATATAATGCAGATAGTATAGCTGATAACCTGTTCTAATCCAGGGGATATTAATCGGATTCGAACATCAAATGAAACAATGAAATGAATTACCTTAGTATTAGGTCCAGATGAATACATGATGTAGTCAATTCTTTTTCCATTCGGGAAATCGTTCCTCTCCTAATTTTTAAAAATTGTATAATAAGGAAAAATAAGAAAAGTTGTTTGGGCTCTGGTACCCAAAGTCTAAAGTCCTAGCAAATAAAATGAATTTTAGATCATTAACCAAGCCAAGTACCCAAAGTTTTTAAAATGAGCCCAAATTAGTTATGTTGGTTAAAGTACCCAAAGTTTTGATTGATTATTACCCAAGCGGCAGTGATGGTTTTGTAGGAAATTCCACATTTTATTTTGCGGCATTCTGCCAAAGTCCCCAAAGTATAAAAATTTAGCCAATATAAGAAAAGTTTGTTCTAGTACGCAAAGTTTTACAAATTAGCTAAAAATTACCCAAGCGGCAGTGTAGGTGTTGTAAGGAGTTGCACAGGTCTCGCCACCCTTGCCCTCACTCACAGCCACGGGGTTCAGCTCTGCCCAACAATCTGACAACTGGCTCACAGTCCTGGGGGACATTGAAAATTAGGGTTGGGCCGGATATCCGGCTGGCCGGATATCCGGCTGATTTCTAATGCCAGATATACGGTAATTTGCCAGATATCCGGCGTTGGTCAGATATTCGGCCTGATACTGGACATCCGGCATAAGTAATCAACCGAATTTCCGGCCAAAAAAGTATCCTACCCAACCCTAGTAAAAATAAAGTAAGATGATTGTCTCACATGCAATACAAACCAAAACTTCCCCCACGCTAAATTTTTAATAAGTATATTCTTAAATCCCACCAATATTTATTTTTAATAGGTATCAATTAGCCAAAAATAAGTTGTATCGGTCCAAGAGAATCAATATAATAATTCTTGAATGTTAGTAACTTCAATATGTAGCACATTTTATACAGTGGAATCCTGCATGTTTACTCAAATTTTTAAAAATTGGCCAAAAATAACAAAAGTTGCATTGATTCTAGTACCACTGTGAGGGTTTAAAGGGGGAGGTCATTTTCTAGTAAATTCCGTAAAGGTGTGTAAAGGTGTGTGTGTTATAAGGCCTAAAAATAGTAGTAGAACGATAAGGTGCTCCTTATTGTTCTATTCAATAGGGAATACAAATATATAGAGCACCTTATCGTTCTACTACTATTTTTAGGCCTTATACACATCTCACCCGAAGGCGTGTTATGTTAGAAAAAACCCCCCGCTGAAACGGTTTACACAGGATGTACTGGGACCTCATGGTGGTTTCAGAACATGCTTTCCCTAAATTGAGTTAGTAGCTTCCCATAGTAGAAAATTTTAAAATTACTTTTGGTGATCAAATTTTACTTTTAGTTCTAGACTACTTTCACCTAACCTGCTTTATTGTCTTATTTTGCCTTTCATTTTTATCATGCAAATTTGCTCACATTACAGTTGAAATGACAGATATTGGAGCTTTCTAAAAAGGTCTCTAACATTTTTCTAGCTCTAATACTTTTTGAGATATCTTATTTCAAAGTATTGCTGAAAATCATCTTTTACACAGCAAAATGTTGAAATATAAAATTAGTTATTTTAGAGTAAATTACAAGTATCTTCATTTAAATTTCTCTAATATTGCTCCAAATTAACCAAATTGGACAGTTAAGGTGCCTAAAACTATCTACATTCAATGGACAATCTAAATCCACACTTTTTGAGACTTTATAAGTCAACCGGAGAACGCTAAAATGTAATATCAATAAAACAAATGTAATTTAATTTTAATTATAAATCACTTTTAAGTCATTTTTAATAATGTAAAAGGTGTTTTAAGTTAATAAAAACTCCTAATTAATTATGATTTATGATTTTACAAATCACAGTACTAGTTTAAAGTACCTAATAGTGTATATTAACAAAAAAAATGTGGCCTAAGAATAAATTGTGTCTTTTATTATAAATGAGATCATTTATGAAAGTCTTTTAATTACTATGTTTTCTTATTTAAGGTGTCAAAAAATAATTTTGTTTCATAAGGTTATAAGAAATTTAAAAGGCCAATAAACTATTCTTAGAAAAAATTACTAGAATTAGTAGATGACATTTGTAAACTGCTTGGAAATGCTTAAAATTCTAACCAATTTTTGGTTTATTTTCTATGATTATGTCTATTTTTCTTACAATATGTTTCTATTTGTTCAAAATATCAGATGATTTGTTATGCCGATTTCACAAGGCATAAATAGTCGAACCAACAGAAAAGAATTGTAGAGTAACCACGCATAAAATAAAGAGGGGAGAACCAGCCTATATAGGTACAGACTATATTTATGATAGTAAGGAGAAAAAGCGAATATTAGAGTAACAATGGAGTGCTATAAAAAATACATAACAGAACAAATTTTTCAGGTAGAAAACAGCTACATAATGAACAATTGGATATACACACACAATAGAAGAAATAAGAAGGATATAACAAGAAAAGATATCACAGAAAAAGAAAAATATTATAATTTTAAGAAACATGTTTAAGTATTACATTGATAGTCATTTTTATTTTTATAATGTTAGTGAGTCTAAAATAACTCCATAAGAAGAATGCAAAATAGGATATACGTATTTTTGGATGAGTCATCGCTATGCATATATATATATATATATAGGTATACAAACGTTTCAACCCCTTATGGAAAAACAACCCTTTATACAAAAGCACAGAAAACGATTATGCATCTCTACAGGTATAAAAAGGGAAAACCAGCTAGATATGATACCAGTCATTTCAGCTTGGTCCCTTGGTAAACAACTTAGCAATAAAGGTAAACTTTTACATTTTCATTTAACTAAGCTCCCTGTTTTATATTCAATATATTTTTTCTTTCTAAGTTCTTTATATACTTTTGGTAGTATCTTTAAAATAAATGTCTCTTAAATTTTGTTAACAAGTTTAGCTAGAATGATGGTTATTTATAATTGTAATATAAAATACTTGGTACCTCTTTGGTACTTGATACAAAGGACTCAGGCTTTTTTGTGGAATTAGAAATTAAAATAAAAAAAAACGTACTTAGTAAAAACTATTCTATTTAACTTTTGCCCTTTTTAGATACATATTTTCTACATTATTTTGTTTTTAGCTAAAGTCCCAATCTGGTCTAACCTCTAGAGATGCTTTGCACCTCTGAGTTAGTTTTTGTTAGGATGTAAAATAATAAAAGCCAAGTCTTACTTTATGTTAACTTCTAATTATTTTATTCTAATCTATGGAATATATTTTTACTTGTCTATTTTGTATTATCATGACTTATAAACTTGTTAAAATAAATTTGGAAAATTGTTCTTACAAAATTTAACTTTTATTATTAAGAGGAAGTATATTTGTCATTGCCATCATATACATTGGGAAAACAACCTGGGCTTTTAAATAAGATTTTAGGCTAAGATTCTTTTAATGTGGCAGATTAATAGGAACTAAACTTAACCTAATAAAGTCTTTGAATTAGGAAGGTACACCCTAACTCAGAGGCAATGCTTACTCTATCTTAATTTTGGGTTTCCTTAAAACTGAACCAACTTTTCCATCAAACTATATGGGTTACCTAAAATGTAGGATAGGCTTATATTTTTCTTGTAGAGAATATAGGAAAAGGCTTAACACGTGGTGCAAACATCCGCCAGTGTGTGATGGATAACTTTGACATTGAATCTAAAACAAAGCTTTTTCCAGCCTGGCCAATTGGTTAAATCTTAGGAGCTTAGTTATTATTTTTGTGTCTTTTTTTTATTTTGTGAGTAGTTTTGCTCTTTGTTTGTATTATTTTTGATTTTATTTTTAGGTACACGCTGTCTGATTATCCAGCATAAAACCATCAGGAATTTGTCAATAGAATACTTTTTGGCAGAACTTTATACTTATCCTAGGCAACTACAGGCAAAATTTATACTTTTGTACTTTACTTCCGGTTTTGAATTTCTATTTCTCGCAGCGCTGCAACTTTTTACATATTGTTATAGAATACAATATTTATATATGTCGACATTTTTTTTAAGCCTCATACTTCTTGGTTACGATTTACCCTAACAATTTTGGTTAAAGATTTAGCCTAACAAGTCTAGGTTACGATTTACCTGACAACCCTTCTTTTATTGTTGTATACTTTTCTATTAAATTCATTGATAAAGTGCTAGCCAAACTATTCTTATTATTACAACAATTTTTTTAAGTGGATTGCTTTTATCCCTACTGTAAGGCTTTAGGGTTGGCCTAAAAATCTAATCTTTTATTATAATATTTTGCGCATATCTAAGGTTTGACTTACCTGAAAATCTATACATATCTTATTATTGCATACGAATTTGCATTAATATACTACGGTTCCTATTGACCTGAAAATCGAAAATTTGAGGCATTGCAATTGCATTATATTCTAAACAGATAGCTCCGCATTTTTTCTTAAATTTCTTAAATATCCTGGCCATACTTAAATTCAGCTGAACAAAAAACGATCGACTTTTTTTTAAAAAAAAATACAAAGAACTTTTATGATATTGCTAAGTTTTTTATAACTAAATTATAGGTATTTTTTTTCTCTGCCTAACATACTTATCCTTATTTTTCTGCATATTTTGTACTTTTACCCCACTCATAGCCTTTGTGCACCATACACTGTAAAAGTGCACAAACAGTTTTTTACTTCCGGTTTTAGATACAACTTTTAACTTGTCATTCGGTTTTCTTTTAATACTTTTTATAACTAAATTTTCCGATATTCGAACAATTTTAGGATTAATTTCAGTACTTTTTTTATATAGTAAAAACTTATAATTTTTTATAGTGCACTAACAATTTCTCCCTTCCTCCTATTGTGCAGATTATTCATATAAATCGAGGTTTCGTGAATACCGGATATAATTTTATCTCAGCCTAATACCCTATAACTTATTATTTTTTTTAATATATACTTCTCTTACCGTTTCATAAAATGTTTAAACGCAGTAAATCGCAGGAAAGAGATAAATCTTTTGCGGAGGCTCTTTCACAAGACTTAAATAATGAACGTCTAAGACATTTTGAGGCATTATTTATTGTAAAACCCTGTGCTGGGTGATCCATATGGTTAATATTATTTTATTGGGCTTTGCTTGAAAGAATAAGCATTATTTATTGTAAAACCCTGTGTTGGTAATCCAATTGGTTTATATTGATTTATTGGGCTTTGCTTGAAAAAATAAGCATATATTGTGTAATACCCTGTCTTGGGTGATCCATATGATTCGTATTATATTTATTGGGCTATTTTACTTCGAAGTTTATAAAGGTTCTCTTGCTAAAATTCAAGACTATTATATGTTTTCTTGCAGAATTAACATATATACGGTTCGCTTGCCAATACTCAAGATAATTATAAGTTAATTTCTGAATTAACTTATTTCCGGCTTTGTTTTCTCAATGTTTCAATTATATGTTTCATACACATTAACATATAAATACTTTATACTACTCCAAATTTTATTTACCCTTACTACTAATATACATTTCCTTCCTATTCATTTTTTTTTATTTTAGATATAACCTATAATTTTATAACGCGTTCTTTTTTTTTTACAGATCTGACATTTATAACGATGTAAAAGCTTGTATAATTATAGTTTTTCCATTCTATACTAGACGTCTTAAGTTAAAAACTTTTTTTGAAATCCTTATCTTTGCCCTTTTTCCATATACTTTGCTAGCAGATACTTTAATTCCCCTGATATTTTTTTTTATCTTGCAATAAAATTTTATGCATGATAATTATAATCATATATATATAAATTGAGCTCTTATACAGGTTCGCTTGCCTATAATCAAGACGTATATGTTTTCATTAAATGAATTAACTTTTTAGCCCTTTGCCCATTATTAGTTTTTTTTGCCCACTTTGCCCATTATTAGCCCTTTTTGCCCAATTCTTGTTCCCTTTTACTTTTTTGGCCCTGCTTTTGTGCACATTTTTTTAGTTTCAATAAACTATATAATCTTTTTACTTTTTGGGGCCCCCATTTAACAGTTTTCATTAGCTTTTATAATCCATTGTCTGTTGCAATTTTCTTACTAATTTCGATTGACTAACAATCTTTTACGTGTTTCAGGTTCCATTAACCATATAATTTTTTTTTTTTGGCCAATTTTTGTTAAACTGCAGATATTTTATTATACAGATCATTAACATTGCACATACATAATTTTTGTGCATAATCAGTACTGAAATTTACTTCACCGCTGCACAAAAATCTAGACAATTTGTGGATTCTACTACAAAAACGTTTTTCTTCAATTATTCTTAAAGACTCTTATTATGCTAATAATCGCCTTGAATTGGTGACATACAACACATACCTCTTATTATTCACTTGCTTTCAATCAAAATAATATTTTGTACCCCTTAACTTTTTAGATTACAAGTTTCTCTGCGAATCTATTTGCATATTTTGTATCACCATATTCTGTGTATCCTTACTAATAGGACTGTTTGATTTTCTAAAATTATACAAACATTCATTGCGTCTTTGATTGACATCTTTTTAAAACAATTATAAACAACTCTTTCCATAACTCACAAACGTTATAAACTGCAAATGCTTAAATATTGAAGCTCAAGAAAGGAATAAAATATTTACCGAAACGTTACATGATAATTTATAGAAATGGAGGTCTAAAGATGCACTATTTTATTCTATACAGCTAGAAATCTCAATATCTAATCTAATCACAAGTCCTTTTTCATTTCCGACAATTTTCTAAAAAATAAAAAGATGAAATCGGCCCAGTCTATTCTACCATTGCCTTCTTTTCAAAATTATTATGCATACTTTTTTTAGCTATATATACTATTTTAATCTTGGAGCGCCCGTATTTTTTTTTATTACTCTGTAACTTGCTGTAGGAATTTTTCCTTTGTCCGAATACAGCATTTTTTTTACCAAACATTTCTTTACCCCGTTATATGCAAAATTGTTGATAGGAATACTTTTCCTATGACGTCATAAATTGGCCATTATTGTAACTTACTGATATTTAGTTTCCCTTCCTTCCTTTTTTTTTATCATAAACAAATTGAATAATTGCGATATATCCTACTGCTAAATTATATTGCCCTTATTGTTACAATTTTCAGCAAACAATACTTTGATAATTACCTAAATATAAACATGTTGATCTTAACATTTCGAACTACATCTACTCTAAATTGATTGCTTATATTTTCAAATATTCCAAAGTTGTACAGCAGATA
Organism: Acartia tonsa; assembly: GCF_053477335.1. Classification (NCBI taxonomy): domain Eukaryota; kingdom Metazoa; phylum Arthropoda; class Copepoda; order Calanoida; family Acartiidae; genus Acartia; species Acartia tonsa. The sequence continues at coordinate 1,911,667 of NC_137274.1, read as the reverse complement.
ACCCAAATATTGCAAACTTTTCAACTATTTTTTACAAAGGAAAAATCAATGTAATGTATAACCAACTTGTACATTATACTTTCAAAATTGTACGTCCTCAATTTTTAGAATATTTTTTAAGTTTGAATTTTAACTAATAGTATATGTCCAATAGAAAACTATGTACATATATGGAAACTAAAAGTCCACTTACATAAATATATATTGTCTATTCAGAAAAAAGGGTTATGATTATACTACCTATTCTAAACTCATATTTTTTTGTTTACCCCTTCTTACCCACTTCCTTTACAGTTAAAATTTTATTCCAACCTTACTTAACTAACTATTTAATCTTCGCATTTTTTTCAATAGATAGTTTCAAATATTAGCCCCTGAGACAACTCAAGTTCTGTATTATTTTTTTTTTGGCACATTTTTAAGTCAACTAAAATGTAGGTGAATTTTAACAACTTTTTATTAAAATCTAGTGCAAGCGACTAGACCTTGCAAGGTACTTTTATTTATTTTTCCTTTTGATTCATTTACATAAATTTCTTTCTTGTCCTTAGGTTCATTATGTATAATTTGATTAAATATGAACTTACAGTTATTACACAGAAATGGTGGTAAAAACGAATAAATAGATAATTGGTAAATAGACACATATTTGGGCTTTTCTGTCTGTAATACACTTACAGTGTTTTTTTTTTTCTACTTACATTACAGAATTTTCCATTTGCCATCTTTCATATACCTTTTCAACATTTTATCAAATCCTAAAGGTTATTAAAGAATTAAAAACAAAAGGGCCTAACAAACTTCATTTCCCTAAATATATATTTCTAAAATATGTACTTATATATATGGATATATGCTTATGTGTATATACATGTATATGTTTATGTATGTGTGTACTTATGTATGTATACGGATTTGTACTTATGTGTATGTGCGTGTATAAGTGTGTATGTATGTGTGTACTTATATATCATACATTAGAGTTTCTTTGACCTAAACAATTCTCTGCATAAAAATGTGCAAGTTTATATGTCTTGCTTACTAAACTTTAAATAAAGAGTCGTATTTCAAAATGTTTAACACCCTAATTGCACTTGATTAATATGTGGTACAATTTCTTTTACCCCTTTAAACTACACTTGTTCAATTAGAGTTGAAAACTAACCACGCAAACATCATTTTGATTGAAATTGCGTTTATTACAAGTTCTATTAGCATATACATTCATATAACTAATATCATGTTTTAATCTAGGTTGCTGCGAAGCACAACAATTACAGCAGCAATAAACACCCTTACAGAAGCATAAAAGATTTAAATTATTAGCTACATAAAAGGTAAGCATATAAATACTGCTTATTAAATTTCTAGATTAAGGCTCCATTTAAACGTCTATATATTGCATATCTAGTCCAGTTGGATTGAAAAATTTTAATATAACTTCAAGTATATTGTTTAAAAATAAAATATGATTGTGATCCTTTTGAAAAATAAGAATATTCATAAACTAGATGCTAATGTTAGGACATAAGTCACTTTAATTTACTGAATCTAACCTCGGGCCCTCACTGTACACATGAATGTGTAACATCTATCTTATATTATTCCCAAAGTACGTGAAATTACAACTGTAATACACTACAAAATAATACTTTTGATAATTTTTTTTGATTTCCCAATTTTATAACTAAGATCAACATGTTTTCAAACATTTCCATCAAAATTAGTTTCATTGTTCAAGTTTATATAAATTTACCAATATGTACTTTAGGAATTTTTACTTTCATACAAATACTTCTCAAAAATTATTCTTTTTTAATCCCTTTAAATGTATGTTACATGCCAATCATCCATGATTGGGCGATTGAAATTCGGTTTTACAGATATTGTGAATTTTTTTTCAAACCTGTTTTGCCCCTCTTTTTTTTGGAACATGACGTATTTCCAGAAACAAACCCTCAAAATTTCTTAAGAGCCACTTCAATATGTTGCTCCAGTTCCACAAATTTGAATTGTGCATTGACATTACTTATTTATTGTTAATTACCAGCATATACGTCTATTCATATGTACAGCCAAAGGAATTAAATAAATTTGTATGCGACGAGAACATTACTACTTTATATAAATGGATAAAAGTAATATAATTTTAGAATAGTATTATAAACAGCCAAGGGCTAACAAATACTAGTAAGAACTGATTTATGATATTTTTTTATATATAAAATTCGCAAGAAATTGTCTATAATACGATGCTATACTTGATTTTTCAATACTGTTGAGCAATGGTTCCTATCCAAAGTTTCTTAATCGTTTCTGAAGCAATACTGAACATTGTAAATAGAATAAGAATTAACACTGTTTTAGAATCTTTCATTTATTTTACATTTTACACACAACGCTTGAATTAAAATCTGAAATTTGCTTCATTTTTGTACATTTGCGTCAACTTCTATTTTTGGATTCTTTAAAGAAGCAATCGACTGATTGTTTAAGCAGGTTATATTTAAGCAAATATTCCATCTTTCTACTAACTTAACAAGATTTTTTTTTTGCATAAAGTAGATTTAGATTGGTAACCATTACAGTAATAATGTTTTAAACGAATTTTTGTTAAATTGCATCTCAATATAGAAAAATGAAACACCTTATAGAACAGGCTTCAATAAAATTGAATATATCTTAAAGGAATCTTCGTTTCTGGAATAATCAGGGAAAAGAGATAAACATAAAATAATGCAAAGTAAACTTTATAGACTGCTAACAATATGATTGTACTCTGTAAAGCCGTACTACGAATTGTTGATTCAAAATTACCCCCCCCCCCATACAGTTTTTTGAATAACCTACTTTATTGTTCTCAGGCAGGAGACAAACACACAACGTTTAAATAACAAAAAAAATTTTTACACTTTTCTTTTCTCCTTGCATTTTCACGAATCCCCTGCAAGTTATATAAAGATATGCCTAACATGCATAGCTTTCTAACTCCCTAAAATAGTTTGTACTACCCAATCTGTTTCATTAAACTTTCTCCTTTCAGATATTTTTTTGTTTTTCTCTAAGTTTTCTTTCTCTTCTGCAAAAACTCTTGCTCTTGCAACTAAATGCAGTAATACTATTCAAGTATTTAGAATTTTTTCTTACTTCTCCTACAGCCCTCATTAAATATTAAATAAAAACAAAACTTATATCAGAATATTTTTTTCTTGATATAACTTCACTTTAAGTTTTCTTTCGACATTCTTACTAGATGTTCAATTTTTCATATACATTACTATTTTACATAGACCTCCCTTTAAATCCTTGTCATATCTATGATCCTCTACAATTACATATTACTTTACAAGTTTTATTGACAAACATAAACATCACTAGTTTTTCTAATTATAACTCCTAATGTTTTATCTCTATTGGCTATACTTTACTGATGTAGATGGTAGAATTGTTTTCAGATCCATGCAGTTATCAAGACAACATTCACAACACTATACAGGCATTTATCTTTTTATTGGGATGCAATAATAATAATCCTTATCAAAGACATTCATAAATATTGACCACATTCCCCGTACAATATATATTAGTGTGGCCCAAATGAAGATCTAAATCGCTTTTCAATATGCCAAAGTATAAATAGGTTATGCATTGTTTGTAGATTTTAGGCCTGTATTGGATTTTAAGAAAAAAGGCTATCACTATCTCGTCAAATGCATTTTTATTTTCATTCTTTCATCCCCAATTAATATAACCTTACATAAGATATAAAGCAAAACATAAAATTTTTTGTCTGTTTGTTTACAAACATTGAAATAAAATATTAAAATCGCCAGGAATAAACATATGAAGAAGGAGAGTATTAAATTTTTTTATGTACAATTACAATAATTTGGGAAAGCTAATTCATACAGCAAAATCATTGAAGAAAAATAATTTAAGATAGCCTTATTCCTTATTTCTGGTTAAATAATAAACAATCAAATATTTTTTGCAATATTAATTTTTTTTATTAATATCCTTTTTTTAAAAAAAAGTTGGATATGAGAATAAGTTTTTTTTACATTCATTTAGTCTCTTATTTAAATAAATTGTCTCTTTATTGGCGACAATGTCTGTTGAGACATGAAATTTATTAAAAACTCTTTTTCAAATTTTATGTCTTTAAAGAGTAGATTTTTTTAGAGTTTTTCATCATATCTCTTCTCATAAGAGTAATAACTACTGTTTTAGTTCAATTTCTTACACAAATTATCAGTTTAAATAAAACAATGTTTTTAGACGTTTTTTTAGAATTATTCGGCAGGAATGGCGGTTCTGTCTACTTTTTATATTTGCTTCATATTTGAACTCTTGTTACATTATTTTAGGTTGGTAGTTCTTTACTTGTTTCTTATTAAAATCATGATACTGTGAAGTTTTTGATAATAAGCTTAGGATTGAAATTTCCAGATCAATTTTCATTATAGAGAGGTCTAGTTTTCACTAAAAGGCCTACTTTTGAGCCGGTAACAACTTCAAGGTATCTGCAAATTAATATGGTAAAGATTTAAAAATTCATGTTTTTTTTGGACCAGTCTAAATATATAGCATTATAAAAACCGACGCAACCCTGACATGTTTGCAAACAAATAAGCCAATCTTCATATTTTAACTGTCTTATAAAATTTTAAATATTGACCTTACACAATTGAATGTAATTATACTAGCTTTAGCTTCCACAAAAAAAAAAACCTCCTTTATTTATCTTTCCCCAAATAATTTTTCACAAATATCTTAATATATCATACACTCTATGATAATTTTAACTTATTATGAAATTTTTTTTTCTTCAGAAAACTTTGAGATCTTTATGTTAATTTACAGGTTGTGTTACAAAAACTTAAGTAATAGATAGTCCGTTTACAGATACTTATATTAAATTTACAAACGTTTAGAAGTAAGATGTTAAACTTTTGATGCTTAACATTATTATGTTTTTTATAAAACACCCAACGATTTTGGTAGAACAAATTCTTATATCACTACAACTTTAATGATCGAGGTTTAAAATGCCCTAACTCTAGTTTATGCTTAGGTTTTTATTTAAAGGATCTTAAATATTGACACACATTGTCTTGTGTTTATATCAAATATTTTTGATAACTTTATTAAAATGACGTTTTATTAAGAAGTCTTTTATTGTCATAAAATAATACAAGATTCACTGAAATATTACCAAATAAAAAAATATATCTAAACTCTGTTAAGGTATACCCTGTCACAGCTGTAGGTTCTCGTGAAAAAGATGATGCTAAGAACTGTTACAGGAAGTAAACATCACCTCAATTAATAAGGTAAACTTATAATCATAAATTTTACATACCTAACATAGGCTTTTTCAACTTTTAATTCATTTCAAATACAAAATAATAAACCGAAAACTTTATCGGACCTTTTTCTCTGCACATTTTTATAAATGACCTTGTTTATACTTAAATTCTTCTCAAAAATAAATTTTCCTTGCATACTGGCTTGTTTATAGCCATTTTTTTCTTTTTTTTACTCATAAAAAGTGCAGTATATACATATTTTAATTATACATTTATATTATTTTTTTTAGATAACCATAAGAATTGTATATACGCCACTGTGTATGTTCAAGTCCATGTGGAGAATACATTTTTCCCACCACTCTACCTAAACCCTGAGTACTATTTCACAGGTATATTAACTTAATTATTTGATATAAGTCAACGATCTAAAACAATTATTTAACAGACTAATTTCATAAGCATAATTCAAATCGATATCTTTCATTTTTATAAACTTTGTTAGTATAATTATTTACATTAATATTAAGATATTAACTGCAGGATCTTTACAGTCATTCATAATATCTTTCCCATCAGATATTGTTCATATTTTTTCCAATATAACTACACAAATTTTAAATACTTTCATATTACATCATTACGATACGCTACTTAACTTTATATTTCAATACCATTGCATTGGAAACTTCTCAAAATTTATTTCCTAAATTGTAACAACCTACTGTTACTTTGGATATTACCTAAATAACCTCACAAATATGAGTTCAAATATTCAACCTATATAAATACCATTTTATATAACCTTGCATCAAAAACCCTTTAATATAAAGTAATTTTACAATTGACCCCAATTAAGGACAAGGATTGCATTATTGCAATTTATACTAAACAGTACATTTTTCGAGTGCTACATTACAGAGATTTTTTTTTATTAATAACTCACATATTTCTATAGACCTCTAATTTTTCTTGTTTCCTATTTGTTTGTTCTATACATTTATGAGCGACAACTTTTTCTGTTTTTTATCTTATGAAATATTTTCCACAGTTTTTTTTCATTGAAAAGCTTGCTTTATTGCATCAAAATCCATATCAAGTCTGTAGAGGAAATAAAAGTCTATAAATGAGCTCAAGTCTTCTAATGATACAGTGTTTAATACTTATACTGATCTAATAAACCTAATTAAAATCTCATTGACCAAAACGATAGGACCTTTGTTCTATTTGTTTATGGAATTACTTTCCCTTCATGTTAATTTTTTGAAATACATTAAAGTATTTAATCTTTATTTAATAAACGAAAATTATACAGTATAATAAGCTTAAAGCAGCTGCCTTTTTAAAGAATTTAATTGTGGCGACACTTCAATTGTGTGTTCAAATATTAACATTTTAATCATAGTAATCCTTTGATGATGTCATTTTGAAAAACGGTATAATTGGAAATATTTTTAATCATTTAAATTAATACATATTTATTTCTTTCTTTTAAGTAGGGATAAATTGATTTATTAAGTAATAGATAACTGAACATGTACTTATAAAGAACAGCCAAAGGCGAGAAGGTAATATCAGGCCAACTCTAATAGTACAAACTACATAGCTCACATTAGGTCAAATTTTTACCTATCATTTTAAAATAGCTCTTCAATTGTGCCCCCAGCAAAGCACCCTCGATATTTTGTTTGTTCACGCCAATCTTTGAGACAAAGATATGTGTAAAAATACTTATGTAAATTACTATATAGTTTACATATCAAGATTCTTTGATAAATTCTGCAAAGTAAATTTGCAAAATTAATAACTAACTGTAATAAAAAAAAATGCTTTTTTCTTTTCCTCTATAACTTAGAAAAATAATTAAAACCTAACCGGGTTTTTCCCCCCAATATCGCATTTTTGCTTTCTATAAGAAGATAAGGTTTCTCACGAACTATATAACATTTTTAATAAGACGGAAAATAAACACTTCTCTTTTATAGCTATATCATTATCTAATTAAGTTTGGACTTATAAAATAACTAAATCTCATATGTTAATAATTGGATGGGATTCAGGAATTAAATCATTAGCTTGAATTAAATAAATTCTTTTTATGAAAACTTTTGAACCTTCACTTTCAACTTATAAAACAAATTTTTGACTTATTAAAAAAATGGTACAATAAGTTCTTTTCCCCATATTAATAATCAATACTAATTAAAATACTTCAGAACTATCGTTCTGATTCCAAAATTTTACTTTTTTCCAAATAGTTAATTGTCTTAAGTTTACTTCGACTACAATTTTTCCAGCAGAGGACTATTCACAGTCACTTACCTGAAATAATAAATTATTTAAGCCATTTCATATTTATTTTGATTTTATAACAACATCTAATTAAAAACTCCATAGATGTCTAGTTTCAGTTTGGTATAAGATTTCCATATAAAAACTAAAATATCACCATTTTTTTCAACTTTATTTGCATTGCCAACTTAATAGCAATTCTATTATTTCATTGGTCTCTAATCAATCTATACTTATATCAGGCTTAAGTATACATTAATTTCAACTTATAAATGTATTTTATCGTATAGCAATACGATGTAATTACATTTCAAAATTAATAAAATTTTACATATTTTTTTACCTACACTATTCAATATACAATTGATTTACTCAAATAAATTACTTTCTAGTCACATATTCCAAATTACTAAATGACTATCCCTATACCCCTTTGATTATTAAAGCATAAAATAATATCTATCATTTTAAGGCCAAATCTATTTTGTCTATAAGCTTAAAGTAATCTTACATCTATTAGAGTTTAGACTTAATCCTAAAGCTAAATGCTATAAATATCAACTTTTGTTACTTAAACCTAAATTAATATATGTCCTTATCAGACAGACAAAATAAGTTTAAATTTAACTAATTCAATACATTTTTCACATAAATATAGATTTTTTTATCCTCTTCCATCTCAATTATTCATATTTTCTACTATTTCTATACTGCATCAGTTTCTAATATGGATTTTGTGAATGTAAAACTAAACCATATATGTTACTATAATTAAACACTTATCATTTTTTACATGCTTCAAGCGTAAATCCCTGGCCTATATTCTAAATAAATAAAATTACTCCCTTCCTATAATTACTGATTTGGCTGAAGTATCAAATGTTTTCTACTGAGCTAATCAATATCCTACAACATTGGTTAATTTTCAATGACCCAATTGAGAAAAACAAATTGAATTAAGAAAGACAATTCTTCCACTCTTCCTCCTTTTTTATGTTTTACTTTCATGATAAATTTAGGAAAATTTTTCTACAAATTGCATAGATTTTATACATAATTTTAATGGGTTATGGGTGCTAGTATTATTTTCTGTCACTCGAAATTAGGTTTTCTGACCATTGATTTTTTTTCTCAATTTTACCCCAAGTGTTTTCAATTATTAAAACTTGCTTGGAATATCTGTTTTCCAAAACTACTTCAAATAACATTAAGTGCTCAAACTAATTTTAATATTCTACATATTAACATTATTGACATTGTAGCTTCTATTATATACTAGTAATTACACTCCTATCATTTGGAAGCTCTATAATTGAGAAGATATGAAACATCAGAAAAATAGCTGAAAACCGTACCCAGACTTACTTTTAAAAATGAAATAGCCAAAAACATCATCTCAGGACATTTATGAAGCTCCACTGTAAAGGAGAACCATTTTGGTTCAGTGGTTAGTGTTTTTTTTTGCAACAGACAAAAAAAAAAAAAAAAAAAAAAAAAAAAAAAATACATCTCTCTATCATACTAGCGGCTGCGCCCCTAACATCTAGAGGCTCTGTATTTCACAGGGCAAAAAGTAAAAAAATTATGTGAAACAATCTGATTTTAACCAAATCTGAAAATGACATAGCTTATAACCTATCTTAAAATTAACAGAAATAGAAAGCCAAATCAAGTATGTAGTTCTTAAAATTCTAAGTTCAAACAACCTTGTTACTTTATACAATAGGATATTTAAAGTTTTGTCTTACTTTTGTTTAGTGCTTTGACATGATTCTAAACTTTTCCTTCCCCATGCCCAAAATTTAAACCTTACACAAGCAATTTTATATGTCTTAACATTATCCTGTTTCTTATATAAAACTGAACAAATTTATAAAATTTATATTATTTTCTTCTATTTTTTGCTACAACTCACCAATTTATTTCCTGTTCTTATCACTTATTTCTCCCTGCGATAATGCAGACTGAATATTAAACAATAATTTTAAAAATATATTAATTAATTATAAGCCATGCCTATTACTGACAGACTACTTAAAGGCCCTATTGTCAATACTTCCTTTCATTGAATTTGAATTAAAGTTGAAACATTACGTTGTATGTTTAAAATTAAAAGTTTAACTAATTAACTTTTGACTTTTTAGAAATACTTGTAAGTATAATTACTTTCAGCTCTTGCTCATTAACATCATAAAACTTAAATTACAGATTAATGTCCCAATAATACAGTGATCATAATCCTATTTTAAAATTGATATACCAAACTATTTATTTCACCCATACTCGATAAACTTTTGCAAGTTTTTTTACCATGGCAACTCCTCTCTCTTTTACCTAGCTTTATAAGATATAAATAAAATATTTTTATGCACAATAATTTTTTTCCTCCTTGTCCTATTATTAAAGGACAGCTAATTTTAGTTGAATTTATACTTAAAACACAAAGTAAATTGACATAGTACTCATAAGGACTACTACTACAGATTTATTCCTTTTTAGCTACATTTTAACTATTATTAATATTCCACAATTGCAGCGACTTTTGAAGCTCTGTCCTATATACTTGACATTAATATTTTGAAAGACAATATATAAAATCAATTCTTATCCAATATAAATACAAAAATCTTTCTTAATCAGCATCATAATAATACCGAATACCAATATTTTTCAATATTTAAATGTCTGTTTATTTTTTGGCTAGAGACCACCCCCCTAATATTTAAAAATCATAATTTCGAAAATTTAATAAGCCTGAAAATTTAAACCATTTCAAGACAAGAATTGTCCCTTTAAAAGGAGAACCATACTGGTTCACTTTTAAATACTCTTTTACTAAAACATAAACTTACCAAATTACTCTTTCAACAAAATTTGATTCAACGTAAAAACTTAATAGTTTTATTTTTCTTTCCTCTCAAAAACACATGTAGTTATTTAGTAGGTTTAGCTTATACTTCTTCATATCCTTACAATTTTCGAGAATCACAAATGCTCATAAACAGATCATACTTTCTCTAAAACATAAAATATCCCACACATAGGAAAGTCTATAATTTTTCATCCATTTTCCTGAATACCTAATTACATTAAAGATATCTTAAGATATGATTTTTCATAATATGACTACTAATATCTATTTCTATTTTATATTCGGTGGCTTATTAGTTTTTTTTTCTCTTTTTTTTAGGACAGAGGGGTGTGTGTTAGTTTTGCAAACTAAATTTTACCCAATAATACTTATTGAAGGGCGAATATAGGTTCGATATGATATGAGCTTATATCAAAGGTGCAATTCCATAGATTATAAATAACTTAAAAATATTGACATATTCAATTGTATAAGTCTATTTATAGCTTAAACCCCGTCAATCTCGAAAAAAAAATTTGGAATTAGTGTGGTTCCCTAAGAACTCAAACACCCTAGCATTACACAAGGCTTCGTGGCAAGGTTGAATTAAAAAGCTTTCGTTAAATGATAGTCGTAATAACGTGGAAACCAATTAATCAGGGGTAAATATACCCTCCTTCTACCTTCATAAAGTAAATTAATTAAAAGTTAAAAAAAACATCAAATAATGTAAAAAGTAAAAAAAATTAATCGATAAAATTTTCTTGGAGGAAGAATGATTTCAAATCCCTGTTTTTTTGTGGCCGTGTGTGTGTGTGTTGGAAATGCGTACAGAAGGGTTGTTTATATCATCATGAATTAATCATTGATCTTTATACAGAAAAAAAAACTTTAAAACGTATTATTTACCCTAGTAATTACTCCGGACGCAAACTGACGCAAATTATTTTTATGCTTTTTAAAAAATCAATAAAATAGTATATAATATAAAAAAATAAACACTTTAATTATCAATTAAGATGCATGCCAATGTAATAGTCAATTAAACTTAAGAAAAATAGTCAAAAAAAGTCTTGTAAAGGGCTAAAATAAACGATTTTGTTGACTTTCTCATTTAACATATGTTGAAGTAAAAGCAAAAATTGCAAAATCTACTTAAGGATTTTTTTGATTTTTTAAATTTAACATAGATATTTTAAAAGTATGTAATGGCACCTTTCATATAAGCTCATATCATATTGAAACTATATTCGCCCTTTAAACTAATTTGAGTCTTAAAATTAATGGTTACATTCACAAATTACATTGCCTTTAACTTTAAAATCGAATATGTCTTTAGAAAACTCATCGAACAATGTTTTATGGATTGGTATAAGACTAAGTTAACAATAATATAACCATCATATTTTCCCATACACTTTAAAATCAAAATAGAATAAATTTCAAATTACTTATTGGCATCAATATATTACATGCTGAGCAACAAAGCTTTATGGTCCTTTTAGCAGTTAAACTAGTATCAATCATTTTATTATTATTGAGAAACTAACAATCTATTTTCTTAACTTTAACTGGACAATAAATTTATAGTATAGATGTATAAACAGATTACTAAATAATTTCCAATTGCAAAGACCTAGAGCTCTGCAGACAAAAAATAATTTCATTAAACTTTGCTTTCTAAATTCAGCTGTTTTTCCTAATGATGTGAATACTTTCTTGCAAATCATAATTTTTAAGGTTTTAAGTGACATCTAGCAACAAATATAGAACTAATATATTGCAGATGTTCCCAAATTTATTTTTTGCCTGAAGTTACTTTGTTTTCAATTATTTTTTCCATAAAGGATTGAGCTCTCCCTTAGGTGGTGGCAAATTAACTATATCTTTTTTATAGTAATTGGTTTATTGTCAGTTTTATGAGATCAATAGATAATATTCGAAATATTTTTAACAAGTAAACAGTTTTTAGATAATGCAAAACATATTTAACTAGATAAAATGCAGAAATCATTAAAACTCATACATAGACGTCCAAGTAAAAAGTGTAAAGGGGTACTTACCCCATAAGACTTTGAATCCTCTTATTTTACACCCCTCAAGTGTCTTTAAAATACATTAGATTACTCCCCTTGAACGTATAGAACTCCCTTATTTTACCCCCATGCAAAGTGAAAAGCTTGGGCGTCCTTGTGTTAACATTAGTTTACAATTTGCTTTTTACTCTTTTACCAGCACCTGGCTATACTTACATTTTTGAAAAATTCAGCTGAACTTTTTATTAACTAATAAAAGATAATATTACAGTCTTGTTTTAGACAAAAGAAAATATATAATATACCTCTAAATAGAAATAAAATAGATAATATTAACCATTACATTTTTTTCCCCCTGAATTAAATATTCAATAATATAAAAACTTTTTGATTTTATTAACCTTCTTTTTTTGAACTATAACTAATAATTATTATTTTCTCTAGGAACTGCCAACTGTTTATAACCAACAGAGACAAATACACAAGTGACCAGATTAGTGCCAACCAACATTGAAAGTAAGTAATATATTCTTTTTGTTTTCTCTTTTGTCTTTCTACGTAAATCATAAGACAGGACTAATGATTTTCGTATCTTACACAGAGAAAAAGGGATATGTATATTTCTTTTATATTTTTGCTGGAATATGTGAGTATCTGGAATTAATAGCTTTCAAATTATTAGCAATTTAAAAAAAAAAAAAAAAACTAAAAAGTAAATGCTAACAAAAATAAAGAAAATTACTAAACATATTAAAACACTTAATTCTCATTTTATTTAATTAGGTTTTCCAGCTAACCGGAAGTATGTCTTCATCATAAGATTGTTTTCAAGCTCCCAACTGTCCTCAGCAAGAAAAGAGAGGATCCTAATAACAGTTTGGCACAGCCGATTTTACATCCTGGCCATCAATACTTGTGATGGCTGCTAAATTGTTGCATCATACTGACCAAGAGTTCTAGCAAATGTCCTCGAAAGGCACAACAGAATTAAAGGTAAAAGAAAAAATTTATTGTGTGTGTATATTTCACACTTAAAAATAATTAAAATTAAAAGAGAAAATATGCATTAGTATTTATATAACGAAAGATATAGATTGATAAGTAGACACGTAAACAAATAGATATATATATAAATGTGTTATTTCAAATAATCTTTTTCTTAAAATTATGCCATAAAAAAAATCATCAAATATTTTTGATAAAACCTTTGAAACTCTTTATTTTTTTTTACAAAATGCAGTGTCCTACTTATAAGCTTTAGACTTTCATTCAATGTTAAACCATATATATATTAATCTATTTATTAAAGCAACCTTTTATCTTTAACTTCACATCAATATATTTATCTCTATAAAAAAATTTTTTAAAACTTAGGTTCTTGTAATATTTAGAAAAATACTAATGACATAAACTTTGCAAAATATATGACTTCCCTCTCACTCACTATATTAAGAAATTTTAAAATATTTAATTAATTATGCTCATTTTCAAAATAGTTACACTCCAACATTGTAAAGAAGATATTCTCTATTTTAGGCCGCCATGACCGTCTTAAAATTTCTGGTATGCATTGACTTCAAGGAACCACAGAAGTCTAAGATCTTAAATCTAGAAGACATCCAACCATTGCTAGGACCAGTCAACGTCAGGTATGAATATTAATTTATTGGCTTTAGTCTTTTTGCATTCTCCTGAAAATTACTATGATAATTAGTAATATGATTAATATCAAGAATATTCTGTTAAATATCGGACTATTCATAATTTAAGGTCAGGACTTTGGTTTATTAAAACAAGCAATAAAGCTCGATTCTTAAATTTTTGGATTAAACTTGAATATTAAAGAAATATTATTTGGCTTAATTCTACTTTAATTAAAATGTAATAATGCAGTTTTATCGGTATATCAACGAATAGATAAAACAATGCTCTAAATCATAATCGGCTATTAATGACCTAAACTACCTTTTTATGAAACTTTATTATTAAAATTTAATATAAACTCGCTTGTCTATACTAATTAGCTACTATGCACCTGTAATTTTCTTTTGGTTAAAGTCTTTACCAAACTATTGAATCATTCCACTCTCTATAACACACAAGAAGCTTTATATACCTCTCACAATGTGTTTATTATGCTTTGACACTCCCAAATTTGAAACCAAAACATTAGAGGCTACGCTCAGTTGCATAGCTTTGTTTTTTTTTTTCTGCAATCAATCAATAACACTTCTGGTGTAAGAGAAGAAGGGAATAAGGAGAAATTAATTCTGCTCTTGAAAAAACTAAAGTTTTAACTTCATTTAAAACATAACTTAGTGTTTTATTGTCTTCTCTCAGAGACCTATAGTCTCAAGTTTCTAAATTCGTGTTAATATCCCTAAAACCCTGTAACTATGATGTTAATATTAATTGACACTTTTAATCTTTCATATAAAAAAGAAAGTTTTAATTTGTCTAACAAAATCATTTACTCCATTATTTCTTTATAGTCCAGCCTGATCTAATCTCCTTAAATAAGAATAGGTTTTCTAAATTAGATACTTTTGTAGAATCATACCTATCATCAATATCCTCCACCTGGCGCTAGCTAGGGATCTCTATGAAAGAATTGGATTTTTTTTAGAGATCAGAGTTTTCATTTTTGCAGTTGCTGAACAATCATAGTAATCTTCAAATTAATTGGAACTGATACCTTGGTCATTCAATTTTAGCTCAGTTCAGTATTAACGCTAACCTGTTGTTTCAAGATTGGAATCATGATTCACTCCATGTCAAAAGTTTTTCCTTGAATTACATTAGTTTTAATTTTTTTATATATCATTTTCTTTACAATAGAGAAGTAATATGATAGCAATTGAAATAAAACATTTATCTCTATATAAAAATGATATTTTAGATCTGCACGAGATTCTGGTTGAGCTTGAAGCCACAGTTGAGTTTTATTACCCACCAGAGAATCAAAAAAATAAACAAAGATGGTGTTTCAAACCATTTCTAAAAATCCACCAAAAGAAAATCTTCTCAAACAGGTAAATTAAAGAGAGAAAAAAAAGAGAAGACAAGAAAAAGGCAGACATAAAGAGAGAACAATTTTCTAGAATATTTTTTATTTTCTATAGCAACCCAATTTTTATATTTTTTTTACTCAACACTTTGATAAATAAGTCATAAAGAATAAAAATTTTGGTAAAGAAAACAAAGAAAAGGTATCGAAACTTAAGGATAGAAAATATAATTTTAAAGAAAAACTCTACTCTCCCCTTTTTTCTGAATACCTTTTTAGAAAACTTATTTTTCATTTCAGATGACTTAAAACAAAAAAAAACAAAAATACAATCTGCTAATTTTTTTTCTCTTTCTTTTAATTAAAAAAAAAAGCAAGTAACAATATGTAATAGTACAAAGTAAATAAGAAAAAGTATGTCTTTATTACATAAAAGATTTTCTAGTAAAATACAATTAATTTTTTTTCTTTTCAACATATACTACAGACTACAGAAAAAAATGCATTCTGCACAAAAAAAAGAATGTAAAATTATATATTCATATTTAGTAACTTTGTAGATTTAATAAAACATAATTTTATTTGTAAATTTAAAACCATCTTTAGTAACTTTGTAGATTCTATGAAACATAATTTTTTTTATTTTTAACAAGTTGTAATAATTATAAAGAACAATTAGACCAGAAGAAAAAGACATTTGAACAATTATAATAAGAAATTGCATAATCTTTTTATTTTTAGGATCAACCATGATGCTTCAATCAAGTGTTGCTGATCTCGCCTGAAGGGTGGAAGATTATGTGTGTTGATTCTTGGTTCTGCTGCTACTGCTGATGGTGTTGCTGCTGTAGTAGAGGTGGATGCACAGCATTGGCATGACCAACATAGCATCCCTGAATGGAGCTTTTTTCTGCCCACAACAACCAGATCTACCCTGGCACAGCTGATATCTGGATACAGCACTTATCTAAAAGTTATAAGGCTTGAATTGATAAGACTGTTTCCATGGTGGATAAATGCCCCAACTGTGACAGTTCTCGCACTACATCACAGGTATTCAACTATCAAGTAATCTAACCAACCAAACAGTTAGGGATCTATGAAGAAACCCTGTAAAAATTGTCAGATTCCTAAATCTGGCAACAGATGTTGATGATCTCACTTAGAAGAACCTGTGCTACAGAGAGAGAGATGCTTCTACCTGAAAAGCTGATCCCTCATCTAATATTGAGAACCAACAACCCAGTAAAACAGAAACAACATAATCATTGAGATAACAGGATCCCAGAACAAAACCCAAAGGGATTAGATTTATTCTTGATGATGCAGTCTGTATATGAATCATCGGACAAAATACAATACTCACATATCACCACAGAGTGTATCGTCATTATTAGTACCTTTCTGTTATGATTCTGTGGATCCATAAGAATAATTGTTGAGATAATTCTACAACCTAGAACCTGGAGATCTCTATTGTGCTTTGAAAAACAGTTTTCAGTTTCATACAGCAAAACAGATATAACCTTAAGATTTGAAAGGTCTTAAACTTAGTCTTGCAGACTGTGGACAATCTTAATAAAAACAATAGAGGTATGAGATTAGAGTCTTTTTTTTATTGTTTTTTTTTTGGGAAAAATAGGGACGTGTTATGCCGATTTCACAAGGCATAAATAGTCGAACCA
Organism: Acartia tonsa; assembly: GCF_053477335.1. Classification (NCBI taxonomy): domain Eukaryota; kingdom Metazoa; phylum Arthropoda; class Copepoda; order Calanoida; family Acartiidae; genus Acartia; species Acartia tonsa. The sequence continues at coordinate 1,894,487 of NC_137274.1, read as the reverse complement.
ACAGAAAAGAATTGTAGAGTAACCACGCATAAAATAAAGAGGGGAGAACCAGCCTATATAGGTACAGACTATATTTATGATAGTAAGGAGAAAAAGCGAATATTAGAGTAACAATGGAGTGCTATAAAAAATACATAACAGAACAAATTTTTCAGGTAGAAAACAGCTACATAATGAACAATTGGATATACACACACAATAGAAGAAATAAGAAGGATATAACAAGAAAAGATATCACAGAAAAAGAAAAATATTATAATTTTAAGAAACATGTTTAAGTATTACATTGATAGTCATTTTTATTTTTATAATGTTAGTGAGTCTAAAATAACTCCATAAGAAGAATGCAAAATAGGATATACGTATTTTTGGATGAGTCATCGCTATGCATATATATATATATATATAGGTATACAAACGTTTCAACCCCTTATGGAAAAACAACCCTTTATACAAAAGCACAGAAAACGATTATGCATCTCTACAGGTATAAAAAGGGAAAACCAGCTAGATATGATACCAGTCATTTCAGCTTGGTCCCTTGGTAAACAACTTAGCAATAAAGGTAAACTTTTACATTTTCATTTAACTAAGCTCCCTGTTTTATATTCAATATATTTTTTCTTTCTAAGTTCTTTATATACTTTTGGTAGTATCTTTAAAATAAATGTCTCTTAAATTTTGTTAACAAGTTTAGCTAGAATGATGGTTATTTATAATTGTAATATAAAATACTTGGTACCTCTTTGGTACTTGATACAAAGGACTCAGGCTTTTTTGTGGAATTAGAAATTAAAATAAAAAAAAACGTACTTAGTAAAAACTATTCTATTTAACTTTTGCCCTTTTTAGATACATATTTTCTACATTATTTTGTTTTTAGCTAAAGTCCCAATCTGGTCTAACCTCTAGAGATGCTTTGCACCTCTGAGTTAGTTTTTGTTAGGATGTAAAATAATAAAAGCCAAGTCTTACTTTATGTTAACTTCTAATTATTTTATTCTAATCTATGGAATATATTTTTACTTGTCTATTTTGTATTATCATGACTTATAAACTTGTTAAAATAAATTTGGAAAATTGTTCTTACAAAATTTAACTTTTATTATTAAGAGGAAGTATATTTGTCATTGCCATCATATACATTGGGAAAACAACCTGGGCTTTTAAATAAGATTTTAGGCTAAGATTCTTTTAATGTGGCAGATTAATAGGAACTAAACTTAACCTAATAAAGTCTTTGAATTAGGAAGGTACACCCTAACTCAGAGGCAATGCTTACTCTATCTTAATTTTGGGTTTCCTTAAAACTGAACCAACTTTTCCATCAAACTATATGGGTTACCTAAAATGTAGGATAGGCTTATATTTTTCTTGTAGAGAATATAGGAAAAGGCTTAACAGATTGTGTTTTATTGGCTTTCTAATTACAAAGTGACAACTTTATACACCATAACTTACCTTAAAATCCTTGCTAAAGTCGATTATATTTCAATTTATTTAAAGAAAACAGGAAATATTTTTTCCTTTAGCATTATTAAAAATCACTTCAGTATGCTCCTGTTGGCTTATATAGTCTTAAAAAGTATGTATTTGGATTTTCCATTGAATGTAGATAGTTTTAGGCACCTTAACTGTCCAATTTGGTCAATTTGGAGCAATATTAGAGAGATTTAGATGAAGATACTTGTAATTTTCTCTAAAATAACTAATATTATATTTCAACTTTTTGCTGTGTAAAAGAAGATTTTACAACAAAACTTTGAAATAAGATATATCAAAAAGTATTAGAGCTAGAAAAATGTTAGAGATCTTTTTAGAAAGCTCCAATATCTGTCATTTCAACTGTAATGTGAGCGAATTTGCATGATAAAAATGAAAGGCAAAATAAGACAATATAGCAGGTTAGGTGAAGGTAGTCTAAAAATAAAAGTAAAAATTTGATCACCAAAAGTAATTTTAAAATTTTCTACTATGGGAAGCTACTAACTCAATTTAGGGAAAGCATGTTCTGAAACCACCATGAGGTCCCAGTACATCCTGTGTAAACCGTTTCTGCGGGGGGTTTTTTCTTACCTAACACGTCTTCGGGTGGGGTGTGTATAACACACACACCTTTACGGAATTTACTAGAAAATGACCTCCCCCTTTGTTGCTTATTTTATAAGAGGCATTCAACGCGGGTACCCAAATTTTTAAATTTGGCCAAAAATATGAAAAGTTGCATCGGTTCTAGTACCCAAAGTTCCCAAAATATGCAAATGTGTTCCTGACCTAAATATTGCATAAGGGTTGTCTGTAGGTTCTGTGTTGAAATCTCCAGCGTATATAGTTAGGTCTGCACCACTAGTGGTCAGCTTGATCCACTGGGCGGCTTCAAGTGCCTTAAAATTATTGTATTTTTATGTACTTTGTTGACCAATGTAACCTTCCCTCCTTATCTTTAAAATAAATTGAAAAGTCATGACCCCTGGGGTGCCTATTCCCGCAAAGCCCCAAAACAGACGAAATTCTACCACCTCCAAATCCCTTTTTTCAATTTATTTAAAAATAAGAGGGGGTCCCTATGATCAACAAGGTTTTTAGAGGGAAAACATTATTTTCACGAAGGGAGGGGCCACAAGGCTGTTTATTACACTAGTCCCAAAATCTTTATAATGACCTTTTCTTATTTGTTAGCTTAACAACCTTGGGAACTTTTATTGAATTTTGATTGGTTTGGTCATTTAGGTAGTTAACCACTAATTGTAATCTACAGAAGGGGTAATTTTGTGTTTCATCAATGGGTAAGTACATCAACTCATCGGCAATTGTCTTACCCCTTTAGATCCCTGGATTACCTGCATGACCCTGTGCCCCAAGAACATGTCCTGGCTCCTACAGTACTCGGCATGGAGGTGGGACACGAACACGTGCAGAACGTAGCCCTGTAAAATGTTCTCACATGTCAAAAAACAGCTGATCAGGTGACGTAATAGGCAAAAAAAAACAGTCAATGGGGTGATGTCATAGGCAAAAAAACAGCTGATAGGGTGATGTCACAGGCAAAAAAACAGCTGATTGGGTGATGTCATAGACAAAACAAACAGCTGATTGGGTGACGTCACAGGCAAAGAAACAGCTGATTGGGTGACGTCACACGCAAAAAACAGCTGAGGGGGTGACGTCATAGGCAAAAACAGCTGATCGGGTGACATCACAGCTAGTCTGTTGTAACATAACAGGTAAAAATAAACAGCAGATTAAGTTTGAAATTAATAGAACAATTCTAACATGTATTAATTAAAGGATAGAGAGCATGTAATCATTATCCTATTGTTTTCAATATTGATGTGATGATTTCTATAACAAATAGGTACAATAATAATTGTACAGTAGTAGCAGAAAGTTTAAATATCTATATTAGACAAGATTATTTATAAAAATAAATTTTTTCTTCTAGGCAAATACAGTTAATTTTTCACTATTCCTTACCCCTGCGAGGTGCCCTAACCCTGTGGGGCTAAATTGTACAGCAAGAATGGTACCTTAAAGAGAATCTGAGCTACTCCTAGTCCTTTACCAGCATAGAAGTCACCTAAACACCATAGAATAATAAATTCATCAATTCACTCTATGTAACATTCTCTAGGTACCTAATCATATTTAGAAAATGTGTAGGGTTATATTCTAAGTAGACTGTACCTTCAACTAGCAGCTATACCCACCCAAGAGGTCTCTAGGGACACTTGAGGTAGCAAGGGGTTAAATTCACCCCTACCTACCCCCCTTTTCACTTTACTTTCCAAAAAGTTTTAAAATATCTCATAGGGGGGGGGGGGGAGGAGGGGATTTTTTTGGCAGGGTTGTGTTACCCCCTATGTATGAAATAGCATTTGTTCAGCGGTTAGCCATATCCTTTGATACAGACAACCAGACAGAGATATATTCTAGATTATTTATTATTCTATTCCTTGATGTATTTTGTGTGGGTATCCATTTAGTGAAAATTCGTGGAAAGTTGTGTCCTAAAATTAAGAAAAATAAGTCAAAACCAAAAATTACAAGCAGACACACAAAATTTTAACTGTTAATTCATAGCACAGAGGAATCATCAACAAAATTTTAAGCTCAATATCTTTAAAATAAGCTTAGTAACGTTAAAATTTAAAGGTAAAAAAAACCCAGCTGAACAGGTGGCATCAAAGTTGTCCTGATGACGTAATAGGTAAAAAAACAGCTGATTGGATGGCGTCACAGTTGTTCTAATGACTTCAGTGGTAAAAACAGCTGAACAGGTAACGTCAAAGCTGTTCTGATGAGGTCGGAGGTAAAAAAAAACTACTGATAAGATTATGTTACAGGTAAACAACAGGTGAAAACATAGCTGTTCTTTTGAGGTCAGAGGTAAAAAAACAGCTGATTTCAATTATAACATGCTTGGAGAGGACGCAGAGAGGTAATATCAGAGGTTTTTAAACAGCTGATTAGATGATGTGACAGTTACTTAAAACAGCTGATCGGGTGACATCATAAGTAAATAAAACACCTGATTGGGTGATTTCACAGCTCTTGTTGTAAAAACTTACCTTTATAAAACGCTTGGAGAGGATTCAGGTTATTAAAATAGCTGATCATGTGACGTCACAGGTAAATAAAACAACTGACTTGGTGAGGTCACAGATACAAAAAAAGCTGATCAGGTGACTTCATAGGTAAATAAAACATCTGATCAGGCAATGTGATAGATACATAAAACAGCTGATCGGGTGATGTCACAGGTACAAATAACAGCTGATCGGGTGACGTCACAGCTGTTGTTGTAAAAACTTACCATTATAACATGCATGGAGAGAACACAGGGTTGATATCACAAGTTAGTAAGTTAATAATACATAAAAAGGTGATCAGGTGACATGACAGGTAAATAAACAGCTGATCTCATGACGTCTATGCTGTTGTTGAAAAAACTTCAGGGGTGTATATTCTGCATAAATGAATCTTGTGCAGAATATACACCCCTGAAAAAACTTACCATTATAACATGCTTGGAGAGGACACAGGTACCGCTGCCAGCTATTCCATTGTCAAAGAAATGATTGTATGGGTAAGCATCCTAATGGTCATTCATTTATTTTTTAATATTACAAAGGGGGTCATTTTCTGTAAAGTTGTGGGTAACGGTTTAGTCAAATGCTCTTAATAAGTCAAACTGTTCTAATTTAAATTTATATTTCATTGCAACTCACCCATGCAACATTATCATAATCTAGACATGTTAGAATAGTCCTATTGATTCTAACTTTTTATAATGATTTCTGTAATAATGAGGTACTTTGAAGCATGGCAACTCTAAAATTTCAAACAAAACATCTCTATAATCAAGTTATAAAAATTGTAAACATGTTCTTTATACACATTTAAATTTATTTTTTGCTTATTAAGTCTTGAAACCTATGTTCGTTTGTTTTATGTTTTGATTTCAGAGTTTTAACCAGTGTTGTGGATCCGCATTGATTGTATGCAGATCCGGATCCTCCAAATTTGGTCAGTGCGGATCCGGATCCTTGACAATAAAAAAAAATCACCAAATTTTTCAAACAATATTTGTTCCTTAATCTCAAAGTCAAAAATACTTTTAATTTTTAAGTCTGAACCTAAACCTTAAAGATTGGCTCTCATCATGAGAATGTCTTTGTAAGTGACTATTTTATATAAATTTAGGTAGATTTTTCCATTTTTTCCGCATTTTTTTGAGTCCAAGGATCCTTGGACTCAAAAAAGTGCGGATCCACAACTCTGGTTTTAACTTTCTTTTTTTTTTCCAAAAATAAATAAGGTTTCCTGAGTTCTTGATTTAATTATCTCCCAATCTGAAGGCATCCAAACTTCCTAAAATTATATCCACAATTAGAGCAGCAACAATTTGAATTATCCACCCAAATTGTAGATATTTCTATAGTGTGGTGATTTCCAGGGAGAAAGGGGACATTGGGCTGTTTATTACATTTGTCCCCAAAGTTTTATGATAAGATTTTCTTATTTGTTGGCTTAACAACTTTGGGGACATTTGTTGATTTTGATTTGTTTGATTACTAAGTTGAGAATTTAACTGTTCAACCACTAATTTTAATCTACAGAAAAGGGTAATTATCTATAAACCACTAGGTAGGTATGTTTTAAATTAACTGCCTAGAAAAAAAATTGAGTTGGAATTTCTCATTTTTTGGGGGGGTTGGGGGTGTCCCACCCCCCAAGAAAATAGCCTAAAACGACCACAGTATCAGTAGATATATTTCCTGAAGAGTAGAAGCCAATCGGTTCAGTGGTTACCGAAATCTTAAGGGACAGACAGACGGACGGACGGACTGACGGACAGACATCCTGTTAATTTATCATAAGGATAATCATACCTGAAGGAGAACAATATCATTGTCTGACTTGGAAACAAAATCCGAGATGGCCTTCACTCTTAATAGAGAACATAGACTGGTCAATGTGTGAGGTTACAGATGCCCTGGCTACATATAACCAGTAATATAATGTGTTAGGTTACAGAAACCCCGGCTTCATATAACCAGTAATAGTTATTTATATCATCATCTGACTTGGAAACAAAATTAGTGATGGCCTTCACTCTTAATAGAGAACATAGACTGATCAATGTGTGACTATACAGATAACCCTGGCTTCATTTAACCAGTAATATAATGTGTGAGGTTACAGAAGCCCCGGCTTCATATAACCAGTAATAGTTATTCATATCATTGTCTGACTTGGAAACAAAATCAGAGATGGCCTTCACTCTTAATAGAGAACATAGACTGGTCAATGTGTGAGGTTACAGATAACCCTGGCTACATATAACCAGTAATATAATATGTGAGTATACAGATAACCCTGGCATCATATAACCAGTAATAGTTATTTATATCATTGTCAGACTTGGAAACAAAATCAGAGATGGCCTTCACTCTTAATAAGGAACAATATTTTACTCTCAACTTTTAAGCGTTTTGCAGCCATTCTTGCAAAGGGTAGAAGATTTGAGCATAAGAAAGTTTGCTAAAACCCTTTTTAGATGTTGCACCTAAGTTTTGAATTTTTGATTCTTCTGTACTTTTAAAATAAAAACTTAATCATTTTTTTGATGTTCTATTAATGGTATTAAAAAAACGAAAAAAATAAGCCATTAATCATTAAATTCTGATAACTTTAAGTGGTGTAAAATTGCTTTCAAAAAAGTTCTCATAAAAAAAACACTAGAATATAAAGGGGGGGGGGCGTAATGACATTTATTCGTAATCCGTGAGCAAAATGGTCTAAATATTTAGCTAGACCCTTCAAACTTGGTATATAAGCCTAGTCCTATAAGTATTACATCTAAATGGCAAAAAAATCCAAAAATTTTTATTTTAAGGTTAGGTTAGGTAAGAAAAACCCTGCGGAAATGGGGTTTTTAGGCTTTTTTGGTCTATTTTGATGTGGAAACTTACCTTAAATTGTTTTTTTCTTAGGGTTTTAACTTAAATACACTGTATCTATTCATATGGACATTATTTAAGATGATTCAGCAAGTCGGGGACCGACCCCGGGGGGCTAGGTGGGTGGCCCACAGGGGTAAAGTGCATTTTTTCCAATACATATGTTGTGATACATCAAATTATAGGTTTTTTAGGTCAAGGAACTCAAATTCAGAGCAAATATAAGCATTAGACTAATCTGAAGCTAGCCCTATCGGGCTAGGTTGGTGGCCCGCAGGGGTTAAGTTCATTTTTTCCAATATATATCTTGTTATATATCAAAACTAGCGGCTACGCCCCTAGAGGCCTCTAGTGGCACTTTAAATGTTTTTGTTTGTTAAATTTAATTTTTTATGTACGATACCACCTTATTTGACGTTGAAGTCTCCCCTAAGGGGAGGATTTTTTTGTTTTTGGGGGGGTTAGGGGTGTCCCACCCCTCAAGAAAATATCTTAAAACCACCACAGGACCAGTAGGTATATTCCCTGAAGAGTAGAGCCCATTCGGTTCAGTGGTTACCGAGATCTTAAGCTTCAGACGGACAGACAGACGGACAGACGGACAGACGGACAGACAGACATCGTTCTACTTTGTATTATAGATATAGGTTTTTAAGGTCAAGAAACTCAAATTCAGAGCTAAAATTAGCATAAGACTTACCTGAAGCTAACCCCTGTGGGCTAGGTAGATCTTCTGCAGGGCTTAAGTGCATTTTACCTAACCTAACCTAGAAACTTACTTATTTTTTTGTTTTTTTCCTTGGTTTTTACTTGGTTTTTTTTTTAATAAACTTTGTCTATTAATGATGACTTTATTTAAGATAATCCAACAAGTCGGGAACCGACCCCAGCGGGCTAGGTTGGTGGCCCGCAGGGGTTAAGTGTATTTTTTCCAATATATATCTTGTAATATATCAAAATATAGGTTTTTCAGGTCAAGAAACTCAAATTCTGAGCGAAAATTATCATTAGACTAACCTGAAGCTAACCCCCCCGGGCTAGGTTGGTTTTCTGCAGGGCTTAAGAGCATTTACCTAACCTAACCTAGAAACTTACTTATATTTTACATGTTTTTTCTTGAATAAACTTTGTCTATTAATAAGGACTTTATTTAAGATAATCCAGCAAGTCGGGGACCGACCCCAGCGGGCTAGGTTGGTGGCCCGCAGTGGTTAAGTGCATTTTTCCCAATATATATGCTATGATACATCTAATTATAAGTTTATTAGGTCAGTTGACTCAAATTCAGAGCTAGAATTAGCATAAGACTAATCTGAAGCTAGCCCCAGCGGGCTAGGGCGGTGGCCCGTAGGGGTTAAGTGCATTATTTTCTAATACACATCTTGTTATATATCAAAATATAGGTTTTTAAGGTCAAGAAACTCAAATTCAGAGCTAAAATTAGCATAAAACTTACCTGAAGCTAACCCCTGTGGGCTAGGTAGATCTTCTGCAGGGCTTAAGTGCATTTTACCTAACCTAACCTAGAAACTTACTTATTTTTTGGTTTTTTCCTTGAATGAACTGTGTCTATGAATGAGGACATTATTTTAGATGATCCAGCAAGTTGGGGACCTCCTTGAGTCAGCCTCCTGTATGAAGAATCTTTTAAATGATGGCTTTAGGACTGAACACAGTGTATCTATGTAAAACCTAGCCCGCCTGGGTCAGTCCCCAACTTGCTGGATCCTCTTAAATAATGTTCTCATGAACAGTTTATTCAATTAAATAACCTCCAAAAAGTAAGATTCTAGGTTAGGTTTGGTAAAATGCATTTAAGCCTTGCAGGCAACCCACTTAGCCCGCAGGGGCTAGCTTCAGATTAGTCTGATTCTATTATTAGCTCTAAATTTTAATTTCTGGACCTAAAAAACCTATAATTTTATGTATGACAGCACATACTTTTTGAAAATGCACTTAACCCTGACGGGCCACCCACCTAGCTTGCTGGGATCGGTCGCTGACTTGCTTGATCATCTTAAATAATAAATAGACACAGTTTATTCCAGGTTAGGTTAGGTAAAATGCACTTAAGACTTGCAGGCATCCCACCTAGCCCGCTGGGGCTAGCTTCAGATTAGTCTGATACTTTTATTAACTGTAAATTTGAGTTTCTTGACCTAAAGAACCTATAATTTGATGTATGATAACACATACTTTTTCTGAAAAATGCATTTAACCCCTGCGGGCCACCCAACTAGCCCGCTGGGGTCGGTCTTCGACTTGCTGGATCATCTGAAATAAGATCCTCATGAATGGACAGTTTATTTGAGAAACAAAACCTAAAAAAATAATATTAAATGTAAGTTTCTAGGTTAGGTTAGGTAAAATGCACTTAAGCCCTGTGGGCAACCCAACTAGCCCGCTGGGGTTAGCTTAAGATTATTCTAATGCTTATTTTAGCTCTGAATTTGAGTTCTTGACCTTAAAAACCTATATTTTGATATATCACAAGATGTATTTTGGAAAATAATGCACTAAACCCCTGCAGGCCAGCCACCTAGCCCGCTGGGGCTAGCTTCAGATAAGTCGGTCCTTGACTTTCTGGATCATTCTAAATAAAGTCCTCATTAATAGACCCAGTTTATACAAGAAAAAAACCTGTAAAAATTTAGGTACGTTTCTAGGTTAGATTAGGTAAATGCCTTTAAGCCCTGCAGAAAACCAACCTAGCCCGGGAGGGTTAGCTTCAGGTTAGTCTAATGCTAAATTTCGCTCAGAATTTGAGTTTCTTGACCTAAAAAAACCTATATTTTGATATATTACAAGATATATATTGGAAAAAATGCACTTAACCCCTGCGGGCCACCAACCTAGCCCGCTGGGGTCGGTTCCCGACTTGTTGGATTATCTTAAATAAAGTCATCATTAATAGACAAAGTTTATTAAAAAAAAACAAGTAAAATTATAAGTAAGTTTCTAGGTTAGGTTAGGTAAATGCTCTTAAGTCCTGCAGAAAACCCATCTAGCCCGGGGGGGGTTAGCTTCAGGTTAGTCTAATGCTAATTTTCGCTCAGAATTTGAGTTTCTTGACCTAAAAAACCTATATTTTGATATATAACAAGATATATATGAGAAAAAATGCACTTAACCCCTGCGGGCCACCAACCTAGCCCGCTGGGGCTAGCTTCAGATTAGTCTAATGCTTATTTTAGCTCTAAATTTGAGTTCCTTGACCTAAAAAACCTATAATTAGATGTATCACAACATATGTATTGGGAAAAAGGCACTTAACCCCTGCGGGCCACCCACCTAGCCCCCTGGGGTCGGTCCCCGACTTGCTGAATCATCTTAAATAATGTCCATATGAATAGATACAGTGTATTTAAGTTAAAACCCTAAGAAAAAACAATTTAAGGTAAGTTTCCACATCAAAATAGACCAAAAAAAGCCTAAAAACCCCATTTCCGCAGGGTTTTTCTTACCTAACCTAACCTTAAAATAAAAAATTTTGGATTTTTTTGCCATTTAGATGTAATACCTATAGGACTAGGCTTATATACCAAGTTTGAAGGGTCTAGCTAAATATTTAGACCATTTTGCTCACGGATTACGAATAAATGTCATTACGCCCCCCCCCCTTTAATGTCTAAACAGGATACTGAGCAAGGACAAACATACGTTTTTAGGACTTGATAATAGAGATGCTCTGCTTATAACATTGTATCTTGTTGTAATAGGAATCAGAATTCCAAAAATTAAAATAACAGGATAATTATGTCACTATAAAATTTTTAAAAAGTTTAAAATGTTTAAAATAAAAGAACGGACATTCTGGTAACAACGAAAGAGTTGAGGTTAAAAAAATAATAAGGTATGTACAGACAAACAAACATTTACATGTTATTGAGTAGCTATGCTAAAGAAGACCAACCTTATAACTCTGTCAGCAGAAATGCCAAAACCTAAAAAGAAAATATTTTCCAGTATGGCTTCTACACCGATTAATATCCGCTGGATTAGAACTGGTTCTAGGCCATACTGAATACCGTATTATATCCAGTTTTCAAGGAATATAAAAATGTACAATCATAATATCAAAACCAGTTTTGTTAGCCCGTGCAACTCAGTGCTGATTTTTCCAAGGGCAATTTCACTTGGAATACCCTCCCCCAAAATTGTTTTTGAACCTTCCTTGTAAAGAAGAACCATATCGGTTGAGCGGTTAGCGAGATATCAAGTAACAGACAGACAAGACATACTGTTACTTTAATATCAGGATAAAAGAGAGAGAGAGGGGGACAATGTGCTGTTTATTACACTTGTCCCCAAAGTTTTATAATAACCTTTTTTAATTCATTAGCTAAACAACTTTGGGAACTTTTATGAATTTTTATTGGTATAATTATTAAGTTGATTATTCAACCACTAATTTTAATATACAGAAGGGGTAATTTTGTGTGTCACAATTGGGAATGTACATCAATTTATCAGCCATTGTCTTATCCCTTTAGATCCCTGATAAAAAATTACCTATTCCCCAAATGTTGAGTGTAAAAACTTTCACTTCTGCCATTATTATTTCTGAAACTGATAATATTCTAAGATGGTACCCAAAGTTTTATAAAATGGTACCCAAAGTTTTATAAAATGGTACCCAAAGTTTTAAAAACTGGTACCCAAAGTTTTATAAAGTGGTACCCAAAGTTTTATAAACTGGTACCTAAAGTTTCATAAAATGGTAACCCAAAGTTTTAAAAACTGGTACCCAAAGTATTATAAACTGGTACCCAAAGTTTTAAAAACTGGTACCCAAAGTTTTAAAAACTGGTACCCAATGTTTTATAAACTGGACCCAAAGTTTTATAAACTGGTACCCAAAGTTTTATAAACTGGTACCCAAGGTTTTTTAAATTAGTACAAAATATTTTTAAAATGGTACACAATATGATACTAGCAGCTACGCCCCTAGAGGTCTCTAAGTACACGTAAAATGTTTTCTTTTCAATCTATCTTAAAATCAGCTATTTACCAAAATAATTATTTTTTGCCACAAGATGGGGTTTGTTATGTTTTTTTTGACGATTTTTCTTGGGAGGGTGGTGGTACCCTTCCCCAAAATTGTTATAAACCCTCCCAGGACTTATGAGAAGCTACTCTGTAAAGGAGCAAGATCCTTCAGAACACACAGACAGACATCATGTTACTTTTAAGAATATCCTGTGTGGTTTAAAATCCGATTCAATTAAAATTTTCCAGAAATAATAAAATATTTGGGCCGATTGCTCTTCTAATTTAACATTTTTCTAACCGCGGAAAACTGATGCAATAGATAAATATGGCGTCAAATCCGATGAATTTCCGCTGGATTAAAACCGGTTCTAAATCATGTCAAATTGACTGTTTTCAGGATCTGGCTGCTGGAACTCTTTCTCAAGAAAATCTCCTGTTACAAAGTATTATGTCATTCAGCGGGAGGGGGGGGGGTGTATTGGTAAAAAAATACTTCCCCCCACCCTTTGTTTTTTTTTGTTCAAAGATGCAAGAAGGAGGGGGGGGGAGAGTAAATTAGAGTATAAAGCTGTTTACCTTCCCCACCCCCATCTTTAAACAGAAATCAGTAAAAAAACTCACCCCCCATCCGGCCAAAAGCTGATTTTTGTATGCAAAGGGGGGGGGGAAGGGGGGTAGTTAACAAAGTTTTGCACTAATTAAGCTACTCCCCCCCCCCTCATAAATTTTTGCATATAAGCAACAATTTGCACTAATTCACAACCCTTCCCCCCCACCACTTTCTGAATTTTTTCACAACCCCCCCCCCCCCCCATATTCCCCCTTCGAAAGAAATCTGAATGACGCTGAAATACTTTTCCTATAATGGGAGCCAGAAGATGGGGGGTGTTGAGGTGTAGGTGGTGGCCCCCCTCCACTTCTCTGTAGATAAAGTTAGGGTTGTGATTACGATAAACCTTGGGGGGGGGGGGGAATAACTCAATAAGTTTTATAAACAAGTACCCAAAGTTTTATAAACTGATACCCAATGTTTTTTTGAGGTGTAGATGCTGTCCCCCAATTATTTTTAAATTTTAGGAATATCTGAGTAAAATTGAAAGAATGAACGTACGGACATTCTGGCAATGAATATAGATTATCTACGCTTTCTAAATCGTACCTTACTACTACAGGAATCACCATGCAAAGTTTGAAATTCTAACATGCCTAAATTAACGAAAAAAGCTAACTGTCTGTGGCGAACGTACGGACGGACGGACCTTGCCTAATTATAGAGAGGCTTCGCTTACAGAAGGTACTAAATAAGTTATTATTGAGTGTTCCTTAAGTAATCTGTTATAGCTCTCATCTGTCATATATTTACTGGAATCCTAGGTTATAAACACATCACAGGTACCCAAACTTTTTAAACTTGTACCCAATGTTTTATAAACTGGTACCCAAAGTTTTATGAACTGGTATCCAAAGTTTTATATACTGGTACCCAAAGTTTTATAAACTGGTACCCAATGTTTTTAAATTGTTACCCAAAATTTTATAAACTGGTACCCAGAGTTTTGTAAACTGGTACCGAAAGTTTTATAAACTGGTACCCAAAGTTTTAAAAACTGATACCCAAAGTTTTTAAACTGGTATCCACAGTAAAGTGTCCCGCCCTGGAAAAGGGGGAGGTAGGTTGTGTCAAAATTCCGTATAGATGTGAGATTTAAGGCTTAAAACAGTAATAGAACGATAATATTCACTAAATATGTGTATTTCTTATTGAAAAGAACTATAGACAATTTTTTTTAAGTTAACATAAATTTTCTACTACTGTTTTTAAGCCTTAAAACTCACACCTTTACGGAATTTTAGCACAACCTACATCCCTGTTTTTGCCCCACGCCAAAATGTGGTTATGCAAAAAAAAATGGCCCATGCAAAATATTTTTTCTGTTATGCAAAAATCGCGACCACACAAACTAATTGAAATTTTGAGGCCCCCTTTTATGGAGGTTAAAAATTCATTGCATCAGAAATATGTCTTCATGGTGCTCCCAGGAAAGGCCTTGAGGAGTAGAATCAGGAACTTTTGTCAGTTTCAAAATATCTCGTTCCTAGCCAAGGAAAATACCAAAAAACCTCTACAAATTGGACAATTCACAATAAAACCCAAAAAAATGGTGGTTTTTTTTAGTCATTTCTAAGGCTAGGAACAAGATATTAGAGGTTAATAATGGGGTGCCACAAGGTAGCATATTCGAGGTTAATATGTGGTGTGTTTTCCTTGGCTTTGATGAAAAGATGTGGAGAAGAAATTTTACTGGCATATTCTTCAGCCACCTCTTGTACCATGTTAAAAGTGGTAGGAATTCTTAACCTGAAAAAAAACAGGATGTTTGTCTGCCTACATATCTGTCTGTCTGTATGTCTATCTGCCTGTAAGTCTGTCTTTCTATCTGTCTGTTTGTATGTCTGTCTTTCTATCTGTCTGTTTGTATGTCTGTCTTTCTATCTGTCTGTTTGTATGTCTGTCATGTCAGTTTTCTATCTGTATAATCTCTCTGTCTGTCTTTCTGTCTGTATTGTGTATCTTTATTTCTGTAAGTCTGTATTTCTAGCTGTCTGTTAGAATGTGTAAAATTTCTGTCTGTTTGTCTGTCAGCCTGTGTGTCTTTCTATCTATCTGTCT
This sequence comes from Acartia tonsa, assembly GCF_053477335.1. Taxonomy (NCBI): domain Eukaryota; kingdom Metazoa; phylum Arthropoda; class Copepoda; order Calanoida; family Acartiidae; genus Acartia; species Acartia tonsa. The sequence continues at coordinate 1,879,361 of NC_137274.1, read as the reverse complement.
GTATGTTTGTCTATCTGCCTGTCTGTCAGTATGTCTGTCTTTCTATCTGTATGTCCGTCTTTCGGTCTGTCTATCTGTTTGTCTGTCTATCTGTCTGTCTGTCAGTCTTTCTGTCTGCCTGTATGTCTCTTTGTCTGCCTGTATGTCTGTCTTTCTGTCTGTCTGTCAGTTTGCCTATATGTCCGTCAGTCAGTACCTGAGGTCAGCTGACCAAGTGAAGAGATCTTTATCATGAGGATGTGCTACGAGTCTGTACCTGAGATCAGCTGACCAAGTGAAGAGATCTTTATCATGTGGATGTGCTACGAGTCTGTACCTGAGATCAGCTGACCAAGTAAAGAGATCTTTATCATGTGGATGTGCTACGAGTCCTCTGTACCTGAGGTCAGCTGACCAAGTAAAGAGATCTTTATCATGAGGATGTGCTACGAGTCCTCTGTACCTGAGGTCAGCTGACCAAGTGAAGAGATCTTTATCATGTGGATGTGCTACGAGTCTGTACCTGAGATCAGCTGACCAAGTAAAGAGATCTTTATCATGTGGATGTGCTACGAGTCCTCTGTACCTGAGGTCAGCTGACCAAGTAAAGAGATCTTTATCATGAGGATGTGCTACGAGTCTGTACCTGAGGTCAGCTGACCAAGTAAAGAGATCTTTATCATGTGGATGTGCTACGAGTCTGTACCTGAGATCAGCTGACCAAGTGAAGAGATCTTTATCATGAGGATGTGCTACGAGTCTGTACCTGAGGTCAGCTGACCAAGTGAAGAGATCTTTATCATGTGGATGTGCTACGAGTCTGTACCTGAGGTCAGCTGACCAAGTAAAGAGATCTTTATCATGTGGATGTGCTACGAGTCTGTACCTGAGATCAGCTGACCAAGTGAAGATATCTTTATCTTGACTTGAGGATGTGCTACAAGTCTGTACCTGAGGTCAGCTGACCAAGTAAAGAGATCTTTATCATGAGGATGTGCTACGAGTCCTCTGTACCTGAGGTCAGCTGACCAAGTGAAGAGATCTTTATCATGTGGATGTGCTACGAGTCTGTACCTGAGATCAGCTGACCAAGTGAAGATATCTTTATCTTGACTTGAGGATGTGCTACAAGTCTGTACCTGAGGTCAGCTGACCAAGTGAAGAGATCTTTATCATGAGGATGTGCTACAAGTCTGTACCTGAGGTCAGCTGACCAAGTGAAGAGATCTTTATCATGAGGATGTGCTACGAGTCTGTACCTGAGGTCAGCTGACCAAGTGAAGAGATCTTTATCATGAGGATGTGCTACGAGTCTGTACCTGAGGTCAGCTGACCAAGTGAAGAGATCTTTATCATGAGGATGTGCTACGAGTCCTCTGTACCTGAGGTCAGCTGACCAAGTGAAGAGATCTTTATCATGTGGATGTGCTACGAGTCTGTACCTGAGGTCAGCTGACCAAGTAAAGAGATCTTTATCATGTGGATGTGCTACGAGTCTGTACCTGAGGTCAGCTGACCAAGTAAAGAGATCTTTATCATGTGGATGTGCTACGAGTCTGTACCTGAGATCAGCTGACCAAGTGAAGATATCTTTATCTTGACTTGAGGATGTGCTACAAGTCTGTACCTGAGGTCAGCTGACCAAGTAAAGATATCTTTATCATGAGGATGTGCTACGAGTCTGTACCTGAGATCAGCTGACCAAGTGAAGAGATCTTTATCATGTGGATGTGCTACGAGTCTGTACCTGAGATCAGCTGACCAAGTAAAGAGATCTTTATCATGAGGATGTGCTACGAGTCTGTACCTGAGGTCAGCTGACCAAGTGAAGAGATCTTTATCATGTGGATGTGCTACGAGTCAGTACCTGAGGTCAGCTGACCAAGTGAAGAGATCTTTATCATGAGGATGTGCTACAAGTCTGTACCTGAGGTCAGCTGACCAAGTGAAGAGATCTTTATCATGAGGATGTGCTACGAGTCTGTACCTGAGGTCAGCTGACCAAGTGAAGAGATCTTTATCATGTGGATGTGCTACGAGTCTGTACCTGAGGTCAGCTGACCAAGTAAAGAGATCTTTATCATGTGGATGTGCTACGAGTCTGTACCTGAGATCAGCTGACCAAGTGAAGATATCTTTATCTTGACTTGAGGATGTGCTACAAGTCTGTACCTGAGGTCAGCTGACCAAGTAAAGAGATCTTTATCATGAGGATGTGCTACGAGTCTGTACCTGAGGTCAGCTGACCAAGTGAAGAGATCTTTATCATGAGGATGTGCTACGAGTCTGTACCTGAGGTCAGCTGACCAAGTAAAGAGATCTTTATCATTAGGATGTGCTACGAGTCCTCTGTACCTGAGGTCAGCTGACCAAGTGAAGAGATCTTTATCATGTGGATGTGCTACGAGTCTGTACCTGAGGTCAGCTGACCAAGTGAAGATATCTTTATCTTGTGGATGTGCTACGAGTCTGTACCTGAGATCAGCTGACCAAGTGAAGAGATCTTTATCATTAGGATGTGCTACGAGTCCTCTGTACCTGAGGTCAGCTGACCAAGTGAAGAGATCTTTATCATGTGGATGTGCTACGAGTCCCCTTTTCATCAATACCTCTACAGATTCCTACAATATTAAGATAAAATAATCAGGGTTTCGGATCCGCATTGATTTTATGCGGATCCGGATCCGGATCCGGATCCTCAAAATTTGGTCAGTGCGGATCCGGATCTTTGACAATAAAAATAAAATCACCAAATTTTTCAAAAAAATTTATTCTTCAATTCAAAGTCAAAAATACTTTTAATTTTCAAGTCTGAACCTAAACCTTAAAGATTGGCTCTCATCAAGAGAATGTCTGAGATTTTATATAAATTTAGGTAGATTTTTCCATTTTTTCCGCATTTTTTGGAGTCTAAGGATCCGGATCCTTGGACTCAAAATATGCGGATCCTTGCGGATCCGGATCCGGATCCGAAACATTTGCATCATGATTCCTGAGACAATTAGGCATAAATAAATTAAGAAATGTCTGTCTGGTTGCATGTATGTATGTCTTTATTTCTCTATATCTATGGTCTGTTTTAATGTTGAACTGTTTGTATGCTGTCAGTCTGTCTGTATGTCTGTCTGTCTGTCTGTCTGTCTGTCTGTCTGTCTGTCTGTATGTATGTCTGTCTGTCTGTATGTATGTATGTATGTATGTATGTATGTATGTCTGTCTATCAATCAGTATGTCAGCAGCCAGTCTATCTGTCAGTATGATAATATGTCTGTCCGTATGTCTGTCTGATTGTACACACATACAAAAACAAACACACACACACACACCATGGTAATAGAATTCCTGAACACACACACCCAAACACACACAAACCTTAGTACTAGATCCTAGTCCACCAAGAATATTAATCACACACACACACACACACACACACACTCACACACATACATACACACACACATAAGTTATAGATCCTAGTCCCCCAAGAATATTAGCCACACACACACACACTCACACACATAAACACACATACACACTCACACACACACACACTCACACACACACACCTTAGTTATAGATCCTAGTCCACCGAGAATATTCGCCGCCATGAAAGCGCGACCACAGGAGTCCTAGTACATACACAATATTAACATGACAAGGATGACTGACAACATACATAAAAGCAAAGATAAGAAATGGTTGGACAAACGAACATTAACACTTGTAATTAGAGTGTCAAACTTAATAAGGAGGAAATCAAAGTAAAAGTAAAGTCTTTGTTGCAAAACTGATTATTACAGAATACCTACTGTATAAGGACATACTTACATTTTTAGGATTGATTATAGAGATGCTTTGCTCACCTTGTGGTTCTAGGAATCGGTGTTAAAAAAATCAAATAAATAGAATATCTTACAAAAAGGGGGAGGTTGGTTGTGCTAAAATTCCGTAAAGGTGTGAGTTTTAACTTTTAAGGCATAAAAACAGTAGCTAGTAGTAGAACGGTAATATTCACTAAGTATGTGTATTTCTTATTGAAAAGAACTAGGTAGACAAATTTTTTTTTTTTTTTTTAATTTTTATCATTCTACTACTGTTTTTAACTTAAAAATCACAACCTTTACAGAATTTTAGCACAACCTACTACCCCCTTTGTTGCCAACAAGCAAAAATATGAGTTTGTTTTAAATACAGACTTTCTGAATATGATTATAGAGTTCCTAAATCGTAGAGGAATTATCAGACAAAGTTTGAAATCGATAGGACAATTCTACCATATTAAAAACAGCTAACCGTTCCGGCCAGACGGACTGACAGACCAACCCTAATTATAGAAAAGCTTATCTAGTAAAATTTCTAATATTGTTGTATGCCTCGAAATTATAGTATGGGATTTTTCCGCCAGAGGCCAGTTTCTTATGTGTTGACACTGCTATCTTTACGGATTTTCTATACAAAAAAAAACAATTATGACAACATCCATAAGTAGCAAAGCTCAAAAATTATGAATAGATGTAGAATGTATGCCTGTCTTTCCTTACTGAAGGGTCACGTACACCGCTGAACCTATATGGTTCTCCTGTACAATATAGCTTCTCATAGCTGGTCCTGGAAAGGTTCTTAACTATTTTAGGAGGGTACCACCACCCAACCCTCCCAATAAAATTGTCCCCTTTCTTTTCTTTTTTGCTAACTTTTAGACAACTTCTCCACAGACTGGAATTGATTTTATTTTATTATCCGTGGAAAATTGTGGATAATAATACCTATACTATACATGATTTTTAAGTATGTAATTATTACCTTGAAGTTGACACATGTTTGTCCAATTTCATCGGGCCAAAACTAAACGCAGATAAATAAAAGTTTTTTTGGGGGTATAATCCCTCTTAAGGGGCATTTCATCGTATTTTCACAGTAGCTTTTCTCCTATTTCTAGGGGGCTCTAACCCTGCAGGGCCAATTGTATAACCCAGCGGGGCAATCACCAAAACCTAATATAACCTAACCTAACCTAAAATAACCCATCAAAAGCCATTGTGAAGATACAACGAAACGCCCCTTAAGATGCGTTGCCACGAAAGGGACTATACCCGGGTTAATTTTGCGCAAAATTAAAACCTTTTACTGGCCCCCCTCCTCCTTATTTTCATTTTCTGTTCAGGGATACATCAATTACTAAAATCAGTCAATAAATAAGGAAATTATGCCCAAAAACATGAATGTCCCTGTAATAAGGTTTCCCCTCTGGTATACTGGATTTTCTTGATTTACCTCACTCAACTTTCTCGCGTGTTGTACAGTGAAAAAACTACCCCCCCCTTATTTTTGATTTTCTTCAAAATTAAGGGGGGGGGGGGTTAAGTCTTTGCCTTGCTGAGCTTTTTTCCTCCTTGCCGTTTTCCAGACATTAAAAAACTACCCCCCCCCTTATTTTTGATTTTTGTCAAAACTAAGCGGGGGGGGGGGGGGGGTTTTCGGTGCTCCAGTCTACCACATGTAAGCAAGTACCGTACAACGATAATATTCACTAAATATGTGTATTTCTATTGAAAAGAACTAAGAACAAAATTTTAAAAAAAATTAACATAATTTTTTATCCTTCTACTACTGTTATAAACTTAAAACTCACAACCTTTATGGATTTTACCCGCAACCTACTTTTCCCTTTTTAAGTTTTATATATCTGTTACTTGCCTAATGAGGTCTATAGCCACGACCTTAGTGACTTGTTCTGGAAACAAAGCTGAATACCAGAGTCCCATACCGGCACCTAAAATGAATCCGATTAATATCCGCTGGATTAGAACCGGTTATCAGCAATGCTATCCGCAAAATATCCGCGGAAAGCGGTCTATAATTCGGAGCAATAAATAAAGCTGAATACTAGAGTCCCATTTCTGCACCTAGAATGTTCGAAACCGATTAATATCCGCTGGATTAGATCCAGTGATCAGTCATGCTATCCGCATAATATCCGCGGAAACCTGTCTATAATACGTAGCAATAAAGCTGAATCCTAGAGTCCCATTCCTGCACCTAGAATATTCGAAACCGATAAATATCCGCTGGATTAGAACCGGTTATCAGCCATACTATCCGCATAATATCCGCGGAAAGCGGTCTATAATACGTAGCAAATAAGGCTTTGTGTTTGGGGTGAGAGGAAAGGTTATTTAGCCAAAGAGTTTCCTTTTTGGATGTAGTTTTCGTATTTTGAAAAAAAAAATTAATTTGGCCTCCTAGTTTAGGGGCTGCAGGCCTCCAAGTTGTCTCTTGATAGGTAAAAATAAAGATTTTTTGTTGTTGAAGAGTTAGAAATCAACTTATAAAACAAAATATGCATCTTTTATCTTCATAACACGAGGAACTATTTGTAAAAGCGAAGCTTTTCTATAATTAGGGTTGGTCCGTCCGTCCGTACGTTTGTAACGAATAGTTTTTTTCGTTAATTTAGGCATGTTAGAATTGTTCTATCGATTTCAAACTTTGCATGGTCATTGCTGTAGTAGTTAGGTACGACTTAGAAAGCGTAGCAACTCTATAATCGTTACTAGAATGTCCGTTCGTCCATTTTAAACATGTTGATTTTCAACTTTTTTAACAACAAAATTTAGTATTTCAGATAAAATTATCAGATTGATCTGATTTTTTGAATACTGATTCCTAGAACAACAAAGTACAATATTTATAATCTTAGCATCTCTATAATCAAGTCCTAAAAATGTAAGTATGTCCATAAACATTTTCATGTATCTAGCAGTTTCCAACAAATTTACTTATAATTTTGCTTCGACTCTTACATATTTATATTCTGATTATTTAGTTCTGACACTATACAAGTGTTAATGTCCGTTTGTCCTACCGTTTCAGTGCTTCGCTTTTATGGATGTTGTTATCCTTGTTTAAAGTCTTTTGTAATGAAACGATGTTGGGCTGAAATAAAGTTAGAATATTACCTAAGGAGTGGCCCATAATTATGCATTGGTCCCATTTCAAATGTTCTAAAACCTGAAATAACAAGGATCAAAACCAGGGCGAGAGAGAGGGGACAATTGGCTGTTTATTACGCTAGTCCCCAAAGTTTTATAATAACGTTTTCTTATTCGTTTGCTTACCAACTTTGGGGACTTTAGTGAATTTTATTTGGTTTATTAAATTAAGTGTTCAACCGTTTCAACCACTAATCTTACGCTACAGAACGAGTAATTTTGTGTATCATTATTGGGGATGTACATTGTACATCAATTTATCGGCCATTGTCTTATCCCTTTACATCCCTTATGAAAACATCTTAATATCTTGCTAACAAATTGACAGATATGGTTCTCCTTGATAGTTATGCTTATTAATGGTCAAGAGAAGGTTTACAGCTATTTACGGGTAGAAATACCTCCAACCTCCCAAAAGAGATCAACCCTAAGAGAAAATTCTCACAAAAAAATTATTCAACATTTTATCTTAAAACTAAATTTGAAAGTTGAGGGTCTAGTCTCCCCCCCCCCCCTCTCCCTTCCCCTATTTCCCGTTCCTTAAGGTGCCTCTAGGGGCGCAGCCATCAGTAAAATACATATTTACCTCTCTAATGAATGTAAAAGCGTCTGATAACTTGTACTGCATACCTTAAAAACAAATAATATTATGTTTATAAGTTGCGAAATATTAACAAGACAAATGGATTCGCCCCTAGCCCCTAGGGTCTTTTCCCCAAAAATGTAATTTAAAAAAATTAGGTACCTCTGGTGCTGCAACTACCACATTTTAAATTAACTGCCGAAAAAAAAACAATTGGAGGGAGTTTTTTGTTTTTTCGGGGGTTGCGGGTGTCCCATCACCAAAGAAAATACCACCACAGGACCAGTAGAAATATTCCCTGAAGAGAATCCAATTGGTTTAGTTGTTACCGAGATCTTAAGCATCAGACGGGACAGACATCAAACTACTTTGTATTATAGATAAACAAGGGGGGGGGGGGGTTGAATATTCCCCCCCTTCCACCTCTCTGTCTGAATAACTTAGACAAGTAATTACCATTAAGTTAGAAACCTAGATATCCTTAAAATAAAGTAACAGGATGTTTGTGTGTTTGTCTGTCTGTCTGTCTGTCTGTCTGTCTGTCTGTCTGTTTGTTTATTGTCTGTCTGTACCAAAGGATCTCTCAAACCTCTAAACCAATTGTGTTCTGCTTTACAGGGTAGCTTCTCATAGGAAGGTACATAACTATTTTTAGGGAGGGTACCACTATCCTCCCAAGAGAAATTTCCCCTAGAAAAATATTACCCCCCCCCCAAAAAAAAAAAATTTCCCCAATTTTTTGTTTTAAAATGGGTTATGGAATTCAATTTCCCCCTCCCCTAGGGGGCGTAGCCGCTAGTAAATAAATTATTGGAGACCTGGAGGATAGGTACCTACCTGGAGGATAATGTGAAGAACCTGGAGGATAGGTACCTACCTGGAGGATAATGTGAAGAACCTGGAGGATAGGTACCTACCTGGAGGATAATGTGAAGAACCTGGAGGATAGGTACCTACCTGGAGGATAATGTGAAGAACCTGGAGGATAGGTACCTACCTGGAGGATAATGTGAAGAACGGCCGTGACCTGGATGATCCAAACAAACAAACCTGCAACAACAAGGGATAAGACAATGGACGGTAAAATTGAAAATAATGATGAGGAATAAGGAATAAATAAAAATTCCATATAGTGTCCAAACTTTTCAACCAATAATTATAATCTACAGAAGAAAGGTAATTCATCATCATATCAAATCGTTCATTGCAACAACAAGGCAATGGACGATAAATTAAAGAAAATAAACAAATGGGTATAGTTCGTGGCAACGCCTCTTAAGGGACGTTTCGTCGTATTTTCACATTAGCTTTTCCCTTATTTAAAGCCCCTGCGGGGAGCTCTAACCCTGCATGGCAATCACCTAACCCAACTTAACCTAACCTAAAATAACCGGGTATAGTCCCTATCGTGGCAACGCCTCTTAAGGGGCGATTTGTCGTATTTTAAAATAGCTTTTAAGGTTAGGTGATTGCCCCGCAGGGTTGGGCAATTGGCCCCGAAGGGTTAGAGCCCCCCGTAGGGGCTAGAAATAGGAGAAAGCTACTGTGAAAAATGCGACGAAACGCCCCTTAAGAGGCGTTGCCACGAAAGGGACTATACACAAACTAATTACCCCTTCTGTAGATTATAAGCTTTAGTAAGAAACTGATATTTAATGAAGCAACCCATCAACATTTAATAAAAGTAGGTACCCAAAGATTTTAAGCCTACAAATATGCAAATAAGATAACTAGATTTTAAAACTTTAGGAACTAGTTTAATCAACAGTCCAATGGCAATAATTAACAACAGAAAACTAAGATTTATTTCTCGTTTCTAATAATATCTCAATTATCTATAATACAATGTAGATTGATGTCTGTCCGTCCGTCTAAAGCCTAAGATCTCGGTAACTACTGAACCGATTGGATTCTACTCTTCAGGGAATATATTCCCCTAAAGTTTCCCCAAAGTACACTAGAGTACCCAACGTACACTAGAGTACCCAAAGTACACTAGAGTACCCAAAGTACACTAGAGTACCCAAAGTACACTAGAGTACCCAAAGTACACTAGTGTACCCAAAGTACACTAGAGTACCCAAAATACACTAGAGTACCCAAAGTACACTAGAGTACCTAAAGTACACTAGAGTACCCAAAGTACACTAGAGTACCCAAAGTACACTAGAGTACCCAAAGTACACTAGAGTACCCAAAGTATACAAGAGTACCCAAAGTACACTAGAGTACCCAAAGTACACTAGAGTACCCAAAGTACACTAGAGTACCCAAAGTACACTAGAGTACCCAAAGTACACTAGAGTACACAAAGTACACTAGAGTACCCAAAGTACACTAGAGTACACAAAGTACACTAGAGTACCCAACGTACACTAGAGTACCCAAAGTACACTAGAGTACCCAAAGATATTACCTGTATCCTGGAGGCAGCAACGGGATGAGATTGTCATGTGTACCTCCATTATCCAGCCACCCATGTAAACCTGGATAAAAGTTATTTTAGTATTATAGACAGCTTTCCGCAGATATTAAAATTAAAAAGGGGGGAGGCGGAAGTGCCACTTTTTGAAACCAAAACTAAAAGTCAAAGGAACTCAACTAAAAAAAGAGTTACAGGTCTAAGATTTTGCATGGCAGTTGCTTTATAGGGTTACAATATGGAACAGTGAAGAAACGGCGGTGCAACCGCCGAAAAATTGTAAAAAAAATTCGGCGGGAAACGGCGGTTTTCGGCGGTTGCGCCTCCGTTTCTTCACAGTTCCATATTGTACCCCTATAAAGCAACTGCCATGCAAAATCTCAGACCTGTAACTCTTTTTTTAGTCGAGTTCCTTTGTTGTCTTTTAGTTTTGGTTTCAAAAAGTGGCACATCCGCCTCCCCCCTTTGTTAAACTAGCGAAGAGGCCGATGGCTCATGACAACAAAACTGGTAATAATATTATGATATTATTTGAATATTTGTGGAAAATTGACTTAATACGCGTAACATGATATTTCAGTATGGCTATGAACTAGTTCTAATCCAGCGGATATTAATCAGTTTGGAAGCCATACTGAAAAATTTTATCCATATAAAGCTACCCCCCCCCCCTCTCTATTGAAACAATCATTAACAATAACCGGCGAATGTTTGTTTTGCTTTTTCTCAAAAATTTTGAATCTTTAAAACAAATATACAATTTTTTCTCCCAGTACATTTGCACTAACTAGTGATATTTTTGTTTGAAATATTTTAAGTGTCCAGTGAAAATATAAAGGAAAAGTTTGTCTCAAATGATTTCAAATAGGTGAGAAAAAGCAAAAAAAAAAATTAGCGATTTTTGGCGCAAACGGCAGCTTAGAAAATTTTCAAACGAAAAAAATAGCAAGAAACATCTATCTTTAAAAGCAGACGAGATATTAAGCTTTTGACTTACAGACATTTGTAATTACAAAGTATCCACTACTCTAAAACAGAGAGAAAGAGAGGGGGGGGGGGGACAATGGGCTATTTATTACACTAGTCTTCAAAGTTTTATATAACGTTTTCTTTTTCGCTGTCCTAACAACTTTGGGGACTTTAATAGGTTGCTTCAAAAAGCTGGGTGTTCAAATGTTTCAACCAATAGTTAAAATCTACAGAAGAGTAATTTTGTGTATCATCATAATTGGTGATATACATCAATTTATCGGCCATTGTCCTAATCCCTTTAGAACCCTGTTTTTCATAGTTATTTTTCGCTCCGTATTATAGACCGCTTTCCGCGGATATTATGCGGATAGCATGGCTAATAACCGGTTTTAATCCAGCGGATATTAATCGGTTTCGAACATGATCTCTTGCCTAGAACTGGTTTCCCCTGCGGGTCTCCCCAGGCTTTGCCAGCTATGTGGCCATACGGTACTGGAATTCTACACCAATTATTAACTATAAATCTTTGGGTACTATAGTATACTTTGGGTACTCTAGTGTACTTTGGGTACTCTAGTGTACTTTGGGTACTCTAGTGTAGTTTGGGTAGGTACTCTAGTGTACTTTGGGCACCTAGTGTGTGTGTGTGTGTGTGTATGTCTCTGTGTGTGTGAGTGTGTATGTGATTGTATGCATGTGTGTGTGTACTGTGTGTATGTGTTGTCTTTGTGGCCATACTGGAATTCTACATTAATTCATAATTATTAATCCTTATATAAGAGTAACAGGATGTCTGTCTGTGTGTGTGTTTATGTGTGTGTAAGTGTATGTGTGTGTTTGTGTGTGTGTATGTTTGGCACTTGAATTCTACATTAATTCATAATTAATCCTTATATAAAAGTAACAGGATGTATGTCTGTCTTATATGTCTTATAAAACCAATGAACCGTTTTAGTGCTCCCTTACAATGAAGCTTCAAATAGGTCAAGAGAAATTAATTGGGGAGAGAGTAAATGCTCCAAAAAGTATTAAAAGGTACCACTAGAATCTTTATAATAAAGTAACAGGACGTTTGTCTGACTGTCTGTACTGAAGGATCTCGCTAACCACTGAACCGATATGGTTCTCCTTTACAGGGTAGCTTCTCCTAAGACCTGGGTAGGTTTATAACTATTTTAAGAAAGGGTACCACCACCTTCCCAAGAAAATTCGCAAAAACAAGACAGATGCTAACCACTGAACCAATATGGTTCTCCTTTACAGTGTAGCTTCTCATAAGTCCTGGGTAGCTTTATAACTATTTCATTTTTAAGAGAGGGTACCATCACATTCGCAAAAAACAAAAACATAACTAACATAGATTGAAAACAAAACACATTTTACATGCCCCTAGAGGTTTCTAGGGGCGTAGCCGCTAGTATTATATTGGGTACCATTTTAGAACATTGGGTATCAGTTTATTAAACTTTGGGTACTAGTTCATAAAACTTTGGGTGACAATATTTGATAGTTATTAATTCCTGATTTCCTCCCAAGAATTGTAGCCATTGCTGCTTAAATCGCGCCTAGATAAAAAAGAATAAGTTATAAATGAACTAGTGGCTACGCCCCTAAAGGCCTCTAGGGGCATTTGAGGGGGGGGGGGGGGGTGGAAGCTGAATTCGATTATTCAATTTAAATTTTAAAAAAAACTTTTTAGGGGCGATTTCTCTTGATTGGTACCCACCCCCCAAAAATATTATAAACCTTTCCAAGACCTAATATATGAGAAGCTACCCTGTTAATAAGAACCCTTTCGGTTCTGTGGTTGGCGAGATTCTTTGTTACAAACAAACAAAAGAAACAGAAATCATGTTACTTTATTATAAGGACTAGCTGCTCCGCCCCTAGCCTCTAGGGGCTTTGCCCCTAGAGGTTTGATCAACCTTAAGTTTCGTTATTTAAATTTAAAGAGTAAAAGTAAAAAAAAATTAAGGGGGGGATTGGTGAGTCGACACCCCTCCATTATTTTAATTTCATTTTTTAAAAGATTTTTCATTTTTTGGTGAGGTTTAGGGTGTCCCACCCCCCAAGAAAATAGCTTAAAACCATCACAGGACCAGTAGTTATATTCCACGAAGAGTAGAACCCAATCAGTTCAGTGGTTACTGAGATCTTAAGCTTCAGACAGACAGTGCAAAAAAACACACAAACATATATTTTGCACCTCCTGTCTAAGGGTCAAAGGGTCAATGCATTCACCCTCCTCTTATTATTATTCTGTCCACTTTTAACGTCTCTAGCATGTTGCAGTGTGGTGCAGACTTGAACCCAAAGGACTGGGCGCGTTACACGCCCGGGTGAACTATTTTCCAGTATGGCTTCGAAACCGATTAATATCCTCTGGATTATAACCGGTTCTCAGCCATACTAAATAACAATGTATAGCATCCACGAATATCAAAATAAAACCAGTTTTTTTTTAGCATGGTCCTTAGTCTTCTCGGAGCTATCAAAACTAGTATAAATCTTTTTCTAATCTAATATCCGCGGAAAACTGTCTATAATACGATGTGATAAATGACTAACCTTTGATTGTTGAGAACTCTGACTAGAGATTGTCCTGAGCGGATCGGCGTACACTTCTAATATCCTTATAATAAAGTAACAGGATGGCTGTCTGTCTGTTTGTACTGAAGGATCTCGCTAACTGCTGAACCGATATGGTTCTCTTTCTTATGATAAAGTGACAGGATGTTTGTCTGTCTGTTTGTACCAAAGGATCTCGCCAACCGCTAAACCGATATGGTTCTCCTATACAGGGTAGCGTCTCGTCATTCTCATAAAGTAACAGGATGTCTGTCTGTCTATTTGTACCAAAGTATCTCGCTAACCTCTTAACCGATATGGTTCTCCTTTACAGGGTAGCTTCTCATAGGTCCTGGGAAGGATTAAAACTATTTTGGGGAAGGGTACCATCACCCTCCCATGAGAAATCACAAAAAAATCAAATTTTTTTTTGCATAGAGACTTGAACGCAACATAGAAATGTTACCTACGTATTATTTTGAAAAATACATTTAAAGTGTCACAAAAGGCGTAGTCGCTAGTAATTTATCCATTAGAAGTGTATGCTGTCCACCTCTGAATAGCAACTGAGACCTTATCTTTAATAAATACATTTTTTTACAGTCTGAAATTTAAAGATAATACATATTAGTACTTTTTAAAAGCGAAGCTTTTCTATAATTAGGATCCGAACGTCCGTCCGTCCGGAACGGATAGCTTTTTACGTTAATTTAGGCATGTTAGAATTGTCCTATCGATTTCAAACTTTGCATGGTGATTCCTGTAGTAGTTAGGTACGATTTAGAAAGCGTAGCAACTCGATAATAGTTACCAAAATGTCGTACGTCCTTTTAAAGCATGTTGATTTTTGTAGACAAATGCAGGAGTGTCTAAAATATTAAGTTAATTAAATACCTATTTCTATAAAGGTTAAGCAACAAAATTTCGTTCTGTATGTACCTAAATATCTCTTTAACCACTGAACTGATATAGTTCTCAATTACAATGTAGCTTTACTCAGGTCCTGGGAAGATTTAAAAGTAATTAAAACTATATAAATTGCTCATAGAACCCCCCCCCCCCTCCCTATATACACCTAAAAAATATAATATTTTTTATCAAATCCCAAATAATCTTTGAAAGACAAACCAGTGATGCAATTTTTTACACAAGCTGCTACGGCCTTAGCGGCCCATAGGGACACATTAGGTGGGGTAGGAAGGGAGGGGGGGGGGGGGAAGGTTGACCCCATTTATCTATTTCTATTTCAAGACTGTCATCAATATTTTTCGTACTACTTCCTTTGCCCTTAGTCTCTGGGGGAGGGCAGGGAATGTCAGAATAATATCCTAAAACCAGCCATAGAGATTTATAAAACCTACTTGAAAAGAATAAGTTTATAACCAATTCAGTCAAGTATTTTCCGAGATCTTTAGATAAGAAGAAAACCACTTTATATAGTAGTAGACTAGCAGCTGCGCCCATAGCGGCTCTGTTTTCTTTGGAAAGATGTAGGCAGAAAAATAGATTAAAACAACAACAAAGAGAATTTTCTAAATTATAAAAGAGCCTAAACCCATTTCAGGATCTATTGTAAAGCTTTCCATAAATTATAAATCAATCGGTTATTATGCTTCAGACAAAATAACACCTTACTTCTTTATATAATAGGATAAAGGATGAAAAATATATGAAAATTTTAAAATCCGCAAATTGTTGCCATTTCTCAATGAATTGAACTTGTGCCTTCACAGAACACTTTGATTGCACTACCCTTATCTGGAATATGTATTGATGTGTATTGTAATAAGTTGCTCTACCTAGGTACTAAATTTTCACATCTTGTAATATTAAACTTTATATAATCAAAATATCATTGAAACTTTTCTATAATTATGGCCAGTCCATCCGTACACCCGTAACAGATAGCTTTTATCTTTAGGCATAGTACTATTGTCTTATTGATTTCAAACTTGGCATGTGATTCTTGCAGTAGTTAGGTACGATTTAGAAAGCATAGCAACTCTATTATTGTTACCAGAATGTCCATTTAAAGCATATTAATTTAACCTGTATACATCAATTTCACATCCAACATTTCATCCCTTTTATTGATATATATATTTTTTAAAGTCAAATAAAAGACATTTGACTCATATATTTGCAAAACTTTATAATCATTCGTTAGCAGAGAACTTTGGCTCCAAAATTTGATGGTAATGTAAAGCAGAGATAAGATGTACATCCCTAATGATGATATAGAAAATTACCCATTCTGTAGAAAATACCTATAATTAACGTTTGGACACTCAATTGATTCAACAACCAATAAGCATTAAATAAAAGTCCCAAAGTTGATAAGCCAACAATGAAGAAAATGGGGACTAGTGTTTAATATTATTTTAAAGTTGGGACCAAAAGTACGTCTTGATATAGGAAATGTCTTATATCACTTAAAATTCAAGGATATAAAGTAGTGAGGTATCTTTAAGTCTAAAGCTCAAGATCTCTGCAATAACTACCTAATGATCCAATTAGGTTCTCTAATATATATAGAGATCATGTGATGATTTATGGCCGGCTAGCTATTATGTTTCCAGATTGAAATATCGGGAAGGTTTTAATCTATTTTTTTTCTAAAGACCCTCTAGTTGCTAGGAGCGCGCATGACTGCTAGTATTCTAAAAAATAAAACTATACTTTAAGGACCTAAGTGGGACTGTTGGAGTATATATTTGTACTAGTGGCTACGCCCCTAGAGGCCTCTCTTGGGAGGGCTGTTGGTAGTATCCTCCCCCCACAGTGGCCCTAGCGTATCTTTGGTTTAAAAATCTTGACCTTAACAGTTGAAACTGTCATAACTTTTTTATTTTTAGGAGTTATGACTTAATTTTTTCCTTTTTCGAAATGGGATTGCATGTATTTTAATAGGAAAATTTAAAAATATAATTTATTTCATCAATTCTACTGTTGTTTTACCAAGATATGCAAATTTTTGATGAAAAAATCGTATTATTTTACTCTACGCAGGGAGGGAGAAATTTAGACACATTGCTAAAAAAATTGAAAATTTGAAGTGCAAGTAATACTTGAGTTACAAGAAATCTAAAATATGTTTTGGAAAGGTCTTAAAAATGTCTAAAACATTTGGTTTGAATTTTAAAAATTTTGCCCACCCCCAAGCCGCCAGGGGGGAAAAACCGAAACGGTAAGAAAAAGTATGCCTCATACGGGGTGAGATGGGGTGAACTTCCCACGGATAAAATCTAATGAAATTTTGCACACTCATTATTAATCATGTCTTGTTGCCGCGTTTTTCTGCGTATAAGCACTATTTTTGGGCTAATAGTAACCGCTCAAAAATACCTTATATTTAAGGACTTCCAATGGCCCTAAAAAAAATTAAATATTAATTTTTTTTGTAAAAAAACAATAAATGAGGCCATAATTAAATTATTTATGCAAAAAAAATTATTAATTTATCTTAAATAAGACCAAAGATATGATGTTTTTAACACCTACTATAAGGATTAATTTTGTCGGGATTTGGGCAAAATATCGCATTGACTAAAGTTGTTTACAAAAGATACACTACACTACGCTGCAGGGCCGCAGTGCCCCAAAATAATTAATTATATTTATAAACCTTCCTTGGACCAATGAGAGGCTACCTTGTAAAGGACAATCATATCGGTTCAGTGGTTAGCGAGATCCTTCAGTACAAACTTACATACAAACACAAAGACAAACAGACATCCTGTTACTTTATATTGTTGAAACATTGACGAAGCTAGGAACGAATTATAATCAATTTAAGGCAATTTTTAAATCAACACATACATAGAATTAGAACCAATCTATAGTTATTTATCGCATCAGCTTTCCGCGGATTTCAAAATGAATAGTTATAAGATAAATCCAGTTTATTTTCCGGCCCAATGGGCCGAAGAAATATCTAAACTAGTATTAATTTATTTTAATATTCATGGAAAATTGTCTATAATACGATGCTTAACATAATTTTTAAATGTGGATAATAACCGGTTCTAATCCAGCAGAAATTAAACGGCTTTAAAGCCATATAATGGAAATGTAGTTATAACTGGAATTTTAATAAGCTGCCTTGTTTGACAACTTTTGTTTACACCTAATTTACATAATTTGTCGCGGCATTTTTCTCTCCTTGCGCAAACATTGGGGGTACCAAAGTTTCTCTGTCGAAAATTCCCTCATTTTTGGAAGTACAATTTTTTTATTAGGGTAAAATTCTTTAAAAGTAAATTCGTTCTCAAAATTAATTTTGTCTATAATTTGTTCTCTCTTTGTGATAGAATCGTTGTGTTAAAACAAAAATTCGACTAATACTCCTAAAAGAATTACCTGAATTAAAGGGGAGAAATCTTATAGAAGGATTTGTCCCAAATATTTTTATGCGGATTTTCTTTTTCATTTTTAGAAGATTTTTTTTGTTTCAATTGTTTGTTTTTAATTATTTCTGCTATGAACGGGGGAAAAAATAATTTATTTATATTTTTTTCTTTCAACTTTTGTATCAATTCTATAATATAAAGTAGTAAGGCTTTTTTAAAATTTTATAAGCTATAAAGATCTCAGAAACTGCTTATCTTATTTGATTGTACTTTTAAGGGTAGCTTTAAAATTGTCTGGGGGTGGTTTTAGGCTATTTTTATCTTTATGTATCCACCCTTCCCTATAAGCTTAGGATACTGCAACGATTTTTTAAAAAAATTTGTATCAAAGGCGACATTTAGATTTTTTGTATGGTTTGGTGTGGCCAATATGGAGTTTAATCCTTAAATAATTGATTTACCGGTCGTTAGTTTTTTAGCCATAAAAATCAATTTCTAAAATAACAAATTTTCTTTCTTTTAATATTTTAAAAGTAGATATAACATTTTTATATTTTTTTAAAATATAATTTTTGTTTTCATTTGTATTTTTATTAAATTTAAGGAACAAACTTTAGGATTATTTATTTGTTATGGTTTTAGTTATTATTTGTTCAGTAGTAAGAAATGAAATAAGTAATTGGAATTAAAAATTAAAAAAATTAAGGGAAAAGTTTTCATCGTATTTGTTAAAATTCTAATTAATTATATATATTTTATAATTATGAACCCAGCTAAATTATGTTTTATTTTTTTATTTGTTTGTTAAATATTTTTGTTTTCCCGGCCTTAAAAAGTAATTTAAAAAAAATTAGGTCTTTCCAAAATTGTTGTGTTTAAAATCCTCCAAAATTACATAAAAAATTACAAATATTAAATATAATTTTATGTTAATAACCCTTCTATGATTTTATTGAATTTTTTTTTAGTTATTGCTAAAATATAAACCTAGCTATTATATATATATATAAATACCAGAAAAATAGCTTTAAACCATCCCAACACTTAGTTTTGAAAATAAAGTAGCCTAAAACCATCACAGTACCTATATGAAGCTTACTTAGAATATAGAACCCAAACGGTTCAGCAGTTACATGCAAAAGACTTCGCGCTTAAGCTTCTGACAAAAACCCTTACTACTTTATATAATAGGATTATGGTGGAAGGATGTTTGTTTGTTTGTCTGTTTTTTGTGTGTACAGATCAGCAGGGATAAGACAGTGGTCAATAAATTGATGTAAATCCCCACTGATGATATATAACATTACCCCTTGTATAGATGTATAAAAGATTTTAAAGTTTTCGACACTGAACTTAACGAATAAACTTATTAAAAATTCAATTTAAGTCCTCAAAGTTGTTAAACCAACCAATAAGAAAATTTTATAAAACAAACTTTGGAGAAGGAAGTGTAAAAAAACAGCCTAATATCCCCCTCTCTCTTTGGTACCGAATTTGTATAATAAAAATACAATTATAAAGGAGAGGACATTCTTCGGTACAGCCAGACAGACAAACGTCCTGTTGCTTTATTACAAGGGGCAAAATAATATAGTTTTATTGTCCAAAGTCTAAGATTTGATTAACTAGGTACTTAATTAATTTAATTCTCCTGTTAAGGGAAGCCTTCGGTCCTTCTTGGCTAATAAAACTGTTTTTTTTTAGAAAGCTGTCTATAATACGATGCGATAAATAACTAATATTTCAGATCAGAAATTGTTAAAATTTTAGAAGTTACAAAGATCATCTGGGTACAATCAACGATCGATTTCTTCTTCATATATTAAGGTAGATAGATAGATAGTTAGATAGAAAGTCAGATAGTAAGATAAATAGATAGATAGTAATATAGATAGATAGTTTGATAGATAATAAGATAAATAGTTAGGTAGATAATTAGATAGATAGTAAAAAAGATAGTAAGATAGATAGTAAGATAGATAGTAAGATAGATAGTCAGATAGATAATAAGATAAATAGATAGATATATAATTAGATAGATAGATAATTACGTAGATAGTAAGATGGACAGTTATATATAATATTTAGGTATTCAATAATCTTTTAATATATGTGTCATGAAAGATCTCGTAAACCGCTGTAAGCTTGGTATTGGTCCAGTGGTTGTATTTTTCCCAGAGAGAGGGGAGGGGACAATGGGATGTTTATTACACTAGTCTCCAAAATTTTGTGACAACTTTTTCTTATTCGTGGGCATAACGACTTTGGTGACTTTAGTGGATTTTGATTGTTTCATTAAGTTGAGTGTTCAAACGTTTCAGCCAAAAATTTTAATCTACAAAAGGGGTAATTTTGTGTATTATCATTGGGGATGTATTGTACATCAATTTATCGGCAATTGTCTTATCCCTTTAGATCCCTGTATTTTTTCTTCCTTTTTCGTTTTAGTTTGGTCAACACAACATCAAATGAATGTAGCTGCTAAAAATTAAACTGTTTTTTCTTTTTCTTTTTTTTTTGGGGGGGGGGGTCGTATTTTTTCGGTAGGTTGGTGTTTCCTACCCCAATCCCCAGTAAAATAGCTTGAAACTAACTATGACCAAAATTCCATGAATAATATCGATTTCAGGGCAACGGACACTTTAAAAGCTTGTTATTGCCTTGTTTTTTTTTCTGGATAAAATGTGGGAATCTTAAGGGTTTAGATAGGGGTTATAAAATTACTAGCAGCTTCGCCCCTCTCCTCTAGGGGCTTGGCCCCAAGAGATAAATAAAAAAAAATAAAAAATAAGTACCTTCCTCTGGTGCTGCGACCACCACATTTTAAATTAACTGCCTAAAAAAATGGGATGATTTTTATATTTGGAGCCGGGGGTTGAGGGTGTCCAACCCCCCAAGAAAAAAGCCTAAAACCAGTAGGTATATTCCCTGAAGAGTATCATCCAATCGGTTCAGTGGTTACCGAGATATTAAGGGACGGATAGACAGACATCAAGCTACTTTGTATTATAGATTTATGATAAACAATATTTCCTTTTTTGTAGACTAAAACTATTGGTTTAAAAGTTTCACTTTATGAACCAATCTTTAGTAAAAGTATTTGATGCAACAAATAAGATAACATGGTTATAGAACTTTGGGTACCAGTGTAATTTAAATCTAATTCCCCCTCCCTCCCCGGTATTAAAGGATACATCTTTAAAAGCGAAGCTTTTCTATAATTAGGGTCGTTCCGTACATCTGGAACGGATACCTAGCTGTTTTTGTTAATTTGGGCATGTTAGAATTGTCCTATCGATTTTAAACTTTGCATGTTGATTTCTATAGTAGTTAGGTACGTTTTAGAAAGCGTAGCAACTCTAAAATCGTTTCCAGAATGTCCGTACGTTCATTTTAAACATGCTGACGTTTTTAATTTTCTGACAACAAAGTTTTGTATGATAATATTATTCTTTTCTTCTGCTTTTTGAAATACTGATTACTTGGACAACAAGGGTACAATGTTATAAGCAACTCATCTCTATAATCAAGTCCTAAAAATGTAAGTATGTCCCTAAACAGTATCCCATATTTAAGAAGTTTTGCAACAAATTTGTTACAAACTATTGTTTACAATTTTGTTAAAACCTATGCATTTATATTCTGCATATTCAGTTCTGACACTCTACAAGTTTTAATGTTCGTTTGTCCTACCGTTGCAGAGCTTTGCTTTTATGGATTTTGTCATCCTTGTTTTTTACTTTAAAGAGAATGGACACTCAACCAGGGAGGGAGGGGACATTGGGTTGTTAAATGTGCTGGTCCCCCAAAGTTTTATAATAACGTTTTCTGATTCGTTGGCTTAACAACTTTGGGGTCTTTTATTTAACTTTGATTGGTAGGTTGATTAAGTTAAGTGTTCAAACGTATCAACCACTAATATTTATCAATTTTTATTTTGTAAAGGTTAAGTTTGAGAATGGAGAAGAGAATATCTTTGGAATGTAGAGGGAAGGATCCGGCTCAGGTTAGTTTAGTATTATAGACAGCTTTCCGCAGATATTATGCGGATAGTATGGACGAGAACCAGTTTTAATCCAGCGGATATCCAACGGTTTTGAATATCATTGGAATGTAGAGGGAAGGATCCGGCTGAGGTTAGTTTTAGTATTATAGACAGCTTTCCGCGGATATTATGCGGATAGTATGACTGTAAACCAGTTCTAATTTTGGCGATAGCCCTCGGTTTTGAATCCATACTGTACATAATAGTTTGAGTATGGAGAAGGTTCGTTCTCTATTTATCTTTCTTTCTATCTATCTATCTTCCCAACTATCTTTCTATCTATAGAAGTCGGCACAGGGTTGGTAGACTTACTTTAATATCTGCCTATCTGTCTTTCAATCTTAATGTCTGTTTGTTTTTTGTCTATATCTATCTATCTATCTAACCATCTATGCGTCTACCTATCGAGAACCATCTATACCTATACGTCTACCTATCTATTTACTTAGAAACAATGGCTACACAAACAACAAACAATCTATTTTATATATCCATCTATCTATCTATCTCACCTTATTTCCAGCTATCTATCTACCTATCTTTCTATCTATCTATCTGACAATCTATATATCTATCTATCTTTCTTTCTATCTATCTATTCATCGAGGTTCGAATCTCGGCTCAACAGCGCGTCATAATTAACTAAAGACGTTAAAAATTGTCCCTGTCGTGTGAATGAAATGGCCTAATTTATGGGCGCAATACATTATTATGCAAAGGTCGTGCAATCAAAGGGTTGGTTAATTTGGACAGAATAAGAGATTATTATTGCTCTCTTTGGTCGTTAATCTTGACCTAATAATGTCATGTATGTATGTATGTAGCCTTGATTCTCTGAAGTTAGGATTCAGATGCACGTGGAGATTGAGGTGAGAATCCTTTGACCAATCATAGATTGGTAAGCTTCGCGCACAGCTGAGTGTATTCTATGTTACCTAATAATGTCATGGACAGCAGTCTCGCCCGCACGAGGTGGTCTTTTCAGTTTATGCTTACCTACCTAGTTAATGACCTCATTTGGGGGGGGGGGAGGTTGGGGGGTTTCCTTTGATTTTTTTCAATGGATCATCTATAGAACTCAAGACTTGTAATGAGATGCAATATTCTTATTGGGGTCCTTATAACAAAGTAACAGGATGTATGTCTTTTTGTTTGTATGTCTGTACCGAAGGATCTCACTAACCGCTGAATCGATCAGGTTCTCCTTAACACGGTAGCTTCTCATAGGTCTAGGGAAGGTTTTTAACTATTTTGGGGGAGGATAACACCACTCTCCCAAGAGAAATCACAAATTAATCGAAAATTTTAAACGTATTCTCGCTTTTCGTAGAGACGCAAAATCGACAATTCTTTCTTAATTTAGATAGGTATTTGAAGAAGAAAAAAACATATAAAGTGCCTGGAGAGGCCTCTAGGGGCGTAGCCGCTAGTACTCTTATATGGGATTTAAGTAACTCCAACCAACCCAACGATTGCACGACATTTGTCAGGTAGTCCTAACAAGTTAGAAGGTAATGAGATGAACATAAAATAAAACTTAAAGTTGGACTGACGGACAGACATTTATAGAGTAGCTTCGTTACTAAAAAATACGTGTTCGTTGTGTTATGAGGTTTTAATCTTCGCAATTATATCATCGTATTATAGATAGCTTTCCGCAGATAATACAACTGGCATTTATGTTTTGATTTTTGTGGAAAATTGTCTGAAATACGATGCTATACATGATTACTAGCTGAGACCCGGCTCTAATCCAGCGGATATTAATCGGTTTCGAAGCAATACTGGGAAAGTTGATTGATAGATATACTGTTTATATTTGGACTAATGGACTTAATTTGGATATTAGTATAATAGACAGCTTTCCGCGGATATTATGCGGATAGTATGGTTGAAAACCAGTTCTAATCCAGCGGATATCCACCGGTTTTGAATCCACACTGACTGTGCATGATAATTTGATAATGAACCTTAGCGTTCGTTCATTATTTATCTATAAAAGTCGCAACAGGGTCGGCACCCCATCGGTAGACATACTTTAATATCTAGGTATCTACTTATATATAACAATTTTAATATTTTTTTTTATTTGTCTGTCTATATGTAATACATGTCCCACCCCCAAGATTATAGCTTAAAACCACCACAGGACCAGTAGATATATTCCCTGAATGAACAGCAGAATCCAATCGGTTCAGTGGTTACCAACATCTTAAGCTTCAGACGGTCGGACGGACGGACAGACATCTTTCTACTTTCTAGTATAGATGTATCTATCTGATTTGGCATGTCTGTATCTATTTTTCTGTCCATCTATCTATCTGAATGTATAAATCTATCTATCTATCTGAATGTATAAATCTATCTATCTATCTGAATGTATAAATCTATCTATCTATCTGAATGTATAAATCTATCTATCTATCTAAATGTAAAAATCTATCTATCTATCTGAATCATTGAATGTATATGTCTATCTATCTATCTGAATGTATAAATCTATCTATCTATCTGAATTTATAAGTCTATCTATCTATCTGAATGTATAAATCTATCTATCTATCTGAATGTATAAATATATCTATTTATCTGAATGTATAAATCTATCCATCTATCTGAATGTATAAATATATCTATCTATCTGAATATATAAATACAACATAAACCACTTCTCAAATAAACTAATCAATGAAGACTGGTCGCACATTCTCAATACAAACAACACAATTGACAAATGGAACAAATTTTTCAATAAAATAGACAATATATTTAATGAATCATTCCCAAACAAAAAATACACCTTAAAAAAAGATAAAAAAAAAGACACCAATGCTTCGCCATGGATAGATGACGAGATTAAGAAACTATTCAAAATTGAAAGGAAATTATACCTCAAAAAACTTAAAAGTAAACTACCTTTACATAACGCACAACACGTAGAGTTTAAAAAAGAGCTACAATCCAAAATTAGGAAAGCTAAAATTAAATACTATGAAAATGAATTCAAAAAAACTAAACACGACTCCAAAGCTATGTGGAGATCAATCAACAAAGCCACAAACAGACACACTAATAACAAAAAAAATACTAAACCTGACAAAATAATAATTAACAATAAAGAACTAACTGAAGATATCGACATTGCTACAGAGCTAAACAAATTCTTTAACGGAATTGGTACAGAGCTATCAAATAAAATTCATACAGACAATACAAAACAACAAGAATACATAAATAACATACATGAACAAAACACTAGGTTCAAATTCAAAAACATAACAGCTGATGATATAACAAAAATAAATAAGACACTAAAACCTAAACTATCTGCAGGACCAGATGGAATCCCAAGTGTCATAATCAAAACCATCTTACAAAAAATACCCAGAGTATTAGCTAATATAATAAACAGCTCACTACATTCAGGTATTGTTCACAACAGATTAAAAGCAGCAATCATCGTTGCAATCTACAAAAAAGGCAGCAAAACCGATCCTAACAACTACAGACCAATCGCTCTTATAAATGCCATTTCCAAAGTGCTTGAAAAAGTTGTTGCTCACCAACTAAGAATGTACTTAGAAAAAAACAATATACTTTCATGCAAGCAATTTGGATTCAGATCATTACACTCATGCATACATGCAATGATTGCAACTATGGAAAAAATCGAAAAGGACAAAGATAATAAGATGTCAACATCTTCCATATTCATAGATCTTACCAAAGCATTTGACACCGTTGACATAAACATACTACTAACCAAACTAAAAAAAATAGGAATACAAAATACAGAACTCAACTGGTTCAAAAATTATCTAAATGGCAGAACACATACATGCAAAATCGGAGAAAAATTCTCCAACTTTCTAGCTTCAAAAATTGGGGTGCCACAAGGATCAATACTAGGACCATTACTTTTCATCATTTATATAAATGATTTACCAGACATGATCAAATGCTTCATAAACCTCTTTGCAGATGACACCATGATTGCAGTAAGTGGCAAAAACAAAACAGAAATAGAAACCCTAGGAAACACTATAATGGCAGAAATCACTGAATGGTTCAACCACAATAAACTAACCCTAAACCCCACTAAAACCAGAATTATAAATTTCAACACAAAACAAGAAATTAACATAAAAATAAACGATACCATCATACAAACTGTTAAAAGCAATCACATTAATACTCAAGAATCCTCTTTCAAATTCCTAGGATTTCTATTAGATGAAAAAGCAAATTTTGATAGCCACATCAATAAAACAATAAGTAAATTAAATACATGCAATCATATCTTAAGAAACATAAAAAAAGAGATTCCAACAAAGCAAAAAATACTATGCTACAATGCACTAGGTAAGCCTTTCATAGAATATGGAATTAGCATTTGGGCACCAAACAACACAAAAGCTTTAAATACAATCACTACTATACAAAAACGTATCATTTTAAACATACATGGTTCATCACGAAGAATCCACACTGAACCACTCTTTAAGAAATACAAAATTCTTAAATTCAAAGATCTAATCACATACAATAACCTATTAATAGGACACTCCGTTTTCTATGAATACGCACCAACTGCAATTCTAAACTTAATAAAAAAAGAAGTTCTACATGAGAGACTACGCAGGAATATTTGGAACTTGAAAATAAACGGAGCAAACAAATCATCTATAACAAAATTTACCATTCCCAAAGACTGGAATGAACTAAATATAGAATTAAAACAAATAAAAAACAGAAAAAAATTTAAAAAAGCAATACTAAAACACTTTATAGATAAATACAAACTATTCATAAACTGTAGCGATCATAAATTTAATCTGCTACTAAAACCTACACAGTAACCCTTGTACATGTCCATAAAATAATTACTTATAAACATACTCTCAGCCTTCAGCCTGCCTTGTCCTCCGCCGGCTTCTCACAATCAGTAACATGAAAATTATAATTAAGTCATGGGTAAATCTACAATAGTATCTATTATACAAATGTAGTGCCATGATCTTCCTAGTTATATTTTTAATATCTTATTATTGATATTGTTTATTCAATGTAATGAACTTATATAATAATTGTTATAATTAGTGGAATTAATAAATATCTAAAATCTAAATCTATCTATCTGAATGTATAAATCTATCTATCTATCTGAATTTATAAGTCTATCTATCTATCTGAATGTATAAATCTATCTATCTATCTGAATGTATAAATCTATCTATCTATCTGAAAGTATAAATATATCTATCTATCTGAATGTATAAATCTATCTATCTATCTGAATGTATAAATCTATCTATCTATCTGAAAGTATAAATATATCTATTTATCTGAATGTATAAATCTATCTATCTATCTGAATTTATAAGTCTATCTATCTATCTGAATGTATAAATCTATCTATCTATCTGAATGTATAAATCTATCTATCTATCTGAAAGTATAAATCTATCTATCTATCTGAATTTATAAATCTATCTATCTATCTGAATGTATAAATCTATCTGAATGTATAAGTCTATCTATCTATCTGAATTTATAAATCTATCTTTCTATCTGAATGTATAAATCTATCTATCTATCTGAATGTATAAGTCTGTCTATCTATCTGAATTTATAAATCTATCTATCTATCTGAATATATAAATCTATCTATCTATCTGAATGTATAAATCTATCTATCTATCTGAATGTATAAATCTATCTATCTATCTGAATGTATAAATCTATCTATCTATCTGAATGTATAAGTCTATCTATCTATCTGAATGTATAAATCTATCTATCTATCTGAATGTATAAATCTATCTATCTATCTAAATGTATAAATCTATCTATCTATCTGAATGTATAAATCTATCTATCTATCTGAATGTATAAATCTATCTATCTATCTAAATGTATAAATCTATCTATCTATCTGAATGTATAAATCTATCTATCTATCTGAATGTATAAATCTATCTATCTATCTGAATGTATAAATCTATCTATCTATCTGAATGTATAAATCTATCTATCTATCTGAATATATAAATCTATCTATCTGAATGTATAAATCTATCTATCTATCTGAATATATAAATCTATCTATCTATCTGAATCTATAAGTCTATCTATCTATCTAAATGTATAAGTCTATCTATCTATCTGAATGTATAAGTCTATCTATCTATCTAAATGTATAAATCTATCTATCTATCTGAATGTATAAATCTATCTATCTATCTGAATATATAAATCTATCTATCTGAATGTATAAATCTATCTATCTATCTGAATATATAAATCTATCTATCTATCTGAATCTATAAGTCTATCTATCTATCTAAATGTATAAGTCTATCTATCTATCTGAATGTATAAGTCTATCTATCTATCTAAATGTATAAATCTATCTATCTATCTGAATATATAAATCTATCTATCTGAATGTATAAATCTATCTATCTATCTGAATGTATAAATCTATCTATCTATCAGAATGTATAAATCTATCTATCTATCTGAATGTATAAGTCTATCTATCTATCTGAATGTATAAATCTATCTATCTATCTGAATGTATAAATCTATCTATCTATCTAAATGTATAAATCTATCTATCTATCTGAATGTATAAATCTATCTATCTATCTGAATGTATAAATCTATCTATCTATCTAAATGTATAAATCTATCTATCTATCTGAATGTATAAATCTATCTATCTATCTGAATGTATAAATCTATCTATCTTTCTGAATGTATAAATCTATCTATCTATCTAAATGTATAAATCTATCTATCTATCTGAATGTATAAATCTATCTATCTATCTGAATGTATAAATCTATCTATCTATATGTTTAGGTTCACGAACTTAACTTGGATAACTGCAGAACTGTGGGCGAATTTGAAGGTAAATATCCGATTAATATCCGCTGGATTATAACCGGTTCTTAGGCGTATTATCCGCACAATATCCGCGGATAGCTGTCTATAATACGGAGCGATAAATAACTATAAAATACAGGGATCTAAAGGGATAAGACAATGGCCGATAAATTTATATACATTGAAATTTACTTCTTCTGTAGATTAAAATTAGTGGTTGAAACGTTTGAACACTTAACTTAATGAATCAACCCATCAGAATTTAATTTAAGTCTCCAAAGTTGTTAAGCCAACGAATAAGAAAACGTTATTATAAAACGTTGAAGACTAGTGTTATAAACAGCCCATTGTCCCCTCTCTCTCTCTCTCTGTAAATATCAGTGAAGAATCCCACAGAGCTGTTTATTGCACTTGTCCCAAAAGTAAGATAATAACTTCTTATTCGTTGGCTTAATAACTTTGGGGACACTAGTGAATTTTGATTGGTTGATTCTTTAAGCCGAGTTTTTAAACGTTTCAACCACTAATTTCAATCTACAGATGGGAAAATTTTGTGTATCATTGGGGATGTACATCATTTTTTCGGCCATTGTCTTATCCCTTTAGTTCCTTTAAAATAAAGAGTAAGTACTAAAAATATTTTTACATTTTCCCCCTTTTTTAGGGAAAAACTAAGGGGAGGGGGGATGAAATATTTTGCTGCCATGGAAAAATATTTATATTTATGAATATACACCCCTAGATTCCCATCAACTATTTTTTTCCGTCAGTCTGTCGTTAATGCTTCAAAAGACAAAAATACTTATTTTTGAAAGGTTTCGTGATTCCTTATATTTATTTTTTACATATTCTCAATTATCTATTTACTGTTTAATGCCAACAATAACATCTGTCATGTAAGTCCGTTTGTCCATGCTTGTTTTTTTGGACTTCGCTACTTATAGATGTTTTCATTCTTAGGAGGAGACATTTTCCTGTTTATGACACTAGTCTCTTTTAATAGTGTTTTCTTATTATTTCGTTTGCTTACCATTTTTTAGGACTTCAGTGAATTTTGATAAGTTGAGTGTTCAAAGTTTCAACTATTATTTGTAATCTACAGGAGGGGTATTTTTGTGTATCATAATTGGGGATGTACATCATTTTATCGGTCATTGTCTTATCCCTTTATATCCCTGTGTCATCCATAGATTTTGTCATCCTTTAGAAGCAAAGATACAATTCACTTTGTTTGCAAAACATTCCGTCCGTAACGCAATGGGAGGAATAATTTTCTTATCTTCTTTTTGGCAACATTTCCACTATTATTGGGCATAATTGATTACAAAACATTCATGGCGGTCAGACGGCTAGTTAGAAGGTTTTTGGCTATTTTTAGGACTTTTTGAAAAAGAAATTCTTCTCAGTACTTTTCTTTGTTAAGAAATTTATTTTATTTTAGTCCTATTATATATGTGCATTTTGTCTGTTTTTCTCGGCTGATATCGAAAATAGAAAGCTGATATTTTTAGTGAAGATTTCTGTTATATATGTGCATATACTCTATACATTATTTTGTCCGTCTCTCTGTCGGTCATGCTTAAAAGACAAAAACGTTATTGTTGGAGAAATATGATTTTCTCAACTGCCATTGAAGATAGCTGCAATTTTTAGTCAAGATTCCTAATATGTATACGAATCTGCTCGATGCAGTTTTTGTCCGTCTTTAAAACAAAAACCTTATTATCCTTAAATAAAGTAATAGGATGTATGTCTGTTTGTTTGTTTCTCTGTTTGTACCGATTGATCTTGCTAACAGGGTAGCTTCTTATAGCCCAAGAAGGTTTGTAACTATTTTGGGTAGGGTGCCACCACCCTCCAAGAGAAATCACAAAAAAAACGAAAATTTCGTAGAGACTTGAACGCAACATAAACATGATATAAATAAAAATATTTACAGTGCCAATAGAGGCCTCTAGGGGCGTAGCCGTTAGTTAAGTTTATACAGTTCTCAGTTTTCATTTAATTTTAATTTTAGGTTTGACCGAAGAGTTTGTTAATTTGACAAGATTAAGCGTAATATCAGCTGGACTCACATCTTTCAAAGGAAACAGATTATACAAAATTAGCGAAGCCTCTAGGGGCATTTCTTTTGAGTGTGGGGGGGGGGGTAGGTGCCACGTTATGTTATTTGTTGGCCCATAAACTTTGGGTACTTTTATTAAAATTTGATAAGTTAAAATATTTTGTATACCCAATCTGACCAGGATTCCCTTGCAATCCCAGGAACCCAAAGTTTTATTTATTGGCTTGTAAGATAGGGGGGGGGGTCATAGGGCTGTAAATTACACTGGTACCCAAAGTTATAGTAATCTAATTCGTTTGGGTACATTATTGAATCTAAATTGGTTGATTCTAAACAGTTACCTAATTTCAAAATCTTTGGGTAGGTTTTTTTCTATTAAAGAGAGGGGTAGGTTTCTGGTAGAATCCGTAAAAGTGTGTGTTTTAAAATTAAAAATAGTAGTAGAACGATAATATTCACTAAATATGTGTATTTCTTATTAAAAAGAACTATATACAAAAAAAATTTAAAAGTTAACAAACTTTTATCGTTTTACTACTGTTTTTAACTTATAGCACAAAACCTTTACGGATTTTACCAGAAACCTACCCCTATTTGGTTCCACTCCAGCTATGTACTACAAACTTACCACCAATAATACCTATTAAAACATTTTGTATACCTAATCTGCGTAGGCTTCCCTGGTAAATCTCTGACCAACTTGGAAAAATTGGATGTAAGTGAGAACAGAATCTCAAATGGCCTTCATCACATACAAGGTACCCAAAGTTGCAATGGTACCCAAAGTTTTAAAATTATAATATGATTTTATTTTGGTTCAAAAATTTTTGTTATTGTCCAAACATTTCAACCAATAAATCAAAGTCAACAGAATTAAAGGGTTAATTTTATTTATCATCATTGGGGATGTACATTAAGAAGCGAAGCTGCTCAATAATTATAAATGTTCGTTTGTCCACCTCTCAGCTATGTTTAGGGGAAATATGATGCCTGAGTGGCAACAAATTGAAGGAAGTTCATGGTGAATCATTGCTGGTAACGAATGCTTCCTGGTTCTAAGGATTATTACAATGTTCCTGGATCTAGCATTACTTGAAATATTTGCAGGTTGCTAACTAACAGGAACGAAGTATTTAGGAATATATTAGTGCTGCTGGATCCAGGATCCTTGTAATACTAATAATCCCAGGAATTAGGAAGCATTCGTTACCAGCAATATTTCACCATGAACTGCACTTGGCCCAAAAATAGGAATAATGTGCCAGTCTAACACACCTGAGTGGCAACAAATTAAAGGATGGTCATGGTGAATTATTGCTGGTAACAAATGCTTCCTGGTTCTTGGGATTAATACAAGGTTTCTGGATCTAGCTTTAATTGAAATATTTGCTAGATCCAGGATCCTTGTAATAATCCCAGGAATCAGGAAGTATTCGTTACCAGCAATATTTCTCCATGAACTGCACTTGGCCCATAAATAACCATAAAAAAAACTTTAGATTGTCCCAGTTTAACGCCTGAGTGGAAACAAATTGAAGGATGTTCATAGTGAATTATTGCTGGTAACGAATGCTTCCTGGTTCTTGGGATTAATACAAGGTTCCTGGATCTAGCATTACTTGAAATATTTGCTGGATCTAGGAAACTTATAATAATCTCAGGATTCTGGAAGCATTCGTTACCAGCAATATTACACCATGAACTGCATTTGACCCAAAAATAACCATAAAAAAAAACTTTAGATTGTCCCAGTTTAACGCACCCAAAAATAAGAAAAATGTGCCAGTCTAACACACCTGAGTGGCAACAAATTAAAGGATGGTCATGGTGAATTATTGCTGGTAACAAATGCTTCCTGGTTCTTGCGATTAATACAAGATTCCTGGATCCAGCAGCACGAATTTTCCCCTTAATCCTAGGTCACTGGATTATTTCTTGCTATGCCAGATCCAGGAACCTTGTAATAATCCTAAGAACTAGGAAGCATTCGTTACCACCAAGATTTTACTATGAACCACACTTGGCCCAAAAAAAATAACAATAATAATTTTAGATTGTCCCAGATTAACGCACCTGTGCCTGAGTGGAAACAAATTGAAGGATTTGTCAGTGCTGGAACCCCTTGCTAAACTGGAGAAGTTGTCACATCTTGAGGTAACTGGTTAGGATACAGTTAGCCTGGCTACAGATAGCCAGTAATAAACTTTTTCAACAAATTTTTGAAATCTCAAGGTTAATTAACGGAGTTGAAACTCACACTTTACAAAGGATTTTAAGGGGGGGGGGGTTATATAAACAAATTGAAGCATTTGTCAATGCTGGAACCGCTCGCTAAACTGGAAAAGATGTCACATCTTGAGGTAACATATAACCTCTCTATCTATACATCTATTTATATTGTTTATCTAACTATTTATCTATCTATCATTCTTACAGCACTTTTTGTTGGTTGTCTTGTACCAGCGTATGAATAGAGATGCCCTAAATCTAGGGTTAGGCCGGAAATCTGGCCAACGCCGGATATCCGGCAAATTACCGGATATCTGGCATCAGAAATCAGCCGGATATCCAGCCAAACCAGATATCCGGCTTAACCCTATTTAAATCCTTAGGTACCTATTTTTAAAAGTATTTAAAATATGGTGATACACCCTAGAATGTTGAGAGCTTTTAATGGAACATGTAAATACCTTTCTATAGACACCTTAGCTAGGTACCTAACTGAATCCTAGACAATGTGGTGCATAAGACAGACCTGTTAAACATCGAGAACCCAAAAAAGACAGATCCGCCTTCCCAATTTTTGACGGGTTTGTCTTGTGCTATGCCAAACTGTCTAGGATTGAGTTAGAAACCTGGTTACGGTGTCTATAGAAAGTTAGGAAACAATCCCTTTTGTCGTATTTTTGAAATGGCTTTTGATAGGTTATTTTAGGTTATGTTGGGTTAGGTGATTGTCCCACAGGGTTAGGCAATTGGCCCCGCAGGGTTAGAGCCCCCCGCAGGAAAAGCTGCTGTGAAAAAAAAAGAATCGCCCCTTAATGAGCGTTGCCACGAAAGGTACTATACCCGAAAGTTATTCACATGTTTCATTAAAAACTCTAAACATTATGGGGCCTATCACCAAAATTTTAAATAATTAAGGCAGTTCAAATTGTGAGCAATTTGAGTAGCAAAGGTACTCTATAATTCGTAATGTCTGTCTGTCTGTTAGACACCAAATGGGGGAAATATGATTTTCTCGGCTCCTATTCAAGATAGACAGTTGAAATTTTTAGGGATTAAACAAGTTCACATTCTACATATTTCTACAAAGTTTCATCAAAATTGCCCTAATAATTGGGGTGCTTGATTGAATCCCAGATTTTTAAGTTACCGTGATTTTCTTTTCAAGTTTGACGGCTATAATTTTTAGGGATTGAATATATTTACATTCTACACATTTCCATTAAGTTTCATTGAGATTTTCTTATCGCTTGTGGTGCTAGATCAATTCCTAGATTTTCAAGTTTTCGTGATTTTAAAGGTTTCGTGATTAGGTATCAAGTTAAATAAAATTTTAGTTACTGAACACTCCCATCAGTGAGCAGGAGAAGTACAGAAGTCAAGTTTTTGAATTGTTGCCCCAGCTCAAAGTTGTTGATGGTCAGGTAGAGAGGACCAAAATCTATCTATCTATCTATTTATCTATCTTTCTATCTATCTATCTATCTATCTTTCTTTCTATCTATCTATCTTTCTATCTATCTTTCTATCTATCTTTCTATCTATCTATCTATCTTTCTTTCTATCTATCTATCTTTCTATCTTTCTTTCTATCTATCTATCTTTCTTTCTTTCTATCTATCTTTCTTTCTATCTATATTTTTATCTTTCTATCTATCTTTCTATCTATCTATCTTTCTATCTTTCTTTCTATCTATCTATCTTTCTTTCTATCTATCTTTCTTTCTGTCTATATTTTTATTTTTCTATCTATCTTTCTTTCTATCTATCTTTCTATCTATTTATCTATTCTATCTATCTTTCTATCTACGACAAACGCAGGAGTCCCAAATGTCGGACACGCTTTTCCTCAACAGTTTAGCGGATTTAAAACCGACACGCAACAAGCGGCCAATGGATCCTATAAATAGACACATTTGCTGAATCAAAACTGGTTTTACCTAAATTGTATCTGTTCCTTCTTCGCGATTATAGAATTTCAAAGATTTTAACAAATAATGTGTGATGATTTGACTTTAAAATGGCCTTCGATGTAAAATATAGATGCTGTATATTACCCTTAATACATGAAAGCAGTAGTTGTTTTAAAAACCTTTTTTTGTAGAATAATTATAACTTATAAAATTGTCGACGGGGGTACCTTCTGACTTTAATTAATGCTTGTTTTTCTTCAAATTACCTGGAAATTTTAAACTTAGAAAGTAAAAACAGTAATAAAAAATCAACATATCATTTAACTAAAAATACTGGCACAATTGATTTACAACATATACTTTTTTTTTTAATTGAAGCTTTTCTACAATTGGGGTCGTTTAGTCTGTCCGTCCGTCAGTTACAGTTAGCTTTTTAGGTGGAACAATTACCTTTTTCATTAACTTGGACATTTTAGAATTTTCCTATAGATTTCAAACTTTGCAAGGTTATTCCTGTACTAATTAGGTACGGTTTAGAAAGCGTATCAATTCTATAATCATTACCAGAATGTCCATACGCCCATTTTTAATATGTTGATTTTAACTTTTTTAACAACAAATTTTTATGTGTAAAAATTATCTAATTGATCTGATTTTTGGAATACTGATTCCTAGGACAACAAAGTTCAATGTTTAAAGCAAAGCAACTTTATAATCAAGTCCTAAAATGTAATTATGTCCTTAAACATTATCCTGTATTATACAGTTTTTTTAATTACAAACAATTAAACAAATTTACTTCCACATTTGTTCCGACTTTTATAACTTTATATTCTGATTATTCACTTCTTAAACTGCACAATGATAATGTCAGTTTGTCCTACGGTTTCATAGCTTCGCTTTCATAGATGTTGTCATCCTTGTTTATATAGAAACAATTAGCATTGGCACTCGAATTTTTTATGTAAAAAAGACACGATAGTATTAAGTTATCAACCACATAAACAATAGATTGTTGAAGACATTAGACCTTTAATTGATTATATCAAAGGACTGTTATTAATAAGTATACCTAGTCAAATTGGTTAACAACTTAATAGTTCATTATACATTAAATAACAAGGATGACAATTTCCATAAAAGTGAATCTATGAAAGGGTAGGACAAAAAAACATTAACAATTGTAGAGTGTCATAACTGATTAAGCAAATATATTCTAAAGTCTAAAATATGTAAGTAAATTTGTTGCAAAATATAGGATACTGTTTAAGGACATTCCTACATTTTTGATATGCTTTGTTTATAACATTCTACCTTCTTGTAGTAGGAATATAAAAAATGTTTCAAATCAACTTTTTGTAAATAGACAACGATTGTAGAATTGCTATGCTCTCTAAATCGTACCTTACTACTACAGAAATAACCAACCATGCCAAGTATAAAATCAATAGGACAATTATAAAATGCCTAAATTAACGATAAGATCTATCCTTTATGGACAGACAGACGAACAATAAATATAGAAAACCTTTACATCTCATTTCTGCTGCTTGATTTTAAAAGAAATTAAAATCAAGCAGCAGAAATGAGATGTAAAGGTTTTCTAATCTAACCTAAAGACTAACCTTTATTAGTTTGTTAACATAAAAAAAATATAATTATAGATCAACAAGGACCAAAAACTTTGACCTATTTAGATTATGATCACATTTTGAAAAAGGTTTTGCCATGTCTTAAACAAGATACAAAATTAAATAATAATTGTTTTCAATTGCTAAATAATCTTAAATACACAAGACAATAATTTGGTGTTTAATTAATTAAGATATACTAGCTCAATATAAAAAATAGCGATTGTGCCCCTGCATCTAGTTGATCTGTTTTCTAAGGCATAAAATCATTCAAAGACTTAAATCTAAAATTCAATAGCTTGAACCCATCCTGGGACCTATGTGAAGTTTTAATGAAGTGTAGAATTTAATCAGCTATCGAAATCTTAAGCTACAGACATATCAGTACATATCAGATGATCATTATAACATTTTTGCCAAATTTAATTCAATTTATATAAAATTTTAAAAGTTTAAAATTATTTAAGTATATTTTTTTAAAATAATGTTTTTAATAAAACAGCTTTTGCGTCATATATTAACTTACTTACTTTTTAAAAGCAAAGCTTTTCTATAACTATTAAATGCGAAGCTTTTCTAGATAGATAGTTTTTTTCGTTAATTTAGGCATGTTAGAATTGTCCTATCGATTTCAAACTTTGCATGGTCATTCCTGTAGTAGTTTGGTACGATTTAGAAAGCGTAGCAACTCTATAATCATTACCAGAATGTCCGTACGTTCATTTAAAACATGTTGATAACTTAACAACTTTTTTAACAACAAATTTTTATGTGATCTAATTATCCTTTTGATCTGATTTTTGGTATATAGATTCCTGGGACAACAAAGTACAATATTATAAACAAATCTATAATCAATTCCTAAAAATGTAAGTATGTCCATAAACATTATCCTGTATCAAGCAGTTTTTTTTAACAAATTTACTTACAATTTTGCTTCGACTCTTGTACTTTTATATTCTGATTATTGAGTTCTGACACTATACAAGTGTTAATGTCCGTTTGTCCTACCGTTTCATTGCTTCGCTTTTATTGATGTTGTTATCCTTGTTCATTATATCAATTATTTTATCCATATAAAATTCAAAATGGTTTAGAACAGAAATATTTACTTTTGTGTAATAAACGGCAAAGTACCTATACAATTAGAATTAATATATAAAAAGTACTTTTGATATGACTTTTTATATCACTAATAATGCATAAAATAACCATTGTTATAAATCCTAAATATGCAGTGTTGAATTGTCTATAGAAATATTGTTTTAAAACCTCAACAAATATGACAAACTTATATTAACAAGCCATGAACATTAACATTAAATGCTATTTTAAAGTCAAATCATCGCACAATTTTGGTTAAAATCTTTGAAATTCTATAATCCTGAAGAAGGAGCAGATACAATTTAGGTAAAACCAGTTTTGATTCAGCAAATATGTCTATTTATATGATCCATTGACCGCTTGTTGCGTGTTGGTTTTAAATCCGCTAAACTGTTGAGGAAAAGTGTGCGGAGTCCCAAACGTTGGAGTGGACAAACGCAGGAGTGAACACTTAACCTAACCTAACCTATTTTAGACCTTTTTATAGGTTATTAAATGCCTAACCCATGCAGGGGGCTTATTTGATCTTTCATATCGTAACCTAACCTAATCTGTATAGAAATACTCAATTAAATTAATATTTACACACTCCTGTGTTTGTCTACTCCGATGTTTGGGACTCCTGCGTTTGTCCTGGAACTAGATTTTCAATATTGAAAAAAAATCCTCTAAGAGGATAATATTACAATTCTTAGTATCTCTTAAAGCTCATCCAGAGAATTGGATCTTTTATAGAATTAGAAGACAAGACTTGAAAATCATATTTTATGGACATCTGCAACATAAAAGTCCGTCCTGTTTTCACAAAAAAAAGCATGATGACTATTTTGGTTCTGTCTAATTGATTGCTATTTATTGTAATACAAAATTATATATGTTAGATGGTATACTTGTAACTTTTACTTGCAATCAAAGGGATAGTTGCATAAAGTGCATGTCAGAAAAATGATTTTAAGCATAAGTTACCAGCATACCATCAAACATATATGATTTTGTATTACATTAAATGACAAACAAAATTAGTCTTCATGCTGTTTTTGTGAAAAAAGAACAGCCATATTAGTATATATGATTTCTTGATATTCTTAAAACTACCTATAGAAAATATAAATTCTTTCAAATATATGTCCTATAGATTTAGTTTAAACTATTGAACGGAAAAAATATGCAGTTCACTAAATTCAAGTTTAAATGCACTTTGTGCAACTACCCCTTTATTAAATCGCTTCATGCAAATATCCCTTTTAGGACAAGGAAGGGAATGAGGCGCCCAGCTCTGATGAGGAGGGAGAGGGAGAGGAGGGGGGCGGGGGTGAGGGAGACAGCCAAGCAGTCAACGGGAATTCAAGCAAGGTCAGAATTTAACTTTTGTTTGAAAATTCTTTTTTTTTCCATGATTTAACCGGTTAAAACTGGACTTTTCAATTGTAATCGGACTTTTCTAGAAAAACCCTAAGGTATATTTGGTTGAATGGATGATTTAGCATCAACATAGCCAGTTATTTCTTCTTAGAACGTGTAGGCCATGCACAATGGTTCCCCAAGCATTAGATAAAATACCAGAGGAAGAAGGGGTTAAATAACTGTATTTCCCAATCACAATGTTCTTGTGCAAACTCTCAATTGGGGTCATTGAAAATCAACCAATCGTGTCAGGGATATTAACACAGCCAAGTAGCAGAAAACAATTTACTAGCAGACGAAAAATGTCATTAAAAAAAGGAGGGAGGTAGTTATCTAATTAAAATGCATTGGCCTAGTGCAGTTCATGGTGAAATATTGCTGGTTACAAACGCTTTCTACTTTCTGGGATAGTCACAAAAGTTTCCTGGATCCAATAACACAAATATTCCCCTTAATCCTAGGCCACTGCATTATTTCTTGCAATGCTAGATCCAGGAACATTAGAATAATCCTAGCAACCAGGAATCAATCGTTACCAGCAATATTTCACCATTATTATTAAGGAGGTTGTTGATTGTGAGGAGGATCTTGAGGAGGAAGAGATTTCAGAGGGAGAGGAAGAGGAGGAGAGTGGAGAAGGTACCCAAAGTTTTTTTTGTATTGGTACCCAAAGTTTTATTATGTTGGTACCCAATGTTTTTTGTATTGGTACCCAAAGTTTTATTACGTTGGTACCCAATGTTTTTGTATTGGTACCCAAAGTTTGGTACCCAAAGTTTCATTACATTTGGTATCCAAAGTGAGTAGGGATGAGATACAACTCTCAGGGAGGGAAGAGACATTGGGCTGTTTGTTACACTAGTCTTCATTTAAAATAACTTTTTCTTATTCCTTGGATTATCATCTTTGGGGTATTTTATAAATTGTGATTGGTTAGTTCATAAAGTTGAGTGTCCAAACATTTTAACCATTAATTTTAATCTACAGAATGGGTAATTATGAACATCATTTTACAGCTATTGTCCTATCCCTGTAGATCCCTGGAATCAACCCAGGGATGATAAGGGATAAGACAATGGGTAATAAATTGATGTACAACTTCATCCCCAATTATGAACAAAAGGTTTTTACTCATGAAAAATATGAAAATTTTAGGTTTGTACTTCAAAAAAAATCCCTAACCCCGTAATAGCATATTATAGATAATGGCATTCTACTACTGGGATCTTAAGGGATGAGAATGAGACAATGGACGAAAAATAAAGTTTTGCATGTCTAAAGTTGTCTTAACACGGATATCCTTTTCTGTTTTAAAAAGGCAATTGTTTTCATTAAAAATGAAGGTTATCTTGTTTTGTTTACTTTTGGGCATTTTTCCAGATATCTTTAGAGATAAGGTAATGGATGATGATAGACAAAATTAAGACGTTTGGGCACTAAACTTCACATTGAATTTGTTCTGTATCTTTAGAGGATGATGGACCTGGTTTGTCAGCCCTGTATGGAGATGGTAACCTGGAGGATAGTGAAGGAGATGAGGATTTCAATGAGGATGGAGTTGAACCAGGTTAGCAAGTAGATATATAGGTAGTTAGTGGAGTGCTTCAAGGTAACATTTTAGTAGCTTTAATGCAAAAAAAGAACATCGTAATGTGTAGATAAATAAAGGAGTGCTTCAAGGTTGTATTTTGGATAACATAGTGCAAATAAGGACATCATTATAGATAGATATAAAGTGGGGTGCCCCAAGGTTGCGTTTTAGTAGCTGTAATGCAAATAAGGACATCATTATAGATAAATACATAGTGGAGTGCACCAAGGTAGCATTTTGGTAGATGTAGTGCCAATAAGGACATCATTATAGATAGATAGTTAGTAGAGTGACCCAAGGTAGCATTTGGTAGCTTTAATGCAAATAAGGACATCATTATAGATAGATATATAGTGGAGTGCCTCAAGGTAGCATTTTGGTAGATGTAATGCAAATAGGGACTTCATTATAGATAGATAATTAGAGGAGTGCCCCAAGGTGGCATTTTGGTGGCTGTAATGCCAATAAGGACATCATTATAGATAAATAGTTAGTGGAGTGCCCCAAGGTAGCATTTTGGTAGATGTAGTGCAAATAAGGACATCATAATGGATAGATAGTTAGTGGAGTGACCCAAGGTAGCATTTGGTAGCTTTAATGCAAATAAGGACAACATTATAGATATAGATAGTTAGTGGAATTCCCCAAGGTAGCATTCTGGTAGATGTTGGGCAAATTAGGACTAAATTATAGTTAGAAAGTTATTGGAGTGCCCCAAGGTAGCTTTTTGGTAGCTGTAATGCAAATAGGGACATCATTATAGATAGATATATAGTGGAGTGCCCTAAGGTAGCATTTTGGTAGCCATTATGCAATTAGGGACAATATTATAGATAGATAGATAGTGGAGCGCTCCAAGGAAATATTTTGGTAGCAGTAGTGCATATAAGGACATCATTATAGATAGATAGATAGTGGAGTGACCCAAGTTAGCATTTTAGTAGCTGTAATGCAAATAAGGACATCATTATAGATAGATAGATAGTGGAGTGACCCAAGTTAGCTTTTTAGTAGCTGTAATGCAAATAAGGACAGCATTATAGATAGATAGATAGTGGAGTGACCCAAGTTAGCATTTTAGTAGCTGTAATGCAAAAAATGACAACATTTTAGATAGATAGGTAGTGGAGTGACCCGAGGTAGCTTTTTGGTAGCTGTAATGCAAATAGGGACATCATTATAGATAGATAGTTAGAGGAGTGCCCCAAGGTAGCATTTTGGTGGCTGTAATGCCAATAAGGACATCATTATAGATAGATATATAGTGGGATGCTCCAAGGTAGCATTTTGATTTTTAACTTATTAAAATAAAAAAATTTTGTGAAATAATAATCCAATTGATCTGATTTTTTAAATACTGCCTCCTAGGACAACAAAGTACATTTTTATTAGGTAGAGAAACATCTTTATAATTAAGTCCTAAAAATGTCAGTATGTCCTTAGACATTATCCTGTACTCAAGAAGTTTTTCAACAAATTTACTTACATTTTTGTTTCAACTTTTATACATTTTATTCTAATTATTCAGTTCTGACACTCTACAAGTGTTAATGTTCGTTTGTCCTACCATTTCAGAGCTTTGCTTTTATGGATGTTTTCATCCTTGTATTCTTCTTTCTATCTTTAAAAAAATTTGTTTATGTAGATGATGATCATGAATTAGATGATTCTGAAGATGAAGTAAACCAGTCTGAACTAAGGTAAACAATTGAATTCAGTTCTTATCTTAGTAGTGATGTTTATTGTTCTCTGTTATGATGCTCTCTGTTAGGTTCCCTCTTATGATGCTCTCTGTTAGGTTCTCTCTTATGATGCTCTCTGTTAGGTTCTCTCTTATTATGTTCTCTGTTAGGTTCTCTCTTATGATGTTCTCTGTTAGGTTCTCTCTTATGATGTTCTCTGTTAGGTTCTAGAGACCTTAAGGGATAAGACAATGACAGATAGATAGATGTATATCCCCAATGATGATACGCCAATATACTCCTTCTGTAGATTAAAATTAGTAATTGAAATGTTAGAACACTCAACCTAATGATCAACAAATCAAAATTCACCAAAGTCCCAAAAGTTGTTAAGCCAATGAATTAGGAAGCGTTATTAATAAAACTTTGGGAACTAGTATAATAAGCAGCCCATTGTTCCCTCCCTCTGATCTTACTTATGATGCTCTTTGTTAGGTTCTCTCCTATATATATATAATGTAGTGATGGGCTGGATACTTTTTTGGCCGGATATCGGATATCCGGCTGATTTCTAATGCCGGATAACCGGTAACTGGCCAGATATTTTGCCAACGCTGGATATCCAACCAGATATCCTACCAGATATCCTACATCAGAAATCAGCCAAATATCCTGTATCCGTATATTTTCAATACCTCGTATTCAGCCGGATATTGAAAATGGCCGGATATCCGGCCCAACCCTAATATAATGTATTTAGGGGAAAGAAGCGGAAACACGAAGAAGAGGAGACTGGGTAGACAAAGAGAAGAAAACACATATTGTATTTCATCCCTATACATATATACATTAGGGTGGGTCT
Source organism: Acartia tonsa (assembly GCF_053477335.1). Classification (NCBI taxonomy): domain Eukaryota; kingdom Metazoa; phylum Arthropoda; class Copepoda; order Calanoida; family Acartiidae; genus Acartia; species Acartia tonsa. Next base: position 1,836,082 of record NC_137274.1, on the reverse strand, counting down.
ATTTGGGACCTTTTTATCAGAGACCAAAGCGGGAACTTGCAAATGATTTTTTAAAAAAAGTATAATACACCTCTGAATGAAAAATGTTAAAAATTTACCCGCCCATCAATAGGGTGGGTCCATTTTGGACCTTTTTATCCGAGACCAAAGTGGGAACTTGCACATGATTTTTAATACACCTCTGGATGAAAAATGTTAAAAATAGACACGCCCATCATAATGGTGGGTCCATTTTGAACCTTTTTTATCCGAGACCAAAGCGGGAACTTGCACATGATTTTTAATACACCTCTGGATGAAAAATGTTAAAATTGACCCACCCTGATAATTATACAATACAACATAGTAAAGTACAATTATTATTAAACCAGGAAGTGATATTGCTTCCAAAGATAAACTATTTTGCCCATAACATTAAATTGCTAATATGCTGTAATAGTTATATTAATTTTTTGACTGACAAAAAGGTTAAAAGCAAAGTTGTTTTATTTGGATTTTTTATCACTTTTCTAACTTAAACATTTGAAGAAACAAATTGGGGAGTTTTATTAAAATTATTATTGTCAAAATTACCTTGTAAGGTGGTGGGGATAATATGGATTTTTATCAGGGCACGGCCGGATATCCGGCCATTTTTAATATTCGGCTGGATATTCAACTGATTTCACATGCCGATAACAGGTTATCCGGCCAAATATTAGGTAATTTGCCGGATATCAAACGTTGGCCGGATATACAGAATTAGAAAGGTATCTGGCCAAACCCTAATTATTATGAATTAAAATATCACTCCCCCCCTCCCCCTTGAACCTTTTTCCATAGTTAGGTTCCTCCGACACTAAAAAATCATTTGAATGAATTTTGCAAAATTTTTATATTTTTGGTAGTCTAGCTATTTTATAATAAGGATTTTTACGTTTGTCCAAAAGTGTGCAAAAAAATGTGGACCTTTTTAACATTCTAATTGCGCGGCGTAACACTTTTCTATTTTCTATTACATACACAAGCCGCGCAAAAAATGTATGCACATCCTATTCTCTAATATTAGTGATACACTCACAAGTCAAGTTTTAGGTAAGTTGGGACATTTTACAACATAGCTCCCTAACTAAATTTAGCAGAGGATTCGTTCTTATATTTCCAAAAAAATAGAGTTCATAGCAGTTCTAACGGTATATGCATAGAATTTTTCTACTATTAACACAAGCCGCGCAATTAGAATTTTAAATTTTGTTTTGTTATTGCTGCGCTATATAATTTTTATTTTATTTTAGCTACTAGGGTTGGGCCGGATACTTTTTTTTCTTGACTCGGATACCGGAAATCCGGCTGATTTATAATGCCGGACATCCGGTTTCCGGCCGGATAATAAAAATGGCCCGATCTCCGGCAAATTACTGAATATCCGGCATTAGAAAGCATCCGGTATCCGGCCGGATATTCAAAATGGCCGGCTATCCGGTCCAACCCTATTAGCTACCTACTTATTATTATATACTAAAATCTCAAAGGGAACTAAACACGAATGAGAGCAAGTGATGTTACAGACAATTTTCCGTGGATATTAAAATAAAAATCATAAAATTAGTACAAGTTGTGTTAACCTGGGCCTTCGGCTCCTCCTTCGGCATGTTCTCGTTCGTGAATAGACCCCCCCCCCCTTGACAAAAATATTTTTTGTTGTATATTTTATGAATTCATTGATATATCTCTGTAACCTGCAGTAAAATTAATTATAGCATTTGTTTTAATATAAGATATTTGTTAAAAGAAATTTGAGGTGGGGGGGGGTTAAGATGTATTTAAACTTTATCTTATTCAAAAAAGAAAAGTACCTATTTAGTAATCTAGAAGGCGTATTGTTTTAGGAATACCCCCCCCCCCCCCCCCCTCCAAGCATTAGATATAATTCATGTATTTTTTGTATCAAACAAAGTATTTTTTAAAACTTGTAGTACACAGTAAAACTATGTATCCCATTCAGAGGCTTGTAGAGGGTTTAATTATGGTCTATCTCCCCCCCCCCCCTGATATACCCCACTCTATACAGCCATTATGGGGGTTAAAAAAACCACCTTAAAGATAAGGTGAGATAGGTTGGACACATATGTGGGTGTTTCCACCCCCAAAACACTGAAACTCAACATTCAAATACAACCCCTTCGATTTGGATTTAAGGGGGGTGTCTAAAGCAAAAAGGGGGTGTAAAAAGCCTGGCAAAATCCTCTGCACGCCTCTGATCCCTTCTGTTTTAAATGATTTGTTTTCTTTAAAAAAAATTAAATAGGTACCTACTGAAAGGTATTTAGGTACCTAATGAAAGGTATTTAGGTACCGACTGAAAGGTATTTAGGTGCCTACTGAAAGGTATTTAGGTACCTACTGAAAGGTATTTAGGTACCTACTGAAAGGTATTTAGGTACCTACAGAACTGTAATAAATTATAATAAGGCAGATATAGTATTATTATATATTTATGGAAAACTAAAATTCATTGTTAAAATATCTTTTTTTGCCAGTTGACAAATTCCCCCCCCCAACCCTTCTTCCTTTCTCTTTGTTAGTGGTTATAGGTTAAGTTTGGTTTTAGGAGTGTTTAGGCGACCCCCTAGGGGCTATTTTAGTACTGAGGTGGATTCTTTTTAAAAAAATTGGGTCCCTATTCGCTGGTGAGGCAAAATTGTTTTTTGTAAAAAATCCTCCAAAATCACATTAAAAATCTACAAAAATTAAATAACATCAAAGAAGGATTATTGACATAAGATTTCATTTCATTTTTGTAGATAATTTTTTATGTGATTTTGGAGGATTTTTTATAAAAACAAGTTTGCCTCACCAGCGAGTAGCGAACAAAATTTTTTTATAAGAATCCACCTTTGTATAGGGAATAATATAATGTTTTTTATTACTTGGATCTTACTTCAGATTTTCATGTTCTCTAATAAAGTAAAACTTGTAGCGGGCTAAACCCCCCCCCCCCTCCCTTACTCAATTTGCTACAATAGTCGGGGTTGAGTATTTGTTTACACTAGCGAATAAGGATATTTTGCTCTATAGAATAGTTATTTATCGTATCGTATCATCGACAGTTTTCCGCGGATATTAAAATGAACAATATAGAAATTAAAACTTCGGCCACTAGGGGCTAACAAAACTGGCATTAATTTTATGATTTTTTAATCAAATATTTTTGTGGAAAACTGTCTGTAATACGATGCTATACATGATATGTATATGGCTAAAAACTAGTTCTAATCCAGCGGATATTAATCGGTTTGAAAGCCATACTGGAAATAGAATTATATCATAAAATGTGAATTTTTTCAACAATTGAACCAAACTAAACATGTTAAAATTATACTTTTAGAATTTTTTTTTTAAATGCTAAAAAATTGAGGAAATTTGGCAGATTTGTACGAGTGCTTTTGAGTAAATTTAGGTAATTTTAATACTTAACATCCGCTTGTCGTCGGGGAGGTGATAAGTTCGAATCTCGGCTCAACACTGCGTCATAACTCAAGACGTTAAAAATGGTTCCTACTTGCTGCCAAGTCAGATGCGCGACATTTATAGACAGAGTAGGGGGAGGGGGGAATGCCTTGGCCCCAAAATAGGCGCAACTCATAATAATGCAATTGCACAGTCAAGGCCGTGAATTCGTTGGTTGTCTGTTGGATGTTACTTACCCTAATATTGTTTGGACAAAAAAAGAGATTTGGCTACAGTACACACAGGCATACATCTTGTTACTTTTTATTAGTACTAGCGGCTTCGCCTCTAGAGGTAAAAAATAACGTTTTCTTACAGACTGTTTGGTTGGTCAATTAAGCTAAGTGTCTAAACGTTTCAACCATTGGTTGTAATCTACAAAAGGGGTAATTTTATGTATCATTATTATTGGGGATGTACATAAATTTATCGGTCATTGTCTTATCCTTTCAGATCTCAGCAGCTGACTGTCCAGAATAGAATCTACACTATTAAGTCTAACCATATCGGTTCAGTGGTTACAGAATGTCCAGCTATTTTGATGAGCATAACTGCGATCCTTTGCCAGATACAGGAGAAGCAACCAGTAGGCCAGGTGAGGCACTTTTAAACCGATTAACATCCGCTGGATTAGAACCGGTTCTCAGGCATACTATCCGCATCATATCCGCGGATAGCTGTCTATAATACAGAACGATAAATAAATATAAAATCCAGGGATCTAAAGGGATAAGAAAATGGCCGATAAATTGATATACATCCCCAATGTTATTACACAGAATTAACCCTTTAGTAGATTATAATAAGTGGTTGGAACGCTTGAACACTATACTTAATGATCTAACCAATTAAAATTCACAAAAAAAGTCCCAAAAGTTGATAAGCCAACAAATAAAAAAAATATTAGGTTAAAACACTAGAGGATGAAGGGGTTAAATAACTGTATGTCCCCATTCTAAGGACCTTGTGCCGACTCTCAATTGGACCTTCGAAAATCAACCACTAGTGTCAGGATTCGGAATATTACAAAGCCAATTAGCCAATTTGTCCTTGGAAAAAGGGGGGACAGGTAGTTATCAATATATATACTAGAGATCTGTTCTTAGTGCTTTCGCGCAAACTGCCCAATGAGCAATTAGTATAGATGTATATACAGAAAACTACCTCCCTTCATTTTTTATGACATTTTTCGTCTGCTTCTAAACTATTTTCTGCTACTTGGCTGTGTTAATACACTGGTTGATTTTCAATGACCCATTAGGAAGGTTGCACAAGGTTGATGCGATGGGGAGATACGGTTATATAACCCTTTCTCTCTCTTGTATTTTACACTAATTTGCTAAACACGTGACATTCGTGGGGACCCTAACCCTGCGGACCATCCTAACTAAACAAGGATGACAACATCTATGAAAGCAAAGCTTTGAAACGTTAGGACAAACGAACATTATAACACTTTTAGAGTGTCAGACCTGAATAGGAAAGAAGTATATAAATTTTAGGGTTGGGCCGAATATCCGGTATGGCCGGGTATCCGGAAATTTGCCGGACATCCTAAGTTTGATAGATATCCGGTCGGATACCGGATATCTGGTATCCGGCCCAACCATAATAAATTTAAATGTAGAATATTTACATTTCTGGGACTTAGGATTATAGAGATGCTGTGCTTATAACATTATACCTTGTTATAATAGGAATCAACAGACATCCTGTGACTTTTATATAATAATTTCAGTTGATTTGCTGGAGTTTGCTCGATTTTTAATCCTCACTGGCAACTGGCAGCACAATGAATTTGCCAGGTAAATAATGTTTGAAACCGATTGATATCCGCTGGATTAGAACCGGTTCTCAGACATGCTATCCGCATAATACCCGCGGGAAGCTATCTATAGTACGAAGTGACAAATATTAAAAAATACATGGATCTAAAGGGATAAGATAATGGCCGAGAAATTTATGTACATCCCAAATGATGATACACAAATACTCCTTATGTAGATTACAATTAGTGGTTAAGACGTAGAACACTTCAAGAACCAACCAATCAAAATTCAATAAAAAGAGCGAACTTTGGGGACTAGTGTAATGAACAGCCCAATGTCCCCTCCCTCCCTGGATTATAATATCCTTTTGTGTGTGTTCGTATGTCTGTACAGAAGGATCTCATTAACCGCTGAACCGATATGGTTCTCCATTACAATGTGTTGATTATGTGGCAGAAAGAGAGGGGACAATGTGCTGTTTATTACACTAGTCCCCTAAAGTTTTATATTAACGTTTTTCTTATTTTTTGTCCTTCCAACTTTGGGGACTTTAGTGAACTTTGGATGATTAATTAAGTTGAATGTTCAAACGTTTCAACTATTAATTTTAATCTACAGAAGGGGGATTTTGAGTATGACCAATGTTGAATTTACCATATTTCGCAACAAATTTATTTACAATTTAGTTTTAACTTTTATACATAGTTGTATTCTGATTATTCAGTTCTGACACTCTACGAGTGTTAATGTTTGTATATCCTACCGTTTTATGGGTGTTAAATAATACGTCATATAATAAAATTTCTCGTATTCATTTGAATCCGGAGGATAGGAACCGGTTCTCATGAATACGAAAAAACTATGTCTAGCATCGTATTATATCCAGTTTTCTACGAATATAGAAATGTACAATCATAAGATTAAAACTAGTTTTTTTAGTCGGTACCACGGGGCTAAAAAAACTAGTTTTAATCTTATAATTGTACATTCTATATCCGCGGAAAGCCGTTTATAATACGATACGAGAAATAACTATTAATGTATTTACGCAGTTTCGCGACAAATTTGTTTACAGTTTTGTTTTGTTTTTCAGTATGTTTGCAGACAGACCTCCTCCCCCCACGTCAAAGTAAGTAATAGTTGTTTATCCAGGGATCTAAAGGGATAAGACAATGGCCGATAAATTGATGTACATCCCCAATGTTAATACACAAAATTACCCCTTATTTAGATTACAATTTGTGGTTGAAGCAATTTGGACACCCAACTTAATAAACCAACCAACCAAAATCAAAATTCATAAAAAGCCCCCAAAGTTGTTATGAAAACTTTTTTTAAAGCTTTGGTGACTAGTGTAATAAACGGCCCATTGTCCCCTTTCTCTCACACTCGCAGTGTTTATCGCATCGTATTATAGACAGCTTACCGCGGATATGAAAATGAAAATTTTAAGATTAAAGTCAGTTTTGTTAGTCCTGAGAGGCCAAAGGCCCAGGCAGACAAAACAGGTTTAAATTACATGCTTTTTCAGTATGGATGAGAGCCAGTCTTAATCTAGCTGATATTAATCGGTTTCGAAGCCATTAATTGTACCTAACTGTTTCAGGAATCATTTTGCCGAGTTAAAAATAGAAAGAACATTTCTAACATGCCTATATTTATAGCAATAAGAATTATCTCTTATGGACGGACAAACACTAAACTGTACCTAACGTTTTATATGTTTTTACTAGCGACTACTTTCAGGGTCTTTATGGACACTTGAGTTGGGGGGGGGGGGGGGGGTTACTGTTACTTTATTATAAGGATAATATTCGTATACTGATTCCTATGACAACAAGGTACAATGCATCACAATAATAAAATCCTAAAAACTAAGTATTTCTAAATTGTTTATCTTATAGTATAGTGGAGTGTCCCAAGGTAGCGTACTAGGTACTGTGATATTTCCTTGTTAAAAACAAAGCTTTTCTAAAATTAGGGTAGGTCCGTCCATTAAGGATAACTCTTTTCGTTAATTTAGACATGTTAGAATTGCTCTTTCGATTTCAATCTTTGAATGATGATTCCTATAACACTTCAGCGCTTAGCGGGATCCTTCGGTACAGACAGACACAAAAACATGTTAGAATTACCCTATTGATTTCAAACTTTACATGATGATTACTATTACCATATAGAAAGTGCATCAACTCTCTAATCGTTTTCAGAAAGTCAGTACGTCCATTTTAAACATGTTAATTTTTTTTAATATTGATTCCTATTACAACAAGGTTACAATCTTTCCTTGTTTTTAGAACAGATCTATAGCATAGATGTATATACAGACAACTACCCCCCTTTCTTTTTCAATTACCTTTTTTGTCTGCTTCTAAATTGTTTTCTGCTACTTGGCTGTGTTAATATAGACAACACTATTGGTTGATTTTCAATAACCCAATAGAAAGGTTACACAAGGTTGATGCGATGGGGAGATACAGTTATTTAACCCTTTCTTCCTCTAGTGTTTTAAAAGCGAAGCTTTTCTATAATTAGGGTCGGTCCGTCCGTCTGAGACAGATAGCTTTTTTGGTTAATTTAGGCAATTTAGAATTATCCTACCGATTTAAAACTTTGCATGGTAATTCCTGTAGTAGTTAGGTATGAATAAGAAAGCGTAGCAACTCTATAATCATTACCAGAATGTCCGTATTTCCATTTTAAACATGTTGATTTTTTACTTTTTTAACGACAAATTTTTATGTGATCTAATTATCCGATTGTTCTGATTTTTGGTATATTGATTACTGGGATAACAAAGTACAATATTATAAGCAAAGCATCTCTATAAAAATGTAAGTATGTCCATAAACATTATCCTGTATCAAAAAGTTTTTCAACAAATTTACTCACAATTTTGCTTTGACTCTTATTCATTTATATTCTGATTATTCAGTTCTGACACTATACAAGTGTTAATGTTCGTTTGTCCTACCGTTTCAGAGCTTCGCTTTTATGGATGTTGTCATCCTTGTTTTTTTGTTTTTAGGTCCTATATTGAATCACTAGAACGCGAGTGTGTAGATGAAGGCTGTAAACTATTAGACTCTGAGTGTCCAATTTGTCTCAAGAAATATGAATTACAAGATCAATATCTACAGGTACTATTTGGGGGAAGGATAATTAGTTGTACCCAAAGTTTTATATCTCAATACTTTGGGTACTTTTATTATAGTTTGATTGGTTGGTTTCAGAATAGGAGAATAGTTCCTTTCATGGCAACGCCTCTTAAGGGGCATTTTCAGAGTAGCTTTTCCAAAATTTTTATCTATCTATCTAGTTGAAATGCGGCCACAGTTTCCATGCCACGTGTCTGTTGCCCTGGTTGGAGAAAACCTGTTCCTGTCCGCTGTGCCGGGCCAGTCTGCCATCAGCTGATCCTGACTGGGAGGAGCTTCAGAGGTAGGGGTGTGTGTGTGTTTGTGTGTGTGAGTGTGGGTGTTTGTAGGTGTGAGTGTATGTGTGTGTATGAGTGTGTGTGTGTCCACTGTGCAGTGCCAGTCCGCCATCAGCTGATCCTGACTGGGAGGAGCTACAGAGGTAGGTGTGTGTGTGTTTGTGTCTGTGTGTGTGGGTGTGAGTGTGTGTGTGTGTATTAGTGTCCACTGTGCTGGGCCAGTCTGCCTTCAGCTGATCCTGACTTGGAGGAGCTACAGAGGTACGTAAAGTGGCTCACCTGTTATGCCTCTGTCTTCATTTTGCCATTGGTAGCAGAGTCAGGCAGATATGTCACGCCGCCAGCTCCGACTCTAAAGCGGTAAAGTACTTAAGCTTGGAGTGTTCCCGCAAAGCTGTGAATGATTGTGTGATAGCAAGCATTTGATAATATGTTTGGGAATAGTCACAGACAGATAAATCACATGGCAAGGGATTTCACATTTCACAATCACAGTTTTATGGGAGCGCTCCAGGCGACAAAATAATTGATTCAAATGATGACTTAGAAGCTGCTTTCATACATGAGGCCATTAATGTATGATTTCATTTTAATAATGTTTAGGTAAAAGTCTTTTTAAAATGAATGATAAAATATTGATTGAAACTGCTTTTTAAAATGATGATAAAAAGATAAAGTTTTGTATTAATAAACTCAAGCTAATTAAGGCTGGCATTTATATCGTGACAGTTGAGGCTGTGTTTATTGTTGATGATGATCTTATTCAGCTTGAAGATATGTCAGGTCATTGGGAAGATCTTCTCAATTATTGTTATCATTGGAATCATCATCATTGAAGTCTTCTATATTTATTATATCTTCAGTTTTCATTTATCATCATCATTCTTGGTTTCATCATCATCATCATCATCATCATCATCATCATTCTCCTAATCATCCTCTGGCATGTTGTCTGGGTCATCCTAAATGAATTGATATTAACTTTGATTAATGTCTATTATATTTACATCATGACGCTCCCCTTTTTCTTTTAATTTTGACGCCTACTTGATGGAATGCCCCCCCTTTTTTTCACCAATTTTTTTAAATGTTTGAATGGTTGCCTGAGTGATTTAGGTTTTTCTTTCAGTTCCGATGTGATGGGTAAAACATGATCAAACTCATTTCTCTGCTGGCGGTTAAGGTGACATAATCTACAGAACTATTTTTGTTGTTGATTTGATCTTTGGCCAGAGTATCTAGAGTTGAATCTTCCTCTAGGTCTTCCTCGTCCTCTGTGTCCCATGAAGTTGACCTGGTAATCTGATCCATTAACTCTCATTGATGCATTTTGTGTTTCTTCTTCAATATCTTCAAGAATTTTAGTGACATTAGACAAGATATCAACTTTCAGGTCCATGAGGAATACCCCTTGTTCAAGTCTTGGCCCATAAATATCTTTTATTCTGCTTGGTAGTCTTTTATCAATGATAAGTAATGTTGTTAGCAGTATGTGATCTTCAAAAGTTGGCGATATTGTTTCTGCTTTAGCCATGATCAGATTACTTTTCCATTTTATTGTTGTGCCTGCTGGTTTAAGATTTTCGAGAATCTTGGCCCTGTAACTGTTATAAAATGATAATGGTGATTGTTCTGAAGGGTTATACTGGAGATCTGCAATTGTCAAGAACTCTTTGCCTTTGTGTTGGTGGTGGTATATTACAGTTAGTTCTTCCCAGATCCATTTCAAGCTTGTAGCTTGTTTGATCACCATCATATAATGATCTCTGTTGCAGCAGCCGGCGATGATGGTGATGAAGTTATTGAGATCTCTCTGTCTTGTTTCAATGTCTCCTTTATCATCTTTGTTTAGAGCAACTATTCTATCTTCATCTGATTCAGCAGGTTGCCATGTTGGATAAAGGCCTTTTTCTTTGTAAAGCTTAAAATTATCATGCTGGTTGAGATAGTTCATCAATTCATTCCACCAAGCATATAAATCTGCTTCACTTATGTTGTCTTTTGGTAGTCTTTCAGGTTTACTGATTTTTATACCTCCAGGCATTTTGCTGATTATCACTTATCTTCTCGTGGCTGAATGTGAAGGCTACGGATGCGCAGGCTTGTAGGACCGCCGCTGCCACCACGTAAAGTGGCTCACCTGTTATGCCTCTGTCTTCATTTTGCCATTGGTAGCAGAGTCAGGCAGATATGTCACGCCGCCAGCTCCGACTCTAAAGCGGTAAAGTACTTAAGCTTGGAGTGTTCCCACAAAGCTGTGAATGATTGTGTGATAGCAAGCATTTGATAATATGTTTGGGAATAGTCACAGACAGATAAATCACATGGCAAGGGATTTCACATTTCACAATCACAGTTTTATGGGAGCGCTCCAGGCGACAAAATAATTGATTCAAATGATGACTTAGAAGCTGCTTTCATACATGAGGCCATTAATGTATGATTTCATTTTAATAATGTTTAGGTAAAAGTCTTTTTAAAATGAATGATAAAATATTGATTGAAACTGCTTTTTAAAATGATGATAAAAAGATAAAGTTTTGTATTAATAAACTCAAGCTAATTAAGGCTGGCATTTATATCGTGACAGTTGAGGCTGTGTTTATTGTTGATGATGATCTTATTCAGCTTGAAGATATGTCAGGTCATTGGGAAGATCTTCTCAATTATTGTTATCATTGGAATCATCATCATTGAAGTCTTCTATATTTATTATATCTTCAGTTTTCATTTATCATCATCATTCTTGGTCGTCGTCGTCGTGGCGTTCTACTCCTTAGAGTACTGCCTCTCCACCCGTGCACGTGTCCTGGTGTCTGGCTAAATTCCTTTTTGAGACCTCTAGGTTGCAATTCTGACAAATTGTTCTGGCTCCTTTAAATCTTCTGATTGTATTTTCCTGTATTTCTTCTCCTCCTCTGTTGCATGTTTTCCTATGTCTTGAAAAATTACTGCTAGTTACTTCTTTGTTACAAGAAATGCACTTTTTAAACCCTGGCCTTGTTGGAGCTGTTTCACAGGCTCCCATGTGGTTTTTCCGTGCCCCTTCTGATTTAAAAACTTCTCCACATGTGTCACATGAGAATTTCTTTTTGTTCTTGGATTCTTCATGTGTTCTTTTTCTATGGTTTGTCAACCCTGCTTTGCTTTTACATATCTTGCCACAGCTTTCACATTCTAGGCTCTCTTCTTCTCTTCTGATGTTGTTTCTTTCTCCTCTTTCTTCAGTAGAATTCTTTCCACCTTTCTTTTCCCATTCCTCTAGATGTTCGGTTCTTTCTCTCACTGTGGCTTTCCATTCTTTCCTGTCTTTACATAAGTTTCCAATCCTTGTGTGGTCTAAACCAGCCTCTTTGATAAGTCTTCTCCAGTAAAGAACAGTTTTACGTTTCTTACCTGGAACTTTTGGCCAGCTCTCCAGCTCTTTCATCCATCCAAGGCATACAGCTTTTGTTAACCTATCATCATCCATTCGGATAACATGGCCTATTCTTTCAAGGACTCTCTTCTCTATCTTTACTCTAATGGATTTTACCTCAAGCTCATTTCTAATATCTTGCATATTAACACCTCGCTGCTGCATCTCCATTAGGGGTGGTTGATTTTTTCTGCTCCAGATGTATCTCAGTGACTTGTCCATGAATTGCTGTATCCTTTTTATCTCGCCCTTCTGCCATGATCTTGCTTGACAATCAAAGAGAGCCGTGCTCTCCACACATGCTTGTACTATTCTGCTCTGCATTTTCTTTGTCAGCTTTGATTTCTTCAATCTGTTCTTCACTAATCTCCATGCATTTCCTGCTCTTTTCAATCTTTGGTTTACATCTTCTTTGGGTCCCAGCCATGTTCCAAGCATTCTGATGTTTCCACTTTCTTCTGTTCCAAACACAACTTCTTCTTCTTTATCCTCATTGTTCCTTTCCTCGAATTTAGCCATAGCTTCTTTTGTTATTCTAACTCCTCTTTCTAGTTCTTTACGTTTGCCGGCCACAGAAGTATCATCAGCAAATAAACAATTACTTACTTTGACTGTGACAGCTTCAGAGTTCTTCTTTTCCCATCTACCTTCACTTGGAAAGGCATCTCCTGGAACCCAATTCATCTCAATCCCTACAGTTAGGTCATCATTCATAGCTGCTACTTTGCGGTCTTCATTTGCCATTCTCATAGATGCTTGGTGGTAGATGTTAAAAAGGGGGGGTGATGAAGGGCAGCCCTCTCTTAGCCCCCTTTCCGGGACCCAAGGTTCACTGTCCCCCTCCTTACCCCTCACTCTGTAGATGGTAGCTTCATGAAGATCTTTCAAGACCCTCAAGCATCTCTCTCCCATTCCATATCTTTCTAAAATACCCCAGAGAGCAGGTTTATTCACTCTTGGGTATGCTTTTCTAAGATCAAGTAGTCTGGCAACATATTCATCATCTCTTTCTAATACCTCTCCAGCGGCCTCCATTCTCTTCCTTAGATCTGCAGTATCTTCCTGGATTCTCACCATTATTTGGGTTGAATCTGCTGTTGATCTTCCAGTCCTGAATCCTGATTGTTCATCATCAAGTAGTTCCATCATCTCCGCCCATCTTCTCAGCCTGTCAGCTAGAATCCTGGCTAAGATTCTGCTCCCCATTGCCAAAAGACAGACACCTCTATAATTATTAGGGTTATTCCTGTCTCCTTTCTTAAACAGGGGGATGACTATTCCAATCTTTAGACTCTCCTCCCACTTGTCAGCTCCGTTCTCAAACATGAACTGAACCATCTCAATTATCTTGTTGGTAATCTCTGGGCCAGCTTTCATCAGGTAACATAGCCTAACGCCATCATCACCAGGAGATGAGTCTTTCATCTTCTTCATCTGTTCTAATATTTCTTCTCTTCCAGGTGTTGACTCTAGTATATCTTTCCATTGGTTTGCCTTGTCTGTGCCTCTAAGATCTTTAACTCTATTTACAGTCTCCTCTATTTCCTCAGGTGTGTTTTCAAACCTCACTTCAGAGACTTTCTTGAAGTGTTCTCTAAATTGGCTGGTATCTATGTTGGTTGTGTTTGTTTCCTTCTTGATGTCTCTTGTTCCAAGCTTTTTTAGAGTTTTGTACATTCTACCTGAATCTCCTCTCTCTCCTGCCTCCTTACATTCATTCAAGATGTTCTGCCACCATTCCTCTTCCCATTCTCTTGTCTTTCTTTTTAGGTCTTTTCTTGCTTCTTTGAGTTCATTCCTGCTTTCAGCTACATCTTCATTCTCATTGATGTCATCATTTCCTGCATTTTGTAGCGCGTTGTTTCTCCTTGTTATGGCTCCGTTTATTCTTGCTCTCAATATTCTAACTTCCTCATCTTTGTCTAGCATCCAAGGATTCTCAATTGATTTCTCCTGGACCCCACATACCTCTTTAGCAGCTGTGTTCACAACTTCTGCTATGGCATTCCAATTGGTGGTATCTTCATCATTCTCTTCATGATCAGCAAGTAACTCAGTGACTCTTTCCCTATACCTTTCTTGAATTTCTGGATTTTTAAGCATCTCCCATTTAATTTTAGGTATCCTTTTCTTGTTTTCTCCATTTCTCCACTTTTTAATCTTGCACTTAATTTTGATTTTCTTCGGCTTGTGATCAGATAGTGTGGCTTCCCCAACTGTTGATATTTTTATTACTGCCTTATGTCTCTGCTCTCTTTTCATAATAAACCCATCAATTTCATACCATTGTCTGTGAATGTTGCTAAACCAAGTGCCTCGGTTTTTGTGGTTGTAAAAACTCGAGACATGTACTAAATTGTTCTCCTCACACCATTCAAGAAGATCCGTCCCCATCCTGTTTGATGTCCTTAATCCAAATTTGCCGCATATTCCTGGTCTCTCCTCCCCACCTCCAACATGTGCGTTGAAATCTCCGCCTATTATGAGTATATCTTGTCCTCTTGCCCATTCAGAAAGTTCTATAATTTTCTCTCTTGTATTCTCTATTTCATCCATGTTCTGTCCATTATAAACAGGTAAGTAAGTTGAGATTAAAACAAGGCCTTCAATCTTGACACCTACAGCTCTCTCAGTTTGTCTTTTCTGTTGTCCTCCCTCTGTCCATTTTTTCAGCATTTCTCCTCTAATCATTATACCCGCCTTTTCTGAATGAATCACTGCTGTTACTTCTTCTCCTTCCCCTATCCATATGACGCCATTTCTTTCTGCACGGACTTCACTCAAAAGCACTATCTCCCATTTATTCTTGTTGACATAGTTGGCTACCATTCTCATCTTTCTCTTGTTAGCTGTTCCAAGAGACATTCTTTGAACATTCCAGGTGATAATCTCGATGTCATTTTCACTCCCTTTAGGTCTTACTGTTCTTTTCTCTATTCTTTTCTTGTATCTCCTTTCTCTTCTCGCCTTCTTCCCCTCGTCTGATTTATCTCTGCCCCTCGGGCCTGGGTTGGGGTGGATTGTTAATAATTTCAGTTTTATTTCCCCTCTGACAATATTTAAGCTCGATTTCCAGATCACCAGTGTGCGCGCCCGGGTGGGCACATGCCAATGTATTTTTAAAGAGAGAGACAGCTTGGCTAGTTCTGCCCCCCTCTGTTGCCTAAAAAAGCGCCCGGTTCCGCCTCTCCTTCGAGAATCCTCCCCTGCTTGCTTTTCCGGCCTCCTGGAATTTTTGCCACCCCAGAAGGGTGTTCCCGCTGACACTTGACACGTACGTGTTCGGTAGTATTCCATTGCCGCCAGCCATCATTCTTGGTTTCATCATCATCATCATCATCATCATCATCATCATCATTCTCCTAATCATCCTCTGGCATGTTGTCTGGGTCATCCTAAATGAATTGATATTAACTTTGATTAATGTCTATTATATTTACATCATGACGGTAGGTGTGTTTGTGTGTGTGTGTTAGTGTGTGTGTGTGTGTGTCTGTCTGTGTGTCCGTTGTTCCGGGCCAGTCTGCCATCAGCTGATCCTGACTGGGAGGAGCTACAGAGGTAGGTGTGTGTAGGTGTGAGTGTGTGTGTGTCTGTGTCTGTGTGGGTGTGTGATTGTTACAGTGTGTGTGGGTGTGTGTGTGTTTCAACCAATACCATGAGCAGGTTTTTCCTATTGGCTGATTTAGAAATTATGTTTCTAGATTATCTTTTTATCATAATGTTCTCAGGTACCTAAGTAAGGAGGAGGGGGGGGGGGTATTATGTTGTCCTGCCACAAGTTAAATACAAAAATTGGCTGATTTATTTTTTTCTAGGGGCATTTTAACTTAAAAGGGTAAATGTACCTTAACCTAAAATAGTTACAAACCTTTCCTGGACCTATGAGATGCTTCACTGTAGAGAAAAAACTAATAACAGCTTACAATTATCTGGATGATAATCCTTCCCCTCTCTAACCTTCATTGTGAAAAAAATTGAAAATAAGGAATGGTGGGGTGGGTATTTCTTTTTTTCTATGCCTAACCCCTATGGGGTGCCTAACCTTGTAGGGCTATTTAGTAAACAATATATCCCAACCTAAACTGACTAACAAATAAACAAAAACTACCTCTATTCTCCATCATTTTCAATTTATTTCAAAAATGGATTATCTGACACCGGAAAACTACTTCTGTAAAGCGGTTAGCACTATCCTTCGCTACACACAGACAGACAGACATCCTGTTACTTTTATATAAGAATTTTAACTTTTAGGCAGAAGAAACGGGAGAAGGAGAGAGAGGCAGACTTGGAAGCCCTGCATAACTCCATGTTCGGATAGAAGACGACTTTGTTTCTGTTTACTAATAAAGACGACATTTGCAGGGCGACCACTGCATACTATATATACTATTTATACTATATAGGATGAATTTGGATACTATATCATACTATATGACCAAAAATTACTATATATACTATATATTATTACCTTTACTTGACCAAAATTTACTATATATACTATATAATATTACATTTATATAACAAAAAACGAATATTGTCAGTTTTGTGACAATGCTTCTTAAGGAGTGTTTTGTCTTATTTTCACAGTAGGGTTTCTCCTATTTCTAGCCCCTGCGGGGGGCTCAAAAGATACTGTGGTACGACAAAAATTCATTAAGCTCTTCAGTAAAAAAGAGATGAAGAAAATCCTTTAAAATATATTTTTGTTTGTGATTATGATTTAAATATCAGTTATTTTTCATAGAATTAACTTAAGGGTGAGGGGGAAGTTTTACCACTTTCGCTTACTCCGTGATTTTTAGGCTAGGTATTAATGTGAGACTATAGGGTATTTGGATAAAAATTTACTTTTGGGTAGTAGTTCACTTATATTTAATAATTTTTTGGATAAGTTTCGAGGTTCAGGTGCTGCAGGCTAAAAGGTGGTTTCTGGATAGGTAAAAGAATTGTAAAATTTAGAGATCAACTTATTAAACAAAATATGCATCTTTCAAGATGTTATTAACATATCTGAAGAAAAAAATTAAAATTGGCCTCCAAGTTCTGGTCCTGCAGGCCACCAGGTCCACTCTGGTCAGGTAAAATTTAAAAATTTTTGTTTGAAGAGTTATAGATCTACCTATAAAACAGAATATGCATCTTTTTGGATGTTATTAACATATCTGAAAAAAATTTGAAAATTAGCCCCCAGGGCCAACAGGTCCACTCTGGACAGGTAGAAAAATCAAATTTCTTATTTTAAGAGTTAGAGGTCAACTTATAAAACAGAATATGTGTTTTTTTTATCTTATTAACATATCTGAAGAAAATATATAAATCGGCCTCCAAGTTCAGGTCCTGCAGGCCTTTAGGTCCACTCTAAACAGTTAAACAATCAAAGGGGGACGTAACTGAAGCTTTTTTGATGCAGGGGGGGGGGGGTTTTCTCAGCAACCACTTGATGAACTGTGAAAATTTTTGGACTTAAGCTTTTATGGGTATGAACATCTTATGGTTTCAAAGTCAACCCCCTACCCCCACCCCTTAGCCCCCCGGGGCTCAAAAACCCCCTAAAAATGAACCTAACCTTAATTTTCTCAGAAACCATTTGACCACTAGGGATGATTTCTTAAACTTAAGCTTTTATCAGGGTGCCGGAGCCGTATAATTTTGATGCGGCTCCGGCTCCATTTTTTCTTTAGATATGAAAATAACATCTAAAAAGATGCTTATGGTGTTTTATAAACTAACCTCTAACTACATAAATAAAAATTTTGATTTTTACCTGTCCATAGTCCGCCTGGAGGCCTGCAGCATCAAAACCTGGAGGTCGATTGTCATTTTTATTTTAACATATAAATAGCATCTATAAAGATGCTTATGTTGTTTAATAAACCTCTAACTCCTTAAATTTAAAATTTTTATTTTATTCGTGTCCAGAGCTCCTAAACCCAAAGGCCAATTTTATTTTTTCCTTCAAATATATAAAGAACATCCAAATATAAGCTCATTGTTTTAACAAATATACCATTAACTGTTCAATTAAGGGAAGTTTTATTTTTACCTGTCCAGAGTCTGCAGGACCAGAACTTAGAATTCGATTTTAATTTTTTTCTTCAGTTATGTTAATAACATCCAAAAAGATGCATATTCTTTTTTATAAGTTGACCTCTAGTTCTTCAAATATGAAGTTTGAATTTTTTTACCTGTCCAGAGTGGACATGGAGGCCTACAGGACCAGAACTTGGAGGCCGATTTTAATTTTTTCTTCAGATATCTTAATAACATCTAAAAAGATGCATATTTTGTTTTATAAGTTTATCTCTAACTCGTCAAACAGAAATTTTAATTTTTTTTACTTGTCCAGATAGCCTGCAGCACCTGAACCTGAGAGCTATCCAAAAAATGATTAAATATATGTGAAATACTAACCAAAAGTAAACTTTTATCCTAAATAACCTATAGTCTCACATTGATACCTTGCCTAATAATCACAGATTAAGCCCCTTATATGTGAAATTGCTTTGATAACAGCTATGCTTTGAGTTATTATTGATGATGTATATACTATGTATTACTAAATAATTTTAAGTCCGATACTATATCATACTATATGAGTTTAATAAAATATACTATATATACTATATGGATTTTAAAAATATACTATAAAAAAACTATATTTTTTTTGTTTAGGAGTGGTCGCCCTGCATTTGATTTCGCTTACTGATAAAGACAATATTTGATTCCACTTAGTAATAAAGACGATATTTGATTCTCCTAACTAATAATGACAATATTTGATTCCACTTTCTATTAAATACGACATTTGATTCCACTTTCTAATAAAGAGAACATTTGATTCCACTTTCTAATAAAGACGATATTATATTCCACTTAGTAATAAAGACGACATATGATTCTGCTTACTAATGTCTGCCCTTGCACCTATTTTGTTATCATGGGGGGGGAGCATATTATACTTGTGAATAAATGTAGGGAGGGGTAAATTGACTGTAAATTACACTGGAACCCAAAGTTATATTATCACATTTATTTTGTGCATGGGCTCAAAAACTTTGTTAAAGTACTTTTATTAGATTTATAATTTTTGGTGTCCAAACTTATAAACCCATACTTCTAATAAGTTTAATAAAAGTTGTTGAGCCAATAACAAAACATTATTATAAAACTTTAGGGACTAGTGTAATAAACAGCTTAATGTCCCCTCTCTCCATAGACAAATATCATGTATTTACAAATTACCACCTCTGTTGTTAAATAGATATCAAACATTGTAATGTTTTTGATGAATTATAGATGCAACTAGTCAAATAAAATTGAAAAACTGTGATAAGATTATTACATAGCAAAAAATCTACAGTAAGTTGACCTAAAAAAATGCTTTTTATCATTGACTTAATATGCTTTTATCATTTGTTCTCATTCTTGTAAGCATCCCCTTTTATTAACAAAAGAAAAGAAAACTTAAAAATTTACATTTGATCCAAGTTTAAAAAAACAAATTTTTGTGTTTCAGAAAAATAATTTGAAAACAAAATGGCGGATACAAGTGGAAGTGACCGCCCAAAGAAAGTTACCCCAAAGTCCAAGGTAATATTAATTAGGGTTGGGCCGAATACCAGATATCCGGCTGATTTCTAATGCCGGATTTCCGATGACCGGCCGGATATTGAAAATATTAATATTAGGGTTGGGCCGGATATCTGGTTTGGCCGGATAACTGGATATCCGGCCCAACCTTAATATTAATATTTATGCAAGGATTCTAAGTTATAAGACAAGATGAGTTAAATATATATACATAAAGATACATCATGATAAACAGTGTAAATTCCACTGTAGATTATTGGTTGAAAAGTTAGGACACAACAGTTTGCAACTAACCAATCAAAATTCAGTATGTCTGTACACGCAAAGTAATCACTTTTTAATTTCTAAAAGGCAATATATTTTTCATGAAAACTAATCTTTTCTATTTTTAGGCTTTGGGAACCTCTTCCAAAAGAATTTTAAAGGAGCACTCTGAGATCACATTGGACCCACCCCCAAACTGCAGCGCTGGACCTAAGGAACATATTAGTTCTTATTTGTAGCAAAGCTAAAACTGACAGCACGTGCATGTGCAAATGCAGCGTACAATTATGAAAACTTTTAGGTCGTATTTATGTTGCAATAGTGTTGAATTAGATGTTGTCATAAATCATAAGAAATAAAGTTCATGACTGTTTTTTTATGAAAGGTTTTGTGCATAAATTATTTATTTTTTATTCAGCTCTATTCTGTGCTAGAACCCAAAGTCTTGAAAATTAGTCAAAATAAGAAAAGTTGCATTGGTTCTAGCACCCAAAGTGTTAATTGATTATTACTGTAGCTACACTATAATTCACTTTGTATGTCTGTGCGTCATTTTGTCAGTCATACTAAAGGGAAAATATGATTTTCTCGGCTGTTACTTAAGATAGACTCAAGAATGTACAATGGGGAAGCCTACTAGGGTTGGGCCGGATATCCGGATTTTCAATCTCCAGCTGGATACCGGATATTAAAACTATCCGGATACCGGATATCAGGCTGATTTCTATTGCCTAATATCCAGTTATCCAGCCAGATATCCGGTAATTTGCTGGATATTGAACGTTTGCCTGATATATGGTATCCGGCAAAAAAGTATATGGCCCAACCTTAGAGCCTATAATAATAATACACATTTTCCATTGATTTGTTGGTTCATAATGCAATTAGAATATTGTTAAGAGATATAATCAAGTATGTCAATTGGTAGAGGCAGGGTGATTATTTCGTCAAAAGAACTGCCAATTTTAGAGTATGACAGGTGTCCCAAACAATGAAACATATTGAACTAATGTGTGTGTGTGACAGAGTGACAACTTGTTTGAGTGGATAGCCACAATTCTTGGGCCTCCCGGCTCCCCATACGAGGTGAAAACACACTTTTCCGCCATTTGTCTTGCGCCATTTTGTTCCTGCTATTTATAGTGCGCAGTACATCTTATCTACACGCGGTTATTTTTAAAATGCAGTATTTTCTGTACTTTGAACTGGGTAGCCCCAGTGGGGAGGGGGTCACTTTGAAATAAAGCACTATATTATATCCTTATGATAAATTCTTGAACATAAATATTGAAAGAACTGTCACTAATTAAAAGTGTGTTTTTGTAAATTTGCAGAGCGGAGTTTTTCACTTGGACATCCTTTTCTCACGAGAATATCCCTTCAAACCACCCAAGGTACATATCTTTTTTTTTACACATATTTAGCAACTCCTTACTTTTAGGCCTACTTTACTAAGGTCGTGCCAGGAAATTGTTGGTTGTCTGCAATCAGGGGCTGCTATTCAGCCAATTAATTACAATTGAAAATGCCGCAAAATTTGATATTTTGTTGGAATAAAATTGGAGTAAATCTAGTTTTTTAACGTGACTGAAGGGTGGTGGGTAAGAATGAGAGAAAAATGAGAAGGGAGTTGTGGGGAAATTTTCCTTTAGAATTGTTGTCAGAATCACATTCTCTTTTCTTTGCAATAGTAGGAATGTAAGTGCATAGGTAAAAACCTAATATATACTTATAGGTCTAACCTTCCCCAGAGGTATTAATCATAGTTTTGACACTACTATTTGAGAACTAACCAATCCCAATTAAACAAAAGTACCCAAAGTTATTGAGCCAATAAATAAGTTTCCATGTACAGTAAAGGAAACACTATAGGACCTAAAATGCTACCATGGTGCACCCCATTCTAGAAATATCAAAGGACCTAATATGCTACCTTGTGGACTTCCATTTTAGAAATATCAGAGTACCTAATATGCTACCTTGTGGACCTCCATTCTAGAATTATCAGAGTACCTAATATGCTACCTTGTGGACCTCCATTCTAGAAATATCAGAGGGCCTAATAAGCTATCTTATGGCACTTAATTCTAGAAATATAAAAGGACTTAATATGCTACCTTGTGGACTTCCATTCTAGAAATATCAGAGTACCTAATAAGCTATCTTATGGCACTCAATTCTAGAAATATCAAAGGACCTAATATGCTACCTTGGGGCACTCCATTCTAGAAATATCAAAGGACCTAATATGCTACCTTGTGGCACTCCATTCTAGAAATATCAGAGGGCCTAATAAGCAACCTTGTGGCACTCCACTAACTCTAATGTCATGCTTGTATTATCCAGGTGACCTTCCAGACCAGAATCTACCACTGCAACATCAACAGCAAGGGAGAGATTTGTCTTGACATCCTCAAGGATAATTGGAGCCCAGCCCTCACCATCTCTAAGGTAGGAGACAGATTTACAGACAGACAAACTTACAGACAGATAGACAGAAAGACAGATAGATAGATAGACAGATAGATAGATAGATAGATAGATAGATAGATAGATAGACAGATAGATAGATAGATAGTTGGATAGATAGATAGATAGATAGTTGGATAGATAGAGAGTTATACCTTGACATCCTCAAGGATAACTGGAGCCCGGCCCTCACCATCTCTAAGGTAGATAGATAGATAGATAGATAGATAGATAGATAGATAGATAGATAGATAGATAGATAGATAGATAGATAGATAGATAGATAGATAGATAGATAGATAGATAGATAGATAGATAGATAGATAGATAGATAGATAGATAGATAGATAGATAGATAGATAGATAGATAGATAGATAGATAGATAGATAGATAGATAGATAGATAGATAGATAGATAGATAGATAGATAGATAGATAGATAGATAGATAGATAGATAGATAGATAGATAGATAGATAGATAGATAGATAGATAGATAGATAGATAGATAGATAGATAGATAGATAGATAGATAGATAGATAGATAGATAGATAGATAGATAGATAGATAGATAGATAGATAGATAGATAGATAGATAGATAGACAGACAGACAGACAGACAGACAGACAGACAGACAGACAGACAGATAGATAGATAGATAGATAGATAGATAGATAGATAGATAGATAGATAGATAGATAGATAGATAGATAGATAGATAGATAGATAGATAGATAGATAGATAGATAGATAGATAGATAGATAGATAGATAGATAGATAGATAGATAGATAGATAGATAGATAGATAGATAGATAGATAGATAGATAGATAGATAGATAGATAGATAGATAGATAGATAGATAGATAGATAGATAGATAGATAGATAGATAGATAGATAGATAGATAGATAGATAGATAGATAGATAGATAGATAGATAGATAGATAGATAGATAGATAGATAGATAGATAGATAGATAGATAGATAGATAGATAGATAGATAGATAGATAGATAGATAGATAGATAGATAGATAGATAGATAGATAGATAGATAGATAGATAGATAGATAGATAGATAGATAGATAGATAGATAGATAGATAGATAGATAGATAGATAGATAGATAGATAGATAGATAGATAGATAGATAGATAGATAGATAGATAGATAGATAGATAGATAGATAGATAGATAGATAGATAGATAGATAGATAGATAGATAGATAGATAGATAGATAGATAGATAGATAGATAGATAGATAGATAGATAGATAGATAGATAGATAGATAGATAGATAGATAGATAGATAGATAGATAGATAGATAGATAGATAGATAGATAGATAGATAGATAGATAGATAGATAGATAGATAGATAGATAGATAGATAGATAGATAGATAGATAGATAGATAGATAGATAGATAGATAGATAGATAGATAGATAGATAGATAGATAGATAGATAGATAGATAGATAGATAGATAGATAGATAGATAGATAGATAGATAGATAGATAGATAGATAGATAGATAGATAGATAGATAGATAGATAGATAGATAGAGTTGCCTTGACATTCTCAAGGATAACTGGAGCCCAGCTCTCACCATCTAGTAGACAGATTTACAGACAGATAGACTGGAAGACATACATAGACAACAGATAGACAGACACATGTAGACAACAGACAGACAAGAAACAACAGATAGACAACGGACAGACAGATACACTGATACAGACAGATAGACAGACAGAATGACAGACAGAATGACAGACAGATAGATAGACAGACAACCAACCAGGGCTGTAAATGATTTTTTTTTGAAAATTAGACCAAACTAATTGTAAAATTAGCAAATGCTACTTGTTCTCCCATTAACAGACCTAAAAATTCCTTAGTGGGAAATTCAATTTTAATCAAGGGAAGAAAAAAATTTAAAATTTCTGCAGGAAAAAAAAAAAGATAAGACTTATGCAGAATCCATTGTACACCGTGCAACAAATCCTGGATGTTACCCCTCAAATATCTGTTGAGCATTGAAACCCATTTTCTTTTTTTTTGAAAATAGAGGGGATTAAGACTGAAGAGCGATTTTTACTATTATGGGGCCCTAACCTTATAGGGCTACCCGGTATCTTATACAACCTAAACCAACTTGCCCTAATTCATTTCACACACAAACAATAAACTGATACCCATCCTTTCTTTTTCAATTTATTTTAAATCAGGGTGAAAAGGGTTTTCTTTGGGTTTTTTTTCTTAATTATCTCACTTATTTTCTTTGTAATAACAACTGAACATCTGTCCGTTTGTCCATTCTATGATTTTTTGTGTTTCACTACTTATGGATGTTGTTTTTTTCCAGGTTTTGTTGAGTATCTGTTCCTTGTTATCAGATTGTAATCCTGCAGATCCTCTGGTGGGCAGTATTGCCACTCAATATCTTGCAAACAGGTATAATTTGTCTGTCTATATGTCTGTCTATCTGTCTGTCTGTCTATCTGTCTGGCTGTCTGTCTATCTATCTGTCTGTCCGTCTATCTATCTGGCTGTCTATTTATCTGACTGTCTCTTTGTCTGTCTCTTTGTCTGTCTCTCTGTCTTTCTATCTATCTGTCTGTCTCTCTATCTGTCTATCTATCTGTCTGTCTGTCTATCCTGCAGATCCTCTGGTGGGCAGTATTGCCACTCAATATCTCGCAAACAGGTATAATCTGTCTGTCTGTCCGTCTATCTGTCTGTCTATCTATCTGTTTTCTATCTGCTTTTATGGATATTGTCATCCAGGTTTATGTATATTTTGGGAAGAGCATGTCCGTCGGTCTGTCTGCGATAACGCTATGGGGGAAATGTGTTTCTCGGCTGCTATTGAAGATAGACAGCTGAAATTTTTATACAAGATTCCTATTATTTATGTGCATTTGCTCTATTCATTAGTTTGTTTGTCAAGCTTTAAAAGACAAAAACCTTATTTTTTCATGAAAACTATTCTTATTGAATTTTGTTAATCTGGCTCATTTAGTTGAGTGTTTATACTGTTCAACCACTTATATTATTGTTTGTTTAGAGAAGAGCATGACAAGATTGCAAGATTATGGACCCAAAGATACGCTACTGCTTCTTAATCTTCATATTATACTAGGTAAAAATTATATAGAATACTTTGGGCACCAATTTATAAAACTTTGGGTACCAGTTTATAAAACTTTAGGCACAAGATTATAAAACTTTAGGTACCAGATTATAAAACTTTGGGTACCAGATTATAAAACTTTGGATACCAGATTATAAAACTTTGGATACCAGATTATAAAACTTTGGATACCAGATTATAAAACTTTGGGTACCAGATTATAAAACTTTGGGTACAATTTTATAAAATTTTGGGTACCAATTTATAAAACTTTGGGTACCAGTTTATAAAACTTTAGGTACCATTTTATAAAACTTTAGGTACCAGATTATAAAACGTTGGGTACCAGTTTATAAAACTTTGTTATCATTTTATAAAACTTATATTGTGTGAAATTGTCGCAACTGCTTCTTAATTTTCATATTATACTAGGTAAAAATTGATATTGAAAACGTATATTTAACTGATACCCAAAGTTTTATTAATTGGTACCTAAAGTCTTAAAAATTGGTACCCAAAGTTTTATAAATTGGTACCCAAAGTTTTATAAATTGGTGCCCAAACTTTTGTGAATTGGTACCCAAAGTAAATTTTATAAACAGAGATACGCTACTGATTCTTAATCTTCATATTATAATAGGTAAACATTGATATTAACTGGTACCCAAAGTTTTATAAATTGGTGCCCAAACTTTTATGAATTGGTACCCAAAGTAAGTTTTATAAACAGAGATACACTACTGCTTCATAATCTTCATATTATAATAGGTAAAAATTTATATAGAATACTTATAAAACCAGTTTAAAAACCTTGGGTACAATTTTATAAAAATTTTGGGTACCAATTTATAAAACTTTAGGCACCAGATTATAAAACTTAATGTTTATATTATACTAGGTAAAAATTATATTAACTGGTAATCAAAGTTTTATAAATTGGTACCCAAAGTAAGTTTGATAAACAGAGATACGCTACTGCTTCTTAATCTTCATATTATAATAGGTTAACATTTATCCTTATAATAAAGTAACAGGATATGTGTCTGTCTATACTGTAGGATCCAGCTAACTGCTAAACTAATCGGGTTCCCCTAAACAGGGTAGCTTCTCATAGGTTCCGGGAAGTTTTATAACTATTTTAAGGGAGGGTACCACCACCCTCCCAAGAGAAACATTTTATTAAAAATTAACATTTAAAGTGCCACTAAAGGCCTCTAGAAGCCCCCCCCCCTAAAAAAAAAAAAAAAACCACACCAAAAACATAACCAAATTCCAGCAATCTGAAATGTAATTTCTTGCTGAATTTAATAAGTCCCCAAAGACAACGAATAAGAAAAGGTTATTATAAAACTTTGGGAACTAGTGTAATAAACAGCCTATTGTCCCCTCCCTAATAATTGTTCTTTCTTTCAGATGCTGACAGCTGAAGTTACAAAATTGCCACCACTTTAAGAGTTTGAAACATGAATTTAGAAAACCTTTTTTTCCAGTATGGCGTCGAAACCGATTAATATCCGCTGGATTAGAACCAGTCCTATTGAAAAATTATGTATAGCATCGTATTACAGACAAGTTTCCACAAATATTGAAATAAAAATCATAAAATTAGTGTCAGATTTGTTAGCTCGGGCCTTCGGCCCCTTTGGTCTAATAAAACTGTTTTAATTGTATATTTTTCATTTTAATATCCGCGGAAAACTGTCTATAATACGATAATCTGCTGACATTAAGAATTTTTAAAATTAACTGTTGTATGTGTTTTTAATGATTGTACCGCGTCGTATCAGTAATGAGTATTATCCTCTGATGTAAAGTAGTAAGCTTTTTGTCTGTAGCGGGGGACCTTGCCTATCGATATTGTTCTCCTTTACAGTGAAGCTTCTTATAGGTCCAGGGAAGGTTTTTAAGTATTTTGGAGGAGGGTGCCCCCCCCCCCCACCCTTAAAAGAAACTTGTAGGAAAATTACACCCCCCCAAAACAAAATTATTTTTAGTGCCCCTAGAGGCCTCAACAGTCGTATCTGCTTGTCCTTTGATATGCAATAGCAAGATTTGTTGTTGTCTGAAGCTAAATATCTCAGAAATAGTTGGTCTGAATGGGTTGGACTTTACAGGGAAGCGGTATAAATGTCCCTGCTTGGTTTTAGGCTATTTTTCTTGAGGGGCAAAGCAACTAGTATTATTTAAACTTTCTTTTATAACAAATGTTCTAGAATCAAATACTAAAAAAATTGTGAAATTTAGAGGATATCATAAAAACAAAAATCAATTTTCTATTAAATGTTATGAGAACTAAATTTAAACATTTACATTCGTTTGTTGTTTCAGGGAGGGAGGGGACAATGGGCTGTTTATTACACTAGTATCCAAAGTTTGGTAATAATGTATTCTTATTCGTTGGCTTAACAACTTTGGTGACTTTAGTGGATTTTGCTTGGTGATTCATTAAGTTGGACGTTCAACCACTAATTGAAATCTACAGAAGCTGTAATTTTGTGTATCATGATTGGGGATGTATATAAATTTATCGGCCATTGTCTTATCCCTTTAGATCCCTGCATTTATGTTATCATATTTTTTTAGGGGGGGGGGATCAATTATAGATACATTGTAATCTAAAGATTAAGATGGTATTTTGATTGTCCCCCCCCCCATCAGTCTCTCTGAAATTTTATGTTTTGGAAATCTTTTTAAAGAAGAAATTCATTAGGTTAGGTTAAGAATAGTTTGAAAATTTCCCCAAAGCTCCCGTAGGGTTATAGCACCTTGAGGGGCTTGAAATAAGTATTATAATCAGAGTGGGGGGGGGGGGTATTAAGGCTTTAATTTAATAGAACAAAAATTATGTATAACTTTTTTAGAACACAAACCCCCTCCAACAAAAAGGCACTTTTAATAGCCAATTCTGTTTGTAAAAGCAAAGCTTTTCTGTATATCAGATTTTCTCGTCCTAATGACATTGAATATGTAATTTCTATTCATTTTTTAGGCATAAATAAAATTATTTTTCTGATTTTTGAGAAACTTAATATATAAAGTTCGAAAAAAAATCTTTAATTTTTATCTTGATTTTTGAAGATTGTTTTTTTTGTTATATTATGTAGATCGCTGTGTAAACTCTTAAGGGATAAGACAATGGACGATAAATTCAAATAAAACCCCATTGAAGATTGACAATATTACCCCTTTTGTAGATTAAGATTAATTATAAAAAAAGATTTGACATTAAATCTACCAAAATTTGTATAAGTACCCAAAGTATTAGAGATTATAAATAACGTGGTCGTTATAAACTTTGAGGACTGCTTTTTATTCTTTTATGGATGTTGTCATCCTTGTTTTTTAACCTTAGATGTGGTAGCTATATTCTGATAAAAAACTTTGGATACTTTTATTTAATTTATCATCATTGGGGATGTACATCATTCATCGTCTTATCCCTTTAGATCCCTGTAATTTCTATTGTGCTGCTTATGGACAATATTGTCCTTACTGTATTATTTTAAAATGCATGAAAAAATGAGATGTTTAATTTTTAGATTATATGTGTTTTAGTAAAAAAAAAAGGATCTAGTGCCGTTTATGGTGAAATATTGTTGGTAATGAATCCTTCCTGGAACCTGGGATTATTACAAGATTCCTGGATCCAGCAGCACTCATATTCCCCTAAATTCTAGTTCTGGCAACCTGCAAAATTTCCCTGTCACCAGCAGAAAAGGAAGGTTAAACATTGGTGGCTCCAGAAATATTTCTTGTACTGCTAGATCCAGGAACCTTGTAATAATTCCAGGAACCAGGATGCAATCGTTACCAGCAATATTTCACCATGATCTGCACTTGACCCCCTTAAAAATACTTTTCAGAATGTGCATTGACAATGGATAGAGTTGGTGTAAGTTTAAAGAGAACTATGCACTTATAAGAAAAAGTTATTTTAGACACTTTTCATCAGTGAATTCAAGCTTTTTTTGTGTGAAATATACCAGGTTTCTGTTAATTTCTGGACTATTTAGTTGGGCAGATTAAGTCACCATGTAATGAATGACACTCTCCTCAGAGGAGCTTGGCATTTAAGGATGTTGGTATTATACACTTGATTATTAGGAATCCAAACTACCTAACAATCTCCCTTCTACCGCAAGTAGGTGGAGGTTCTGTGAATTAATAAGAAAAGATGTTGTTATAGCAAAACTCATATTATCATCACCATAACTCAGTGTGCTATCAATATGGAGGACAGTCATCAATTTCTGCTTTTACCTCCTGAAGATTTACAAGCCCAGAGAAATCTAATTAGGCACAAAGATAAATGTAATAACCCAGTATCAGGATGTCTGTGTGTTTGTGTCTGTATCTTAAGATCCTGTAACTGCTGACTGATATGGTTCTCTTTTTCAGTGAATCTTCTTAAAGAGGAGACCTGCATACTTCTTCTAAGAGAAAATACCCTTAGAATTAATTAACTGCCACCCCCCCCCCACCAAAAAAAATAAACTCCATTGTTTTGTCGACACTTGCTCTATAACGCACTTTGTCTGTCTGTCCATCCATGACATTTTTGGGTGCTTCGCATCTTATGGTTGATGTCTTCAATGTGGAAAAATAAAAGGGGTAATTTTTTCTGCTTATTTTTCATAAAGGTATATTAGTTCTAAGAATTTAAAACCCGAGTAGAGGGCTGAAATTAAATACAGGAAATTTAATATTATTATCCACAAAAACTTTGAAAATTGGACCAAAAACATCAAAGATAAGAAATTATGTAAAAAAAAAAATTATGCTCCATAATGATTGGAATATTGACAAGAAGTTTCAGCCTTCTATCTTTTAAGGGAGCCGAGAAAATCACGTCTCTCCAAAAACGTTTCAGACATATGGACAGACAGGCATTTTGAATTATAGAGTTGCTTCACATAAAAACAATAAAATAAACAATACCTGAAATTTGTAAAAATATGCCCATTTATCTCTGACAATGATCACATAGAAAAATATGAAAAGATTAAAAATAACATTAACTTTAGTGTTCAAACGTTTAAACCACTGAATTTAATCTACAGAAAGAACAATTTTTTTCTCATCATTGGGGGAGTAAATCAATGTATCAGCCATTGTCTTATCGCCTTTAGATTTCTGCATTTATCTTTGCCAATGATCACATAGAAAAATATGTAAAGATTAAAAATAACATTAACTTTAGTGTTCAAACGTTTAAACCACTAATTTTAATCCACAGAAAGGATAATTTTGTCTTTAATCATTTGGGGAGTACATTAATTTATCAGCCATTGTCTTATCCCTTTATATTCCTGCATTTATCTTTTCCAATGATCTCAGAGAGAAGTATGAAAAGATTAAAAATAGCATTAACTTGAGTGTTCAAACGTTTAAACCACTACTCTTAATCCACAGAACCGGGTAATTTTGTCTGTCATCTTTTGGGGAGTACATTAATTTATCAGCCATTGTCTTATTCCTTTAGATCCTTGCATTTACCTTTGCTTTTTATCATAGAGAGAAATATTTAAGATTAAAAATAGCATTTCTTAAGTGTTACGTTTAAACCACTAATTTAAATCTACGTAAAGGGTAATTTTGTCTTTAATCATTGGGGATGTACAATGTACATCAATTTATCAGCCATTGTCTTATCCCTTTAGATCTCTGCTCTTTGTACCTAGTATAATATGAAGATTAAAAAGCAGGCTTTGGGCACCAATTTATAAAACTTAGGGTACTATTTTATAAAACTTTTGGTACCAATGATCTTTATCAATTTATCTTTGCCAATGATCTCAGAGAGAAATATGAAAAGATTAAAAATAGCATTAACCTGAGTGTTCAAACGTATAAACCACTAATTTTAATCCACAGAACGGGTAATTTTGTCTCTCATCATTGGGGGATGTACATCAATTTATCAGCCATTGTCTTATCCCTTTAGATCCTTGCATTTATCTTTGCCAATGATCCCAGAGAGAAGTATGAAAAGATTAAGAATATCTGCAGCCCCCAAACAAATATTCTACTAGAAGCCCTCCTATCTTTACAAAGCCTGAAAGAATTGAACGAGGATGGGGTGAAGATTCTATCAAAGGCAAGTGCTAGGCTATGTGGCAGAAATATTGGGTATAGTCCCTTTCGTGGCAATGCCTCTTAAGGGGTGATTTGTCGTATATTCACAGTAGCTTTTGAGAGGTTAAGTTATGTTGGGTGATTACCCCACATGGTTAGGTAATATAAGAAAGATATTCAAGATTAAATTTATTGTTTTAGAATTGTTATTTTAAATGTATTGACGCCATCTTGGATTATGTTAATAAAGAGAGGGGTAGGTTTCTGGTAAAATCCGAAAGGTTATGTGTTATAAGTTAAAAACCGTAGTAGATCGATAAAAATTTATGTTAACATTTTAAAAAAGATTTTGTCCATATAGTTCTTTTCAATAAGAAATACACATTTCTAGTGAATATTATCGTTCTACTACTATTTTTAAGCCTTAAAACACACACATTTACGGATTCTACCAGAACCCTACCCCTCTTTTTCTGTTAAAAGATTTAAAATTTAAAAAAAGATTATTGAATTTTTCATACCTACCTAGTGAAAAAAAAATTTACCAAAATTAAATGATTTTTCTACTTTATTTGGAAGATTCTTATTTAATTTTTAATTTTGATGTTCAACAAAAACTAAAAAAGGTATATTTTCAGATTTGACCCGGCTAAGGGGGGGGGGGGGAAATAAAAAAAATGCGGTTGGGGGGGGGAAAAAATGTAAAAATTTAGAGAACTGAAAGCATTTTTCCATTTTTCTCACCTTTTTGGTGAAAAAAAAACTAAAAGAATATGTGGGAGGGGGGATAATATGAATAAAATTAAGAGTTTTGAAAATATTTTTCCATTTTATTTCCTTCCTTGCTGGATAAAACTAGGAGGGGAAAAAATAAAAAAATTTGCAGCATGAAAAAAAATGATTCTTGTGCAGAATATACACCCCTGAACTAAAACGAACATTTCTGTCATATTCTGCATACCCCCTCAGGCACTGAGTGCTACGACACTGGAAGATATTAGAGCAACAATCAATAATACCATGCAGATATTCATCAACAGTTTAAACACAAACAAACTTATTCAGGTCTTAGATAACTTTTATTATATCCTATAATATAAAGTAGTAAGGTTTTTTTTGTCTAAAGCTTAAAAGATCTCAATTAATATCAAACCGATTGGGTCCTCTAAATTAGTTCTGTTTTGTTTTTCTGCTATTTCATTTTCAGATTAATACTTTGGGTTGGTTTTAGGCTAATTTTCTAGCCCTTCGCTGTACCTTTGAATACAAAGCCCTTAGACTTCATGGGTAAAGCCGCTAGTTTAAATATAAAATGCTATTTACTCCTCTTTCAATCCCCTTTTCTTTCTCTCTTCTCTTTCTCTCTTCTCTTTCCCTCCTCTTTTTTCCTTTCCCTTCTTTTTCCCTCCCCTTAACTTTCCTCTTTCTTTACCTTCCCTTCTCTTCCCAATCCCTTCTCTTTCCCTCCCCTTTTCTTTTTCTTCTTTCTCCTTTTATTTCTCCCTTTCCCTTTAATCTTTCTACCTTTCTGTTTCCTCCCCTTTTCTTTAATCCTCTTTTTCATCTGCCTACCTTTATCTTTTCCACCCCTTTCTTTCTCTCCTCTTCTCTTTGATCCACTTCTCTACAACCCACCCTTTATTTACCTCCACTTTTCTCTCCCTCTCTTCTCCTTCTTACCTTTCTTTCTCCTCCCCATCCCTTCTCTTTCCCTACTCTTCCCCATCACTTTTCTTTCTCTCCCCTCATCTCTCCCTTCCTTTTTCTTTCCCTCCCCATCTCTTCCCCATCACTTTTCTTTCCCTCCCATCACTCTTAAAGTTATCTATATCATAATATAAGGAAACCATCTACAACCATCTGATGTTGAAGAATACATCATCAAACAACAATCTAGATGATTCATATCTCCACAGAGATGATTATGAATCCATCATTGATTTACCAGAGGAATAGATATATAGAGTGTGTATCTAGGGATCTAAAGGGATAAGACAATGGCCGACAAATTGATGTACATCCCCAATGATAATACAAAAAATTGCCCCTTCTGTAGATTAAAATTATTGGTTGAAACGTTTGAACACTCGACCAATCAAAATTTACTTAAATCTCCTAATAAGAAAACTTTATTATAAAACTTTGGGGACTAGTGTATTAAAAAGCTCAATGTCTCCCTCCCTCCCTGGTAAGTATCTATATTATCTATCTATTGCCCAAGGATCTAAACTTGGAACAGGATATTAAACCCAAGAATTTTTTTCCACAACATCTTGATCATCAAGAGGAGAAATGTTTTGAAATCAAAGAGGAGAATAGAATAAAAGAAGAGAATTCAGGATTTGACAATGTTGAGGTTACAGTTAAGTTAGAAGAGACTCCTGTAGAAGATGATACTTTTGAGGAGACTTTTGACAAAGGTATTTAATTCGCGACTAATATGCTACCTTGCGGCACGCAACTATCTAACTCTAATATGATACCTTGTGGTACACCACTATCTAACTCTAATATGCTACCTTGTGGCACTCCACTATCTAACTCAAATATGATATCTTGTGGCACTCCACTATCTAACTCTAATATGCTATCATGTGGTACTCCACTATCTAACTCTAATATGCTACCTTGTGGCACTCCACTATCTAACTCTAATAAGCTACCTTGTGGCACTCCACTATCTAATTCTAATATGCTACCTTGCGGCACTCCACTATCTAACTCTAATATGCTACTTTGTGGCACTCCACTATCTAATTCTAATATGCTACCTTGTGGCACTCACCTACCTAACTGTAATATACTACCTTGTGGCACTCCACTATCTAACTCTAATAGCGACTAATATGCTACCTTGCGGTACTCCACTATCTAACTCTATATAATATGCGGCTCAGTAATTTTTGTTATGAATACACTTGTCAAAAATATATTTGTCATAAATACATTTGTCATAAAGGTACACTTGTCATAAAAGGTATTCTTTTCATAAATACATTTGTCATAAAAACATTTGTCATAAAAGTAAATTTGTAATAAAGGTACGTTAATCATAAAGGTACATTTGTCTTAAAGGTACACAGCGGTTAGCGAGATCCTTTGGTACAAACAAATAGACAGACAGACTGACATTCTGTTACTTTATTATAAGGATTGTCATCCTTGTTTCTTGTTTAGATTTTGAAGAAAGTTTTCCTCCAAGTGTGAAAGTGAGGAAAAAGAAAAAGAGAGTGAAGGGAGTGAAGGCTGAGAGAAAGAATGAATATAAATGTGAATACTGTGACTATGTTTCTAAAACTAAAGGCAGGCAGAGAGATTAATATTTTTATGACAATTTTTTCTTGCAGTGAAGGGGAAGGAAAGAGGAGGGAAGGGAAAGACTGTTTTCCTCTCTTCTATTATAAACCTTTTTCTTCTGTTCTTCCCCTCCTCTTCCCCTTCCTTTCTGATCCTTTCACTTTTCTGTTCACCTCTCTTAAATTACCAACCTCTTTTCTATCCCCTCCCTTCCCTCTCCCTTTTTGTTCCCCTAATCTATTTTAAACTCCTTTCATTTTTCTTCCCCTTTCCTTCCCTCTCACTTTTCTGTTCCCTTTTCTTCTATTAATAAAGCCCTTTTGTCTCCTTCCTTCTCCCTTTTTGTTCCCCTCTTCTATTTCAAACCTTCTTCCCCTTTTTTCCCCTTCCCTTTTCTATTCCCCTCTTCTATTTCCCACTCCTCTTTCTTTCCCTTCTCCTCCACTGCCTTTCTCCCATTCTTCTCCCTATCCTTTATAAGTTCCTTTTTTGTAGCATTCATTGTCTATAATATATTGATTCCTCTGTAACTCAGGAGGACTTAACCAGCACCTGGGGGTGGTGCACAAGGAGAAAGCAATCACCTGTGATGTGTGTGGTAAAGGATATGTGTATCAGCACAACTTTAGGCAGGGTTGGCAGTACCCAAAGTATGTCTGTCTATCTATATGTCTATCTATCTATCTGTCTGGCTGTATGTCTATCTATCTGTCTGTCTATCTATCTGTCTCTCTGTCTGTCTATCTATCTATCTATCTGTCTGTCTATTTTTCAGTCTATCTGTTTGTCTATCTGTCTGTTAATCTGTCTGTCTATTTTCCTATCTTTCTATCCATCTGTCTGTCCATCTATATGTCTATCTGTTTGTCTATCAGTATGTTTATCTGTCTGTTTATCTGTCTGTCTGTCTATCTTTCCATTTTTTAAAAATAAAAATGTTGCTTTCTAAAAATAAGTCTTTTTTTTGTTGTAAATTTTAATATTTATAATGTGTGGTTTTTTCCCAATATTTATTCAGTTAAAACTGGACGTTTCTAGAAAAAGGCGGTTTTAGCCAACCCTGACTTTAGGGCCCACATGAAGACCCACCAAGACGCAGCTGCAGCTACTGATAACCACCTCGCTAACAAACAAAATTTTCATTGTAAAGAATGTGATAAATACTTTAGAATCAAGTGTCACTATGAGGACCATCTACGCTGGCACACAGGGGAGAGACGATACAGATGTGACCACTGTGGCCAGGGATTTATGAGAAACTATGGACTCAAGCGCCACATTATCAAAGCACACACAGGCAGGATGGAAAAAAATTTGTGAGAATAAGGAAGAATTTGTGAGAATTAGGAAGAAGTTGTGATTACAGAATATGAGAGAATTTGGGAGAATTAGGAAGATTTTGTGAGAATTAGGAAAAATTTCTGAGAATTAGGTAGAATTTGTGAGAATACGGAAGATTTTATAAGAGTTAGGAAGCTTTTGTGAGAATATTCAAGAATTTGTAAGAATTAGCAAGAATTTGTGAGAATTCGAAAGAATTTGGAAGATTTTGTGAGAATTAGGACAAATTTGTGAGAATTAGGAAGAATTTGTGAGAATAAGGAAGAATTAGGAAGAGTTAAATAAAAGGGGAAATTCTTGCCTTTAAGTATTTTTTTAAAGACTTTAAAACAGGAGTAGAATGCTAAAATTTGGCATGGCAGTTGCTTTAAAGGGGTACATTGAGGATTTTTTAAAAGTCAAACTTTCCTTTTTATGTTAAAATATTTTTTTCCTGGTTATGTAGGTGAAATGGAACATAAATGTGAATTTTGTCAGAAAGGTTTCTTTGAATTGAACTCCTTGAAAGAACACATAAGACAGCATACAGGTATAAGTGATTTTTTGGTGGGAGGGGTGGAAGGCAATGGACTGTCAATTATACTGGTACCAAAATATTTACAAACCTCTTATAGTTGACTTTTATTAATTCTTGATTGGGTGTGTCCATACAGTTGCACCAATAATCCTGAGTAATTGTGTATGACAGCTTGATTAAATAGTAAGATGTTTGTATGTGTGTGTATGATACTAATTTATATATAAACTAGCAGCCACGCCTCTAGAGGCCTTCAGGGGCATTTGAGGTGGGGTAGTAGAAATCAACCCTTTTACTTTAATTTTAGTTTTAAAAAGAATTTTATTTGGTGGTTCCCTCTCCAAAAGTAGTTAGTATAGGAGAACCACATTGGTTCAGCAGTTAACCTGATCCTTCAGGACAGATAGACTTTTAAATTGAATGATATATTTTTAGGAGAGCGACCATTCCAATGTGATATCTGCTCCAAGACTTATACCTCAAGGCATTCACATAGAATTTTATCATACTAAAATAACTGTCCAATTAAATAATTAAGAATAGGATTTAATAATTTGTAAGCATATTTTAGGGTTGTATGAAGCAATTTTCGACATTTTATATTAACATTCTAGAAATTTGTTAGGACTTCATGCTCCTAATTATTTCCCTATGCTATTAACTATTTTCCCACACTCCTAATTATTTTCCCACTCTCTAAATTATTTTCCCACACTCCTAATTATTTTGATATGCTTCAAATTGTTTCCCACGCTCTAAATTATTTTCCCACACATCTAATAATTTTCCCACGATCCTAATAATTTTCCCACAATAATTCTATGTAAATAATATTTATCAGAGATGGTTTGAAAGTTCATAAGTTTGCCCACTCTGCAGTTAAACAGTTCAAATGTAACGTTTGCAACAAGGTAACAACCACTAGTTATGACATTCTACAAGAGTTAATGTTGATTTGTTCTTCCTTTAGATTTTAGTATTTTAAAGTTAGTACCTATGTTTTCCAACCTATTTTTTAAAAAATACACTATTCTAAGACATAATGATATATTTCGATTTCAGCAATCATTTTCAATTCATTTTGTCTCTTGTAGAAGTAAATCAAGCAATATTAGCTTGGTCGTTTTAGATTTTAGATCCTTATGCTTTTATGGCTGATGTTTTCTTAGTAACAGATAGACTAGCAGATAGACAGACATATAGACAGAAAGATAGACAAATAGATAGATAAATAAATAGATAGATTGACAGACAGATATACAAACAGATAGATAGACAGACAGACAGTCAGATAGACAGACAAACAGATTAGACAGACCAACAAACAGACAGACAAACAATTATATTTTCCTAATTTTTTTAGGCATTTCACAAGAGTACTGTGTTAAGAAACCATATGTTTATACATTCAAACCAGAAATTTGCTTGTAAATTCTGTCCAAAAGAATTTAACAGAAAGGTAATTTATCAAGCTATAGATTATTCTGAAATAATAAAACAATGTATTAGGAATACTCATTATGTCGTAAAGAATTTAATAGAAAAGTAAAAGCTAACCCTAACAGGTATAAAGTAACGAGATGTGTGTCTGTCTGTGTGTACTGAAGTATTAATTTAAAAGAAATCATTTTAAGCAGCGTGGCGGAGCCGTTTGATTTTGGTGCCGCTCCGGCTCGGCGAAGCCGTCTGTGATGATACGGCTCCGGCTCCAGTTCTGGCTCCAACCTAAAATCAAGAAAAACTCGACATATTTTTTTTCTTCCAAGTCTATTTTTGACTTTTGAAGGTTTTAAAAGTTAATTTTTTTTTATAAAAATGGACTTGAAAAACCTAGAGGGGCATTTGCAACACTGATTTTAGGTATCCAAGGCGTATCCACTAGATCAAGACCAACAATTAATAGCAAAAAATCAAAAAAATACTTTGTGTCTATCAAGTCCTAACAATTTTATTTTGTGTGCTAAGTTTTAGAGACAATTTTTTAAAATCTTTTTGAATTAAATCGGTTTTTTTTTCTAGCTATATTTCATAAAAAAACGGCGACGAGACCGCTGTTTTCCGCCACCATTAAAAAAAAACTTATTTATTCAAAAACGTTTCACTCAATCATCTCCAAAACTAAGAAGTAGCTCACAAAATAAATGTGCTGTTTCCCATCTCGGCTGAACACCGCGTCATAACTTAAGCTAAAGACGTTAAAAATTCTGCCTACTGCTGCTATTTCAGAGGTGAGCGACATAAATAGTTAAAGTAGGCGGAATGTCTTGACCCAAAACAGGCGCAACTAATTACCATGCACAGTTAGGACACATCCTCTTACTTATAATATATATATATTTATATATTTAATAATATACAAGGATTTAATTTCAGGACAAACTAGTTGAGCACCAGAAACGCATGCACCCGGACATCCTAAATACAAACAGTTAATATCCGCGGCTAGCAGCCAAGAATCCGCTGGATTAGAGCCGGTTCTGAGTAACACTATCCGCTTAATATCCGCGGATAGCTGTCTATAATACGGAATGATAAAACTCAGGGATCTAAAGTGATTAGACAATGGCCGAAAAAATGAAGTACGTCCCCAATTATGATACACAAAATTATCCCTTCTGTAGATTACAGTCAGTAGAATGGGTTTTAATTTGAGGCTAATTCGCTCGGCTGACGAGCCTTGAGGTGGATTCGTAAAAAAAATTAGGGTCTCACTGCCTCACTAAAATTTTTTTTGAAAAAAACCTCTAAAATTACATAAAGAATCTACATAATTATATAAAATCTTATGTTATTAATATAACCCTTCTATGATCTTGTTTAATTTTTGTAGATTTTGTTTTTCATTTTAGAGGATTTTGAAGCTTTTTAGCTAGTAGTAAATATTGAGATAGGATGAGGAAACACCGAGGAAATTGTGTACACATTCGGAAATTAAATTTCAACTGACCCATTGCATTGTTATGTATATGTACAATAATTTTTTTGTCAATAAATTTTATATTTTATGTAATTTTAATTTAATATTTTTAAAAGCCAATCTTTTGTATAATTAGGGTCGGTCTGTCCGTCCGAGACGGATAGCTTTTTTCGTTAATTAGAGCATGTTAGAATTTTCCTATAGATTTCAAACTTTGCATGGTGATTCCTGTATTAGTTAGGTACGGATTAGAAAGAGTAGCAACTCTATAATCAATACCAGAACGTCCGTACGTCCATTTTAAACATGTTAATTTTTTACCGTTCAACAACAAATTTTTATGTGATCTAATTATCCGATTGTTCTGATTTTTGGTATACTGGTTCTTGGGACAACAAAGTACAACTATATAATCAAGTCCTAAAAATGTAAGTATGTCCATAAACATTATCCTGTATCAAGAAGTTTTTCAACAAATTTACTCACAATTTTGCTTTGACTCTTATTCATTTATTTTTTGATTATTCAGTTCTTACACTCTACTAGTGTTAATGTCCGTTTGTCCTATCGTTTCAGAGCTTCGCTTTTATGAATGTTATTTTTTTTATATGTAGACGAATATAACTTCTTTTTAATATTTTCTTAATTATGGTGTATAAATAAGTATACAGATATTTATAGATAGATGCTTAAATAGATAGAAACTGGATATTTGTAGATAGATAGATAGACAGTAATTGTCTTGAAATTTATAGATAGATAGAAACTGGTTCTTTCTTATGTCCTAAAATTTATTGATAGTTAGATACATACATAGATAGATAGATAGAAACTGGTTCTTTCTTACGTCTTGAAATTTATGGATGAATAGATATATAAATACATTGATAGATAGATAGAAACTGTTTTTTTCTTATGTTTTGAAATTTATAGATAGTTAGTTAAATACTTACACAGATAGATAGATACATGGATAGATATATAGTCAGACTGTTATTAGCAGCTTTTCAAACACAATTACATTTTAAATTACCTATCTATTTTGCCTGATTTTATAAATGTTTTGAATATATATTTATTGCTGAATTAAATTTGATTTAAAATTACCCCATAATACTTCTCTGTTATATAACAGGATGAATCTAAAATTTAAAAAATTTATTCAAAACTGTTAAATTACAGAACATTTTTAGCATGTGTGGTAGTGCAAAGCTGGATCGCATTATAGAATTGCTGTGCTCCCTAATCTTGTTTGTAGTTATCAATAGACAGCTAAAAATAGAATTACTGATAACAGAATTATGCACAGTCATCCTACCAGCCTGCTGAGGGGAGGGAGGTTTTCTCCCCTTCCCCCACCCCTGCCTTAACCCCCCATCACGCCACCCACCATGGCGCTTGGGTTATTGTTCTCGATGTTGGCCTGCCCCATCTATTAATAACTTGTATATTTGACTATAAATATCGACGTTTGTTTTATTAATTCTTAGTTCCAATAAAGCTACATTCAATTCACCATCTGCCTTTTCATTTAGCTGCCATTTAGGCCTGCTGAATCTAGAGGACCTCGCGCCACTAATGGGGTTCGAACCGGCTCACCCTATTGTATATGCTTTACTAATAACTTTCTACTTTGTTGTTCTATGACTCATTAGTCTAACAAGGATGACAACATCCATAAAAGCAAAGCACTGAAACGGTAGGACAAACGGACATTAACACTTATGTATAATGTCAGAACTGAATTATCAAAATATAAATGTATAAGAGCCGATCAAAATTGTAGGTAAATTTGTTGAAAACTGCTTAATACAGAATAATGTTTATGGACATACTTACATTTTTAGAACTTGATTATGGAGTTGCTTCGTTTATAACATTGTACTTTGTTGTCCTAGGAATCAGTATACCAAAAATCGGATTATTAGATCACATAAAAATTTGTTGTTAAAAAAGAAAAAAATCATCATGTTTAAAATGGACGTACGGACATTCTTGTAGTGATTATAGAGTTGCTACGCTTTCTAAATCGTACCTAACTACTACAGGAATCACCATGCAAAGTTTGAAATTCTAACATGCCTAAATTAACGAAAAAAGCTATCCGTTACGGACGGACCGACCATAATTATAGAAAAGCTTCGCTTTTAAAAAATATATGATTAGTGTAATAATATCAAATAAATAAAAAAATGGTAAACAAAGTTAAAATTCATCAACATGTTTTAAATGGACATGCAGACTTTTTTAGCATTGATTTTAGAGTTGCTATGCCTCCTAAGTTGTACCTAACTTTTTCAGAAATCAAACTGTTGAATTTGACTTGGAGAGGACAATTGTAACATAATAAAGGATGGAAGGACAGCTCTTAATTATAATTAGATTTTACAAAAATTTTGATAGAAAACTTCATTTTTATTTTGTCTATCTAACAAGCTAGGTATGATATAAATATATCTAAAATACAGGAGAATACTAAAGGCACATTCTGCTATAAAGATTCTAAAAGGAATGATTTGACTGTTACATAGACTTTATTTCTAACAAGGATGAAAACATTAAAACTCGTAGAGTGTCAGAATTTAACAATCTGAATAAAAATGTGTAATGGTAAATTTGTAAATAGTAACAGTAAATTTGTTATCAAAAAAGTAAAAAAGATAAGCATGTTCTAAATGGCAATTAAATTAGAGTTTCTGGTTACAATTATATATAGAGTTGCTACGCTTCCTAAATCGTACCTAACTGTTATAGGAATAATCATGCAAAGGTTGAAATCGATTTGACAATTCTCACATGTCCAACCATATTTTTTGAAAAGGGCCGCAGTAATTGATTAGAACTACTTTATGACTAAATATATCTGTATGTTTTTTTATTTTGGGGATGATATCATTGTTTTTATTTATTATTTCAGATATATAAAGTTGCAATCATTTATTTCTAATTATTTTATCTATTTTAAGGACCTATGAAAAGCATTCCTGAAAGGAGAACCATATTGGTTCAGGGGTTACAGACAAATAAGCAAACAGAGAGACACCCTGTTTCTTTATTATAAGGATAAACTTGTCCTATTACATAGAGCTGTATTTTTTTGTGGTCTGAAGCTCAAGATTTCGATAACTGCTGAACCAATTGAGTTCTCTATTTTAGGTAAGCATCATATAGGTGCCAGGATGGTTTTAGGCTTTTTAAATTGAAGGCTATGGATAGTTTTAAGCTATTGTCTGAGATTCACTAACCCTTCTAATATAGAGCCTTTAGAAGCTTGGGGCGCATAAATATAAAAGTATCTTTAACAGAATTAGTGGCTTCACCCATATTTTAAGTAACAACCAACCATTGATTCCACGAACTTTCACTTTCACATTAGGTACTCTGACTCTAATACAGGCAAATAGAACAGGGAGGAAGGGGACATTAGGCTGTTTATTGCATAAGTATCCAAACTTTTATCATATCGTTGGCTTAACTACTTTGGGGACTTTTATTTAATTTTGATTGAAAGGTTCAAGTGGTTAAGTGTCTAAACGTTTCAATTACTTATTGTAATCTATAAAAAGGGTAATTTTGTGTATTATCATTGGGTATGTACAAAAATTTTTGGTCATTGTCTTATCCCTTGAGATCCCTGCAGATGGACAAAGTAAAAATTAGAGGAGATGGTTATTAAGCAATAAAATCTAATATGTCGTATCTTTTTATATAAAGAAGTTAGCTTTTTGTCTGTAGTGAAAGATCTCACATAAAGAGTCCTTTGACTCTGCAAGGGGTCGTAGCCGCTAATATCTTAAATAGCAGATGAGAAAATGACGTTTCTGATAAATGTTGACATTATTGAGTAGTTTGGATTGCTACAAACATTTTTATATATTTATATTTTTGAGAAAAAAAATCTTCCAAACTTTTTGTAAAAAATCTTTGAAATATTTTTGGTATCTCAGAAAATTAAACATAGATGGTTGTTCTGTTATAAAATGTGTTGCTTCATAAAATACTTTCTTTTTTGTTTTCTAAACTTTTTTATACAGGTACAATATAATAATTGGTGTATTTCTTCAAAGAGTTTATTCGAGCACTTAAACCCACAGTCAATTAG
This sequence comes from Acartia tonsa, assembly GCF_053477335.1. Classification (NCBI taxonomy): domain Eukaryota; kingdom Metazoa; phylum Arthropoda; class Copepoda; order Calanoida; family Acartiidae; genus Acartia; species Acartia tonsa. The sequence continues at coordinate 1,792,254 of NC_137274.1, read as the reverse complement.
TAGTTTTTCGGAGAGAGAGAGAGAGACCAATGAGCTGTTAATAACACTAGTTCCCAAAGTTTGTCATAACATTTTCTTATTCGTTGACTTAATAACTTTGGGGACTTGACTGAATTTTGATAGGTTGGTTTATTAAGTTGAGTGTTAAAATGTTTCAACGAATAATTGTAATCTGTCTGTCTGTGTGCCTGTATGTCTGTCTGTCTGTCTGTCTGTGTGCCTGTATGTCTGTCTGTCTATCGTCTGTGTGCCCGTATGTCTGTCTGTCTGTCTGTGTGCCTGTATGTCTGTCTGTCTGTCTGTCTATCGTCTGTGTGCCCGTATGTCTGTCTGTCTGTCTGTCTATCTGTCTGTGTGCCCGTATGTCTGTCTGTCTGTGTGCCTGTATGTCTGCATAATAAATCTATTGTCTGCATCTCTGGAAACACAAATTTTTATAATTCTATCTATATCATTATAACCGTGCATGTTATAGTCATAACTTCTCTATAACATAACCAGCAGCTTCGCCCCTAGTCTCTAAGGGCTTTTTCCCTAAGAGGTAATTAACTGGGTTTGATCTGTTTCTTTGAAGCACATTAAAATGCATTTTTAAAAATTTTTTGGGGGGGTTGGGGGGATTTGGATTTCACACCCTCCAAGAAAATATTATATAACCAGCAAGATCTTAAGTTTCAGACAGACAGACGGACAGACATCAGGCTACTCTGTATCAAATGCCTTAAAAACCTGTTTTTACAAAGTAATTCACACAGTAAAAATTCCAAGGTCATTGTTTGATTACTTTTAGAGTTGCTACGCTCTCTAAATTGTACCTAACTGTTACAGAAATCGTTATGTCAAGTTTGAAATTTATTTGACAATTCTAACATGCATATAATTAATGATAATAGACGAACTTAGACGAAAAGCTTCTCTTTAGAAAATCAAATTTTGTTTTCAAAAAAAATCTTCTAAAAATTTTGGTATCCTTCAAAAGTTTAAAATTATTATGTTGTAAATAGAATAATATTACTTCTATTATAAAATGTTTTCTTTATAGAATACTTTGTTATATCTTTCTTGTGGATACCATTGGATACTATCTACCTATGTTTTCTTAGAATGGTATATCTAAATCTTCATTAAGGTAAATTGATTCTTAAAAACTTGGGGGAGGTTTTTTTTATAATTGAAGCTGTTCAATAAAAAAATTTGTAAAAATTGTATTTGATATAATTTATGATAAAAAATCACACAACCTTTATCAAAATAAAATATTTACATAAGAGTTATTAAATGTTTGTCTGTCTTTTATATAACCTTCTTTTGAATGAAGGGAGTTTGATGCTTCCCCCCCCCCCTCCTTCATCCCTTTTATCTTGTATATTTTTAATGATCTTAAGGGATAAGACAATGGACAATAATAATAATGATAACAAAATTACACTTTTTGTCATTGGTGGAATTAATTGATGAAAAATTTGTAACTTCTTTTTAAAATGCGCCGCTGTGATTGGCTGAAATCGCGGGGTGGTTTAGATCACCATTGAAATGATTTAAAGATCCAGCTCTGAAATCACCTCAAGACATTCATAAAGCTTTCCTGAAAAGTTCAACCTATTCCGACCAGCAAGTTCAAAGATCTTAAGCTTTAGTTTTAAACAAATAATAGCAATGCCCCTAGAGGCCTATAGAGGCACTTGAGGGGGGGGGGGCGTAGGAATGCAAACCTTGCCCATGGCCATTTTCAATTTTTGAATTTAAAAGAAAAAGAAGAAAAAAATTCTAGGGGTGATTTATTTTGGGTGGATGGTTGTACCCTCCCTTAAAATAGTTATAAACCTCCCCTGGACCATAATGTTTCAGCAGTTAGCAAGCTCTTTTTGAACAAAAATATACAAAGACTCAGAGTCATCCTGTTACTTTTTTAATATGTGTATAGTATTGTTTTTTGTGAATATATTATTTAAAGCGAAGCTTTTCTATAATTGGCGTTGACATGTTATAATTGTCATATCGATTTCAAACTCTGCATGGGAATTCCTGTAGTAGTTAGGTATGATTTAGAAAGCGTAGTAACTCTATAATCGTTACAAGAATGTCTGTAGGTCCATTTTTAACATGTTGATTTTTAACTTTTTTACCAACAAATGTTAATGTGATATAATGAACCAATTTGGAATTTGATTCCTTAGACAACAAAATAAATGTTATAAGCGTACCTAACTACTATAGGAATCACCCTGCAAAGTTTGAAATCGATAGAACAATTTTAACATGCCTAAATTAATCAAAACAGCTACGGACGGACGGACCAACCCTAATTATACAAAAGCTTTGCTTTTAATAATGTTTCAAAAAAATTTCTTGAATCAATCAGTTTCAGGTCCATCTTCTTTCAGGTGATTGATCAAAATAGGATATATCTCTGTGTCTACACTTACAGTTAATCTCAGATATCTTATTTAGGAATTTGTTGTCCTTGCTATGAATGATGTTACCTTTCTCAAGATTACACAGGAACCAGAGATGGGAGTGTAGGATGGAGCTTGACTAATAACTGTACATTATAGATTAAAGTCAATGTTATCCCTTTTAAGAGTCCAGAGATAGGAAGATAAATTTGGTCTGTGTTAATATTTTGCTTAGTTAAAACATTTATATATCTGTAAGAAAAAAAGCGGAGATTTCGTAAATGAGTGATTATCCATCTCTTTTTTGGAGTTTTTTTCTTCTCATTTTTATTACGTCACAAGTCTGATTTTTGTGTGACTTTCTCTATTTGCGAGTTTTCCTTAGAAGCCTACTTGATCACTGAATTCCCCCTTTCTCTTGTTTTAAAATGAAAAGAAAATTAGGGGGACAGTAATTTTTGTTTTGTTTATTACTTTAGGTCAGAATATCTCAGGTTATATTGGGTACTTCAAAGCCCCGCAGAGTTATGCCCCCACCCCTTCATAGGTTAGGCATAGTAAATAGTTCAATTTATAAATTTCAATTAAAAAACAATTGAAAGGGGTATTTAAAAGCTTGATAAATAATTTAGGGGAAAGCACCCATTTTCTTTGTCTACTCTTTTATACTTACACATAGTATGTATATATACATATATATGCATCTCTGTAACAGTGGCAGCTTACCTTGGAAGACGAGTCAAGCACAAAAATCCCCCACCCCATCTTTATTAAAAAAAGTGGTAGATTTTTGCTTGTTTGTTCAATAAAAATTAATAGGGTGAGAGTGTTTCTGTGCTCAATAGAAACCTTGAAAGAAAATCTCTCAATTCTGCTCTCTTTGACAAACATACATATATTGTAAGTCAGCTGTGGTTTCCATCTAAAGGCTAGTCCAGAAAAGTTACCCTCCCATCCACGGCCCTCCTCCCCATATCCTAAAATAAATTAAAAAATTACCATTAAATCACATTTTGTTCTAAAATGTTTTAGAAGGAAAGACAGACGTTTGTTATTATATAATAGCTATGCTACTATAAAAAAGTGTGTGTGTAACATCTATAAGATTAGGAAAAGTTTTCTAAAGAGAAAGTGATGCTTTCCTACGAAGTGTCTGTCGAGTACTGAACCCCCCACCCCCCCTAATTTTAAAATAAATCCAATATTAGGGGGAGGGGAAGATTTGTTATGTACGCCTAGCCCCTACAGTTAAAGTGCCTTAATGCCCTAACCCTGCGGGGCTACTCAGTATCCCATTGACCTAAAGAAATAAACAAATGAACAGCTACTTCTTTTTTACTTTATTTTTAAAACAAGGGGGGGGGGGGTAATGCTGACCATAGCATGTCAAGGGAAAAGAAAGGAAGAAAGTACTTTATCACAAGCAGACAATATAAACATTCTATGTCTAAACATTGTGAGAATATTTTCAATCAAATTTAAATATAATACTTTGTCAGATAATGGGGAAGTGATCGATACTTGCTAACTCTAACATTTACATTTTTAGGACAGGTTAAAATGGAATATATAATTAGATTTCTTCCTAATGTATTTTGAAGACAATTCTTTTCATGAAATGTTTTGTGTGTAAAATACAGGGTGCGGCACATAAATCCGGACTTTTTCTAATTTATAAACAAATAAACATAAAATCGTCAATTTTAAGGATTTTATCGAATTTTAAAAACTGAGAGGCAAAATAGGTATATGACTATTAGATTATTCAATAAAATCGCCGACAGCCTCTATTACCGCCCCTACCCGCCCCCTGAACCGCCTGCAGGCCCTGGTCACCATGTCCCTGTACAAACTGGTGAAGTTCTCCTTGATAGTGGCAATGAGGGAGGTCTTGATGGTATAGACAGTGACACGTCTATTGGTGCATGCTTCAAAGTAGCTCTGGGCCAAATAGTCTAATGGATTAAGATCTGGGCTGCTGGGAGGCCACATTTCCTGAGGGATGTGTGTAACCGCAGGATCCAAATTACCATCTTTCAAGCTACCCTTCGACACGGCGGCTCTTATTTGGGCCACAGTTGAGCTAGAACAACGTTTTATACCTTTTTAGAAATGGCATGCAGATTTAGCTAGGGTTGTCAGTGCAACCCATAGTCTAAAACGAGATTTAAGGTTCCATATGGGCCCCTGTAGACGAAAATCGTGAAATTTTTAAGATTTTTGGCGTTTTTGACATCTCACAATCTCACGTGTCAATTTGCCGGAGTACCACCGGCAAGTCAACTTGAATAGAGAACTCTAGTAATTTCTAGTAAATAACTTATTTATATAACAGTACCTTCAGCAAGTTTCATTAGCAATCTGCACACTTCGAATTTGCTTAGTTGAATATATGCGCGGCCAGCTCAGAGTACTCGTCCTACATCATCCAAAGCTTTTTGTGGGTAAAAAGCTCATTACCTAAGCTGTTCATAGTGGGGTCAAACGTCCTGATCGGTCAAGTAGTCTTGGCGCTATGGCCGTTTTTAAAAAGTCCGGATTTATGTGCCGCACCCTGTAGGTTTTACCTAATATTTCTTTTATCAATATCTGATAATCCTTTAATAAACTAAAAGGATGTTTGTCTGTTTGAATGTTTCTTTGCATTGAAAGATCTTGCTGATATGATTGTCCTTTCCAGAGTAGCTTCTCATAGGTCATGGGAAGGTTTATAACTACATTGGGACAGGGTACAACCTCCCTTCTATGAGAAATCACCCCAAGAAAAATGAACCCCTCCCCCATATAAAAAAAAATTATATACTAAAATTTGAAATAGGGGGTTGTCGACTCCCCCTCCCCCACCATTTTTTTTCTTTTCTTTATAAATCTAAAATAAAACAAGGATGACAATATCCATTAGAAGCGAAGCACAAAAAAATGTGGATGGGAATACGTACAAGTAGATTTAAAGTGTATTTGTTAAAATCAAGAATAGATAGGCAGTCCGACCGCCATTGATGTTTTATAGTTAATTGTGCTTCTTAACCCCTTACAGTCGGGCCCCTTGCCGCACCTTAATCAGTCGGGGGGGGGGGGGTGTTGAACGCCCCCCCCCCTATTATCTCAGTTCCTATTAGAGCTAGAGGGCTAAAAAATTTTGTGCAAGTCCCCTGAGTTATGATGAATTTTCAACCTTAAGTAAATCAAAGTCAATTTTCGCTTCCTTCACCCTTTTATTTAACAACCTTTGTTTTTAGGTCCTTTTTTACTTAAAAGTTTCAAACGGCTGTAACTTTTTATTTTTGAAGCTAGAAGAAATTTTTTTTTGCAGAAAATGTTTATTTTTATGTAAATTTTATGTTTGAAATATCAAAACATAAATTTCAGCGGCTGCAGCTGTACTTGGCAGCTTCCAGCCGCCGCAGTCGGCGGTCGGCGGGAAAACGGCGGCGGATCTTTATGAAATTTTAATACAGTATGTAGACATGTAAGAAAAGCTTAAGTTTAAAATTTGAAGTCTCTAAGTCAAAAATTGCGGCCACAGGAGCCTTTTAAAGATTTCAGGAGACCTGGAGGATCATACCTGGAACCTGAAATTGACTTGAACACCTGTATTTAATATGAGGATGTACTACTAGAGGATATTTTAGTATTTTTGGTAAGATAAAATGCTTTGTTTAAGTCAAAAAAATATTTTTGATCTTTACCTGGATGACCCTGCCAGGTTTGCTGGCATCCTGTGCTCGCCAGGATGAAATTCCAACTCTCAGTTATGTGTCATACCCAAACTTAAAAAGTCAAGCAGTTGGGCTCTTTATCTTTCACACACAGAAAATGAGACAGAAAAAAACGGATGGGGGGGCGTTCAATGCCCACCCCCCCAACCGTTAAGGGTGATGGGAATGTTGTCAAAAAAGTTTCAGCCTTCTACATTTTATAGGAGCCGAGAAAATCCGTTTCCCTCAATTCATTAATTATGAAAAGATAGACGGACGGACGGACTTTGTGAATTATAGAGTAGCTTTGCTACTAAAAATGGGTAGTCTTCTACCTTTTATAGGAGCCGAGACAATCACAAAAAGACGGACGGACTTTGCTTCGCTACTAAAAATGGGTAGTAGATATGTATCTACAGGGTGTTTTTTTTTATTGAGTTAAAAGTATTGCTTAATTTAACCCACTTGCCATTGACAGAAATTAATAATCTATATCTTAATTTCTTCATTGATGTGGGACATTTTGTATGAGAAAAAAATATTTGGCAATTTTCAACAAATTTTGCCTTAAAAACCGGTTTTTCCAAAGTACCTATTTTTGAAAGATTTTTGGATCATGACTAATTTAAAGAGTGTGCAAAAATGGGTACATTTTTAAAAATCAAATTGCGCGGCTTGTGTTAATAGTAGAAAAATGTTATACATATTGTTAGAATCGTCATAAACTCTAGTTTTTAGGTTTTTAAGAATTATTCCTGTGCTACGTATAGTTTAGGATCGCTACGTGGTAAAATGTTCCAACTTACTTCAAATTTTTAACATTTCTCACATTTTCCAATTTAGCTTCTATACTACAAATAGCATGAATATGATACATATATTTCCAAAAACTAGAGTTTATGACAATTCTAACGGTATGCATAACATTTTTCTACTATTAACACAAGCCGCGCAATTTGATTTTTAAAAATGTACCCATTTTTGCACACTCTTTAAATTAGTCATGATCCAAAAATAGGTACTTTGGAAAAACCGGTTTTTAAGGCAGAATTTGTTGAAAATCGCCAAATATTTTTTTCTCATACAAAATGTCCCACATCAATGAAGAAATTAAGATATAGATTATTAATTTCTGTCAATGGCAAGTGGGTTAAACTAAGCAATACTTTTAACTCAATAAAAAAAAACACCCTGTATATGTTTACTGTACAAATAAAATCATATTTTCAAATGCTTAAACAAAATTTTTTTTTGGTAGCGATGCTACTCTATAATGCGAAATGTCCGCCCGTCCATCTCTTAGGGACAGAAAGAGTTAAACATGATTTTCTCGGCTCCTGTAAAAAATAGAGGGCTGAAATGTTAACATTCTTTCCATATTTTACCAAGTTTCAATTAGATTCGTCAATTGGTTGGGGTGCTAGATCATTTCCTACATTTCATGATTTTCTCAATGTAATAAGTCCGCTAATGATAGGTAACAAAATAAACTTTCTTCTATATTATATTTCAGTGTAATCTATTTAATGGTTATAATCTAACTCTCCAAATACAAAATATTACAATAATACATCACATTTTTACAAGTGTGGGTAATTTCTTTTATTTACGTCATAGAGATTAAATTTTATTTAATTCACAACAATTATCTACAATTTTAATACTTAAATTTTATTACTTTTAATTAAAAAGTGTTACAGTCTGCCCTCAAAAAGCTAAAAATTTCTTTTAATTAGGTAAAACAAAATTTTAATTAGACTGTTTGATAAAAAAAATTTTCTGAATAAACTTGAATATTTGAATTGTAAATATAAAAAAAAAATTACTTTTCTAATTGCTTTACTTAAAATTAAAAATTTCAAAATCATACTGTAGTTTTGCTTTATTTAAAGGAAAAAAGAATTCTAGCTTGTATTTAGAACTCAAAATTGTAGAAATTTAAACACATTTTGGAAATATTAATAAGATTAATATGGGATTCATCTGGTGGCAGCTGCTGTTTCAGTATTCTAGTTGTACGCACTCCTGGCTGCATATGTGGTTACGGATCATCAGCTCCTGATAATTCCAATTGAATATCCAATGTATATTTCTCCATATTTCAGGGAGAGAAGGATGTGCATGTTGTCTCAGCAGATGGGTGAATTCTCTGCTCTTGTTTGTCGGACTCGTACCCGGAACGACTTGTTGACTCATCAGTCAGGTATAAGTGATTTCCCTTTAATTTATATCAATAATAATTCCAAAAGCGATATAAAAAAATTTTTTAAGTTCTACATTGCTAGTCAAAAGATAAAAATTTTAATTTGCTTATTCATAATATTCAAATGATTAAAATGGAAAAAATTTTCTTCTGTAATTTTACTTTTCAACAAAAAAAAATCTTAATTTGCTTATTACTTTTCATAAAAAACTTTTACTGAAAACTTTCTGAGTAGACCTTAACATAATTTGTAAAAATTTCTTTAATAATAAAATTTTCTATTTTTTATAAAAAGGAAAATAAACCACTACTTTTACATTTAATTTGCAATGAAAAATTAAATAAGAAATCACTATCTCTTTATCCTTGTTCGTTTTGGCTTCTTTAATTTCAGGTTTTTGTTGTTACTGGTTTCAACCCAATTTCCTTTAATGATTAGTTTTACAGTGGCCAGTGATGTATACACGTCTATTAGAATTTATCATTTTTACTTTCAATTTTTATAAAATTATCTTTTAAACTTTCAATAACTTTGTATGGTTATCATAAATCTTCCAAAAGTAATATCTTTTTAATACTTTTTATAAATTATAAGATTATCTTTTTAAACTTTCAATAAATTATGGTTATCATAAATCTTCCAAGAGAAGTAATATCTTTTAATATTTTTTATAGATATTTTCTAAAATGAGCTGTAGTAACACAATTTACCTTCAGTTTACCAAACTCATGTCTGTGTTTACTATGGCGCAGGCATTTAAATTTCTGGTTAATGAACCGGTCAGCGCCATTTCATTCTTGTCAGGGTCCGTAGACCTATCTGTGGATACCTTGATGAGATGGATCTTCCCTCCATTAATTTCTCTGGCGCTGTACTATGGACATCTTTAATTTCCAGCATCCTGCTTGTAGTGGGTCTTACTTGAGATACTTGTAAAATAAGCAGAATGGCATTTTCGTGATCCTAAACGAGTGGACAGATTTTTATGAAATTAGTACCATTTTAAAGCGTTAATTTTTCTCTATTGATTTTTCTTTTATTCGAATTTTTAAGCCCACAAATGACGGATCCCGAGTTTTAATTATGAAACATTTGTACTTATTATATTCTGTTAAAATCTTGTGATATCTCATATGAGGCCATATTTTTCCAAGAAATCAATATACATATAATGCTCCGCATTTATATGTATATTTGACCTTTCTATCATCTACGCGTGTAAGTTTTAGGCGATATTTAACTTATGTACTTTTGTAGAAGAGAGCTCCAGTTATCCAGGGATTTGGCATCCTCAATGCATCACGGAGATTTCCCCTGCACAACTGAACGTGACTAAACGGGAAACTCAACATACACTCCGGCCTGCTGATATATCCTACGCAGACCTACGTGTATCCCTTGCCATCCCTGTATGATCAGAAACGCCCCCTCAATACTTCAATACTCTCTGTAATTTTCCTATATGTATATTGATATAATATGTATTCATTAATTTTGTGTAAACTATACTTGTCTATTGAAAATACATCAGTTCCGCACAAACAGTTGTTAGTAGAGTATCAACTCCAATTTGTGGGCAGCTAATCCTAGCTGCAATTAATTATCCAGAAACCTACAAAATCCCCTGTGGGTACTTGCGTGTAGTATTCGTTATTTAACTTAGCGGAGACGTACAAACGAAGGGAACGAGTTGCTTCGCTCTTGAATCGCTTCAGCCACAACGTTACCATTCCAACGTGAAGTGCCGCCACACCGCTCGAGGCGGGCTTTAATAGTTTTAAAAAAGCTATCTATCACGTCCGATCCGTTACAGTCAAACTGGTGACAGCTGTGCTTGGATAAACCGCAGTGCTCAACAGGAGATTTACGAGGAAATTACCCAGAGGAACTACGGTAATTTCGGACGATTGTGTACATCCAGACGAGTTTTATGAGAACTGAGATCAGAAAGGACGAAGACCCCTGTGTTTGGAGACCAGTGTGGGACCATTCTGACGTCTGGGACATCAACTTGGTAAAATTTTCCTTAAATTTTGAAGAAATTTCGTTAAGTTTCGAAGATGGCGCAAGCTCAGCAGGCCGCGGATCTAGAGCAGTTGAATTTGCAGCGTGCTATTCAAGAGGCACAGGCAGAAGGAGCGCCGAATGAGAACGCTCAGCTCATTGCGCTAGGCAATACCTGGTTGGAGAACCAGCGCCGGAAGCTTAACAAGCAGAATTTTCCCCGGTTTTGCAACCGTGCCGGAGAAGATTGGGATGGCCACAAGACAAAGATGGCCAATGCGTTTAGAATTGCCCGTCATCACCCATCGGATCAAGAGGGTAGGAAAGGCCAATACATCATGAGTCTCGACGGAGAAGCGTTCCAGATGGCCCGAGAAGTCGCCGACAACCAAGATGCGCTCACCCTTGAGCAGGTAATGGATAGGCTGGATGCCATATTCCTAGCACCATCAGATTCAGACATCAACAAGGACGCGTATAAGCAGTTGTCACAGGGCAAGAACGAGATTCCGCAGACGTACCTTGCTAAGAAAGAGCAGATGTGGTTGAAGGCCTACTCCCCAGACAACCGTGATCCAGGCCAATTCCGGAAAGAGGTAACCCTTGGTTTACGCCATCGAGAGGTACGAAAAAGAGTTTTCTGTCAGCTACCTAGTATTACCAGCATGGGTGTCCTACGGAATGTTATTATGAACGAGATTGCCACACAGCGCCAACTTATTCACCATGGAGATGCTGAGGATACCTCCATGGATGGCCTCGCCACGTCCAACCGTGTCATCTATCGCAACGACGGCACCGAGGATATGGAGGTCAACGCTGTCGGAGATGGAACTAGTAGCGTCAAGTGCTACAATTGTAACCAGACAGGCCATTATTCGCGTAATTGCCCTAAGAAGAAACAGCAAGCGAGTAAGGGTACGGGCGGTGCCACCAAAGACAAACCGAAAGGCAACTGTCGGAGGTGTGGCACGCCTGGCCATTGGCAGAAGACGTGTACTATTCCTGAAGACAAGCTGGCAAACGTGCGCAAGAGAAACCAGGAGAAGAACGCCAACAGCGGCGGACGCGGCCGACAATATCAAGATCGTGGCCGTCACGCCGTGCGAGAGATGCGTACCAACGAACCTGGAGACGCGGACAGTGGCGTAGGAGATGATGACCAGGCGCAGTTCTACGGAGATGTCAACTGTCTGGAAGCAGTTGGCCACAGAAGCAAGACTTCAAAAAATGTGAGAGAGGGCTCCCGTCGGTAGGTCGGAGTCCCTCAGCAGCTGTAGACCCTACCACCCTCAATCAGATGCAAGGACGACGAGGCGCCCGGGCCATGGTTAAGATCAGCCTGCGTGCAAATGGACCGACTGTGCGGACCTATGGTCTCATCGATACCGGTAACAAGTTGCACGAAGGAGTCGCCGTAAATGAGGAGTTAGCCCGGAAACTACAGTTGCCGATCGTTCCTTGCGAGTTATCAGTGGGAACAGCGGCGAATGGCGGCGATATGGACGTCATCGGCCGTGTGTACAACATCAGCGTCATCTTGGGAGATGACTGTCCTAGCTACATTCGAGAGGCCTTGGTTATACCTGAGCTTCGCACCCCCATCAATCTTGGGTGCAAGTGGGTCGAGGAGATTCGTGGAGTTCTAGATTACTCATCACCGGTGCAGGCGGCGTTGGTCGTGAAGCAGACGAGAGTTCCGCTTGTGCAGTCCATCGACTACGAGGTTCCAAGTACCTCAGAAGACGAAGAGCGGTCTGGAAAACCGCCGGGGGAGCACTCGCCCCCCAACCCTCAGATAAGTGTTTCATTACGAGCCTTCGAGGAGTTGAATGCAGAAATAAGTAGCTATAGTAATGCTGTAAATGTTTGTACGCCCACTTTTAAAGATTTATGTAAAGCAGAAGATAATTTTGCGAATGGTAATGTGCACCATTCACGTGAGTTTTTAGCACTTAAACCGGATTCCGTCGAATCATATGTTGCGCAACTTTCTTTTAAGCACAAAGCAAAAGCAGATTTTGAGCGCAAAAACGTTTGGACACGTAATGTCAAGGGACCGCTTCGTAATTCCCAAGGGCCGGCCGTTCGTTTGAAAACTGTCGCAGTAGGTAAGCGGCCGCGTCCTGTCCGTTTGTCCGTCCAAGCGACTAGGATTCTCGCGCCAGAGTCAGTGTCTGTCGTTAATTTTCTTCCTAGCCGAGAACTCCGACCGCAAGCGATTGTCATGGTAGAAGAGACCGTTTTAGATGATAGTCCAGTGCGTGTGTTGGAAGGAGTATACAGAGCCCAGCAAAATGGGATAGTCCGCATCCCTGTCGTCAACTTGCAGGAGGCGCCGTGCATTGCATCGGCCGGGTGTGTGTTCACCGCCGAGATTTGTGAGGACAGCAGTATGGTGATCAACACCGAAAGCTTGGTGTTGAGAGAGCCCCATGAAGTTATTCAGTCAATGTCCGAGAACAAGACGAGCGACGCCACCAAGCCCATGACGAAGGAGCAGATGGAGAACCCCACGTTCAAGGAAGTTTGGGAGGACCTGGAGATGGAGGACAACGAGCTACTGAACGAGCACCCCGATGTCAAGAAGCAAGTCAAGGAGCTCATTTACGAATACAGAGACATATTCAGTCGAGAGGCCCCTGGGCACACAGACCTGGTAACAATGAAGTTGAAGCTCAAGCCAGGGACGGAGCCCATCAGGCAGAGATACAGGGAATTGAACCCTAAGATGTTGAAGGATCTGGAGGCACAGATGGCCGACTGGCTCAACCAAGGAGTGATCGAGCCGAGTTCATCGCCATGGGCGAGCCCCCTTGTTCCCGTGCGCAAGAAGGATGGAAAGATCAGATGGGCAGTGGACTTTCGCAGGTTAAACAGTTGCTTAGAGCAAGACAGTTACCCGCTGCCGAGGATACAGACTCTATTGGACCGCGCAGGAGGACATCGTGTATATTCAACGCTAGATGCCACAGCCGCCTACTTCAACATCTCCATCGATCCAGCATCCAGGGAGCTGACGGCTTTTGCCACGCCAACGGGTTTGTGGCAATTCCGCCGCATGCCCTTCGGCATCAGCACCGCACCAGCGGTATACAGCAGATTCATCAGCACCGCAATGAACCCGCTGGGGAGCGAGGTAGCGCAATGCTACCTCGATGATGTAATATCATACAACCTGAGAGTTGCGGATCATGTACCACAGATGCGACAGGTTTTTGAGGCCCACCGCAAGGCTGGAATCAAGCTGAAGGCAAAGAAGAGCAAGCTGTTCCAGAAGAAGATCCAGTATCTTGGCCACATGCTGAGTCACGAGGGTATCGGTATGGTGCCAGAGTATGTGGAGCGTATCAAGAACTGGCCGCCGCCCTCAACCGTCGCCGAGTTGAATAGTGTCCTTGGTTTTTACGGGTACTACCGGACCTTCATACCGGAGTACGCCGACTTGACGTGTGAGATGAATGCACAGAAGAAAGCCACCAAGCTAGAGTGGACCCCAGGGATGGATGAGCAGTTCCAGCAGTTGAAGGACAAGTTCCAGAATGCCCCCATCCGCGCTGTGCCTGATTTTGAAGCGGATACCCCATTTCAACTGACCACCGACTACTCCGGAAGAGCAATCAGTGCGATCCTGAGTCAGGTTCAGAATGGCGCCGAAAGGTTGATCGCCGCCATGGGACGTAAGACGACTGGCGCGGAGCAGAGATATCCCTCATGGAAAGGAGAAGCCTCCGCAGTTATCTATGGCATCAGAAAGTTTCGGACAATCCTGAGCTTCAAGCCGTTCCAAATTAATACGGATAACAGCGCCCTCAAGCAGTTGAAGTCACTGAAGAAGAACACTGGCATGATGGCCAGGTGGACTGAGGAGCTGGCTGGTTACGAATTCCGTGTGGTTCATCGGCCGGGGAGACTCAATACCAACGCCGACGCGTTGAGCCGGCGTACCGATGCTGACATGCCAGACCCCACAGCCGAGGAAGAGGCTGAGCAGGAGGAGTACGTCGGAGCTGTAGATGATCCTGCCGACGAGCTTCCTGACCGCCGAGAACGGTACAGAGACAGAGTGTACCGGCATCAGTTAGACGACCCTATTTTAGAAAAGGTTCGTAGATGGATTGGCGTTGACCGGCGTGCACCAGACAAGGCAACCCTGCGTGGAGAAAGTAGGGACGTGCACCGGCTGGCTGAAATTTTCGACACTCTGCGCATTGCAGAAGATGGAGTCATTGAGCAGGAGATCAACACCTTCACAGGGAAGCGACGCAGAATCATGGTCCCTTTGTCCCTGAGAGAAGAGGTGTTCACTCACTGCCACAGAACTACCACGGGAGCGCATTTTGGCATGCACTCCACCATATCAAAGTTTTTGAGAAATTTCTATTATGTGGGACATCAAGCAGACATCCGCCTGAGGATCGCCGTCTGTCATGACTGCGTCCAGAAGAACATCAAGGCCAACATCAAGATAGGAGCGCACGTACCCATCCAAAACGGGTACCCGCTCCAGACAATTTATATGGATGTGGTAGGCAAGTTCGACACAACCACAGAAGGATACAATTTTATCCTGACACTACAGGACGGATGGTCACGTTTCGTTCAGGCGTACCCCTTGAAACAGAAGACCGCCGACGAGGTCGCCACGACGATTATGGACAAGTTCATTTGTACCTTTGGATGCCCGCAGGCATTCCACAGTGATCAGGGAAAAGAGTTCTGCAACACCATCATGAAGAAACTCTTGCAGAAGCTCGGTGTTAAGCACGAGCTAGGCCCCGTGGCGAACCCCCAGAGCAACCTTATAGAGAGGTGGCACCGGACCATGGAAGAGACGCTGAGAACCGTGATCCAAGGACGGGAGACTCTATGGCCAGAGTATTTACCTGGAGTTGTCCTGGCGTACAACACGAGGATCCACAGCAGCACCGGCGTGACCCCCTTTCTTGCCTTCCAGGGTAGAGAGGCTACTCTACCCGCGGATTTAATTTTGCGGTTACCAAACCCTGACGATGACAAGGATATTCCCACAGCCGTGAGAAATTTATTGGACAGATACACGACCATGTATGAAGCCATGGCGAAGAGTCAAGCAAGCACCATTCGAAGAAATGCTTTGCAGTATCACGGCAATCGCGAATTTCGAGTAGGCGATAAAGTTTTCTATTTGGCACCCAACCATGGTAAAGCAAAGAAGAAGATGACCAAACATTGGAGTGGACCATACTTAATTACCGAGAAGTGTGCCGACGTTTTATACAAGATTCAGACAATACCAGCGGGAGAAAAGGAGGACTTGGTTGTGCATGTTGGTCGGTTAAAACCATATTACCCCCCAGCAATGACAGATGGAGACCCAACTTCTCCCCCAGAACCATTTGAAGAAGACGGAGATGAGGCAGGGGAGCAAATTCCCTTGAATCCAGAAAGGCAGGCGAAGCCGCCTAATCCAAGAGTTGATTTCTCAAATGGGGATGACAGCGATGATGAGGGAGGACCCCCCAATAGACCGGGAGGAGCACCACCACCACCGCCCAACATTGACCCCCTCAACCTTCCCCTACCGGATACACCACCGCCCAGATCACCAGCGATGCAGCGCACACCGCGCAGAGAGCAGAGTGAGAAGAGAGGGAGGGAGAGAGATCAATCTTGCGAACCGTCCGGTTCGGGCACTCAACGGAGAGATGCCAAGCGAACCCCCGATAGAGAGAGAAGCCCGAGAAGAAGCTCGCCCCCGCAGACACCGCGCCGAGATAGAGAGCGCGAGCGAGCTACGTACACATACCCTTCCGCACCCCGGGTAGAGAAGCGCGCTCTGAGCGACAATGAAGAGCCGTCCACGGACTCACCCGAAAAAGGGGAGAGGGTTAAATCCGGAGGAAAGAAGCAGAGGAGTGGGACACTTTGGCAACAGCAAGTGGAGGAGAGCAAAGAGGTGTTAGACAGCTCGGACGAGGATATGGACCCGCCTGCAGTGGCTACACTTGCGCGGACAATCAGAATCCCCGTCAAACGCGGAGCAAAGCTGCCGTACAAGGGTACGAAAGAGAGTGCGGGCCATGACATATACTGCCCCGCCCACACAATCCTTCCCCCTGGGCAACAGACTTGCGTCCCTCTCAAGCTACACACCCGTGTACCCCCCGGATATTTTCTTAAGCTCTTTGGCCGTTCAAGCATAGAACGGGAGGGAGTAATTTTACTGGCAGGATTAGTGGACAGCGACTACACCGGCGAGATACAAGCAGTCTTCTGGAACTTGAGTACCGAAGCAGTGGAGTTCAACAAGAATCAGCGAGTGTGTCAAGCGGTGATCCTAGAGACTCGCGAGGTGGAATTTTATCATGTCGATAATCTTCCTACCACTGATCGCGGTGCTAACGGCTTCGGTAGCACCAACCAGTGAGGCATATTCATTAGACATAGTAGATTGCACAAACCCTTCCACCATCAAGAAATTCAACAAGGAAACAATATGCAGAGCAGAGGAACCTACACAAGAAGTTCCAGTGAAGGAGCGCTACACAATTCTACAGAGGCCAACCCTGACAAAGGTACACGGATACTCCTGCGAAGTGAGGGTATCCTTGTACCATTTCAAGTGCGGAGTTTGGGGCCACCTCAAGCTACAACAGGTACCCCAAACTATGAGGCACGAAGAAATTACTGCAGAAAATTGCCGCCGCATGTCACTGGTGCAGGAATATCAAATTTCTGGCTACGGTGACCCTATCAAAGTGAAACTTAACCGCCCAACCTACGTTTCGGCAACCCTGGCCGGATCCCTGAAGATGGAAGACGACAAGATTACCTGCATTGGGCAGACCATCCGCATGGGCGACACCATCCACTACAACACCCTGAAGTTAGCCGAGTACCAGATTCTACTCAAAGAAGAAACTTTTCTGGTTAGCAACAACAAGGTAGAGAGTGAAACGGATCATCTATCTCTACCATGTCCATATCATAAAGGGGAGTGCATCACTGGCGCTGCGACATTCGTCTGGAATATCAACGACAGTTCCTGCACCCTACAGATGGTCAACACCATCAACCCCCTCACCACCATGGACACCTACCTAGTGGACCACCAGCAGCAAGTTTTACTCAACACTACAGGCGCAATGAAATTAATGCATTGCCCCTTTAATGTCATCACCACGGACCACGACGGCATCTACCTGGGCAAGACCAGCGAACTCAGCAGACTCGCCACCATCGACCCCGGACAAATAGATGTAAACCTTCAAGCTGCAGTACATTTAAATTATTTAGCCTACAGTATGCGCCAGACCTTCAGCCAACTAGATGTAACACTACGGAAGACCATATGTGAAACCCATTACCATGGAAAGTCAGACCAACCAGTGCTGCTGCATGAGCAGACTTACGGACTCTTGAAGGGAGACCTGTTGATGACCTTCCAGTGCACCAAGAGGACTCAGAAGATCAAGGACGACATCAATTGCTATCAAGATATACCTTTGGATCCTGATGGTTATGCAGATGCTGCAACTAAACATTATAAGTTGCATTCTACAAGGGTAACGTGTTCAGCAACTTTCCCCCTAACTGTCAAGTCTAAAGAAGGCTGGATTCAACTGACTCCCGCCATCATCAAGACTCAGGCCCCCATGGAAATGACCATCGACACCCCTCTAGTTAACTGGACGGATTTCAGCCATGGAGGAATCTACACGGAAAGAGAGAGAGCTGAATGGTTACACACCCTCACCTTCCCCTCCTACACCGAGGCAAGCCTGAAGGAGATCACCTACGGATTATGCATTGGAGACGGAAATTGTAACCAACTTTCTACCAACAACCTACCCCTGTACACCCTTGAGAATCTAGTGCCGGACATGGAACGCAAACTTGATTTGTGGAGCAGCGTCAAGAGCTGGCTCCATGAATATGGCGACCTAATGGCATTCGCATGCCTGGTCATCCTAGGGCTAAAATTTATAACTGATCTGATATGCATTATCCTCACATTTCTACGTGTAGGACCTGGAGCCGCCATCGCCTTAATTGCCCACCTCTATCTCTATAACAAGCATTCCTACCAGAAGCTTATGAGAAAGAAGAAGGCCGATACCAGACCTGAGAGGCGAGAACCTACGACAACAGCAGAGACAACGTCGCTATTACCAACGACATCAACCCCGAAGATCCAGATGACAGAGATACAGCCCATCATGTTAGATCCTGCATCCTTGCCATCGTACAACACTGCGACTAAAACATCTAGGCTATCAACCTTAATACCATGACATCGCAATAGGTAATATTGGCCGACCAGTCTATTGTCTTTGCCAATTTGAGCGTTATGTTATCTGGCACGTCTGTTCGCCAGATAAAAAGGGGAGAAAATGTAGTGGGTCTTACTTGAGATACTTGTAAAATAAGCAGAATGGCATTTTCGTGATCCTAAACGAGTGGACAGATTTTTATGAAATTAGTACCATTTTAAAGCGTTAATTTTTCTCTATTGATTTTTCTTTTATTCGAATTTTTAAGCCCACAAATGACGGATCCCGAGTTTTAATTATGAAACATTTGTACTTATTATATTCTGTTAAAATCTTGTGATATCTCATATGAGGCCATATTTTTCCAAGAAATCAATATACATATAATGCTCCGCATTTATATGTATATTTGACCTTTCTATCATCTACGCGTGTAAGTTTTAGGCGATATTTAACTTATGTACTTTTGTAGAAGAGAGCTCCAGTTATCCAGGGATTTGGCATCCTCAATGCATCACGGAGATTTCCCCTGCACAACTGAACGTGACTAAACGGGAAACTCAACATACACTCCGGCCTGCTGATATATCCTACGCAGACCTACGTGTATCCCTTGCCATCCCTGTATGATCAGAAACGCCCCCTCAATACTTCAATACTCTCTGTAATTTTCCTATATGTATATTGATATAATATGTATTCATTAATTTTGTGTAAACTATACTTGTCTATTGAAAATACATCAGTTCCGCACAAACAGTTGTTAGTAGAGTATCAACTCCAATTTGTGGGCAGCTAATCCTAGCTGCAATTAATTATCCAGAAACCTACAAAATCCCCTGTGGGTACTTGCGTGTAGTATTCGTTATTTAACTTAGCGGAGACGTACAAACGAAGGGAACGAGTTGCTTCGCTCTTGAATCGCTTCAGCCACAACGTTACCATTCCAACGTGAAGTGCCGCCACACCGCTCGAGGCGGGCTTTAATAGTTTTAAAAAAGCTATCTATCACGTCCGATCCGTTACACTGCTGAATCTTTTCTTATTGTGTCTCACAGGTATTATCTAAAATTAATTTATATATGAGTTAGGGTGCTGTGGGATTAAACTGAATACGTCTTTGGTTTCTAGCTGGTCTAACCATAGGTCTATTTTCTTCATTTACAACTATCATTTCTATATTATCTTTTCTTTTCCTTTTTTTGTGACACAATTTTATACATTTTCTCATAATTCTTTTAAATATACTAAGAACAATATATCCTAGAATCAAATTTGCCATGTATAATGAGATTTGAATATATATATTTTCTGAAGCAAATCTTTCAAAAATTGTTTTGTCTTCGTTTAACGCCTCTATCCTCATTTCTGGATTGACTTCCGTTCCTAAAAAAGTATAATAATTTTAATTATTTTTAGGTTTGCTATTCAAGAGACTTTTGATGAACAAGAAGCAGTTTAAGGTTTTAAAAGAAGTACAGATGGATCTTTCCCAACTTTCAACAAATTTTAATCATGATGTATCCACCCCTGTACCTTCCATTATTATATCTTCCCCTGACAATAACATTTTACACGTCTAATTTTTCCAACAAATTTTCCACTTAATTTTTAGCAATAATTATTTTTTAAGACTTTCAAAATTCATAAATACATTTTATCATTTTAAAATTTTAATTTTCCAATTTTATCATTTTATTATAATATATTCCCAAACTTTCAATTTACTTTTATTCTCATAACATTTTAAAATTTAAGTTTAACTATATATATATATAAAATATCTTTGTCATAAAATTTTCGCTTTTTATCTTTCTAATTACAACATATAAACTACGTATATTTTTAATTTCAGAATTTTTGCACATCAACAGAAAAATGTATCAAGTAGTATCAAGTAGTATCATCTTACTTCATTCAGGTATTTTAGTTGAAAGTTATCTTTTCTTGTGAAATGTTTAACATTTCTCGTAACAATATCTGCGAAATGGCCTGCGGCCCGCAGCTACAAGTTTATAAAAGTGAAATGTTAGAAGAATTAACTGTGTCCACTATTGATGTTAATTTAGTCCAAGAGAATATACAAGAATTTATGTATAATATGATGTAAGTTATCATAATAAAATTTTAAGCTAAGCATTTAGAAAATTTTGTTGATTATCATTGGAAAAATTTTAAATCTAAGCGTTAAACAAATTTTGTAGATTATTATTGGAAGACTTAGTCTAAGCATTTAGAAAATTTTGTTGATTATCATTGGAAAAATTTACCCCTTAATATAGCATTATGTAAACTATAAACTTTTACTCTTACTAATTTAATTAATTATCTTAGTTTAATCAAAATTTTATCTTAGAGAATTAAAAAGAATTTTCATAAGTGATATATCTTTGTTTAGGGTCAACTACACCTTACAGCAGCCCCTCATTATCGACGACGCTCTCGCTAAGTTTTGGGAGAAGAACCCATTATTATCTCAGCACAAGATTCAGTTGGGTCTTATAAACTTACTGAATACTGATGTGAGTTATCATTCATACTAATTTATCTTATTTTCATATCTAGTTTTAAATATTATTATCTTTCATTAAAGTTAACTTTCATAAATTATGGTATGGCATTAATTAGCTGACAAAAATTTTGAGAAAAAGTTCAATGAGTATTTAATAATCACAGGAGATTTGAGTATTAACATTTCTTTTTTGAGTATTTAATTACAAATATAAGCGTAAGAATATTTTTAATACAATGTGTGAAATTAATTTCTGAAGAAAAATTTTCTTTCTAGGATGGAACACTTATCTCAACTTTATGCACGCAGCTATTGGGTATCAACGTAGCTATTCTTCGCTACCTACTTGTCTGTTATTCTTTTGTTATGGTTCTGCAGGTAACTTTACATGAACCCCATATAAAATTACCCCTTTTAAAATGAGTTTACCATTATTACTTTTCATTTTAAAAGTGTTATTACCCTTGACTTAATAAGGGTAATCTTTTTAAAGTTACTTTTAACATATACTTCATAACTCTAAAAAGCTTTGAATTAATGTTACCATATATCAATTAATTCAAAGAAAATTTGCTATGGTTAATAAAGACATTTCTTGAACGTTTACCATTTTAATTTGTTCTTTTGAGGGATATCTTTTATTATAGTTTACTAGATTTTACTCACTTCTCTAGTCTCCTAGCCCATAGACTTTTTTTGTTTAGGTTATCGTTCCACTAGTCTATTTGGTGACTTTCTTTAAGTGGCTGCACAAATTTTTGAAGGATTACTGCGAAAAAAAGCGTGTTACAGAAAAAAACCCATCTACTGAAGAAGATTTTAGGTAATAATTTTTACCTCCCATCATATCTTTTCCTTTCTCTATCTCTCCCTTGATCCATTTTCTTCTCTGAAATTTCACATTACTTTTATTATAATTTTAATTTATTTCACTCTTTAAATAAATTAAAACCAAGAATTCTTGTTTACTATAACTGAGATTATTAACTGTTTTTATTTGAGTTATGTTTGCTGTAAGAGTATTTTTAATGAACTAATGCCATACTAGCTACTTTACTTTGGGTTGACAATTTTTTGTCCAGTCCTAAAAGATGTTTTATAAAAGAACAGTCTTATGTTTGTTTAAAAAGATGTTCTATTTAAAAGAACCGTCTTATCTTTGTTTTCTTAAAGTTTTTTCGTTATTTATTATTTCAATTTTAAACAGATTTTTATACTTCTTTTGCTATTTTTTGTTAATAATCTATTTAATAATTTTTTTTAACAATATTCGTTTCAATTTGATATATCAATTGACCGAGTGTCCCTTTTTAAAGCATAATTTGTAAAAGGACAGTCTCTTTTTTTCTTTTGACTTTCTATCTTATTTTTAACTTTATTTCAACCAAATTTTTTCTCCCAAGTTATCTTTTATCCTATTTCATAAGCCACATTATCTTTTATGAAGAATAATTTACAAGTCTTTCATTTTTATACCCTAAGTTATTTTTTATTATATTCCATAAACCATATTATTTTTTATGAAAAATAATTTACAAGTCTTTCATCTTTATAATCCTAAGTTATTTTTTATCATGTTTCATAAAACACATTATCTTACTTATAAATTTTCCTTTATAAGTGTCCCTTTAAAAAGTTAGTCTATAAAAGGACATTATTTTATTTAATATTTTCTTAAATAATTATTTTAATATGTCACCCCTGTTAAAATGAATAATTTAGTTGGGGGGGTGTTTTTGGTTTTATTTATTTGGTATTTATAATTTTCTATCTTTAAATTTTTTCCATTATGTTGGGGGGGGGGGGGTGTTTTTGGTTTTCGTGGTGTTATGTGTGTAACGTTTGACCTTTTATTTTTATATCTTTTTCTAACATCTGTTTTAATTCAAAGTAAATCATTTTTCACTTTTATTTTACTAAAAGAGTGTCCTTTTCTTTAATTAGAGACCCCACTTTAATTTACCTGACCCTATTTAATTTATAATGTATAGGACACTTCATTTCTTAAACATTTTTCCCTTCTAACCAATTTTATTGCTTTCATGAATAATTTTCGGTTTTATTTCACCTTTATAAAAGCTCATTTTTAATATCATTTTTAAACATAAAATCTACTCTATGGTTTTTTATGTACAATTTTTAATTTTTTAGAAGAAATGATTATCTTTTTAATTACCACATAATTGTTTGTATATCTTTTTTACCCATACATTTTAGTTTCAAATTTGAGACTATTTTTAGATTAAATTATTCAAATAATCAGCAATTTTTATATCTCCTATTTCAAAACTATAATAGGTAACTTTACACATTTAAAATATGATTTTTGTTTAATTAATCATTTTTTATATTTATGAAAATCATTTTTATTTTTATATGACCTCAATTTTTATGAATCATATATCTTTTCAAGTGTTTATTTTATCATTTTAACTTTATATGACCTCAAAGCTTTTCAATTTTCTATGAATCATATACCTTTTCAAGTGTTTTTATTTAATTACCCCTAATTACTATTAGGTCTATTTTACAGGTGTCCTTTTTTTATGGTCTGATGATTTTCATTTTAAAGCATTAACACGCAATTATACGTACGTTCAATTTCCTAATTTTTCCACAAGTGTTCTTTTTTTCTGTTTTAATACTTTTTTAATTACCATACATTCAATTTTTTTAATTTAATATTTTATTTATTTAATTATCATAAAAATTATCTTTTTTAGAAACTTTCATTATTTTTTCCACATATTCAGCTATTTTGATATGGAAATCGATTTTATTTTTCACTTGAAATTTAAATGGCTTGTTATAGTGTTTCATCCAAAGCTTCTAAATAGGGTTCTTCTTGAATATCCGACAGATTATCTTTTTCATCTTTTTGTATAAAAATTTCTTCATCTGATTCACTTTCTATATTGTCAAATTTTTCTTCTGTTTCTTTAATTTTCGCTTTTATTCTTGATCTTTTTGATTCCATATTAGGTATATCAAAAATAGTGCTTAAATTACTTAAATTAATGCCTCCAAACATCTCAGCGATATAATTTGGAAGGTTTAATTCTGCAATTTTTTCAAAATTAATTAACTTTACATCCGCTATATGCCTAGTTATAATTTGATTACTTACTGTTGATTCTAATAGTAAAACATATTTTTTTGTTTTTATAACTTTATACAGAATAGTTCCAAAAATTGGTCTATATTTTGCACCATAACCACTATCATTTAACTTAATAATGACATAGTCATTTATTTTAAATTTGTGGTCAAATCTATTCTTGTTTTTCTTTAATATTATCTTCTGTTTTTCTTTAATAATTCTATTTCTACATTCTTTTACCATATTTAAAAATTCTTTATGGTAGCTTTTTAATTTTTCTTCTAGTTCAGAATTTACTTTAAGTTTATAATCAAACAGATATTCGCCTGGCTGTCTTATATTACCATCCAAATTTTTTACTGATAAAAACATAATGTTGTATGGGGTTAACTTACTGTTTCCATAAGGTGTATGGGGTAAAGTAATGTTACTATAACTCTTTAATTTTCTTTTTATTGAATTCATATCTCTTTCTAAATATTTCCTTATTTGAATAATGAAAGTATCTTTAATTTTATTAATTTTATTTAGCTTTATATAGAAAACATTATGGTTTATATACCAATTTTTTGATGGTTTAATTATCTTATATTCTTTTTTAACAATTTTCGCTTCTATGCTTTTTGACACATTGCTGCTTGTTATTTTATTTTCATGCATTGTTACATAATTTCTAACAACATTGTACTTTTTATTTGTTTGAATAATTTCTTTGCTACAAATATTCATATTAAATTTTTCATTGTTTGATTTTGAACATTTATGATTAAAATATACATTTGAATCTATTTTTCTTTTTCTATTTATTAAATTGATACAGGATACTTTATTATTGTCTTTCTTGATTATACTTTCATCGCAAACAGGTTCTATTTTTATCCATTTTATTTTTTCCATTGGATAATCATTTATTTTATTCAACACTAATGGATGGTTTTGTCCTTGTTTATCATTTTTAATTTTTATTAAATTTAAATATTCTAAAGATTTGAATTTATTTTCATAATTTTTACATTGATAACACCTGTACTTTAAATTAAAAAGGTTCAAATACCCTATTAATTTACTTAAACACTTGTGCATCATTTCATTTTTTATCATATTAATATATAATTCATAATTAGCATAATTTTGGCCTAATTTTTTATAATTATCGTCATTTACTTTTCCAACTATAAGTTTTTCTGAAAAACAACCATTTTTTAGCTCTAATTTATTTTTTGAGTCATTTTTATCATTAATTAATTTTTCAACTTTTTTATACCATTTTTCATTGAATTTATCTTTTATTGGTTGTTTTTTATTTTCTCTAAAAAATTGACCTTTAGGCATTCTTCTGGGGTATGGTGGTATTCATATTTTTCTGCCGCTTCACACCTTTCACATGATTTAGAGACCACTAGTTTCTTAAATATTTCGCAGTTACTATCCTTATGTTGGCCCTTACATTTAAGACAATTTCTAATTTTTAGTTTTTGCTGATTTTTTTGTCTTTTATTTTCATCGGGATTAAATATACACTCATCTTGAGTATGATAGTTTTTCTTACATATTTTACATTTTTTAAATGGCCTAGGCTCATTTTTTACTTTTAAAACGTTGGAATCTTCATCTTCTTCATCACTACTTGCAGTAAGATACTCCTCCTCCATTTCATAATTTATTTCCGTAGTATTATCATCCTCTAGCTCATTTTCTTCTATCCTTTTAATTGGAACTTTCTTTGTCATTGTAGTTTTATTAACAAATCTGAGATATTTGTTTATTTGTTCCCTATTAAGCAATATGAAATCATGGAGTGTTTCACTATTAAGATTTCTACCTAATTTAGCTTCTTCTATTCTCAAAATAGATAATAATTGAGTTGGTAGATATTTCATCATTTGAGAATGTATTCTTCTTTCTTTCTCACTAGCAGACATAACATTAGGAGGTAAATTATTTATTTTTCTTCTATACTCATCATAAATATCCTCTATGTTTCTTTTGGATGTTTTAAATGTTTCAAGCATATAATCAATGTTATGGTTTGCTATACGTCCGTTGTTAACAATGTCACTGACAATGTTAAGATAATCTTTGGTAGTTAATTTTGCTGGGTTTATATTTTTGCATTCAATTCTATCTTTGGTATCCCTTGGAAGAGAATTGTGGAAAACCGCATTGAATTCGAATTGTGAAAAGCTATCAAAGTCAAATTCACAAAACTGGTCGATGTAATCGATCAGTCCTACATTTTTCAGTGAGAGGAGTTGATTTTTTATAATTTTTAATTTATCACTAACTTTCTCAACATTGTAATATCTTAGACTTGTATCTATAAATTTGGGTGTGAAATCATCACAATTATAATACTTTGATGAATTATATTTATTTTCCAATGTTTGTATTTTACCAATTTTTGATAATTGTTTAATAACATTTTGTTTCATTTTTTGTTTTTCTGTTTGATTTGATACTAAGTATTCCTCTAATAGTTCTACAGCCTCTGCTGCATGGGTCGTCGAGAGTCCCGCAGGGCTAGAATCCCTGTTTTCCGCAGATCTATATACTGTCTTAGCTTCAAATTTTTCTCCTCTAGCTGGTTTTCGTTTTAAATATTTTATTTCCATATTTAGATTATCAATTTTCTTTTGCAAATCATCCATATACTTTTTATTTAAATAAGAATCTCTATTTTCTTGAAAATTATCTTTTCTAGATTGTCTAGAATTTCTTTCATTTCTTTCAAAATATCTTTCATTTTTTGGATATCTTTGTTCTTGTCTATAATTAAAACCTCTAAATTCACCCCACTGATTTTGATGTTGATTATTATCATGATCATTTGTGTTAAAATTTTCTCTATCAAAATTAAATTGATTAGAATTATCTTTATGTTGATTAAAATTTCTTCTTTCAAAGTTCATTTCTCTATCCCTTTCATCCCTGAGATTTCCAAGTGAAATATCATCAGTAAGTTCTGTAAAATTTGTCACATAGCTTTCTGCTTCTCTGTTGCGCAATAAATCCATTGTTTCTGTATTGAAATCTACATGGTTTTCACGTACACCCTTATAATCTTCTCCATTTGAATTTTCCAAGTTATCTTTATACTTTTGTAGTCTTTCTAAATATTTTTCCTTATTTTTAATAAACCAATTACTAAACTTTCTTCGTCTGGCACCAGCAAAGTAAGGATCATTTTGTTGTTCTGTGTCTGACATCTTTTATTTTCTTTACCTTTATGTTTTAAGGAAAATGGTTTTTACAGTGTATTATAAAATAAAATTTGGTTACCGTTGAAAGTTTTTATTTTGATTAATACCTTTTTTATTTTTAGCTTACCAAATTATAATTCAGGAACAATTTTCTTGGCGGAGACTATCTTTATTTTAGATTTTGATGAAATCTGAACAGGAACAATGTTTTGATGACTTTCCAGATAAATCAGGTAGAGTTATTTTTCAAAATTATTTTTACCAATTTTTAGATCAATAAGTAGAATTATCTTTTAAAATTTTCTTTGCCTAAAAAATTTCACAATGTTTGTTTGAACTTAATTCTTATAATAGTTATAGAACCAAGAGTAATTTGACAGCTTCGAATTTTTTCAATCCAATTTTGGCCTTTAATTTCAGAACATAAAATTCTTAATTTCCATAAACCAAGAATATTTAAGCAAAATCTTATCATTTAATTACTTTAAAAATAATTGCTTAAATTATAATTTTATTAGCTTTATAAATTGAACTTTTCTTTTGTGTTCAATATACAAAACTTTTATTTTACCTTTTTTAATTATCTTTATATTTAGTTTTATAATTTAGACTTTTCTTTTGTGTCCAAAGTACAAAACTATAATATTATTTTCTTAACAATTTTTTAAAATGTTAGGTAATTAAGAAATTTTCAACTTCCCAACTTTTTAATTTCATATAATGAAGAGATATAATTAAGTGTATGTCTGGTGTACACACTTGTGTTTTAAATAATTACACTTTTACACAACAATTTTCATGAAATTTTTAATATTTTTAAAATTTTGATGACGTATATTTTTTAAAACTTTATTCCGAATCAGAATGGTAGATATTATCAATTTGCCTGTTTCCAATTATTATCGTTCCACCTAAATATCTTCTAAACTCAGGAAACCTGTCTAAATTTCTATTTATTCCAAAATGACTAAAGGAAAAAGGACCTGCTATTTCTTGATCTTCTTCTTGTCTATCATATGATGAATTATTATTCAGATTCCCTGCTGTACCTCTATCTCCTGTAGCTGTATTATCTTGTCTTATTAAATTATATCTATCTTGAATTAATCTTTTAACTGTATAATATAGAATTTTCAAATTTTCCCCAATTTTAAATGAGAAATTTGCTTCATAAACATAAAAATTATTATCTTGATTTATTGACTGATTAAAAGTTTTCTTTTTTACATCAAATTTTATAATAACTAGTTCAAAAATGTTGATTATCAACCTTAGAACGTAATGGAGCATAAATTTACTTTTTGTTGCCCCCTATTTTTAGTAGACAAACTTTATTTTTACTATCTTTTAGTCCTTATCAGACCAAATTATCTTTTTTGTATATTTACCATAAATAAATTTTATCTTTTTGCCTCTATTTTTAGTAGACAAAACTTTATTTGTACTATCTTTTTGTCTTTATCAGACAATATTATCGTAAAAAAAAAAGAATTAGATTTTATTCACAAATTTTATTCACAATCAATTAATTACCTTTGAAATTATAATTTAGATTTACTTTAATTAAAAGTTACCATTCATCCGACTAAAAAATTTTAAAAAAACAAAAATTTTCCAAGTCCAAAAGAAATTTTCCTTGATTCTTGACCGATGGGGTTGCCAATCTGTAATAAGTCCGCTAATGATAGGTAACAAAATAAACTTTCTTCTATATTATATTTCAGTGTAATCTATTTAATGGTTATAATCTAACTCTCCAAATACAAAATATTACAATAATACATCACATTTTTACAAGTGTGGGTAATTTCTTTTATTTACGTCATAGAGATTAAATTTTATTTAATTCACAACAATTATCTACAATTTTAATACTTAAATTTTATTACTTTTAATTAAAAAGTGTTACATCAACACCTATTCAAGATAGACGGCTGGAATTTTCAGGGATTGAATACTTTTATACTATTTTATCTAAATTTGCTTACTGGTTGGGGTGCTAGTTTGATTCACAGGGTTTCATGATTTTCTTGCTCATATTTTTAGGGATTAGATAAGTTCACAATTTACATATCCCCACAAAGTTTCATTAAGATTTTCCTATTGATTTGGGTGCTGGATCGATTCCTAGATTAATCTTACAAGGTTTCTTGATTATTTTAGTTTTTTTTATGAAACTGCTCTATAGGTCATTTTTTCCGGATATTAATCCATAATTTTGAGCTTCCCTACTTATGGATGTTGTCATCCTTGTTTATTTCTTATTACTTGTTATTTTTTAACAATTTTGGATGCATTTTTATATTTAATAAATTAATATTAAAACAATCATGAGAAATAGATTACACAACTTTTAAAGTTTTAGCCACATAATAACATTTCTGCTAAATAAAAAAAGATTTTTTGAATTTTCCATTCATCTGAAATATCTTTTTTGGTTAAAAATCATAACTAAGTTTTTGAGGTAAAAATTTGTGTACAATTACAAAGTACAGCTGCAGCTGCAACCATTTATGCTTTGAGATTGTAAATATAAAATTTATATAAAAAACAAACATTTCCTGAAATAATTGTTCTTCTATCCAAACAAAAATAGGATAATTGCAGCCATTGAAAATCTTAAGTAAAAAATGATCTAAAAACAAAGGTTCTTAAATAAAAGGGTGAAAGAAGCAAAATATGACTATGACTGACTTTATCAAATAGAGGGGACATGCACAAAAATATTTAACTTTCAAGTTCTAATAGAAAGTAAGATAATAAAGTGGGCATTCAATTCTCCCCCCCCCCCCCACCCTCCCAACCGATTAATGTGCAGAAAAGGGTTCAACTTTTGATAAATAATGAATAAAAAATCTTGAAAGACAAAGTTGATTGAGGCCATCCTGGATATATACAATCATAAACTATTTAACATTGAAAACTTATTTATTGTCAAATACACATAATATTTTTTATTACAGATAAAATGACCAAAGAAAAAATATTATTCTTACTATTCTTCATAAACTTTGCAGGTACTTTAGAAAAATACTGTTTAGTAAGTTGCAAACAAAAGTATGATTAAACAAGTTCCAAGAAAATATTGAACATTATTATAATATAATTAGTAATGTTGCTCTACCCTCCTACAAATACACAACCCCTAGATGTTACTGGCATAGCTGCTAGTACTTCTACAATATTTTACAGGTGCAACAAATCTGGATCATGATGAAACAGATGAATATCTAACTGGTTTCAACTTTATCAGGTCAATTCTTTCTTTTCTTCCTTTTGCAGTATGTCAAAAAATAATATCAATGAGCACCAAAGAAAAACTTTTTGTCCATAAAAGAAAACTGTGTTTACTGGTTTTGGGAATGTACTAGATTACCAGTTAATTTAAAAAAAAAAACATTTTTAGATAATTATTTCTCTATTTATTGTTTTCAATTTTTCAACTCTAAAATGTAATGCTGGTATAAGAGAAATTGAAAGGCAGCTGCGTATTTTATGGATCTAAAATAATTTCTACACACTATTTATTTATTTTTTTTTAAGACACCCTACATATATATCATAAAACAAAATGTGTATATAAATATGTTACCTGACTTAACCCCTTACAGTCGGGCCCCTTGCCGCACCTTAATCAGTCGGGGGGGGGGGGGGGGCGTTCAACGCCCCCCCTTATTATCTCAGTTCCTATTAGAGCTAGAGGGCTAAATTTTTTTGTGCAAGTCCATGGTTTGAATTTCCGACATTTTATAAGTCTAAGTCAATTTTTGCTTCCTTCACCCTTTTATTTAACAACCTTTGTTTTTAGGTCTTTTTTTACTTAAAAATTTCTAACGGCTGTAACTTTCTTATTTTTGAAGCTAGAAGAAAATTTTTTTTCCAGAAAATGTTTATCTTTATGTAAATTTTACATTAGAAATATCAAATATAAGTTTCAGCGGCCGCAGCTGTACTTGGCAGCTGCCAGCCGCCGCAGTCGGCGGTCGGCGGGAAAAAGGCGGCGGATCTTCATGAAATTTTAATACGTTATGTAGACATGTAAGAAAAGCTTAAGTTTAAAATTTGAAGTCTTTAAGTCAAAAATTACAGCCACAGGAGCCTTTTTAAAATTTCTGGAGACCTGGAGGATCAGGACCTGCAGGATCATACCTGGAACCTGAAAGTGACTTGAACACCTGTATTTTATATAAGGATGTACTACTAGAGGATTTTTTTAGTATTTTGGTATGATAAAATGCTTTGTTTTAGTCAAAAAAAATATTTTTGATCTTTACCTGGATGACCCTGCCAGGTTTGCTGGCATCCTGTGCCCGACAGGATGGAGATATTCAAAAAATTCCAACTCTCAGTTATGTGTCATACCCATATAACTTAAAAAGTCAAGCAGTTTGGACTCTTTATCTTGAATTAAGGGTTAATTTGTATTCTGTTGCCATAGACGTCCAAGAGGGGGGGTAATGGGGCGATTACCCCCCCCCAAACGATTTTGGGGGTGCCGTAGTCACCCCCAAATTTTTTTTTTATTTTACCCCCCCCCCATTTAAAATTTACCCCTACTAAATTTATTTAGGAGGGGGTATTTACCCCCCCCAAACAATTTTGGGGGGGTAAATACCCCCCCCAAAATAAAAAATCTCTAATAAAAAAAATTTTGTGCGCTTTGTGCTTCGCATTTTTACACCCCCCAAAAATGAATTACTCCCCCCCCTTAAAAAATTTTTACCCCCCCCAAAATAAAAAATCTCTAATAAAAAAAATTTTGTGCGCTTTGTGCTTCGCATTTTTACACCCCCCAAAAATGAATTACTCCCCCCCCTTAAAAAATTTTTACCCCTCCCCAAAAAAAAAGCTTGGACGCCACTGTCTGTTGCAATATAAAACTGATGTACATAATGTAACTTCTTATAACAAAGATGCACATCTAAATAGATTGAAAATTAAATCATTCAATAAAAAACTTAGAGAAAGTAACAAACTGTGGAAAGATGGCACCATACCTTACAAATTTCGTGATGACCGCTATAGTGGCAGAAGGTAAATCTTTTTTTCACCTCTAAAAGTATTTAGAGAGAACAAATATTTTTTTACACATGATTAACAAAATATTGTACTTTTATAGCTTGATAATTCTTAGCCTTACTTTTGCTTTGCTACAATGCAAATTCTAGCCATATTACTAATTTCTGGGAGTCTTGCTTAACCACTTTAAACATTTGGGAATAACATCATTTTATGTATTTTATTTTCATAATAATAATAATAGTGCTAAAGTTACTCTACAAGAACAAAATATTGCTGGAATGATTAAGGCAAACATTTTATGAAATTAGTAATTAGCAATTCTCAACTGCAGCCACTAGCAGCCTCACTCTCTGTCACCCATAGCAGATAATTATTATAATTTAGCAATCATATTTTAGTTACAGTGAAGAAGAGAAAGCAATGGTTAGAAAACAAATGGAAGAAATGGAAACACAACTTGGAACAGGTAATAAATTGTTAAAAAAATTTGTGTAATTATAGTGAGGATTTTCTCTAAAATTTTTTTAAATATGCATTTCTCTAAGCTGTTTTCATGGATAGCTTGTGAAATTTTGTGTGAATAGTCATGTAATCTTATCACAAGTTACAAAGTCTTTATGTATGTCTGCTATACTGTGCTTTAAATAGTTATTATGTTAGAGAAATATTATTTTTTGAGAACCATAATTATGGTTCTCAAAACTAGAGATGTAAAGATGTAATGGTAAAGTAAAGGTAAACACTTAGCATATATACTTAAACTACTTTAATGTGAATAGGGTTGAATAGCAGCTGCAACAATCACATTTCCCCATAAATGTAGCTGACCAACAGAAGACAGATGTACAGAATTATAGAATTATATTTAATCACCTTTAACAAAAAAAATAATATGATTAATGCCAGCTAATTTTTTAAAACATTATTAGGATGTATTAACTTTGTTGAGGATGAAAATTGCACCAATTGTCTTCATTTTGTCAAGAGGTTTATTGATAGATGTGAAGCTACAATAGGTATATTTAGACTATGATATTTATCACATTTTAAATAAATATTTCTACACTATTACTACTAAATATGGTTTTTAATTTAGTCATAATTGTTTTACATCTTTAGGGAACACAACAGAACCATATATGAATCTTGAAAGTCCAGAATGTTTTGAAAATAATGGTGAATACATTTTTTTACATTCAAAGCAAGTTCTAAAATAATGCTTATTCTCCTTCACTATGTCTTTAACTAACTATGTAACTATGTATGACTGTCTAATATTTGTAATGCATGTTATGAGTTGTAAATATATTATTGTTTATGGAAAGAATAATAACCCTTAAAAGTCTGATCCATTTCCGCACTGTAATCAGTAATCTCAGCTCATATTAGAACTAGAGGACAAAAAAGTTTGTGTATTGAGGTCACAGGCGCCATTTGAAGATTTCTGAAGACCTCTAATTGTTTTATTTATCTTTCACAAGCAGAAAATAAGATAGAAAACGGAATAGAGTTTGTTCCACGCCCGCCCCTCCCCCTAAAAAAAAAGATCTGACCAAATTGTTTTGTACTAGTAAAGTGATCAAAAAAATTTAGTAAAAATTAGCGTAATATACCTTTTTTAAGGAAACAATAGCCTGTTTTGCCTTATCTTTGAGATCTTATAAATGAGATGATGTTAAGGATTGACAATCAGAATTTTAAGTTTTTTTATACAGGGTTTAAGAGATAGGCCAGATAACAAACAATTATTTTCTATTTTCTCCAATAAATTTATTCTTGATTTTTTTAAAACTTTACTTGTATGCATTCCCATCTACAAATTTTTTTGTGCCTTGCTACTTATGTTGTCATCCTTGTTTAAATTATAATCTACTCAAGAGCTCATTATGTTTGTCTTTCTGTCTGTTATGCTGTGTTTGAGATACATATTCTTTTGGTGAAATACACTTGTTTCAGTTCATGCTAAAAAGAAATTTTTTAATAGTTATTTCTTTCATCGTATTATAAACCGCTTTCCGGGGATATATAGAATGTACAATTATTAGATTAAAACCAGTTTTTTTTGCCCCGAGGTGCCGAAGGCACGGGCAAAAAAAATGGTTTTAATCTTATGATTGTACATTTCTATATTCGTAGCATGCGGTTTATAATACAATGCTAGACATAGTTTTTTTTGTATTGATGAGAACCGGTTCCTGTCCACCGGATTCGAATGAATACGAGAAAATTCTTTACAGAGACTTCCATAAACTTATCATTTTCTCTTAAGATTTCCTTTGAATGTTTTCTATGAAATTTAAGAAGCACATAATTTCGCAAAGATATATACTAATTGTTAGAACTCTTATTCTAGGCTTAGTAATATTTCACGAGCTCGGACATGTCCTTGGTATGGCACATGAACATATAAGGTAACACCATTTGTAATAGGAAATAAACACTTTACTAAGGTGGCTTTAAAAAGACATTAGAAATCTTAACTGTGCAAATTAGTTAGAATTAGTTAGAATTTAGTTAAAATTATAAAGAAAAACCTGGAAACAGTAAAACACTGCCTTTCTTTTATTGACGTAGGGAAAATTTTGTCAAAAATGATTTTTTTCCTAAAATAGTCACAAAAAGGCTTAATGAGTTTAGGATTTTTTTCATTCACTCATCATATCAATTAAACTCTATTACACAGAATAAAGAATGAAATAAATTACAGTTCTGATTTTAAAACATTTTGAAGGTATTTTTATACCTTTTCCTGATTTATTTTTCAAAACATCATGTTATAAAATGTTATTGATTTTTAAAGGTATAAAGGTGTGTATTAAAATGTATTCAAATTCATTTAATATTTTTTTTAAAGGTAGAAAATTGGTATTTCTAAACATTTAAAAATTGATTTTATCAAATATTTATCACTTGATTTGCATGTATGATGAAATATTTTATTATTTCTTATTTTGAATTGTCAAACAATTATATTATTGTCAAAAAATGAAATAATTTTCTTCCCTCAAAAAAAAAAACCAAAAACAAGTAAATTAACATATGTAATAAGTTTTTTCTTTTAGGCTAAATTTTAAGTAATTATTAATATTTTTGTAGAATTGATTTTTTTAAAAAAAGTTTAAAACTCGATTTCAGATGTGTTGCAAAAAAAGGTTGCAAATATTTTCAATTTTCTAGGAAATAAAATTTTTTCGGATTTAAAAAATAGCAAATGGTGTTATCATACGTACTAACAGATACAAATGTCATTTGGCCTATCACTAAAAAAAACTTTTCCTGGGGGGAGGGGGGGGGGGCAGTGTCAAGTTAAGTAATCAAGATATTATAAATTGCCATACATAAAAAATGATTAATGTTTTAAAGGATTGAATGTAAGTGATCAGTTCGTTCTTAAATTTAGAAATTGATTTTCTAGAAGCCTTGTTTTTTTTATAGGAACGACAGAGATGAATATGTTGATGTAGATGAAGATTTGTTGGAACCCTATGCTAAAATAGCTTTTAGAAAGAAGCCTATGTTTGGACAGACATATCAGGAATGAAACTATATTTTTTCTATGTTTTCTTTATCAGTAACTACCACCCCCTGATATATCAAGATTTAGAATGAAGATAAGGGGCTAGAATTTTTGTGTGATTCATTTGTTTTATAAAGAATTGATAAAAAAGTTTATGTATAAACTTAAAAGAGAAGTAATGTTGTTTTTTTTTATAAAAAACGGCTGAATGTACAGATCATGCCTTCACACTTTTTTAAGTGGCATAAGAAGGCCTACAAACAATCTGAAATAGCCATAAATCAATAATGCATAATTATCTCGCAGTGCAGAGAAATGCGCGAAAAAGACCTATTTTACACGTTTTTTCTTCAATTATTTTCCCTGTGCATAATTGGATCTTGGCTATTCCAGATTATTTTTAGGCCTTTTTATGCCGCTTAAAATGGTGTGCGGGTATGATCTGTACGTTCAGCCGTTTGGCAGCTACCAACCTTTAAAATTCATAGATTTTTGGAAATATTGCTTACCAGCAATATTTCACCGTGAAATGCAGTAGATCCAAAATTTTTACTCTTTAGTAGGAGCTGCAACATACCAAAAACCTGAAATTGACTATGGAATCATATTATATATAAGTTTGTACTGTACTACACAACCCCCCCCCCCTCGTCTAGCTTCACTCTTGAATATTTAGGATTAATAAGTAGTAGCAGTAGATTTTTTCAAATATAATAATATATTCCCTCTCTCCCTGAAAATAATTGTATGATTTATATAGTCCAATAAATTAAGGCTCCATATGACTTTAAAAGTATAATGCACTACCCTCTGAAAAAGGGTTGCATTGGAAATTCAACATGTATGAAGATTAAAAATACATATAGTCTTGCACTGCATGAGTCAAATATCCTGAAAAATTATCCAGTAAGTTAAATTTCTAAACATTTCACATTTTATAAAATTAATGTCAGTAAAAGCCAATAAATGGTTTATTTATTTAGGCAAAACTGTCTCCCACAGATATTTACAAGATATCGGCAGCATACAATTGTAATATTAATCATACAGTTGTGGTAAGTCATCTTTTGTTTAAAACATGGACTTTAATTTCTAGATTAGCAGCAAAATGTAATATCATTTTGGAAAATAGTAGAGTATTTAATTAAGTTTGTTAAACTGATTTTAAATTCAATTACATCAATAGGAGGAATATTCTAACTGAAACCAAAACAAAAAATTAATTGTTAATATTATAACCCTACAGGGCAATCATTAACATTTATCTGACCTAAAATAACATATCAAAAGCTACTATGAAAATACAACAAACCCTGCTGCTTTGTTTTCTGTCCAAAATCCAAATATATTTTTAAAATCATTATTCAAATCTTCATAATTCTAATTTGTTTAAATTTTCAGGCAGAGTATGTACAGTATGCTGTGAAAGTAGCTGTTGCTAAAAATAATGAAAAAGGTGAATTTAAAAAAAAACGTAGAAAAGATATTAATCATAAATTCCCTTTCTTAACCCTGTATCTATTGGTTCCTTTCTATCAAATAAATAAGCAGCATGAGAGGATTAAAGTAAGCTTGGGTTAGGGCCAGCAGGATACCTGAAACATAATTTTAATAGTTTATTTTAAAATTTTATTCATTGTTCATTTTTAAAATTCTATTTCTTGCTTTTTTAAAGATTGTACACCAACAAATACAATTGACACTTCAACAGCTGAATCTTCAATTACTGCCTCAACAACTGATAAACCAAGTAATAATGTTTTTATTTTTGTGTGTTAATAAACATGAAGAAAGGCAAGCTAATTATTATAGATAGATAGATTATTTGTAAAATAGTCTTACCCTAATATGTCAATTTTCTTTTCTCCATTTAAAGTTAAAAATTTTTTTTGTATAATTTATTTGGCACGTTTAGTTTAAGGTAATTTTATCAAACATTTTCAAGTGCATGAAGTATCCAAGGCAGCTCGAGCAGCTACGAGTGGTTGACATGAAAAAAAAATTGAAATTAGGTCAATAATTGCAGTTCGAGGAGCTATAAAAAGTTTCCTGGAAAAAAATCTTGTATGAATTTTATAAAAATTATTGAATTTCTGAAAGAATTACATAATTTCACCCTAAAAAAAATTTTTTGTTTAAAAAGTTACTTGTTTCACAGCCACCTTTTCAAAACTTTAGCTCTAAAAATCCATGTTAATTGAAATGGATAAAGAACAAGGACATGTGCATCTTTTAATAATTCATTAAGAAATATATGTTGCAAGCTTCGGCAAGCTTCGTCGGCGGTTGGTGGGAAAACGGCGGCAAATCTTTATGAAATTTTAATATGTTATGTAGACATGTAAAAAAAGCTTCAGTTTAAAATTTGAAGTAAAAAATTCGGCCACAGGAGCCTTTTAAGATTCTTGGAGATCTGGAAGATCAGGACCTGCAGGATCATATCTGGAACCTGAAATTGACTTGAACACCTGTAATTAATATAAGTATGTACTACTAGAGAATATTTTAGTAATTTGGTAAGATAAAATGCTTTGTTTAAGTCAAACAAATATTTTTGCTCTTTACCTGGATGACCCTGCCAGGTTTGCTGGCATCCTGTGCCCGCCAGGATGGAGATATTAAAAAAATTCCAACTCTCAGTTATGTGTTATACCATACTTAAAAAGTAAGGCAGTTTGGGCTCTTTATCTTTCACACACAGAAAATGAGATAGAAAAAACCGAAGGGGGGGGAAGACGTCCCCCCCCCCTTTAAGGGTTAAAGCTTTTCTAATATGTCTACATGGTGTATTAAAATTTCATGCACAGAAGATCTACAAATGGTTTTAGTGCATTTTTCCTAAAAAATTGCTTTCAAAAAAGTTCTCATAAAAAAAACACACTGTATAAAAACAACTGATTTCTTATATAAGGGTATTATATTTCTTCAAATATGTCCTAAATGGATAAACAAGTTAATTAATACAACAAATTAATCTTTGTACAGGAACATGTTACAAATACAAAGTATTAACAGATGTACAGAGAAACTGGTATGATAGCAGAGTAGAATGTCAGAGAGCTGGAGGCGACCTAGCAAAAATAGAAACAAATGAAGAATGGCAATTTGTGAAAAAAGGTACATAATTTGAAAAGCCCATTGACCCCCTTTTTTAGTCTTATTTTCTATGTGTAATTCCTAAAAAGACTATAATTCAAAGCATTTTTTTAAATTTTAAATAATAATGAAAAGAGCAACCATCATAATGCTACTATATCTATAATACAAAGTAGAATGATGTCTGTCCATCCGTCCCGTAAGTTTTTGGTAAGCACTCAACCGATTGGATTTTACTCTTCAGGGAAAATACCTACTGGCCTTGTGGTGGTTTTAGGCTATTTTCTTGGGGGGTGGGACACCCCTAACCCCACGAAAAACAAAAAATCCCCCCCCCCAACTTTTTTTAACGATTTTTTACAAATTTTGCGAATTCGCCATTTATTTGCAAAAATTTGCAATCTATTTGTATTTTTTTGGCTGGGTAGGTAATAGAATATTTAATTATACCTCTAGGGGCAAAGCCGCTAGTAGTATATATATTGTATTGCAAAGAAAAATCATATCTTCAAAAACTTGTTGTTAAAAAAACTTATTCAGACTTTTTGGTAATGATTACACAGAGTAGCAATGCTTTCTGATATGTACCTAACTCTTACAGGAATCTCAATGCAAAGTTTGAAACGAATACAACAATTATAACATGCTTAAATCAACAATAAGATCTATTTGTACAAATCAATTGACCATAATGACAGAAAGCTTTGCTTGTAATAAAATTAAAACTTCAAATAGAACTAGTATCATATACATATAACAACAACATTGTAATATTATTATTTAGATATACTAAGTGAAGTTAATTCTCATGTATGGCTTGGTGGTACAGATATACAACAAAAAGGAAGATGGTTGTGGACAGATGGATCTCCAGGTATTAACTGTTTGGTAGTTAGTAGTAACAAATAGATAAATAGAAGTTAATACAGAGAATTATTTTTTTTCGTAGTTCCGTAAAGTTGAGTCCAAAATCCAGTCAAATGCACTCATTAGGTCAAACTGTTCTTAATTTCATAGTATAATTAAATGCACAATTAAAAACAGTTAAAAACCTATTAAGCAGATTTGTCTGAGAGCTTGCAGTCTTTTAATGGTAAAAGTGATATGGGTACTTTCACTCAAAGTGCTGGTTGGGTACTGACACTGCCTCCTCCATTATTGCAGAAATCCTCTCTATACAGATTTTTACCTGCCCAAAAATAAAAAAAGATTTATGTCCCTTATGTTCTAATTTATTTGAAGATAAAAGGACCCACCAGGGTATTCTGTGTGAAAGCATTGTTGATGTTTTAGGTTGATTTATTTATTCATATTTTGGTAATAATTGAATTTCTTACTTTATAATTTAGTTAGTTTTAACGGCTGGATTACTTCCTGGGGTTCTTCAAATCCACCACGGGACGAAACTGATTTGAACTGTCTTGCAGTAAATTTATTTTTATTAATCTTAGTACCTGAAGAGTAGAATAAGAATGAATTATTTTGTAAAAATATTGTTCCATGCCAGAAAATCCTAATATAATTGTAACATTAAGGTAATTTCTGCAAAGAATTTTGGTTTGATTGTTATTTTCAGGATTTCTCTGTCTAGGATCAATATTTTTATAATGAATTTTCATCTTTGTTCTACTTTTCAAGACAAATTCGGTTACAAGAGAGCATTGGTGAAAATGTAGTTTTCTTTTCATTTCTGTAGGTTAATGTATCATTTACAAAACAAAACAAAAATCATTGACTTTGGTGATTTCTAAATTGATAGAATGATTTGGAAATGCATTCTCTTATATCCATCATTACAAAATGAAATAAATTACAGAATAAAAATCATACTAGTATTTACATTATATTATAGTGTAATACATTTTCATAATACATTATCGTTTCAAATACAATAAAGACATTATTGAATACTAGCTTTTCAAATTTTAGGCCCAAAATGAGTATGATTGGGGCTGGTTTGACATATACTGTAGTAATCCATCCTATTACTACTATGCTTTGTGTAAGATACAAGGTAATTATAAAGATACTTTTAATAACAAGGTTCTGGGTAAAAAAATGGATTGGGCCTGATATCCAGCCATTTTCAATATCTGGCCAGATACTGGATATTGAAACCCTCCAGTCCAGATATTCAGCAATATAATCTTTTATATTAAACAACAAAAATAACTGCTTTTAAATTTTTCATATGTCTATAATTTTCTTTTATTGAAGCTAGGGGAACAATTTTTCCAAAAAAAATTTTTTTATATAAATTTTATATTAGAAATCTCAAAACATAATTTTTTTGCGGTGGCAGCTTTACAGAATTTTTTTTTGACTTCTTCAATATCTGGCCAGATACCAGATATTAGAAATCAGTTGATATCCTGTATACAGTATCCATCCACCCAACCCTAGTAAAAAAAACTTAAACACAAAATTTACCAAATAAAATGGGTAAGGAAGCAAATAATGGCTCAAATTGTACCATAGTAGGAACTTCTATAGAAAAAAAACACAGAAATTTTCATAAAGCTATCTCCACCAGGATTTACAGGAATCTTTAAGGATCAACAAATGAAGGTTGATAAATTAAAGGTTTAAGTAAACAAACACAATATTAGGTT
The DNA here is from genome assembly GCF_053477335.1 of Acartia tonsa. Taxonomy (NCBI): domain Eukaryota; kingdom Metazoa; phylum Arthropoda; class Copepoda; order Calanoida; family Acartiidae; genus Acartia; species Acartia tonsa. The sequence goes on along the minus strand of NC_137274.1, from coordinate 1,750,638 downwards.
ATCCTTGTTATAGCTAGAACTTCTACATACGGGTCATTCAAGAGAAATGAGTTTTTAAAACTTGATTATGCATAGAAAGAAAACCAACTAAATATAAAATACTTTTCATATTTGGAAAACCTGTTATGGGGCATTTATGTTTTATATATTTAGAAATGATTATTTCCCCAAATTATGTCTTATATATGTTGCTCAATACCTTTTATTTCAGCATAATTACAAAATTGATTGATGTTGACCCTGGCCTCAATATGATCTGCCTGAATGACATGGATAAAATATACTTTTTTTAATATTTATTTTGTAACTCTTAAGTTTTGTTTCAAAATTCTACACAAAATAAATTATTTTTGGCTTAAATGTTTTATGACTATTTATTCTCTTGGATGTTTATCTGTCCTATTGTCTGATCTTAATGGTTGCTTCTTTTCAGTGAAGCTTAGCATAGGTCTTGGGATGGCTTTGGCTATTTTTTTGTTGTCTTAGAAGTCCTAAGTTTATATGGTATTATTTGCACCTGTTTATGGGCCAATGCATTCCCCACACTCTAATTATTTTTGTCATACACCTGACATGGCAGAAGTAGGAAAATTTTTTGATATCTTTAGTTATGACGTGGTGTCATTTGATAGAAAAACAGTAACTGTATAATTTGTTTAACTAAATTGGATGAAAACAAGGTTGTGTGTTTTTTAAAAATATGATCGAATAAACTTTTTAACATACAAGGTTTTGTAATTATTTCAACACAATACAATCTACCTTTTTACTTAATTGTTGAAATAAGGATTCTGAGGTCGATTAGAACCAATATACAGTCAATTCTTGAAATATAAATATATTAAAGTAAATATTGGGTTAGATTTATACAGAATTTTTGTTGAAACTTATGATTGATGTTAAACCTTAAATTTGTTGATATACTATTTTTGGTAATGTTTTGTTAATGATAGATAAAAGGTACGCCTACTGGTGGAGCTGCTATGAACTCTAGTTTTTGGAAATATAAAAACGATTCCTGTCCTACAAATAGTTCCAGTGCTAAGTGTTAAAATGTCCCAAATAACTTAAAACTTGACCTGCGAGTCAATCATTATAGGTTAAAAGTAAGAGGTTTGAAAAAAAAAACATAAATGTGAATGTGCAGATTGTGTAAATGTTTTGCATGCTGTTGGAATCGCTATAAGCTCTAGTGTTTGGAAATATAAGAACTATTCTTATGCTAGGTATAATCTATCAGCTACATGGTAGAATGTCCCAACATACTTAAAATTCAACAGTTTCATTTTTCAACTTTTCTTACATTACATTCTTAGTGTTACTTTACTACCTATGGAATAAACATATAATTGTAGACAAATTGTCAGGGATTTAAATGGCTGATAAATTGAGGTACATCCCTAATGATGAAAAACAAAATAACACCTTTAAAATTAGTGGTTAAAACATTTGAACACTAAATATAATAAACCAACCAATAAATATTCACTAAAGTCTCAAAAGTTATTAAGCCAACAAATAAGATAACATTATTAAAAACTTTGGAGCCCATTACTAAACAGCCCATTGTCCCCTCTCTCTCTCTGGGTGAAGATAGGGAAGGCTGATTAGTAATTCATTTATTTGTCCAAAAAACCAGTGGTTTTAGCGTAATTGTTAATGTCAGCATTCTGTCAGAGAGGTTTTGTTTTCTGGATTCTGGACCACACTGCGTTATACGAGAGATATTTAAAATGTTACCTACTGACAGGCACTTTACATCAATAGTAAGGCAGGGGAAATCATGTGTTAATAAAAAGCCACAACTCATAAACATGCACAGTTACAACTTTCAGACAAAGGCTTTGATTGCAAAGGGTTGGTTATCTACAGGGTAATTAGATGCTTAACACTGCAATTCTAAGACAAGTTTCAAGGTGCATTGAGAGGTCTAGAACCTAAAGAGACACTAAACCTCCAGGAGGACATTGACTATTTCATTTTACACCGATTATTCCCCAATGCTAGGTCTAGAATTTTATAGTAACTCAACAAGTCTTTAAAATTATTTTTCTATGATGAATACACTTTTTAACATACAAGCTTCTGTGAATATTTTTTGATCTAAACTTTTCTAGAAATATCAGTTTGAGACTTTATGAATTATAGATCTGATTAATCAAAATTTTGGTTTTTCTGTGTTAATCTTTAAAAATAAGGTTAAATCAGAGAGAGAGAGAGAGAGGGGACAATGGGCTTATTAGTATATTATGGTAAAGTTTTATAATATAAAATATCTTTTTTTTATTCGTTGGCTTAACAAATTTGGAGACTTTTATTATATTCTTATTGCTTAGTTCATTTAGTTGAGTGAAAATGTTTCAACCACTAATTGTATTCTACAGAAGGGGTAATTTTTTGTATCATTATCGGGGATGTATATCAATTTATCGACCATTGTCTTATCCCTTGAAATCCCTGGGTGTCTGTCTGTGTGAAGCGTAAGATCTCACTGAAAGGCCAACAAATTAAATTATTGTTAATTACTTGGATGTTACACTACATTTTAATGTTCTCTAATTAAATAAAACTCACAGCTGGCTAAAATAATAATACCCTCCATCCACCCCCTTTACCCCATCCCCTCCTCTCCTACTTAATGAAAAAACTGACCAGTAAATGAGTTCCATGTTGGCAACCTAAATTTTTCCTTCATAACATATATTTTATGTACATAAAAACTTTTTTTTTGTTGGGTCAACAGGCGGCGTAACTCATTACCATGCAAAGTTTGTGCAATTGTAGTATGGCGGCATCATACGGACAAGCCTTTCATAGAGTTGCTATGCTTCGGCTTATCAAATCACAACCCAGCACTAATCCTAGTTTATCACCATTTCATCCGGCCCCTTCGGGGCCTTGCCGACACCTCACAAGCAGCGGTCAAATTTGACATCTCTGATAGTGGGAGGGGCGCGGCCCCTCTACAACCCCAAGCCCCAGTCACCTGTCTTGTTGGGAGATGTCTGCCTTCCCCTTGCCGCAGCCGGACCTTCCCTTTTCTCTGCCATCACCTGCCTACCCCAAGGAGGCAGCCTTCCCTCCTACCTTTGCGCCTGTGGACACAGCCCCCAGCTCAAAGGAACCCCTCACCAGCTACCCCTCATAATCTATTATTATACTTCTATTTGCTATATAAACCTGTATGTCTATTGTAATGAATCAGTTCAAAATAGATCCTTTAATCAGTAACTCCTTGTAGTTATTTATTGGTAGAATCTTTAAGGCTAGGGGCTCGTTTGAATCGAACTCGCTCAGTAGGGTTGAACTGCTTCACCCCTACTACAACTTGGTGTCAGCTGTGGGATCGAGCCCTGCTAAAACTAGCCGATTCTACCTCTGGCCGAGGGATTGGACCCTTTTGCAAGTAAGGGGACAGTCAATGACAACCTTAGAAGCACTCCTGGCCGAGAGATTGGACCCTTTTGCAAGTAAGGGGACAGTCAACTGACATCCAACAAGAATTCAAGAAGCCAACTGACCTGAGAAACGGCCTTTTTAGGCCACTTTTTAATCATTTTCGAACGCACAACGTGGGTATTTTTACCTACTGCGGGTAAATTTTGCCTGCTGAACGCACCACACGGCACCCTTAGTGACCGTCCAAGCCGCTTTGCGGATTCATCCTACGCTTGCTGAACGCCTTAGCGTCTAGGCCAGCAAAGGTAGGACCCACTAATGGGGCACTTGATAAGTTTGATAAGTGTCTGACAACCTGATTCTAGGGCTCAAAGGACCAAAGGTCTAGACACAACTGTAGCTGAAAGCCTCGTCCCTGAGCAGTTACACTAGCTGACACTCCTTAAAGCTTGGAGAATGCTAGCATAGTTGTAGTCGCCTCCTGCGAGTATCAACGGACTAAAGGTCCAGACGCAGCTGTAGCTGAAAGCCTTGTTCCCGAGCAGTTACACTAGCCAACACTCCTAAAAGCAGGGAGAATGCTAGCATAATTGCAGTCGCCTCCTGCAAGAAACAACCTAGAGGGGAGTCTTGAATAGAAACGACCACATTTGCCGCAATGTTTTGCGATTACGCTTAGGAAGGAGCATATGAACGCATTGTCGGAAGTGTGGGGCACCCTCTGCGGGGTGTAACAACTGTGCTTAGGAAGGAGCATAAGTATTGCATCACAGAGGTGTCCATCATTTGCCACACTGTTGGGTAGTCACGATTGGGGTGATACCGCAGTGTTGGGAGTGTTGTCCACGTACTTTTCCGCAATTACTGGGGAATTGTACACCACTTAGTACAACATTTGCCACACCGCTGGGTAGCTGCGATAGGGGCACTGCCGCGGTGATTGGAAGTGTTAGCCCATACGATTAGAGCGGGTTCTAACTTGGCACGTGCAGCTGGGAACAAGCCTCAGGGCACGAGTAGGCCAGACCCATGAGACAGAGTGCTGCGTAACTGGTCTTCCCTCACCGAGAATCTACGAGACCAGGCGAGCCCTTAGAGCTGCGGAGAGCAACGAAATCTAACGGAGAACCTCGGAGAGCGGCGAATTCTAACAGAGAAACGTGTGTTAGACGGCTGAAACATGCCCACTGACTGGCTGAAACATGCCCACTGACTGGCCGAAGCCTGCCAAATAGCTGCAAACTGGCAACGTGTCGGCTGGGCAACAAGCCCCAGGACACCCAGGCCAAACCTACGAGACGGACAGCTGCGTAGCTGGTCTCCCTGAGAAGGCAATGTGTGGCTGCGAAGCTCCAGCACACAAGTAAGGCCTACCACTGCAACGGATAGCAGAATTCGACCCCAAGGCGCGGTAGGACGGGACATTCCCTGCCGCCACCTCTCTGGATTCGAACCCACGGAGCTGCAGGACGGGACATTCCCTGCCGCCACCTCTCTGGATTCGGACCCACGGCGCTGCAGGACGAGACATTCCCTGCCGCCACCTCTCTGGATTCGAACCCACGGCGCTGCAGGACGGGACATTCCCTGCCGCCACCACCTGGATTCGAACCCGCGGCGCTGCAGGACGGGACATTCCCTGCCGCCACCACTCCAGATACGAACCACCAGCGCTAGCAGGACGGGTATTCCCTGCCGCCGCTGCTTCTAAACCCAACTGTGTCGCTGGAACCAGCCCAGGACACAACCTACCAGCGCTTGCAGGACGGGCATTCCCTGCTGCCACCACTTCAAGAATCAGCTTCTAGAGCTCTGTGCCCCCACCATGGTAAGAGAGGGCATCATAGCTGCGGCCCTACGCCAGCGGGATGCAAGAACCCCCTGTCTAGTGGCCAGGAATAACCCTTCCACATCAGGGTGCGGTTCCCCACTCACGACCCTGCCCAGCACGTGCAGGTCAACGCAATGATAGATCCCGGCAACCGTATGCCCGGGTCTGCAGTAATTTCCAAGTCCCTCATGCACGCAATGGGCGTGCAGAGGCTACTGATTCCAACACGTACGCGTATCATCACTGCCAATGACAGGGGGCAGCCCCTCCAGGTACTTGGCGAACTAAGCGAGCTCTATATGGCGGTGAGCCACTCGCACATCCTCCATTTGTACTGCGTGACTGTGGTCAGGAATCTCCCGCGCCCACTGAGCTTAGGGGGGGTCTTTCTGTGTGAGTTCGGAACTAGGCTTTGTTTCGACATGCAGACCCCTGCCTGTGGGTGCGTGGGGAGATTATCCCCCTCCATGGTGCCCCAGTGGACCGCAAAACCGCCAAGAGAGAGTTAAGCTACAAGGGGCCCCCAGAGGCCGAACCCGTCAAGTCGCAGCCAGCTAAATCCGGGACCGGGCCCGTCAAGTCGCGGCCTGATGCCCCCGGTGCCGCGCTCGGCCAGTGGAGTACAGCCACCCCCTGAACCGAACCTGTCAAGTCGCGGTCAGCCAAGTCCGGGACCAGGCCCGTCAAGTCGCGGCCTGAGGCCCCTGGTACCACGCTCGGCCAGCAAAGTCCGGCTGACCCCAAGACCAAGCCAACCCAGCCGCGGCCGGTCTCCGCCCAGTCCGAGCCCGTCAAATTGCGGCCGGACGCCCCTGGTGCCAGGCCCGTCAAGTCGCGGCTGGCCACCACTGAGCCTGAGCCTGCCAAGTCACAACCAGACGTTCCCGGTGCCGAGCCCGTCCAATTACGGTCGGCCACCCGTAACGACATGGAACATGAACTGAGCCACAAGGAGCCGCTGCCGGGCCTGAACCCAGACTCATCCCATGTCGGTGAGAGTGGAACCCACCGGGTGGACATGGCCCTCACCGCCAGCAAGGGAACCAACCTGTCGGCTGTGACCCTTCTACCTGTACCAGACACGGCCGCAGTAGAATCACCAACAGCCTTCCCAGAGACCGATTGCCTCCCAGAAGCCTCCCTGACTGAGGATACTGTCATCAACGGCCAACCGTGTCCTCCCGGATCCATCCCTGAGTGCTCCTACCAAGCCGAGCCCGTCAAGTCACGGCCGGCTACGCACACCTTGAACGCCATGTTCCCCTTGAACAGGCACGCGGCCCTGCTGATCACGGCCAAGCAAGTCACCCTACCGGCCTGCAGCCTCATGATGGTCTCCGTCCAGCTACTTGGCCGACACCTTCAGGCCGCAATCCGCTTGGCTGCCCCAGCGCAGCAGGTTGGGGAGCACTACCTCCCACTGGATGCTGGCCTTCCTGTTGCTAGGAAGCTAGTCAAGCCTGATGTTCTGGGGGTTTCCACCAATCTACCCCAACACCTACATGCCAGGGGAGAACCTGTAGGACTCCAGGCGGACCTGGAGCTGGACAAGACTGAATTCTGGGAGACAGACCCCATGCTCAAGATGGGGGGACCAAGCGCTCCAGAACAATGCCAGGACATCAACTACCCTTTTAACCCAGGAGGATGGAAGCTTCAGCCCGATACAGCCCAGGGCCGTAGGAAGAGGCCATCACCCGGCACTAGGAGTAAGGGGGAGCCAACCCCCCTGAGGAGAATCCAGGCCCCCACAGGATCAAGGCCTGGGGAGGACCCCTACCACAAGCCTCAGGACTGCCCGCCTGGGAAGCTACCTGTAACATCAACCCCGTACGGTAGGGTTGCCCCTGGAGGCCCCGTTGCTACCATGTCCTTTCACTCGGACCTGCCACTACCTGGTCACCTGGCCCAGCTTATCGCCTGCCTTGGGCAAACGAGACGTCCCACCGTGCAGCAAGAAGTCCGGGATGGCCAGCTTGGGACCCTCAACCACCTGGCATCAATGACCACCGCCTGGCTGCCGGTCATCGTATTGTTAATGTTGAGTGGTTGTACCTGGCTCTTACCCCTACATATCTCAATATTCTTACAAGTGTTCACCCAGATTGGAAAGTCAGCGATTGAGTACAGCAGTGGGGGTATATGGCAGCGTAGGAGAGTCCAGGCATCCAGCCCGTTGCCATATTCGGCGCCATCACAGAGACCCAGAAGATCCCCTGACCAAGGCTCAGGGGGTTCGAACCCATGCCAGAGAATTGGTTGCCTACAAGAGAGGTACCAGACCCCCAGGACGGGCCAGAGGCCACCAGAGGTTGAGCACCAGGCCGGCCCCAAGCAGCAGCCGGCCATTGCAGCATCTCAACCTGCCCTGATCCATGTCACCACCAAGGAAAGGAGAAGGGCAATGAACGTTGACGCCACGGAGAGACCAGACCTACCGTACGAGCCAAGTAAGAAGAAGTGACCACCATTGCCCCCAGGAAACCAGCCAATGGGGCTCTGCCGGAAGTCAGAGGCCCTGCTAGGACGCTGGGGCCCCAGCCAGATGAACTGAAGGAGACTTTAGCTGAAGCCACCACCCCCAGCTGTGGACTGGGTCAGATGTGCAAGGGGATAGCAGAACACCACTCCCCAAGAGGCCTAGAGGCCCCTGAAAGACGACTGGCGGACCTCCAGACCGGCTCTGATCCCCGACACAGAGAACTGGCCTACCCCTACACTGAAGATCTAACTGCCAGTCTCCTACCTGCCCCTGTCCACGACAACCCTAGGGGAGACAAGATGGCCGCCAAACTGCCACCACCACCTGCCAGCGTTGTCCGAGACCCTGGAAGCTGGATACTTCTGGACCAGTCCAATGGTGGAACGGTTGCGGCAACCTTACCATCTAGCAGTCAACCTGGAACCATGGACCAACTGCCCCTGTACCAACCAGCCGAAGTCACTGTCCTGCCACCGCCAGCTGTTGAGAGGAGTCTGACCAGCAACCCTACAGGAGGAGGAGAGCAGTCGGGACCTGCGCCTGTGCCGCCAGCTGTCGCCATATGTAATCCCACAGACAAACTAGAGTTTGAGATACCTGAGGACCGGACCAACCACCCTGGAGGAGAAGAAGAGAACCTGACCAGCCAACCTGCAGAACTGGGAACAGTCCCTCCGGCGCTACCCACTGATGCAGTATGGAATCCAGACGCAGAAATGGAGCCCCTACCTGCCAGCAGCGAGCCCCGAGGACGAAACGGAAGCGATGTGTCCCCTCCAGATGACAGCCATCCCAATCCGGGTTGGAGCCAAGAGACCGAGCAACCTGGACAAGACAGGCGCCCCCATGGAGTTCTACGCGCCTACTACCATCATTGTCCCTCCTCTAGGAGCCTCTAGGGTGAGCCTGGGTCTCCGTGTCCAGCTGCCAGCCGAGACAGAGATAGTTCTCCAGACCAGGCCTAACTTCCAGCGCCGAGGCCTGACCGTCGCCAACCCTCAGCTGGGAGCCAACCGGGAGTTGACCATGCTGATCTCCAACCACAGTCAGACCGAGCAACGAGTTTCCAGAGGGGCCTGTGTAGCCCGGGCTGTCCTACACTGCGCTGTGCCCCAGGGAGAGTCTGCCGCCCCCCATGGTTCAAGGCCTGATGTCCTGATGTCCTGATGAGGGGAGGTTGTAGTAGGGCGGCATCATACGGACAAGCCTTTCATAGAGTTGCTATGCTTCGGCTTATCAAATCACAACCCAGCACTAATCCTAGTTTATCACCATTTCACCCGGCCCCTTCGGGACCTTGCCGACACCTCACAAGCAGCGGTCAAATTGGACATCTCTGATAGTGGGAGGGGCGCGGCCCCTCTACAACCCCAAGCCCCAGTCACCTGTCTTGCCGGGAGATGTCTGCCTTCCCCTTGCCGCAGCCGGACCTTCCCTTTTCTCTGCCATCACCTGCCTACCCCCAGGAGGCAGCCTTCCCTCCTACCTTTGCGCCTGTGGACACAGCCCCCAGCTCAAAGGAACCCCTCACCAGCTACCCCTCATTTACTAAGTATATTTGCGATAACTTTTATTTAATGAAATCTTCCAATTTTTAACATGTACAAAACGGCCTGCTTAATTGCTTCAAGATCCATGTCAGATCTATATAGGAAATAAATGTCTATAAACGAGCTCAAGTTTTCCAAGGAATATTTGTTTAAAACTCATAGTGCTCCAATAATCCATAATAAACTCTCATTGCCCAGAACGATAAGACCCATTATTTTACTTTATTAAAAATAAATTCCTTTTTTTAATTTCATGTTGCTATTTACCTTATATCAATGTATTTAATTTCTAATCACAAAAAAGAAAAATTGGATTTATAATATAATAAATTTAAGAAAACTCTGTTTTAAAAGAATTCGATTGTGGCAACACTTTGTGTGTTCAAATATTAAACTAAAATTGTAATCATCATCATTAATCCTTTGGTGATGGTAATGTAAAGAAAAAAATATAATTTAAAAAATCTCTTTAAAATCATTTAGATTATTAAATATTTACTTTCTTTTAGATAGTAATGCCGGGTGAGGAAAATAGATTTATTGAGAAATAGATATGCATATAGAAAACTAGCCAATAGGGAGATAATTATATCGAGCCAACTCTAGTAATCTATTATTATACTTCTATTTGCTATATAAACCTGTATGTCTATTGTAATGAATCAGTTCAAAATATATCCTTTAATCAGTAACTCCTTGTAGTTATTTATTGGTAAAATCTTTAAGGCTAGGGGCTCGTTTGAATCGAACTCGCTCAGTAGGGTTGAACTGCTTCACCCCTACTACACAATCAAAGGAATGTTTATGGTACCTAAAGGTGGTCTTTGAACAGAAAAGGAGACATTGTTCTCCTTGGTTATCGTGCACCTGGCATAGCAACAGAACCATTTTAATGTCTTTAGTTATGTCGCGGTTTCTGGCCGCGATTCGAACCTATCACCTTCTTGACAACAGGGATCTAGAGGGACAAGACAATGGTCGATAAATTGATGTATATCCCCAATCCAATTATGAAAAACAAAATTAACGCATATGCAGATCACAATTAGTGGTTTAAATTTTAGGACACTCAACTTTATGAACCAACCAATAATAAAGTACCCAAAGTTGTTGATCCAACAAATAGGAAAACGTATTTATAAAAAACTTTGGAGACTAGTGTAATAAACAGCCCCAATGCAATGTGTACATTCAGGGAACAAAGGGAGGACAGACCTAGCAAAATGATTAAATAAATAGTTGTACACTGTTGAAATCCTTTGAGGCATTTTCATAATAATGATTGATTGAATGAAGACGACAGGTCAAAAAAATGTTGAAAAAACGCGGCATTCTTAACTCAAAAACCCATCTCTGGACCCAAAAAAGGGGAAGGCAGTTAACCATATTGTAATTTACCTAGCCTAATTTGTGGATATAAATATCTAGTATTGTTTTGACCATAAACCAATATACTTGTGAATAGAATATCTGTTGATTATTAAATACGGAGCGAAGCTCCTCTACAGTTTGCACAAATGAATGTCCGTCATGTCCGCAGATTACATCCATCATGTTACAGATACAAGATTAATTTATTTTCTTACAAAAATTTAAGTATTTTTGTGATAAAGTAATTGTAATCCATTGTCCTATTTCTGTTTTCCTAGATATATATAGTTGTTACAGAGAGAGAGAGGGGATAATGGACTGTTTATCATACTAGTCCACAACGTTTTATAATACCGTTTTCTTATTTGTCGGCTTAACAACTTAGGGGGATTTTATTTAATTTTGATTTGCTTAAGTATCCAAACATTACTACTAATTGTAATCTATAAAAGGGGTAATTTTGTGTATTATCATTGGGGATAGACATCAATTTATAGGCCATTGTCTCTTTATATATTGTTAACTTCTCAACACTGGCGTATGCAGGATTTTTCTAGGGGGGTGACTCCATACTTGAAACAAAATTGAGACACCTAAATAAATAAACGTCACTTCTGTTCTCCCTAATTTCAAGGGGAGTGTTGTTTTTAAAATTTTTCAACACCCCCAACCATGGTATATCAGAGGGGGGGGGGGGTGAAGAACGCTTTGATTGCATCGAACCCCCATAATTTTTCCAGGAGGGAGGATACACCCCCTCCCCCTACACTCCCCACTTTGACACGCCACTGCTTCTAATGTTTACCTTATAGATAAGAACAAATTTTAACACGAAAACACTAAAATTTTAAACAAAATTATAAAATGAATATTTTGTTAACAAGTTGAAGTATGTTCATTACTGTCACATAAAACAAGGATGACAACCTCCATGAAAGCGAAGCTCTGAAACGGTAGGACAAACTAACATTAGCACTTCAAGAGTGTCAGAACTGCATAAATGAAATATAAATAAAGCCGTCGAAATTGTAAGAAAATATGTTGTAAAGTTGCTTTAATACAGGATTATGTTACAGGACGTACTTACATTATTAGGACTTGATTATAGAGATGCTATGCTTGTAAAATTGTACCTTGCTGAAATAGAAATCAGTATTTAAAAAATCAGGCCAATAGGATAATTACATCATACAAAATATTGTTGTTAAAAAATGTAAGAATTAAGTATGTTTGAAATGGACAAACAGACATTCTAGTAAAAATTATAGAGTTGCTACACTTCCTTAATCGTACCTAACTGTTAAAGTAATCATATGCAAATTTTGAAATCTATAGGACAATTTTAATATGTTTCAATCAATGAAAAGAGCTAACATAAATTATAAAAATTAATTTATTTACAGTTAGGAGGTTGATTAATCGGTTATCTATGGATTCTGAGAAGGTTAAAACCATTTTTTATGATAGCAGAAAGAAATATGATCTTTGATTACGGTTTTGTCCCTCATTAAAAATAAATTTATAAGATTCCATTTTACTTTTTTAAAGCAAAGCTTTTCTATAATTAGGGTCGGTCCGTACGTCCGTAACGGATAGCTTTTTGGGCATGTTAGAATTGCCCTATCATTTTCATGGTGATTCTTGTATTAGTTAAGTACGATTTAGAAAGCGAGGCAACTCTATAATAGTTACCAGAATGTCCGTACATCCATTTTAAACATGTTGATTTTTAGCTTTTTAACAACAATTTTTTATGTGATATAATCATCCGATTGATCTGATTTTTGGAGTACTGAGTCCTATTACAGTATGTTAAAATATTATAAACGAAGCGTCTCTATAATCAAGTCCAAATAATGTCAGTATGTCCTTAAACAGTATTCTGTATTTAAGAAGTTTTAAACAAATTTACTTACAATTTTGTTTCAACTTTTAAACATTTATATTCTGCTTTATCAGTTCTGATGACACTCTACAAGTGTTAATTTTCGTTTGTCTTACCGATTCAGAGCTTCACTGTTGTCATCCTTGTTTGATAAACAAATTTATGTATAATTTTGTCAAAACTAACATATTTACATTTTGTATATTCCGTTCTGACACTCTATAAGAGTCAATATTCGTCTTTCCTACCGTTTCAGAGCTTTGCTTTTATGGATGTTGTCATCCTTGTTTCCTAATAATATCAGCCGATTTGATTTTTGTTATTCCCAATTTAAATTTTAGCTTTAAAAAGAAAAAGTAGATAAAAAGGAATGAGAACTATGTCGGTCCAGTGCAGTGGTTACTTTTTTTGATTTGGTTAATTATTATTCATTGTTAATTAAACCCTATATTCCTGGATATATTGTTAACTTCTAATCACTGGCGTTCACAGGGTTTTGTCAGGGGGGATGCGTTCATTTTGAGACTCCTCTTAAACCAAAATCAAGGGGGGAATAATACAGACATTTAATGGGGGTGTAAAAAAAAACAAAATATACTACAAATAGATTGTCTGAAACTAAGAATAGTTATTTCTCGCAACGTATTATAACGGCCTTCCGCGGATATAGGATGTACAATTATAAGATTAAAACTGGTTTTATTATATTATTATACATTTTTATATTCGCAGAAAGCTGGATATAATACGATGCTAGACATAGTTTGTTTTTTCGTATGGATGAGAACCGGTTCCTATCCACCGGATTCGAATGAATACGAGAAAATTGTTTAAAATTCCCAATGGAGATACACAAAATTACTTAAAAATTTGGACACTCAACTAATTAAACCAACCATTTAGAATACAATAAAAGTCCCAAAACTGTTAAGCAATCTAAAAAGAATTGCTATTATAAAACTTTCGGGACTAATGTTCAAAGGAGCCTACTGTCCCTTCCCTCCCTGGGAAGTTTAAATGTGTGTAACCTAACCCCCATAGCATCGCTATACTCTCTGAATACCTCCCCCCCCCCCCCCTCCTTCTGCACGCCACTACTTCTGATTTTTACTTAAAAGATAAGGCAAAACACAAAAAAGTCAAATTATAAGCGAAAATAAAAAAGGCATATTTTATTTTATCAAGTACAATTATTTCCAAACTTTGCTCTGATTAATTTCTGCGGGATTAGAACCGGTTCTGAACTATACTAAAAACATGTATCGTATTACAGAAAATTTTTCCAAGATTTTAGACTACATCCTCTTTCTTTTTAAAAGCGGAGCTTTTATATAATCAGGGTAGGTCCGTCCGTCCGAGACAGATAGCTTTTTTTTCTCGTTAATTTAGGCATGTTAGAATTGTCCTATCGATTTCAAACTTTGCATGGTGTTTTCTGTAGTAGTTAGGTACGATTTTGAAAGTGTTGCAACTCTATAATCAATACCAGAATGTCCGTGCGTCCATTTTTTAACAACAAAGTTTTATGTGATCTAATTATCCGTTTGATCTGATTTTTGGTATGTTGATTCCTGGGACAACAAAGTACAATATTGTTTCAACAAATTTACTTACAATTTTGCTTCGATTCTTACACGTTTATATTCTGATTATTCAGTTCTGACACTATACAAGTGTTAATGTCCGTTTGTCCTACTGTTTCAGTGCTTCGCTTTTATGGATGTTGACATCCTTGTTTAAAAGCGAATCTTTCCTATAATTAGGGTCGCTCCTTCCGTTCGTCCGTCCACCCGTCCGTCATGGACAGTTAGCTCTTTTCTTTGATTTAAACAGGTTGGCATTGTACTATCGATTTCAAACTTGGCATGATGATTCCTATGAAAATTAGGTATGATTTAGGAAGCGTAGCAACTCTTTATCCCTTTTATTGAAAAAAGAGTTATAAATTGTTAAAATGGAGATAAAAGAATACAGTCTAACTTCCATAAAAACAAGGATGAAAAAAGCGAAGCTCTGAAATGGAAGGACAAATGAACATTAACATTTAGAGTGTCAGAACTGAATAAACTGAATATTAATGCATATGTCTATACAAAATTGTAAGGAAATTTGTTGTTAAATAACTGATTAAATACATGTTACTGTTTAAGGACATACTAACGTTTTTAGGACTTGATTTTATAGAGATGCTTCGCTTATAACACTATACCTTGTTGTAATAGGAATCAGTATCAAAAAAATCAGATGAATAAGATATTTTAACATTCAAAAATTTGTTGTCAAAAAGTAAAAAATAAGCTTGTTTTAAATTGACGTATGGACTTTCAGGTAACGATTATAGAGTTGCTTCGCTTTCTTACTCGTACCCAACTCATATAGGAATCATCATGCAAAGTCGATAGGACAATTCTAACCTGTTTAAATTAACGAAAAGAGCTAACTGTAACGGACGGACGGACGTACGGACGGACCTACCCTAATTATAGAAAAGCTTCGCTTTTAAAAATAAGGATTTCAACATCCATAAGTAGCGAAGCATAAAAAAAGATTTTTAAAAATCAAGAATATATATACATAAATGTATAAACGTCGAAACAAAATTGTAAGAAAATTAGTTGAAAACTGAATAAATACATGATAGTATTTAAGGACACACTTACATTTTTAGGATGCTTTGTGTATAATATTATACTTTGTTGTCCGAGGAATCTGTATCTCAAAATCAGATCAATCGGATATAAATCTTATAAATATTGCTTTTGAACTTGTCAAATTTAGATTATATTTTTTAATTTTGTGTTTCTTGCTTGAAATTTAAACAAGGATGACAACATTCATGAAAGCAAAAATTTTATTTTAAATCATAAAATTATTTCCAGTTTATTAGCCACAAATGGGCCATATAATATTTAGTTTTTATTTGTATGCTTCGCTACTGAAAAGTAATGGATGATGTCATTCTTGTTACAATATAATCTCACCGGAATTTATTAAGGTCCGGGGATGTGATTCTGACAAACAATTATAAGTAAAAATTTCCCCACAACCTTATTTCTCCCCCCCCCTTTTTACCCACTTCCTTTCTGCTACATAAAAATCAAGTTTTACGCCAATTTCTACGCCAACAAAATATTCAATTTTGGACAATTTCAAATGGAATTAATTAGCTGAATCATAGTCCCTGTTTAGGGTAAGTTATAATTTCCGCATATTATAACATGTAGCACAGTTAGCTTTACAACAAAGTATCAGGATGTCTGTTTGTGTGTGTGTATGTGAGTGTATTTGTGTGTGTGTGTGTGTATGTGTATGTTTGTGTGTGAGTGAGTATGTATGGGTATGTGTTGGTATGTGTGAGTGTGTATGTGTGTGTATATGTGTGTGTGTGTGTGTATATGTGTGTGTTTGTGTGTGAATGTATGTGTGTGTGTGTATATGTGTGTGTTTGTGTGTGAGTGAGTGTGTGTAGGTAATTGTTGGTATTCGTGTGTGTATGTGTGTATATGTGTGTGTTTGTTTGTGTATATGTGTGTGTTTGTTTGTGTATGTCTGTGTGTGTGTGAGTGTGTATTTATATATGTGTGTATGTGTGTGCCTGTTTCTACCAAAGGATCAACTTAAACTGAACTTTAATGGGGGTTAGAGCGACTTTCCCCTCCCTACTATTAGTGCCCCTAGAGGCCTCATAGAGGCGTCCTATATATAATAAAACATAATATTTAGGGGGTTAATTTTGCTTAAGATGGTAAATCTTCCTACCACCAAAATAGTTATCAACCTTTACATGATCTATGTAAAGGAGAACCATATCTGTCCAGTGGTTAGCAAGATCCATTGGTACACAAGACAGAACCATTGCTGCTTTTATATAAGGATTATCGGGTATAGTCACTTTCGTGGCAACGCCTCTTAAGGGGCGTTGCAGGGGTTATGTTAGGTTAAGTTGGGTTAGGTGATTTCTCCACAGGGTTAGGGCTAGAAATAGGAGAAAAGCTAAGATGAAAATACTGTTATCCTGTTATATTGATTTAATAATGCAATACTTGTGTGGTATTGAAGACTCACTATATAAACAATTCAGGGATTTAAAGGGATAAGACAAGGGTTCCTACTTTAACTAAAGATGTTAAAAAATGGTTCCTACTTCTGCCAAGTCAAATGTGCGACATAAATAGTTAAAGTAAAGGGAATGCTTTGGCCCCAAAAAGGCGCATCTCATTACCATGCACAGTTAGGACTTCTTAGACAAAGGTCGTGCAATCGAAGGGTTGGTTTTCTGATGGATGTTTTTTTCTAAGGTGATGTCGAGAGGACTTGTACCCGAAGCTTCACCTCCCCCCCCCCCACCCTCTTGTTATCATCATGATTATTGGTCATTTGTATTGTATTACGTATTTTTTTATTTAGCACTATAAGCTGTTTCTTTATTGATTACTAGCGGCTTCGCCCCTAGCCTCTAGGGGCTTTTCCCTATATCAATTACTAGCGGCTACGCCCCCTAAAGGCCTCTAGTGACACTTTTAATGAATGCTTTTTTCATTTCAAATATCTAATTAGAGAAATAATTGGTTTATGTTTTGTTCAAGTCTCTTTTTTGCAAGGGGTAATTTTTTTCAAGGGGCGATTTATCTTGGGAGGGTGGTGGCACCCTCCCCCAAAATAGTTATAAACCACTTAGAAGGAGAACCCGATCGGTTCAGTGGTTAGCGAGATCCTTCAGTACAAACAGACACACACTACACAGACATACTGTTACTTTATTATAAGGATAAATTTCCCTATCTGTATGTCCCTGGAATTATATTGTTTACTTTTAGAGATAAGCTGAAAAATAATTCAACTTTTTTTAAAATTTAACACAAAATCTCAAGGCAAAATTTGAAATGCATATTTCAGCTATAACGAGAACGATTGTGTCCATAAACAGGATCTAAAGGGATAAGACAATGGCCGATAAACTAATGTACATCCCCTGTGTTTATACACATAAGTACCCCTTGTTTAGAATAAGATTAGTGGTTGATTTGTTGGAACACTAAACTTAATGAATTAATCAATTAAATTTTTCGAGAGTCCCAAAATATTTTTGAGCAAACGAATAAGAAAAAGTAATTATAAAACTTTGGGGACTAGTGTAATAAACAACCAATTGCCCCCTCTCTCTCTGATAATTAGTGCAGCAAGCTATTGATAAACAAGCAGCTAAGGGTGGCTGCGGCTGACAGTGGCTGAGGTTGGCCTTGCTGCAATTGCCGCTTGGTATAGATAAATGCGGGCGCAGATTTAGCCCCTAAAAAGCAACATTTGTGAAGTTTGTTGAGGCTCTATTGAGAGAATTCATTAAGCTGTGCGGCTGTTTGTACGAATAAATATTTATCGCATCGTATCAAAGAAATTTTTGTGGATTTTAAAATGAAAAATTATAATATCAAAACCTCTGGGCTAACAGAACTCATATAAATTCTAATATTTTTATCAAATATACGTGGAAAAGTGTTTGTATGGCTAAGGAATACAATGTAATCCAGCGGATATTAATTGGTTTAAATCGGGCTACCAAACTGGTTTTTATTTGATATTTAATTTTTATTTTAGAATCCGCAGAAAGCTGTCAATTATGCCATAAATTACTACTAAAAGTTGATTGAAAATTACAGAAAAATTACGAACAAAAATAGCATCTAGAAACTATAATATAACAATGCATAATTTTAATCTGAAAATGAAATAGCCCAAACCATTATTGGACATATGTGAAGCTTACCTAAATCAAAGAACCCAATCAGTTCAGTAAATAGAGAGATCCTAAGCTTCAGACAAAAAACCTTACTACTTTATATTATACATCGTTCTACTTTGTATTATAGAAAAAGGAATCTTTAAATCTTGTATTAAAAACAAAGATGTCAACATCCATCTAAGTTAATAAAATAGTAAATTGACGACAAATTTCCCCCCCTGTCAATATATCCATGTATATCTTATATCAATTGCTACAGCTTCTACAAATCTGCGCAGTTTAGTACGGTTGCGGCTTTAAGCTGTTACTAGAAAACAGCGCTGCTGATGTTTTAGGCTTTTGTAAGCTGCGCGGCTGAGGGTTGCTACATTTTAAAATGAACCATATTGGTTCAGTGGTTAGCGAGATACTTCAAGTACAAACAGACACACAGACAGACTCATAGAACAGTAGTTTTGATATTGATCATATATTGTCATAATTTTTTAGTTTGTGGTTTACATTCTGTAGCGTAATCCATATACTAAAGTAACAGGATGTCTATGTGTCTGTGTGTGTGTTTGTTTGTACCGAAGGATCTCGCTAACCGCTGAACCGATCGGGTTCTCCTAAACAGGGTAGCTTCTCATAGGTCCCGGGAAGGTTTATAACTATTTTCTTGGGGGGTGGGACACCCCCAACCCCCCCAAAAATGAAAAATCCCCCCCCCCCAATAAATTTTTTTGTAAACTTTTTCTTTTAAAATATAAAATAAGAAATTGGGTGATCAAATTCGACTCTTCCCTCCTCAAGTGCCCCTAGAGGCCTCTAGGGGCGTAGCCGCTAGTAGCTCTATAAACTGCTTCTTTGAAGCTTTTCCAACCTTGTCCAACTGAATGTCCGTGCATAAGAGAGAAAAATAAGTGCAGCAGTTAGCATGAATCTTTTGGACGGACATATAAACATAATTAAATTCTGTATTAAAGATTTAAAAAATCATCTGTTACTGTTTAACAAAATATGGAGTTGGAAAATATTCGATCTAATGATAAATCAGTATTTTCTACAAAACAAGGATGACAGCATCCATAAAAGCAAAGCTCTGAAATGGTAGGACAAACGAACATTAAAACTTGTAGAGTGTCAGAACTGAATAATCAGAATATAAAATTATATAATTCGAAACAAAATTGTAAGTAAATTTGTTGAAAAACTGCTTACATGCAATGTTTAATGACATACTTACATTTTTTTAACCTGATTAAAAAGATGTTCGCCTATGACATTGTGCATTGTTGTCCTAGAAATCAGTATTCCAAAAATCATATCAATCACATTATTATAATGTATAAAAATTTGTTGTAAAAAATTTAAAAATCAACATGTTTTAAATGGACGTATGAACATTCTGGTAACAATTATAGAGATGCTACGCTTTCAAAATCGTATCTAACTACTACAGGAATCACCATACAAAGTACAAAAACAATAGGACAATTCTAACCTGCCGTACGGACGGACGGACGATCGGACTGACCCTAATTAGAGAAAAGCTACTTTATATACTTCTTATGATATATTTTCATTTAAAATTGAAATAAAAAACTTTAGGAAAAAAATCTTCCAAACATTTTTGTAAAAATCTTTGAAATATTTTTGTTACTTTCTGAGAAAATCAAACATAGAAGGTTGTTCTGTAATAAAATGTTTTGCTTCACATTGAATACTTTGGAATTGTTTCTTATACTTGTTCATTCTTGTTCTTTACTATTAAACAAGGTAAAATATTGAATCACATTCATTCGAATCCGGTGGATAAGAACCGGTTCCCATACATACGAAAAAACTATGTCTAGCATCGTATTATATCCAGCTTTCTACAAATACAAAAATGTACAATCATAAGGTTGAAGCCAGTTTTTATAGCTTGTGCCTTCGGCATCTTGGGGCTAAAAAACTGGTATTAATTTTATAATTGTACATTCTATATCCGCGGAAAGCTGTTTATAATACGACGCAAGAAATAATCTAATAAGGGAGAAGACAATGGCTGATATACTGATGTACTCTCCCAATTATGATACACACAATTAACCCTTCTGTAGATTAAGATTAGTGGTTAGTGAACACTCAACTTAACGAATTAACAATCAGAATTCACCAAAGTCCCCAAAGTTGTTAAGCCAACAAACAAGAAAACATTATTGTTAAATTTTGGGGACTTATTATCCCCTTTCTCTCTGTAAATGTAACTGACTGTATTATAACATTAGCGGCTTTAGATGCTCTAGGGGTACTTTTGACTGTTTGGGGGTGGGGTATATTTTTTCAAGTTGTAATTTCTCTTGGGAGGGTGGTGGTACCCTCCCTCAAATTAGTTTGAACCTTCTTAAGACCTATGAAAAGCTACATTGTAAAGGAGAACCATATTAGTCCTCTCGTACAAACAGACATCCTGTTATTTTTATATGAAAAATATTTTTCTCTCAAATTAAAAATTCAAAAAAATCTTGAAAACCCTTTTAAAAAATATTTGAATTTATTTGAAATATTAATTTCTGAGAGAATTAAACATAGTTCAGGTTGTTCTGTTATAAAATATGTTGCTTCATGGAATACTTTCTTTTGGCATCTTTGTTTTCTATACTTTTTCTTACAGGTAAATATTATAGTTATTGGAGTATTTCCTAAAAGTGACTAGTCGAGCAAAGAAACCCCTTTTATTTTAGAATAAATTGTTTGTTTGTTAATTACTTTATTGGGTAGTGTGTAGTTAGTAAATATTGCCCGACAGATTAAAAATTTATGGGGGTGAGGTGGTGCTTTAGTGCTTGATAGTGACTTTGAGGGAAAGTAGCAAATATCAATAATTAGATTACTAATATAATATAACACTGATATGCAGATACAAATATGTAGTTAGCAAGATTTAACAGATAAACATAATTATACTTTGTATTAAAGCTTCTAATAAGTTCTATTACTGGTAAATAATATATAATATTGGAAAAATTCTAATAATCAGTATTTTCTTTAAACAAGGATGGCAACATCCATAAAAGCAAATCTAATAATGGTAGGACAAACGAACATTAACACTTGTAGAGTGCCATAACTGAATAATTAGAATTTAAATGTATAAAATTAGAAACAAAATTTAAGCAAATTTGTTGAAAAGCTGCGCTAATGCAGTATAAAGTTACTTAACATACTTACATTTTTGGGACTTGAGTATAGAGATGCTTTGCTTATAACATTGTACTTTGTTGTCCTAGGAATCAGTATTCCAAAAATCAGATCAATCGAATGATTCTATCATATAAAAAGTTTTTGTTAGAAAAGTTAAAAATCAACATGTTTAAAATGGATGTACGGACATTCTGGTAACGATTATAGAGTTGCTACGCTTTCTAAATTGTAGCAGCAGGGTTTAAGTAAATATGCAGTTAGCAAGATTTAACATTTAACAGATAAACATAATTATACTTTGTCCTATTACTGTTAATTAAATTAGAATATTGGAAAAATTCTAATAATTAGTATTTTCTTTAAACAAGGATGGCAACATCCATAAAAGCTAAGCTTATAATGGTAGGACAAACGAACATTAACACTTGTAGAGTGCCATAACTGAATAATCAGAATATAAATGTATAAAATTAGAAACAAAATTTAAACAAATTTGTTGGAAAAACTGCGCTAATGCAGTATAAAGTTACTTAACATACTTACGTTTTTGGGACTTGAGTATAGAGATGCTTTGCTTTTAACATTGTACTTTGTTGTCCTAGGAATCAGTATTCCAAAAATCAGATCAATCGAATGATTCATCATATAAAAAGTTTTTGTTAGAAAAGTTAAAAATCAACATGTTGAAAATGGATGTACGGACATTCTGGTAACGATTATAGAGTTGCTACGCTTTCTAAATTGTACCTAACTACTACAGGAATCACCATGCAAAGTTTGAAATCGATAGGACAGCTCTAACATGCCTTAATTAACTAAAAGCTAACCGTTACAGACGGACTGACCGACCCTAATTATAGAAAAGCTTTGCTTTTAAAAATCTGTTTATCTAATAATATATGACAAATTTTTATTTTAAAGTAATAATTAAATATTTTAGGAAAAAATTTGGTTGTTTCTACTTCATGGAATACTTAATTAGATCTTTCATTCTTGGGTATCTTTGTTTTCTATACTTTTCTATACAGGTAAAATATTATATTAATTTACTTAAAGAGTCTAGTAAAGCAAAGAAACCCCTGCAACACCACTTAAAATAGGTGGGTCAGTGCTTCGTTTCTTTGTTAGGTTAGGCTATATTAGGTACTGAATAGCCCCGTGGGGTTTTAGCACCACAGGAATTGGCCCAGCAGGGTTAGGTCCTCTCACAGGGGTGAGACACAGAACCACCTTGGGGACTTTAATGAGCCGAACCCATGCGGGGAGGTGGGGGAGCTATCCTCCTGCTGGTCTATCCTGTACCCAATATAATCTTTCATGGGACAATGGGCTGTTTATTAAACCCATGCGGGGAGGTGGGGGAGCTATCCTCCTGCTGGTCTATCCTGTACCTAATATAATCTTTCCAAACCCATGCGGGGAGGTGGGGGAGCTATCCTCCTGCTGGGCTATCCTGTACCTAATATAATCTTTCCAAACCCATGCGGGGAGGTGGGGGAGCTATCCTCCTGCTGGTCTATCCTGTACCTAATATAATCTTTCCAAACCCATGCGGGGAGGTGGGGGAGCTATCCTCCTGCTGGGCTATCCTGTACCTAATATAATCTTTCCAAACCCATGCGGGGAGGTGGGGGAGCTATCCTCCTGCTGGTCTATCCTGTACCTAATATAATCTTTCCAAACCCATGCGGGGAGGTGGGGGAGCTATCCTCCTGCTGGGCTATCCTGTACCTAATATAATCTTTCCAAACCCATGCGGGGAGGTGGGGGAGCTATCCTCCTGCTGGGCTACTCTGTACCCAATATAATCTTTCATGGGACAATGGGCTGTTTATTAAACTAGCCCCCAAAGTTTTATAATAATGTTCTCTTTTTTGTTGGCCTAACAACTTTGGAGACTTTACTTTTGATTGGCCGATTCATTGAGTAAAGTGTTTAAACGTTTCAACCACTAACTTTAATCTACAGAAGGGGTAATTTTGTGTGTCATCGTAGGGGGAGTACACTGTCATGTTCTTTTAGATCCCTGAAAATATCCCCTCACTATTTTTAATTTATTTGTATTAATGAGTAGGGGTCAGTGCTCGACTAGAAAGTTTGAGGGAAACCCCTAATTAATCAAAGTTCTATTGTCTAAAATTTTTGTGTGAAAAAACCTCAAAATTGAGTATTTAAAGTAAATAAACTGACTAAATAATAATTACTATAGAGTTGCTACTCTTTCAAGATTACACATTAGTAGACACATATTTAGCCAGGGTTATAAATATGTAGGACGATTTTAACATGCCTTGCTTATCTAATGTTACACTATAGTCAAAGTCTTGATATAGCAAAGTTAACAACAATTAACAAGTGTTAAAACAAGGATGACAACATCTGTTAAAGCAAAGCTATAAAATTTAGAAGGAAGGATAGACGAACAATAACTCTTTTTTAACAATAACATTAATTTGTAAGTCTAAACAAAATTGTATGTAAATTTGTTGAATAATTGTAAAAATAAAGTAAAAGAGCATATTTTTTTGATTGAATCATATAAATTATTCGCTGATAATTCGCTGGACCTTTTTGTCCTAGGAATCAGAAGAATAAGATAATCATATCATACAAGAGGTTGTTGTAAAAAAATTGAAACTCAACAGTTTTTAAATTGACGCACATACTTTCTGGTAACAATTATAAAGTTGCTATGTTTTCTTAATCGTAAATAAGTGTTATAGAAATCTCCTTGCAAAGTTTGAAATTGGTAGGACAATTCTATCATGTCAAAATTAACTAAAAAAGCTAACCGTACATAATCATATGTATGGCAAACGGACCAACACCAATTGTAGAATATCTTCACTTTTAGAAAGTGAATGTAGTGTGAATATACACAAAATTAGGATGACAATATTCATAAGTAGAAAGTGAATGTAGTGTGAATATACACAAAATTAGGATGACAATATTCATAAGTAGAAAGTGAATGTAGTGTGAATATACACAAAATTAGGATGACAATATTCATAAGTAGAAAGTGAATGTAGTGTGAATATACACAAAATTAGGATGACAATATTCATAAGTAGAAAGTGAATGTAGTGTGAATATACACAAAATTAGGATGACAATATTCATAAGTAGAAAGTGAATGTAGTGTGAATATACACAAAATTAGGATGACAATATTCATAAGTAGAAAGTGAATGTAGTGTGAATATACACAAAATTAGGATGACAATATCCATAAGTAGAAAGTGAATGTAGTGTGAATATACACAAAATTAGGATGACAATATTCATAAGTAGCAAAGCTCCTGAATAAAATACTATGCATTAAAGCCAATATGGTTCTCCTTTACAGTGTAGCTTCTTATAGGTAAAACAAAGGTTTAAAGCTATTTTGGGTGAGAGTACCACAACCCTTCCAAGAAAAAAACGCCCCTATAAAAATAGTTTTTCCATTTTATATTTAAGACTAAAATTAAAAGTTGTGGAGGGGGGGGGGGCGTCGAATTCCCCTTTCGCCAAGCATTAAGTACAGAACTAATCATAGAGTAGACATTGTAAATATTAATAAATACAGATTCTTGTTAGTTTTTTTTATTATCCACACAAAATCAAGATAATGTTAGTAATAATATAAAAAGTATACAAAATATAAAAATCAATTGTCAATAATATGATGTAGGTAATATAAGGTATTTAAACAAAAAATAATATTTTTAAAAATTGGAATCAAAACAGAAAAAAAAATTAAAATATTGATTTTTGAATTCTATGGATAAATTCTCTACAATAAAATTCAAATTAGAATAATGTTAACAAATATAAATTACCTAGAGGGTAAAAGTGACTCAAAAATGAGCCATGTGACGTCATAAAAATGAGTGATTATATCTATCTCTTTTTTAGGGGTTTCCTTTCCAACCTCTCCTCTCATCTCCTCTCAGTTTTATGACGTCACATGGCTGATTTTTGAGTCACTTTGTCCCTCTACGAAATCACCATAAAAAAATTAAACAGGCATTTTACACATTCATAAGTAGCAAAGCATAAAGAATACCCAAGATATTTCAATTTGAGAGGAAGACTAAACTACATTCTATATGACGTCATATGACGAAAAAGAAAAAGGGAAGGGGGGGAAGAAAATCTCTTCAAAAGAGATGGGGGAAAAGGGAATCGTCTTCCTTAAAAGTGACACAAAAGTTATGTAGTTTAGTCTTTCTCTAATTTGAAAATAAAACCAAAAAAATACTTCTTTCATCTATAGACACAAAAATTTCTGAAAATTAGTTTTACTTTTACAAATACAAAAAAATGCGTCTAAAAAGCTGTTTTAAAGCAGTCCAACTGCCATGGATGTTTATACTAAAATATACTTTATAATGAAGGGAATATTGACTATAAACTTTAGCTGTTTAATTGAATAGAAAACATGAAAATCTCCCATAAACATATCAGATGGACATTTCAAATTATAGAGTAGCTTTGCTACTAAAAATACTCATTATACAATAAAAGGTTAAAATAAAAATATGTTACTGTGAATTGTCTCCATTATAAAAGGAAATTAAGCTTTTTAAACCATTCAAAGCAATAAATATTGAATATATGTGCTAAAAAAACCCAATAATGTATGTCAAAAAAAGGTAAACCAACTTTTTAAAGTGAAATTAAATCTAAACTCTCAAGCCTAAATCATATTTTCAAGCTATTTCATAAAAACTCTGCTAATACATGATATAACTGATATTAGTCAATCCAATGAATCAACAAAAAATAGCATAAAGTCATTGAAAAAATTTGAGTTTATCCATTTTAAAGAGTTGTTTCTTCATTTACATTGGCTTCTCTGGTTGTTCAATTAAAGCCTGAAATTTAAAGAAGTTTATTGGAGCCAATGTATTAGGCCTCTAAATGGTGGGGGTTGGAAAGGGAGTAGACCACCCCCAACCCATATCTAATTGTATTTTTTTTAGAAATTTAAAATGTTTTTTTTTTGTGGGGGTTGGGGTTAATTTTTTCTCTAGGGGTGGTTTCTTTCAATACAACAAAACCCACTACTTTATTTTCTATCCATGATCCCAGTTTTAAAAATAATCAATATTGCTGAACAATTAGATTCAAATAAATTAAATCTATCATGTATTTTTGGAATATTATTCTTATAAAGCAGTCAACAGTTTAAGACTTATTATTTCATAAGAATATTTAGTATGTTGATTAGATCACCTGTTTTACATTTGCAAGCAGGGGATCTGTTTCAAAATCACTGCCACTACAAATTTCTCTCTCAGTTTCCTAAAATATAAAAAATAATTATTAAAAAATAGGAAGGAAAATCAAGAACCATCACAGGCTATAAACAATACAAAAACCAAAAGACTTTAAAAATCATTTTTCATTTAAAATAGATATGATCAATAAAATAAAATATTCTAGTTCCCTTGTTACTTATTTTTTTTACCTAGCATTGATTTTAGTCATACAAATGACATGGCTAACAAGGATACTTTAAATGTTATGAATAGAAATAGCTTACCTTTCCAACCCTAACTTTAGGGATCTCAATATTTGAATCATTCTCAGTGCTTGGTGGGGAGACATCCTAGTAAAGTAAATTTAATCAAAATAAGAGATATATAAATTTCTAATTTTTAAAGATTATTTTTAAAAAATTATAAAAAACTTTAAAGAGAAACAAATGCAAATTTAGCTTTATAAATTTTTAATTACCTCTGAAACTGATTCTTGAATCTCATCAACCACTTTATCATCATCTTCTTTGAGTTTGGTGAGTGGAATTGTATACTACAAAATAAGTCCAAATTATACAAAAATATATTAGGATTGTTATGTAATATTTAGAATTCTAAACTATTTCATATAAACATTTTTCTGATAATAGAAAAATGCCAAGAAACCAATACCTGTTCAGTTTCTACAACTTGTTGTTTCTCAACACCCAGGCTTGGCAATTCTATTTCTTGATCCTAAAAAAATGATCAATTATAGAATTAGTAATGCTATATTCTGGAAAAATGACTTGTGAGAAGGTCTCATAATAGTAAATTAAAAAAATTAAAACCTAAGGTTTAAAACATGAATTAATCTGATTAATAATATGATAAATGTTCTATGATTTCACTACAATTTATACCTTTACAACATATATTGCCTTAATATCATCTGCCAAATCTTCATAAACATCAGATTGATGAACATTTACATCCTAAGAAAATTAAACTTATTTTGTATTTTTGAAACTATTTTATTCTTTATCATTTAATAATGCTTAATTCCTAAGAATATCGAGATAAGATGATTAACTCACCTGTTTTACATTTGTAAGCAGGGGATCTGTTTCAAAATCATCACTAGTTTCCATCCTAGTTTCCTAAAAAGAAAAATATTTAATGATAATAAAAACAATGCAAAAGCAAAAAGATTCTTTACTTAGATTTTATACTTTGATCAATTGTTTTTCATAATTTTACTAGCCATTGCTTGAAATCTTTTTGAAAATTATAATTATTTTTTAAAATGCATATTTGTAACTAATTCCTTATTAGAACACTAAATAGTTAAGATTCCATTTTCCTAATAAATAGCTATTTTGAATTTAGATTAAATATGAATTTAGTGATACAAATGACATTAGACATTAAAATTTTGTAAATTGATATAATAGAAATAACCCAACTTTTTACCTTAAAAGCAATTTTGATCAAATAAAAACATTTCTAGCCTCAGTGAAGTGAAATAAACCAAATTGTTGATAGTTGTTGTGAATCAAATCCAATGAAGGAATATTTATTTCTTTTATCCTATTATAAACAGCTTTCCACCGATATAAAATGTACATTTAAAAGATTAAAACCAGTTTTTTAGTCCCAAAATGCTGAAGGCATGGGGTAAAAAAATTGTTTTAATCTTATGATTGTACATTTTCATATTCATAGAAAACAGAATATAATACAATGCTAGACATAATTTTTTGTATGGATGAGAACCAGTTCTAATCCACTGTAGATTAATCAGTTTCATATGAATACCAGGGATAAATTTATCTTTTACCTTTACAACCACAACTTCAGGGATCTCAACAACATATTCAACATCAGAGTCAACATCAGAATCAACATCAGAATCAACATCAGAATCAACATCAGAATCAACATCAGAATCAAAATCAGAATTAACATCAGAATCAACATCAGAATCAACATCAGAATCAACATCAGAATCAACATCAGAATCAACATCAGAATCAACATTTGAATCATTCTTGAACTTGTTGCAACAAACTTTGTGGAGAAGATTTTCCAGGCAACCATTTTCATTTTCATATGTCCTCGCATCAATCTTTTCATAGAGTTGTTCTATATCAAGACCCTTTAGACCACTTTCAACTTCTTCAGAATTTTCAAATTTCATTCCTAGAAAAGCATAACAAAGTTTCCTTGTTGCATATACAAATCAATGAAATAATAGTTTTAATATATATTGTGTAAATCCTTACCTGTATAATCTTCAAAATGAATTCCAGACTTCCCAAAACTGATTTTCTGAAGTTCTTTGCAACACACAAGGCGGGTGATGATTGAATAAGCATCATTTTCAAGCTGAGGTCCATTGATGGAACTCCACAAATGGAGCCATTTATAATAACCAATCTAAAAATATAAATTATAAGCAAAGGATGAAATTCATAAAGTTTAGACTTTTTTCTTTGATAAAATTACAATATGAAATTTCATTATAGATTGAAGAAACAAATTTGAAGTTACCTCTAGAAGAACTGCAATGATGTAAGAAATATTGACAACAATGATGGCTTGAGTGAAGGAGCTGTGGTTGAACTCATCTTTTCCAGGAAACATTGATGGAACAGCAAATGGCAGTGTAGTCAGGATAATATTTTCTGTCAGGATTAAAATGTAAAACAGAAGATGGGATATAAGGTTGTGCTTTGGATAATGAAGTCTGGAACTATGCCAGTGCAGATCAACCATCAACACTGTTGAGCACGTGCAACTCAGCACCAGAAGAAGGGGCCGTTTTAACACAACAAGTTTTGAACCAATCCAATT
Organism: Acartia tonsa; assembly: GCF_053477335.1. NCBI lineage: Eukaryota > Metazoa > Arthropoda > Copepoda > Calanoida > Acartiidae > Acartia > Acartia tonsa. Next base: position 1,721,128 of record NC_137274.1, on the reverse strand, counting down.
TTTTACTTTGGACACTTTGTGAATTGCAGGAGACAGTTTGTGAAGTGTGTTGTTCATTGCATCAATTACTCTATCATTTGTTTTCACAAGACATGTCCATTCTTTCCTTTGAAAATACTTTTTCAGCCAACTATTCTTGCTAATTTCAAATTTCTTGTTCTCATCCAATTTTTTTGGTTTCTTTCTACCAGTCCAGTTTTCTTTTCTCCTAGCTTCAAAGGTTACTTTCATTGTCATCAAGATAAGAATGTGAGCTCCCAGGAACAATCCATACTTTAGCCTTGCTTCAGTTTCCATCAGCAGTAAATTTCTAAATGAGTACAATCTTGATATTACTTGTAGAAGTATACTGAAGAAGAGGACGGGAAGAACTTTGATCTTTGAACCAATTCCTAGTCCAGGTTTCTGTAGTTTCATCATTGCATGGCCAAAGCTGAGCATTATCATTGTAAACAATATTTTGCCCAGACTTACTTCAATCATTTCAAGAGGCTGATACAATCCAAAACTTAAGATATTCAAAGCACCTTTACCACCCATTGCTGCAAGATCAAACCAGGTCAACTGTGATATTCTGTTCAAGAGTGGTAGCAACAACCAGACTTGAAGACATAGTTGTAGCACATTCTCCAGACTTGCTTCCAATACTTTCACAATCATCCAGAATGTTTCTGTTCTGTTCCTAGCCTGAGTGATTAGGCTGGGGGTTTTGGCTGTTTTGTTGATATACTGATGTGGCAAAAGTATCAGTATTGGCCATAGTAATCTAGCAAAAGGGTAAAGACAGTAAAACATCAACAAATACATCCACAATGAAAAATTAGTTTTTGACTTAAGCTTTTTTAGTTTCTCTAATGGAATTTTGTTATATTCAGCCCACACATATTTAATTGATCCATCAACTAAAAAATATTCATCTTTCCATTTTAGTTTTGTCTTGTATCTGGCAATATTATCACTAATCCAAGTTGGCTTAACACGCAATATTCCAGCCAAATAGACAAATCCATTAAAGTAGAGAATACTTTTTGTGATTTGAGAAGCCAATTTGTAATATTCAGGAGGTGTTTCATCAGTGTTCAATAGGTTGTTTGAATTTGTAATGTTTGTCTGCCATGTTTGATTGCCATAACTTAGTTTCTGAAATGTATGGTCCAGTTGTATATCTGATGCTGTGTCCCATACGTAGGGAAGCTCAGATATTATAACTGTCTCTAAAAAAAGTTTGAAAAATGTGGTCAGTTTTGCAGAGTTTGTATTTAGAGAAGTTTCAGCATTGTCTTTTTTGCATAATTCAGCGATCATTGGCTTTAGTTCATCAGAGTGGACATTTTCTCTTACACAAGTCATCAATTGTAATTTCTGATTTGAATGAATTATTCTCTCAATTTCTAAGATAATTTCAGCATTCTTGGTATCTCTATTTAAGACAGTTGTGTTCAAACAAGACATTCTCATACCATCCCAATCTTCCTTGTTGTGAAAGATTGAGAATAAATCTTCAGCTGTAATGATTTTCTTTTTGTAAAAATGAAGAAGATTTTTTATGAGTAGAGGAAGGAGATCCTTTCTGTATCTTGCAGCCAAATGTATGTGGATCTTGAAATATGATGAAAGAAGTTTTCCAGATGCTTGAATCCTCTTGATAATTTCAGCTACATTTTCTTTAGTAAGATTCTCCACATATAATTCTAAATTTAACAATATATCAAATGAATTTGTAATTTACACTTTCTGTGTAATAAGATTTTGTGTTTATGCATCCCAGTAAGTGTATAAGATAAAATATATCAGATATAATATAATTGTCCCAGAAAATTTAAATCCAAAAATCAGAACAATATCATTAATTATATTATACAGGGTTGGCCAAATAAATGGGACTTTTTTTAAATGTCGCCAAAACTATTTGACCAATCAGAACATTTGACTACATCCATAAAGCTTTGGTAATGAACTTTTTGGCCATAATAAATTTGGACTATTGCGGACCTGTTCTCTGAGCTGGCATCTCATAAGTTAAACAAGGTAGATCAGAGACATGTACCCAGTTTGAGATCAGTTTACTCTAAATTCTTGACTTGGGCCAACAAATTTGACCTCACCCCATCAGTGGGTGAGATGTACTTATGATACTGTTAGATACATGTTGCCAAATGAGAGCCTATGTGACAATGAAAGATGAATTGGTGAATTTGTATCCTTCAGTTACACCCATGTTCCCAAGGAGATATGGCCTCCCAGCAGCCTTGATCTTAATCCAATGGAATATTGGGCCTGGAGTACCATTGAAACACAAATCAATATATGCGCCCATACCACAAAGACCTCCATCCTTGCCAATATCAAGGAGAACTTCACCATCTTGGACAGGGACATGGTGGCTTGGGCCTTGGGCAGTTCAGGGGAGGTATAGAGGAGGTGATTGAGGCTTGTGGCGTTTTTATTGAATAATCTAATAATTATATACCTAGTTTGTTTCCCTTTTTTTAAAAATTAATAACATCTTTAAAGTTAGAAAAAGTCCGGATTTATTCAGCCTACCCTGTATAATTTTATTATCATTACAGAAACCAACAAGCAGAGTTTGAATACTTAGGAATACTATAAAATGCCCAAAGGAGCTAGGAAATCTTCTGCAAATCACTTATTCCTTATCCCTGCTTATATGTTTATATAATATAGTTGAGAATTTTTTTATGTAGATTTCAAAAATAATGTTGATTTTTCAAAATTTAGATTTTTTCTATGTTTTTAAACATAAAATTTAATCAACATATAAATACAATTCTCTGCCTTTTAAAAAAAGTTTTAGATATTTTTTTTTATTTAAACCGCCTGCTTGAAGCTAAAGAACAATGATACGAGCATTACTAACCATGTACATATGTGTTCTGAGTTCAGTATTTTAATTTTGAAGATCAAAATGTTCTATATAATTTTAAAAACATTATAAACTTTAGTCTTTTATTGTTTCTTTTTCTGCAAGTAAGTTTTTAACAAAATCAAATCTACAAAACACTTTATATATTATCATTCCCCCTCTCTTCCTCTCACAACAGATGTAATAAAATTTAAACGAAGAACACTATGAAAACAAATCCAAGGCTTAATTAATAATAACCCCTATTGTTAACTTAAATTTTGCAGCAGTTAACAATAAGTATTTAACATCAACATCATCCCTTAAATATTTCCCATATGTTATTTTGTAATTTAGGGCTTACGTATTTTTAAACCCCTTTTTAAAGTATTCCTTTATTATTCTTGAATTCCATTGAATAACCAATAAGATTTATGTTGGGCCAGTGTTGCCAAAATTCAAATACTTTTTTTTGCTATATTTCTAAATTATATTTATATATAATTTTTAAAAACAATTTCTTTATAGTATGAATTCTTTTAACACACAGAAAAAATAAGATTTTACAGTTTATTGTTTATAATAAGAATAAAGAAATATTTATTAGAAAAGAATGGCCACATTCATCTAACCGTAAGAGAGAACATAGCTTCCAAACCGCTTTATATCCGATGGATTAGAACAAGTTTCTAATACTTTTCGCAACACAAAGACAACATTTTAAATCTTAGAGCGGGTTTTTCCTAAAATGTGCTGATTAAATTTTTTAATAAAAAAACTATAAAACTAACTTATTTTTACAAAAGATAATTTAATTTTTGAAATTTTTATATAAAATTACACAAAATTGTTGTAACACTTCTTTCATATAATTGCCCCTAGGAGGTTTTGCAGGAGATGCCCTAGCTCCTTTACAACTTTTTTAGGTGCACAGATGAATGGATGTACAGACAAACCCCTAATTAACTGACCCCAAATGAAGTTAGAGTAGTATTTCTTCTAGCCTAATACCTGACTTAGTCAAACACATTAAAACACATTTTATCTCATTAAACAAGGATGACAACATCCATAAGTAGCAAAGCACAAAAAAATGTGGATGGGAATACGTAGAAGTAGTGTATTTATTAAAATCAAGAATAGATTTGTTGGAGAAAATAAACACGAAACTTTGTTTTATTTTGTATGATGAAGACGGTTAAAGTAAATTACATACTGGATGTACATAACAATAGGAAAAAATATTTTGAAACTGTTAATGCAAAAAAGTTTTAAAATTGGACCAAAAATATCAAAAAAATGCGGAAATATGTCAAACATATAAAAATAGCCAAAAACCTGCTAAAAGGCAGTTTTGCCTCCATTGTTTCTTTTCTTCAAACGCCAGAAATTTAATTTTAATATCTTTAATTGAAATTTTTTTGAAAATTGGACCAAAAACACCAAAGATATGGGTAAAAATGTGAAAAAATGTAAAAATAGCCAAAAACCTGCAAAAAGGCAGTCTGACTGTCATTGTTGTTTTCTTCAAACAACAGGATATTTAATTTTGATATCTTTAACTGAAAAAAATCGAAAATCGGACCATAAACACCAAAGATATGGGGAAAATGTGAAAAATATGAAAATAGCCAAAAACCTGCTAAAAAGCAGTCTGACCGCCATTGATGTTTTATAGTTAATTGTGCTCCTTAATGATGGGAATGTTGTCAAAAAATTTCAGCTCTCTATCTTTTATAGGAGCCGTGAAAATCACGTTTCCCCCAATTCAATAATCACTGACGGACGGACGGACAGATGTACGGACGAACGAACGGACATTGTGAATTATAGAGTAGCTTGACTACTAAAAATATGACAGTATTAACCCATTAGTGACGAACCGGCTTTTAACGCCCGGTTCCAGAAAATGCCGAAAAATACCGGTTCTCAGTTTTAGGATTGCATCATTCTCAGTATGAATCCCCCCTCTACTACCCTGGTTTTCATTTCCCCCTGGAGCAGGCAGTTTTGCTTACTTCCGTTTACTGGTATAGCTCAACAAAAGTTGAAAACCACAAAAAACGAGGTGATTTTAAAATACCCCTCCTAACTTTTTTGTTTATGAAGTAAAGTTCGTGATTTTTTTCATGAAATTTAAAGTTTATTGGCAACTAAATTCATTTGTGAATTCGTTTTATTCAAATTATTATTTTTTATATGATTTTTTTATCGTTTTTTTTATGTTCTATATTGGCCCGGCTCAACCCAAGTAAAGATACCCGCTACTTTTATTGCCCGGCTCAGCGCGAGTAAAGATACCCGTCCACATATAATATCAAAATTTTAAAACTTCTAGGAAACGGGCTTTTTTAACTGAAAAGGGTGGCACCTATAGCCAAAACACTAAATGTGATTTAAATCGTTTTGTATCTTACTTGTAGCTCTATCAATTACATGAGGTTTTACATGTAGTTTTCAATTGTGGATCGTATCATAGTATTAGCTACTCTACAACTCACTTTGGACATTCAAAAATTACATTTTTAATTTTTTGGGCCAAATAACCGGGTATTTAGGACAAAACCGGGCTTGAATGCCAGGGGAAAGCACCAAAAATGCCAAAAACGGTTACCTATGCCAAACGGTTTCTTTACTCGCGCCGAACCGGGTTTTATTGCAACTTTCCTGTGCACGTCACTAGAGCAAAACCAAGAAATTGGAATTCCGTTTTTACCATAACAAAGCTTCCCTGAAATTTTCAGCTCGATCAGTCCATAAAAGTGGCACTAATGGGTTAGGGCAAATGGGGACATAAGATGTTTAATCATTAAAGATTGAGTTCTTGTGTAATATAAATATTGTTTAGAGTTTTATAAAATAAAATATCTCACCATAATTATCTTCCTCATCCAACTCAACTCCATGATTAAGGAGCCACACTAAACAATCTGTATTTTTATTGACAGCAGCAATAAAATATGCAGTTTCTCCTTTAATAAAAAAAATATGTAACTTAATTGATTGTTTAAATGATAACTATGATGAATATATATTGGATTACTATTTTAGATTTACCATTCAATGTGGATAGTATTAGAAACATGAATTGCCAAAATTGAATAATTACAAGCCAGTTTAAATATTCCTTAAAACATTACTTAAAAATTACATAATATCTGTCTCACATTTTTCATTCATAATTTCTATTTTTTCTGGAGCATTACTAGCTGACTATTGGACTAAGTAGTTAGGGTTCTACTATAAGATTTTTCCCACAAGAAAAGACAGACAGACATTTAGAATTATAGATAGCTAAATTTCTCTAAATAAGAATTTTAACACATATATTTGTTTATTATCAAAAAGCACCAATTTGGCATGTTCAAATTATGCATGAAATAGTACAGCATCAAAAGAAGAGTTTCATCTTTAGAATGCATTCCATTATTATTGATTCTTTTGTACAGTATTTTCAATATTATATAAGTTTAATAAAGATGATAAACTTACCTTCATTATTTTTTTCATGAATGTTGGCATTGTTGGATATTAATACTTCTACAATAGATTGATATCCCTCTCTGCATGCATCATGTAGGGGGATATCCCCTAAAAATTATCATTTTATATTATCAAAACTTTATTTTAGCTTTTCACTTTTTTTACTCTTTTGTTGTTACTCTCTAATATCTTTATATCTTTTTAATTTCTATCTATATTTATAGAAAGAAGATCTTTTGCATAAATCTTATAGGGTTAGACCTTTCCATTTATGTAACAGTGTGAATATAAACACAGATGATAAACTTACCCTCATTTTTCATTAATGCTGGCATTAAACATTATAATCCCTAGAATAATTTACTTTGGGGCTTGCTTTTAAGGGTGTTGTCATTCTTGTTTAAGGTATTTCCGGTTTTTGTCTTATGATTGTATGTGCATTTTTTTATGTGTAAGTTTTTTATCTAACCTTTTCATGGATATTATTACCCTTGTTAGTTTACTATTGCATATTCTGCATTTGCATGTTATGTTTTACAATTTAATTTTCCTCCATCTGAAACTAATCTTTAGTTCCTACTTTTTTACCTAATACCGTAAGTTGTATATCAATAGTGGACATGATTCTGCAATAATAATTGAAATTGAAAGGACCACCCTCAACGTCACAAAAAATGGTTTTAGATATTATAGCTCCCATAGGGCCTATATGAAAAATTAAAGACCATTTTTCCATACAATTTGGGGTCGGAGATTCCGAATCTGGTGTTCATTTTAATGTAGCTGACCTTCTTCATGGCGAAAAATGCTGCAAAAGTTGGCTACCCTTCGAAAAATCCGCGAATGACAATATTAGCAAAAAAAAATCTACCAAATTATTTTGATCATAAGATAGATAGATAGTTTTAGATAGATTTAAATAAATATAATTATTTTATTTCTTTCTTAAACGCCAAAAGAGGGGAGAGGGAGTAAAGGAGATAGAAATAAAGACAGAAGGAGATAATTATAAAGGGAGAAAAATAAAAGGTATTTTTTTTTGATAAAATGTATAATATAATAAATAAAAATAGATTGAGAAAGTAAAGATAAATGAGAAGGTAAGATACAGAGAGAGAGAAAAGGAGAGAGAGAAAGAGAGAGAGGGAGAGAAAGAAAAGGAGAAAGAAAGAGAGAGAGAGAGAAAAAAAGAAAGAAAGAGAGAGAGAGAGAGATAGTGTATAGGAGAAAGAGAGAGAGAGAAAGAAAGAGAGAGACAGAGAGAGAGAGAGAGAGAGAGAGAAAAGGAGAAAGATAGAGAGAGGAAGAGAGAAATAGAGAGAGAGAAGGAAAGCGAGTAAAGTAGAAAGAAAGATAAGGAGAGCGAGAGAAGGAGAGAAAGAGAGAGAGAGAAGAAGAGAAAGAGAGAGAGAGAGAAAGAGAGAGAGGGAGAGAAAGAAAAGGAGAAAGAAAGAGAGAGAGAGAAAGAGGGAGAAAAAGGGAGAGAGAGAGAGAAAGAGAGAGACAGAGAGAGAGAGAGAGAGAGAAAAGGAGGAAGATAGATAGAGGAAGAGAGAAATAGAGAGAGAGAAGGAAAGCGAGTAAAGTAGAAAGAAAGATAAGGAGAGCGAGAGAAGGAGAGAAAGAGAAAGAGAGAGAGAGAAGAAGAGAAAGAGAGAGAAAGAGAAGGAGAGAGAGATAATGCGATGGAGAGAAAAAGAATATGAGAGAGCGAGAGAGAGAAAGAGAGAAAAAGTGTGAGAAAATAGAGGGAAAAAGAGATTTAAAGAGAAAGTGTTAGATAAAGAGAAAGAAAAAGAGAAATATAGAGAGATAGAGAGATAAAGACAAAATGAGAGAGAAAGAGATAGTAAGAGAAAACGTAACAAGAAGATCAAATAAAAGGGATCTAAAGGGATAATACAATGGCTAATACATTGAAATACATTCCCAATTATGATAAACTTCTGTAGATTACAATATGTGGTTGTAACGTTTATTTACACCAACTTTTTCATGAGGAAAACTATTTTATTAATCTTATTTTTGAATAATGATGTGTATGACAACAAAGTGCAATATCATAAGCGAGGCAACTCTATAATCAAGTCCTAAAATTGAACGTAAGTATTTACGTAATTTTGCAACAAAAAAAGGACAATTTTGTTTACACTTATTTGTTTACAAGTTCTAACACTCTACAAGGGTTAATATTCGTCAGTCCTTCCTTCTGATTTTAGAGCTGCGCTTTTATGGATGTCATACTTTTTAGTTGCGAAGCTACTCTATAATTCACTTTGTTTGTCCGTCAGTCCGTCCGTCTGTTCTTAACTCTAAGGGGTAAACGTGATTTTCTCGGCTCCTATTCAAGATAGACAGCTGAAATTTTTAGTGAAAATTCCTATGACAAATGCCCATCTAAATCTATAGATTGTTTTGTCCACCTGTCTGTTACATTCTTCATATTTTTATAGTTTTATTAAGACGAAGCCCAAAATGCATAACTTTTGCATCAATTCATCTTCCTGTGACGTCATATTCTCCATATCTTTTTCAGGGATTTTCTTTCCCACTTCTCCTCTCATCTCCCTCATTTTGTGATGTCACAGGAAGACGAAGTGGTGCAAAAGTTATGCATTTTGGGCTTCATCTTTATTAAGATTTGTTTATTAATTGGGGTGCTAGATCGATTCCTAGATTTTTAGATTTTCGTGATTTTCACTATTCCTATTCATGACGACTAAAATTATCAGGGATTTAATATGCTAATATTTCCATCAAGTTTCATTAAGATCTGTTTATTGATTGCGGTGCTAGATCGATTCCTATATTTTAAGTTTTCATGATTTAAAGGTTGCATGATTTCAAAGGGTTCGTGATTTCCCTATTCAATCAAGTTTAATGATTATTGTATGACACTACTCTATAGTAAATTTTTCCAATATACATTCATCCTTGTTTACTTGGTAGATACAAATAATATGGATATGAAAACCCTATAACAAATTCAAACACTAAATCAAATTAGGATAAAAACTTAATTAAGAAGCAGAAAAATATCACTAAATTGACAAATAGACAAAGTGAGTTAAGGAGCAGATGTTCTGTTCTTTAAGAATTAAAAGTAAATCACAAAACCTTAAAAAATAATGTTTTCTCTGAAGCATGACCGACAGACAGACAGAAAAAGTTTAAAGAACCTGGATTGATATACCCAGCCATACTTGTTGACATTCTATAGATATGCAATTTCAAGAGTTTATATTTACTTCAGAGCTTAAATAAAACTGGTCGTGACTGACATAATATCGTCAGTTATAGCATAAAACTACATATTTTATGTTTACAAGATAACAACATATTTTTTGGAGCGAAGCTACTCTACAATTACAAATTTCTGTCCGTCCGTCTGTCTGTCCATCTGACATGAAGTGATTTTCTCGGCTTTTCAAGATTTTGTTTGTGCTTCCTTACGTATGGATGTTTTCATCCTTGTTACTAAGTAGATCCTGAACCTGGATATATTATTACTTGTAATCACCAGATCGCTAAATATTTTTTTCTTATACAAGACTCCCCAACCTGATGAAGAAAATAAGATATAGTTCATTAATTTCTGTCAATAGTAAGTGGGTTAAATGAAGCAATATTTTTGTCAATTTAAAAAAAAAACACCCAGTAATATTAACATCTTAATCAATATAGTTCTACTTTACAATGTAGTTTCTCATAATTATTGGAAAGATTTATAACTATTTTTTTTTTTTTTTTGGGGGGGGGGGGTAACATATATCTCAGAAGAGAAATTGCCGCTTGAATAAATGACCCCCCCCCACTATGGGACATTTCAAAACAAATTTTTTTTTTCTCAGAGTTTCTCAGAGAATTTTTTACATGAACGTGTAGCTTTTGATGAGTAGATTTGACTTTATTTCATCCACTTTAGGTAAAAGTCCCGACTATTATGCTTTTTTTGGCTTTAAAGTTTTTGTTAAAAAGTAAATGATTTGAACGATAAATTTAAGTGCAATGACATTTGTTTGCATCACATTAATATGTTGTATGATCGCCTCAAAACTAGGGGGTGTGTTGTGCGTTAAAGGGAGGGGACTTTTAAGAAATAGGGCTAAAGAAGAAGGGGAAAAATGTGATGAAAACATCTTTAAACATTTAGTAGTTAATTTTAATTGACCAAGATAAAATTTACTTATGAGGTATAAATTTATATAATCAAACATATTTTAATCTAAAAGTTGAAAACTGAATAAAATGTCAAAATTACCCTCTAAATTTACCTATTTAAAAATAAAACAATTTTAACTAACCTTACTAAATGCATGGAATACAATATTATATTTTATTCCTTACTTTTATTCTTTCTAACTAATAAAGAATTACCTCATAACTATATGACTTAATTCTTTCTTAAAAGTTTTAGTTTTAAGTGATTACTCTTAGCTTGTAGAAATAAGATTCCCCTTTCTTTATGTGCACCTGGGGGTGTTAATTCAATACTTTTTCATGATTATTAATTTTATTAATTTTTTAATTCTTAGAAACACATGGAATACAAAATTATATTTTGTTCTCAATATATTTTTAAGTTGCTAAAATGAGTAAATATTTTGCTGAAATGTAAGACCACCTTGGTAGGTGCTAATTTCCCCCTCCCCTCAACTTCTGGGATGGGATCGGAAATATCATATGTTCTAAGATTGTAAAATTTCTATAATTAGATTTAAAGACAATAAGTAATAAATATGTCCTTAACAGAGCTCTCAATTAGCAAACTTTAAATCTCAGAAATGAGTTTGATATCTTAATTATATCTTATACAGATATCAAATTTCATAAAAAACTGAGTACTAAGTAAGTACACTATGCAAATAAACATAGAAATGTATGAGAATAATAATAAGATGATCAGAAGAGAATTTTTAATTTTTTCACACATCATTCCTTTTACAATTGTTAGGTACATACTTTTTATCCCTTTCTTAATTATTTTACTAAGTATGATAGTTTATGAATATTAAAAAGATTGCTAGTTTTATTTAAAGATTAGGTACTCAACTAGTTTTTTGGAGCAAAAAAAAATCTCTTCTATATAAGCACTAATGTAAAAAAAGGTACTAAATATAAATCAGATCATTAAACTATTGACTTAAAAAAAGTAAAAAAAATATTTGAAAATTCTAAACGTTTTATAATAGAATCTAAAAGAATTAGATTGGTCTTGGTGAAATATAATTTCAAACTAATATTTTGTATCCCAACCCTTTGAAATTACATAAGAAGACGAAATGAATTAAGTATGTCGTCATTGTGCAGCAAAATTTAAGTTATGAAAAAATGAAAAATAACAGCAAATAAATAATCTTTTTTGATATCTTTTTAAAGGAATTTTGCTTTGAAGTCCATAGATTATAATCGAGACATATTTCATATCTCTATCTTAAGCAGGGGAAAAATGAAACAAAACATATACATTTGTCCCATAGTGCCCCCCCCCCCCCCCCGAGTTTTTGTTACTTTTTCTATTAAAAACTTAATATATGTATAACAGGGGGTGATCGACTTCAATCTTCCATCCACCTCAAGTGCCCCCAGAGGCAAATGGGCGTAGTCGCTAGTAATTTCTATTATATAAAGTAGCAAGGTTATTTGTCTATAGCGAAAGATTTCGCTAACCGCTGAAATGATATTGTTCTCCTTTACAGTGATGCTTTTTATATGTCCAGGAAGTGTAAATATCTATTTTGGGGAGGTTATCTACACCATCCCAAGAGAAGTCCCCCCCCGAAAAATTATATTTTTTACTTTGTCAGAAGTCAATTAACTTTAAAATTACTGGTTTGTATGCATTGTACTTTACAGGAAAGCTTTACAAATATCTTTGGGTAATTTTAGATTAATTTCCTGTCCTTCTCCTAGAGGCTGTTGTTGGAGCAACTAGTGTAATTATAATATCAACTTATTGATTTAAACCTTTTACAGGATTCCTGTAGCTATGGATTCAGTTTGATATTAAATACATGAATAAAATGTTTCTCCCAGCGCTGGTTAATATAACGATATCCCCAATGATCTCCTATGACTTTACCTCATCTCGTTTTAATGGAGGAATTTAATGACTCATTTCTGATGACTATATATCAGCAACCTAAATTGACGACTAAGTTCCTTTATCACAATAGACACGTATGTGAAATCAATTCCTGTAGCAGATGGGCATAATGGATAAGACAATGGAGTAAATTGATGTACATCGTATCTATGTATTCAGAAAGTCACAATAGTGTTTAAATCTGCGAATGAGTGACTTTCAAACTTTGGGGATCTTAAGGGATAGGACTTTTTCTCTATAAGATCATAAATAGATACACCCTCCCCCACCCCACCCCCCACAATTATTATAAATAAAATTTCCCTGTCGGTAGATTAAAATTTAATTGATTTAAAAGTTTGGACAGTAATAGTTTGGAACCAAAAAATCATAATTTATAACAGTACCTAAAGCTTTTGTGCCAACGAATTAGATTTTTTCAAAAAAGAACTTTTGGAACCAGTATAATTTTCAGCCGTATGTTTCCTCCCTCCATGGCTGTCACTTTACAACGCCCCACATTTTGTTGAACTTTGCAATTATGGATGTTATCATGTTCATTAAATACTTTACCTGAACATATTTTGATTCCTAGAACTTATGGGAAGATACCCTGTATTTCCTTTTCTCCCTCTTTCTCTTTTTCTATTTCTTTATCTATCTATCATATTTTTTCACTTTTTATCTCTCCCACTCAATCTCTCTCACTCTTTCTCTGTCTCTCTCTCCGTCTCTCTCCTCTCTCTCTCTCCTTTTCTCTCTCTCTCTCTTTCTTTCTCCCTATCTCTCTCTCTCCCTTTATCTCTTTTTCCTTTTATCTTTTTCTCTCTCTCTGTCTTTCTTTCTCCTTTTCTCTCTTTGTCTGTTTCCTTTTCCATTTCTTTTACTCTCTTTCTTTATCTTTATATATTATATAATACATATTATCCAAAACAATATCTTTTCTTTCTCTCCCTAATAATTATATTATAATTATCTCCTTTTGTCTTTCTTTATCTCTTTTTCTCCCTGTCTCTTTCTCGGCGTTTAAGAAAGATATAGAATAATTATTACTTTAAATCTAACTATCTATCTATCTTCTGTCAAAATAATTTGGTAGATTTTTATTGGCTAAAATTGTCGTTCCCGGATTTTTTGAAGGGTAGTCAACTTTGGCGCCATTTTTCACTATGAAGGAGGTCAGCTAGATCAAAATGGATTCTCCGACCCCAAATTGTATGGAAAAATGTTTTTCAATTTTTCATATAGGCCCTATAGGGGCTATGATATCCAAAATCATTTTTTGTGACGTTGAGGGTGGTCCTTTTTGAAAATTTTGATAATTTGTCAAGGTTAGATATGGAATACTAGACTGTAACATTAAACTTACCCCATTCATCCTTTTCATGTACACTTGCACCATTGTTGATTAGCACAGTGACAGTGGATGAATGTCCATAATAAGCAGCTGCATGAAGTGCTGTGCAACCTAGATTAACAAATAATATTATAGAACTAAAAATATATAATCTACATGTCAATTAATAAATACAGTATGTTTTTTTAATGAAACTTTTTAAAAGTAATTTTACCCCACTTATAACTATCAGAATTTAATGATTTATAGCCTTTTTACTTCGTTCAGAGACAGTTATATAATTAAAAAATCTTTAAATATGACAAACAAAAATATCATAGCACAATTTGCAAAAAATGGCCATTTCAAGGTTTTTGCTAGAATGACTGTAAAACGCTAATTATCAATACTATTGGGCCAACCTACTAGAACATATTAAAGTTTGAAGGCCATATCTCAACCAGGGAGGGAGTACTTGCCACCCAAAGTTGACTTCTGAAAATTCAATTTTCGAGATTTTGTGTCAAAATTTTGACCCCTCCTTCGTTTTTTGTTCTAACATGAACCATCATAGTCCCCCAACACCTAAAATAAATACCTTTGAAAGTAGTTTGGGACGTCTAAAACTGAAAATATATCATAAAAATGTATTGAGAGCTCAATTTTTAATTTTTTCAGTTCTTTGCTTTTGGGGGTTACTTCTCCCTCCTGATTGATATAATGCCTTCAAACTTTAGAATGTTCTAGTACATGTCTCCAATAGTATCTGTAATAAATTTTAGCTCCATATCTCAACTTTGAAGCGTTTTACGGCCATTCTTGCAAAGGGTAAAAAATTTGAGCATAAGTAAAAGTAATTTTTACAACTGTTTTTACAACAATGTTGACAACTAAGTTTTGAATTTTAGATTTTACTGTATTTTTAAAAGCTATGCTTTTCTATAATTAGGGTCGGTCCGTCCGTCCATCCATCCATACGTCCGTCAGTTACAGTTAGCTCTTTTTGTTAATCTAAACAGGTTAGAATTGTCCTATCGATTTCAAACTTTGCATGATGATTCCTGTAGAAGTTAGTTACAAGTTAGAAAGCAATGCAACTCTATAATCGTTACCAGAAAGTCCGTACGTCCATTTTAAACATGTTAACATCAAATTTTTATGTGATAAAATTATCCGATTGGTCTGATTTTTGAAATTCTGATTCCTAGGACAACAAAGTACATTGTAATAAGCAAAGCATCTCTATAATCAAGCCCTAAAAAAGTAAGTATGTCATTAAACAATATCCTGTATTTAAGCAGTTTTTCAGCAGATATACTTACAATTTTGTTTCGTTTGACTTTTATACATTTATATTCTTATTATTCAGTTCTGACATTATACAAGTGTTAATTTTCATTTGTCCTATCATTTCAGAGCTTTGCCTTTGTGGATGTTGTCACCCTTGTTTAAATAAAAAACTGAAATATTTTTGTTGTTGTTCTATCATCTGTCCTAAAAAACGAAGAAAAATAGCCATTAAGCATAAAATTAAAGCAGTAAAATTGCTTTCAAAAAAATTCTCATTAAAATACTGTACATGTAGATCATTGAATTTAAAATACATCTTATATGAGTAGTATTTTAGCATCTGCACTAGAATCATGAATTATTTTTATTTGAAAGTTGAATTACCATCTTCATCTTTTTCCTCAACACTTGCTTCAGAGTTCAGAAACAGTTTCACAAGCTTTGTAATTCCATTCTGAGCTGCAATCATCAATGGAGTTCTCTCTAAATATTAAGAATATGATAATAAGAAGTAATACATTGAACTCATTAACAAATTATTAATCATATCAAATTATTAAACTGTGTAACTTTTAAAACATATTATAAAAATCTAGAAGTAATAGGATCCATAGCTACAAATTCAATTATTAATTTAATGTCATTAGATTGAGTGAATACAATATTAGAATTAACTGATTCTAATCAACAGCAACTTTACATTCCTACATGTTAGTGCCCCCCTACAGCATACAAAGACTGGAAATTAGATTTTTTTTAAATAGCAATAAAAATAATAAAAACATTCCCACCATACATTATTTTTACTCCCCAAAACACTTTATTGCTAGACTATGTAGGGAGCTAAAGGGATCTTCTAACCTTTACTTTGCCTGGCCTAACCTAAAATAAACATCATAGAAATAGCCCAGAAAACAACTAATGGATATTTTTACTTTTTGGTTAACCTAAATAATTTAAAGGGGGTGTAAACATAAGAATTTCTCATCTGATTATCAAATCTTAACATTTTCTAAGCACATTTCACTACACTGATCAACCAAAAACGTCCTATTAACAAAAATATCCAGGAATAATGTCTTGATTTTATGGTATTTTGGGAGGGAAAAAGGAAAAAAAACAAGGAAAATCTTAACGTTTTTGTTTCTTATAATGTTTGTAGGGATATTTAACTTGTCATATATAGTTGAAACAATTTACTTACTGTTAAGGATTTATTTTATGATATAAAATTGCCAATTAGTTTTTTTATAACGTAGTAATTAGGTAATAAAGACTATTTTTAATTCATATTATTGACAAAAAAATACCTCACTGTCTACAAAGGGTTGAATCTCATAGTTTATTTAAAATAATAATATCCTTTTTTATTGTGTTGGACAATAAATAACCCACTTTCGAGAATTAGTTTACACTTTCAGACTGTTTATAAAGAAATATTGCATCTTTATTATTTACAAATTTGTAATTAAAGGTGAACGAGAGATGGGCCATCTAAAGTTGGATATTAATAAAAAACCTGTTTAAAGCTTTGTTATTATATTTGGTTTAAAATAAAAAATATTGCTTATTTTATCAATTTATAAGTAACTATACGTTGGTTTAAAGCAAGGATTATGTTAAAAGTCAGCTTAACCGTTAGGAAAAATCAAGAACTATGTGAAAAAGTTTAATTTTAGCTATAATTGGAGAAAAAAGCAATTTAATGCACATTTTATATAGTACGGAAAACTCCTTCCTTTCCCTGTACCTTATAAAAATCGTTGGAAAAGCCAATTTTTAAGCAAACAAAAGCGCGTTTTGCTCTATCTGTGAGATATTATGAATGAGATAATGTTAAGATTTGATATTAAGAATAGAAAAATTTACGTTTACAGTCCCTTTAAAAATAAAGAAAACCTTTTTAAAAACAACCAACCTAAAATTTCTATATGGGGGAGGTTTATGAGTGTTAAAAAATTCACCACCCCTATTTCTTATGTTTGCTAAATTAGGGGCTAGGGTTCAGCATCAATTATTTTTTTGGGCCATTTTAGTAAAAATCTTAGCAATCAAAATTTTGTTCAATGTATTTTTATTCCCTTTTCTACAAATTTTTATTGTCAGATTTATTATCAATAGTTTTCAGCAATACATGTTTTAAAACAAAAAAGATTTATTTTTATCTCAATTAAATCATTTATATTTTTTATGATTGTTATATAATTTTGCTGCTACATTGTTTGATTTTGGATTTCCTAAAAACTTAACAATATATTTATGAATCTAACAAATTTATATACCTTACATTACTTAAGATTCATTGGAAGACCTTATTTGAACTAAGTAGATTTAAAATTTAGTTTAAATTTATTTTGATATCTCTAGTTTTCCTACTTTTATTTATGTTATTGCTGCATGAATCATTATTGTTTAATAATTAAAGCAATACAAAAATGATTATACATAGACAAACTTGTGTAGTAGTTTTCTTACCAAATCCAGGATCTCCAGGTTTATCTCTACTTTTGATAAGGTATGGTTTCTTTTGTAATTCTTCAGATACATCCTGGAAATCTCCAGCTTTAACAAGTTGAATAAATCTCTCCTGTTCCTCTTCTGATGGCATAGTGGCACTCAACCTTTGTAAAGAATTAAAAAATATTAAATAATAATCAATAAAGAGTTATAATTTCTCTGTGTGAAAAATAGAGGGGTATTAGGGGATCTGCCATCCAGTTAAAGTACGGTAGATGTATTTTTGCCAGTGCAATTTAAAATGTATGGATTTATTTATGGCAAACTGAATTTTGGCTGTTTAAATGACAATAATATTGAAACTCCTGGCAAACTTACATCTAACATATTATTTTGATTATGGGTATGAGACATAAAAATTTCATGAAAATGCCTAACGCCAATCCCCCCCCCCCCACCTGACTTCCCCCAGACTGCTTCAGCACCATTTTTTCACGATCAATCTTTTATCAAACCTATACTTAAACTTTAGTTTTACAGAGTGTCCAACAAAAACGAATATATCCAGACATCCAGGCTCCGAAACTTTTTTCTGCCCTCAAGGATCCTAGAACCACCCAACAGACCAATATACAGAGTATTATTAAAATCTGAGAGGTAGTACAGAAAAGTGGTCCATTTGGCAAAAAATTCACCATTCAAAAAGCACAAATGTGAATATTCTTATTTAATATGGTTCAGTTCAAAATATTTATAACAACCTTGAATCATCTTCAGGTCTTGCATCTGATGTTTTATTGTTTGGGTCTTCTATGATTGTCATTCTAAAATCATGTAAACACTTGATTTTAAATACATAATTGTTAATATGTTGTACAATGTAATATCTAGATTAATTATGATTCTCATCATATAAACTTTGAAATTATTAAAACCTGATATTTTCAACTTCTTCATTTTCTTCGACAATTTCTTCCATATTCTCAGTGGTCAATAAACTATAAAAATATGTATATCTACATACAATTCATATGTCTTTAATTGATAATATAATTGTTTGTGTACTGAATATCATGTCTTTTTTTGTTGGGGTTATCTTTTTCCCATCAATAACAATATTAAAACACCAGTGGCTACTTCCCTTGTGCCTCTAAATAAGGTAGAAAAAAGTTGACCATCCACTTTCAATTTTAAATTAAAAACAAATAGGTCATGTTTTCTAGAACAATTTCTCTTGGGAAGGTGGAGGTTTCCTCCCAAAAGATCTATACATTAAACAAACCTTTACTGTAAAGGAGAACCATGTTGTTTTAGCAGTTTCTAGGATCTTAGGGTACAGACACACAGACAGACATAAAGCCTGTTACTTTAATTCAAGGGTGACCAAGAGTTCAACAAATGCCATTAAATTATTTAAAGTTGGTGAAAAGGAAAGTTATTAAATTTGTTTAACTGCTTAAATTTGAAAAATGTTAAAGTTTAATTTAAAATGAATAAAGACCTTATTTCTTCATTTTCTTCTTGAAGAATTTCATCTTTTTCACCCAAGCTCGTAGTTCTATAAAGAAAATAATGCTTTAGTGGGTTAAGGTTGTAATCTTTGTTTGCTTAATGGAGGGCAATAATTTCATTAAAACTGGGAGGAAATGGGGGGGGGGATCAGGATCCACTTAATTAACCATGCAGATTTTTAAAAGTCACTACAATGATTTCCAATCCCCCCTCCTCACTCTTCCTTAGCTTCCCATTGGCTTTGTACCTCCTTCAAAGGGATTTAAACCATAGTATTTTAGGAAAAACAGAGCCAAAATAATCTGCTTAGTTGGTCAAGTGGTTCTTTTTGGCGTTTTAGCATCTGTAAGGCTAGGGGTAGGAAGGCTGGTGCTAATTAGACAATAGCCAAAACAACAAAAATTTAATAGAAAGTAAAATTTAGATATTTCCATATTCTATTTTTATAAACTTTAAGATATATTACAGAACAATCAGATTATATATTTTACCTTTTAATGGTTAACTCCAATGAATTCTCTGCTTTTGATATCATTTTGATAATATGAGTCTTGGTTAGGTTGTCCACAGAATTTCCATCAATGCTAGAGATCACATCTTTTTTCTAAATTAAACAAACTGTTAAAAAACATTATAGGGATATTTCTCTTTTCAAATTAATGAGGAAAAAAACAGAAATCAAGCTACTTGGTTCAATTGTTTATACTGCAAATGCTTTGGACTGTAAAGACATTTAAGATTAAAAATGCCAAGATGGTATGTTTAACTGTCTAAATTAACAGCTTTAGTTTCATTAGGGATTATATTTACATTGATTGTGATTAAATTACTTACTTTGCAACCTGCCACATCTGCTGGACTATTTGGATATACATGCCAAATCTTGGCTAGTGAAGACTAAAAATATTTATTTTCTTGTTTAAAGTTAAAATATATAAACAGAGAATGCTTTATCTTTACTCAAGATTTACAAAGGTGTAGAATACTGAGTTCATCATTTAAGGAAAAACCAATTTTTGAGTTTTTTTTACTAACATTTGTAGGGGGCTTTTTCCTTTTAGGGCATGCCTGGTAACCAAAATCATTTTACAGCTCCCAAAAAATAATCAGAGGAAGATTTTTTTATTGACAAGGAACTATGAGGAAAATTAATAAAATATCTTTTAAAATAATCTCTTACCTTGCCAGCAAAAGCAAATCCCCATTTTTGACCAGTGTCCCTTTTCAGGTTTAAGGATATCTCCTCCTCCTCTGGCTCCATAACTAAAATAATTAAGAAAATCATCATAATTTGTTTTCTTACACTTTATGGATAATATACACATCTCATTACAGGAATAAGTAAAATAAACTAAAAAAATATTTGGGGGGCAAATTGAGAGGTCGTCAATTTTAAAATGTGTTGCCCCCCAATGACAAAAACACGTATAAGTTTCGTGATTTCTTTCCAAATAAATTTCATTGTTGGTAGAAGCTGATGGCATTAGCTTAAATCATACTTGCTGTAAAGAGGGTGCTAAGATTTAGTCTGGACTACTACTGCTGCTATATCTGTTGAGCAATACTAGTATTTAGAGTACAGAAAATTCATTAGCATGCACAGTTAGAACTTCCAAACAAAGTTGGTTAAAGTACAGGGGGATTGTCTTGGCCCATAAACATGCAACACTCATTTGTTAAATGTTATTAAGCTTAATATCCTCGAGTCTGCATTATAGTATTGCATTCCATTACAAGTTTATGATGCACTAAGATTCTATAGATCATTAATATTATAAATATAGAAAATAAACATACCTAATTATAACTTTAACTTTTCGACATTTAAGATAAAAAGCATAAAACTGAAATTGATGATAAAAAAAATTACACTACTTATATAATGTACATATTTTACATGCTTAATGGGTATTATCAAGATTTGCAAGGAAAAATGATATCATTACAAATAAAAAACACCTTTTTTCTTGTTAAAAATGTTTAAATTATACAAAATTAGAAAAGACAAAAACTGTAAATTACAATAAATAACTTATTCTTACCTTTCAAAGTTAACAATGCTGAAGTTTTGTGCTGCTTATCTCTAGATTTTCATTTCACTACACAAAATTAGATAATTAAATAAATAAAAAAAATTCAAAACATAAATACTTATGAACATAATTGTCCTTGTTATTAACTTCAAATTAAATATTCTACACTTACATATAATATAATTTTAGATTGGCTATGTAGGAGATAAGGCTATTACTTAAATATTTTTTACATCCTGAAAATTCTTTATCTTTAGGCTGAGGAAAAACTTATTAGATATCAACTATTTTGATTTTACATTACAATTAGCCATATTAAAAAGGATATAAAAACATATAAGAACATTCTTACTTATTTAATTTGAATCTCAAGTTGTATAATAAACAAATTTTAAAAACTTACAATGCACACAGCTAGCTTTACTAGCCAAGAGATAAGACCATAACTAAAGCATTTCAATTTAACAAAATTTTCTTATCTTTCATTATTTAATTTTATAAATATTATGTAGCAAAGCTTATCTATAATAATAAATATATTTTTGTGGATAGTATCCTTCTTGGTAACTTTAAAAACAGGATATAAGAACATTACAAAAATTATTCTTTATCTCTTCTGAATTAATTAATATAGTAGTATAGCTGAGAATCATGCTAGGAGATAAGAACAATACTAAAGTGGAAGATAAAGTATAATGTTGTTATTTCAACTTACATTTCAAATAGGAGATTGGAACATTACTGAAGTATTTTCCATTTTATAAAAAATTTTAATCTCTATCATTTGACTAAAGTTCTAATGTTGATTTTGAACCTACATTTCAAACAGGGTATAAGAACTCCATTTAAAATTTAACAAATTATTCTTTATCTCTTCTGTGCTAATTAATGAGAGTACATGTAGTATTATAGCTTAGTACCATGCTAGGAGATAAAAACAGTATTGTCTTCTTAAGATAAATTTCTATAATATTCAACTTTGCAGGGAGATAAGAACATTACTGGAGCATTTGAAATTAACTAAAAAAAATTCTTATCTTTTATGTATAAAATCATACCAACACATTTTAATTCAAAGCTTATCTTTAACTACTTTTGTAAAATAGTAAGTCTATCAAGTTTTTAAAATTTGGAAATAATGCATTTAAACAATTCCTCTTTGGCCCAATTTCTTTTTATGAACTATACCCTTCTTGTTATACTTAATTTTGAATTTAATAGGTAGGTTGCAAGGAGATAAGAACTCCACTAGAGGATTTGATATAAACTAAAAAAATTTTTATCTTTCTGTATGAAATCATAAATAACACATTTTAATGCAAAGCTGATCTTTAACTACTTTTGTGAAATAGTAAGTCTATCAATTTTTTAAATATTTTCAATAATCATTTACTTTTACAGAAATTGGCATATAGATTCTTCTTAAAAATTTTTTAGAAACTTTTTTCTTGAAATTCTTGTAATAGTTTAAGTGTTTTGGTGTGCTAGTAGTTTATTTAAACAATTATTTTTGGCCCAATTTCTTTTATGGAATGTACCTTTCTTGTTACAATTAATGTTAATATCAATATTTAAAACTTACATTACAGGGAGATAAGAACATGACTGGAGCATTGTGAATTAAACTATTTAATCTTATCTCTTTTCTATAAAATCATACTTAACACATTTTAATGCAAAGCTCATATTTAAGTCCTTTTGTCAAATGTAAGTCCATTGAGAAAAAAAAATATTTTATTAGTAATACTGGACAAGAAAAACATTTTGTATATCTTTAAAAAATCGTCTTAAATTAATTTTATCAATTTTGGTAAGACCTATTTTGTTGCAATATGCATCTTAAGTTAATTCTTTTGGTGTGCTAGTAGTGTATCTAAACAATTCCTCTTTGGCCCAATTTCATTTAAGAAAAGTAACTTTCTTGTTACATTTAATTTTAATTTTAATTCAAACTTAGGTTACAAGGAGATAAGAACTCCACTGCAGGATTTAGAATTCAACAAAAATTCTTATCACTATATATTGAATCAAACTAACATATTCTAATGCAAAGCTTATCTTTAAGTCATTTTGTCAAAGCCTTTTAATTTAAAAAAATGTTCAACATTAATAGATAATTAGTAAAAGGGGTCGTTAATTGTAATAATGTAAACAGTTTGATTAATTACGTATCTTTGCATTTTATAGGATTTTATGATATTATGCTGTACTTTTTTATTTTGCATTTTGAACTCAACAAAACATATTTCCTCACAAATCACCTCTAAATTTTAGTTATTTTTTTCAAATAAACTTATCTTTTATTAGTTAACATAACTATATTTTCCAAAAACCTAGTATGAATACTAAAATTCACTTAAACTTTCTCTTTTGATATAAAATATTTTGATAAAATACACTTCTGAATATTTTAGTTCTATGAATAGTATCTGCCTTGTTTAGTTTTAGTTTAAATAAGGTTATAACTTTTGTTTTACTTCCATTATAAACAGGAGATAAGAACATTTTAAGTTCAGCAAGAAAAAATCTCTTTTGTATGAAATCATACCTAGAACATTTAAATGTAAAAGCTATTATTCTATACTATTATTTAATCATTTAATTTTAATCTTTCATTAAAAGATTTAAAATTGTGAAAAATTGTATGTGATTCTATGCTATATGTGTTCTTTTTGTATGATGGAGAACCAGTTCTCATCCAGCGGATATTAATTTGTTACATAGCATACTAGAAACATAATATTTTGTTTTATAAATGGTTAAATACACAAAAATATAATTAATCGATTGTAGTTTTATTTTAAAAACTATGTAAGACGACATTTAATCAAGCTTCCTTATCATATAATTTGAGTACAAAAGCTAGTATAATATTTAGTTATTTCTTTCATCGTATTATAAACAGCTTTCCGTGGATATAGAATGTACAATTATGAGATTAAAACAAGTTTTTTTAGCCCCAAGGTGCCGAAGGCACCAGGGAGTAAGGGAGGGGACAATGGATCGGATATTCAATCTTTAGGAGTCTCAGACTTTGGGGACTGGCTTAAAGGGAATGTGCAAGAATTTAGCAGTTTCTGACTGAGTTTGGGGACTTGCGCAAGAAATGCCGTTACTCGCAATGTTAGTTTTGAATATATATAGTTTTGCAGACAGAGAGTAGTTCAAATATAAATACACGGCCCCCCTCCCATACTATATTTCACTCCCTTCATCCCCACCTCCTTTTTAAAAGTAGACGAGAAAGGGAAATGGAAAAGGGAGGTGGGGGAAATAAACAGGGTGTGCGGGTCATATACTTGCCCATCCAGCTACACGCCTGCCTGCCCCTTTTTTCCGTGTTCACATCACTTGCCCCCAAATCTCTTTTCTCTTTCCCTTTTTCCAGTGAGATTTTTCTAGTAATTAATTACAGAATGGTTATGTCAGTCTGTAATACTGGTAATCTTATTTTCAAATGATTGCTTTTTTCTTGGAACTTTTTTCTTAGTTTATGGTTTTCTAGATTTAATCAACAATCACTTTACAATTTCCACCATATTTTCGGGATTATTCTGGTTTTCATGGCCTTTCTTCAAAAACTCTTAAATTGAATTAATTGCCCATTGTCCCCTCCCTTACTCCCTGCGAAGGCACGGGCTCAGTCCTTGGAGTGTTTTGTCATTTCAATGTGATGAAAATGCACCCAAATATTGTAGAATAATCAATATTTAAATACCTGTATCTAAGAAAATGGTCCCTCCATCTGGCTAATGTAACAATACCTCACCCCAACCCTCCCATTTTACCCAATCCCCTCACCTCCCACTGAAAAAAGTACTGACCAATAAATGAGGACTAAGTAGCCACCTAAATTGACAACAAAACTTCCCCTGTCATAGTATCCATTTGCTGGATAAAAATTGTATTTTCCTTTAGATACCAAACATAGGTAAGAAGACATTTAGATTTTATCCCTTGTCATATTATTAGTTCTCTTTTTAACCCTTAACAGTCGGGCCCCTTGCCGCACCTTAACCCTTACAGATCGGGGGGGGGGGGGGGCTCCAAGAGCCCCCCCCTCTAGTTGTGCCCGCCAGGATGGAGATTTTCAAAAAATCCCAACTCTCAGTTATGTGTCATACCCATACTTTAAAAGTCAAGCAGTTTGGGCTCTTTATCTTTCACACACAGAAAATGAGATAGAAAAAACCGGATGGGGGGGCGTTGAACGCCCACCCCCCCCCCCCCCCCCCCGACCGTTAAGGGTTAAGATAGAGAATTAAATTTAAATTTAATATTTGTTAAATTATTAGAATACTACCTATACCTAAAAAATTATCATCCTGGATCATGTTTGAGTCCTATCTGAAAGTACCACCAATATCTGCCGTTGTCCATAACCTTGTAAAGGTAAATATCAGTTCAGAGATTAGTGAGATCTTTATATACAAACACACAAAGATCCTGTTACTTTTATACAAGGATGCTAAATTTAATTCATTTAAAATTGATTTATTTAAAATGGATTGACTTATAATTTTATGCATACCATTAGAATTGTCATAACCTCTAGTTTTTCTTAACTTACAAATAGGACAAAAATTATACTTATATTTCTAAAAACTAGAGTTTGACTTCACTCTATGTCTGGTGATCCATGCTTCATGGACAGACACACATCCTATTACTTTAGTACGTCCTTAATCCCTAAAAAAACTACACTTTGCACAGGTTTCAGAGTTTATACTTTACCCCAGACAACTTACCTAAAACCTTACCAGGACCAATACTAAGTTTTCATGAAAATTGTCTTCGATGATTCCTAGGAGAACAATATTATAAGTGAGGCATCTCTATAATCAAGTAAAAGTATGTTCTTTTACGTTATACAGTATGTAATTTTGAAAAAAAATTATATACAATTTCGTTTAGACTTACAAATTACTCTACACGGGTGATAGTTTGTTATTACTTCCTTTTTTTGGATGTTGTCATCCTGGTTTATCCATTTAAACTAAAAGTTCTAATTATAATTCTATCTAATGTTAAATAAATGATTAACATATAATCACATTTGTTTAATTTTCGTTTCCATAATTCTTTACTTTTTAGTATATTAGTTTTATTCTCTTGAGAAGGTTTTATGCTATTTTTCTGGTCCTTCAAATACATATCTTCTAGATTCAATGGATGCAGCCGCTATATATATTGTAGATGAATAATATCAGAGATCTGCAGCCACAAGACTTGAAGTCAATGAGCCACTAAGCCACAGCCACCAAACTTAGATTCAGCTGCCAGTCCATTCAATAAGTGTCACCAGCCAACCTCAATCAGTCAAACCCACCTCCACTATCCCCACATTTTTGGCTTGGCGAAAGAATCAGAAAAAACTTTCGGGTATAGTTTAATAACAGCCCATTGACCCCTCCCTCCCTAGTATGCGGATTTTTTGTTGGACTTTTTGATGTTTAGATTATGGGCGTTACTTTTATAAAAAAATATTTTTTTAATCAGTTCCTGGAACTAATTTGATTAAAAATTTATGTATAAATTTATAAAAGCAAAGCTTTCTCTAATTAGGGTCGGTCGGCTTTGATAGAATTGTCCTATAGATCTAAAACTTTGTATGATAATTCCTGTTGTAGTTAGGTACGATTTAGAAAGTGTAGCAACTTTATAATCGTTACCAGAATGTCCGTACATCCTCTTTAGACATGTTAATTTTAAAACAACTTAATCCGATTAATTTATGGATTTTTGATTCCTATTACAATTAGGTACAATATCATAAGCATAGCATCTCTATAATCAAGTCCTAAAAACGTCAGTATGTCCTGTATTCTGTATATAAGAAGTTTTGCAAAAAAATTTACATATAATTTTGTCGAAATTTATATATATTTATATTCTGATTATTCAATTCTGACACTCTACAAGAGTTAATGTTTGTCTTTCATACTGTTTCAGAGCTTCGCTTTTATGGATGTTGTCATCCTTGTTTTACCTAAAAGATGTTATACTTTTTTCAAAGAACTTATTTATACATTAATTTTTATAGGTTTTGAATGTGTGGTGCTTTCCCTCAAAGTTCTTAGCATGCACAGAACACGGAGCTGGATCTTTAAATCATTTCAATGGTGCGCCAAATCGGGGTGCGCCAAATTTCAGCCAATCACAGCGCTGCATTTCGTAAAATGCAGTGCTCTCATTGGTGGAAAGTTGTTGGCTCACCCCGATTTGGCGCACCATTGAAATGATTTAAAGATCCAGCTCGGGTCTCCACCTTGTTTATAGCATAAAGGGAATATTAGCTATTTCAATATTCTGTAAAAGTGTGGCTAGGCTTTCAGTCCAATGCGCTTATTAAGTCTAATTGTTCTTAATGTTGACCAAATGCATTTTTGAAAACATTTTGACCTAATAACCGCATTTGACTGGAATCTTACGCACAACTTTACAAAATTTTGCAAAAGCAACTATTCCCTTTAATACTACTTTACCTTATTAACATCTAATAACTGGGGTCTCTAAACATAATATAACCAAACCTTACCTAGCCTAGGGTATGATACAAATAAATATCCATTATTTTCAATTTATTAAAAGGGTTGTTCCGTCCGTACGTCTGTCCGTCGGGAACAGATAGCTTTTTATGTTAATTTATGCATGTTAGAATTATCCTATTGATTTCAAACTTTATATGGTGATTCCTGTCATGATTGGTGATTGGATGATACAAAACAAGCCCAAATCACAGAACACTATTGGTTTAGAGCGGTAGCCAATATGAGCCGTCCGCCAGTAAGGTCATTAAATTAGGCAAATGGTAAAAGTTGCATGATCCCTTTCAAAACCAGGCCGAGACCTAATTTATGGCCAGGTTTCCTATCCCTTATCCCTGCATAAAACTATTCAAAGTGATGAAAATAAACCAAATGAGTAATTTTGATTAGACAAAATATTGCAGAATAATCGATATTTAAATACTTGTATGTTGAACCATGTTTTTGCCTACTCTAAAAAATGGTCCCTCCAGCTGGCTAATATAACAATACCCCTTCCTTCTAATGTACCCAATCCCCTCCCCTCCTACTGAAAAAGTACTGACCTATAAATAAGAACTAAGTAGCCACCTAAATTGACAACAAAACTTGCCCTTTCATAATAGCCCTTTCATAATATCCCTTTCATAATATCCCTTTCGTTGCAACGCACCTTAAGGGGCGATTTGTCTTATTTTTAAAATGGCTTTTTATAAGTTATTTCAGGTTAGGTTAGGTCAGTTGATTGCCCCAAACGCAGGGGCTAGAAATAGGAGAAAAGCTACTGTGAAATATATGAAGAATCGCCCCTTAAGGTGCGTTGCCTCGAATGATACCAAACATAGGTAAGAAGACATTTAGTTTATATTCCCTGTCATGTCATTAGTTCTCATCTTTTGGTTTAAACACAGAGATCCTGTCACTTTTATATAAGGATACTAATTTATTTAGAGTATAAATTTGATTTATTTAAAATTTATTTATTTAAAAATTGACATACTTATAATGTTATGCATACCGTTAGAATTGTCATAACCTCTAGTTTTTGGATATATAAGAACTATGGTAAAATAATCCAACCTACTTAAAACTTTTCAACATTTGACACCTTTTCTTAAACTCCAAATAGCACAAAAATTCTACTTATATTTCTAAAAAACTAGAGTTTTATATTTGACGTTCTATTGACTTCACTCTATGTCTGGAGAGCAATGATTCATGGACAGACATACATCCTATTACTTTAGTATGTCCTTAATCCCTAAAAAAAACTACACTTTGTACAGGTTTCAGAGTTTATACTTTACCCCAGACAACTGACCTAAAACCTTTCCAGGACCAATACTAAGTTTTCATTAAAATTGTCTTTGATGATTCCTAGGAGAACAATATTATAAGTGAGGCATCTCTATAATCAAGTAAAAGTATGTTCTTTTACGTTATACAGTATGTAATTTTGAAAAAAAATTATATACAATTTCATTTAGACTTACAAATTACTCTACACGGGTGATAGTTTGTTATTACTTCCTTTTTTTGGATGTTGTCATCCTGGTTTATCCATTTAAACTAAAAGTTCTAATTATAATTCTATCTAATGTTAAATAAATGATTAATATATAATCACATTTGTTTAATTTTCGTTTCCATAATTCTTTACTTTTTAGTATACTAGTTTTATTCTCTTGAGAAGGATTTAGGCTATTTTTCTTGTCCTTCAAATATAGATCTTCTAGATGCAATGGATGCAGCCGCTATATACAGCATGACCCTCAAAAAAGTATTTTTAAGCATCTGCAGCCCTTATTTCTCAATGAATTATTAAAAAATGCATATGTCCTTGTTCTCCATAGTATTCCACGTAAGTAGATATAAAAATATTTTTTTTACCTCCATTAACACCGGAGATTTTTAGAGCTAAAGTTTTGAAAAAGTGACTGAGAAAAAGAATTTTTTTTGTTTCTCTTATTTTTTGGATGGTTATATTATGTTTTTCTGGTAACTGAATAATGAGACACAAAGAAAAACAAGTTAACTAAATATTTCTTTTTTATTCCACCAAAAAATATAAATTTTTAATGGCAAAAAATACTACTGAATGAATTGATTATTTGCAAATTTTAGGTTATTTATTAACCCTTATTTATAGAAAAGGATTAATTATGACAGTTGCTCCGCCTACTTTTCTGACATCTCAATTATTTAATAAGGGGTAAATTAAGCTTTTTAGACTAAAAAATCATTATGTTTTATTTTTATTTTCTTTATAACTTTTTTGTTATTAAAGTTAGGATTGTGAAACAAAAACAATTTTCCTGCTATATTCATAGAGATTTATTTGGTTTTTTAATCTTAAACAATTTTGCCTAATAAGTAAGTTTTTCAAAATATCATTAAACTAAAAAGACTCAAAATATGTGTAAAAAAATGCTTTTTACTCAAAAACTAAATATTTTATTTCTTTTTTGTATAAAGTTTCTGCTAGTAACAAAAATAAAAGGATTTCTAGCTTAATTTTGCTAAAAAAGTCGTATCATGTTAAAAGTTACTTTTTCCTCAGTCACTTTTTCAAAACTTTAGCACTAAAAATCTCCGGTGTTAATGGAGGTAAAAAAAATATTTTTATATTTACTTACGTGGAATACTATAGAGAACAAGGACATATGCATTTTTTAATAATTCATTGAGAAATAAGGGCTGCAGATGCTTAAAAATACTTTTTTGAGGGTCATGCTGTATATTGTAGATGAATAATATCAGAGATCTGCAGCCACAAGACTTTTGAAATCAATGAGCCAATAAGACACAGCCACCAAACTTAGATCCAGCTGCTAGTCATTAGGCATCCATAAGTCTCAGATATCCAATTTAGGAACTTGATCACCAGCCAACCTCAATCAGTCACAGCTGCCACAACTATCTACACATTTTTGGCTTGGCGAAAGAATTAGCCAATAGTTACATATTTTTTTGGGCAGTTTTAACTTATGCTTTTTTTTGTAAATTACTTTTTAAATCCTTTAGGTATATATTTTTTTCTGGTTCATTCCTCAAAACTATGATTTTTAGACCTCTCAAATTTGGTTTCTATATCCTCAAATAAAATAAAAACACTATTTCAAAAGTTTATTTCTAATTATGTCATTTATTCTAATTTATGTCAAATTTTTTTTATTGAATTGGTAATGACTGACATGCAAATAACCAATAATTATAATATGCTAGAAATCATAATTGATGATAATTTATCCGGATAATAATTTATTATAGGAATAGTTATTTCTTTCATCGTATTATAAACCGCTTTCCACGGATATAGAATGTACAATTATAAGATTAAAACCAGTTTTTTTAGCCCTGAGGTGCTAAGGCACGGGCTAAAAAACTGGTTTTAATCTTATGATTGTACATTTTTATATTCGTAGAAATCTGGATATAATACAATGCTAGACATAGTTTTTTTGTATGGATGAGAACCGGTTCCTATCCACCGGATTCGAATTAGTACGAGAAAAGTTATTTCAATAATAATTACCCCCCTTTGATTAAACAAACTGTTGGGTTAATTATTTACTTCTAGAGTTTTTCAACATTTCACTGTACAAAGTTTATGCATTTTTTTTATGTTTTTAGTACAAATTATGTTTTAATGTTTTGATTATAAGAATGACTAAAAAAAGGTCAAATGTTCATTTTTTAAGATGTCATTATTAAGGTTGTCTAACAATGTGTTTTTTTCTTCATGTTGGTGGAGGTTGGGTGTCTAATTCGATCCAGGGATCTAAAGTTATAAGACAATGGCAGATAAATTGATGTACATTATACTTGCATCATCCTCAATGATTCACTTAATGACCCTTTATGTTCATTATAATTTAGTGATTGAAATTTAAGGAACCGACAAAACAAAATCAATAAAGGTCCCTAAAGTAATAAAGCAAAGGAATAAGAAAACAATTTCATAAAACTTTGGGGACTAGTGAAATAAACAGATTATCACCTTTCTTCTTCGAGAAATAACTATTATTTTACTTTTGTAATTTGCACTGACGTTGTATAATTTTCTATCCTAGCCAAGCAATTGTCTTTAAATTTCTAATTACGTTTTATTTAAATGCCATAAAATGTGAACTTTTAGTTCTGTTATTCTAGTAAATTTCTATTAAATAATAAATTCTAATTATTTTAATGAACCTGGCTTTCATATTGGAATTTCTAACTACGTTTTATCTTTATTTGCGCAGTTATGATAAATTTCAGGGATGATAAGGGTTAAGACAATGGATGAAATTATTAATAGACATCCCTAATGATAAAGAACAAAACTACCCTTTCTCTGGACTAGTTTTATTGTTAGAAAAGGTTGAAACAAACCAATTACATTTCAATTACAGTAAAGTCAACAATTTTGATTACATAAATATCTTTTCACAAATAAGGGCTATCCCTATAATAAAGTAACAGGATGTCTGTCTGTTTGTCTGTGTGCTTCTGTGTTTGTATGTTTGTACCAAAGGATCTCCGTAACCCCTGAACCGACCAGGTTCTCCCCTTAACAGGGTAGCTTCTCATAGGTCCTGGGAAGGTTTAAGACCATTTAGGGGGAGGGCACCACCACCCTCCCAATATAAATTGCCCCTAAAGAAAATTACCCCCTCAATTTTTTTTTTTTAATCTGAAATGAAAAAAAAATAGTTTTGGGATACAACCCCCCTCCTCCTCCCTCCTCAAGTGCTCCTAGAGGCCTCTATAGGCGTAGCTGCTATTTAACCTAAAAGAGATAATTAATGAAAAGCATAGAATAACTTTCTGGTAATGACTATAGAGTTGGTAAGTTTAATGGCAATCAGCATGATACTGTTAGGATACTTCTAACATGCCACAAAGCGAAAAGTAGGTTGCAGGTAAAATCAGTAAAGGTGTGTGTTTTAAAGCCTAAAAACAGTAGTAGAACGATAATATTCACTTAATATGTGTATTCCTTATTGAATTTTTCAGGTTTTATTAACAATTTTCAGGTATTGTTAACCCAAAAATTTTTTTGTCTATGGTTCTTTTCAATATACACACATATTTAGTGAATATTATTGTTCTACTACTGTTTTTTTAAAGCGAAGCTTTTCTATAATTAGGGTCGGTCGGTCCGTCCGTCTGTAACGGATAGCTTTTTTTTGTTAATTTAGACATGTTAGAATTGTCCAATTGATTTCAAACTTTGCATGGTGATTCCTGTAGACGTTAGGTACGAGTTAGAAAGTGTAGCAACTCTATAATCATTACCAAAATGTCCGTACGTCCATTTTAAACATGTTGATTTTTTAAAATTTGTAACAACAAATTTGTATGTGACCTAATTATCCGATTGGTCTGATTTTTGGTATACTGATTTCTGGTAAAAACATAGTACAATATTGTAAGCGAAGCAACTCTATAATCAAGTCCTAAAAATGTAAGTATGTTCATAAACATTATTCTGTATCAAGCAGTTTTTCAACCAATTTTCTTACAATTTGCTTTGACTCTTATACATTTACATTCTGATTATTCAGACATTCTGACATTAAACAAGTGTTAATGTCCGTTTGTCCTACCCTTTCAGAGCTTCGCTTTTATGGATGTTGTCATCCTTGTTAAGCCTTAAAAAACACACCTTTACGGATTTTAACCGCAACCTACTTTTAACCAAAATTTAAAGATATATAGTGCAGCTTCCCTTCTTATAATTATTTCAATTCTGATATCAAATGAATCCTTAACTTCTACCAACAATATTTTAATCAATTCTTAAATTAACCAAATTCCTGAAAACTACCAATTAGTTCATGTGTGTATGATGACAGGATAAGTTATTGGCCTTGAAATTGATGTACATATATCCTCTTTGATGATAAAAATTACCCCTTCTGCAGATTACAATTAGTAGTAGAAACGTTTGGGCACTACACTATATGAACAAACCAATTAAAATTCAAGTTCAGAGTTGTTAAGCCAATGAATAAGGAAATAAAAAAACTTTAGGGAATAGTGTAATAACAGCCCATTTACCCCTCCCTCCCTAGTACAAGGATTTTTTGTTGGGCATATTTAATGTTTAGGTTATGGGCGTTGATTTTATAAAAAATATAATTATAATCAATTCCCTGGAACTTATTTAATTAACAATTTATGTATAAGTTTTTAAAAGCAAAGATTTCTAAAATTAGGGTCGATCCGTCCGTCCAGAACAGATAGCTTTTTTTGTTCATTTAGGCATAATAGAATTGTCCTATAGATTTAAAACTTTGTATGATAATTCCTGCTGTAGTTGGGTACGATTTAGAAAGCGTAGCAACTCTATAATCGTTACCAGAATGTCCGTACGTCCTCTTTAAACATGTTTATTTTAAACTTTTTAAACAACATCTTTTTATGTGATATAATCATCCGATTGATATGATTTTTGTAGTTTTCCTATTCAATAAGGTACAATATTATAAGCAAATATTATATATAATTTTGTCAAAATTTATATTCTGATTATTCAATTCTGACACTCTGCAAGTGTTAATGTTTGTCTGTCATACTGTTTCAGAGCTTCGCTTTTATGGGTGTTGTCATCCTTGTTTTACCTAAATTTGTTATACTTTATTCAAAGAACTTATATATACATTAATTTTCATAGGATTTTGAATGTGTGGTGCTTTCCCTCCAAGTTTTTAGCATGCACAGAACACGGAGCTGGATCTTTAAATCATTTCAATGGTGCGCCAAATTTCAGCCAATCACAGCGCTGCCTTTCGTAAAAAGCTGTGCTCTCATTAGTGGAAAGTTGGCTCACCCCGATTTGGCGCACCATTGAAATGATTTAAAGATCCAGCTCGGGTCTCCACCTTGTTTATAGCATAAAGGGAATATTAGCTATTTCAATATTCTGTAAAATTGTGAGTAAGCTTCAAGTCAAATGCGCTTATTAAGTCTAATTGTTCTTAATGCTGACCAAATGCATTTTTGAAAACATTTTGACATATTAGGCACATTTGACTGGAATCTTACAACTTTACAGAATTTTGAAAAGGCAACTATTCCCTTTCATACTACTCAGTGGCGTGCGAAGCACTTTGTCTAGGGGGGGGCATTTTGAAGATTTTGTAAAATTTTGCCCCCCCCTAAATCAAAGTGCCCCGGGGGGGCACTTTGCTTTAGGGGGGGGCATTTTGATTATATATACTAATTTTAATTAAGGGCGTTTTAAGGGGTGGGATTATTTGATTATGGGCCTCCTAGTTCTTATCCCTTCTTCCCCATCCCTATTTCCCATTTATATCCCCCACCTCTTCCCCCCCATCTCTTCCCCCCCCCATCTCTTCTCCCCCATCCCTTCTCCCCACCCTGCAATGACCGAAGGGAAGGGAGCTAGAAAGCATCTTCGAAAAAATAGTACAGAAGATAAATTAACCTTTCCCCCCCCCCCTCCACCACAAAACATTTTTAATGGGTGAAAGGGGATGTTATAAAATCTCAGCAGGAAGGCAGGAAGGATGAATAACCCTATTAAAAAAAATTGGGGGGGGGGGGGAGGGGATAAAAACACTCATTTTGGAAATTATTTACCAAAAATTAACCTAATACCTATGAAATAATGATTTTAAATAATTCTTTATTGTATGACAACAAGGATGACAACATCTTTAAGTAGCAAAGCACAAAAATCATTAATAAGAATACAGACAAGTAGATTTAAAGAGCATCTGTTGAAATAAATATATATTTTAGGTAGAAAAAGTCACAAATCCTTTTTCCTGTATGTTGTGTGATGACAGTCAAAGTAAATTACATACAGGATGCCCGAAACAGCGAAAAAAAATTTTTTTTTAATATTATAATCCACAAAAAAATTTATCGTACCATAAAAACCAAAGATATAATGAACTATGTAAAAAATAAAAAAAAATACTTGTCCTTTCATTGTGATAAAAAGCAGAAACCATTTAGAAGGGCGCGAAGCGCAATTTTTTTCTTCAAATATGCAGGGAGGGAGGGGTTTTTGGGCTATTTAGTACACTAGTCCCCAATATTTCATAGCAGAAACCATTTGCAAGGGCGCGAAACGCAATTTTTTTTCTTCAAATATGCAGGGAGG
This sequence comes from Acartia tonsa, assembly GCF_053477335.1. Taxonomy (NCBI): domain Eukaryota; kingdom Metazoa; phylum Arthropoda; class Copepoda; order Calanoida; family Acartiidae; genus Acartia; species Acartia tonsa. Next base: position 1,685,423 of record NC_137274.1, on the reverse strand, counting down.
GAGGGGTTTTTGGGCTATTTATTACACTAGTCCCCAATATTTCATAGCAGAAACCATTTGGAAGGGCGCGAAGCGCAAATTTTTTTCTTCAAATATGCAGGGAGGGAGGGGTTTTTGGGCTATTTATTACACTAGTCCCCAATATTTCATAGTAGAAACCATTTGGAAGGGCGCGAAGCGCAAAATTTTTTCTTCAAATATGCAGGGAGGGAGGGGTTTTTGGGCTATTTATTACACTTGTCCCCAATATTTCATAGCAGAAACCATTTGGAAGGGCGCGAAGCGCGAATTTTTTTCTTCAAATATGCAGGGAGGGAGGGGTTTTTGGGCTATTTATTACACTAGTCCCCAATATTTCATAGCAGAAACCATTTGGAAGGGCGCGAAGTGCAAATTTTTTTCTTCAAATATGCAGGGAGGGAGGGGTTTTTGGGCTATTTATTACACTAGTCCCCAATATTTCATAGTAGAAACCATTTGGAAGGGCGCGAAGCGCAAAATTTTTTCTTCAAATATGCAGGGAGGGAGGGGTTTTTGGGCTATTTATTACACTTGTCCCCAATATTTCATAGCAGAAACCATTTGGAAGGGCGCGAAGCGCGAATTTTTTTCTTCAAATATGCAGGGAGGGAGGGGTTTTTGGGCTATTTATTACACTAGTCCCCAATATTTCATAGCAGAAACCATTTGGAAGGGCGCGAAGTGCAAATTTTTTTCTTCAAATATGCAGGGAGGGAGGGGTTTTTGGGCTATTTATTACACTTGTCCCCAATATTTCATATAAAAATTTCTTATTCGTTGGCTCAACAACTTTGGGGACTCTAATGGAATTTTGATTGGTTGGTTAATTAAGTCGAGTTTCCATACATTTCATCCAATAATTGTAATCTATATAAGGGGTAATTTTTTGTATCAACATTGGGGATGTACAAAATTTCTTTGGTAAAAAGTTTATATTATACAAAATAAAATACTTCCTATAACCTGGTTTGTTATGTTCAGTGAAAAAAGGTTATAACCTAACTGTCTGGTTGGCGCGAAGCGCCACAAATTTTTTTTGGGAGTATTTCTTGATCTTTTTTTTGGAAACTGGGATAGTTTTGCTTTTTGTAGGGTAGGGGGCAAAATGGGGCATTTTTTAACATTTAGGGGGGGGCAGGGGGGTGGTTGCTAGGGGGGGGGCAGGGGGGGGCGTTTTAGTCGCTAGGGGGGGGCGATTGCCCCAAATGCCCCCTTCGGTTAGCACGCCACTGATACTACTTTACGTTATTAACATCTAATAACTGGGGTCTCTAAACATAATATAACCTAACCTTACCTAGCCTAGGGTATGATACAAATAAATATCCATTATTTTCAATTTATTAAAAGGGTTGTTCCGTCCGTATGTCTGTCCGTCGGGAACAGATAGCTTTTCTGTTAATTTATGCATGTTAGAATTATCCTATCGATTTCAAACTTTGTATGGTGATTCCTGTCGTGGTTAGGTACGCTTTAGAAAGCATAGCAATTCTATAAACGTAACTAGAATGTCCGTACATCCATCTTAAACAGGTTTATTTTTTTACCTTTTTTTATGTGATAAAATAAAATTATCTGATTTTTTAATCTGATTTATGGGACAACAAACTACAATGTTATTAAAGATGCATCTCTATAATCAAGTACTAAACTTGTAAGTATGTCTTTAAAATTATCCTGTATTTAAGCAGTTTTGTCAACAAATTTACTTATAATTTTGATTCAACTACATATTATACATTTTTATTCTGATTAGTTTTATGGATGTTGTCATCCTTGTTTGAAAATAAGGGGGGGGGGGTGCTTTGGAGATTTTTGTGCTTGAGAAACTGCCATGTGTTTTTTTTATGAATTCATAAAGATTTATGAAGATAGATTTTAATATATACCTTGAAGAAACACATAAAAAGAATATGAAATTTTTCTCATATTCATTCGAAACTGATTAATAACCATTAATAATAATTAGTACCAGTTCTCATCCATACCAAACTTATGTCTTGCATCGTATTACAGCCAGTTTTCTACACTTATAAAAATGTACAAGCATAAGATTAAAATCAGTTTTTTATCCGCGGAAACCTGTCTATAATACGTTGCAAGACATAACTATTATTGTATAGTAGTTGCAAATTTAAATTTAAATTGTATCATTATAATAAAGTAACAGGATGTGTGTTTGTCTGTCTATGTGTCTGTACCAAAAATCTTCTTAACAGGGTAGTTTCTCATAGATCCCGGGAAGGTTTAAAACTATTTTGGTGGAGGGTGGTGTCTAAATAGAAATCACAAAAAAATCACAACATAGTTAGGTATCGCAGAGACTTGAACGCAACATAGAAGAGTTACATATTATTTTTAAAAGTGCCACTAGAGGCCTCTAGGGGCGTAGCCGCTAGTTATAGATATAACAGTACCATGATATCTGTCTGTGTGTGACTTTTTGTCTGTACCTCTGAAATATGGTTTTCCTTTACTCTTAGGTCCTGTGATGGTTTGTGGGGAGGATACCACCATCCTTACAAGATAAATTGCCCATACAAAAAAATGACCCCTCTATAAAAAATTTAAGATTTTTTAAAATGAAAAGTGGGGGATCCACTTCCCCAGAGAGGAGGGTGTATTTTACCTCCCCCATCCTTAAGGCTAAGGGTTAATAACCAAAATTTTTACTGCGTAAATGAAAATTTAATTAAGCATAATGTATACCTAGTATTGTTCAGATATTGATTTGACAAATAAAGTGAAAAGTTTACTCAACCTTTCGTAATATAACTTATATACGACTGGAGCCACCTTTCCCCTATTATTAAAATTTGTTTTTAGAAATAAATTGAAATAATTTTAAATCTGTGTAACCCCTGCATTTTGTGCCTATAACTAGCTGTGTTGTTCTAACCATTTGGCCACCCTTTAATAAAAATCATTATTTAACTGTTAATGGCTTCATTTGAAAAACAAAAAAAACCCTTTTAATTAACATTATGGGTTGAACTTTGAAATGCAAATTGAATCCAAAAACTAAAATAATTAAAAAATTAATAACTATTGTTATGACTAATCAAACATTGATGACACTATCCACCATAAGTAGTGAAGCAAATAAATATACTATTTGGCCTTGCTACAAAAGACCATCACCTACAAAAGACCCACTCTACAAAAGACCAACGCCTACCTAGCCCAGTTGCTCGGCCCCCTTGCCTATAACTTAACCTAACCTTACCTAAATATTAGAAAAAAATATTAAAATTTGAAAAAAAATCTACCAACCAATTTTTGTAAAATCCACTAATTTCTAAACTATTAATAAGTTAATGTACATTAAACATTCATACATGTAGGTTAGGTTAGGTTATAGGCAAGGGGGCTGAGGGCCCGTGGCTAGGCAGGCCAGGGGACCGAGCTCTGCAGCAATGACATTCTAGCTTTACGATTTGATGTTGGTCTTTTGTAGGTGTTGGTCTTTTGTAGAGTTGTTCTTTTGTAGGTGTTGGTCTTTTGTAGAGTTGTTCTTTTGTAGGTGTTGGTCTTTTGTAGAGTTGTTCTTTTGTAGCAACGCCTAGTTTGTCTTTTGAAGGCGTTGGTATTTTGTAGCAACGCCTTATATTTAATATATTTAACATTATTTTCTTAAATGTCCATATACATTAATACAAGCCAAGCAAATCTAAAAAATTGCTCATTTGAAGTAGAAATCTTGACATATAAAAAGTTGAATTAGTATACAAGAAAATTCGGTATTATCTTCCAAGAAATATTTTTTTCAATCTCTAGAATTTTTATAATAATTAATAAAATCATTGTATATGAACAATAAGCTTAGTTGTAACTACTCTATAATCACAATAAGTTTTCTGTTTTCGTTGGTTTTTTTCATTGCTTCTATGACATAATAAGTATTTCTTTTATTACAATTATTTTATTATTCAATTATATGAAAATACATTTTTTGAAATGCAACCATATTTATCAAATTTTGAATATTTATAATTTTGTGTTGTTATAAATGTTAGCTTTTCATGTTTATATTTCTTATTGGTTTCTTTTGTTATAATTGTTGACTTTACTCTAAATACTCACTTTTGTGTAGATATAAGTACTTTTCAACTTTTACTTCATTTTTTAAACAAAGCTTTTCTATAATAAAAATGTTTGTGTATGTCCGTCTGGAATAGACAGCCCTATACGTTGATTTTGGCATGTTAGAATTGTTTTGACTTTTATACATTTAAATTCTAATTATTCATTTCTAACACTCTTCAAGTGCTAATGTTAATTTGTCCTACCATTTTAGAGCTTCGGTTTTATGGATGTTTTCATCCTTGTTTTAGGTTAGAATTGTTGACTTTACTGTGAATACTCACTTTTGTATAGTGATGAGTACTTTAAAATTTTATTTCATTTTTAAAGTTTTTCTGTAATTAGGATAACTCTGTACGCCTGTAATTAGCTCTTTTCATTAATTTGAACAGATCAGAATTGTCTTATCAATTTCAAACTTTACATGATGATTCCTATAACAGTTAGTTATGACTTAGAACTCGAAGTAACACTATAATAGTAACCAGAATGTCTGCACGTCCATTTTAAACATGTTGATTTTTACCTTTTTTACAATTTTTATGTGTTGTAATAATCCGAATGAGCTGATTAAACATTATCCTGTATTTAAGCAGTTTTTCAACAAATTTACTTTCAATTTTGTTTTGACTTTTTTGCATTTATTCTGATTTTCAGTTCTGGCACTCTACAAGAATTAATGTTTGTTTGTCGTATTGCTTTAGAGCTTTGCTTTTTTTGGATGTTGTAATCCTTGTTTTAGAATTGTTGACTTTACTCTGAATACTTTTTTTATTTTGATGAGTACTGTTAAAATTTTAATTTAAGTTTCTTAAGTATACAACAAGGTAAAATAAATAAAAGTATTTCCACTGAAAACTTAAATTTCCTACACTGCACTGGGATAAATGGATAAATTCCCTCCCTTCCAACTGCTTTAATTTTTTGAGAAAAAAGGGATATCTAAAGATTAGAAACCAAAAGTCTAGAACTACAATCTTGTAAAATATTGTAAAATAAAGTGGGGAGGGGTGTATTGCTGTGGTTCACTGTAGCAAACCATTAGATTATACAAATTTTGAAAAGTTGACTTGAATAAATAGAATATAAACTCTATGTGTAAATAATTTAGGTCATGTGAGGGACACAAAGTTGCGGTTTTTGTCATATTTTCACAGTAGCTTTTCTCCTATTTCCAGACCCTGCAGGAGGCTCTAACCATGCAGGACCAATGTCCTAACACTTCAAGGCAATCACTTAACGTAAAATAACCTATTAAAAGGTACTGTGAAAATACGACAAAACCTGCAACTTTGTTTCCTTCACATGCCCCAATAAATTTTACCCTAGATGGTCAATTAGACACAGCAATCTCTCCAACATCCATTAAAGAAAAGATTTAACATTAACACTTGTAAAGTGTCAGAACACCAGTTTACTTACATTACATGCTTACATTTTTAGGATATGGTTATAGAGATTCTTTGCTTAAAATATTGTACTATGTTTTCCTTGAAATAATTATTTCAAATATCAGGAAAATAATATCATACTAAAAATAGTTGTCAAAATGTGAAAATTAGCTTAAATTTAAATGGATGTAGGGACTCTCTTGGAACAATTATATCGATTCCTAGAATTACTAAAAAACTTTATACAAAAAATTATACAAACACTTGAGTCAAATAAATTCAACCTACATGTGTTGCTAAAAACAGAATAATTTCATTAATTATAAGAACTACTAAAAACCCTTTAAATTATACAGATTCTTGAACGAATAAATTCAATCTCAACACGTTGATAAAAACCCAATAATTTGATAAATACCCATATAACAGTAGACCATTTGCAGCATTATACCTTTTAGCAATCCGATTTTTTGTAGATCAGACCTTTTGTAGATTAGACATTTTGAAGATGTAGACCTTTTTTGAGTAGATCTTATGTAGATAGACCTTTTTTAGAGTTGATCTTTCGTAGGCGTAGACCTTTTGTAGAACAGACCTTTTCTACAGTAGATCTTTTGTGGGGGTAGACTTTCTGAAGAGTAGACCTTTTGTAGCAACGCCAATAGTTACATTAATTTCAAAAACTACTAACTCTTGTAGAGCAGACCTTTTGTAGATTAGACATTTTGAAGATGTAGACTTTTTTTAGTAGATCTTATGTAGATAGACCTTTTTTAGAGTTGATCTTTTGTAGGCGTAGACCTTTTGTAGAACAGACCTTTTCTACAGTAGATCTTTTGTGGGGGTAGACTTTCTGAAGAGTAGACCTTTTGTAGCAACGCCAATAGTTACATTAATTCAAAAAACTACTAACTCTTTAGGCAAATAAATTCAACCTCCACGCGTTGCTAAAAAGCCAATAATTTCATTAATTCTAAGAACTACAAAAATAACTTTAAATTATACAGACGAGTAAAATTAAAAAGACTCTTGAACAAATAAATTCAACCTACACGCGTTGCTAGAAAGCCGATAATTTCAGGAATTCAAAGAACTAATATTTATAAATTTATCCTCCATGCTTTACTAAAAAGCCAATAATTTTACTAATTCCAAGAAATGCTAAAAAAAACTTTATATTATACAAACTCTTGAGCAAATAAATTCAACCTCTATGTGTTAATAAAAACCCAATAATTTGATAAATACCCATATAACAGTAGACCATTTGCAGCATTATACCTTTTAGCAATTAGATTTTTTGTAGAGTAGACCTTTTGCAGATTAGACATTTTGAAGATGTAGACCTTTTTTGAGTAGATTTTATGTAGACATAGACCTTTTTTAGAGTTGATCTTTTGTTGGTGCAGACCTTTTGTAGCTACGCCAATAATTTCATTAATTTCAAGAACTACTAAAAAAACTTTAAATTATATAGACTCTTGAGGAAAATAAATTCAACCTACACGCATTGCCAAAAAGCCAATAATTTTAGGAATTCTAAGAACTAATTTTAATTATACAAGTGTTGAGTCAAATTGTTTAAACCTCCACGCGTTGCTAAAAACCCAATAATTTCATTAAAGTTAACACCTAAAAATTAAACAAGTTGGCCTCACAAATAAATTCTCTCTACATATATAAAAAATATTTGTTAAAATGAAAAGTCTGGCTTAAAAAAAAGTTTATGCTTAATTCCTATCAATTGTTTCTCCTTCTTTGAAATAGTTTGTTTAAGAGGATAAATCCTTATTCCTAGAACAATGCAAAAAGCACAGCCTCTCTCTATATATATAAAGCATTTCAAGACAAAATTACAACATTTTCTTATTAAAGAATGACAATTATATATTGCTATAGGTATAAGATTGCTGTTTAAAAAGCAAATTCAAAGCCATCTTGCATCATAGGAAGATAAAGCTTTCAATGTACCCCTCCAACCCCCTCCTCCAAGGTTTCAAATGTCAGAAAACAGAATAGATAAGGGGGAAGCAGTTCAAGCCAATCTAAATTTTGAAAACTTGTAAAATGGAAAAAAAAAATTTCTATGTTAAGGTTTTACATATTGCTACAAATCAATATGAAAGTATTCTATATGAATTAAAATCAAACTGTCCTTATTGATTAAAAAAATATACATATGTGATGTCATATTTCATCCTTATACTAAAGTAACAGGATGTCTGTTTGTCTGTGTGTTTGTGCCCAAGGATCTCCCTAACCGCTGAACTAATCAGGTTCTCCTTAACAGGGTAGCTTCTCATAGGTTATGGGAAGGTTTATAACTATTTTGGGGGAGGTCAGTAATGATTAAAGGATTATGATGTAATGTTAATCTTTATCTTCTTGACAGTTCTAGTCATCTTTAGCCAAATTTTATACAGAAAATAATATCATGAAATGGTTATATAGATGTAAATTCATCAAAAGATTTCAAAATTTAATTCTTGGCAAATGAACCTTTCAAGGTTCCAGCTTTTTAAAAGCAATGAAAGAAAAGGTAAAATAAAAGGGAAAAGAAATCTTATCATTAGTTTACCCTAAGTTAGGTTAATTAAATTTGGCTACAGGGATGTGTTGAGCCTGAAGGGTTTAGCCCAGTATGGTATAACATGAATCCTATTTGAATTCCATAAACTTCTGAAGTAAATACAAAATCTTTGGATCTTTACATCCCTCTGTTGAGAAAATGAGCTTTTATGCAGACAAAACACATACATTTCTATCTATCTAAGTTGAAATCCCAATAACAAAATTATGAAAAAGAATATTTTTAATTTAACCAAAAGTTAAATAAAATGTTGTAAAAATTTTTCATTAATCCATTAACAATAGATTGGTAGCTTGTCTCCACCCATAAATTAAACATTTTGTTTGTCAAGTCAATACCTTACAACTATGCTTATGAGTTTTTCTAATAACATGTGACTTTAATTTTATCAAACTTTAAGCCATGTGAAAGACTATTTGTCTTATGAAACATTTTAATTTTATGACACAATCCTTTTTAAAAACTTTTCTGTAACAAGTACATCAGTTGATTTGTTTACTTAATTCTATTCTTAACAAAATACTTTCATATTATTTACAAAATATTCACAGCTTATGGTTGATGTAAAAGACTCAGATTTTTAAATCAAGTTCTAGATTTTCTAATTTAATTAATGCCTTTAATTTTCACTAACTTTTAAAGTGTCAGAACTCTAGTACATGCTTACATTTCTAGGATTTGATTATAGAGACTCTTTGCTTAAAATATTGTACATGTTTTCCTTGCAATCATTATTTCAAATATCAGTTAAATAGGATTATAATATAATACTAAAATAGTTGTCAAAAAGTGAAAAAATTTACATTTTAGTTGATTCATTGATTCAAGGATTTAGTAATTGATTTCCTTATACATCCACCTCAAAATTAAGAAATTGTTATATTTCAAACATGACAACTATCATTGGCTAAGTAATCTGGCTGTATTAGTAACCAGCTTACAAACTGGGTTGCAGTGGGTTTTATAGGGGGTTGGGGGATACATTCCTTCTTCAGCATGCTCACCCTGGTTTAGTATAAAAAATTATAGAATTTAAAATGATTATTTCATCAGGTCACATGAATTCAACCTCCTACACAATAATTTTATCGATTCTAAGAATTACCAAAAAACCTTTATTAAAAAAAAACTGTTAATTCAGATAAATTCAACCTACAAGCATTGTTAAAAAACCAATAGTTTCACCAATAGATATACTAAAAAACTTTATTAATTTTATAATACAAACTGGTGGTTACATAAATTCTACTTACACGTGATGCTAAACAGCCAATAATTTAATTAATTCTAAGAACTAATTTAAATAATACAAACTGTTGAGTCAACGCGTTGATAAAAACCCAATAATTTCATTAATTCCAAGAACTACTAACAAAAATACATACTCTTGAGGCAAATAAATTCAACCTCCATGCGTTGGTAAAAACTCAATATTTTCACCAATAGTACTACAAGAAAAACTGTATTGCCTTTTGATTATACAAATTATTGGTTACATAAATTCAACCTACATGCGTTGCTAAAAAGCCAATAATATTAGGAATTAAAAGAACTAATTTTAATTACACAAAGTGTTAAGTCAAATAAATTCAACCTCCACACGTTGGTAAAAAGCCGATAATTTTACTAAATCTAAGAACTACTAAAAAAACTTATTCTTATAACAACTCATAAGCAAATAAATTCAACCTCCAAGCGTTGATAAAAATCCTATGATTTGATAAATACCCATATAACAGTAGACCATTTGCAGCATTATACCTTTTAGCAATTTGATTTTTTTGTAGAGTAGACCTTTTGTAGATGTAGATCTTGTGTAGGGGTAGACCTTTTGTAGAGTACAATTTGTGTAGAGTAGACCTTTTGTAAGTAGACCCTTATTAAAGTAGATCTTTTGTAGGCAAAGACCTTCTGTAGAGCAGACCTTTTGTAGCAACGCCAATAATTTCATTAATTCCAAGAACTACTAAAAAACCTTTAAATTATACAAACTCTTGAGCAAATAAATTCAACCTCTACATGTTAATAAAACCCAATGATTTGATAAATACCCAAATAACAGTAGACCATTTGCAGCATTATACCTTTTAGCAATTAATTTTTTGGAAGAGTGGACCTTTTGTAGATGTAGATCTTGTGTAGGGGTAGACCTTTTGTAGAGTACAATTTGTGTAGAGTAGACCTTTTGTAAGTAGACCCTTATTAAAGTAGACCTTTTGTAGATTAGATCTTCTGTAGGGGTAGACCTTTTGTAGAGTAAACCTTTTGTAAGTAGACCTTTTGTAGAGTAGACCTTTTGTAAGTAGACCTTTTGTAGAGTAGACCTTTTGTAAGTAGACCCTTATTAAAGTAGACCTTTTGTAGGCATAGACCTTCTGTAGAGTAGGCTTTTTGTAGCAACGCCAATAATTTCATTTATTTCAAGAACTACCAAAAACCCTTTAAAATATACACAAATTAGCAAATAAATTCAACCTCAACCAAGCTTGAAAAAAAATACTTGCTGTTCAAAAGGCTTATTTACAGCCATCTTGCTTTATAAGCAGCTAAGAAAATATTTAGAAAGGTAAACCATTTAATGCACCTCTCCAGCTCACCTATCCCAAGGTTTCAAAGTCCAGAAAACAGACCTATAATTAAGGGTGAAGCTTCATAATGGTTCAAGCAAATCTTAACTATAGAAACTTATAAAATGGAAAATTTGTTTCTCTTTTAAGGTTTTACATAGTACTGCAAATCAATACCATCAATATTAAAGTATTTTATATCAATTAAAATCAAACTGTCCTTATTGATTAAAAAAATATATTTAATGTCATATTTTATCGTTATACTAAAGTAACAGGATGTCTGTTTGTCTGTGTGTTTGTGCCAAAGGATCTCACTAACCACTGAACCAATCAGGTTCTCCTTAACAGGGTAGCTTCTCATAGGTCACGGGAAGGTTTATAACTATTTTGGGGGAGGGTAGTAATGATTAAAGGATTATGATGTAATGTTAATCTTTATCTTCTTGACAGTTCTAGTCATCTTTAGCCAAATCTTACACAGAAATGTGTATCATGAAATGGTTTTTTTGATAAAAGTACATCAAAAGATATCAGAATTTATTTCTGTGCACATAAACCTTTAAAGCCCGGTTCACAAAAGCATTTTAGAGGTCGACCGAATTTTTCAGTAGGTCAACCGATTTTAGTACAACTGAAATATAACCCAACCTAAACAAATTCCTATTTTTTGCTTCAATTGCTAAGTTTTTATACACAAAAATAATTAGAGATTGTAATAGTGACCCCATATTATAGATTTACAAGCCTAATTACATTGTTCGGCGAAAAAAAAGTTACTCTATACCAAGTCTCATTTTCCCAATATTTTTAAAATCATTTTCTTATCTTTCTATCCCTGATTATAATCGAGCCAAACCATATCAATAGTTGAAGTTTATTAAAAAGTTATTAAAAAGCTGTCTTTTAAAAACTTATAATATTTTTTGTAATTTTATTTTTAAGTAAAAAACAATTTAATCAATTATTTTTTTTGATTTTTTGAAGAAAAAAAAATATATATTTAGCTAGCTACTCATTGGTATGTATTTTTTAATAAAAATCTAGAATTATAAACAAACTAAAACAAGGAATAATCAGCTGATGTGATTTACGTACGAAAATTCTAAATAGCTTAAAGTTAAAATTATACACCTATCCTTATATTAAAGTAACGGGATGTTTTTTGTCTGTCTGTACTAAAGTATATTTTTAACTGCTGAACCTATATGGTTCTCCTTTACAGAGTAAATTTTCATAGGTCCTAGTGAGTTTTTGGGGGGAGGGTAGCACCACAAATAGGAAGTTATTTATTAACTTTTATGTAACAAGTTGAAAAAGGGGATCATGGAAGGAAAACAAAGTAGTGGGTTTCGTCGTATTTTTACAGTAGCATTTCTTCTATTTCTAGCCCCTGCGGGGCAATCATTAACATTTTCCTAACTTAACCTAAAATAACTTATGAAAGCTACTTGGAAAATACGACGAAACCCGCTACTTCGTTTTCTTCCTTCGTTTTTTCCATGATCCTAAAAGCACGAACAGTTTTGTTTAATTTAACTTTTTAATTGCAAAGTTTTTCTTTAACTAGGGTCAGTCTGTGCGACTGTAAAGGAATAGCTCTTGTTGTTAATTTAAGCATATTAGCTTTGTGTTATAGATTTCAAAATTTGCATAGTGATTCATGTAGAAGTTAGGTACGATTTAAAAGCATAGAAACTCATATATTCTTTATCAGAATGTCCATACCTACGTCCATTTCAAACATGTAGATGATTAACTTCATTAACATCAAATTTTTATTATCCTATTGTTTTTATTTATTTGGAATACTGATTCCTTGGACAACAAAGTACAAAGTTAATTATAAGAGAAGCATCTGCATAAAAAAGTCCTGAAAATGTAAGTAGGTACTTGAATAGTATGTACATTTATATTCTGTTTTTATAGTTGTAACACTCGACAATTATTAATGTTCGTTTGTCCTATTGTTTAAGAGCATAGCTTTTATGAATGTTATCCTTGTTATCGTGTAGTTTTTAGAAAAAGAGGTCCACTAGATATCTTTTTCCATTGCATGTACGTCAAATAAGCTTGAACATTATATTAATATTCCGTTTTAAATTTCAGAGGTTAAAAAATGATTTTTAATAAGCCGCTCACTTCTCTCTTTGATTTATGAAAGGTAATATTTTTATAATCCTCGACTGTGGCATAACACGCATCAGCTCGTTTTTTGGCAAGGTGATAGGTTCGAATTTCAGCCACACACTGCGTCATACTTTAAGACGTTAAAAATTGTTCCCATTGCTGCCGTGTCAGGTGTGTGACATAAGTAGTTGGATAAGAGGGGAAGGCCTTGGCCCGAAACAGGTGCAACTCACTACCATGCTTAATTAGTACTTAGAGACATATATGTAGTGACGTGCACAGTGTTGTGCCAGGAGGATTGGCAAAGGTAGTGGACTCTTCATTTTCAATTTTTGTTTTTAAAAAAAAAAATTTTTAGGGGGGTGGGGAGGATAAATTTCTGTTGGGAGGGTGGAGAAATCATTCCTCAAAATAGTTAAAAACCTTCCCTGGATCAATTAGGAATCCTAACAGTAAAGGAGATCCATATAAATAGGTTTAATGGTAAGTGCTATGGACAAAAAAAGTTTTCTTCTTTATATCCTATCCTCCTATTATATAAGGTGATACGATTTTTTTGTATGAAGCATATAAAGATTTAAGTAACTACTGAACCGATTGGGTTCTATTTTATGTAACCTTCTCATAGGTACTGTTTTAGTTTTTAGGCTATGTTAATTTCCGATTTTACATCCGCCCCCCCCCCTTACAGAACAACTATTTTGGCGTTATCCTCTTAGAAATTTTGTTTTAAATTTTTTACCCCCCCCCCTCCCCCCCCCCCCCCCCGACTACCGACGAACGACTATTTTAGGTTAGGTTAGGTTTTAGGCTAGGGAGCCGAGCGCTGCGGCTAGGCAGGCAAGGGGGCCGAGCGCTGCGGCTAGGCAGGCAAGGGGGCCGAGCGCTACGGCTAGGCAGGCAAGGGGGCCGAGCGCTGCGGCTAGGCAGGCAAGGGGGACGAGCGCTGCGGCTAGGCAGGCTAGGGAGCCGAGCGCTGCGGCCAGAGTTCATAGTTCGCTGTCTGGGGGGGGGGGGTACTCAAATTTTCAATATTGAAAAAAAAAATTTCTAAGAGGATAATACCACCAGTTTAGGTTAGGTTAGGTTAGGTTTTATGCTAGGGAGCCGAGCGCTGCGCCCAGAGTTCATAGTTCTGTGGGGGGGGGGGGGGGGGGGTATAAAAAATTTCTAAATTGAAAAAATATTTCTAAGAGGATATTACCACCATTTCTGCCTTTTTGAATACAGAGCCCTTAGATGAGTATTTTATAAAGCAGTAGGATTTCTTTTGCAGTGTAGCTTCCTATAGGTCCAGGGAAGTGCTCTTAAGGCTTCCCTTGGCGTATCCGCTAGTAAAAGGTTGTAATCATTTATGAAAGGTGTAGTTGCTTTTATTTTCTTTAGCTTCTCTTGTAAAAAGTCACAATGTGAAAATGGATAGACAGACAGACATTTCGAATTATAGAGTAACTTTGCAACTAAAAAGTATTTACTATTTTAGAGGTTGCGTTTAGCCAAGGAGGAAATCAACCCAACGAGATGAAATTCAATGTTATTTGCAGCACACAAGAAAAATCTTCGACGTGTAGTAATAAATATAATAAGAATGTGTGTGTGTTTTAGCATTTTTTCCTTACCAAACCAATGAAAATATTTTGATACCGCTTTCTTTTAAAAATTAAATAATCTGGCCTAGCACACATCCCTCTTATAATTAATACTATATATTTCAAAATATTATTTTCTAATGATTATTAATACCATATTCATGTGATATTTAGAAAAGAAATTTATTTGATTGGTAGAAAACCTACTCTAAATTGAAATGTCCGTCTAACTAAGTGTTTTGATCTAATTTGTATTTTTTCGGATAAAATTATTTGTGTCCATAAATGAAAGGACAAGTATCTTTACTTTCTATGTTTTAGCAAGAACTTAAGTTACGGTTTCTCTAAACTTAAAGGCTGTTTAATTGTAGATAAAGACTCATATACCTCAATTTCATCATTAAATATGCTTCTGAATTTATTCCAGATGATTCATCAGATTTATTAGCATTCATTCTAAATCTTAATTTGTTATTCTGTTTGTTTTTTAGCCATCTTTTAATTTTTGTGCGGGATGTTGTCAACCATGTTTTATTATTAATAAATTCTATTTCATTGTAAATCAACTTTCACAAGCTTTATATTTGACAATCTATATCAACAGCTTGGATTCTGTCATAGAACTATCCTGTATGTTAACTTATTTAATAAGTTTTAATCAACAAAATCACATGTAAGGGGGAGGGGCAGAAGTGACACTTAATAAAACCAAAACTAAAAGTCGAAGGAACTCCACTAAAAAAGAGTTACAGCTTTGAGATTTGGCATGGCAGTTGCTTTTATGGTACAATATGGAACTGTGGAGAAACAGCCGCTCCCGCCGAAATGTTTTTGCCTTTTTTAGCCAAATTAGACAATTTTCAACCATCTTCATAAAAAATTCCCTTATTTGCACTTGACACTTTACATGTTTGAAGTATTACTAGTGTCAAGTGAAAAGGCAAAATAAAATTTGGTGGGAAATAGCGGTTTTTGACATGAGCGACAGTTCCTCCACTGTCTCTTCAGAGTTCAATATTGTACCTCTTTAAAGCAACTGCCATACCAAATCTCAGAGCTACATCTCTTCATTTAATTTGGTTTCTTTGACTTCTAGTTATGGTTTTAAAAAGTGTCACTTCCGCCCCCCCCCCCCCCAATTTGAAGCATTAACATTTAGAGAGAAAAAAAAACTGTTTTCAATGTTTCTGTTATAACTATTACGTATTTTACTTAATTTCATCTTCAAATTGTGATTTTATAATGTAAAGCAAATCTATTATAAAATATAATAATCACTTCAATCAATCATTTTTATGTATTAAGAGCATGGCTACTTTATAACTAGAGTTCTGTTATTTACGTAAATGATTACATTAAAAGGTGTGTGTCTATCATTCCGTGAACTATCAAGTTTCGACATTTTTCTTGCGTGTTTACTGTGTACATATGTGTTCTAACTAGACTTTTTAAACAGTAGAAGAACGCTGAAATTTGGCATGTAGTTGCTCTTATTAGTGTAATAAACAGATTAATCTCTGCACATGTTTCAAAAGGGGGGGGGGGGGTTTAATGCAACCATCTCGTAATCAGTGATTAAATGGTACTTAGAATTCGAATTTCGATCTGAAATTTTGCATGAGTAATCCTTGGTAGGTCTATTTTCCCTAAATCGAACAAAAAGTTGGAAAAGTAGCGGCTGGCAGCTCAGCCGTTTAGCCGTTTTTTTTGACTATTTTCAGGGCAAATTCATCATTAATTACGTAGGAATCAACTTTTAAAAACTTATTTTTGGTTTTATGCATGGTAAATGATAGCAATAACTATTTTTAAAATTTCTAGTACCAGCTGCTAAACGGCTAGAACCGGCTGAAAACGGCTGGGAGCTGCAAAGAGTATGAAGGGTAGATATGGCTTGTGACGTGTCTAGGGGTAGGTTTTTATGGCTGCTGAGCTCAAAAATACTTCCAAAAATAGTGGCCGCCCATCCATATGGCAGCTGGGTAACAGCTGCAGCTCAGCTGGGAGCGGCCAAGAGTAGAATAAGTAGATAAGGCTTGTGACGTGTCTAGGGGTAGGTTTTTATGGGTGCTGAGCTCAAAAATACTACCAAAAATAATGGCAGCCCATCCATATGGCAGCTGGGTAACAGCTCAAAAATACTACCAAAAATAGTGGCGGCTCATCCTTATGGCAGCTGGGTAACAGCTGCAGCTCAGCTGGGAGTGGCCAAGAGTAGAATGAGTACATAGGGCTTGTGACATGTCTAGGGTTAGGTTATTATGGGTGCTGAGCTCAAAAATGCTACCTAAAATAGTGGCAGCCCATCCATATGGCAGCTGGGTAACAGCTGCAGCTCTTCTGTGAGACCAAGAGTAGAATGAGTACATAGGGCGTGTGACGTGTCTAGAGGTAGGTTTTTATGGGTGCTGACCACAAAAATACTACCAAAAATAGTGGCGGCCAATCCATATGGCAGCTGGGTAACAGCTGTAGCTCAGCTGGGAGTGGCCAAGAGTAGAATGAGAAGATAGGGCTTGTGATGTGTCTAGGGGTAGGTTTTTATGGATGCTGATCTCAAAATTACTACCAAAAATAGTGTTGGTCCATCCATATGGTTGCTGGGTAACAGGGGTAGGTCTGAGCTCAAAAATACTACCAAAAATAGTGGCGGCCCATCCATATTGCAGCTTGGTAACAGCTGCAGCTCAGCTGGGAGCAGCCAAGAGTAAAATGAGTACATAGGGCTTGTGACGTGTGAAGAATATCACAAAATTTATTATTTCAGTTGAATTAAACTTCTCCCAATTAACATTATAACTTCATTTCATGGACATATTACTAGTAACAGTTTTTTAATTTCTAGATTTCACTGAAAACTACCAATAACGTCTGAAAACAGTTATCAACAGCCAAAAGTATATGTTGTAGATATAGCATGTAACATTTCTAGGGGTAGGTTTTTAACTTTTTATGGGGGTGTTGAGCTCAAAAACACTACCAATAATAGTTGGGGCCCATCTATATGGCCGCTGGGTAACAGCTACAACTGAGCAGCAGCCGTTACCTTGATGCCATATGGATGGGCCTTTCTATTTTTGGGGAGTATTAATAAGCTTGGCACCTATAAAAATTTACCCCACACATCACAAGCTTTGTCTTAAACTTTTACCTTTGTCTGTTGGTAACTTTTCTCAGCCAATTTCAGCTGTTTAGCAACTAAATCAATACTGAAATATTCAATATTTGGTTATCCTTCAATAGTCCCAAAAAGTGCTTATAGCTTAAACAACAGCTTACTGCACAGCTGCAGCTGTTACCCAGCAACCATATAGATGGGCATCCACTATTTTTGGTGGGTTTTTTTTAGAGCTTAGCACCCATTTAAACCTACCCCTTGACATGTCACAAGCCCTATGTACCCATTTTACCCATGGCTGCTTCCAGCTGAGCTGCAGCTGTTACAAAGCTGCAATATGGATGGGCCGCCACTATTTTTGGTAGTATTTTTGGGCTCAGACCTACCCCTGTTACCCAGCAACCATATGGATGGACCACCACTATTTTTGGTAGTAAATTTGAGCTCAGCATTCATAAAAACCTACCCCTAGACACATCACAAGCCCTATCTTCTCATTCTACCCTTGGCCACTCCCAGCTGAGCTGCAGCTGTTACCCGGCTGCCATATGGATGGGCCGCCTCTATTTTTGGTAGTTTTTTTTGAGCTTAGCACCCATAAAAACCTACCCCTAGACACATCACAATCCCTATCTACTCATTCTACTCTTGGCCGCTCCCAGCTGAGCTGCAGCTGTTACCCAGCTGCCATATGGAAGGCCATTACTAATTTTGGTAGCATTTTTGAGCTCAGCACCCATAAAAACCTACCCCTAGACACGTCACAAGCCCTATGTACTCATTCTATTCTTGGCCGCTTTCAGCTGAGCTGCAGCTGTTACCCAGCCGCCAAATGGATGGGCCGCCACTATTTTTGGTAGTATTTTTGAGCTTAGAACCCATAAAAACCTACCCCTAGACACGTCACAAGCCCAATCTACTCATTCTAATCTTGGCCGCTCCCAGCTGAGCCGCAGCTGTTACCCAGCTACCATATGGATGGGCCGCCACTATTTTTGGTAGTATTTTTGAGCTCAGCACCCATAAAAATCTAACCCTAGACACGTCACAAGCCCTATCTACTCATTCTACTCTTGGCCGCTTCCAGCTGAGCTGCAGCTGCTACCCAGCTGCCATATGGATGGGCAGCCACTATTTTTGGTAGTATTTTTGAGCTCAGCAGCCATAAAAACCTACCCCTAGATACGTCACAAGCCATATCTACCCTTCATACTCTTTGCAGCTCCCAGCCGTTTTCAGCCGATTCTAGCCATTTAGCAGCTGGTACTAGAAATTTTAAAAATGGTTATAGCTATCATTTACCATGAATTAAACCCAAAATATGTTTTTAAAAGTTGATTCCTACGTAATTAATGATGAATTTGCCCTGAAAATAGGCAAAAAACAGCTAAACGGCTGAGCTGCCAGCCGCCAGCCGTTACTTTTCCAACTTTTTGTTCGATTTAGGGAAAATAGACCTACCAAGGATTACTCATGAAAAATTTCAGATCAAAATTCGAATTCTAAGTGCCATTTAATCACTGATTACGAGATGGTTGCATTAAACCCCCCCCCCCCCCCTTATTGGCGAGAAATAGCAAAAAAAGGCAGTAGATTACTGTATTCGATGGCAGCGCAAGCAGCGGTCCCGCCGCCTTATCTTTTTAGTTCCACATTGTACCTAATTAAGCGCAATTACCATTTATGTTAATGAATTGGTAATTAAATTATTAATCAGATTTTTAACGCTTAAAAGGACTCTCCACAGAAAAATCAACTTTGAATTTTTGAAAATCTAACCTGAAACTATTATTCTCTGTTCAATTTTAGGCATTTTTTGTTTTTGTGGCATCGCGATCGAAACCCTTTGAAAATTTTGTCCGCCGCCTATTTGTACTGCCGCTATAACAATATATACTACACTTTCCTCCACTCAATATATGTTTGCCGCTAAAGAACATTTGCTCCATTGTAACCGGCCGCTCTACGATTTATCCTCTTCCTTGACTGGACAATCCTGCCGCCTCCATTTTGTGTTCGCCTCCGCCAAATATAACTATCTTTTGCCGCAGTTGCCGCATTCATCGCCCTTCTCCGCCGCTACTCCGCTATACATTGCGTATGTCGCTATACACAACACCCCCAGCCTCCATTTAATTTCTGAACAAGGGAGAGGGGAGCATGTATTGAAACGCGACGTACAGCAATGAATAGCGGAGTAGCGGCGGAGAAGGGCGATGAATGCGGCAACATAGGAGCTAAAAATCACTAAAGCAGCACAAATTGAATGGCGGGAGGATTCACTTAAAGGAGGTAAAAAATTTCAAAGGGCTTCGATCGCGATGCCACAAAAACAAAAAATGCTTAAAATTGAACAGAGAATAATAATTTCAGGTTAGATTTTCAAAAATCCAAAGTTGATTTTTCTGTGGAGAGTCCTTTTAACAGTCAGGCCCCTTGATCGGTTGGGGGGGGGGGGGCTATTATCTCAGTTTCTATTAGAGCTAGAGGGCTAAAAAATTTTGTGCAAGTTCCCTGAATTTCTGACCTTAAGTCAATTTTCACTTCCTTCACCCTGTTATTTAACAACCTTTGTTTTTAGGTCCTTTTTTACTTCAAAATTTCAAACGGCTGTAATTTTCTTATTTTTGAAGCTAGAAGTACAATTTTTTGCAAAAAATGTTTATTTATATGTAAATTTTATATTAGAATTATCAAAATATAAATTTCAGCGGCTGCACCTGTACTTGGCAGCTGCCAGACGCCGTAGTTGGCGGGAAAACGGCGGCGGATCTTTATGAAATTTTAATACGTTATGGAGACATGTGGGAAAAGCTTAAGTTCAAAATTTGAAGTCTCTAAGTCAAAAATTGCGGCCACAGGAGCCTCATAAAGATTTCTGGAGACCTGGAGGATCAGGACCTGCAGGATCATACCTGGAACCTATAATAGACTTAAACACCTGTATTTCGTATGAGGATCTACTTCTAGAGGATATTTTAGTATTTTGGTAAGATAAAATGCTTTGTTTAAGTCAAAGAAATATTTTTGCTCTTTTTCTGGATGACCCTGCAAGGTTTGCTGGCATCCTGTGCCCGCCAGGATGAAGATATCAAAAATATTCCAACTCTCAGTTATGTGTCATACCCATACTTAAAAAGTCACGCAGTTTGGGCTCTTTATCTTTCACAAACAGAAAATGAGATAGAAAAAAACTGGAGCCGACCGTTAAGCAAAGCTTTTCTATAATTAGGGTCGGTCCGTAAAGGATAGCTTTTTGGGTCAATTTAAACAGGTTATAATTGTCCTATTGATTTCAAACTTTTAATGCTGATTCCTGTAACAGTTACTTAGAAACCGCAGCAACACTAAAAGCATTACCAGAAAGTCCATACTTCCACTTAAAATAAGCTGATCTTTTAATTTTTGACTATAAAAAATTTTGTATTTTAAAATTATAATATTCATCTGAATTTTGGTATACTGATTCCTATTACAACATAGTACAATATTATAAGCAAAGTATTATAGTCAAGTCATATAAAGCTGTTTTGAAGCAAATTTACTTACAATTTTGTTTAGATTTAGTTCGTTCATCTTTCCATTTCAATGCTTCGCTTTTATGGATGTTATCATCCTTGTTATATTAATTATTATACAGTTGAAGCTTTAAAATGTAAGCATGTCCGTAGAGAAAGCATAATCAATACACAAGATTACATCAGGCATGTTCAAATGTTATAAATTTCAAACTTGGAACGATGATTCCTGTAATAAAGGCTTGTGAAGATGATTTCTGTAATAGGCATTAGGGGACTATGCACGTAAGAGAGCAAGTGATGCTAAGCACCTTCCAGCAGTGATTCTAAATATTTTTTTGTGAATATACTGGGGTTATGTTTGATATAGTTATACCAATAAAGTTTCTCCATGGTTTTCTAACAATAAAACTTTGAAATGTTAAGAATATTTTGATGAAATTTAATAAAATGTTTTGTTGAGTTTAGAGGTTTAAATAAAATAAAACACCAAAACATAAATTACAAAAGTACATTAATAAAACTATCTACAATACTACAAGTTACCATCCCTTTTTATAAATTAACATTTTTAATTGAAAAACTTTACTTTTCTGTCACATCAGTTTGAACTCAACAAAACATTTGATGATATATAGCCAAAAAATGCCTTACATTAAAAGTTTGTTTCACACAAAACCATGGTAAAACTTTTTTAAAAAAATTATATAACGATATTAAACCTAACCCTAGTATATTTATCAAAAACATTTAGAATCACTTGCTCTTGTTCATGCATATTCCATTTAGCGTGTATAGCAACTGTACATTTTTAAGTTATTCTCATATTAACCTTGATTTTTGGACCATCAAAACATATTAGGCACTTTGTAATATTATATTCAATAGCAGCTGCGCTCTAGCATCTAGGGGATTGTATATCCTGAAAAAAAGGGGGGGGGTGTAGTTTACCCTCCATTTTATTTTTTTCCAAACAAGATGACTATCGAATGCATGCTGATCATAAAAAGGCTACCAAAATATTCCAGCACTTTTATAATAACCTTTCTCAAATGGAGACATTAATCGGTTCAGTGGATATGTATTAAGATCTTAATGACCTAACAAAAAAATAAAATACGATAATTAATCTTTAGTGTTTAATTTTATATACACTTAAAGGGGGTGGGGGTTAAATTCTATCCCGCTGTTTTATTTTAATTTCAAAAAGAAAGTCTAAAAAAATATAAAGGGAAGAGGAAGTAGTACCCTTATCAAAAATAGCTAAAAACCTTACAAGACCAAAGAGAAGCTACACTGTAACGGATTATCGTATCGGTCCAGTGGTTAGAGATATCCATAGGAGCAGATAGACACACAGAGATCCTGTTTCTTTCCAATACGGTTTAAAGTATGACATTTTTTAACTTTAGAGCTAAGGGGTAGTTCCACAAATGATTTCAACAAAAAGTTAAACCTTATTTAATTTTTTTAAAATTCCGTGGAAACTCCGTCAATAAATACCAGTTTATGATATTAAAGATGTTTAAACTCAAAAACCTCCCGCATTTCTATAATTATTACGTACATTATGGTTCGCTGTTTTCATTAATTTATGCATGTTAGAATTGTCCTCTCGATTTCAAACTGTGCATGATGATTCCTGTAGTAGTTAGGTACGATTTGGAAAACGTAGCAACTCTATATTCGTTGCCAGAATATCCGTATGTCCATTTTAGACATGTTGTTTTTTAACTTTTGAAACAACAAATTTTCCAGAGGTCTAGATTTAAGAAGTTTGATACCATGCACCAACAAGCAGCAAAGCATAAAATGTAATTCCAGAGAGAGGTAACAATGGGCTGTTTATTACACTTGTCCCTAAAGTTTTATAATGAAGTGTTGGCTTAACAACTTTGGGAACTTTTACTTAGTTTTAACTGGTTGGTTTATTAAGTTGAGTGTTTAAACGTTACAACCACTAATTTTAGTCTTGATGAGGGGTAATTTTTTATATTATCATTGGGGATGTACGTCAATTTATCGGCCATTGTCTTTTCCCTTTAGATCCCTAACATAAATCTATTAGAATATCAAGAAATAAAAAAAATCTGAACCTGATATAATAGACTCATTAATGTTTAAAACGTACATATGTAATTAGAGAGCAGCTTTATACATTAAACTAAACAAATATATGAAATATCTTATTTTATTTTATCAAAAATCATTTATAATTTCGGAATAAATAATTATATGTATATGCTACTGATCTTGGAATGTTTTTTTCTTGTTTACGAGTTTTTACTTAAACTGTTTTTAACCTATTTTTAAAACGTATATAAAAAATATACTATGACACCAGTAGAATCAGACTGCAGAGCCTAAATTTGAATTAAGTCCCCAATAAACTTTTTTGGGGGGATTTAAGTATTAATTTTTACTGTTGCCGTGATCATTTTGATCACAGCAAAAGGTCTTTTTTTATTTGGGTAAAATTCGTAGCTTCTAGAGTGTTTTGCTTCATAAATATTGTATTCTGGTATAGAGTAAAATTAGGCCTTATGATTTTACTATAAAAATTCACTAAAAAGTTAATTCTTTATAATATATCAATGAATTAACATTAACATGTTTGTGTTCTCTCTCTTATTTTAAAAAACATAAAAAAGGCTGTAAAGGGTTAAATGACAACAAATGTTTATGCAATACAACAAATTTATTTTTGTCACATATACAAATGTGTTATAAAATAAGATTATTCAAACTAATTTTTTAAAATAATTTTAAAAAGTATGTATCTTTTATGTGTATGGTTTTCATTCTTTTCATTTTAATTAAATAAAAATTATTTAACTACATTGGAAATAAGTCACTTTTTGAAAACACTCTTTTTTTGAATTGTAAGAATTGAAATGGAACAATACTTCTTATTGGTTAGATTTCAGAATTATTTGTTTTATTGTAAATGTTAGATTTTTTAATGAAATTAATTGTTTCGGAAAAAAAATTGTTTCCAATGAACAGAGTAATGTTTTTTTATTGTATCAATATAAAGTTAATTATACAAAAATGTTCTGTAAGCCACAATATTACCCGAAGTAAAAAAAAGAGCTTTTGCTTCGGTCAAAATGATTACAGCAACACTAAAAATTAATTTTTAAATCCCCCAAAAAAAGTTTATTGGGGACTTAATTCAAATTTGGGCTCTGCAGTCTGATTCTATAGGTGTCCTAGTATATTTTTGACCCCCCATTCAAAAATAGGTTAAAAACAGTTTAAGCGGAGCGAGTAAGGGCATCGTAAAATAAGGTTGAAGGATTGTCCATTCAGAGATTCAAATATCATTTGGTAGATTCTCTCCCTTTACCCAGCAGCGAGGAGGTCAGCTGGGTGTTCATTGCAACATCATTGTTCCTGAAAAAAAAACAATACTTAATCAAAGAGTATATTGCATAATTTACTTTTTTTGTCGTTTATGTAGGAAATAATTTCTCATTTGATAAGTAGGTACTAAGTAGTAAAGAAAAACATGTCCAATAAGTTATTAAGTGCTAGCGGCTTTGCTTATGTAAGCCTTAAAGAAAAAAGGGGACTGTTCTCCAACAATTAAAAACAAACTTTATGACCTTTCAAAATAGCCTAAAAAAAATTCATCTCGTTCTTGCATTGTTCCTTTTTGTTAGTTTTTAGGATATTAAACATGCATTTCAACATTTTTGCATCTTAACTACAGTGTGTTTTTTATGAGAACTTTTTTGAAAGCAATTTTATTCCACTTATAGTTGTAACTTGTAAGAATTTAATGATTAATAGCTTATTTTCTTCGTTTTTGGAGGCAATTAATAAAAATTAAAAAAATATTTCAGTTTTTCATTTTATAGGATTGCCTTAAAAAACGAAGAAAATAAGCCATTAATCATTAAATTCTGATAACTATAAGTGGGGTAAAATTGCTTTCAAAAAAGTTCTCATAAAAAACACACTGTATAACCTCTTTCTGTCCTAAATAACTTAAACTGTGTAGAGACTGTAATATTACGACCTAAAACAAGAGTTAGAGTTTTATCATTGAAGGAAAAGCTGCATATATTTACCTTTATATATAGGATGTAGTGTGCAAGAGAAATTCTTCGTAGTTTTATTCCGTTGGTAAAAGGTGTTGTTGTTGTGTCGGTCTCCTTACCATTACCTTAAAATTTATAAAAAATCATAAATAACCGTCCTTATAATAACAGGATGTATGTCTGTCTCTGTGTACTGAATATTCTTATAGGTCTAGGTCAGGTTTTATCTTTTTTTAGAAAGAGTACCACTACCACTCTATTATCGCTCCCAGAAAAAAAAACCAACTCCCACCCCCACTTACAAAAAATCCTTTAAATTTTGTTTTTACTTCTTTCAAAATTAAAAGTATCTTGGCAATTTTTACGCAAAAAATTAAGCTTAAGAGTATAATTTTCAATCGCCAAATAAAGTAATTGAATCTCGAAAAATCTGTTGATGTTTAACCTTTTTTTTTAGGTTTCTGTTAGATATGGTTAAGTGCACGTAAGCTCCATGTGTATGAAAGAATTAGCGACAAAAATATCTTAAAACAAGGATGATAACATCCATAAAAGCGAAGCTCTGAAATGGTAGGACAAATGAACATTAACTCTTGTAGAGGGTCAGAACCAGTATATTTAAAGTATAAAAGTCGAAAAAATTAAGTCTGTTAAAAACTGCTGAAATACAGGATAATGTTTAAGGACACACTTACATTTTTAAGACTTGATTATAGAGCTGCTTTGCTTCTATTATTGAACTTTGGTGTCCTAGGAATCAGTATTCAAAAAATCACATCAATCGGATATTAATAACACACACAAAGGGGGGAGGCGGAAGTAACACTTTATGAAACCAAAACTAAAAGTCAAAGCAACTCAACTAAATAAAGAGTTACAGCTCTCAGATTTGACATGGCAGTTGCTTTAAAGAGGTATTATATGGAACTGTGAAGAAACGGCGGAGGAACCGCCGCTCAGGCCGAAAAACGCCGTTTCCCGCCGAATTTTTTTTCGGCTTTTCTCGTCAAATGCAAATATAAGAAATGACAGGAAGGTGGAAGGCTGCTAATGCAGGAGAAGAGAACTGTGGTTTTACTAGAAGTATTAGGCCGGTAAATATATTTGCACTTGACACATGCAATTTTAATATTGACATGTTTGAACTATTTCAAGTGTCAAGTGAAAATATAAGGGAAATTTTTAGGAAAAAAATATCTCAGATGATTCAAAATTATCTAATTTGACGAGAAAAGGCACAAATAAATTTCGGCGGGAAACGGCGGTTTTCGGCGTGAGCGGCGATCCACCGCCGTTTCTTCACAGTTACATATTGTACCTCTATAAAGTAACTGCCATGTCAAATCTCAGAGCTGTAACTCTTTATTTAGTTGAGTTCCTTTGACTTTTAGTTTCGGTTTCAAAAAGTGTTACTTCCGCCCCCTCCATTTGTTGTTAAGAAAGTTGAAAATCGACATGTTTAAAATAAACTTACGGACATTCTGGTATTGATTTTAGATTTGCTAGGCTTTCTAAATTGTACCCAACTACTATAAGATTCACCCTGCAAAGTTTGTATTTAATAGGACAATTCTAACATGCCTAAAGACCGACCCTTATTATAGAAACTTTGCTTTTAATAAAATAAAAACCAGATGCGCAATACTATTAATCACACTGTTATCCTTTAATATAAATTAGTAATTTTTTTTTGTCTAAAGCTTAATTTCTCGGAAATTAGAAGGTCTTAGTTAAAGATCTCAGAAATAGCTGTTCCAAATTGATTTTTCTTTTCAGGGAAGCTGTATAAATTTCTTGGAATAGTTAAGCTAGTTTCTGACCTTGCCCAGGGCTAGAGGTTAGAAGTGAAATATGTCTTGGGTAGGTTTTAGACTATTATTCTCGTCAAGAGGCTAGGAGTAAAGCAACTACTAATATTATAAATCCCTTTCTATAAATATTATGGATAAAATCTATTTGTTAAACCCGCAACCGTAGCTTAAAACATTATGCATCGGGGAGGTGAAAGGTACGAATCTCGGCTTAACACCACATTAAAACTAAATACGTTAAAAATGGTTCCTACTACAGCTATGTCTGTTGCGCAATATTAATAGTTAGAGTAGGGGAAATGCCTTTGCCCAAAACAGGCACAACTCACTACCTGACACATTTAGGACTTTTAGACAGAGGTCCTGCAACCAAAGTGTTGCTTGTCTATTGGATATAACCCCCAAGAGGTAAAAAATCCAGAATTACCATGGGAGTGTCCCTTTACGGGTTGTAAAAGGGGGAGCCAGGAGGGGGGGGGGTAAAACCTAAATTTTAACGTTTCTTGTTTTTTTTCTAACCTAATATGTTTAACAAATGAAAGCTAAGGTCATATCACTTACCCTCGTTCTTTTGTCACCTTTCCATTTTTGAATTTTTCATTAGCATTGGCTTTAGAAAGTAATGTTTAACTTGTGATTTTTATTATGCATTAAAAGATAAAAAAGTAAAACCTGATTTGCATTTTGTTAGTAGAAACATCGTTTTAATCAATCTGCCGTCACTTTCTTCTCATCTTTAGTAAATTTGCAGCTCATCTTTATTAAATATCTGAAAGATTCAAATCAACTTTAAAGTATATTGAAACGAAACAGGGGATATATTACCTGAGATAGAATATTTTGCCGCATCCATTACACCATATTTGTGAAGAAAGTTGTGTGTGGCATATTTCAGGCCTTATTTTAAACAATTAATTTACCAAAGCAATAAAAACATTAACGTTAAGTAAGCTAGGACATTTCCCCTTTCTACAATTTATGTATTTATTTATAAAGGAAGCAAATGATATTGTCTTTAACGTTTATAATTAGTAATTATTATCCCAATATGTGTCACTTTATTTTAAGAGCTTATGCTTGCGCAAAAATATACACACACAAAAAAACGCAACGTAAACTTTTTATCCCCATCTAACCCCTACTCCCCACCTCGCTTGATTTTTGATAACTTTTAGCAAACGTTGATATTGTAATATCTGAACAAAATCACAAATAAAATAATTATAATATAATGCATTAAAATAGTATAAGTATTGTAACATTTTAACATTTTTATTTAAATTCGAAAAAGATATTTGTTATTGTGTCCGCCATTTTTATTAGGTTGGTTAGACTAATCTAATTATCAGCTGGAACTTATCCTAAAAAATTTATAGACGTTTCTTTAACATTGGAAAAATTTTTAAAATTTATATAAAACCAAAAATATTCAATTTTCATTTCAATAATTTGTTATATTAAAAGTATTTTAAGATTGCAGGTATCATTTTTTAATTTTCAAGAAAAATCAAATATTATTGAAATTATTTTTTTTTGGATCATGAGGACGTCAGTCTAAATTTTGTAAAGTCTGACCTCCAGCTGTTTTTCTCAGGGAAAAAGGAACATTAAATAATTTATTTTTAAAGTAAATATTCAAAAGTACGACTGAAAAAAGGTTGACCTCAAAAAAGGTTGACTGAAAATTTCTATCGGTCGACTGTTTAGCTTTTGTGAACTGGGCTTAAACCTTCCAGCTTTTTAAAAACAATGAAAGAAAAGGTTAATTGGGCTTTCAAGGCAAAAGAAATCTTATCATTAGTTTACCCTGAGTTAGGTTAATTAAATTTGGCTAAAGGGATGTGTTGAGCCTGCAGGGGTTAGCCCAGTATGGTTTAACAAAAATCCTAATTGAATTGCCATGAACTTCTAAATTAAAAACTAAATCTTTGTATATTTACAGCCCTCTGTTGAGAGAAATTGAGTTTTTTGTAGACAAAACACATATATTTTTATCTATTGAAGTTGAATCCTAATAACAAAATTATGAAAAATAATATTTTTATTTTAACCTAAAGTTGAATGAAATGTTGTATAAAGTTTTCATTAATTTATTAACAATAGATTGGTAGCTTGTCTCCACCCATAAATTAAACATTTTGTTTGTCAAGTCAATACCTTACAACAATGCTTATGAGTTTTTCAAAAAACATGTGACCTTAATGTCATCAAACTTTAAGCCACGTGAAAGACTATTTGACTTATGAAACCTTTTAATTTTATGACACAATCCTTTTACAAAACTTTTCTGTAACAAGTATATTAGTTGATTTGTTTACTTAATTCTAATTAAATAAATTTTGTAGATAAATAATATTAAAAGTTCCTTTCTTAAGATCATTTAAGCTCTGTAATGAAATTGACAATTATCTAAATTTTGCTTTTTTTATCATGCCCTTTTTTAATAATGTGAAAACTATGTATGATTTATACTTGTCTCAAATATATATGAATTTATTTTTAACTTAAAGGACGCCTGCAAGAAATAACACACTTTAACTGCTGAAAGACTGCCACAAGAAGACCCAATACCCCAAATTTAAAGCCTTCAGCTTCAATAACAGAAAAGTTCTAGGCATTTCAAAATAGCATTTAATGTACAATGGAATTGTTGAAAGATTTCCAATGCTCATAAAAGAAAAAAACAATATTAAATTACGTCACCTAGACACAAAATTATAACCTTATCTTTGTCAGAAACTTAGATTGCATGTAACTAATTATATTTTTACAATAAAAACACCACATTTCATTGTCAAAATCTATGAAAAAAATTCGATTTAAATTGCGTTTTTGAACGAAAATCATAGCGGAAACAAAGGGGTAAACTAATACAAGCTTAGCTGTGATTGGTTGTTAAGCTGATTCAGCCTTCTAATTGGC
Source organism: Acartia tonsa (assembly GCF_053477335.1). Lineage (NCBI taxonomy): Eukaryota > Metazoa > Arthropoda > Copepoda > Calanoida > Acartiidae > Acartia > Acartia tonsa. Next base: position 1,655,637 of record NC_137274.1, on the reverse strand, counting down.
TACAGTACATTCGGTACAACGCAAGTAAAACTTAATTTTTTTTAATGATTTTGACTATAAAAATGGGTATTTTTATTGTAAAAATATAATTAGTTACTGGAAACCTAAATTTTTGACAAAAATAAGCTTATAATTTTGTTTCTAGGATACGTAGTTTAATTTCAAAGTTTTCAACATGAGCATTGCAATTCTTTCAAAATTTTCATTGTACATAAAATGTCATTTTAAAATGCCTAGAACTTTTTTGTTATAGAAGCTGAAGGCTTCAAATTTGGGGTATTTGGTCTACTTGTGGCAGTCTTTCAGCAGTTAAAGCGTGGTATTTCTTGCAGGCTTCCTTTAATAATGATATCATCCTTGTTACTAAGTTCCCTATTCAAAAATAAATGTATAAGTATAGAGATATATTCCAAACAAATGGCAAAGACCCTTATTCTATCAGACAAAACTCAATTTTTAAATTTTGCTTTCTCAATTCATCTTTAGCAAGGGACAATTTAAGAACAAGTACATTATCTGACCAAATTTTTATGAAATTTAACTATTATTTTTAATAACTCAAAACTATACTAACTTAATCAATTGATTGTGATAAATAAGGCATTTTCCAGATTAGTGTGAAAACTTTTGTGTAAACTTTGTCTGTTGTTCTCTTGTAAACACCAGACAATGTTATCATTCTATCAGCTGAACCTGGTCAAAGACCTAATACAGCATGTAAGGAAAGTTACATTTAGCTCACAACCCTCTATTCCTTTACTTTAATATCTAAATGGGTATGTGACCTCTCCCAACCCCCCTTTCTCCTTCCCAGCCAACTTATTGGGATCTTAATTAAAATAAATAAAGTTTTCAACCAAAAAAGTGAAAATAGTTGGGGACATTAAAAAACTTTCATATTATTTACAAAATAGGCACAGCTTATGGTTCAAGTACGAGACTCAGATTGTAACATCAAGTTCTTGCATTTCTAATTTAACTAATGCCTTTAATTTTCACTAACTGGTTATATAAGAAGTATTCTTATGCTGGACCTAGAAACAAAGTCTTATATCCAAATTACCTGGCAGGGTATCCTGATCTCATTATTGGAAACCAATGATACTAATTGTGAAATTTATGTTTAACAACAAAAATGGGGTATGGTCCCTTTAGTGGCAATGTGGAGATATTTCAAATATGTTTCACATTTCTTCTTTCTTCAAGTGCTTTGCATAAGTCACTAAACAAATCTTTCTTCCTATTTTTACAGTAGCTTTCTCCTAATTCTAGCCCCTACTGAGGGCTCTAACTCTGCGGGGCCAATTGCCAAACCCTGCGGGGCTATTACCTAACCTAAAATAACCTATCAAAAGCCATTTTAAAAATACGACGAATCGCCCCTTAAGCGGCATTGGCTCAAAATGGACTATTCCCAAAAAATGTAAAACCAATGTTATGATTATATCAAGTTAAAAATGTTTCAGTAACCCAACATTTAGTTAAACAAATTTTGAAGTGTTAGTTCTTAATTAAAGTTAACTTTTACAAAAAAAAAACCATATAGGGTTGTGAAGAATTTAACTTTCTCATTATTACATAATTTTAGATTTAGAAAAAATGATGAATCTTTAAATAGAAATACTGCCACCAATAGACCTTATTTATAATATTTACACAAATATTTTTTAATCCTATCCAGATTTTGATACGATTGATAACTTCTGAACTGATATGGTTCTCCTAAACTGTGAGTAGAGTATGTTTCAGGGTGTGTGTAGAGGCCTACATCCTGAAGAGATACTAAGATCCCTATATGGAGTCATCATCATCAATTTACTTCAGATGGAAGGTCCTAGGACAATCGCAGGAGTCCAAAACGTCAGAGTGGACAAACATAGGAGTAGAAACCTATTTTAAACTATCTTAGGGGTTTTTTAATGCCTAACACCTGCAGTGGGCTTATTTGTATATTCATATCTTAACCTATCCTAACCTGTATAGAAATACCTAAAAAAAATTAATATTTTAACACTTCTGTGTTTGTCCACTCCAATGTTTGGTCTCCTGTGTTTGTCCTGGAACCTGATGGAAGGGTGATGGAAATAGTCTTAGAAGCCCCTTCCTTTTAGCTGATTAAATAGACAGTAATAATATCTTGTTGGAGTTTATTTAGATTTATAATTTCAAAGTTGTTAAAATATTCTGCCATAACACTAATACTATACCAAGGTACGTATGTAACTATAAACATTTATGTCTCTATGTAAAATACTTACATATAATCTAAGGCCTACCTAGCAAATATTACATTAAGCCTTCAGACTTTTAGGAGTAAGGTTAATCAACACTCACATTTAATAGTTACAAAGAAAAGTGTATAAACATACAACTAACAAATTTCCCAGTTTGAGAGGTCTGTCACTGAAAAAGCTGACACCAACCTCTAGGTTCATTCTCCTAATTTCAATTCAGCTTTTGAAGTTTAGCAATGGATCTTCTTAAAATCCTCAAATGTCTTGTCTTTATCTTTTCTTTTGTCATGTTTTGTTATCAACTGCACACAGCCACTGTAAACTTGATGGACCCTCCAACAGTATTGTCACAGCATGAAAGACATATCAATGATGATGACTTGCCCCTTATCACAGTATGTCCTACCAATCAGATTAATATCACAAGACTTAAAAAACTAGGATATAAGTTACATCATGGTTATGATGACATGCTTCTGGGAAAGGCTAAATGTAATGAAACAACTTGGTGTACATCTTGGGGTGGACATCAGAATCTTACTTTTGAAGAGCTCGCTGTACAAGTATTTGATTTGGACAAAGTTAATAGAAACGTACGTATGATTAAAGTAGAACAATTTAAAGATATTACAAAATTCATACCTGCCTATGGATTGTGCAGAGAGATTTCATTTCTTAATTATTCACAAGAAATACAATTAGGGCATTGGAATAAAGATGAGGCCAGGATGTTCATTACAGACAGAAACTATAGGAGCTATATAATGCCATCTGTTGCTTCTCATGTTGGAAGTAAATTGTTTATGAAACCATATACATACTATTTTATCAATGTTCAGATCAAAGAGAGAGCCAACTGTAAGAGAGATGAAAAGCCAATGTCAGAGGAAGATTATAAGAAATGTGTTGATGAAAATATTCAAAATGAGTTTAAGAAGAATGATATTATCTGTGTGCCTCCATGGTTATCAAACAACAACCAATGTAACAAAACATACCCTACATTCCGCAAATTTTTTGGCAAATTTGAGAAAGACATGGTGAACTATGTAGATATGTTGGGCATATTAAGAAATATCAGGCTTGAAAAGGAATGCAGACAATCTTGTAAAGAAACAACTTATGTTGTAGATGAGGGTTCTAAAGTTGGAAAGGCGTTGAGTTTGGCTTCTATAACTTTCAATGAGAAAGTTATTGTTACAGAGAAAGTGCCAAACTATGACCTGTTCAAGTATATCATAGATGTTGGCAGTAGCCTAGGACTCTGGTTAGGATTGTCTGTACTGGGACTTCATGATCTGGTTGTCTTGACTGTTCAGTTTGTCAACAACAGCTTCATCATCAAGAAGATCAGATCTGCAGTCACTAAATAAGTTAAAGAAGGTATTTTTTTAGTGTTCATATTAACTCTAAAACTCAAAAACATTAGGTAGTCACTTTGAAATAGTTTTTATATTATTAAAGATTTGATCAATAATAGAGAGAATATTATTAGAAATGTTATAAATATAGGTATACTATTATGCTTATAAACAAAAATGGTCAACTTACTTTTTTGTGGATTTGTAATATTTTTTTCCAATTTTTTTGAATAATCTACCCTATGCTCTCTCCTAATCCTCAATGTCTAGTTTTATATACTCAAAGATTTTATAATTAGTAATCTAAGGTATCCAAATCAATAAATTAAACAACCAATATAGATATATCATTACACATGTATTATTCACAAAGTAAACAAACAGCTGTCAAAATTAGATTATCATCATTTCCGTTATTTAATCATTTTCAATTTTTAGAAAGTCAAGCTCTGCAGAAACGGGTTGAGAAGTTCCAATAGTTCCTTCAACTGGTAAACAATTTGAATTTATATGAAATGTTTCATCAACAAAATAAAAGACAATTTCTATGTTTTATTTCTTAAATGTTAATAAAGCAATTGTATAAATATCTTTTTATATAGGGCTGAGTGAAAAGTGAATTTTAAATATAAAAAAAAGTAGGTTCAAGACCTTAGTTATCAATTGAAATCTTTTGATATCTTTATATTTTGAGATTTCTACTTTGTTTAAAGTATGTGTAACATATAAAGTATGTTTAATATAAGTTCATGCTTTAAGTTATGCAAATCATGATTTCTACTTACTTATTGTATAATGTAATTGTTTAATTGTAAAGTGTATTAATCTTAGTGTTAGATATCATATTGTTAATGATGTACAATATAGTTATTTTTGCAGGAAAGCTCAAAGAAATTTTAAACTTTATCTCGTATTACTCTTTATATAATCTTATATTCTTATTACTTATTGTATAATGTAATCATTTTTAAGATATATGTGATATTATATTCTAAATAATATCAAACATAGTATTTTTAATCATTATTGAAATTTAAACAATGGCAGAAAAGTTAATTTGGTTAGATAGGGTCTATCAAAGTAAATAATGTTGATTATAAAATAATGATAGAGTTATGAATGTTTTATTATTGTAATTTTGTAATTGTGTATTCTAAGCAGAATCAAATAATTAAAGGATGGATAGAGTTAGAGAATTCATCTTGTGTGGGTCTAGTTTGAATAGAACCATTTTATTTTATGCTTATTTGATCATTGTACTTTATTAGATTATATTCTTATTACTTATTGTATAATGTATCATTTTAAGGTCTAAGTGTTAGATGTTATCTTGTTAATTATATCAAAAATAATTACATGAATATTAAGATATTGTCCTGGTTATTTTTTAAACTACTACACCTTTTCCAATAAAGCTCAAAGAAATTTTAAACATTCTACTCTTTAAAAACTTAAATACTTATTACTCATTGTATAATATAATTTAAAATTTTATTTGTGTTAATGATCTGCAAACTAGATATTTCTAATTAAAATATTATCTTAAACAATAAAATAACATTTAGGATTTGTAAGGATCTATGATAGCAAGTATGTTTAGATTTTATATTAAGATATTTTATTGATGTCTTAATTGTTGTAATATTGTATTTGTGTAATTTATAATGATGTATCTATATTTTAGGCAAAATCTAATGATATTTTAATATGCATACACATTTAACTTAATGAACCTAGTTAGGTAAATTAGAACATGTTTATGTTTCAATTACTATATTTTTTTCAGTGAAGCCTAAAGAAATTTTAATCTTTGTACACTTTATAAAAACTTTTTTTCTTATTACTTATTGTATTATGTATTTTTTGGATAGTAAAGATATTTTTGTAAGTTAGGATATGAGGTTGGATATTAAATAATGATAGATTTATAGATGTTTTGATTGTTTATATTGTATTTGTGTAATTTAAAATGATGTATCTATATTTTTGGCGGAATCTAATGATATTTTAATATGCATACACAAAAAATTCTACTTAATGAATCTAGTTAGGTAGATTAGAAAATGTTATGATATTGAAATGCATGGTTGTGTTTCATTATTCTATTTTTTTTCAGTAAAACCAAAAGAAATTTTATTCTTTGTACACTTTATAAAATTTTTTTTTTCTTTTTACTTACTGTACAATGTTATTATTTTAAGATTTTAGATGTTATATTTTTAATGATATAAAAAATTTGATAGTGAAGATATTTATGATCAATATTGAAATTGAAATAATAGGAGAATAGTTAAGTTTTGTAAGTAAGGATATTTTACTACTACACTTTTTTTATTAAAACTCAAATGTATTGTATTTTTTTTGGCAGAACACAATTTTGTGATTACCATATTTTTATTAGTACCAACACAGGATTTTACTTTATATGAAGTTAGTTAGGTTAACTAGGAAAGATTAAGTTTGGTTAGGTTAGGTTAGGCCTTGATGTAGTTAGAGATTTTAATCCTGTGTGGGTAAAACTCTAATTGTACCAATTTCATTCATAACAAGAATTAAAATTTTTACGATCTTTTGTTAATGTAATCTTGTCAGAAAAAAAGAATCTTGTGCCTATTTAGTAACTGTTTGTTTATGTATACTGTATTTATTTTTAAATCTCAATGTTACATTCAAAATTTAGATTTTGTATTTTAAATTAAGTACAACATATTCATTTTTGGAGAGTAAGTATATTTATGAAATTAAAACTATAGAAGAGAATTTATCTAAATTTTGAAACATTATAATACAACATAATATAATGTAATTAATGTTTTTATAATAAAACAAAAAAAAGCAAAATATTTTTAATTTAAAACAAATAAAGATAGATAGATAACAAAGTTAGGATTGTTTGTCTGTTATAAAAAGGTCTTTAGTAATGATTAAAGAAAATATTTTTTTTTTCCAAATTCAAATGAATTTTTATTATTAGGTGTAAATACATTGTTGGAGGGGAGGGGGAGGTTCTAGCTGAATAATTATCCTTATAATAAAGTAACAGGATGTCTGTCTGTTTGTTTGTCTGCACCAAAGGAAATCACTAACGGCTGAACCGGTCAGGTTCTCCTTAACATGGTAGCTTTTCATAAGTCCAAGAAAGGTTTATAACTATTTTTGGGGAGGGTACCATCACCCTCCAAAGAGAAATCCCCCCCCCCACTCAAAAAAAATCTACTTAATAAAATGGGTTTTGGGATTTTCTCTCAAATGCATCCAGAGAATAGGCATTTATAATACAAACATTGAGCTAGTTTAGGGGTTAGTATAACTTTGATTATACATGTTGAAATTCACCATAGATATCAAATATAAAAAAGTAACAGGATCTCTGTCTGTGTGTCTATGCATACCAAAGGATCTTTCTAACCGCTGAACTGAAATGATTCTAATTTACAGTGTAGACTCTCATAGGTCCTGTGAAGGTTTATAGCTGTGATAAGCAGAAAAAAAGCATAAAACCAATAAAGAACTCTATCGGTTTAGTACTAGAGATGGGTGTACAGAAAGCAATAAAATTCAATTTCCCTTCTCCCTCATTTTTATAAATTGGGGATTTCCCACAAAATTCCTGTTAATCACTGAACCCCAACCCCTACCCAATTTTAGAAATTAATAGAGGATAAAAATGAGGGGGAGGGGTGGTTAGTTTCCCTTTGTTTCTATTTTGCATATCTTAGCAGATTTTCTTTAAATGTCTCAGTTTATTTGACTAGAAGACTTCAAATCTCTAATATTTCTTTTCAAATTCCTGGGAGGACGACATTTAAGATTCATTTATTTACGGTAAAGTCAAATAAAGCAGCAATAGCAAGAAAATATGAATTTATAAGATCAATGAAAAAAACCTTGAAATATAGTTTCCCTAAATGAACTCATACCAGGGACAAATAATAAGCATTACTCTAATAGAGGATCTTGGACAAAATAGACTCAGGACAAAAGAGCCTTGAACAAAATATCCTCAGGATATTTACTTAAGGAAAATAGCCTCAAATGTTAATAATGCTTTTGGCTCCATAGTTCGGCCCCCTGGCCTGCCTAGCTGCAGCCAATCAGCTTATAGCCTATAACTTAACCTAACCTATGTATGTATGTTTTAACTTCTAATTTTATTACAAGCAAGCAAACTTTAAGTTCGCAAGTTCTCATATCTTGCAGACAGCCTGTTCTTTGGTCCAGGATTGCAAATGGTTGACTTGCCCACCACCTCCTTATGGAACTTGGATCTAGCAAGGGCATCTACAGCCATGACCCACGAATTATTTGGAGAACATTGTGGTTTGTTCTGGTGAAACGATTGTTCCATCTATTCACAGAGTTGATTGTAGTTGGTTCCTGGTTAATAATCCTGGTGTAGATGTGCCTGAAATTTTTGAGCACACCCAGCCTGTTCATGTAGGCCAATGTAGGTTGATTCTACATAACATAGATAACTGTCCACCTCTGGCACCTTGTCAAAATGTTGCTCAAATAATTCCAGTATAATCTCAAAAGCAACAACTTCTGGAGGAACATAGGTATATATTAAATCTAAGCCAACCTGAAAGTTTTCATCATAATTGTACAGACGGACACATCTTTTTACCTGTTCATTAAATTATAGATTTTTTCCCCAATGAAACATCCATTAGATGCCTGCTTCTGGAAATATGAAAAAAATCAGATGAATAAAATGATTAAAATAAACAAAAAAAGTTATCAAAATGTTTTTAAAAAATCATTAAAACTATAATGTTAAGTTGATAAATATGCAATAATTCTTAGAAATAACAAAACCTTTCATATACAGGGTGCGCCACATAAAACCGGACTTTTTTAAAACGGTCATAGCGTCAAAACTAATTGACCAATCAGGACGTTTGACCCCACTATAAAAAGCTTAGGTAATGACCTTTTAGCACAAAAAATCTTTGGACGAAGATGGCCGCGCTTATGTTCATCAAGGCAGATTCGAAATGCGCTGGTGATATAATCTGGATTCTCGACTCGGACCTCAGCCTATCAGTAGATGAGGTAGAGTTATGAAACTTGCTGGGGATACTGTTAGATACATTAGTAAGACACTAGAAAATACTAGAGCTCTCTATCTAAAATGGCTTGGCTGTAGTACTCCGGCAAAGTGAAACGTGGCAGATTTAGAGATGTCAAAAACGTAAAAAATCATGAAAATTTCTCGGTTCTCGACGTTAAAGACCCATATGAAACTTAAAAACTCATTTTAGACTATGGATTGCGCTGACAGCCCTAGCTGAATCTTCATGCCATTTTCAAAAAGGTATAGAACGTCATTCTAGCCTAACTGTGGTCCAAATAAAGGCCTCCGTGTCAAAGGGTAGCTTGAAAGTTGGGTGAATTTGGCTCCTGCGGTTACTCACAACCCTAAGGAAATGTGGCCTCCCAGCAGCCTTATCTTTATTCAATGGACTTTTGGGCCTGGAGCTACTTTGAAGCATGCTCCAATAGACGTGCTCATACCACAAAGACCTCCCTCATTGCCACTATCAAGGAGAACTTCGCCAGCTTGGACAGGTACATTTTGACCTGGGACTGCCGGTGGTTGAGGAGGCGGGTAGAGGCAGTGATTGATGCTGGCAGCAATTTTATTCAATGATCTAATAGTCATATACCTAGTTTGCTTCCCAGTTTTTAAAATTTAATAAAATCTTTAAAATTAACGATTTTATGTTCATTTGTTTTTTCAATTTAGAAAAAAGTCCGATTTTATGTGGCGCACCCTGTACATATATAAAAATATTTCCAATGTCAGTTATCGACGGACAAAATAAATCATTCTTGATTAAATTATTCATTGATACAGAGAATCTTCTTCAAAAATTCTATCTTCAATAGCAGCAGAGAAAATCGCATTTTCCCCATAGCATTACAAAGGACTGACAGACAGACAAAATGAATTATAAAGTAGCTTAACTACCAAAAAATAATTCATTATGTTCTTAATTTGAAAATGTTATAATTCACTTAATTTTGGATGGAAGCAGATTATAGTGCCTAATAAAAAAATACGTCATACAATACAAATGACCAATAATAGGCCAGTATACATTTTACCATTAGTCAATTACACTGTATACTTGCTTATCATTGGTCATTTGTTTTGTATGACGTCATTTTTTTTAGCTTCTACAAGCCAAGGATCTAAAAGGATAAGAGAATGGCCGATAAATTGATGTACATCCCAAAGGATTAAACACAAAATTATACCTTCTTTCTGTAGGTTACAAATAGTGGTTGAAACGTTTGAACACTCAACTTATAGAGCCAACCAATCAAATTCACCCCAAAGTTGTTACGCCAACGAATAAGAAAACATTATTATAAAACTTTGGGAACTAGTGTAATTAACAGCTTATTGTCCCCTCTCTCTCTGTTAAAAACGAATATTATAATAAAATGAAATAATTATGTTTAATTCTGCTTCGAATTTATAAAATTAATTGGATATCAAATAGATACATTATTGCATGGATTTTTTTTATCGTCATGATCTTTAATAAAGTGAAATTTGCAGTGGGTTAAAATAGCGATTTATCCTTCCCCTCCTTCTGTATAAAAATACTGACCATTGTTCCATGTTAGCAATCTAAATTTATTATACTTTTTTTGTCCTGTCATAATATCCACGTATATTCTACATGCATTTAAAAAAAACAAGGATGACAACATCCATAATATTAGATGGAACAAACGAACATTAACAATGATACAGAGTCATAACTTATTATACAGAGGTAGAATTAGAATGTAAATAAAATTTATTACAATATTGTTAATATAGTCTACGCCCATAGAGGCCTCTAGTGGCACTTTAAAGTTTTTTATATTTCAAATAACTAATTTTAAAAATAGTTTGTCTATGTTGCGTTCAAGTCTCTATGCAAAAGCGATAATAATTTTTTGTGTTTTTAAAGGTGGTTGTACCCTTTCCCCAAAATAGTTATAAACCTTCCCAGAACCTATGAGAAGCTACCCTGTTAAAGAGAACCTGATCGGTTCAGCGGTTAGCAAGATTCTTTGGTACAAACAGTCTGATAAACAGACAAACAAACAGACAGACATCATTTTACTTTATTATAAAAATTACAGAATACAGTTTAAGGACAAACTTACATTGTTAAGGACTTGATTATAAAGTTGCTATGTTTATTAAATTATACTCAACTGGCAATTTAAATGTGCCTGGATTAACAAACAGAGGTAGCTATTATGTACAGACCCTAATTATAGAAAAGCTATGCAAATAAAAATTACACAGAAAATTATATTTTAACAAGTGGCGCAGTTTTAACTATTTTAACAATATTGTCTTATTAAAATTAATTGATTAATATTAAAACAAGAATTACAACATTCATAAAAGCGTCACTTTAAAATGGAAAGACAAACAAACAGTAATACTTGAAAAGTGTAAGAACTGAAAAAGCAGGATAAATTTCTAAATCGTACCTAACTACTACAGGAATCACCATGCAAAATTTGAAATCAATAGAACAATTCTAACTTGCCTGAATTAACGAAAGAGCTGTCTTTTAATGTATTTTGATTGGTTGGTATATTAGGTTGAGTGACCAAATGTTTCAACCACACTAATGTAATCTACAGAAGGAATAATTTTGTGTATAATCATTAAGGATGTACATAAATTTATCGGCCATTGTCTTACCCCTTTGAAAAAATATTACATCATGTATTTTGATTTAAAATTAAATATTTTATAGGAAAAAATCTTCCAAACTTTTAGAGAAAAATGTTTGATATACTTTTGGTTTCTTTCTAAGAAAATGAAACAGAAAAGGTTGTTCTGTTATAATAATGTTTTGGTTCATGGAAAGGTTTCTTATACTGATCATACAGGTAAAATATTATAATAATTTCATTAAAGTGTCAAGTCATGCATGAAAATTCCCCTATCCTATCATCTATAATACTAAGTATGTAGAACGATGTCTGTCTGTTTGTTTGTCTGTCTGTTTGTTTGTAGCAAAGGATCTCGCTAACCACTGAACCGATTGGGTTCTCCTTTACAGGGTAGCTTCTCATAGGTCCCTAAAAGGTTTATTACTATTTTTTTGGAGGGTGGGACACCCTTAAACCCCCCAAAATATGTAAACAATCCCTCTCCCCCAGATTTATTTTTATTTTCTTTAAAATCTAAAACACGAAAAATTAGTTTGATCAAACCTCTTGGGGCAAAGCCCCCAGAGGCTAGGGGCGAAGACGCTAGTCCTTATAATAAAGTAAAAGGATGTGTGTTTGTCTGTGTGCATGTACCAAAGGATCTCGCTAACCGCTGAACCAATCGGGTTCTCCTTAACAGGGTAGCTTCTCACAGGTCCCGGGAAGGTTTACAACTATTTTGGGGGATTATTAATTATAAAATATTAATATATAGTTATTTTTCGCATTGTATTGAAGACAGTTTTCCGCGGATATTAAAAAATTGTCTCTGTAATATGTTGCTATATATGATTTTTCAGTATGGCTGAGAACCAGTTCTAAACCAGCGGATTTTAATTCGTTAGGAAGCCATAATGGAAAAGAAATGTTAGAATTGAATACTATAAAGTTAATTTCTTCAATACAATTTCATTTCACCTAAAACTGTATTTTTAGAAGCGAATCTGATCTATAATTCAAAATATCCGACCGTAGAAGTCTTATTAAAATTAATTGATTAATATGAAAACAAAGATGACAACATCCATAAAAGCGAAACTTTAAAATGGAAAGACAAACAAACAGTAATACTTGAAGAGTGTAAGAACTAAAAAAGCAGGATAAATTTCTAAATCGCACCTAACTACTACAGGAATCATCATGCAAAGTTTGAAATCAATATGACAATTCTAACTTGCCTAAATTAATGAAAGAGCTAACCATTAGGAACGGGCGGATAGACCTACCCAAAGTTTTATAATAACGTTTTCTTATTCGTTTCCTTAGCAAAATTAGTGTCTTTTAATGTATTTTGATTTGTTGGTTTATTAGATTGAGTTACCAAATGTTTCAAACACTAATTGTAATCTACAGAAGGTATAATTTTGTGTATAATCATTAAGGATGTACATAAATTTATCGGCCATTGTCTTACCCCTTTAAATCCCTGCTATCTTATACTATATGATATATTCTAATTTAAAATTAGAAATTTAATATTTTAGGAAAAAAATCTTCCAAACTTTTAGAGAAAAAATGTTTGATATATTTTTGGTTTCTTTCTAAGAAAATTAATCATAAAAGGTTGCTCTGTTATAATAATGTTTTGGTCCATAAAATGGTTTCTTATACTTTTTATATACAGGTAAAATATTATTATAATTTCCTTGAAGTGTCAAGCATAAAAATTCCCCTCCCCTATCCTATTATATAAAGTAGTAAGTTTTTTTGTCTTTAGCAAAGGATCTCAAAAACCGCTGAACCGATATGGTTCTCCTTTACAGTAAAGCTTCCTATATATCCAAGGATTGTTCTAGGCTATTTTTATAAATAAGCCTGGGTATAGTTTTTTGCTATTTTTCTACCCTCCCATATCCCTGTGAATATCAAGTCCCCTAGATGCTAGGGGCGTATCCGCTAGTGATATATATAAGGAGGTTATATTAGAAATATTTAACATAAACTTAACAAGGATGACAATATTCCTAATTATTCCAACAAATTATTCCAAATGTGAATGTGTAATATCTCTAATACCATAACTGACAGACAGATGGACAAAGTGAGATATAGAGTAGATGCTTCTGCAATAAAAAAATGGCCATAGCAGCCGAGCAAATAGAGTTTCTAATATATTAATATTTTGTCAATTTACATATCTAAAATAATCTTCCCTCATGATTAGAAAAAGTACGATTTCAATGGAAATGTTACTGACTGTATGCTATATACATCTAATGACACTAGCGGCTTTTATACAATTTTGGCAAGACCTAAGAAAAGTTACATTGAAAAGGAGAACCATATCAGTATAGTTATATTGAAAAGGAGAACCATATCAGTATAGTCTAGAGGTTAAGGTTCTTCTGGCCCCCTTAGTTGTTTTTTCTTTAAAGTAATTTTTATTTGGGGGGGGAGGATTTTTTGGAGGGGTTTGGGGTGTCGCACCCCCCCCAAGAAATAGCTTAAAATCACAACATGTCTTATAATATTTGATTTTCCGTTTTTCGCTACTTTTTATCCTTGTTTTTTGTCCTGGATGTAAAAGTTTTAAAAAGATAGACTATTCTAAAATGATGATAAAAGCAATGAAAAAAAAAACACAGACCAAATTTATGAAATATTCCATATTTGTCATTGTTATGTTGTCCGTCTGATTTGATGTGCTCTGCTACTTATGGATGTTTTAATCCTTGTTATTTTGTCCAGTTTTTATCTCAACTCTTAATCTTTGTTCCCAAGATTATATATATACACACTAGCGGTTACGCCCCTAGAGGCCTCTATTGGGGAGGGGGAAGGGGGAGTCGACCCATTTCACTTTAGGTTTTTAGGGGCGAATTCTCTTGAAAGTATCCCCCCCCTTTCCTTCCCATACCCTATAAAAAGCTACCCTGTAAAGGAGAAACATATCGGTTAAGCGGTTAGCAAGATCCTTTGGTTCAAACAGACAGACAAAGATCCTGCTACTTTATTATAAGTTTAAACTATCTATCTACAAATATATAACTAAATAGTTAGATAGATAGTTGGTTGGTATTTTAGAAAGCTCCGTAAATTACACAAAAAAAATTTCCTTTGGTTTCAATAAACGTAATATATATACTATAGAATTAACACAGTTATGAAGTAGCGCAGAGGTTGGATTCTACTGTGATTTTGTACAAGTTTGGACTAAGGAACCATAATATAATTTTAGGGATTGGTTGTATACAGGGAGGGAGGGGACATTGGGCTGTTTATTACACTGGTCCCCAAAGTTGTATTTTATGTTACGTAATCTATAGATGTGGTAATTTTGTATACCATCATTGGGGGTGTGCATTAATTTATCGGTCATTGTCTTATCCCTTGGATCCCTGGGTCTTTAGGTGCATGGCGCGGCATTATCTTTTGGTTTAGTATTAATTAGCAGTCCGTGTTGTTATTTTGTTAAAAACAATAAAAACGTTATTAAAAGTTGAAAGTTTAAAGTTAAAGCCTGTTATTTTAAGATTTATAAACAACTAGCGGCTACGCCCCTATCATCTAGGTAATCTGTATTTGAAGGAATAAGGAAAGTAGGAAAATAGCCTAAAACCAAATTAAAATTGGGATGGGGGTCAATTGCACCCCACCCTTACTTAAGAGGCTTCCAGAGGCATAGCCGCTAGTTGCTTTATATAATAATGAGCGGTTACGCCCCTAGAGGCCTCTTTGAGGCACTTGAAGAGGGGAGAGTCGAATTTTAACCTAGTTTATTATTTATTTATTAATTTTGGAGGGGGTCATTTTTTTCTATGGGCGATTTCTCTTGGGAGGGTTGTGGTACCAGGACCTATGAGAAGCTACCCTGTTAAGGAGAACCCGATAGGTTCAGCGGTTAGCGAGATCCTTTGGTACAAACAAACAAATGCACAGACAGACAAACAGACATTAGGATTGATAGTGTAGAAAGTGATTCAATGAATTAAAAATTACATTTAATTTTTAATTTTAATAGCTAAATATCCATGTCCTTCTGTATCTTTATTAGTAGCGAAGCTACTCTATATTTCCATACGTCTGTCTGTCTGTCCGTTTCTCCATAAGATAAGAATAAGGGAAAACATGATAATCTTGACTCCTATTAAATATAGAATGTTGAAACTTTTTTACATCATTAATTTTATTTTGGTAGCAAAGCTACTCCACTATTACAAATGAATGTATGTCCATCTATCTGTTTAGAAAAACATGAACAATATGTAAAATGAGCATCCAGTATATAATATACTTTGTCTATCAGTAATGCTTTAATTTGATTTAATTTATAAAAATTATTTACTCAGTTGCTATTTTACATAGATGACTATTTTTTTGGGGGGTAATAATTTTCCTCATCAATGAGCATCTACTCTACAGCGTATATTGTCTGTCAGTCTGTCTGTTATGCTCTAAAATATATGAATTTTCTAAAGGGAAAATGTGTTTTTCTTTTTTGCTATTCAAGACATTTATAAGAGATATAAGAATTGTTTCATATTTTTTTTCATGATTTCACATCTGCTATTTGAATTACTTAGTATGTTGGTATGTTGCTTTGGATGTTTGTCATCTTTGTTAAAAAATATATGAATGTCATAAAAATAATTAGCAATATTAATATTGAAAAAAAACATAAAAATACATTAAAATAAAAATTTCAATTTCTGAATTTAATATTTTCAGATAGATAATGAATTGAATGAGAAATATTTGAAAATGAGTGCTGCTATTAGGGAAGTGACAATGGAGTTAAATGAAAGATTGGATGAGAATTCTCTACAGGTACACTCCAAAAAACTCTCATGCTCATATTAGAAACTTTAGCATGCAGGGTATTGTATATTTTTTTCAGTTGAATATCAAAGTTCAATACAATATTTCATGGATTTGTAGATGAAAGTGTTTTCTTTAAAATTTTTCCTCTAAATTTACAATCTGCCTAATCATTTTAGACAAATTTAACAACTTTAAAAAAAATGTTTTCATTACTTTGTATTAGCCTCCATTTTTACAGACACTTTGTTATTCAAAACTTAATTTAGAAAATTTATTATTAGAAAATTGCCATTGTTGCTTAAAGTTGTAAAATTCAAAATAACTAAAAACAAAAGTTTATTATATATTTTTTTTTTCTTCAGAAAATGTTCTTAGATCATTTAATATCAACAAACAAAGGAGAAAACTCACCACATAAGTTGGTATTATCAAACAAAGGAAAAGACTCACCACATAAGTTGGTATTATCAAATCAAAGAAAAGACTCACCACATAAGTTAGTATTATCAAACAAAAGAAAAGACTCGCCACATAAGTTGGTATTATCAAATCAAAGAAAAAACTCACCACATAAGTTAGTATTATCAAACAAAAGAAAAGACTCACCACATAAGTTGGTATTATCAAACAAAGGAGAAGACTCACCACATGAGTTAGTATTATCAAACAAAGGAAAAGACTCACCACATAAGTTGGTATTATCAAACCCTGCAGAAGACTCACCACATAAGTTGGTATTATCAAACCAATTAGAAAATCAAGTTGAATGTGTACAGGTATACTATTCATACTGTAAATTATTTTTTTGTATTCTATTTGTAAAATATATTTTTATGATTTAAATCATTTTAGATAAAAGACGGATACTTCACAAAAAGATATCCAAGGTAAACATTCTATAAACTATAAAAAAAAACGTTTTAAGGTGTGATTATTATGATTCAGTTTTTTTAAGGTAAAGCTTTCTTCTCTTTCTTACAATTTTGTTTAGAGTTTTACAATTTTATAAATTTATATTCAGAATATTTCGCTCTGACACTCTGCAAGTGTTCATGTTTGTTTGTCCTACCTTTTAAGAGCTTCAATTTTATGAATGTTGTTATCCTTTTTCATTAAACTATGCCTTTTAATTAAGTATCATTTTTTAAAAGTAATAATTTTTATCTATTTTTAGTTTGGTAAAACTCTGGGAGTTGTTAACTTTGGCAAATTGTGTGTTCTTGGTTCTTGATGTTTGTTTGCCTGCCTGGGATTTTACCAGTGACATCTTTGTTACCACCAATTACTGGATCAAATCTAGTTTTGATTGGGTAAGGAAATTTCCATTAATATAATTTTAATCTAAGAAAATAAGAAAATGTTTATAAATGTCTCCATGTTATGATTATTTTATTTGTATTGCAAATTTAGATTTCATAGTTTGTTTGTTTTAGAATGAATATGTAAAGTATACTCAGCAAACAGGAAACAATCAAATAAATTTATTTTATTTTTCAGTCTAATATATCAGTTTAAGAAAAGTAGCTACTCTAAAAATATTCTCCAACTGATTTTAAGTGTTTGCAACATGCTAAAACATCTCTTTAATTTCCTGAAAATTTCCCTTTAAAGTGTCCAAAATTGTGAAAAATGAAACCAAACTATTTTCCTTTTAATAGTACAGAATCTGATTAAAATTAATGTCTTTCTTCAATCGGCTGATTATGATATTTTTCTATGATGTAGAAGGGGAAATGAGTTGGTCAGTTAAAGGAACCCTGCAAGAAAAAACCTGCCACGAGTAAACCCATTACCCAAAATTTGAAGCCTCCAGCTTCAATAACAAAAAAGTTACAGACATTTCAAAATGATTATTTTAGTACAATGAAAATTTTGAAAGTTTTTCATTGCTAATAATAAAATTTTCATTATTAGAATACATTGTCTGGAAGCAAAATTAATAGCTTATTTTTGTAAAAAACTTAGACATTTTTACAATAAAAACAACCCTTTTAAAGTCAAAATGTCTTTTAAAAATTCGGTTTAAATTGCGTTTGAAAGCGTAAAATAATAGCGGGAAAAAATTAAACTAATGTAAGTAATACAGATGCTCAGCTGTGATTTGTTGTTCAGCAAACTCAGACTTCTGATTGGCTGGGCATTCTCATGCTACAGTACTCTCAATACAACGCCAAATAAACTGAATTTTTAAAAATGATTTTGACTAAAAAGAAAGGTGTTTTTATTGTAAAAATGTTATCAGTTACTGGCATCCTAAGTTTCTGCCAAAAATAAGCTTATAATTTTCAATTTAAAAACTTTCAAAATTTTCATGTCTATAACTTTTTTGTTTTTGAAGCTGGAGGCTTTAAATTTTTTGTATTGGGTCTACTCGTGGCAGTCTTTCAGCAGTTAAAGCGGTTTATTTCTTGCATGGTTCCTTTAATATGCTGTAGATAAGAACCAACAATTTCTGAAACAATTAGAATCTATAGAAAAATAAACTACCATATAAAGTACTAGCTGATGCGCCCCTAGTGTCTTGTGACCTTGTCTTTAAAGGGGCAGGAAGGTGGCAGAAAAGTAGCCACAAACCTTTCCAAGGATAAATCTAAAAATAAAATAGCCTAAAACCATCATTGAACCTATGTGAATCTTCCCTAAAATGGAGAACTAAATCTTTTCAGCTGACAAAGATATTTTAATCTACAGACATAAGAAACAAATCACTTTATATCATAGGATTAACGGCTTCACACCTAGCTTTTTCCATAAGAATTTAAGGATTTCTACTGTTTTTAGTAGCTAAAAAAACTGATACCAGTCTTCAATTTTACTGTACACTTTAGTTAGAATTTTGATCATTTTTTATCAAAATTTACAATCCATACTTAAAGGTCAATACAAAATGAATAATCTAATAAAAAATTTGACTTGAAAACCCTTAAAATATCAATATATATGATTTGTTTAATTGACATGCAGGAGTTGCAAACTACACATCCAATTATATAAAGTTTGGAAAAGAACAGGCAAATTCAATTGGATTTATTGGCTCAGGTTCTCATTTCAA
The DNA here is from genome assembly GCF_053477335.1 of Acartia tonsa. Classification (NCBI taxonomy): domain Eukaryota; kingdom Metazoa; phylum Arthropoda; class Copepoda; order Calanoida; family Acartiidae; genus Acartia; species Acartia tonsa. The sequence continues at coordinate 1,636,492 of NC_137274.1, read as the reverse complement.
TTTATTTGCTGGTTACAAAGTTTTTTTTATTTAATCAAACCTTGCAAGCAATTATTTGTTTGTGTACTAATGTAATTTTTTTTTTAGTTTTCATATTAGTTCTGCCAAGTATTTCACTGATACTTGATCTGTTATTAAAGAAAAATTGGAATTGGAAAAAAATCTTGTTGGCATTTTGTTATCAGCCTGTAATGGTTTACAAGGTATTCACAATTTTGTAATTTTCTAACTAAATGTTGAAGTCATCATTAAAATCTGTATAATTATCCAAACTAATTGGATTCAATTATTTTTTATTTTTCTATGTTCATTTCTTTGAAAGATAGGGGGATGAAAAAAAAACTGCATTTTCATATTTTCTTATTTAATTTTTTTTGGGTATAGTCCCTTTTGTGACAATGCCTCTTAAAGTGATCGCGAAGCAAGTTATAAAAATTTGATATATATTTAGAATTACTTAGTTATTTAGAATTATGACAAAAATTTTGCAATATTTGATATAAAAAGTGCCTGAAAACTTCTATTTTTAAATTTGCTACAGTACTCCAAAAATGCATTTACATTATACTTAACTCCATCTGTGTTAAGAGAAATGCCAACAAATCTAAAAGTTTGTTTAGCACACAATTGAGTCAATGAATTTTTGTGGTACTGTAGCAAATTTTAAAAGTTTTCAGGCACTTTTTATATCAAATATAGCAAAATTTTTGTCATAATTCTAAATAACTAAGTAATTCCAAATATATATCAAATTTTTAGAGCTTGCTTCGTGATCACTTTAAGCGGTGTTGCGTCATATTTTAACAGTAGCTTTTGATAGGATATTTTAGGTTAGGTTAGGTTAAGTTGGTTTATTTGATTGCCCCGCAGGGTTATGCAATTGGCTCTTCAGGGTTAGAGCCCCCCACAGGGGCTAGAAAGAGGGAAAAATTACTGTGAAAATACAATGAAAGGCCTTTTAAGAGGCGTTGTTACAAAAGTATTTACAAATTTTACTGAATTTTAATTGGAATTTTTTTTAATTGTTATAAAAGATTTTTTAAAATTTTCATTGAATTGTAAACTATCAGCCCTTTTTTTTATGTGAATGACAATTTTTTATCATGGCTTTATCTAAAGCAAACAAATGACCACCCTCACATGACTCAACCCTAATACTTATCTATTATCTAATTTTAGAAATTTGATTATCAATTAAACAACAATTGTTTAAGTTTAACAATTGTCTAAAAACAAAATTCTCAAATAAACACAACCTTTATAATTTTTAAGGGATTACAATGTTTTATGAATCCACATTATGATAAAAAGAAGAAAGAATATCAAAGAGATAAGGTAAAAATGTTCAGCATGACGTCAGTAAAAGTCAGTGGAAAAGCCATTTTTAACAAGGAAACAAGAGTCTAGCTCTATCTTTGAAGTATTTTGTTTGAAAAATGTTAATTTTGATAAAAAGATCAAAATATTTTGCTTCATACCTTTAAGCATAAAATGAAATGAAATTAAGAAATATTTTGGTAAGCTCCAGAGGAACCAGGTACCCCCTATACTCACCATTTTTATGGAGGATTTTATTCACTCTATTATCTATTTGGGAAGAGTGTGAATTTTTTCTAAAATTGTTTTGAATCTTATTAATTAACATTTGTATTGCAGTTGTATGAGATATGTGTTGAATCCACATTACAACTTTTTCTTCAGACTGGTATCATTCTCTTCAAGATTTTCTTAACATCTCCAGGCTCTTATGAATTCCTGGATGACAGCAGTTATTATCTGGACTTAGTCAGCATCATGACATCCACATTTACAATAATCTGGGGGCTCAGCAGTTTCAAAATAAATGTGACTCAGACAGAACAAAAGATTTGTGACAAATTTGTTCTGATGGTTAGGAGTTCTGTGGATATTATTGCAAGGTTAAAACATTTAACTCTAAATGCTAATGGGGGGGGGGGGGAAAGAAGTAAATGAAGCCTGCAGGAAATACACTGCCTTAACTACTGAGAGTATATCACAAGTTTATCCAATGATTTGATTTTGTGTGGTAAAATAATAGGGATATTACTGTTTCAAAAAGATAAATAACACTAAATATTTTTTTGTAATTTGAAACTTCAAAAAGTAGAGGCTTTTTCTTTAAAAATACTTGTTTTAGGTAAAGAAGAGGGGAAAGGAAAAGGGGTATGTCAAATCCTTAAGATAAGAATTAAAGTTTATTTTGGTTAGATTTAACTATTTTTCTAATCAAATTCTAGGCTCAAAGTTTAAAATAATTGCAATTTAATTACTATTAATATTTTTTTATTGATATAGGTTGGCCACATTAGTGAGCATCATAGTTTTCAGCCTTAGCTGGAAATTTGGGGTATTCATTGTAACTACTTCTATGTGCTTGATTGTGTTCATCATTCCTTTACTGGCCTCATTGTACAATAGAAAACAAGAATGTAATGACAACCTTGCTGACCGTTCTTTTCTGTTTATACCTGTACCTTCTTTTCACCAAAATGATTTTTTGGATAAAAATTTTGTAGAAAATTGTCAGAAGTCCAGAATAAAAAACAAAGTAATTGTATGCATTCTGATTGTATTGGTTGTTCTACTGCAATATCTGATTACAAAAGAAGTCATTCCATTTATTCCACCAGACTTGTGGTAAGTAACTAATTTAAAATTTCCACTGATAAACTCTGTATTTAATTTAACTCTTATCATATGTGGTCCATACATGATTTTAGTGTGCTTTCTGCTTATGATTTATTTATAATTGACTATAATAACCAGCATAAAGGACAAAATGTTTATTTCTGAAAAAGTTTTTGCTAGCTATTCTCAGTTAGAAATTAATAATTAAAATTGTTAGGTGGAACTGTGCAGTTAGAGCCAGAAAGTTACAGGATCTTCAAGAAATTATGTGGATGACAATTATTACATGTCTTGTCATATCAAATATTGAAATATTTCAATATTTAAAATTCAAGACATGTTGGGTCAATTTCTTGTTTCTTGAAAAAAATAAGATCACTCCAGAACCAGTTGAAAACACTACAGGTTAGTCAAGAAATCGTTTTTCTCTTGAACTGGAAGAACTCATAAACTAGCCAAGGACAGTGAGAGGGGGAAGGGTAGTATTGCCCATATAAATTAAGGTGTGCAGAATTTTTTTCAAAATCATAAAAAATATGCATAAAAAATAAAATACTATGTAATTTAGGAATAAATTAATTTCCCTGATATCTTTTTAGATGGAAATATTGGTGAAACTTTTGGAAAGAAAAATTTTAAAAGGTATTTATTCATTTTTAACAAATCATTAAAAAATAATACATAAATATATTTTTTTAAACACCCTAACCAGACTAATTTTGAAGATATCATTGCTAGAAGTTGCACTGATGTACTAAGGTGTTTTTATTAACTTCCAGGAAGTAAGGGAGGGGACAATGGATCGAATATTCAATTTTTAAGAGTTTCAGACTTTGGGTACTGGCTTAAAGGGAATGTGCTTGTGCATCAATGCCCCGCTAACTAGCTGAGTTAGATTTGAATATGCAGACAGAAAAATATTAATGGCTGGTTTAAACAAATATTTTTTCCCAAGAAAATGTCAATTTATGTATAGAAACTCTACTGTGATATTTATGTGTTAAATAATCTAAGAACTGCTTGAATTTAGGGGTCAGTTAAAAATATATGAAAGGGTTTACATAGCTCAAAACAAGATTTTTCTAGTGATTAATTACAGAATGTTTACTACATTGTGAAGTATTGATAATTTAATTTTCAAGTAAATGATTTTTTTTCTTAGAACCAATTTTGTTTTAAATTAGATTACCATGATCCCTATACAATTTTGGTAAAATTTTCTTGATAAATCTGGTTTTCATTGCTTTTCAGCGAACCCTCTTAAATTGAATTAATTGCCCATTGTCCCCTCCCTTACTCCCTGATTAACTTCACTATTTGGAATTAGATTTAATCTATATTTCAGATTGTCTTTAAATAGAAGTATTATTGATTTTTCTGCAGGTAGGATTTAAACAATAAGATATTCTGAAAATAATTTTATATTCTATATTCATAACAGCAGTTTACAGTAAGAATGTTAATTATGTTGACATAGTCTTAGATTTTAATTCAAGCCTATTTTGATATATACAAATTTGGTTTGCTGTCAACAAGAAATTTATATGTATTGTAAAATGAATTAAACTTGCTAATTGCTCATGGCTAGCTTCACAGTGGCAAAGAATATGTAATTCAACATATTACCCTGTTTAGGCCTTGTTCTTCTTGGTTTCTTTGTCACAGCTTTTGTGCTGTCAACGTTGGAAACTTCAAAGAAAACAGGATTTGTTCAAGTCCAAGAAAACATGAATAGAACAGAAAATACCCTTCTAATTGAAAATATTGAAAAATCAATTAAAAGGTATCTATTGCTTAATAAACTAGTATTTTCAGGTTTTTTTTCTCAGTTATAATTTGTGGTTCCTATCCTTATAATAAAGTAAAAGGATGTTTATCTGTGTGTTTGTACCAAAGGATCTCACTAACCGCTGAACCACTTGGGTTCTCCTTAACAGGGTAGCTTCTCATAGGTCCCAGGAAGGTTTATAACTATTTTGGGGGAGGTTACCACTACCCTCCCAAGAGAAATCGCTCTTAGAAAAAATTTTCCCTTCAAAATTTTTAAAACTAAAATCTTAAATGTGGGGGGGAGGGGTTGCCCCCCCCCCAAAAAAAAATGTTTTTTTCTTTTTCTTTAAAAATCTAAAATAATAAAATGGGTTATCAAATTCCACTCTCCTGTCTTCAAGTGCCTCAAGAATTTTTAAAAACAAACAACATAGAATTATAAAGTTACTTGATATAAAATAATAAAAGAATATTTGGATCAAAGGATTTTTTAGTCTTTGATAATTTCTAAAACATATAGACTGAAATCGTGAATACAGGATATTTTTAGACTTATAAGAAACTTGTATCAAATCAAATATTTAGAAATGAGAGTGCATGTGATCTTCTGAAAAAATCATCAGATTCACTAGGAAAGTATATTTATTTATAGACTTATAAAAATGAGTATTTGTTTCTAAAAAATTTTTTGTTGATATTGTGAACCTTATAAACTAATATATCTTTTATTGTTTTAGCCAAAGTTATATTAAACGAGTTGGTTAAAACAAAGATAATAAAAATATTTTAAAAATGGCATTTCACTTTTAATTTTACAACACTTGCCCTTTTCAGTCTAAATACACCCCCCTCCCCCCATCCAGAAAATTATACTTTATTGTATTTGTTGTTTTAAATTTAATGTGGGAAAGCACCTTCATTTGGTTTTAAAATTTATATTTGTCAAGTAATAATGACTAGATTTATAGATGTCTTTAGGTAAATAAATTGAAATAGCAACTTTGTGAGAAATGTTAAATACATTATAATGCCTTTTATATTTTCATGTCATTATTAAATACTTTTCCAAATTATTTATATAAAAATACTTATCTCATTAGTTGTGTCTGCACTCCATCAAATTATCAACAGTAGCTTCAGTAGCTTAGGTTAAAATCATTTTTATAAAAGCAGAAAAATAATCTATGATTACAGTTTTGTTTCTCTAAAACGGCAATTCTATCTTCAACTCTCTTTATGAAGATATCATCTTAGCCAATATTATTAAGTAACATTGACTTCTTTTCTATTCAGATAAGAAAAATAGCTTAAATTGTTTATTGATTTATTTCAAAATTTATTGTCACCCTTAATCCTCAAAGATTTATGTAAAAAAGTAATGGAAGATTACAGAAACATAGCCCTTCCAGTTTTATCTCTCTTGAAAGAGGAATGGTGTATTACAAAAATCATATTGGCCATAATGATATCATTACCAAGAAAGGGTAAAACGGAATGGTGGATTACAAAAATATTATTGGCCAAGAGGATTTCAATATGGAGAGGAGAAATGGGACCATGCATAACTCTTTTTACAGGGACAAAAATTTAATCAAATTTCTACTCTTTAAAAAGTAATTTCAACCTCCAAACTGTCCTACAGACCCACATAGGGACCCCACATTGGAACCTGATACCAAATTGGAACTTGCTAATAGAATTGTTTCTTGGTGCAGGCCTAAACATAAAATGTGGATTAAAACAGAGTAAGATTCTTTTTTTATTTTAAATTTAGCTTTAAATTTAATATCCAATAAAGGTATAGTCTTTTATCTTTTGAATTTTTTAGGGACAATGTGAAAATTTATACAGCTATACATACATCAATAGATGTATGTAAAAAAATTCCAAATTGTAGCAATGTTCCCTCTGTTTTGACAGGTAAAAGTAAATTTCAATATTTTAATTATTTATCTAATGTTGAAGTTCATCAGTGAAAATAAATCAAATATTTTCTTTAAAAAGCACAAAAAATATGACCACTTTTATTTTAACTTTAGATTAAAGGCTTTAATAGATAGAGTAGAGATATCAGGGGGCCATTCAATGCAACTCACCAACCATGGCCAATAAATTTCTAGATGGGAAATTGACTGTTAATATTAAAAAAAGAAAAAAAATTTGAGGGAAATGATAAACTCCCTTACCTACACCATTAAATGTTAATGATAAAATGACAAATATTTGATTGGCTAATATTTTTGTAAAATCAAAACATTTCTATTGTTTCTATTAAGTTTATTGTAGGAAATGTCTTTCCTTAAACTCTCCAAAATTATACAGGGTGTCCCTCGGAAACTGGTTTTTTTTAAAAATGTTCATTACTCCCTTAATATTTGACCTATCTTATTTGGCAGCCTACTCCAGAAAATATAACAACTGGCATTGAAGTCTAACAAAAAAAAATATTTAGGTTCTTGTGTGCATTTGAAGCGAGCTACTCATAAAAAAATTACAAAAAAGACCAATTTATTTATATTGTTAAATATTGCTCACTTATATTACACCTCAGATTCCTCAATATTGGGAACTTTTTGTTTGCCATGTAAAACCGGATCTATTGCTGTGGATTGAAAGTCTGTGTCACCAGCTCATCCTAAAGTTCACAAAGCAAATTTTTTCTTGTGAGTTAGTCTAAATTCAATAAAATCAACCTTATATGTAATACCTCGTAGATTGCAGATTTTTTTTCATTATACCATAAAATGGTCAGTAGTAGGCCGCAAATCCTTTTTATTTTACTAAGGTAGCTCAAATATTAATGGAGTAATGAACATTTAAAAAAAACAGTTTCCGAGGGACACCCTGTATAAACTTCTGTATTTTAGAGGCTTGCAAAAAATATTTCTCAGCATGTATCGAATTATTAAATACTGTGACATCAGTTTATAAAGAAGATATAAATATACAAGATGAAAAAGGTAAAAACAAAGATAATATAATTTTCATAGACAAGACTCATTTTTTATGTATGTTTTCATAATCAGGAAGAACACCTCTTATAAAAGCTGGTGGTGATTCTCGTTTTGTCTTGATAATCACAAAGTCTGATGGTGATTTTGGACAAAGTCAATGTGAAGGTTAGAATATTTTGTTATGTTATTTAATTTGCATTCAAAAAACAAATATGAGAGAAACAATTTTCAAGATTTTAAAGCAAATTTTTATTATAAAATTTTATCTTTAAGCATTAGAAATAAAGTACATACGTTAAAGTGTAAGATAGAGGGCTATGATTAGAAGACTCTATACATATTGGTATGACACATAACTGAGAGTTTAAATTTTTTAAATATCTCCATCCTGTATTTTTCTATATTCCTTCTGGTTGTGTCAGAAAAATGGAAAACACAGTTTTATTTGAAACACTCTTTATAATAATTATAAAGGAAAATTAAAATTTTTTAAGAATCTCCCCTGTGCCTGGAGAGAAAAGTCCCTAGATTCTAGGAGTGAAGCCACTAGTACATTAATAAAGAAATACTTTGTCAACAAGAGAGTGCCTAATTGTCCTAGAAATCAAATTGAAAATATAATAACAGCAAAAATATCATAGTGGAGAAAAATATCAAATTTTTTAAAACTAACTAATATGAATTTTATGCATAAATTTTTTTAAGTAATCATACTCCTATCTTTTAATAGGTATGATAGAGTACATTTGAATTATCAATAAAAGTTTTATTGTATAAATTCAATAAATAACGTACTATACTATGAACTATAGATCTTTTAATTTGATAAAAAAATACTTTTTATTTCTATCCATATATTTTAGTATCTTTGAACTACAGAATATATAATATCTTTATATTTAGAAGGAAGGACCAGTCTTATGATGGCATCAAAGAGTGGAAGTACAGATACAGTGAAGATACTTCTAGAAGATGGAGCTGATGTCAACTCTATGGATAATAGTGGTACCTAAATATTTGTGTCTTTAGTATAATATTTTATCAACAATTCTGTTTATCTATCAATCTATCTACCTAAATATGTACCTCACAACATTCATCTTTCCATCTATCTTTATATCCTGTTTCTAGATATCTACTTATCTTAAATATATCTAGCTCTAAACACCTCTAACTGTATGTCTATATAGTCATATCTAGGAGAGACCAGTCTTATGTATGCAGCACAGTATGGAAACATAGATACAGTGAAGATACTTCTAGAACATGGAGCTAATGTCAACATTAAAGAAATTAAATTTGGTTAGTTACATTATATATACCACTAGCAGCTTCGCCCCTAGCCTCTAGGGGCTTTGCCCCAAGTGGTATAATTACATCTTTTATTACCTGAAGATCCCCAACTCCACCACTATTTTAAGTAATTAAAAAAAAAGGCAGGGAAATTTTTTTGTTTTTGGGGAGGTTGGGGGTGTCCCACCCCCTAAGAAAATAGCCTAAAACCACCACAGGAAGAGTAGAATCTGATCGGTTCAGTGGTTACCAAGATCTTAAGGGACAGATAGACAGACAGACGGACAGACAGACGGTCAGACAGACAGACAGACAGACAGACAGACAGACAGACAGACAGATGGACAGACAGACGGACAGACAGACGGACAGACAGACGGACAGACAGACGGACAGACGGACGGATAGTCAGACGGACAGACAGACGGACAGACAGATGGACAGACAGACGGACAGACAGACAGACAGACAGACGGATAGACAGACGGACGGACAGACAGACAGAGAGACATCATTCTACTTTGTATTATAGTTAATAGCAGCTTTGCCCCTAAAGACTTATAGTGGAACTTTAAATATTTTTTTTAATCTTAAATATCTAATTTGAGAAATAATTTGTCTATGTTGCGTTCAAGTCTCTGCAATTTTTCGATGTTTTTGTGATTTCTCTTGGAAATGTGATGTACCCCCCCCCCCAAAAAAAAAAAAATACTTATAAACCTTAATGGACCTTGAGAATCTACCCTGTAAAGGAGAAACCGATCAGTTCAGTGGTTAGTGAGATCCTTTGATTTAAACAGACAAACAAACACACACACACACACATCTTTTTACTTTTATATATCACTAGCAGCTTCACCCCTAGCCTCTAGGGGATTTGCAACAAGAGGTAATTAAAAAAAAGTGTCCCACCACCCAAGAAAATAGCCTAAAACCACCACAGGACCAGTATATATATTCCCTATATGTACAAAATTTAATTAAATATTCCTTATCTATCTTTTCTACACAATATTTATATATCAATCTACCTCTATACCTCTCTCTATCTGTTTCTATAACTTTACTATGAATTATAAAATATTTAGAGTACATAATACATTTATGTATAGGATGGACCAGTCTTATGTATGCAGCAGTGAAGGAACACATAGATACTGTGAAGATACTTCTAGAACATGAAGCTGATGTCAACATTAAAAACAATTATGGTTAGTAAAAATAATATTATGCAGCATTTATAACTTTAATATTTTTATCTACACAATCTCTGTGTTTCTAAAACAATGAACTATAAAGAATAAATAAAGTATCTAATATAGTGATATCTAGGATACAACAGTTTTATGTTGGCAGCAGTGGGTGGAAACACAGATGCAGTGAAGATACTTCTAGAACATGGAGCTGATGCCAACTCTAAAAATAATGATGGTTAGTTACATGATATTATTACACTATATTTAATTAGTGTATCTTTAGTTTATTCTATCTATTTATCATTCTGCATATATATAACTAGAATATAAAATGTGACTATTATATTATATCTAGGAAAGACATGTCTTATGTATGCAGCAGAGAGTGGAAACATTGATACAGTGAAGATACTTTTAGAAAATAAAGCTGATGTCAACGCTAAAGATAATGATGGTTAGTTGTAATACTATAATATTTAATCTATCTTTACTCCACAGTATTTATCAATCAATCTACATATATACCTCTCTCTGTGTGTCTATAAATATACTATGAACTATAGAATATATAAGGTAACTATTATATTATATCTAGGAAAGACCAGTCTTATGTATGCAGCAGGGTTGTACTGGTATAAAAGAAACCCAAAAACAGTCAGACTACTTCTAGAACATGGAGCTGATGTCAACACTAAAGACAATGATGGTTAGTTATACTATAATATTTATTCTATTTTTACTCCACAATATTTATTACTCTACCTATTTGTCTATCTACCTCTATAGCTCTCTCTCTCTCTCTGTTTCAATAAATATACTATGAACTATAGAATATATAAGGTAACTATTATATTATATCTAGGAAAGACCAGTCTTATGTATGCAGCAGGGTTGTACAATACAGATACAGAAACAACCAGGATATTTCTAGAACATGGAGCTGATGTCAACTCTAAAGACAATTCTGGTTAGTTATACTACAATATTTAATCTATCTTTACTCCACAATATTTATCACTCTACCTATTTGTCTATCTACCTCTATACCTCTCTCTATCTCTGTGTCTATAACTATACTATGAATTAACTATTATAGAATATATTAGGTATATTATATCTAGATTTTTTTCTGTTAGCTTGTAGATTTTTCATCAATATCCTATAAAACTGTAGGTAGTAGGCTGCCAAATCCTTTTTATTTTAGAATTTTTGTACACCCTTTAGCTCAAATATTCAGAGAGCAATAAGCATTAAAAATAATTTGGGAGGGTAACCCTGTATGTGGAATATAGCTACAGAAAGTTTGTCTTGCTAATTTTCTGTTTATTAATTAATCAACAATTATCATAGGTTATACAGTTCTGGATAGTGTTCTTCAAAATATCTCTGAATACTCTAAAGATTATGGTAAGCCAATTTTAATTTGTTTAAAGTATATTTATTCAAAGATTTTTTTTCATTGGTGAGGAGGTGAAAGGCAAGGACATTGAGGCTTTTTTTGAGAAGGGAGGGGGTGTAAATTATCATGATTGTTTCTAATTTTTAATAATCTGTATAATAATCATAGGAAATGAATATTATGAAAGTAAATTAGAAGAATGGAGAAAAATAGCTGAAATACTAACAAAACATGGTAAGCCCATTGAATTTTTTTTGGCTTTTAAAGAATTCTTTCTTTTTGTCACTTTGAGTTAGCTGTAACAAACAACATAATTGATTTTTTTAAAAATATTTTATGATTTTTTTGGGCATTGCTTTTTTAGAATGACCTTTGTTTCTGGTCTCCAAAATATTATTTTAGATTTATTTTGCTTGTTAGCTAGTGAATCTTTTTATAAGACTGGCAAAGATATTTATCTATTTAAAAGTAGATTATCTTTACCCTCTTAAAGGAAATTTAGGGGGCGTAGCTGCTAATCCTTATATAAAAGTAAGAGGATATCCATCTGCCCATGAGTACTGAAGGATCTCAATATATAAAATGATATAATTGTTCATTACAGTGTAGGTCTTGGGAAGGTTTTTAACAATTTTTGGGAGGAGTTTTAAATATAAAAATAATAGGATCTGTATATTTCTGTGTGGATGTACCAAAGGATCTTGCTAACTGCTGAATCAATATGTTTCTCCTTTACAGTGCAGCTTTACATATGTCCTGGGAAAGTTTATAACTATTTTGGAGAAGGGTATAACCACCCTCCAAAGAGAATTCAACCTTAGAAAAAAAATATATCTCCTCAAAATTATTTTAGATTTTTTATGATAATCTTTCTTAATAATTATAATTGAAAGTGGTAGAGGGTTGACTTCCCCCCCCCCCCCCCTAAATGCTCCTAGAGGTCTCCTAGCCACTAATACTATTACTAATAAGTTTAAAAACAAATACATATAACAAATTTTAAGAATGAAATATTTATTCAGGTGCTAAGAAAGGAAGTGAGATTGAGTAAAGGTAAAACATTTCATTAAATTAATATGAAAAGGTTTAAATACATCAAAAGTTTCATAAGAGATAGGCATACCTATGTTCGATTGGGTATAAACATATATTTCATTTATTTAAAGTAAACATGGATGACAACATCCATAAAAAAGCTGGTAGGAAAAATGAACATTAACACATGTAGAGTGTCAGAACTGAATAAGCCAAATATAAGTACAATAAATGTTGTTGCAAAACTGTTTAAAAATAAGATCAATATGATAAAAAAGCTAAAAAATGAATGTTTTAATTGGATGTACGGGCTTTCTAGTAATGATTTTAGAGTTGTCACGCTTCCTAAATCATACATAAATCATCATGCAAAGTTTGAAATAAATAGGACAACTCTAATATGTCTAAATTAACAAAAAATTGCCATCTATCTGATTATACACAGGAATCAAAAGGGATAAGCCAATGGCTGTTAAATCAATGTACATTCCTAGTGATTATACACAAAATTAGCCCTTCTGTACATGAAAATTAATGGTTGAAACATTTGAACAGTTAACTTACTGAATCAACCAATTAAAATTAACTAAAGTCCCCAAAGTTTTTAAGCCAACGAAAAAGAAAACTTTATTATAAAACTTTGGGGACTAGTGTAATAAACAGCCCATTGTTCCCTCTCTTTCTGTATTATAAATCTAGCATCTGATATTGATTCTAATATTAATTTTAATTTCAGAACAGAGTTGCTTTGGATGAACGATTGATTGATTGATTATTACTTATATTAAGAATCAATTATGTTAATTGCTATGAAATGTTCTTAATGCATATAAAGAGCTTTTATTTACAAATATTGTTATTTAATTAAATAAGTTCATTCGGGTATAGTCCCTTTCGTAACACCGCTCCTTATGGGACGATTCTTCGTATTTTTCACAGTAGCTTTTCTCCTATTTCTAGCCCCTGCGGGGGGCTCTAACCCTGCGGGGCCAATCACCTAACCCAATATAACCTAACCTAACCTAAAATAACCTATAAAAAAGCCATTTTAAAAATATGACGAATCGCCCCTTATGGGGCGATATTACGAAAGGGACTATTTCCGTTCATTCTTTTGATGTCAACATTTTTTTTCTCCAATTATGAAGCATATTTAAACATATAAATAAAAAGGATGACAACATCCATAAAAGCAAAGCTCTAAAAAATTAAACACTTCATAAGTCCCGGGAAAGTTTATAACTATTTTGAGGGAGGGTTCCATCACCCTCCTAGGAGAAATCGCCCTTAGAAAAAACCGCCCCTCCAACATTTTTTTTTTCCTTTTCAAATCTAGAATAAAATAGTTATTTCTCGCATCTTATTATAAACAGCTTTCTGCGGATATAGAATGTACAATTATATGATTAAAACCAGTTTTTTAGCCCTGAGGTTCCGAAGGCATTTTTTATATTCGTAGAAAGCTGGATATAATACAATGCTAGACATTGTTTTTTCGTATGGATGAGAACCGGTTCCTATCCACCGGATTTGAATGAATACAAGAAAATGGGTTGTCAAATTCAAATTCCCCTAGAGGCCTCAAGGGGCGTAGCCACTGGTTTTATACTATAGAAACAAGTTATTCAAAAACATTACTAACGTTAACACTTTTGATGCAGGAATAAGGTATAACCAACATTACAAGCGAAATAACTCTAAAATAATATTTGAGGGACAAATGAGAGGTTGTCAATTTTACGATGTGTTGCCCCCCAATGACAGCTGAAAACTATGTATAGGTTTCGTGTTTTTTTCTCGAATTATTTTCTTTATTGCCAATAAAAAATTCCCCCCCACCCCCAAATTTTTTTGTTAATATTTCTTCTTTAAACTCAAATTAAAAAGTGGAGGGGCGGTTAACTAATCCCCCTCCCGTCGTTAAAGTGGACCTAGAGGCCTCTAGGGGCGTAGCCACTGCTTTTATGACACACAGAAAACTGTCCCGAATTTGTATTAATTTTGAGGAACAAGACTCCAGTTACGTCATATTTTTCTTTCCCGAAAAAGGGAAGGGGGAAAGAAAAAAAAGGGAAGGGGGGAAGAAAAAAGAGATGGGAGAAAAGGGGGTTTTCCCCATCTCTTTTGAAGAGATTTTCTTCCCCCCTTCCCTTTTTCGGGAAAGAAAAATATGATGTCACTGGAGTCTTGTTCCTCAAAATTAATACAAATTCGGGACAGTTTTCTGTGTGTCTGCTTTTATAATATAGAAACAAGTTATTTTATAAAACATTACTTACGTTAAAACTTTTGATGTTCTCCATTCCATTCTTGGTAATTGTAATATATAGTCATTTCTAAACATCAAAATTGGAACATTTTTTCTTCAACAATTGGAAGATTTATTTATGCAACAATTTCATTACATTTAAATAAAATAATTTCCTGCTTATTCCAAGTGTCTCGTAAATGTGTATTTTATAATTTAATTATGTTGATCATATCATTAATTATATATGAAGACTAGAGTCTTCGCCCCTAGCCTCTAGAGGCTTTGCACCAAGAGGTAATTAAAAAAATAAATAAGTACCACTGAACATAGACGTCCAAGCTTTTTATTTAGGGGGGGGGGGGTAAAATTTGCTTGGGGGGGAGGGGTAAGTACCCCCCCTAAAATCTGTTGGCAGGGGTAAATTTTGTTTACCCCCCCCCCAAAATTTACCCCAGGGGTAAAATTTTTTGGGTGGGTAATTTAAATGTTCTGAAATTTTTAGTATTAAAAAAATTTTATGATAGATATTTTCTTTTCTTTTGGGGGGGGTAATCGCCCTATTACCCCCCCCCCCCTGGACGTCTATGCCTCTGAAGCTGCAAGAAAATAGCCCATAACCACTACAGGACCAGTAGGTATATTCCCTGAAGAGTAGAATCCAATTGGTTCAGTGGTTACCAAGATCTTAAGGGACGGACAGACAGACAGACATTACGCTACTTTTATTATAGATATACCCAGCTCATACCAATAACGAAATTAATTCGGAAGAAAATCACGAAACCTATACGTGTTTTTCAGCTGTCGTTGGGGGGCAACACATAGTAGAATTGTCCATCAGAGCCCCAAATATTATTTTAGATTAATTTCGCTTCTTGGTTATATCTGCATAAAATGATGTACATACCCACTGATGATAAACAAAGTTTCCCTTTTGATAGATTAAAGATAGTGGTTGAAAAGTTTAGACACTCAACTAAACAAATAAATCGTAATTCAATAAAGTCCCTAAAGTTGGTAAGCCAACGAATAAGAAAATGATACTATAGAACTTTTGGGACTAGTGTAATAAACAGCTCAATGTCCGCTCCCTCCCTGGATACGAACATATTCTGTTACTTTATACAAGGATTAGCGAATACGCCCCCAGAGGCCTCTAGGGTCACTTCAGGAGTGGGGAGTTGAATTTGATAACCAATTTTTTTAAATTTAGATTTAGAAGAAAAATAAATTGGAGGGTGGATGACCCCTCATTTTTAATTTTAATTAAAAATTATTTTTTCAGGGGGTATTTTATTCTATGTGTAATTTCTCTTGAGAGTCAGGTATTAACCTCCCCGAAAATAGTTATAATTTATAAACCTGTCCAGGACCTATAAGAAGCAACCCTGTAAAGGAGAACACACAGACAAACAGACAGACATCCTGTTACTTTATTATAAGGATTAAAATGTTCGTTTGTCAGTTCAATATTTAATATTTATTTATATTTTCTAATCACTTATGGTTAAATACATAGTATAAAATACAAAAAAAAAATAGCAGAAATCAATCAATATAAAATAATAGTTAATTATTGCATCGCATTATAAACAGCTTTCCGCGGATATAAAATAGTACAATTTGTAAAACCATTTCTATAATCCCTAATGGGCCGACGGCCCGGGCTAACAGAACTGGGATTAATTTTATGATTTTTATTTTATTATCCGTGGAAAACTGTCTGTAATATGATGCTATACATGATTATTCAGTATGGCTGAGAAACGATTCTAATCCAACGGATATTGATCGGTTTCGAAGCCATACTATTTATTTACAAAAATACAAAGAATATAAAAATAACAATATAATAAAAATGCAGAATAAAAAAATTAAATGCACTGTTAAAAATATTTGCGGGTACGCCCCTAGAGGCCTCTAGTGGCACTTTAAATGTTTTTTTTTTAAAAATAACATGTTACCTATCTATGTTGCGTTCAACCCTTTTTACATAAAAAAAAATCGTAACCTCCCCCAAATGTTGCGTTCAACCCTTTTTACATAAAAAAAAATCGTAACCTCCCCCAAATAGTTATAAACCTTCCCGGGACCCATGAGAAGCTACCCTGTTAAGGAGAACCCGATCGGTTCAGCGGTTAGCGAGATCCTTTGGTACAAACACACAAACAGATATCCTGTTACTTATACGGATAGAGGGTGGGGTAATAAAATGATAAACACCCCCAAAGACCCAATAACATTAAAATTATTAGTTGAAAAGTTTGTTTGAAATTAAAAATAAGAAGGAGGAGGGGGGGGGGTAGTGTTTAGTTTGTTTGCATATTACTTTGGGTCTGGTTAGTTTATATTGTCCATCGGGGACAACAAAACTGGTATTATCCTATTTTTTAACTTAATTATCCACGGTAAACTTTGTATTTTTAAGTAAAAAATGGTAAAAAATTTAAAGGGGTAGGTCAACGTAAAAAATTTTTTATCGGATTTTGAATTTAAAAAGTTAAAATTATAATAGTTATTTATAATATCATATTATAGACAGCTTTTTTATTTATATTTATATGTATATGAAAAAGTGTAAGATTAAAACCTGTGGCATTATCCCAGTAGGGCCAGAGTCACGGTCTAACAAAACTAGTATTGATTTTATGATCCTTTATATATTCGTCGAAAATTGTCTGTAATACGATGCTATAAATGATTCGAATCCGGTGGATAGGAACCGGTTCTCATCCATACGAAAAAACTATGTCTTGCATCGTATTATATCCAGCTTTCTACATGAATATAAAAATGTACAATCATAAGATTAAAACAATTTTATTTAGCCCGTGCCTTCGGCACCTCGGGGCTAAAAAACTTTATCCGCGGAAAGCCGTTTATAATACAATGCGAGAAATAACTATTACAGTATGGCAGACCGAACCGAATCCAGCAGATATTAAACGGTTTCGAAGCCATACTAGAGAAAAAAAACTTCTCATTTTCTACCAGATAGTTTTATACATTTATAACCTATTATAGACAGCTTTTCGCGGCTAGTATTGCGGAGAACCGGTTCTGATCCAGCAGATATTAATCCGGATATATTCCCCCCATTTGTAAATCATTTATAGTGTTAAGGTATTATAGACAGCTTTCCGCAGATTATATGCGGCTAGTATGGCGGAGAACCGGTTCTGATCCAGCGGAAATGCAGCGGTTTTACACTTGAACTCCGGCCAACTTTCTGACCATATAGTTGAGGATACCTCCGTGTCTAGTAGTAATGGATATACAATTGGTTGAAACGTTTGAGCACTCAACTCATAAACCAACCAGTTAAAATTCAATAAAACTCCCTAAAGTTGTTGAGCCAACGAATAAGAAAACGTTATTATAAAACTTTGGGGAAGTAGTGTATTAAACAGCCCATTGTTGCCTTGTACAATTTGTGGTTATGCCCCTAGAGGCCTCTAGGAGAACTTGAGAGGGGGGGAAAGTTGAATTCAATAACCCAAATTTTTTTATTAAAGATTTGAGAGGTAAAGTGGGCGGTGATTATTTTCTAGGAGCGATTTCTCTTGGGAGTGTGGTGGTACCCTCCCCGAAAATAGTTACAAACCTTCCCGGGACCTATGAGAAGCTATCCTGTAAAGGAGAACCCGATCGGTTAAGAGGTTAGAGAGATCCTTCGGTGCAAACAGACAGACAAACATCCTGTTACTTTACAAGGATTGTGACGGGGGAAATATAGGCTGTCACCACAGATCTAAAGGGATAAGACAATGGCCGATATATTGATGTACATCCCCATTGACGATACACAAGTAACCCCTTCTGTAGCTTACAGTTAGCACCCATAAAAACCTACCCCTAGACACGTCACAAGCCCTATCTACTCATTATACTCTTGGCCGCTCCCAGTTGAGCTTCAGCTATTACTCAGCTGCCATATGGATTTTTGGTAGAATTTTTAAGCTCAGCACCCATAAAAACCTACCCCTAGACACGTCACACGCCCTATCTACTCATTCTACTCTTGGCTGCTCGCAGCTTTTACCCAGCTGCCATATGGATAGGCCGCCACTATTTTTAGTAGTATTTTTGAGCTCAGCAGCAATAAAAACCTACCCCTAGACATGTCACAAGCTCTATCTACTCTTCATACTCTTGGCGGCTCCCAGCCGTTTTCAGCAGGTTCTAGCCGTTTAGCAGCTGGTACTAGAAATTTTAAAGGTGGTTATTGCCATTTACCATGAATCAAACCAAAAATATAAGTTGAAAGGATGAATTTGCCCTGAAAATAGGCAAAAAATGGCTGAGCTGCCAGCCGCTACTTTTCTAACTTTTTGTTCGATATAGGGAAAACAGACCTACCAAGGATTACACATTTAAATTTCAGATCAAAATTCGAATTCTAAGTGCTATTTGCTCACTGATTACGAGATGGTTTCATTTTTTTAAAACTGAATCATCAGACAACATTGTACAATGTTGTAAGCAAAGCTTCTCTATAATCAAGTCCTAAACAGATGGACCGACCCAGCTCATACCAATAACGAAATTAATTTTGGCATCTGTGATTGGTGGATTTAAAAAATCTGCGCTCTGATTGGATGTCGTACATCATTCAACCAATTAGAGCAGAGGTAGTCTAAAATCCACCTATCCTTTTGGTCAAAATTAATTAACTTAAAATGTATTTCCGCTTTTAGATAAAGAATTATACAAAAAAAATTTATAAAAAATCCTTAAAATTTGATGCAGTTTTTAAATCTCCCACTAACTTTAAAATTTCGGAAAACTTATATATCTTATTACCCAGGCATAAGAAATAGGCGTTATATATACTTTTAGAATGAGAAAAATATTACAAATCCATTCTAAGCAAAATTGAAATAAAAAGTTTATAAAATAGTAAATAAACTACAATAAAAGGAATTATATGAAAATATTATATTATATTATATTATACAGGCAACCATCTTATTTCTTGTTTTGAGAATAAAAATGGGAAGGGGGTAAAGAGGGGATGAAGAAAGTGTTGCCTGTACAAAATAATATGTTAGGCCATTTTTTTATTTTTTTACTTTTTTTAAAATTTTGCTTACAATGGATTCGTAATATTTTTCTTATTCTAAAGTTATATATGAACCCATATTTTTTATGCCTGGGTAATGATATAATTAAGTTCAAAGTTTTCATTCTTGTGGGTTTAAAAAAATCGATTTTTTCAATAATTACCCAGCAGAATTCAAAAAGTAAGGTGTCAAATTAAAGATCTTACTATTTTTGTTCATAATGGCCATTTTCTTCCTTTTTTTTGTTGCGTTTTAGTACCTTAAAATCGACTTAATTTTTTTAAAAACTTAAATTACTTTAAAAATAAGAGGTCTACAAAAAAACTGATTGCATATCTGGGAAAATTTTACATCTACTACTTACTAAAAGCACCGGCTAGCTATAAAAATAAAAGTTAATACACCTTCTTTACATACATACAAACAATTTTGACAAAAATGCCAGTTGTAGAAAGGGCAACGTCCCTATTCTTATGTCTCATGATCATCCAGAAACTTCCATAGTCTTCATCCATTGACTTGACTTGTCTCCTGAACCTTCTAGAGACAGATCCTCATCATCTAGATATACAAAGTAGATTATTATGTAATATTATTGTGCTCCCCCCCCCTCATTTTTAATTTTAGCAAATTTTTTTGGGGCGATTTCTCTTGGGAGGGTTGGTTTACCTTCCCCCAAAATAGTTATAAACCTTCCTGGGACCTATGAGAAGCTACCCTGTTAAGGAGAACCTGATCGGTTCAGCGGTTAGCAAGATCCTTCTGTACACAGGCAGACAAACAGACATCCTGTTATTTTAGTGTAAGGATTTAAAATGGTAGTCAATATTTCTATATATAGTCCACATAGAATAAATAACAAAAGATTATTTGTAAAAACATTATGTTTAATGCATTTTAGCGATCTTCAATTACAATTATCTTTTCCTATAAATATTCCTATATATATTTACTAGCGGCTTCGCCCCTAGAGACATCTAGGGGCACTTGAAGAGGTGGGAGTTGAATCATTAAAGTAATATATAACTTTAATGTTGAATCCCAAACTCCATTTTCCAATTTAGATTTTTTTTTAAATTAGGGGTGTGTAGTTGTAGTTATAAACCTTCCTGGGACCTATGAGAAGCTACCTTGTTAAAAAAAACTTGATCGGTTCAGCTGTTAGTGAGATTTTTTGGTTCAAACAAACAAACAGACAGACATCGTTCTTTTTTGTATCATAGATTAAACTTTCTATTTTTATATACAATTAGCGGATACGCCCCTAGAGGCCTCAAAGGACACGTAAAATTGTTTTTGTCAATTTATGCAGACACTTTATAATAGCTTAAGCTTAAAGATATGAAGTAAAAAATTGCGGTTACAGGAGCAATTTAAAGATTGCTAGACACCTGGAAGATCAGGACCTGCAGGATTATATCTAGAACCTGAAATTTACTTTAACACCTATTTTTTATGTTAGGCTTTACTACTAGAGGATATTTATTTTTCATAATAGGATGTACTCCTATAGAATATTTATTTTTTATTTATGTTTAAGTTTAAAAATGTTTTTACTCTTTACCTGAATTTGCCTAACATATTTTTCTGGCATCCTGTGCCCGACAGGATGGAATATTTAAAAAAATTCAACTTTCAGTTTTGTATACTGCCCATATTTAAAAAGTCAATTAGTCGATCATATCTTCTACACACAGAAAATGAGAAATAAAAAACCGAAGGGAGGATGTTCAACGCCTTCCCCCCTCTCAAGTCCATTAAGGGTCAAATAAGGGCCAACCTAAAACAAAATTATTGCTTTTTAACTTTGTCCTTTCATTGTAGATGAGGTTAATCTGATAAAGATAACTCACTTTTTATTGCGTCATGCTCTTCAACAGTCATTCCAATTGTAATTGTTGAAAGTCTCTGAAAAATAAATACATAACAAAACAGGGATAACCTCAAACATAATAGCAAATCTCTGAAACAGTAACACAACGAACATTAACACTTGTAGAATGTCAGAACTGAATAATCAGAATATTGATGTATAAGTTGACACAAAATTGTAATTATATTTGTTGCAAAACTGCATAAATACGGGATACTATTTTAGGACATATTTAATTTTTAAGGACTTGATATATAGATACTTTGCTTTTGACATTGTCATAGGAATCAGTATGCAAAGTTTGAAATCAATAGGACAATACTAATATGAAAAGAGCGAACTGTTACACAAAAAAATAGCAGTTACCAATGGAGGGACAAACCATAGAAACACCTTGCTTTTTAAAATATTATTTATAAAACCAGGATGGCAACAATTCAGTCAACAGTGTATGGATTCTTAAAAACAGACAAAACGTGTTATTTGACTAATTTTGGCAGTTAATCTTTCAGCAAAGTTCTGCGATTCCAGAATAAGTAAATAATTCTCCTTTACGAAAATTGTCCCCTACTGCATTACCAACATTACAAAGGTACACTTTAGACAGACTAATGGACAGACATTTCTAATTATAGAGTATTTAAGTTACTTAGATGTAGGTTTTTGTGGTTTAACCCATTAAAAACCCTGTGGCACTATCCATGCAGGACCAAAGTGCTCTCCTTTCCTCTTACTTGACCTAAATCATCTTTGAATAACCCATGATTAGAACGAGTTTTTAAATTGTAATTGGTTTCTTTCAATTTCAATTTTGATAAGTAAAGTTTTAAAGAGAAATGAGCATCTACTCTTTTACCAATTTTTCCTTCTATCTGTTGGATAATCTTCCCAATTCATAATTACATATTAGCTTAGCTGTTTTTACCTGCAAAGTTTTCTCCAGACTTGTAATCTTGTCATCCATCTCTTTCCTCAACTGGATCTAAATTTGAACATAAATATCATTAACTAGCAGCTATGCCTCAAGAGGCCTCTTTGGGTATGCTAGGTTGGTGGGTGGGGTAGAATTCACCCCCCCCCCCCCATGTTTAATTTTTGTTTTAAAGAGACAATGTGGAACTGTAAAACCTTTGCAAGACCTACTAGGATCAATACTGTAAATGAGAACCATATCAGTTCCTCGGTTAGCAAAATCAAAAGCTACAACCAAACAGACAGTTATCCTTAGTGATGCAATTACTGTTATTTCTAGGGGGAAAACTTTAGACAGACAAATGAATTTATTTTGTAATTAGCATCTACTCTTTGACTCACTTAGACCATTGGTCTTTTTATAATGCTTTAGGAGACAACAAACTTCTATAGGAGAAATGTGTGTTTATCTTCTGTTATTTAAGACAAAAGCTGATTTTCTAGGTTAGGATTTTGCTGACCATGTTGATCAATACCCATAACTATTTACCTGAATTTTCTCCATACTTGAAACCTTATCCATGTTTTCCTTCAACTGAATCTAAATACAATAAATGTATAAGTATAGATGGAGACAACTACCTTGCCCAAGTGCTGCAACTAGCAAATTGATTTATGCTGTTTTGTGGTTACTTGACTTTGTTTATATTTCCAGCACTATTGGCTGATATTGAAAAATCCAATTGAAAGATGGAAGAGGGTCTCCATATAAAGTTACATATAGCTCATGCTCCATGTACTATTTTACTTTAATCTAAATGCAAGATAAATGATATCAATAACTTTCAGTTTATGGGAATTGGGAGGAGGGAGAGGATATAAAAGTGAAAAATACTGACAAATACATTGAGGATTGGTCTATTGGGGGTAAGGTTATCAGCTCTCATGACACCAGAAGTATCTTGTACCTAGAGCCTCCAGCTGACATTAAATTGACAGAAATTGATATTTTCAAATGAGTTATTTGTAAATGAAATCTGTACCTGGTGTGTACTATTCATTTTCTCCATTTCTTTCTTCAAGTTATCTATCTCAATCTAATCAAAGAAAAATGCAAATGGTATTATCTGTAGTTGCAATCATTGAAATTTACTTAAAATGATGCAATAAAAAAATAATTGGAAATAGTATTCCTGTCTAGAACTGTTTGCCTTTTCTTGTGGTGACCAAACTCTGCAAGGCTTTCTGCAGGGCTTCTCTTTTAACAAAATTAACTAACTTAACCTAGCTTAAAGTAACAATTAACACCGGAACTAAGCTCTTATCAGAATATATAAGCTAGTCCTAATTACCTTGTGATTTTTTTCAATCTTATCAATGAACTCTTTTGATTTGTTGAATTTCATCTAAATAGATATCATCAAAGCTACAACTTCAATATATATATATACTAGCGGCTATGCCTCAAGATGCCTCTAGGGGCACTTTCAGATTATAAAAGTTTGCTAAAGTTTTTAAATTATCATGAAAGGATATGAAATATTATCAAGCTTTGTGTTAAAAAAAAATATTTTATCAAATAGATAGGATGTCTATCTTTCTATATTTTTATATAAAAGTGTTTCTTATTAATATTAAGAAGGTTTTCATTTTTCTTTAGGGAAAAGTACCTTCAATCACCCTAGATAAATCACCCCAAATTAAATTACTTTAAAAAATACCTAGTCAAAAAAGAACAATGATTTAGTGATACCTGCATTTTTAGTTGATTTTTACACAGGACACCAAAACTGTTGCAGTCATCCATTCTTGTTAGATGACTGCGACTGAAATAAATAGACATTATGAAAAAAATGCAAACAGAGGGAAATGAGGTGTTCAATTCCACTCCCCTCCCTCTTCAAATATAAGCCATCATATTTTAAAATTCTAAACTAAAGTTTCAGCCTCAAATTCAATAATGAATTGCACAGAGGATATGCCAACAAAGGGTTGATTGTCTGGTTGATAGTGATAAAGAGTAACAGTGACAATAAAATAAATGACTTACTAGAATGGTGTATCATTGGATATATCCTTGCACCAACGTGGTAAGGATAAGTATCTGGTCAAGCAATGGCCCTAAAACAATTGGATAAAATAAATAAAAAATTTATAATATTATTAAAATCGCACATAGCCAACAGGACCTTTGGTGACATGAAGGGCTTAGGTTGTAAAAATCATTTGAGTAAGGTCAATTTTTCTGGGAAGGGGAGGTGATTGGGAAAAAAGGGGTATATATTGGGTATCATTATTATATTAGCCAACTAAAAGTACCATTTTTAGAGTAAGTAATGTGTAAGTCTAAACTAAATTTTAAGTAAATTTGTTGTAAAATTTCAATTAAATTAAATTTCATAAACTTAATTATAGAGATGCTTTGCTTATAGCCTTGTACTTTGTTTTCCTAGTAATCAGTATTCCAAAAATCAGATGGATAGGATAATTATACCACATGAAAAATTGTTGTCAAAATGTCAAATCAGAATGTTTGAAATGAACGTAGGGACATTCCTATAACAAAACAACTAAAGGAATCACCATGTCAAGTTTGAAATAAATAGGACAACTATAAAAAGCCTAAATTAACAATGAGAACTATCCAAGATTGAAGGACATATTTAGGACCAATTCTAACATTTTAAAATTTTAATCATACCTGACATGCAATTTCCTTCTCTGGTAATCCAATATCTGGCATGAAGTGAAAAAGGTTGCATTCCAAGGAATCATACTAAAATAAATATTTTATGTTTGGCGCATTTTATAAAACTTAAAGATTTTTACCTAATCAATCAACAGAATCATTCTTATAAGAAAGAGGCATATGGTGCTTAGCCAAGGACAGAAAATTTGAAATAAAAAAGTAGGTTAAGTGGGTCATATGACGGAAACAAAGTCGCAGAATTCATCTTATTTTCACAGTAGCTTTTGAATGCTTATTTTAGGTTAGGTTAGGTTGTTGCCCTGCAGGGTTAGGCAATTAGAACAGTAGGGATAGAAATAGGAGAAAAGCCAATCCCCCCATACACACAACTGATTAAGATGCGGAGAGGTCTAACTTTTATGGGTTCAGAAAAATAAAAAAGTACAAGCCTGAAGTTTAAACAAAAATATTATCTTAAAGGGATAGTTCTACGAAGTGTATTTAAAGAGTTAAGGTACTTAGAGTAGTGAACTTTTATATGTCTTAGAAGAATATGATAGATATGATGGATAGATATGATTATATGTTAAAGAATATTTAACATTGACCAGACCAAACTTTTTTTATTGAACAATATCTAAATAAGTTAAAGTGATTTGCCACATAAATTACATAAGAATGGTCTATTTTTTTCCAAATATGTATAGCCAAAACACCAATATCAGAGAATCTTTTTCCACATATTTCACAAGAGTTATAAAAAAATTGAACAGGGGTTCCCCTTGGGACAAGTTACTTAAAAAACATAAAAAATAACGTCCAGTTCATTATAGGACAGGTTTTCTATCAATTCTTTTTAAAAAAATAAAGAAAACCGGACGGTTTACTTACAATATACACATTATCTCACGCGGAAATACCAACTAACCATACAATATACATACATATATATATATATAAAGACCATTATCATGTAATTTATGTTGCAAATCACTAACTTTTTTAGATATTGTCAAATAAAAAAAGTTCGGTCAGGTCAATGTTAAAATTCTTTACCATAATCATATCTATCCAATGCCTAATATATTCTTCTAAGACATAAAAAGATCACTACTCTAAGTACTATACTAAATATTTTATTGGTCATTCTTTGTTGTTATGTGTATTTTGTTGTATAAAAAGTTTGAAGTTCTATTAACTAGTAAATGCTATCTAAAGTTGTATTTATGACAAAAAAGTTTTTGCCATATATAACATGCAACGAAGTTGAAAATAAAAATGAAAAACTCATTTTTTAAGGAAAATCCCTAGTAAAATCTTTTAATTTTAATCAATAACTTTATATTATGCACTTCTACGTTATCTAAAATAAAAAAAACTTACAGTTCACTATTTTTTTTTAAATGCACTT
This sequence comes from Acartia tonsa, assembly GCF_053477335.1. Lineage (NCBI taxonomy): Eukaryota > Metazoa > Arthropoda > Copepoda > Calanoida > Acartiidae > Acartia > Acartia tonsa. The sequence goes on along the minus strand of NC_137274.1, from coordinate 1,609,997 downwards.
TGTGAAACTATCCCTTTACCTTAAATGTGTAAGCTATACACTTTACATTTTCCACACAATGTTGAAAGCACTCTTCATTGGATGAGGTGTTAACAACTGGTGGACCATTCTGTGGTGGTAAGTGGATATAGGTCTTGTTTACCATCTCTGGAAAACATTCCCCATACCCATGCACCATGTAAACATTTACAAAAATGAGAACAATTATTTTCATTCTTTGGCAAATTAAAAAATCTGAAATGAAATGTTATAGATATGAAGTCTAATATTTAAACCCTAATTACCCATATTTCCATAATTTTTTATGTTTTATGAAAAATACTTTTCTTTATCCTAATTAAGGAGGGAAGTCACCCAGGTACAAGGTATAACCAACAAGCAAAAAAAATCTAAAATAATAATTGGGGGGCAAATGGAGAGGTTGTCAATTTTACAATTTGTGTTGCCCCCCAACAACAGCTGAAAAACACATAGAGGTTTCATGATTTTTTTCTGAATTAATTTTGTTATTGGTATAAGCTGGTAATCACTATCATTATGAATAGATAAAGCCATTTGAATCAATCTTCCATTTTTTTAAACTAAATTAATAGGATATTGTAGTATAATTAAGTTTTTGGCTTAAAAGGAGAAACATACTCATTTACTCTCAATTACTCTGGAAAAAAGTTAAGAGAACATTTATTTGATTCAGTTGTAATTGAGAGTCCATATACAGAACATTCTGGTTTGGAGTCGAGCCTTCTTCAGGCCAATTCAGCTACAGAAAGTCATCCTACTACTTTAACGAGTTTAGTTACAGACAAATATTCCACCTCCTCAACGCCTTCAGAGTTATACTGCTAATTAATACTTCTGTTTAATCAGACAGACAGTCATCCTGCTGCTTTGGTGTTCCTACACACAAACAGATATCCTATTACTTCAGAAGCATTTCTGCATAATTGATCAACAGTTTGAATCATTTAAATCTATATATATTTGCTAATAAAGTATTCGTATTTAATCCTAAATATAATAACCTTTTTAATCAAAACTGCTATTTAATCTTAGCTTAAATAAATACTTAAAAAGATATATTTTATATTTGAATTAGGTACCCGAAGCTACTCTATCATTTAATTCGTGTCTGTTGGTTTACATTTCAATATTTTAAAGGTCATAAAGAGGTTCAGAAATATTTTAGGTGAGGGTATGTCAACCCTCCCTAGAAAAATTGTCCATGAATAAAAATAACTTCACTTCCAAAAATATTTTCATCACTTACCCCAACCACTACCGATTGTATCAGAATACTGTTTATACAAATCATATTCAATTTATTGAAAAAGGGATGTAATTATTTGTATTTAAAAAAAATATTTTTCTAATGTGAACAATATAAGCAAAGCCTACAGCCATTGAGTTTTAGCAGCCTTCACACAACAACAACAAAAATAATAAATGAAAATTGATGATGAATATAAAATAAACTTATGTTTATCTAGTGTGTTGTATGTATGTCTGCAATTTTACAAATATATTCTCTCCTCTCATATATTACTGAAAGTATATTCTATGTATTATACATTATATATTGCATAAGAAAGTTGGGAAAGTCTCGGAAAATTTTCATCTGCATTACAATGTACATACACACCCAACAAAATAATCTTCTAACACTTTTAAAAGGCAATGCTTTTCTATATATATATATATGTAGGTTTGGTCCGTCCATCTGTCCGTACGTCCGTAACAGTTAGCTCTTTTAATGTAATGGTTAGCTTAATGGTTTGCTATTTTTGTAAGTTTAGACATGTTAGAATTGTGCTATCAATTTATAACCTTGCATGTTCATCATTCCTATAACAGTTAGGTATGATTTAGAAAGCGCTGCAAATTTATAATCATTACCAGAAAGTCCGTACATACATTTAAAATATGTTGATTATTAACTTTTTTGACAAAAATTAATATGTAATATAATTATCCTATTTATCTTTTTTGGGGGGTATACTGATTCTTATTATAACAAGGCTTTAAGCAAAGCATCTCTATAATTATGTACTAAAATGTATGTATGTCCTTATATATATTGATGTTACTTACAATTTTGTTATGCCTTTTACATTTATATTCTGCTTATCTAGTTCTCACACTCTACAAGTGTTAATGTTTTTTTGTCCTACTGTTTCAGAGATTTGCTTTATTAATGTTGCCATCTGTGTTTTCTATTAACTTTTAAAGACAAATTTCCGTGTTGAGCACCGAATAATTTCTCCCACCTTTATTTGAAATACATTGGAAGCAATTTTTGTTTAATACTTGATGTTCAAGTTAGTTTAAGTAATATTGAGTTCAGGGTAGCTTACAGATATAGCCCCTCACCTCTCCTTATTTTTAGATTTTTAATAAATTGTAGATAAGGGGGGGGGGGGAGTAGGAAAGCACCCACATGTTTATTTAACATATTTTAACTTAACTTAGAAACAAATTATTAGAACTGAAAAAGCATGTATTGTATCATATTATAGAAAATTTCCACAAATCATAAAAAAAATAAAAGCAATACTATTTAGTTGGCTGGGACCATTTGAACTGAAATTAATCTTTTAATTTTGCATTTTACTATCTGCAGAAAGGTGTTTATAATAAAAAGCAATAAATAACTATTAATATCTGATTTAACTTGACTTCTAAATATGATAATGCTAACTGACTTCGAAAATAATAATTGCTTATCAACAAATTTATTTTTGTACAAAAATATTCTAGAATAGTCATTATTTATAAAATTACAAAAATAAGGATGACAAAATCCATAAAAGCAAAGCTCTGAAATTGTAGGACAAACTTGTAGAGTGTCAGAAGTGAATAATCAGAATATGAATGTTTAAGAGTCATTACAAAATTTTAAAGAAATATGTTGAAAAACTGATTTAATAAAGGATAATGTCAAGTAAATACTTACATTTTTAGGACTGGTTGTTACTGCAGAGGGTTTTACGCCATCACAACCATCCAAGGAGACCATCACCACGGGCAACATCTGCTACACCAAGCTCCAGAAGGAGCAGATGAATCACTTCTATACCCAAGGATTCCATTACCTTTTTAATCTGTTTGACAAGGAAGTATGCTAGCTAGAAGATGCTTCTGCTACTGCTGTTTATTGCCGGTACTGAGCAAAATCACAGACCTTACATCTGTCCATCCTGTTCAAGTCCCTGCACACATCCATCAGTCCATTGTTCCTGTTGTTCATCCTGGTTCCACCTTAAATGTTCATCCTTCAAAACTCTCAAAGAGAGACTTGGCAACAAAACTTGGATTGGCACCTGTTGCCCTCCTATCCAAACTCCACCACCACCCTGTCCTACCCCCTCCTCCACTCCTCAACAACATCAACCCCCCCCCCTCCCATCCCCTCAACAACACCTACCAATGGAGAACAAGACTTCAACATATGCCAAATCAACATAAATGGTATGAAAAGCAAAGCAACTGATCTTATGCACCTATTAACAGAAGAAAACATCTATGTTGCTTTGGTACATGAGACCAAACTGACAGAGAAATCTAGAGACCTTTCAACACCTGGTTACACTCTGGTAAGGAAAGATCATGTTAAGGACAAGGGAGGGGGCCTTGCCTTCCTTGTCAAGGATAATGTCACCTTCCACATCAACCCGATTCCTGACCCCATCAAGAGAAATCCTAATGTGGAATACTAGAGCATAACCATTCATGGCAAGGATAATCTTATCCGCAGAAACATCTAATGTCCTGGGAATCAGTATTTTGAAAATCAGATAAATCGGATCATTATATCAAATATATATATATATATATACATATAAATATTTGTAATTGAAAAAAATAGAAAATAAAGATGTTTAAAATGGACACACGGTTATTCTGTAAACAATTATAAAGTTGGTATGCTTTCTAAATCGTGCCTAACTACTACAGGAATCAGCATGCAAAGTTTAAATTGAAAGGACATATTAACATGCCTAATAAAAAAGCTAAATGCTACGGACGTACGGATGAATCAACTATAATTATAGAAAAGCTTTGCTTGTAAAAATATGATAACAATATTATAAATCAAAATTAAATTTTAGCTATTATTATTAATAACTATTAGCGCACCCCTAGCATCTAGGAGCTTTATATTCGAAGGGTTAAGAAAAGCATAAAATAGCCTAAAACCATCCCAAGACTTAATTCTAAAAGATAAATATGGGATTTATGTGAAGCTTTCATAGAACGGAGAACTCAATCAGTTCATTAGTAATCAAAATCATAAGATACAGACAAACAAGGATGACAACATCCATAAAAGCGAAGCACTGAAACAGTAGAACAAACGGACATTAACACTTATATTGTGTCAGAACTGAATACTGAATATAAATGTATAAGAGGCGAAGCAAAGTTGTAAGTAAATTTGTTAAAAAACTGCTTTATACAGGATTATGTTTATGGACATACTTACATTTTTAGGACTTGATTATAGAGTTGCTTCGCAAATAACATTATACTTTGTTGTCCCAGGAATCTAAATACTAAAAATCAGATCAATCGGATGATTAGATCACAGAAAAATTTGTTGTTAAAAAAGTAAAAAAATCAACATGTTTAAAATGGACGTACGGACATTTTGGTAATGATTATAGAGTTGATACGCTTTCTAAATCGTACCTGAATACTAAAGGAATCACCATGCAAAATTTGAAATCGATAGGACAATTCTAACATGGCTAAATTAACGAAAAAAGCTATCCGTTACGGACGGACGGACGTACGGACGGACGGACCGAACCTAATTATAGAAAAGCTTCGCTTTTAAAAAGTCCTTACTACTTTATATAAAAGGATTATATTTTGATAATGATAAATTTGGTGATTGGATATATAATACATGGATATATTAAAAATATGGACCACATTTATTGATCACTTTGTTCCATCATTAGGAGGGGAGGGGATGGGATCATTATTATTTTGGTAAGTATTACTTTATTAGAGTACATGAAAATCTGAAGCAACATCCAAGTAATAATATATCGAATATTTGATGACACAAATATTTGAGGCTATATTTGCTGTGAGTTCACAGTGTACAAACACATGATTTATTTTACTAAAACAAGTTTGCAGGTGCTTTCCCTCAAAGGGCCCATTGAGCACTGAAATTTTCCCACTCTATTCTAAATAGAGGGGAGGTGGTAGTTTTTAAAAGCGAAACTTTTCTATAATTAGGGTCGGTCCGTCCGTCCGAGATTTTATTCGTTAATTTAGGCATGTTAGAATTGTCCTATCGATTTCAAACTTTGCATGGTGATTCCTGTAGTAGTTAGGTATGATTTAGAAAGCGTAGCAACTGTATAATTGTTACGAGAATGTCCGTACGTTAATTTTAAACATGTTGATTTTTTTTACTTTTTTAATAACAATTTTTTATGTGATAAAATTATCCGATTGATCTGATTTTTTGATTACTGATTCCTATTACAATAAGGTACAATATTATGAGTGAAGGATCTCTATAATCAAGTATTAAAATGTCAGTATGTCCTTAAACATAATTCTGTATTTAAGAAGTTTTGCAACAAATTTACGTATAATTTTGTAAAACCTTATATTTTCATATTTAGTATATTCAGTTCTGACACTCAACAATGTTCGTCTGTCATGTCGTTTCAGAGCTTCGCTTTTATGGATGTTGTCATCCTTGTTTTTTAATGGCTATCCCATGCTCAATGATTACTTATTAGAGAACAGTGTTATAGATGGATGAGATCCTATATGTAAAAAAGCTTTACCAACCAATCAAAATCGGATCTTTGACAAAGTTGCTTCGGACAAAGTAGCTTCAGACAAAGTATCTTCAGGACAAATTAGCTTCCTAAGGAAAGTAGCCTCCACTGTTAAGAAAGGTCATGGCCGCATCGCTCGGCCCCCTGGCCTGCCTAGCCGCGGGCGCTCGGCCCCCTTGTCTATAACCTAACCTAACCTAACCAAAATATTGTAAAAATATTATTAAAAATTGTAAAAACAATATTAAAAATTAAAAAAATCTATCAACCACTTTTTTAAAAAAAACCACTAAATTCTAAACCACCTATGTATTATCAGTTGATGATATTTTTCTTAAATAAATGTTCTGAGGCTAACATAGGTTAGGTTATAGGCTAGGAGCCGAGCACCCGCGGCTAGGCAGGCCAGGGGACAGCGCTGCGGCCATATTAAAGACTATTTTTCCTAGGAAGCTACTTTTCTTAAGTAAATCTCCTGAAGCTACTTTGTCCAAGATCCATCAAAATCCCCTAAAGTCCCAATAGTTGTTAAGCCAACAAATAAGGAAAGGTTACTATACTCAATTTGAGGCATGTAAGAATAATCCTCATGGTTTAGCAATCAGCATAATATTTCTGACAATAGTTAGGTAGGTCCTATGACAAACGCAGGAGTCCCAAAATTACAAGTGGACAAACGCAGGAATGGACTTTTAACCTAACCCAACCTATTTTAGACCTTCTTTTAGGTTTTTTTAATGCATAACCCCTTCGGTGGGCTTATTTGTACATTCATATCTTAACCTAACCTAATCTGTACAGAAATACTTAATTAAATTAATATTTTAACACTCCTGCGTTTGTCCTGGAACCGTTAGGTACAATTTAGTAGGCATAGCATCTCAATAATCATAACAAATTGCACCTAGAATAATAAATACTCCTACCACCCTAATCTATGTATCTTTGGTTGTTTGACCTGGCATATCTTTGGTGCCCTTAACCTGAGGGGCTACCCAGTACCCAATATAACCTAACCTAAACTGGCCTAAACAAACAAAAAAATCCCTAATTTTCAATTTATTTAATATATTCGACCTCCCCCTCATCATTTTTTATTTTAGTTGTAAAAAAAATAAGACAAAATTTTTTTGGGGGAATCATTTTTTAAGGGGCGATTTTTAGTTACAAAACTTCCTAGAACCTATGAAAGATACATAAGAAGAGCCATATCGGTTCAACAGTTATTGAGATCCTTTGGTACATACACACACCTAGAGATCCTTGTGGGATAGCACCAAAAATTTGTAATATTGTAAAGAATCCTTATACTAAAGTAACAGGATGTCTGTGTGTTTGTACCGAAGGATCTCGCTAACCGCTAAACCGATCGGGTTCTCCTTAACAGGGTAGCTTCTCATAAGTCCCGGGAAGGTTTATAACTATTTTCTAAAATTAAAAATGAGGGGAGGGGGAACCCCAACCCCAAAAAAATACAAAAATTTCGCCCCCCCAAACAATTTTTTTCCTTTTCTTTTAAATTCTAAAATAAGAAATTGGGTTATTAAATTCGACTCTCTCCTCCTCAAGTGCCCCTAGAGGGCTCTAGGGGCGTAGCCAATAGTTTTAGATAAAGTATTGAGACACATTTTATTAATTGAAGTTATTTGATTATCACAACCCTTGCAGGCACAGCATGCCATCCAGGTAAAATACAAATCATCTCTTTGACCCTAACAAATCATTTGCAATGACCAAAATACTAAAATGGCCTGTAATAATAAAAAAACACAATATGAGATTTAGGTATCCAGGTATGGTCCTGATCCTTAAGGTCCTTAGAAAACTTTGAATGGCTTCTTTTACCAAGTTTTTATTTTTTTTAATGAATTTTTCCAACCTCCTTAATTTTGCCATACACCTTCTTTATTTTTGTATTTTTTTAATCAACAACAAAATTATATAATACATCTATGATTATTTTTAATGAACAAAATTAGAATAATCATACCAAAATAAAATTGTTATTTAATAATATAAAAACTAGCAGTTTAACTCAAAGTACCAAAATAACCCTCCCCAATTAAATTGGGGAAAAAATTAGAATAAGGTAGTATTTACATTAGGTAAGGTTAGGTTACTTTATAGTACCGCAGGGTTAGAACCCGCAGAGTTAGGGTCTTCTTCAAGGATAGCATAGACACTATGTAATAGGTCTGTTAGTTACATATCAGTTACTCAAAATATTCTTTTTAGAATTTAATTCTTCTGCTGACCTAAAAAGTTACTTTAGGGGCCTAGAAATAACCGTATAAAATTTCATCTCTATTTCTGCCTGGCTACCTAGCATTTTTTCTAGGGGCGATTTCTCTTGGGAGGGAGGTGTTACCATCCCCAAATAGTTATAAACCTGTCCAGGACCTATAAGAAGCTACCCTGTAAAGGGGAACATGATCGGTTCAGTGGTTATGAGATCCTTCGGTACAAACATACACACAAGACAGACAAACATCCTGTTACTTTATTATAAGGATTAAAATGTTCGTTTGTCAGTTTAATATTTATTTATATTTTCTAATCACTTATGGTTAAATACATAGTATAAAATACAAAAAGTAGCAGAAATCAATCAAAATAAAATAATAGTAATTTAGCGCATCGTATCATAAACAGCTTTCCGCGGATATAAAAATGAAAAATTCATAGATTAAAACCAGTTTTGTAAGCCCTAAAGGGCCGACGTCCCGAACTAACAAAACTGGGTTTTATATTTTATTATTCGTGGAAAACTGTCTGTAATATGATGCTATATGTGATTATTCAGTATGGCCGAGAACTGGTTCTAATCCAGCGGATATTTAGCGGTTTCGAAACCATACTTGGAATAAAATTGTTTATTTACAAAAATACAAAATATATAAAAATAACAATATAATAAAAAATGCAGAATAAAAAAATTAAATGCACTGTGTAAAAGACTGGCGGCTTCGCCCCTGACCCTCCCAAAATGTTTGATTTTTTTTGTGTTATTTAGATTTAAAAAGAAGTGAAAAATAATTGGGGAGGGGGGGGGGGGTAGGTTAATCGATCCCCTTTCTTAATTTTAGTTTTAGAAAGGAACGAAATTTTTTTTTTTTTTTTGGGGGGGGGGAAATAGCTTAAAACCATCACAGGACCAGTAGGTATATTCCCAGAAGGGTAGAGCCCAATCGGTTCAGTGGATACTGAGATCTTAAGCTTCAGACATCGTACTACTTTGTTTTATAGGGGGAGGGTGGGGATGATATATTGGAAGATAAAATGGTAAACACCCCAGAAGAGAAACACCCAATAACCTAGTTATTTATTACATCGTATTATAGGCAGCTTACCGCGGATATTCTAATCTAATGTAAAGTTAGCCTCGAGGGACCAAAGGCACGGGCTAACAAAACTGGTATTGATTTTATATATATTGATATATTCGCCGAAAATTGTCTGTAATACGATGCTATAAATGATTTTCAGTAAGGCTGACCGAACCGGTTCTAATCCAGCGAATATTAAACGGTTTCAAAGCCATACTGAAAAAAAGTTATCATTAATTTCTACCAGATAGTTTTATACATTTTCTATCGCACCGTATTATAGACAGCTTTCCGCGGCTAGTATGGCGGAGAACCGGTTCTAATCCAGCGAAAATGCAGCGGTTTTACACTTGAACTCCGGCCAACTTTCTGACCATATAGTTGAGGATACCTCCGTGTCTAGTAGTAATGGATATACAATTGGTTGAAACGTTTGAGCACCCAACTCATGAATTAACAGGTTAAAATTCAATAAAACTCCCTAAAGTTGTTGAGCCAACGAATAAGAAAACGTTATTATAAAACTTTGGGGAAGTAGTGTATTAAACAGCCCATTGTTCCCTTGTACAATTTGTGGTTATGCCCCTAGAGGCCTCTAGGAGCACTTGAGAAGGGGGGAAAGTTTAATTCAATAACCCAAATTTTTTTATTAAAGATTTAAGAGGGAAAGTGGGCGGTGATTATTTTCTAGGAGCGATTTATCTTGCGATGGTGGTAGTACCCTCCCCCAAAACCTTCCTAGGACCTATGAGAAGCTACCCTGTAAAGGAGAACCCGATCGGTTCAGAGTTTAGAGAGATCCTTCGGTGCAAACAGACAGACAAACATCCTGTTACTTTACAAGGATTATGACAGGGGAATTTTCAATTTAGGTTGTCACCACAGATCTAAAGGGATAAGACAATAGCCGATGTATTGATGTACATCCCCATTGACGATACACAAGTAACCCCTTCTATAGATTACAATAAGTGGTTGAAACGTTTAAAAATTCCTAAAGTTGTTGAGCCAAAGTTTTATAATAACGTTTACTTAGTCGTTGGCTAAACAACTTTGGGGACTTTTAATGAATTTTGATTGGTTGGTTTATTAAGTTGAGTGACCAAATGTTTCAACCACTAATTGTAATCTACAGAAGTGTTAACTTAATGTATCATCATTGGGGATGAACATCAATTTATCCGTCATTGTCTTATCCCTTGAGAATCCTGGGATGCCGTAGTGTCCTAGATTCGTTGGGATCAATTATACGATTTTTAAAACTGCAGAGAAAGACATAAAAATCACGAAAATTCAATAATAAAAAAATCGCGAAACCTCTCCTCGTGTATCTATATTCTTAAGCGTTATGAACGAACAGACAGACAAACAAAAACCAGTATGTTTTAAATGGACGTACAGATATTCTGCTGAGGATTTTAGAGTTGCTTCGCTAAATTGTACTCAATTGGTATAGGAATCATGATGCAAATTCTGATATCAACATGTCTGAATTAATGAAAAGAGATTACAGTTACAGATGGACCGAACAACCCTTATTATAGAAAATCTTCGCTTTTAAACATGGATGACAACATCCATAAAAGTGAAGGACACACCTTCATTTTAGGACTTTATTATAGAGATGCTTCGCTTATAACACTGTACTTTGTTGTCCTAGGAATCAGTATTCCAAAAAACAGATCTATCAGAAAATTTTATCACAAAAATTTGTTGTTAAAAAAGTTAAAAATAAATATGTTTAAAATGGACGTACAGACATTCTGGTAACTATAATAGAGTTGCTATGCTTTCTTTATCGTACCTAACTGGTATAGGAATCATCATGCAAAGTTTGAAATGGAATGAACAATTCGAACATGTCTAAATTAATGATAAATGCTAACTGTTACGGACGGACTGACCCTAATTGAAGAAAAGCTTCGCTTAAAAAAGAACAATTTTATTTATGTTGTTGAGCTCATTATTTTTCAAGCTTACGAACATACGAATGTCAGAATGTGGATCTAAAGGGTTCAGACACTGGCTGATACAACTGAAATATCTTCCCAATGATGTTACACACAATTACCACTTCTGTAGCGTAAAATAAGTGGTTTAAACGTTTGAACACTCAATTTAATTAATCAACCAATCAAAAATCACTGAAGTCCCCTACTCTATAATAAAGTCCTAAACGGGGACGTACAGACGGACCAACCCTAATTCTAGAAAAGCTTCGCTGAAAAAAGAACAATTTTATTAATATTGAGCTCTTTATTTTGCAAGCATAGTTTAGGAATAATTTATATACATATATTTTTATAAATATAAAGATATGGAATTAACAAATAGTAGGGTTGGGCCGGATATCCGGCCATTTTTAATATCCGGCCGGATACCGGATATCCAGCTGTTTTCAATATCCGCCCGTATACCAGATATTTAAATTATCCGAATACCAGATATCCGGCTGATTTCTAATGCCGGATATCCTTTTATCCTGCCAAATGTCCGGTAATTTGCCGGATATCCGACTATTATAATATCTGGCCGGATACCGGATGTTCGGTCAAAAAACTATCCGGCCCAACCCTAAAAAATAGTCAGGAATTTATAAATATAAAGATATGGAGATAAGCTTAGGACAAGAATTAACAGTCAGGGATCTTAAGGGATAAGACAATGGATGCACGTCCCCAATGATGATGCACAAAATTACCCCAATTTTACACACTTAATGGATAATCAAACAAAATTTTAAGAAGTACCCTAACATATCTTAAGCTATTGAATAGAAAAGGATACTATAAAACTTTGGGTACTAATTAACAGTCATAAGAAATTACACTGGTACCCAAAGTTTTATACCCACGTAATCGTAATGTCCCAAAAACTTTGAGACCTTTATCAAATCTTGATTGATTAGTTCCTAATATGAATTTTCCAAATGTTTCAACCAATAATTCTAATCTACAGAAGGGATAATCTTGTTTTACATCATTGGGGATAATATATATAAATTTATTTTACATTGTCTTATCCCTTAAGATCCCTGTCCATAAATGTGATCAATAGGGTTGGGCCGGATATCTTGCCATTTTCTATATCCGGCCGGTTACCGGATATTGAAACTAATCGGATACCGGATATCCGGCTGATTTTTACTGCCGGATATCCGGTTATCCGGTAATTTGCCGGATATCGAGCGTTGGCCAGATATCCGGCCGGATACCGGATATTGAAACTATCCGGATACCGGATATCCAGTATCCGGCCAAAAAAGTATCCAGCCCAACCATAGTGATCAACTCCTGGGATGGGACATTGGACATCCTCAATTATGATAAACAAAAGCAACCCTTCTGTTTAAAATTATTGATTTGAAGTTTAAAAACTACCAAAAGTTCTACAAAAGTATCTAAATTTTTGAGCCAACAAATAAAGATAATGTGGATATAAAACTTTGGGTACCAGTGTAATTTACAATCCATTGTACCCTCCCTTCTTCCCTGGTTCCTTTACAGAAAAAAAACATTATCCCAAATTATAAATAAAATTTAAAAACTTACTTATTTTGATAACATTTTAGGATACAAACTTTTATATAAAAAGTTCAATGTCGATACAATCTAGAGGTGGATTCTTTTTTTTAAAAATTGGGGTTCTCACCAAAATTGTTTTTGTGAAAAAAAATCCTCCAAAATCACAAAATCTACAAAAATTAAATAAAATTTTTTATGTGGTTTTGGAGGATTTTTCACAAAAACAATTATGGTGAGGCAACAATGCAGCTACCCCAATATCTTTTAAAGAATTCACCTCAGGGCTCGACAGACATGCTTTAGCCTTAGTGAAATCATAATTTTTAAAGAATTTTATTTTTTGCACACAAGCGGGTTTAAATTTGAGGCTTATGCGCGTCTGAGGCACGGCTGCAAAGACCTGATATAATTTTATGGATGAAATCATATTTGGTTCTTAGTCTTTTGTTCTTACTATAATAATATACTAGCAGCTACAACCCAAGAAAATAGCTTAAACCCATCACAGGACCAGTAAGTATATTCCCAGAAGAGTAGAGCCCAATCAGTTCAGTGGTTACAGAGATCTTACACTTCAGACAGACAGACAGACAGACAGACAATTAAATATATAATTTATAAATCACCAAGTTCTAGACAAACTTTTCAATAACTGGTGGGTGGGGGGTGGCACCCCCTTCCCCCCCTAACTTGGAGGATTGGGGGTGGAGCTTGTATCAGTCCCCGCCCCCTCCGCCCCCTGAGTCAGCAGCTGCTGGTGATTCCTGTAACAATTCTTGGTTGTTGGGTGTAGGTGTAGGTGTACTCTGAAGATTTTGTAAGCTGAGAATATACACTTTGTACCTCTCCTTCTCACTCAGTAAAAACTAAAAGTAAGATGCTGTTATAACAAGGATGACAACATCCATAAAAGCGAAGCACTGAAACGGTAGGACAAACGGACATTAACACTTGTATAGTGTCAGAACTGAATAATCAGAATATAAATGTATAAGAGTCGAAGCAAAATTGTAAGTAAAATTGTTGAAAAACTGCTTGATACAGAATAATGTTTATGGACATACTTATATGTATACTATATTATAGAAAAGCTTCGCTTTTAATACTTTGGGTACCACAGTTATTTACAGTCCCCAATGTCCAATGAAATGCTATTATGATACTTTGGGTACCACAATTATTTGCAGTCCCCAATGTCCAATAAGATAAGGGGTAGTTGCACGAAATGCATTTAAGCTTGAATTTAGTGAACTGTATAAATGTAAGATTATGCTCTATGTGATCTATCAAATTATTGCTTGTAGCAAAAGCCATGAATTTGAGCTAACTCTGTTTTTCTTTCATTTTGTCTGTCTGTCTGTCTCTATATCAATCTATCTATCTGTCTGTCTGTTTTTATATCAATCTATCTAAGTATCTAGATATCTACCAGTCTGTCTTTCTCTCCGTCTGTCTATCAACATGTCTGTCTATCTGTTTGTCTTTTTGTTTGTATGTCTGTCTTATTGTTTTTTTCTGTGTGTCTGTCTGTCTTGTCTGTTTGTAAGTTTCTCTCTCTACTTATCTATGTGTCTGTCTTGTCTCTCTCTGTCAGTCTGTCTGTCTATCTATTTGTCTGTCAAAGTGTCTGTCTATGACTAGGGCAAAAAATATCTACCTTGACCAATTCTTGTTGATAAGCTGTTTGTCTGTCTGTCTGTCTTGTTGTTTCTTTCTGTGTGTACATCTTTAGTCTTATCAGTCAGTCTGTCTGTCTTCTCGTTTTTATGTTTATCTACTAATCTGTGTGTCTGTCATGTCTCTCTCTTTCAGTCTGTGTGTCTGTCATGTCTCTATGTCTGTCTATCTGTATGTATGTCTATCTGTCTGTATGTCTATCTGTATGTATGTCTATCTATCTGTCTGTCTATCTGTCTGTATGTCTATAAGTATGTCTGTCTATATGTTTGTATGTCTATCTATCTGCTGTCTGTCTATCTGTATGTATGTCTATCTCTATGTCTGTCTATCTCTATGTCTGTCCATCTCTATGTCTGTCTATCTCTATGTCTGTATATCTGTATGTATGTCTATCTATATGTCTATCTTTCTGTATGTATGTCTATCTCTATGTCTGTCTATCTGTATGTATGTCTATCTCTATGTCTGTCTATCTGTATGTTTGTCTATCTCTATGTCTGTCTATCTGTATGTCTCTCCATCTCTATGTCCATCTATCTGTCTGTCTATCTGTATGTATGTCTATCTGTATGTCTGTCTATCTCTATGTCTGTCCATCTCTATGTCTGTCTATCTGTATGTATGTCTATCTCTATGTCTGTCTATATGTTTGTATGTCTATCTATCTGCTGTCTATCTATCTGCTGTCTATCTATCTGTCTGTCTGTCTATCTGTCTGTCTATCTGTCTGTCTATCTGTCTGTCTATCTGTCTGTCTATCTGTCTATCTATCTGTCTGTCTATGACTAGGGCAAAAAATGTATACCTTAACCAATTCTTGTTGGTAAGCTGAGGAACTGGTGGAGTTGATGCTCTGCTGTTGTTGTTGTTGTTTGGATCCATCTTGCTGTTGTTGCAGTTGTGTGGATTCTGTGTCAGCTGTTGTCAACTCGTCCAACTGGTCATGTACCTACATAATCATTTCATCATTTTCCCGACAAAACTTGATATTTTCCCACCAAAACTTGACATTTTCCCGTCAAAATTTGACATTTTCCCACCAAATTTTTTCTGCCAAAACTTGAAATTTTCCCGCTGAAACTTGACATTTTTTCTGCCAAAACTTGACATTTTCCCGCCAAAACTTGATATTTTCCACCAAACTTTACATTTTCCCGCCAAAACTTGCTATTTTGAACCCAGCAAATAAAAATTCAAGAAATATACCCAGAGTTTTGACAAACAGAGAAACAGACAGACATACAGACTGACAAACAGAGAAACAGACAGACATACAGACTGACAAACAGACAGACAGAGAAACAGACAGATAGACAGACAGGCAGACAAACAAACAATACCTGTTGAAGTTGAGCTTGATGTTGTTGAATTTGCTGATCAATATTAAGCTGAGAACAACTGCTAGGATACAAGGGTCTCTGGAACCTAAAGCAATAAAATATTAAGTTAGAAACTATATCTCTTGCCGCGGTGCTCGGCCCCTAGCCGCGGGATCTGTCTACATATGACATTGCTTTCTATGAACATACTAGTTTAAAATTTACAAACAAGGATGACAACATCCATAATTAGCAATGCACGAAAAATTGTTGAATTTGATAAATAGAAAGTGTAGGTACCTTGCTGTGTTACTAGAACAGCCTGCTGGCAGGGGTGGACAGCTGTACCTGGCCGTGACTGTGTTCAGCACTGTCACCCACGCGTCCAGCTCCTTAATATCGTATCGTGTTATAAACAGCTTTCCGCGGATATTGAAATGAAAAATTCTAAGGTTAAAACAAGTATTGTTAGCCCAAGGAGACGATGACAAAACTGGTGTTATTTTAGGATCTTTATTTGAATATTTGTGGGAAATTGTCTGTAATACGCTGCTGTACTTGATTTCATTGGGAAAATAATACTAAGCATGGGAAAATAATACTAAGCATGGGAAAATAATACTAAGCGTGAGAAAATAATACTAAGCGTGGGAAAATAATATAAAGCGTGGGAAAAAGGCTTGTTACCTCTTCACTTGTAGTTCTGAATAAAAATTGTGCTCTGTCAGCTAGGATCAACCTGAACAATCATGTCATACAAAACTTATATAAAAGTAACATGATATCTTACTGACTGTATGTCTATACCTAAAGTTTTTGCTAACCGCTGGACAGAAAAGGTTCACCGTACATTGAAGAATTATGAAGGAGGGTAGGTTTGGGAGGGTCATTACCCCCTAATAGAATAAGTCGCCCCTAGACAAAAAAAATTCCCCCCCCCAAAAAAAAATATTTCTAAAAACTACAATGGAAAGTGATGTGTTGACTTAACTCTTTCCCTCTCCCCTCAAGTGCTTAAGTATTGAGGTCTGTAGGTCTATATTATAGATCAGCTGTTACAAAATAATATCTGCTAAGCGGCGCTTGTTGTATTTTTTGGGGGGATATAGCGAGATCCTTCGGTACAGACAGACAGAGATTCTTTTACATTATTATAACAATGATAACATCAAAAGTCAGATGACAATTAACAATTGTAAATGTAAACAAAAATCAGCTGATTGCAAACCTGTGTACAATTGATGTGCGATTGCCGAGTAAAATTATGAAAAGTATAATGTCGTCTTTGTCGTACCTGAACACATGTTTTCTCTTCTGATAATCAACAGCTTTGTGCGCTAGGGCCGAGTGCAACCTAAACAATCAAAAGTAACCGGATGTCTGTCTGTATACAGGGAACTAAAGTTGATAAGACATCCCCAATGATGATACACAAAATTGTCCCTTATTTAGGTTATAATATGTGGTTAAAACATTTGGAGCCAACTGATCAAAATTTAATAAAAGTCCCCAAAGTTATTAAGTCAACAAGTATGAAAGCGCTACTAGAAAACTTTGGGGAACTAGTGTAATAAACAGCCCAATGTCCTCTCCCTCTCTGATTTGTAGGTACTTTGTGTGTACCTAAAGATATTACTAATCGCTGAACCAAAATGGTTCTCCTATACAATGTAGCTTCTCATAGGTCCTGAGAAGGTTTATGTTTATAACTATTTGAAAAAATATGAACCTTTCTAAAATTCCTTTTACTTTTTCTTTTTGAAACTAAAAAGAAGGGTGGGGGGGGGGGTCGAATTCAACAACCCACCTCCTCAAGTGCCCCTAGAGACCTCTAGTTTTTATATAAAAGTAAAAGGAAGTGCGTCTGTCTGTGTGATATTGCTACTCCCTGAACCGATAAAGTTCTCCTTTACAGTATAGTTTCTCATAGACCCTGGGAAGTTTTATAGATATTATGGGGGTGGGTATCTCGATCCTCCCAATTAACAATACCCCCATATTATTTTTTTAACATAAAATAAAAATGGGGGGTAGTCGGCTTCCCCTCATCAAATTGTTTGCCTCTAGGGGCGTAGCTGCTAGTATATACATATAGGGATGATATACTCCTAACCCAAGTAACCGTTGAACATATATAATATTGGTCTCCTTTTCAGTTAAGTTACTTATAGGTTCTGGGCAGGTTTCTAACTATTTTTGGGGAGGGATCCTCCACCCTCGCTCTAGGGGCATAGCCGCTAATCCTTATACTAAAGTAACAGGATGTTTGTTTGTCAGTGTGTCTGTACTGAAGGATCTCGCTAACCGCTGAACCGATTGGGTTCGCCTTAACAGGGTAGATTCTCATGGGTCCCAGGAAGGTTTATAACTATTTTGGGGGAGGGTACCACCACCCTCCCAAGAGAAATGACAATAAAAATCAAATTTTTTTAATATATGGGAGACTTCAAAGAAACATAAAAAAGGAATCGTACGTTTAACAAACAAAAACATTTAAAGTGCCACTAGAGGCCTCTAGGGGCGTAGCTGCTAGTTTATAAATATAGGAATGAGAGAGCCACAAACCCATGGAGACAGGAAGGGATGGGACATTGGACTGTAAATTTTGTAGTAAATAATTGCCTATACAATACATCGGGGATCTAAAGAGATAAGACATTGGTCGATAAATTGATGTACATAAAAAATAAAACACCAAATCACCCTTTCTGTAGATTACAATTAGTGGTTGAAACGTTTGAACACTCAACTTAATGAATCAACCAGTCAAAATTCACGAAAGCCACCAAAGTTGTTAAGAAAACGTTATTATAAAACTTAATTGAAGACTAGTGTAATAAACAGCCCATTGTCCCCCCTAAATTATTAGCAGCGCTAAAAAAATAAGGTTACCTGAGCGCAACCTGGGGATTAGAAAATGCTCCGGGCTGTTCACAAGCCTTCTCATCCTACAAATATAAGATGACCGATTAATATCCGGTGGATTAGCACCGGTTCTTGGTAATACTATCCGCATTATATTCGCGGAAAATTGTCTATAATACGGAGCGATAAATAACTATAAAACTCTTAAGCCTTCTCATACTACAAAATATAAGATAGCAGTTATTTCTCGTATCGCTTCGAAACCGATTAATATCCGTTGGATTGGAACCGGTTCTCAGCCATTCTGGAAAATTTTATGTCTAACATCGTATTATATCCAGTTTTCTACGAATTTATATATAAATTAAAAAATGTATAATCATAAGATCGTATTACAGATAACTGGTTTTAATCTTATAATTGTACATTTTATATCCACGGAAAGCTGTTTTTAATACGATGCGTTAAAGAACTAATATCATTTTACAGATAGCTTTTAGAAGAATAAAACCAGGTGTTTTTACCACCAAAAGGTCGATTTTATGATTTTTATTTCAATATTTGTTGAAAATTGTCTGTAATACGATGCTGTACATTATTTTTCAAAGTACACTAAAGTTACAGTACACCAAAGTACACTAGAGTACCCAAAGTACACTAGAGTACCCAAAGTACACTAAAGTACACCAAAGTACACCAAATTACACCAAAGTTTACTAAAGTACACTAAAGTACACCAAAGTACACTAAAGTACCTCAAAGTACACTAAAGTACACCAAAGTACACTAAAGTACACCAAAGTACACTAAAGTACACCAAAGTACACTAGCGTACCCAAAGTTTACCTTAAAGCAGAAGAGGACCAGGTCCCTGAGAGTAACATAGAACATCCTCCAACCTCGCTTACCCAGCTTCGTCCGCTTTCCATTGGCATCGTAGCAACATTTTCTAAACAGATTAATATCCGCTGGATTAGAACCGGTTTGGTTAGTAATACTATCCGCATTATATACGCGGAAAGCTGTCTATAATACTCAGCGATATAAAACTCAGGGATCTTAAGGGATAAGACAATGGACTCTAGATTAATATACAATCATCCCCAATAATGATACACAAACTTACCCCATTGGCATCGTAGCAACATTTTCTAAATATTAACAAAATTAAACATTTTACTAACTAATGAAAATAATACCCAAAGTTTTTTAGCCAATCCTATTAGATAAAGTAGTAAGCACTTTTTGTATGTATAGTAGGATCGCGCTAACCACTGAACCGATTTGGTCCTCCTTTACAGTGAAGCTTCTTATGGGTCCAGGGATGGTTTTAGGCTATTTTATTGTTATAAAAATTCTGGGTACGGTTTTAGGCTATTTTTCTGCCCTTTTATATACCTCCCATTATAGCGACCCTAGATACTAGGGGCGCAGTCGCTAGTGAATTAGATAATGTATGATAAAATTATTTTAATTTGCAGTCAAATGTATACTTTCTCCTTGTAACCATTGTCTTATCTCTTTAGAGTTTAATAATTATTTATCGCTCCGTATTATATAATACTAGCGGCTACGCCCCCCCCCCCCCATATTATTTTTAATTTTAGTTTAGAAAAATTAAATTTTTTAGGGAGGGAGATTTTTTTCTATATTTTAGTTTAGAAAAATTAAATTTTTTTGGGAGGAAGATTTTTTTCTATGGGCGATTTCTCTTGGGAGGGTGGTGGTACCCTCCCCCAAAATAGTTATAAACCTTCCCTGGACCTATGAGAAGCTACCCTGTTAAGGAGAACCCGATCAGTTAGCGAAATCCTACGGTACAAACAAACAGACACACAAACACACATACAAACAGACACACATCCTGTTACTTCAGTATAAGGATTATAGCCGCGGATATAATCCGGACAGTACTACCAAGAACCGGTTCTAATCCAGCAGATATTAATGCTAGGAAAATGTTGCACCAAGTACCTTTTTAAAACATGACCAATTTCAAGTGTTTGCAAAAATGTGTACATTTTTAAACTTGTCAATAGTAGAAAAATGTTATGCATACCGTTTTAAGAGTTTTAAGAGCTGAAAAATGTGAGAAAGTTTGACAAGTTTTTAAGTCAGTTGGAACATTTTACCACGTGACTCCTATACCATACGTATCACAAGAATGGTTCTTATATTTACAAAACTATAGCTAATGATGATTCTAACGGTATGCATAACATTATTCTACTATTAACACAAGCTGCGCAGTTTGAATTTTGCAAAGTGTACACATTTAAAAAAGGCACTTTGGTGTGTTTTCCATTGATATCATATCCGCGGGATTAGAACCGATCCTTAACACCGTTGGTCTAAAAAAAAACTTTTAGGTCTTGAATTTTGATTAATTGGTTGATACCGTAATTTCACATTTTCCAAATCTATAAAAAGGTGATTATTTAGATGATAATCATTGGCGCTGTATATAAAAATTATCCATCCATTGTCTTATCCCGTAATATCTTTGAGTCTAGGTCAGTGGCGTAGGTATTAATTTTAAACTCAACGGTTATTAGAACATTGTGTGCCACTGTAAGAATTTTGGCGCGAAAATTTCATGTTTTGCCGGGAAATTTTGTATTTAGGCGGGAAAATTATTTTTTTGGGGGTTTGGAATATTTTATGTTTTGGCGGGAAATTTTAATTTTTGGGCGGAAAAAATTTCATGTTTTGGCAAGAAAATTTCATGTTTTGGCGGGAAAATTTTATGTTTTGGCGGGAAAATTTTCATGTTTTGACGGGAAAATGTGTTGTTGCTGCATTACCTGACAATATATCCTCTCTTGTACTCGACTCCATTGGCGTCTGGAAGGGCGAGGAACGGATTGATTCCTCCGGCCTGTTGGCCAGACAGAGATACACTGTTGGCTGTGTTCACCTAGGAACAAGACTTGTTATCATAAATGGTGTAGAGAGAGAGAGAGGGGACAATGGACTGTTTATTCCACTAGTCCCCAAAGTTTTATAAGAACGTTTTCATATTGGTTTGCTTAACACCTTTGAGGATTTTAATTGAATTTTGATTGGTTGATTCATTAAGTTGAGTACCTATTCAAAATTTTTAACCACCATTTTATATCTACAGAAGGGGTTATTTTGTGTATCATAATTGGGGAGGTACATCAAGACATTACTAGTACAAGGGAATGGATCTTTAAAAGCAAAGCTTTTCTACAATTAGGATCGGTCCGTCCGTTTGTACGTGTGCCACAGACAGTTAGCTCTTTTCGTTAATTTAAACAGGTTAGAATTGTTCTAACTTTGCATGGTGATTCCTTTAGTAGTATGAGTTTTTTACCCAGTGCTTTCGGCATCTCGGGGCTGAAAAAAATTGGTTTTAATCTTAAAGCTGTAAATTTTTATGTCCGCGGAAAGCTGTTTATAATACGATGCGAGAAATAACTATTCTATATTTGGCACCTAATATATAATTTGACAGACAAACATCTAGTTACTTTATCATAAGGCTAACCTGACTGGTGGCAGATACCCTAGAAGACTGGTTATCCTGTGAATTATCCTCTAAACTGTTGTCCATGCCACCCAGATTATCATAACCAGAGTCCTAAAATCAATTTTAAATAGATTCATTCAGAGAAAAGGAAATGATATTCTGACAAACAATTCTAAAGTAAAATTTCCCCACATGGAAATGATTGAAAAAGTCATTAAAACTTAAAAATGGAATCTAGGAGTCTATCCAGCACATCAATACTATAGGATATTAGGTTAATTAACATCCAACAGACAACCAACCTTTTAACTTTACATCCTTTGTTAGGAAGTATTAAAGAAATTGATTACATGAAATAAAAAAGGATGACATGTATGACAAGAGCTGGATCTTTAAATCATTTTAATGGTGATTTAAAGATCCAGCTAAGGATATGTTCCAAGGCACACAAGTCATGCATAGACAAATAGATACTTAATCACATGACTTACAGACAGACGGACAAAGTAAACCATTGATGAACCTAGGGAATCTTTTTAATACGTAGTATTGACGAACAGAAAGACGGACAAAGTAAATTATAGAGTAGCTTCGCTATTACATGATAGGGATAAATATACACAATTTGTACATTAGGGATGGCAATCTGAATCTAAAATCCGCCAAATTTGTTGAGTAAGGGTTAGAAAATGGCCGCAGTAAGATTCTAAAACTATTGCTACAACACATATCCGGAAAAAAAACAATTCGCAACCCGCTTATTTTTGGCAGGTTTTTGCAAAAATTCGGCGGATTGCCATCCAAAACTTAAAAATATAGGAATCGATCTAGCACCCCAATTCATTAATAAATTGAAATTGAAAATATGAAGAATGTGAATTAATTTAATCTCTGAAAATTTCAGTTGTCTATCTTGAAAAGAAGCCGAGAAAATCACGTTTCCCCAAAAAAAACGTTTCAGATGGACATACAGACGAACGGACAGACTGACATTTCACTAATGATAGTTATTTCTTGCAGTATTATAAACAGGTTTCCGCGGATATAAAATGTACAATTTTAAGATTAAAGCCAGTTTTTTTGCCCTGAGATGCCGAAGGCCGTACTAAAACAATTGAACTGGTATAATCTTATATTTGTACATTTTTATATCCATAGAAAACTGGATATAATACGATGCTAGACATAGTTTTTTCCTTAGATGAGAACCGGACAGACACACAGACAGACAGACAGACACAGACAGACAGACACACAGACAGACAGACACATAGACAGACACAGAGACAGACAGACAGACAGACAGATAGATAGATAGATAAAGATAGAATAATCACCAAACCTCGTTATCATTGTCTTGGCCCATAGTGCCCCCGCCCCCACAATCCAGAGGATTATTTCTGATGCTTGTGTACAGGGAGAACACGAGGCCAGGGTCAAAATTCTCCCCCTCGTTCAGCCCCGTCAGGTTCTCCGCAAAGTCCTAAAAAATAAAAATCCGTGAAAGTCCGCGGATAATTGAAAAGTCCGGTTTTAACTGGTTAAATCATAGAAAAAAAGAGTTTCTCTGCAATGTCCTTGTATATTATAATATGAATTTTCGACAAGGTCAATAAAATGGATTTGTTATTACTTGGATGTTGAACCAAATATGCATGTACTATAATAAAATGAGACTTGTAGCAGGATAAAACAAACTGACCAATAGGCTTATGAAGAAAAGAAATAAGTCTATCACAGATTATTTAAAATTGTCACGTCTAATTTTGGGTTTTCTGCGAGAGCGGCGGTTCCGCCGCCGTTTCTTCACAAGGAGATTTAAAGGGAATTTGTTAAAATTAAAAGAAAAAAATCACAAAAATCCTTAAGAACAACAAGAATTTAAGTTTTTATACCCTTGTCTACAAAATTATGAAAATCGTACAAAAAACACTAAAGATTAAGAGAAAAATTAAAATAGCCAAAAACACAGTTCGACCACAATGGATGTTTTATACTTAATTATGCTCCATAATTATGGGAATGTTGACAAGAAGTTTCAGCCCTCTATCTTTTATAGGAGCCAAGAAATAATAGAGTAAAATTGATTTTATCAGTAGCAAAGTATAAAACATCCATGGCGGTCGGACTGCTTTTAAGCAGGTTTTTGGCTATTATTTTAAAATCAAACCTTGGGGCTCATTTTTTTCATTTGTACATTGTGAAGATTGTGTAGGTCTGTGTTGAGTAGCACCACGGCACAGGTCAGGGTGTGCAGGCTGTCCTAAACAGATTAATATCCGCTGGATTAGAACCGGTTCTTTATAATACTATCCGCGATTTAATATCCACGGAAAGCTGTCTATAATACGAAGCGATAAATAAAACTAAGGTATCTACAGAGATAAGACAATGGCCAATAAATTTAAGGTTGTTAAGCATGCAAATTAGAAAACGTTATTTGAAGACTTTGGGGACTAGTTATCTTATGTTATCTTATCTATTGGCTTAAAAACTTTAAATACTTTTATTTAAATTTGATTGGTTGGGTCCAAAGTCAAACTAGAACTGTTCAAACCTTACAAGTATTAGTTTTAATCTACCAGCGGTTAGCAATATCGGTACACACAGACAGACATACATCCTGTTACTTTTATATAAGGACTAGTGGCTACGCCCCTAGAGGCCTATGGGTCACTGCAAATGTTTATTTTTTCTATTTCATGTCTACGTTGCGTTCTACGAAATTTTTTTTGTGACTTTACTTGGGAGGGTGGTGGTACTCTCCCCAAAAATAGTTATAAACCTGCCCGGGACCTATGAGAAGCTACCCTGTTAAGGAGAACCCGATCGGTTTAGCGGTTAGAGATCCTTCGGTACAAACAAACAGACAGACAGACATCCTGTACCTTTTTATCCATATAATAAAGTAACAGAATGTGTATTTGTCTGTCTGTACCGAAGGATCTCGCTAACCGCTGAACCGATCAGGTTCTCCTTTAAAGGTTAACTTCTCATGGGTCCCAATAAGGTTTTTAACTATTTTGGCGGAGGGTACCACCACCCTCCCAAGAGAAATCACAAAAAAAACGAATTTTTTTTACGTAGAGACTTGAAAGAAACATAGCTAAGTAGTTTACCTATTAGATATTATTTTTTTTAAAATCAAACATTTAAGGTGCCACTATAGGCCTCTAAGAGCGTAGCCAGTAGTACTTTTATATGTGGATAAATATTAAGCCGTACCTGAGATCTAAATGTAGTCTGCAGCAGATGAGGGTTACACTCCAAATATCTTTGGCTGAAGTACATCAACACCTTCTCTCTTTCCTGAGGGTAATTTTGTTTATTATAATTTGGAGTATACATCAATTATTTGTCCATTGTCTTATCCCTTAAGATCCCTGGCTTGACTTCAGCGTAGCAGCTCTACTTTCATTACCAAAATGTCCGTAAGCTTTTCTATAATTAGGGTCAGTCTGTCTGACCGTCCATTACGGTTAGCTCTTTTCTTTAATTTAGTCATGTTAGAATTGTCCTGTCGATTTCAAACTTTGTATGATGATTCCTATAACAAAGGAATGTGATTCAGACAAATAATTCTAAGTGAAAATATCCCTCTACCCTTATCCCCCCCCACTTCTTACCCACTTCCCTTCAGTTACATTTAAAAAAGTTTTACGCCAACAAAATAATTGTCTGCATAACAGTTAGGTACGATTTAGGAGGCGTAGCAACTCTATAATATAAGTTACCAAAAAGTCTGTACGTCCAATTAACACATATGTGGAATTTAACTTTTGTAGCAATAATTTTTTATGTGTTATTGTCCTATTCATCTGATTATTTGAATATTAATTACTATTACATCAAGGTATAATGTTTAAAAATAAAAATTTCTAAGATTACAAACAGTTTTGTTAGCCCGGGAGGCTGTTTTATTTTTATTTTTATTTTATAATTTTTAATTTAAAATTCGTGGAAAATTGTGTGTAATACGGTGCTAAACATAATTTTTCAGTATGGCTGTGAGAACCGGTTCTAATCCAGCGGATATAAATCGGTTTCGAAGCCATACTGGAAATAAAATTACCCATTGTGTAGATAAAAATTGTTTGTAGAAATGTTTGAACTATTAAAATTAAGTATTTAAATCCTATTTTATAAAGTATGCAGTAAGCTTTTTTGTCTGTACCGAAGGAGTCGCTGAACCGATATG
The DNA here is from genome assembly GCF_053477335.1 of Acartia tonsa. NCBI lineage: Eukaryota > Metazoa > Arthropoda > Copepoda > Calanoida > Acartiidae > Acartia > Acartia tonsa. The sequence goes on along the minus strand of NC_137274.1, from coordinate 1,583,788 downwards.
GTTCTCCTTTATAGTGAAGCTTCATGGAAGGTTTTTACTTATTTTTGGGGGAAATCTTCCCTTTTTTTTGTGTTATAGAACCAAAAATTTAAACTCGACTCTCCCTCTCAACTTAAGTGCCCCTAGAGGCTTCTAGGGGCGTAGCTGTTAAAGCTATATATCAATTAAAATAATCTGAGTAAAAATATCTTTTTAAAACTGCTCAAATGGATTCATATCGTACGGACATTTTGGTTAATATAATAGAGTTGCTTCGCTTACTAAAGGGGGGGGGGTTTTAATGCAACCATCTCGTAATCAATGTATAAATAGCACTTAGAATTCGAATTTTTATCAGAAATTTTGCATGAGTAATCCTTGGTAGGTCTATTTTCCCTAAATCGAACAAAAAGTTGGAAAAGTAACGGCTGGCAGCTGGCGGCTCAGCCGTTTAGCCGTTTTTTGCCTATTTTCAGGGCAAATTCATCATTAATTACGTAGGAATCAACTTTTTAAAACATATTTTTGGTTTAATTCATGTTAAATGATAGCAATAACCATTTTTAAAATTTCTAGTGCCAGCTGCTAAACGGCTAGAACCGGCTGAAAACGGCTGGGAGCCGCCAAGAGTATGATGAGTAGATAGGGCATGTGACATGTCTAGGGGTAAGTTTTTATGGGTGCTGAGCTCGATAATACTACAAAAAATAGTGGCAGCTCATCCATATGGCAGCTGGGTAACGGCCGCTGCTCAGCTGGGAGCGGCTAAGAGTAGAATGAGTAAATGGGGCTTGTGACGTGTCTAGGGGTAGGTTTTTATGGGTGCTGAGCTCAAAAATACTACCAAAAATAGTGGCCGCCCATCCATATGGCAGCTGGGTAACAGCTACAGCTCAGCTGGGAACGGCCAAGAGTAGAATGAGTACATAGGGCTTGTGAGGTGTCTAGGATTAGATTTAATGGGTGCTGAGCTCAAAAATACTACCGAAAATAGTGGCCGCCCATCCATATGGCAGCTGGGTAACGGCCGCAACTCACCTTGGAGTGGCCAAGAGTAGAATAAGTAGATAGGGCTTGTGACATGTTTAGAGGTAGGTTTTTATGGTTGCTGAGCTCAAAACTGCTACCAAAAAAGTGGCGACCAATCCACATGGCAGCTGGGTAACAGCTACAGCTCAGCTGGGAGCGGCCAAGAGTATAATGAGTACATTTTGCTTGTGACGTGTCTAGCTGAGTTGTAGCTGTTACTCAGCTGCCATGTGGATGGGCCGCCCCTATTTTTGTTAGTATTTTTGAGCTCAGCACCCCTAAAAACCTACCCCTAGACACGTCACAAGCCCTATCTACTCATTCTACTCTTGGCCGCTCTCAGCTGAGCTGCAGCCGTTACCCAGCTGCCATGTGGATTGGTCGCCACTATTTTTGTAGTAGTATTGAGCTCAGCAAACATAAAAACCTACCCCTAGACACGGCAAAAGCCCTATCTACGGATTCTACTCTTGGCCGCTCCCAGCTGAGCTGCAGCTGTTACCCAGCTGCCATAGGGATGGGCCGCCCCTATTTTTGGTAGTATTTTTGAGCTCAGCACCCCTAAAAACCTACCCCTAGACACGTCACAAGCCCTATCTACTCATTCTACTCTTGGCCGCTCTCAGCTGAGCTGCAGCCGTTACCCAGCTGCCATGTGGATTGGTCGCCACTATTTTTGTAGTAGTATTGAGCTCAGCAAACATAAAAACCTACCCCTAGACACGGCAAAAGCCCTATCTACGGATTCTACTCTTGGCCGCTCCCAGCTGAGCTGCAGCTGTTACCCAGCTGCCATAGGGATGGGCCGCCCCTATTTTTGGTAGTATTTTTGAGCTCAGCACCCCTAAAAACCTACCCCTAGACACGTCACAAGCCCTATTTACTGATTCTTCTCTGTGCCGCTCCCAGCTGAGCTGCAGCTGTTACCCAGCTGTCATAGGGATGGGCTGCTACTATTTTTGGTAGCATTTTTAAGCATTTTTAAGCAACCATAAAAACCTACCCCTAAACATGTCACAAACCCTATCTGCTCTTCATACTCCTGGCCGCTCTAAGGTGAGCTGCGGCCGTTACCCAGCTGCCATATGGATGGGCAGCTTCTATTTTTGGTAGTAGTATTAAGCTCAGCACCCATAAAAACCTACCTCTAGACACGTCACAAGCCCATAGAAACCTACCCCTAGGCAATAGACATGTCACAAGCCTTCCCATAAAAATGTCACAAGCCCTATCTACTCTTCATACTCTTGGCCGCTCTAAGGTGAGCTGCGGCCGTTACCCAGCTGCCATATGGATGGGCTGCTTCTATTTTTCGTATTAGTATTGAGCTCAGCACCCATAAAAACCTACCCCTAGACACGTCACAAGCCCTATCTACTCATTCTACTCTTGGCCGCTTAAAGGTGAGCTGCGGCCGTTACCCAGCTGCCATATGGATGGGCGGCCACTATTTTTGGCAGTATTTTTGAGCTCAGCACCCCTAAAAACCTACACCTAGACATGTCACAAGCTAAACCTACTCATTCTACTATTGGCCACTCCCAGCTGAGCTGCGGCCGTTACCCAGCTGCCATATTGATAGGCTGCTTCTATTTTTTGTAGTAAAATTGAGCTCAGCACCCATAAAAACCTACCCCTAGACTCGTTACAAGCCCTATCTACTGATTCTACTCTTGGCCGCTCCCAGCTGAGCTGCAGCTGTTACCCAGCTGCCATATGGATGGGCCGCCACTATTTTTGGTAGCATTTTTGAGCTCAGCAACCATAAAAACCTACCCCTAGACATGTCACATGCCCTATCTACTCTTCATACTCTTGGCAGCTCCCAGCCGTTTTCAGCCGGTTCTAGCCGTTTAGCAGCTGGTACTAGAAATTTTAAAAATGGTTATTGTTATCATTTAACATGAATTAAACCAAAAATATGTTTTTAAAATTAATTCCTACGTAATTAATGATGAATTTGCCCTGAAAATAGGCAAAAAACGGCTAAACGGCTGAGCCGCCAGCTGCCAGCCGTTACTTTTCCAACTTTTTGTTCGATTTAGGGAAAATAGACCTACCAAGGATTACTCATGCAAAATTTCAGATCGAAATTCGAATTATAAGTGCCAATTATACATTGATTACGAGATGGTTGCATTAACCCCCCCCCCCCCCTTATACCTGTCTGTAACAGGAATCATTATCATGACAAGTTTAAGGGAAGCTCTAGTGCCTATAGAAAATGACGTCATACTGCCCTACCATTGGTCAATTTAAATATATACTGGCCTGCCATTGGTAATTTAGTCTGTGTCTATCATTTGTATTGTATGACGTCATTTTCACAGTAGCTTTTCTTCTATTTCTAGCCCCTGTGGGGGGGCTCTAACCCTGCAGGGCAATCACCTAACCCAATATAACCTAACCTAACCTAAAATAACCTATTAAAAGCTATTTCAAAAATACGATGAATCGCCCCTTAAGGGACGTTGCCACGAAAGGGACTATTACCAAAAGCTTCAGTTTAAAGTGAATAGGACAATTCTAACATGCATAATAAAAATATCTCACCTGAGTTTCCCCAACTAGAATACACTTGGATAAAAACTCTAAAACAATATCATAAGTCTTTCACAATTACCGACCTTGAAAATTGGAAGATTTTTTCTTCAAAAATTGGAAGATTTTTTATGCAATAATTTTATTACATTAAAAAAAATAATTTTCTGCTTATTCTACAAGTTTCTCGTAATTTTGTCTTTTATAATTTAATATCCTTAAAATATAGTAACAGGATGTCTGTCTGTTTGTCTGCACCGCTGAACCGATCGGGTTCTCCTTAACAGTGTAGCTTCTCATAGGTCCCGGGAAAGTTTATAACTATTTTGGGGGAGGGTACCACCACCGTTCAAACGTTTCAACCAGTATTTTTATCTACAGAAAAGGTAATTTTGTGTATCATCATTGCATTGGGGATGAACATCAATTTATCGGCCACTGTCTTCTCCCTGGTCAACCCGCGAAAACTCGTAGCGCATCCGCTCGTTATATATCGGGAGGGTGAAGGGTTTGATTATCTGCCCGACACAGCGTCATAACTAAAAAAAAATATTACTACTACTTCTATGTCAGATGCGCGACATAAATAGTTAGAGTAAGGAAAATGCCTTGGCCCAAAACAGGCGAAACTCATAAGGACTTCAAGACAAAGCTATGGTCGCACAATCAAAGGGTTGGTTGTCTGAAGGACACTAAAATAAGATCTTGTGGTGTATCCCGTCCTCAAAGGCAATCCGATTTACCCCCCCCCCCCCCTCCATTTTTAAATTTTATTTTTAAAAAGAAATTTCTAGGACAATTTATTTGGAAGAGTGGTGGTACCCTCCCACAAAATAGTTATAAATCTTCCTAGGACCAATGAGAAGCTACACTGTAAAGGATAACAATATTGATTCCGCGGTTACGAGATCCTTTGGTACAAACAGATATACAGACAGACACACAAATTATAGACATCCTGTTACTGTTATAGATGGATGAAACCAGATAGAAAGGGGACAGTAGGCTGATTATTACACTAGTCTCCAAAGTTTTATAATACCGTTTTCTTAGTCATTGGCTTAACAACCTTGGGTTTTTTTATTGAATTTTGTTAGGTTGGTTTATTAAGTTGGTGTTCTAACGTTTCAACCAATAATTGTATGTACAATATTTTGTGTCATAAATTGACATTGGAGATGTACAATAATTTATCGGCCATTGTCTTATTCCTTTAAATCCCATAGTTTTATAGCTATTTATCGCACCGTATTACAGACAGCTTTCCGCGGATATAATGCGGATAGTATCACTAAGAACTGGTTCTAATCCAGCGGATATTAATCGGTTTCGAAAGACTTATTTAATGTTCCTCGGATAGCCTCGTCTAGACCGAGGTTGATGAAGTTGAACTGGTGAAAATAAAGCTCCGCTACTATGTGACTATTCATAATTATACAATGTTCTTGTAGATAGATAGATATATAGATACATAGATAGATAGATGGATAGATAGACAGACAGACAGAAAGTGAAAATAAAGCTCCGCTACTATGTGACTGTGCATGGTTATACAATATTCTTGTAGATAGATAGATAGATAGATAGATAGACAGACAGACAACCAGACAGACAAACAGACAGAAAAACAGATAGACAAACAAACAGATAGGCAAACAAACAGACAAACAAACAGATAGACAAACAAACAGACAAACAGACAGACAAACAAACAGACAGACAGACAAACAAACAGACAGAGTGTTAAAATAAAGCTCAGCTACTATGTGACTGTGCATGGTTATACAATGTTCTTGTTATCAATATAAATAGATAAAGAGAGACAGACAGACAGACAGAAAGACAAACAGAAAGACAAACAGACAGACAAACAGGCAGACAAACAGACAGACAGACAAAAAAAACAGACAAACAGACAGACAAATAGTTAAACTGGTGAAAATAGATAGGTAGATAGATAAACTGCGAACCAAAAAAATAGGCAAATCCGAATTTTCAAAATGGCAGCTTCATTATTCATTTGGGACGAATTTACTGTAAATATAATATGTAGATGCATCTTTTTGTTACAAGTTTCCACCGTTGATTTTTTATTAATCAGCACCAATGAAGCACAAGATCTCAAAAACAGCATTTTGGGTAAAAACTGGTGAACCAAAAAGATATGCAAATCCAAAACAAATCAATGGAAAAACGATTTTTTTTGCACTTTTCTTCTGTTTTAAAGATTGATTCTGATAAATTCACAATTTTTTAAGAGATTTATGCATTAGTTATTATAAAATGTAGTATAAGGTAGAAATTAATGATTTTTTAAAATAAGAAATATAAGAAAAAAAGAAATTCAACCCCTATCACTTTAAAGGTCAGCTGCTGACCTCTAGTTTAATGGATGTAGCCTAATATATGTTAAAGATAAAAATTACCCTGAAAAGTATACAAAAATGCTTTTTAATGTGTTAAAAAAAACATTTTAAAATCTTGATTTTGAGGATGATGTCCTTTCAGATGCTCCTATTGGTGATGATGGTGAGCTAAATGTCATGCCCATTACAACAACTTGTCTATCAACCTATGTACCATTTTTGTAGTCATAGCAATCTCCAATGGAGCCTGACGTCAAGAAATATAAACATCTTCTAAAAACTATGGTAATTACCTTATGAATTGGAGTAATTAAAATTACATTTTTTTCCTTTCTTAATACTGCTTGGCTAGAGGCTGCTATGACTACAAAAATTGGACCATAGTTTAATATATAAGTTGTCATCATGGTCATGCACTTTGATAACATTTGGCTCACCATCACTACCCATAGGAGCATCTTAAAGGCCATCATCCTCAAAATCAAGATTTTAAAATGGACTGTTTTTACACATTAAAAGTCATTTTTGTATACTTTTGGGAGTAATTATTATTTTTAATATGTATTTAGCTTCATCCATAAGACTGGAGGTCAGCAACTGTCCTCTAAAGTGATAGGGGTCGAATTTTTTTTTTTTCTAATATTTCTTATTTTTAAAAATCATTAATTTCTACCTTATATTACATTTCATAATAATTAATGCATAAATCCCTTAAAAAATTGTTAATTTATCAGAATCTATCTTTAAAACAGAAGAAAAGTGCAAAAAAATGATTTTTTCAATTGATTTGTTTTGGATTTGCATATCTTTTTGGTTCACCAGTTTTTACCCAAAATGCTGTTTTTGAGATCTTGTGCTTCATTGGTGCTAATTAATAAAAAAATAACGGTGGAAACTTGTAACCAAAAGATGCATCTACATTTTATATTTACAGTAAAATCATCCTAAATGAATATTAAAGCTGCTATTCTGCAAATTCAGATTTGCCTATCTTTTTGGTTCGCAGTTTAGATAGACAGACAGTCAGACAGACAGACAGACAGATAGTTGAACTGGTGAACTGTGACTGTTCATAATTATACAATGTTCTTGATAGAACATTTATATAGATATACATATGTATAGATAGATAGAATTAGATATAGACAGACAGACAGAAATAGAGAAATCGACAACAAAAAAATGAGAGAGATGGACAGAAAGTGATAAAAAGAGAGAGATATATAGAAAAGAGACAAACATGACGAGGAAGTTGAGATAAAGATCGACAGAAGAGAGATGGGTAGAGATAGAGAGAGAAAGAAAGAGAGAGAGAAGAGAGAAAGATCGACAGAAAAAGAGGTAGAGAAAGAGAGAAAAAGAAAGCAGAGAGAAAGAGAGAGATAGACAGAAAGGGAAAGAGAGAGAGAGAAATAAAGAAAGAAACTCTAACTTATTAAGTACCTAGCAACATTCAGGGAGGGAGGAGACATTTGGCTGTTTATTACACTAGTCCCCAAAGTTTTATATAACGTTTCCTTATTCGTTGGCTAATAACACTTTTGGATACTTTAAATTTTGATTGTTTGGTTGATTAAGTTTGATGTCCAAACGTTTTAGGGGTAATTTTGGGCATCATCATTGGGGATGTACATTAATTTATCGGCCATTTTCTTTCCCTTTTGATTCCTTTTATAGTTATTTATCGCTCCGTATTATAGACAGCTTTCCGCGGATAAAATGCGGATAGTTTTACCATGAACCGGTTCTAATCCAGCGGATATTAATCGGTTTGGAACATTGTTTTTCCTGAAATCATTCTTCTTGCTGAGCTGTCGAGATACATCCTGCTTTTTGAAACCTAAAAATAACATTAATTGTCAACAAATCACGAAATATGACAATCTAGCTCTAACTTCTATAATGTATAATAGCTTGATGTCTGTCTGTCCGTCTGCCTGTGCCTTAAGATCTCGGTAACCACTGAACCGATTGGATTCTACTCTTCAGGGAAAATATCTAATGGTCCTGTGGTGGTTTTAAGCTATTGGGGGGGTTGAGACACCCCTAACCCCCCAAAAACTAAAAATATCCCCCAAATTTATTTTTAGGCAGGTAATTAAAACTTGTTTTTATTACCTCTTGGGGCAAAGCCCCTAGAGGCTAGCCGCTAGTGTAAATAAAACATACCTATAGGTACCTATAGATATAACTTTTTATAAAAAATAATAAAAATGAAAAAATCTTCCAATACAAAATAAAAAAATCTTTGAAAAAAGGGAAAAAAATAATCCTTATATAAAAGTAACAGCATGTCTGTGAGTCTATCTGGCTTTGTGTATGTTTGTCCCTAGAAAAAAAATTATGGGCTGTTTATTATACACTAGTCCCTAAAGTTTTAATAACGTTACCTTATTCGTTGGTTTATCAACTTTGGGGACTTTAGTAAATTTTGATTGGTTGATTCATTAAGTTGAGTGTTAAAATATTTCCACCACTAATTTTAATCTAAAGAAGGGGTAATTTTTTGTATTATCAGAGGGGATGTACATCAATTAATCGGCCATTGTCTTATCCCTTTAGATCCCTGCTCTCTTCCTCTTTCTCTCTCTCTTACTCTTACTTTCTGCTATTTTACCTTCTAAATTGAAGAGGCGTTTGGCAAGACGTAGAGCCGACGGCCGGTCGATCTGTGGTACGGGAGGTGGCGGCGGAAACAACGGGTCTCCCAGCAAGATGCTATCATCTCCATCTGGCGAGCTTGGCGGTGAGATAGCGGTGTGCTGCGGTTGTTGTTGCGGCGGCGGAGAGCATGAATTGTTTGTCGGCGAAGAGTTTAAGTTGTACTGCGGCGAACAACTTTGAGAATTTTGTTTCTGCGGGGATTTTGGCGGCGGGGAAGGTGGATTTGTGGGAATTATCACAGTTGCGGGAGAGGTTGCTCCATTTTCATTGTTTATTCTACAAATTAGAACTATTAGCATAAATTGTAAAGAATTAGTTTAATTACAAAAAATCTATTCAAATTGAAAGATTAGACTTACAAAATAAATATTCTGATTTCAGTCAGGTACCTCAATGAATTGTAAAGAATTAGTTTAATTACACAAAATCTATTCAAATTGAAAGATTAGACTTACAAAATAAATATTTTGATTTCAGTCAGGTACCTCAATTACCTCTTACGGACGATGCTGCTGTCCATGACCCTTTAACGTCAGGTCAAACAACTCAGAATAACTAAGGGGAGCAAAATATCTCCTTTACTATCTAAACACCCGAGGTATTAGGTTAAGTAACACCCATCAGAAAACCAACTTGCACGACCTTTGTCTAAGAAGTCCTAACAGTGCATGGTAATGAGTTGCGCCTGTTTTGGACCAAGACATTCCCCTATTCTAACTCTTTATATATCTTTAGTTATGATGCGTTGCCGAGATACGAACCACCACCTCCCCGACGGCGAGCGGATGCGCTAAGTTTTGAGCCACGATTGCATTTTTTTAGTCATGTGCCATATGTAATAAATCATTTCTAACAACTTGTGCTAGACGTTCACTAAAGTACCCAAAGTATACTAAAGTACCCAAAGTATACTCAAGTACCCAAAGTACACTAGAGTATCCAAAGTTACTAGAGTACCCAAAGTACACTAGAGTACCCAAAGTACAATAGAGTAACCAAAGTATACTAGAGTACCCAAAGTACACTAGAGTACCCAAAGTACACTAGAGTACCCAAAGTACACTAGAGTACCCAAAGTACACTAGAGTACCCAAAGTATACTAGAGTACCCAAAGTACACTAGAGTATCCAAATTACTAACCTGATAGAATTATTATCACCATTTAGTTTTAGTTTTTCTTCAGAAGTGCTACAGCCGTTCATATCCATATCTGCTTGGAGGCTTTATTTTACTTGGACCATTCCATCAAAATTGCGCGGCATAATCAGCTCGATTTTTAATGGGAAAAAGAGGTATTCTCACTAATAAATTGCCGCTTATCTTAACCGAGAAATTCATATTTTCAAACTTAAAGTTAAATTATTGAATAGGTATTCGGTAGGTAGGTAAGTATTTATAACAGAATATTATTTTAAAATGTAAAAAAAAACAAGAATGACAACATCCATAAATGCGAAGCACTAAAACGGTAGGACAAACGGACATTAACATTTGTATAGTGTCAGAACTGAATAATCAGAATATAATTGTATAAGAGTCGAAGCAAAATTATAAGTAAAGGGGGGGGGGGGGGGGCGAAAGTGACACTTTTTGAAACCAAAACTAAAAGTCAAAGGAACTCAACTAAAAAAAGTGTTACAGGTCTGACATTTTGCATGGCAGTTGCTTTATAGGGGTACAATATGGAACTGTGAAGAAACGGCGGCGCAACCGCCGAAAACCGCCGAGAAAAGGCAACAAAAATTACGGCGGGAAACGGCGGTTTTCGGCGGTTGCGCCGCCGTTTCTTCACAGTTCCATATTGTACCCCTATAAAGCAACTGCCATGCAAAATCTCAGACCTGTAACCCTTTTTTTAGTTCAGTTTCTTTGTTGACTCTTAGTTTTGGTTTCAAAAAGTGTCACTTTCGCCCCCCCCCTTTGTTGAAAAATTGCTTGATACAGGATAATGTTTATGGGCATACTTACATTTTTAAGACTTGATTATAGAGTTGCTTTGCTTATAATATTGATATTTATTGTCCCAGGAATCATTATACCAAAAATCAAATCAATCGGATAATTAGATAACATAAAAATTTGTTATTAAAAAAGTAGAAAAATCAACATTTTGAAAATGTACGCACGGACATTCTGGTAATGATTATAGAGTTGATAGTGCTACACTTTCTAAATCGTACCTAACTACTACAGGAATCATCATGCAAAGTTTGAAATCGAAACAACTACATTTGCCTAAATAAAATCAAAAATAGACAACGCTATTTAATCATGCAAAGTTTTAAAATCAAAATTAGAGGCTGAAAGTCTATAGAGATCTAAAGGGATAAGACAATGGTCGATTAATTAATGATAATACACAAAATTACCCTTTCTGCAGATTTTGAAACGTTTAAACATTAAAGTTTAAGAACCAACCTATCAAAATTTACTATATTCCCCAAAGTTGTTCAGCCAATGAATAAGAAAAGTTATTATAAAACTTTGGGGACTAGTGTAAAAACAGCTCATTGTCCCCTCTCTCTCTCTCTCTGGTTGCTGAGAGTCCAAGTAAAATTCCTTTGACGGCAGCAGTTGTCAGTTTACATTCATCATCGTTCAGTATTTCACTTCTGGTATATTTAGTTATTGGCGGCTACGCCCACTAGAGTAACAGGATTTCTGTTTGTTTGTATGTTTGTCTGTATATTTGTCTGTGCCAAAGGATCTCGCTAACCGCTGAACCGATCGGGTTCTCCTTTACTGTTTTATAGGTCCCGGGAAGGTACCATAACCCATCCAAGAGAAATCACAAAAAATCGAAATTTTTAAAAATATTCACGCTTTTACGTAGAGGCTTGAACGCAACATAGACAATTTATTTCTCAAATTAGATTTTAAAATAAAAAACAAACATTTAAAGTGCCACTAGAGGCCTCTAGGAAGCGTAGTATTAATAACTAATATATTTTCCTGGGGGCATCTACGGACATCCGGAGTTCTTGGTGGGGCAGGGAGAAAGGTCCCTCAACCTCCCCTCCATTCAGAGAGGATTCCAATGATGATTCGCCATTTAGCTGGCACAGATTTCTTCCCAATAAACCTTATTAAAAATTTCTCTTTTAACTTTACGTAACCTTTTTTTAGTTAAATTACAGGGATCTAAAGGGACAAGACAATAGCCGATAAATTGGTGTACATTTTACAATTACATCCCTAATTATGATACTCAAAATTACCCTTTTTGCAAAACTGGTTAAATACACAATACTATTTTATACTAAATTGTTTCTATAAAAACTAAAAGTCGACTTCCCGCCCCCCACTACCCCCCTTCCTGCCCCTAGAGGCCTATAGTAAAGCTAAAAGAGAAATACGATCACCTTCACTTGTCTTCACTTGTACTCCACCCTGAAAAGAAAAACATTATCAGGGAGGGAGGGGACATTGGGCTGTTTATTACACAAGTCCCCAAAGTTTTTTAATAACGTTTTCTTATTTTTTTTATTTTTTTTTCATAAGTTGAGTGTCCTTATGCCACGTTTCATTCAACCACTAAATGTAATCTTCAATAGGGAAAATTTTGTGTATCATCATTGGGGATGTGCATCAATTTATCGGACATTGTCTTATTCATTTAGATCCCTGGAATTCATACTTCAAGGATTAGTTTTCATAAAACTTGAGCCTTTTTGAAATAAACAAGGATGACAACATCCATAAGTAGCAAAGCAACTAAGATCATGGAATGGACAAACGGTCAAAGGGAGTTATAGAGCAGATTTTCAGCTGTCATAATGAAGAAAAGAAAGAGAGAGATTAAGCAAAATTTCCAAGAAAATCACGAGACCTTTAAAAATAAGGTTTATGTTTTTAAAAACAAAACCGACTGGCCAACGGACAAAAATGTATTGACTAGGTACCTAGATGGGCAAGTGTAATAGGAATCTTCACTATAAATTTGAGCTGGGTATCATTTCTACCTTAGCGAGCAATACGGACGGACTGACAAATAAAAATAATAATAATGTTTGTTTCCCTTGTTGTCAGAAATTTGGCGAGAAAATGTCAGGTTTTGGCGGGAAAATATCAAGTTTTGACGAGAAAATATCAAGTTTTGGCGGGAAAAGTCAAGTTTTGGCGGGAAAATGGTAAAAGCTTACCTGGATTGCAGAATTTTGTGTCTCGCCACTGTTCATAACATTATTTATTCCCTAAGAAAAAAAAATAAAAATCCATTAATAAACAAGAAATTAATAATTTTTAGTAAAAAGCTACTCTTTAATTCGAATCGTCTGTCCATCTGGAGGGTTCTCAGCCATACAGAAAAATCATGCACCAATAGCATCGTGTTACTGACAATTTTCCACGAATATTTTAATAAAAATCAAGAAATTAATGCTAGTTTTGTTAACAAAACTGGTTTTAATCTTATAATTTTTCATTTTAATATCAGCAGAAAGCTGCAAATAATACGATGAGATAAATAACTATTGGTGTATATCATACGTCCTTCAGACAACCAACCCTTTGATTGCAGGACCTTTGGGTCAAAAGACATTCCCCCTTACTCTTAATTATTTATGTCGCGCACCTGACATAGCATTAGTAGAAACCATTTCTTAAAATAATTTGTGGGGGGGGGGGGAGGTTAAATCGTCAGTATAATTTACCCAAAGATACCTAGCTTTTAATTTTAAAGAAACAAGGATGACAACATTCATAAAAGCGAAGCTCCGAAATGGTAGGACAAACGAACATTTGCACTTGGTAGATTGATTGTATATTAGATAGGTACTTAAATAGGATAATTTTATCACAAAAGATTGTCTTCTGGTAATGATTACAGAGTTGCTACGCTTTCTAGAAGGTACCTAACTTTTACAGGAATCATAATACTTAGTTTGAAATCGAAAATACATTTATAGCATAGCTTAATTAATGAGCTGACCGTTAAGACTGTTAAGACGGACGTACAGGCCTTAAGTATAGAAATGCTTCGCCTTTGAAAATATTTTAACACGATATAGCAACGTTAATCTTCATAATAAAGTAACAGGATTTGTGTCTGTCTGATTGTCTGTAACGAATGATCTCGCTAATCGCTGAACCGATCGGGTTCTCCTTAACAGGGTAGCTTCTCATAGGTCCCGGGAAGGTTTATAACTATTTTGGGGGAGGGTACCACCACCCTCCCAAGAGAAATAATAAAAAAATCGATTTTTTTTTACGTAGAGAGACTTGAACGCAATATAGAAACTAGATAGGTAACGTATTATTAAAAAAAAAAACATTTTAAGTGCCACTAGAGGCCTCTAGAGACGTAGACGCTAGTTTCAATATGAATTAACAATATTTTCTTGGTTATTAATCGCATCGTATTATAGACAGCTTTCAGCAGATAATAAAAATGAAAATTATAAGATTAAAATAAGTTTTGTTAACCTTGAACGACCGAAGGATTAATTTGAAGATTTTCATTTTAATATTTGTGGAAAAGTGACTTTAATACGATGCTTCTTTAGATTTTTCAATATGACTGAAAACCGGTTCTAATCCAGTGGATATTCATCGGTTTCCAAGCCATACTGGAAATGAACTTCCATGTTATCTAAAATTGCATACCTACCTAGGTAAAGCCTTTAAATAAAAATGGTCCTTATTAAAAGGTAAAACCAGGATGACAACATCCATAAAAGCAACATTACATTAACATAGGTTTTGACAAAATTATACCTACGTAAATTTGTTGCAAATTCCTAAATACAGAATTTAGTTTAAGGTCATACAGACATTTTTAGGACTTGATCATAGAGATGCTTCGCTCAAAATATTGTACCTTATTGTAATAGGAATCAGTGATCCAAAAATCAGATCAATCGGATGATTTTGTCACATAAGAAATTGTTAAATAGGAAAAATATCAACATGTTTAAAATAGACGTAGGGACATTCTGGTAACGACTATAGAGTTGCTACGCTTTCTTAATCATACCTAACTAATACATGAATCATCATGCAAAGTTGAAATCGATAGGACAATTCTAACATGCCTAAATTAGAGAAAAAAAAGGTAACCGTAACGGACGGACGGAATTTAAAGGTATGACAATTGACTGTTTTTTTTCTAAATCATACCTACCTACCTAGTTTTTTTTCTCAGTTTTTTTTATTGGTGAATTTTTGACGTGCCAAAACTTTGTCTTTCTTATCCTTATACTTAAGTAACAGGATGTCTGTTTGTCTGTCTGTGTGTTTGTACCGAAGGAACTCGCTAACCGCTGAACCGATCGGGTTCTCCTTAAAAGGGTAGATTCTCATAGGTCCCGGGAAGGTTTATAACTATTTAGGGGGAGGGTACCACCACTCTCCCAAGAGAAATTACAAAAAATCAAAAAAAATAATTGTATAAGTAAAGTAGTGAGGTTTTTTTTGCCTGAAGCTTATGATTTCAATATCTACTGGAACCGTTAGGGTTCTCCATTTAAGGGGGAATCTTTACATTGGTTGGTTATAAGATGGTTATAAGCATCTTATTAAGTAACTTATCCCTATTGTATGAAGTAGTAAGTTTTTTTTTGTTTGAAGCTTATGATTTCAATAACTACTGAACCGTTAGGGCTCTCCGTCATAGGGAATCTTAACATTGCAATGCATTGGTTTTATGCTATCATATTATTTAGATTTATGTCTTGGGATAGATTTATTCTATTTTTCTTTCCATCGGCCACTAGTTTATTTCTTAAAGCATAACTTTTCTATAATTAGGGGCGGTCCGTCCGTCCTTACGTCCTTGACAGATAGCTTAGTCACGTTAGAATTGTCCTATCGATTTCAAATTTTGCATGGTGTAATAGTTAGGTACAATTTAGAAAGCGTAGCAACTCTAAAATCGTTACCAAAATATCCGTACGCAAATTTTTTAACAAATTTACTTACAATTTTGCTTCGACTCTTATACATTTATATTCTGATTATTCAGTTCTGACACTCTACAAGTACTGTTAATGCCCTTTTGTCCTACAGTTTCAGAGCTTCGCTTTTATGGATGTTGTTTAAGTAACTTACCATATATAAAGTCGAAATTATCTTTTTCTGTAGCACTTTTTTTTTGGATGTCTAATGAGATTTCTTAAATTATAACATTTTAATCTGAAAAAAATAATCTGTAGTAAGGTACCTAGTTGGTTTATTTAGTTGTGTGTCCAAACGTTTCAACCACTAATTGTAATCTACAGAAGGGGTAATTTTGTTTATCATCATCGGGGTTGTATTTATCAATTTATCGGCCATTGTCTTATCCACTAAGGAATGGAGGGAGTATTTGCCTGTAAATTATACTGGTACCCAAAGTTTTTTAAAAACATGTCCTCCCCTTCTATATTGATTTGTGCAACCAGAAGTAAACAAATCTTTAGTCTACAGACGGGGTAATTTTGATTATTGTAATGGGGGATGTACAACAATTTATCATCCATTGTCTTATCCCTAAAGGTCTAAATTGCATCAGCTGCGATCGTGTAAACAATTTATAATAAAGTTTTTTTCATCAACCAAGAGAATGTTTTCTGCTAGTTTTTATCTTTGATTAGATCCCAAGCCACTATCATTATCAATTTTTTTTCGACAACCAGCCCTGTGATTGCACGACCTTTATCTTGAAGTTCCAACTGTTTGCCTTCCATTTTGGCCTAGGCATTCCCCCTAACTCTTACCCTTATTTTCGCGCATCTGACATAGCAGTAGTAGGTCCAAAATATAACGAATTATATCGGTTTTCTGTTGGCTGTTACTTAACCATTAGAGTAAAACACTAGAGGGAGAAAGGGTTAAATAAATGTATCTCCCCATCGCAACCATCTTGTGCAACCTTTCTATTGGGCCATTGAAAATCAACCAATGGTGTCGCTTATATTAACACAGCCAAGTAGCATAAAATAATTTAGAAGCAGACCGAGGTCTTTGAACAAGGAAGGGAGGTAGTTATCTGTATATACATCTATACTGTAGATCTGTAACTTAACTGCTGAGATGTCAGATGGGTGGAATTAAAAATTCAACACGTAGCACATCCGCTCGTAGTAAGGGAGGTGATAGGTTCGAATCTCGGTTTACCACCGCGTAATAACTAAAAATATTGAAAATGGTTCCTACTGCTGCTATGTTAGATGCGTGACGTTGATAGCTTAAGGGATGGGTGGGGGGGGGGGGGGAATGCCCTGGCCGAAAACATCTCATTCCGGACTTCTAATTTAAGAGACAATTATCGTGCAATAAAAAAATTTAATCAAAATTCAGTTAAAGTCCCAAAAGTTGATAAGCCAATTAATAAGAAAACGTTATTATAAAACTTTAGGAACTAGTGTAATATACAGTCCAATGTCTCCTTCCTCCCTAATTACAATATTAATATCTCGGAAACATAGCGCAACAAGGATGACAACATCAATAAAAACTTAGATTATTGGTTGAAAAATTAGGTTACCCTCCAAACTTTAAGTAACGAAGAAATGTGGTAGATGTTAAAAAAGTACCCAAAGTATACTAAAGTACCCAAAATAAGTTATTAAAGTTCCCAAAGTACACTTAAGTAAGTACCAAAAATACCATCCAAGCAAGATTAAAGTACCCAAAGAACACTAAATCAAGTACCCATAAAACAACAGATTTATATCATAAAAACAATTATAGAATGGACGTACAGACGGACTTTCGCGTATTGATGTCTGTCCGTCCGTCCGTATGTAGCTTTAAGACCTCTGTAACCACTGAACCGATTGGGCTCTACTCTTCAGGGGATGTAGATATGTACTGGTCCTACAATGTTTTTAAGGTTAAAACATCCCCCCCCCCATTTAATAAATATTACATATCTGTTACAGAAATCACCCATGCACAAAGCTTAACAATGCTTTATTAAATTACGGAAAGTGAGGAGACCCTTAAACACAGGGATCTAAAGGGATAAGACAATGGCCAACAAATTGATGTACGTTCCTAATTATCATACACAAATTACACCTTCTGTAGATTACAATCAGAGGTTGAAACTTTTAAACACTCAATTGGAGCTAAATGAACCAACAATCAAAATTTAATAAGAAAAGTCCCTAAAGTTGTTAAGCAAACAAATAAGAAAACGTTATTATAAAACTTTAGGGACTAGTGTAATAAACATCCCATTGTCCCCTCTCTCTCTCTCTCTTAGAAAAAGAAAGACAGACATCCTTTTACTTTTTTATAAGAATTACTCGTACCAGTAAAAACAGAGAGAGAGGGGACAATGGGCTGTTTATATTACACTAGTCCCCAAAGTTTTATAACAACGTTTTCCTATTCGTTGGCTCAACAACTTTGGGGATTTTAATGAATTTTTGGGGTTGATTCATGTCCCCTCTCTTCTTTGATAAAAAACGCATTTTTGGGTTGTCTTAAAAATACGCCGGTTATTTTTAATGTGTGAAAAAAAATGTCATACACAATTTTTTCTACATTTTATTCAATATATAAATGCGGCAAAAAAATCTATGAACTAAAAAAATCCGGGAACGTAGAAACACGAAAATCTGGGAAAATAATTTTCGAATTGTTTTTCTATTTTCCAACCAAAATAAAAATATTCTCTTTTCTTCTCTCTTTCTCCTTCTTAGACAAAAAATTTTCATAGATCAGAATTATTTTTATAAACTTTGGGGACTTTTATTAAATTTTGGTTAGTTTGTCCAATAATTTGAGTGTACAAACGTTTCAACCTTTAGTTTTAATCTACAAAAGGAAATATTTTGTGTATTTTCATTAAGGATCACAGATCAATTAATCATCCATTGTCTTATCCCTAATTAATCATGTATAGCATCGTATTACAGACAATTTTCCCCAAATATTTAAGTAAAAATCATAAAAATAATACCAGTTTTGATAGCACAAGCATTTGGCCCTCAGGGCTAAAATAATAGTCTCAATCTGAAGAGGTATTTTGTGTATCATCATTGGGAATGTACGTACAATTTATCGGCCATTGTCTTATCCCTTTAGATCCCTGGATTACTTTGATAAAATTTCCGATATTTATTTATACTTGGTCTTTGCAAGTAAATATTAGGGAGGGAAATAGCGAAGCCGCGGCATTTCATGCGCACTCAGCTTTTTTTAATTCTCACGAAACCTCGCATTATGTCGGAGGAGACATTATTGGGTTTTTAATAACCAGGAATCT